>NC_080464.1:33490024-34706425 GCF_028018845.1 Melospiza georgiana | reverse complement strand
TCTTTTGTAGTCTACATCTCGGCAAAATGCTTTCCCACTCTGTCTGGCTAGGAAAAACTGTGCCAGCACAGAAAACATCTCTCATCGTGTTCTAGACGTTGCAGAGATGTCTGCCAAGTGTTTGGCAGGAAGAAAAGAAAAGTTGTCCAAAACAGCTTCCAATCGAATGTTCATGTGATTGGAAAAGCCAGGAGAGTGCAAAGGTACTGTTTTGTATCAGTTGGCAAGGTGCGCACACAATCCCAGTCTTGTACAGCTTGCTTCTTCACCTTCCCGAAGCTGCCGCTCTCGCCGGCTCCCGGAGCCCAAGAAGCGGCTTCTTCGCGCAAAGACGATTGTGCCGCTCACAGTGCTCTCCTTAGCGCGGCTTCTGCCGAAAGACGCCCGGCAGCGGCTCTTAGCTCCGGAGAGCATCCTACCTTCGTCTTTCGCGTCTTCTATAGTCTACATCTCGGCAAAACGCTTTCCCACTCTGTCTGTCTAGGAAAAACTGTGCCAGCACAGAAAACATCTCCCATCGTGTTCTAGACGTTGCAGAGATGTCTGCCTAGTGTTTGGCAGGAAGAAAAGAAAAGTTGTCCAAAACAGCTTCCAATCGAATGTTCATGTATTTGGAAAAGTCAGGAGAGTGCAAAGGTACTGTTTTGTATCAGTTGGCAAGGTGCGCACACAATCCCAGTCTTGTACAGCTTGCTTCTTCACCTTCCCGAAGCTGCCGCTCTCGCCGGCTCCCGGAGCCCAAGAAGCGGCTTCTTCGCGCAAAGACGATTGTGCCGCTCACAGTGCTCCTTAGCGCGGCTTCTGCCGAAAGACACCCGGGAGCGGCTCTTAGCTCCGGAGAGCATCCTACGTTCGTCTTTAGCTCCTCTTCTCATCTACATCTTAGCAAAACGCTTTTCCACTCTGTCTGGCTAGGAAAAACTGTGCCAGCACAGAAAACATCTCCCATCGTGTTCTAGAAGTTGCAGAGATGTCTGCCAAGTGTTTGGCAGGAAGAAAAGAAAAGTTGTCCAAAACAGCTTCCAATCGAATGTTCATGTGATTGGAAAAGCCAGGAGAGTGCAAAGGTACTGTTTTGTATCAGTTGGCAAGGTGCGCACACAATCCCAGTGTTCTACAGCTTGCTTCTTCACCTTCCCGAAGCTGCCGCTCTCGCCGGCTCCCGGAGCCCAAGAAGCGGCTTCTTCGCGCAAAGACGATTGTGCCGCTCACAGTGCTCTCCTTAGCGCGGCTTCTGCCGAAAGACGCCCGGGAGCGGCTCTTAGCTCCGGAGAGCATCCTACCTTCGTCTTTCGCGTCTTCTATAGTCTACATCTCGGCAAAACGCTTTCCCACTCTGTCTGTCTAGGAAAAACTGTGCCAGCACAGAAAACATCTCCCATCGTGTTCTAGAAGTTGCAGAGATGTCTGCCAAGTGTTTGGCAGGAAGAAAAGAAAAGTTGTCCAAAACAGCTTCCAATCGAATGTTCATGTGATTGGAAAAGCCAGGAGAGTGCAAAGGTACTGTTTTCTATCAGTTGGCAAGGTGCGCACACAATTCCAGTGTTGTACAGCTTGCTTCTTCACCTTCCCGAAGCTGCCGCTCTCGCCGGCTCCCGGAGCCCAAGAAGCGGCTTCTTCGCGCAAAGACGATTGTGCCGCTCACAGTGCTCTCCTTAGCGCGGCTTCTGCCGAAAGACGCCCGGCAGCGGCTCTTAGCTCCGGAGAGCATCACACCTTCGTCTTTCGCGTCTTTTGTTGTCTACATCTCGGCGAAACGCTTTCCCACTCTGTCTGGCAAGGAAAAACTGTGCCAGCACAGAAAACATCTCCCTTCGTGTTCTAGAAGTTGCAGAGATGTCTGCCTAGTGTTTGGCAGGAAGAAAAGAAAAGTTGTCCAAAACAGCTTCCAATCGAATGTTCATGTGATTGGAAAAGCCAGGAGAGTGCAAAGGTACTGTTTTCTATCAGTTGGCAAAGTGCGCACACAATCCCAGTGTTCTACAGCTTGCTTCTTCACCTTCCCGAAGCTGCCGCTCTCGCCGGCTCCCGGAGCCCAAGAAGCGGCTTCTTCGCGCAAAGACGATTGTGCCGCTCACAGTGCTCTCCTTAGCGCGGCTTCTGCCGAAAGACGCCCGGCAGCGGCTCTTAGCTCCGAAGAGCATCCTACCTTCGTCTTTCGCGTCTTTTGTAGTCTACATCTCGGCAAAACGCTTTCCCACTCTGTCTGGCTAGGAAAAACTGTGCCAGCACAGAAAACATCTCCCATCGTGTTCTAGAAGTTGCAGAGATGTCTGCCAAGTGTTTGGCAGGAAGAAAAGAAAAGTTGTCCAAAACAGCTTCCAATCGAATGTTCATGTAATTGGAAAAGCCAGGAGAGTGCAAAGGTACTGTTTTGTATCAGCTGGCAAGGTGCGCACACAATCCCAGTGTTGTACAGCTTGCTTCTTCACCTTCCCGAAGCTGCCGCTCTCGCCGGCTCCCGGAGCCCAAGAAGCGGCTTCTTCGCGCAAAGACGATTGTGCCGCTCACAGTGCTCCTTAGCGCGGCTTCTGCCGAAAGACGCCCGGCAGCGGCTCTTAGCTCCGAAGAGCATCCTACCTTCGTCTTTAGCTCCTCTTCTCATCTACATCTCGGCAAAAAGCTTTCCCACTATGTCTGGCTAGCAAAAACTGTGTCAGCATAGAAAACATCTCCCATCGTGTTCTAGAAGTTGCACGGAGGTCTGCCAAGTGTTTGGCAGGAAGAAAAGAAAAGTTGTCCAAAACAGCTTCCAATCGAATGTTCATGTGATTGGAAAAGCCAGGAGAGTGCAAAGGTACTGTTTTCTATCAGTTGGCAAGGTGCGCACACAATCCCAGTCTTGTACAGCTTGCTTCTTCACCTTCCCGAAGCTGCCGCTCTCGCCGGCTCCCGGAGCCCAAGAAGCGGCTTCTTCGCGCAAAGACGATTGTGCCGCTCACAGTGCTCTCCTTAGCGCGGCTTCTGCCGAAAGACGCCCGGGAGCGGCTCTTAGCTCCGGAGAGCATCCTACCTTCGTCTTTCGCGTCTTTTATAGTCTACATCTCGGCAAAACGCTTTCCCACTCTGTCTGGCTAGGAAAAACTGTGCCAGCACAGAAAACATCTCCCATCGTGTTCTAGAAGTTGCAGAGATGTCTGCCAAGTGTTTGGCAGGAAGAAAAGAAAAGTTGTCCAAAACAGCTTCCAATCGAATGTTCATGTGATTGGAAAAGTCAGGAGAGTTCAAAGGTACTGTTTTCTATCAGTTGGCAAGGTGCGCACACAATCCCAGTTTTGTACAGCTTGCTTCTTCACCTTCCCGAAGCTGCCGCTCTCGCCGGCTCCCGGAGCCCAAGAAGCGGCTTCTTCGCGCAAAGACGATTGTGCCGCTCACAGTGCTCTCCTTAGCGCGGCTTCTGCCGAAAGACGCCCGGCAGCGGCTCTTAGCTCCGGAGAGCATCCTACCTTCGTCTTTCGCGTCTTTTGTTGTCTACATCTCGGCAAAACGCTTTCCCACTCTGTCTGGCTAGGAAAAACTGTGCCAGCACAGAAAACATCTCCCTTCGTGTTCTAGAAGTTGCAGAGATGTCTGCCTAGTGTTTGGCAGGAAGAAAAGAAAAGTTGTCCAAAACAGCTTCCAATCGAATGTTCATGTGATTGCAAAAGCCAGGAGAGTGCAAAGGTACTGTTTTGTATCAGCTGGCAAGGTGCGCACACAATCCCAGTGTTGTACAGCTTGCTTCTTCACCTTCCCGAAGCTGCCGCTCTCGCCGGCTCCCGGAGCCCAAGAAGCGGCTTCTTCGCGCAAAGACGATTGTGCCGCTCACAGTGCTCCTTAGCGCGGCTTCTGCCGAAAGACGCCCGGCAGCGGCTCTTAGCTCCGAAGAGCATCCTACCTTCGTCTCTAGCTCCTCTTCTCATCTACATCTTAGCAAAACGCTTTTCCTCTCTGTCTGGCTAGGAAAAACTGTGCCAGCACAGAAAACATATCCCAACATGTTCTAGAAGTTGCAGAGATGTCTGCCAAGTGTTTGGCAGGAAGAAAAGAAAAGTTGTCCAAAACAGCTTCCAATCGAATGTTCATGTGATTGGAAAAGTCAGGAGAGTGCAAAGGTACTGTTTTGTATCAGTTGGCAAGGTGCGCACACAATCCCAGTCTTGTACAGCTTGCTTCTTCACCTTCCCGAAGCTGCCGCTCTCGCCGGCTCCCGGAGCCCAAGAAGCGGCTTCTTCGCGCAAAGACGATTGTGCCGCTCACAGTGCTCTCCTTAGCGCGGCTTCTGCCGAAAGACGCCCGGCAGCGGCTCTTAGTTCCGGAGAGCATCCTACCTTCGTCTTTCGCGTCTTTTGTAGTCTACATCTCGGCAAAATGCTTTCCCACTCTGTCTGGCTAGGAAAAACTGTGCCAGCACAGAAAACATCTCCCATCGTGTTCTAGACGTTGCAGAGATGTCTGCCAAGTGTTTGGCAGGAAGAAAAGAAAAGTTGTCCAAAACAGCTTCCAATCGAATGTTCATGTGATTGGAAAAGCCAGGAGAGTGCAAAGGTACTGTTTTCTATCAGTTGGCAAGGTGCGCACACAATCCCAGTCTTGTACAGCTTGCTTCTTCACCTTCCCGAAGCTGCCGCTCTTGCCGGCTCCCGGAGCCCAAGAAGCGGCTTCTTCGCGCAAAGACGATTGTGCCGCTCACAGTGCTCTCCTTAGCGCGGCTTCTGCCGAAAGACGCCCGGCAGCGGCTCTTAGCTCCGGAGAGCATCCTACCTTCGTCTTTCGCGTCTTCTATAGTCTACATCTCGGCAAAACGCTTTCCCACTCTGTCTGTCTAGGAAAAACTGTGCCAGCATAGAAAACATCTCCCATCGTGTTCTAGACGTTGCAGAGATGTCTGCCTAGTGTTTGGCAGGAAGAAAAGAAAAGTTGTCCAAAACAGCTTCCAATCGAATGTTCATGTATTTGGAAAAGTCAGGAGAGTGCAAAGGTACTGTTTTGTATCAGTTGGCAAGGTGCGCACACAATCCCAGTCTTGTACAGCTTGCTTCTTCACCTTCCCGAAGCTGCCGCTCTCGCCGGCTCCCGGAGCCCAAGAAGCGGCTTCTTCACGCAAAGACGATTGTGCCGCTCACAGTGCTCCTTAGCGCGGCTTCTGCCGAAAGACACCCGGGAGCGGCTCTTAGCTCCGGAGAGCATCCTACGTTCGTCTTTAGCTCCTCTTCTCATCTACATCTTAGCAAAACGCTTTTCCACTCTGTCTGACTAGGAAAAACTGTGCCAGCACAGAAAACATATCCCATCATGTTCTAGAAGTTGCAGAGATGTCTGCCAAGTGTTTGGCAGGAAGAAAAAAAAAGTTGTCCAAAACAGCTTCCAATCGAATGTTCATGTGATTGGAAAAGTCAGGAGAGTGCAAAGGTACTGTTTTGTATCAGTTGGCAAGGTGCGCACACAATCCCAGTCTTGTACAGCTTGCTTCTTCACCTTCCCGAAGCTGCCGCTCTCGCCGGCTCCCGGAGCCCAAGAAGCGGCTTCTTCGCGCAAAGACGATTGTGCCGCTCACAGTGCTCTTCTTAGCGCGGCTTCTGCCGAAAGACGCCCGGCAGCGGCTCTTAGCTCCGGAGAGCATCACACCTTCGTCTTTCGCGTCTTTTGTTGTCTACATCTCGGCGAAACGCTTTCCCACTCTGTCTGGCAAGGAAAAACTGTGCCAGCACAGAAAACATCTCCCTTCGTGTTCTAGAAGTTGCAGAGATGTCTGCCAAGTGTTTGGCAGGAAGAAAAAAAAAGTTGTCCAAAACAGCTTCCAATCGAATGTTCATGTGATTGGAAAAGCCAGGAGAGTGCAAAGGTACTGTTTTCTATCAGTTGGCAAGGTGCGCACACAATTCCAGTGTTGTACAGCTTGCTTCTTCACCTTCCCGAAGCTGCCGCTCTCGCCGGCTCCCGGAGCCCAAGAAGCGGCTTCTTCGCGCAAAGACGATTGTGCCGCTCACAGTGCTCTCCTTAGCGCGGCTTCTGCCGAAAGACGCCCGGGAGCGGCTCTTAGCTCCGGAGAGCATCACACCTTCGTCTTTCGCGTCTTTTGTTGTCTACATCTCGGCGAAACGCTTTCCCACTCTGTCTGGCAAGGAAAAACTGTGCCAGCACAGAAAACATCTCCCTTCGTGTTCTAGAAGTTGCAGAGATGTCTGCCTAGTGTTTGGCAGGAAGAAAAGAAAAGTTGTCCAAAACAGCTTCCAATCGAATGTTCATGTGATTGGAAAAGCCAGGAGAGTGCAAAGGTACTGTTTTCTATCAGTTGGCAAAGTGCGCACACAATCCCAGTGTTCTACAGCTTGCTTCTTCACCTTCCCGAAGCTGCCGCTCTCGCCGGCTCCCGGAGCCCAAGAAGCGGCTTCTTCGCGCAAAGACGATTGTGCCGCTCACAGTGCTCTCCTTAGCGCGGCTTCTGCCGAAAGACGCCCGGCAGCGGCTCTTAGCTCCGAAGAGCATCCTACCTTCGTCTTTAGCTCCTCTTCTCATCTACATCTCGGCAAAAAGCTTTCCCACTATGTCTGGCTAGGAAAAACTGTGTCAGCATAGAAAACATCTCCCATCGTGTTCTAGAAGTTGCACGGAGGTCTGCCAAGTGTTTGGCAGGAAGAAAAGAAAAGTTGTCCAAAACAGCTTCCAATCGAATGTTCATGTGATTGGAAAAGCCAGGAGAGTGCAAAGGTACTGTTTTCTATCAGTTGGCAAGGTGCGCACACAATCCCAGTCTTGTACAGCTTGCTTCTTCACCTTCCCGAAGCTGCCGCTCTCGCCGGCTTACGGAGCCCAAGAAGCGGCTTCTTCGCGCAAAGACGATTGTGCCGCTCACAGTGCTCTCCTTAGCGCGGCTTCTGCCGAAAGACGCCCGGCAGCGGCTCTTAGCTCCGAAGAGCATCCTACCTTCCTCTTTCGCGTCTTTTGTAGTCTACATCTCGGCAAAACGCTTTCCCACTCTGTCTGGCTAGGAAAAACTGTGCCAGCACAGAAAACATCTCCCATCGTGTTCTAGAAGTTGCAGAGATGTCTGCCAAGTGTTTGGCAGGAAGAAAAGAAAAGTTGTCCAAAACAGCTTCCAATCGAATGTTCATGTAATTGGAAAAGCCAGGAGAGTGCAAAGGTACTGTTTTGTATCAGCTGGCAAGGTGCGCACACAATCCCAGTGTTGTACAGCTTGCTTCTTCACCTTCCCGAAGCTGCCGCTCTCGCCGGCTCCCGGAGCCCAAGAAGCGGCTTCTTCGCGCAAAGACGATTGTGCCGCTCACAGTGCTCTCCTTAGCGCGGCTTCTGCCGAAAGACGCCCGGCAGCGGCTCTTAGCTCCGAAGAGCATCCTACCTTCGTCTTTCGCGTCTTTTGTAGTCTACATCTTAGCAAAACGCTTTTCCACTCTGTCTGGCTAGGAAAAACTGAGCCAGCACAGAAAACATCTCCCATCGTGTTCTAGAAGTTGCAGAGATGTCTGCCAAGTGTTTGGCAGGAAGAAAAGAAAAGTTGTCCAAAACAGCTTCCAATCGAATGTTCATGTGATTGGAAAAGCCAGGAGAGTGCAAAGGTACTGTTTTCTATCAGTTGGCAAGGTGCGCACACAATCCCAGTCTTGTACAGCTTGCTTCTTCACCTTCCCGAAGCTGCCGCTCTCGCCGGCTCCCGGAGCCCAAGAAGCGGCTTCTTCGCGCAAAGACGATTGTGCCGCTCACAGTGCTCTCCTTAGCGCGGCTTCTGCCGAAAGACGCCCGGCAGCGGCTCTTAGCTCCGGAGAGCATCCTACCTTCGTCTTTCGCGTCTTTTGTAGTCTACATCTCGGCAAAACGCTTTCCCACTCTGTCTGGCTAGGAAAAACTGTGCCAGCACAGAAAACATCTCCCTTCGTGTTCTAGAAGTTGCAGAGATGTCTGCCAAGTGTTTGGCAGGAAGAAAAGAAAAGTTGTCCAAAACAGCTTCCAATCGAATGTTCATGTGATTGGAAAAGCCAGGAGAGTGCAAAGGTACTGTTTTCTATCAGTTGGCAAAGTGCGCACACAATCCCAGTGTTCTACAGCTTGCTTCTTCACCTTCCCGAAGCTGCCGCTCTCGCCGGCTCCCGGAGCCCAAGAAGCGGCTTCTTCGCGCAAAGACGATTGTGCCGCTCACAGTGCTCTCCTTAGCGCGGCTTCTGCCGAAAGACGCCCGGCAGCGGCTCTTAGCTCCGGAGAGCATCCTACCTTCGTCTTTCGCGTCTTTTGTTGTCTACATCTCGGCAAAACGCTTTCCCACTCTGTCTGGCTAGGAAAAACTGTGCCAGCACAGAAAACATCTCCCTTCGTGTTCTAGAAGTTGCAGAGATGTCTGCCTAGTGTTTGGCAGGAAGAAAAGAAAAGTTGTCCAAAACAGCTTCCAATCGAATGTTCATGTGATTGCAAAAGCCAGGAGAGTGCAAAGGTACTGTTTTCTATCAGTTGGCAAGGTGCGCACACAATCCCAGTCTTGTACAGCTTGCTTCTTCACCTTCCCGAAGCTGCCGCTCTCGCCGGCTCCCGGAGCCCAAGAAGCGGCTTCTTCGCGCAAAGACGATTGTGCCGCTCACAGTGCTCTCCTTAGCGCGGCTTCTGCCGAAAGACGCCCGGCAGCGGCTCTTAGCTCCGAAGAGCATCCTACCTTCGTCTTTCGCGTCTTTTGTAGTCTACATCTTAGCAAAACACTTTTCCACTCTATCTGGCTAGGAAAAACTGTGCCAGCACAGAAAACATCTCCCATCGTGTTCTAGAAGTTGCAGAGATGTCTGCCAAATGTTTGGCAGGAAGAAAAGAAAAGTTGTCCAAAACAGCTTCCAATCGAATGTTCATGTGATTGGAAAAGCCAGGAGAGTGCAAAGGTACTGTTTTGTATCAGCTGACAAGGTGCGCACACAATCCCAGTGTTGTACAGCTTGCTTCTTCACCTTCCCGAAGCTGCCGCTCTCGCCGGCTCCCGGAGCCCAAGAAGCGGCTTCTTCGCGCAAAGACGATTGTGCCGCTCACAGTGCTCCTTAGCGCGGCTTCTGCCGAAAGACGCCCGGGAGCGGCTCTTAGCTCCGAAGAGCATCCTACCTTCGTCTCTAGCTCCTCTTCTCATCTACATCTTAGCAAAACGCTTTTCCTCTCTGTCTGGCTAGGAAAAACTGTGCCAGCACAGAAAACATATCCCATCATGTTCTAGAAGTTGCAGAGATGTCTGCCAAGTGTTTGGCAGGAAGAAAAGAAAAGTTGTCCAAAACAGCTTCCAATCGAATGTTCATGTATTTGGAAAAGTCAGGAGAGTGCAAAGGTACTGTTTTGTATCAGTTGGCAAGGTGCGCACACAATCCCAGTCTTGTACAGCTTACTTCTTCACCTTCCCGAAGCTGCCGCTCTCGCCGGCTCCCGGAGCCCAAGAAGCGGCTTCTTCGCGCAAAGACGATTGTGCCGCTCACAGTGCTCTCCTTAGCGCGGCTTCTGCCGAAAGACGCCCGGCAGCGGCTCTTAGCTCCGAAGAGCATCCTACCTTCGTCTTTCGCGTCTTTTGTAGTCTACATCTTAGCAAAACGCTTTTCCACTCTGTCTGGCTAGGAAAAACTGAGCCAGCACAGAAAACATCTCCCATCGTGTTCTAGAAGTTGCAGAGATGTCTGCCAAGTGTTTGGCAGGAAGAAAAGAAAAGTTGTCCAAAACAGCTTCCAATCGAATGTTCATGTGATTGGAAAAGCCAGGAGAGTGCAAAGGTACTGTTTTGTATCAGTTGGCAAGGTGCGCACACAATCCCAGTGTTCTACAGCTTGCTTCTTCACCTTCCCGAAGCTGCCGCTCTCGCCGGCTCCCGGAGCCCAAGAAGCGGCTTCTTCGCGCAAAGACGATTGTGCCGCTCACAGTGCTCTCCTTAGCGCGGCTTCTGCCGAAAGACGCCCGGGAGCGGCTCTTAGCTCCGGAGAGCATCCTACCTTCGTCTTTCGCGTCTTCTATAGTCTACATCTCGGCAAAACGCTTTCCCACTCTGTCTGTCTAGGAAAAACTGTGCCAGCACAGAAAACATCTCCCATCGTGTTCTAGAAGTTGCAGAGATGTCTGCCAAGTGTTTGGCAGGAAGAAAAGAAAAGTTGTCCAAAACAGCTTCCAATCGAATGTTCATGTAATTGGAAAAGCCAGGAGAGTGCAAAGGTACTGTTTTGTATCAGCTGGCAAGGTGCGCACACAATCCCAGTGTTGTACAGCTTGCTTCTTCACCTTCCCGAAGCTGCCGCTCTCGCCGGCTCCCGGAGCCCAAGAAGCGGCTTCTTCGCGCAAAGACGATTGTGCCGCTCACAGTGCTCCTTAGCGCGGCTTCTGCCGAAAGACGCCCGGCAGCGGCTCTTAGCTCCGAAGAGCATCCTACCTTCGTCTTTAGCTCCTCTTCTCATCTACATCTCGGCAAAAAGCTTTCCCACTATGTCTGGCTAGCAAAAACTGTGTCAGCATAGAAAACATCTCCCATCGTGTTCTAGAAGTTGCACGGAGGTCTGCCAAGTGTTTGGCAGGAAGAAAAGAAAAGTTGTCCAAAACAGCTTCCAATCGAATGTTCATGTGATTGGAAAAGCCAGGAGAGTGCAAAGGTACTGTTTTCTATCAGTTGGCAAGGTGCGCACACAATCCCAGTCTTGTACAGCTTGCTTCTTCACCTTCCCGAAGCTGCCGCTCTCGCCGGCTCCCGGAGCCCAAGAAGCGGCTTCTTCGCGCAAAGACGATTGTGCCGCTCACAGTGCTCTCCTTAGCGCGGCTTCTGCCGAAAGACGCCCGGGAGCGGCTCTTAGCTCCGGAGAGCATCCTACCTTCGTCTTTCGCGTCTTTTATAGTCTACATCTCGGCAAAACGCTTTCCCACTCTGTCTGGCTAGGAAAAACTGTGCCAGCACAGAAAACATCTCCCATCGTGTTCTAGAAGTTGCAGAGATGTCTGCCAAGTGTTTGGCAGGAAGAAAAGAAAAGTTGTCCAAAACAGCTTCCAATCGAATGTTCATGTGATTGGAAAAGTCAGGAGAGTGCAAAGGTACTGTTTTCTATCAGTTGGCAAGGTGCGCACACAATCCCAGTGTTGTACAGCTTGCTTCTTCACCTTCCCGAAGCTGCCGCTCTCGCCGGCTCCCGGAGCCCAAGAAGCGGCTTCTTCGCGCAAAGACGATTGTGCCGCTCACAGTGCTCTCCTTAGCGCGGCTTCTGCCGAAAGACGCCCGGCAGCGGCTCTTAGCTCCGGAGAGCATCCTACCTTCGTCTTTCGCGTCTTTTGTTGTCTACATCTCGGCAAAACGCTTTCCCACTCTGTCTGGCTAGGAAAAACTGTGCCAGCACAGAAAACATCTCCCTTCGTGTTCTAGAAGTTGCAGAGATGTCTGCCTAGTGTTTGGCAGGAAGAAAAGAAAAGTTGTCCAAAACAGCTTCCAATCGAATGTTCATGTGATTGCAAAAGCCAGGAGAGTGCAAAGGTACTGTTTTGTATCAGTTGGCAAGGTGCGCACACAATCCCAGTGTTCTACAGCTTGCTTCTTCACCTTCCCGAAGCTGCCGCTCTCGCCGGCTCCCGGAGCCCAAGAAGCGGCTTCTTCGCGCAAAGACGATTGTGCCGCTCACAGTGCTCTCCTTAGCGCGGCTTCTGCCGAAAGACGCCCGGGAGCGGCTCTTAGCTCCGGAGAGCATCCTACCTTCGTCTTTCGCGTCTTCTATAGTCTACATCTCGGCAAAACGCTTTCCCACTATGTCTGGCTAGCAAAAACTGTGTCAGCATAGAAAACATCTCCCATCGTGTTCTAGAAGTTGCACGGAGGTCTGCCAAGTGTTTGGCAGGAAGAAAAGAAAAGTTGTCCAAAACAGCTTCCAATCGAATGTTCATGTGATTTGAAAAGCCAGGAGAGTTCAAAGGTACTGTTTTCTATCAGTTGGCAAGGTGCGCACACAATCCCAGTCTTGTACAGCTTGCTTCTTCACCTTCCCGAAGCTGCCGCTCTCGCCGGCTCCCGGAGCCCAAGAAGCGGCTTCTTCGCGCAAAGACGATTGTGCCGCTCACAGTGCTCTCCTTAGCGCGGCTTCTGCCGAAAGACGCCCGGGAGCGGCTCTTAGCTCCGGAGAGCATCCTACCTTCGTCTTTCGCGTCTTTTATAGTCTACATCTCGGCAAAACGCTTTCCCACTCTGTCTGGCTAGGAAAAACTGTGCCAGCACAGAAAACATCTCCCATCGTGTTCTAGAAGTTGCAGAGATGTCTGCCAAGTGTTTGGCAGGAAGAAAAGAAAAGTTGTCCAAAACAGCTTCCAATCGAATGTTCATGTGATTGGAAAAGTCAGGAGAGTGCAAAGGTACTGTTTTCTATCAGTTGGCAAGGTGCGCACACAATCCCAGTGTTGTACAGCTTGCTTCTTCACCTTCCCGAAGCTGCCGCTCTCGCCGGCTCCCGGAGCCCAAGAAGCGGCTTCTTCGCGCAAAGACGATTGTGCCGCTCACAGTGCTCTCCTTAGCGCGGCTTCTGCCGAAAGACGCCCGGCAGCGGCTCTTAGCTCCGGAGAGCATCCTACCTTCGTCTTTCGCGTCTTTTGTTGTCTACATCTCGGCAAAACGCTTTCCCACTCTGTCTGGCTAGGAAAAACTGTGCCAGCACAGAAAACATCTCCCTTCGTGTTCTAGAAGTTGCAGAGATGTCTGCCTAGTGTTTGGCAGGAAGAAAAGAAAAGTTGTCCAAAACAGCTTCCAATCGAATGTTCATGTGATTGCAAAAGCCAGGAGAGTGCAAAGGTACTGTTTTGTATCAGCTGGCAAGGTGCGCACACAATCCCAGTGTTGTACAGCTTGCTTCTTCACCTTCCCGAAGCTGCCGCTCTCGCCGGCTCCCGGAGCCCAAGAAGCGGCTTCTTCGCGCAAAGACGATTGTGCCGCTCACAGTGCTCCTTAGCGCGGCTTCTGCCGAAAGACGCCCGGCAGCGGCTCTTAGCTCCGAAGAGCATCCTACCTTCGTCTCTAGCTCCTCTTCTCATCTACATCTTAGCAAAACGCTTTTCCTCTCTGTCTGGCTAGGAAAAACTGTGCCAGCACAGAAAACATATCCCATCATGTTCTAGAAGTTGCAGAGATGTCTGCCAAGTGTTTGGCAGGAAGAAAAGAAAAGTTGTCCAAAACAGCTTCCAATCGAATGTTCATGTGATTGGAAAAGTCAGGAGAGTGCAAAGGTACTGTTTTGTATCAGTTGGCAAGGTGCGCACACAATCCCAGTCTTGTACAGCTTGCTTCTTCACCTTCCCGAAGCTGCCGCTCTCGCCGGCTCCCGGAGCCCAAGAAGCGGCTTCTTCGCGCAAAGACGATTGTGCCGCTCACAGTGCTCTCCTTAGCACGGCTTCTGCCGAAAGACGCCCGGCAGCGGCTCTTAGTTCCGGAGAGCATCCTACCTTCGTCTTTCGCGTCTTTTGTAGTCTACATCTCGGCAAAACGCTTTCCCACTCTGTCTGTCTAGGAAAAACTGTGCCAGCATAGAAAACATCTCCCATCGTGTTCTAGACGTTGCAGAGATGTCTGCCTAGTGTTTGGCAGGAAGAAAAGAAAAGTTGTCCAAAACAGCTTCCAATCGAATGTTCATGTATTTGGAAAAGTCAGGAGAGTGCAAAGGTACTGTTTTGTATCAGTTGGCAAGGTGCGCACACAATCCCAGTCTTGTACAGCTTGCTTCTTCACCTTCCCGAAGCTGCCGCTCTCGCCGGCTCCCGGAGCCCAAGAAGCGGCTTCTTCGCGCAAAGACGATTGTGCCGCTCACAGTGCTCCTTAGCGCGGCTTCTGCCGAAAGACACCCGGGAGCGGCTCTTAGCTCCGGAGAGCATCCTACGTTCGTCTTTAGCTCCTCTTCTCATCTACATCTTAGCAAAACGCTTTTCCACTCTGTCTGGCTAGGAAAAACTGTGCCAGCACAGAAAACATATCCCATCATGTTCTAGAAGTTGCAGAGATGTCTGCCAAGTGTTTGGCAGGAAGAAAAAAAAAGTTGTCCAAAACAGCTTCCAATCGAATGTTCATGTGATTGGAAAAGTCAGGAGAGTGCAAAGGTACTGTTTTGTATCAGTTGGCAAGGTGCGCACACAATCCCAGTCTTGTACAGCTTGCTTCTTCACCTTCCCGAAGCTGCCGCTCTCGCCGGCTCCCGGAGCCCAAGAAGCGGCTTCTTCGCGCAAAGACGATTGTGCCGCTCACAGTGCTCTTCTTAGCGCGGCTTCTGCCGAAAGACGCCCGGCAGCGGCTCTTAGCTCCGGAGAGCATCACACCTTCGTCTTTCGCGTCTTTTGTTGTCTACATCTCGGCGAAACGCTTTCCCACTCTGTCTGGCAAGGAAAAACTGTGCCAGCACAGAAAACATCTCCCTTCGTGTTCTAGAAGTTGCAGAGATGTCTGCCAAGTGTTTGGCAGGAAGAAAAAAAAAGTTGTCCAAAACAGCTTCCAATCGAATGTTCATGTGATTGGAAAAGCCAGGAGAGTGCAAAGGTACTGTTTTCTATCAGTTGGCAAGGTGCGCACACAATTCCAGTGTTGTACAGCTTGCTTCTTCACCTTCCCGAAGCTGCCGCTCTCGCCGGCTCCCGGAGCCCAAGAAGCGGCTTCTTCGCGCAAAGACGATTGTGCCGCTCACAGTGCTCTCCTTAGCGCGGCTTCTGCCGAAAGACGCCCGGCAGCGGCTCTTAGCTCCGGAGAGCATCACACCTTCGTCTTTCGCGTCTTTTGTTGTCTACATCTCGGCGAAACGCTTTCCCACTCTGTCTGGCAAGGAAAAACTGTGCCAGCACAGAAAACATCTCCCTTCGTGTTCTAGAAGTTGCAGAGATGTCTGCCTAGTGTTTGGCAGGAAGAAAAGAAAAGTTGTCCAAAACAGCTTCCAATCGAATGTTCATGTGATTGGAAAAGCCAGGAGAGTGCAAAGGTACTGTTTTCTATCAGTTGGCAAGGTGCGCACACAATCCCAGTCTTGTACAGCTTGCTTCTTCACCTTCCCGAAGCTGCCGCTCTCGCCGGCTCCCGGAGCCCAAGAAGCGGCTTCTTCGCGCAAAGACGATTGTGCCGCTCACAGTGCTCTCCTTAGCGCGGCTTCTGCCGAAAGACGCCCGGCAGCGGCTCTTAGCTCCGGAGAGCATCCTACCTTCGTCTTTCGCGTCTTTTGTAGTCTACATCTCGGCAAAACGCTTTCCCACTCTGTCTGGCTAGGAAAAACTGTGCCAGCACAGAAAACATCTCCCTTCGTGTTCTAGAAGTTGCAGAGATGTCTGCCAAGTGTTTGGCAGGAAGAAAAGAAAAGTTGTCCAAAACAGCTTCCAATCGAATGTTCATGTGATTGGAAAAGCCAGGAGAGTGCAAAGGTACTGTTTTCTATCAGTTGGCAAAGTGCGCACACAATCCCAGTGTTCTACAGCTTGCTTCTTCACCTTCCCGAAGCTGCCGCTCTCGCCGGCTCCCGGAGCCCAAGAAGCGGCTTCTTCGCGCAAAGACGATTGTGCCGCTCACAGTGCTCTCCTTAGCGCGGCTTCTGCCGAAAGACGCCCGGCAGCGGCTCTTAGCTCCGGAGAGCATCCTACCTTCGTCTTTCGCGTCTTTTGTTGTCTACATCTCGGCAAAACGCTTTCCCACTCTGTCTGGCTAGGAAAAACTGTGCCAGCACAGAAAACATCTCCCTTCGTGTTCTAGAAGTTGCAGAGATGTCTGCCTAGTGTTTGGCAGGAAGAAAAGAAAAGTTGTCCAAAACAGCTTCCAATCGAATGTTCATGTGATTGCAAAAGCCAGGAGAGTGCAAAGGTACTGTTTTCTATCAGTTGGCAAGGTGCGCACACAATCCCAGTCTTGTACAGCTTGCTTCTTCACCTTCCCGAAGCTGCCGCTCTCGCCGGCTCCCGGAGCCCAAGAAGCGGCTTCTTCGCGCAAAGACGATTGTGCCGCTCACAGTGCTCTCCTTAGCGCGGCTTCTGCCGAAAGACGCCCGGCAGCGGCTCTTAGCTCCGAAGAGCATCCTACCTTCGTCTTTCGCGTCTTTTGTAGTCTACATCTTAGCAAAACGCTTTTCCACTCTATCTGGCTAGGAAAAACTGTGTCAGCACAGAAAACATCTCCCATCGTGTTCTAGAAGTTGCAGAGATGTCTGCCAAATGTTTGGCAGGAAGAAAAGAAAAGTTGTCCAAAACAGCTTCCAATCGAATGTTCATGTGATTGGAAAAGCCAGGAGAGTGCAAAGGTACTGTTTTGTATCAGCTGGCAAGGTGCGCACACAATCCCAGTGTTGTACAGCTTGCTTCTTCACCTTCCCGAAGCTGCCGCTCTCGCCGGCTCCCGGAGCCCAAGAAGCGGCTTCTTCGCGCAAAGACGATTGTGCCGCTCACAGTGCTCCTTAGCGCGGCTTCTGCCGAAAGACGCCCGGGAGCGGCTCTTAGCTCCGAAGAGCATCCTACCTTCGTCTCTAGCTCCTCTTCTCATCTACATCTTAGCAAAACGCTTTTCCTCTCTGTCTGGCTAGGAAAAACTGTGCCAGCACAGAAAACATATCCCATCATGTTCTAGAAGTTGCAGAGATGTCTGCCAAGTGTTTGGCAGGAAGAAAAGTTGTCCAAAACAGCTTCCAATCGAATGTTCATGTATTTGGAAAAGTCAGGAGAGTGCAAAGGTACTGTTTTGTATCAGTTGGCAAGGTGCGCACACAATCCCAGTCTTGTACAGCTTACTTCTTCACCTTCCCGAAGCTGCCGCTCTCGCCGGCTCCCGGAGCCCAAGAAGCGGCTTCTTCGCGCAAAGACGATTGTGCCGCTCACAGTGCTCTCCTTAGCGCGGCTTCTGCCGAAAGACGCCCGGCAGCGGCTCTTAGCTCCGAAGAGCATCCTACCTTCGTCTTTCGCGTCTTTTGTAGTCTACATCTTAGCAAAACGCTTTTCCACTCTGTCTGGCTAGGAAAAACTGTGCCAGCACAGAAAACATCTCCCATCGTGTTCTAGAAGTTGCAGAGATGTCTGCCAAGTGTTTGGCAGGAAGAAAAGAAAAGTTGTCCAAAACAGCTTCCAATCGAATGTTCATGTGATTGGAAAAGCCAGGAGAGTGCAAAGGTACTGTTTTGTATCAGTTGGCAAGGTGCGCACACAATCCCAGTGTTCTACAGCTTGCTTCTTCACCTTCCCGAAGCTGCCGCTCTCGCCGGCTCCCGGAGCCCAAGAAGCGGCTTCTTCGCGCAAAGACGATTGTGCCGCTCACAGTGCTCTCCTTAGCGCGGCTTCTGCCGAAAGACGCCCGGGAGCGGCTCTTAGCTCCGGAGAGCATCCTACCTTCGTCTTTCGCGTCTTCTATAGTCTACATCTCGGCAAAACGCTTTCCCACTCTGTCTGTCTAGGAAAAACTGTGCCAGCACAGAAAACATCTCCCATCGTGTTCTAGAAGTTGCAGAGATGTCTGCCAAGTGTTTGGCAGGAAGAAAAGAAAAGTTGTCCAAAACAGCTTCCAATCGAATGTTCATGTAATTGGAAAAGCCAGGAGAGTGCAAAGGTACTGTTTTGTATCAGCTGGCAAGGTGCGCACACAATCCCAGTGTTGTACAGCTTGCTTCTTCACCTTCCCGAAGCTGCCGCTCTCGCCGGCTCCCGGAGCCCAAGAAGCGGCTTCTTCGCGCAAAGACGATTGTGCCGCTCACAGTGCTCCTTAGCGCGGCTTCTGCCGAAAGACGCCCGGCAGCGGCTCTTAGCTCCGAAGAGCATCCTACCTTCGTCTTTAGCTCCTCTTCTCATCTACATCTCGGCAAAAAGCTTTCCCACTATGTCTGGCTAGCAAAAACTGTGTCAGCATAGAAAACATCTCCCATCGTGTTCTAGAAGTTGCACGGAGGTCTGCCAAGTGTTTGGCAGGAAGAAAAGAAAAGTTGTCCAAAACAGCTTCCAATCGAATGTTCATGTGATTGGAAAAGCCAGGAGAGTGCAAAGGTACTGTTTTCTATCAGTTGGCAAGGTGCACACACAATCCCAGTCTTGTACAGCTTGCTTCTTCACCTTCCCGAAGCTGCCGCTCTCGCCGGCTCCCGGAGCCCAAGAAGCGGCTTCTTCGCGCAAAGACGATTGTGCCGCTCACAGTGCTCTCCTTAGCGCGGCTTCTGCCGAAAGACGCCCGGGAGCGGCTCTTAGCTCCGGAGAGCATCCTACCTTCGTCTTTCGCGTCTTTTATAGTCTACATCTCGGCAAAACGCTTTCCCACTCTGTCTGGCTAGGAAAAACTGTGCCAGCACAGAAAACATCTCCCATCGTGTTCTAGAAGTTGCAGAGATGTCTGCCAAGTGTTTGGCAGGAAGAAAAGAAAAGTTGTCCAAAACAGCTTCCAATCGAATGTTCATGTGATTGGAAAAGTCAGGAGAGTGCAAAGGTACTGTTTTCTATCAGTTGGCAAGGTGCGCACACAATCCCAGTGTTGTACAGCTTGCTTCTTCACCTTCCCGAAGCTGCCGCTCTCGCCGGCTCCCGGAGCCCAAGAAGCGGCTTCTTCGCGCAAAGACGATTGTGCCGCTCACAGTGCTCTCCTTAGCGCGGCTTCTGCCGAAAGACGCCCGGCAGCGGCTCTTAGCTCCGGAGAGCATCCTACCTTCGTCTTTCGCGTCTTTTGTTGTCTACATCTCGGCAAAACGCTTTCCCACTCTGTCTGGCTAGGAAAAACTGTGCCAGCACAGAAAACATCTCCATTCGTGTCCTAGAAGTTGCAGAGATGTCTGCCTAGTGTTTGGCAGGAAGAAAAGAAAAGTTGTCCAAAACAGCTTCCAATCGAATGTTCATGTGATTGCAAAAGCCAGGAGAGTGCAAAGGTACTGTTTTGTATCAGTTGGCAAGGTGCGCACACAATCCCAGTGTTCTACAGCTTGCTTCTTCACCTTCCCGAAGCTGCCGCTCTCGCCGGCTCCCGGAGCCCAAGAAGCGGCTTCTTCGCGCAAAGACGATTGTGCCGCTCACAGTGCTCTCCTTAGCGCGGCTTCTGCCGAAAGACGCCCGGGAGCGGCTCTTAGCTCCGGAGAGCATCCTACCTTCGTCTTTCGCGTCTTCTATAGTCTACATCTCGGCAAAACGCTTTCCCACTCTGTCTGTCTAGGAAAAACTGTGCCAGCACAGAAAACATCTCCCATCGTGTTCTAGAAGTTGCAGAGATGTCTGCCAAGTGTTTGGCAGGAAGAAAAGAAAAGTTGTCCAAAACAGCTTCCAATCGAATGTTCATGTAATTGGAAAAGCCAGGAGAGTGCAAAGGTACTGTTTTGTATCAGCTGGCAAGGTGCGCACACAATCCCAGTGTTGTACAGCTTGCTTCTTCACCTTCCCGAAGCTGCCGCTCTCGCCGGCTCCCGGAGCCCAAGAAGCGGCTTCTTCGCGCAAAGACGATTGTGCCGCTCACAGTGCTCCTTAGCGCGGCTTCTGCCGAAAGACGCCCGGGAGCGGCTCTTAGCTCCGAAGAGCATCCTACCTTCGTCTTTAGCTCCTCTTCTCATCTACATCTCGGCAAAAAGCTTTCCCACTATGTCTGGCTAGCAAAAACTGTGTCAGCATAGAAAACATCTCCCATCGTGTTCTAGAAGTTGCACGGAGGTCTGCCAAGTGTTTGGCAGGAAGAAAAGAAAAGTTGTCCAAAACAGCTTCCAATCGAATGTTCATGTGATTGGAAAAGCCAGGAGAGTGCAAAGGTACTGTTTTCTATCAGTTGGCAAGGTGCGCACACAATCCCAGTCTTGTACAGCTTGCTTCTTCACCTTCCCGAAGCTGCCGCTCTCGCCGGCTCCCGGAGCCCAAGAAGCGGCTTCTTCGCGCAAAGACGATTGTGCCGCTCACAGTGCTCTCCTTAGCGCGGCTTCTGCCGAAAGACGCCCGGGAGCGGCTCTTAGCTCCGGAGAGCATCCTACCTTCGTCTTTCGCGTCTTTTATAGTCTACATCTCGGCAAAACGCTTTCCCACTCTGTCTGGCTAGGAAAAACTGTGCCAGCACAGAAAACATCTCCCATCGTGTTCTAGAAGTTGCAGAGATGTCTGCCAAGTGTTTGGCAGGAAGAAAAGAAAAGTTGTCCAAAACAGCTTCCAATCGAATGTTCATGTGATTGGAAAAGTCAGGAGAGTGCAAAGGTACTGTTTTCTATCAGTTGGCAAGGTGCGCACACAATCCCAGTGTTGTACAGCTTGCTTCTTCACCTTCCCGAAGCTGCCGCTCTCGCCGGCTCCCGGAGCCCAAGAAGCGGCTTCTTCGCGCAAAGACGATTGTGCCGCTCACAGTGCTCTCCTTAGCGCGGCTTCTGCCGAAAGACACCCGGCAGCGGCTCTTAGCTCCGGAGAGCATCCTACCTTCGTCTTTCGCGTCTTTTGTTGTCTACATCTCGGCAAAACGCTTTCCCACTCTGTCTGGCTAGGAAAAACTGTGCCAGCACAGAAAACATCTCCCTTCGTGTTCTAGAAGTTGCAGAGATGTCTGCCTAGTGTTTGGCAGGAAGAAAAGAAAAGTTGTCCAAAACAGCTTCCAATCGAATGTTCATGTGATTGCAAAAGCCAGGAGAGTGCAAAGGTACTGTTTTGTATCAGCTGGCAAGGTGCGCACACAATCCCAGTGTTGTACAGCTTGCTTCTTCACCTTCCCGAAGCTGCCGCTCTCGCCGGCTCCCGGAGCCCAAGAAGCGGCTTCTTCGCGCAAAGACGATTGTGCCGCTCACAGTGCTCCTTAGCGCGGCTTCTGCCGAAAGACGCCCGGCAGCGGCTCTTAGCTCCGAAGAGCATCCTACCTTCGTCTCTAGCTCCTCTTCTCATCTACATCTTAGCAAAACGCTTTTCCTCTCTGTCTGGCTAGGAAAAACTGTGCCAGCACAGAAAACATATCCCATCATGTTCTAGAAGTTGCAGAGATGTCTGCCAAGTGTTTGGCAGGAAGAAAAGAAAAGTTGTCCAAAACAGCTTCCAATCGAATGTTCATGTGATTGGAAAAGTCAGGAGAGTGCAAAGGTACTGTTTTGTATCAGTTGGCAAGGTGCGCACACAATCCCAGTCTTGTACAGCTTGCTTCTTCACCTTCCCGAAGCTGCCGCTCTCGCCGGCTCCCGGAGCCCAAGAAGCGGCTTCTTCGCGCAAAGACGATTGTGCCGCTCACAGTGCTCTCCTTAGCACGGCTTCTGCCGAAAGACGCCCGGCAGCGGCTCTTAGTTCCGGAGAGCATCCTACCTTCGTCTTTCGCGTCTTTTGTAGTCTACATCTCGGCAAAATGCTTTCCCACTCTGTCTGTCTAGGAAAAACTGTGCCAGCATAGAAAACATCTCCCATCGTGTTCTAGACGTTGCAGAGATGTCTGCCTAGTGTTTGGCAGGAAGAAAAGAAAAGTTGTCCAAAACAGCTTCCAATCGAATGTTCATGTATTTGGAAAAGTCAGGAGAGTGCAAAGGTACTGTTTTGTATCAGTTGGCAAGGTGCGCACACAATCCCAGTCTTGTACAGCTTGCTTCTTCACCTTCCCGAAGCTGCCGCTCTCGCCGGCTCCCGGAGCCCAAGAAGCGGCTTCTTCGCGCAAAGACGATTGTGCCGCTCACAGTGCTCCTTAGCGCGGCTTCTGCCGAAAGACACCCGGGAGCGGCTCTTAGCTCCGGAGAGCATCCTACGTTCGTCTTTAGCTCCTCTTCTCATCTACATCTTAGCAAAACGCTTTTCCACTCTGTCTGGCTAGGAAAAACTGTGCCAGCACAGAAAACATATCCCATCATGTTCTAGAAGTTGCAGAGATGTCTGCCAAGTGTTTGGCAGGAAGAAAAAAAAAGTTGTCCAAAACAGCTTCCAATCGAATGTTCATGTGATTGGAAAAGTCAGGAGAGTGCAAAGGTACTGTTTTGTATCAGTTGGCAAGGTGCGCACACAATCCCAGTCTTGTACAGCTTGCTTCTTCACCTTCCCGAAGCTGCCGCTCTCGCCGGCTCCCGGAGCCCAAGAAGCGGCTTCTTCGCGCAAAGACGATTGTGCCGCTCACAGTGCTCTTCTTAGCGCGGCTTCTGCCGAAAGACGCCCGGCAGCGGCTCTTAGCTCCGGAGAGCATCACACCTTCGTCTTTCGCGTCTTTTGTTGTCTACATCTCGGCGAAACGCTTTCCCACTCTGTCTGGCAAGGAAAAACTGTGCCAGCACAGAAAACATCTCCCTTCGTGTTCTAGAAGTTGCAGAGATGTCTGCCAAGTGTTTGGCAGGAAGAAAAAAAAAGTTGTCCAAAACAGCTTCCAATCGAATGTTCATGTGATTGGAAAAGCCAGGAGAGTGCAAAGGTACTGTTTTCTATCAGTTGGCAAGGTGCGCACACAATTCCAGTGTTGTACAGCTTGCTTCTTCACCTTCCCGAAGCTGCCGCTCTCGCCGGCTCCCGGAGCCCAAGAAGCGGCTTCTTCGCGCAAAGACGATTGTGCCGCTCACAGTGCTCTCCTTAGCGCGGCTTCTGCCGAAAGACGCCCGGCAGCGGCTCTTAGCTCCGGAGAGCATCACACCTTCGTCTTTCGCGTCTTTTGTTGTCTACATCTCGGCGAAACGCTTTCCCACTCTGTCTGGCAAGGAAAAACTGTGCCAGCACAGAAAACATCTCCCTTCGTGTTCTAGAAGTTGCAGAGATGTCTGCCTAGTGTTTGGCAGGAAGAAAAGAAAAGTTGTCCAAAACAGCTTCCAATCGAATGTTCATGTGATTGGAAAAGCCAGGAGAGTGCAAAGGTACTGTTTTCTATCAGTTGGCAAAGTGCGCACACAATCCCAGTGTTCTACAGCTTGCTTCTTCACCTTCCCGAAGCTGCCGCTCTCGCCGGCTCCCGGAGCCCAAGAAGCGGCTTCTTCGCGCAAAGACGATTGTGCCGCTCACAGTGCTCTCCTTAGCGCGGCTTCTGCCGAAAGACGCCCGGCAGCGGCTCTTAGCTCCGAAGAGCATCCTACCTTCGTCTTTAGCTCCTCTTCTCATCTACATCTCGGCAAAAAGCTTTCCCACTATGTCTGGCTAGGAAAAACTGTGTCAGCATAGAAAACATCTCCCATCGTGTTCTAGAAGTTGCACGGAGGTCTGCCAAGTGTTTGGCAGGAAGAAAAGAAAAGTTGTCCAAAACAGCTTCCAATCGAATGTTCATGTGATTGGAAAAGCCAGGAGAGTGCAAAGGTACTGTTTTCTATCAGTTGGCAAGGTGCGCACACAATCCCAGTCTTGTACAGCTTGCTTCTTCACCTTCCCGAAGCTGCCGCTCTCGCCGGCTCCCGGAGCCCAAGAAGCGGCTTCTTCGCGCAAAGACGATTGTGCCGCTCACAGTGCTCTCCTTAGCGCGGCTTCTGCCGAAAGACGCCCGGCAGCGGCTCTTAGCTCCGGAGAGCATCCTACCTTCGTCTTTCGCGTCTTTTGTAGTCTACATCTCGGCAAAACGCTTTCCCACTCTGTCTGGCTAGGAAAAACTGTGCCAGCACAGAAAACATCTCCCATCGTGTTCTAGAAGTTGCAGAGATGTCTGCCAAGTGTTTGGCAGGAAGAAAAGAAAAGTTGTCCAAAACAGCTTCCAATCGAATGTTCATGTGATTGCAAAAGCCAGGAGAGTGCAAAGGTACTGTTTTCTATCAGTTGGCAAGGTGCGCACACAATCCCAGTCTTGTACAGCTTGCTTCTTCACCTTCCCGAAGCTGCCGCTCTCGCCGGCTCCCGGAGCCCAAGAAGCGGCTTCTTCGCGCAAAGACGATTGTGCCGCTCACAGTGCTCTCCTTAGCGCGGCTTCTGCCGAAAGACGCCCGGCAGCGGCTCTTAGCTCCGAAGAGCATCCTACCTTCGTCTTTCGCGTCTTTTGTAGTCTACATCTTAGCAAAACGCTTTTCCACTCTGTCTGGCTAGGAAAAACTGTGCCAGCACAGAAAACATCTCCCATCGTGTTCTAGAAGTTGCAGAGATGTCTGCCAAGTGTTTGGCAGGAAGAAAAGAAAAGTTGTCCAAAACAGCTTCCAATCGAATGTTCATGTGATTGGAAAAGCCAGGAGAGTGCAAAGGTACTGTTTTGTATCAGCTGGCAAGGTGCGCACACAATCCCAGTGTTGTACAGCTTGCTTCTTCACCTTCCCGAAGCTGCCGCTCTCGCCGGCTCCCGGAGCCCAAGAAGCGGCTTCTTCGCGCAAAGACGATTGTGCCGCTCACAGTGCTCCTTAGCGCGGCTTCTGCCGAAAGACGCCCGGGAGCGGCTCTTAGCTCCGAAGAGCATCCTACCTTCGTCTCTAGCTCCTCTTCTCATCTACATCTTAGCAAAACGCTTTTCCTCTCTGTCTGGCTAGGAAAAACTGTGCCAGCACAGAAAACATATCCCATCATGTTCTAGAAGTTGCAGAGATGTCTGCCAAGTGTTTGGCAGGAAGAAAAGAAAAGTTGTCCAAAACAGCTTCCAATCGAATGTTCATGTATTTGGAAAAGTCAGGAGAGTGCAAAGGTACTGTTTTGTATCAGTTGGCAAGGTGCGCACACAATCCCAGTCTTGTACAGCTTACTTCTTCACCTTCCCGAAGCTGCCGCTCTCGCCGGCTCCCGGAGCCCAAGAAGCGGCTTCTTCGCGCAAAGACGATTGTGCCGCTCACAGTGCTCTCCTTAGCGCGGCTTCTGCCGAAAGACGCCCGGCAGCGGCTCTTAGCTCCGAAGAGCATCCTACCTTCGTCTTTCGCGTCTTTTGTAGTCTACATCTTAGCAAAACGCTTTTCCACTCTGTCTGGCTAGGAAAAACTGTGCCAGCACAGAAAACATCTCCCATCGTGTTCTAGAAGTTGCAGAGATGTCTGCCAAGTGTTTGGCAGGAAGAAAAGAAAAGTTGTCCAAAACAGCTTCCAATCGAATGTTCATGTGATTGGAAAAGCCAGGAGAGTGCAAAGGTACTGTTTTGTATCAGTTGGCAAGGTGCGCACACAATCCCAGTGTTCTACAGCTTGCTTCTTCACCTTCCCGAAGCTGCCGCTCTCGCCGGCTCCCGGAGCCCAAGAAGCGGCTTCTTCGCGCAAAGACGATTGTGCCGCTCACCGTGCTCTCCTTAGCGCGGCTTCTGCCGAAAGACGCCCGGCAGCGGCTCTTAGCTCCGGAGAGCATCCTACCTTCGTCTTTCGCGTCTTCTATAGTCTACATCTCGGCAAAACGCTTTCCCACTCTGTCTGTCTAGGAAAAACTGTGCCAGCACAGAAAACATCTCCCATCGTGTTCTAGACGTTGCAGAGATGTCTGCCTAGTGTTTGGCAGGAAGAAAAGAAAAGTTGTCCAAAACAGCTTCCAATCGAATGTTCATGTATTTGGAAAAGTCAGGAGAGTGCAAAGGTACTGTTTTGTATCAGTTGGCAAGGTGCGCACACAATCCCAGTCTTGTACAGCTTGCTTCTTCACCTTCCCGAAGCTGCCGCTCTCGCCGGCTCCCGGAGCCCAAGAAGCGGCTTCTTCGCGCAAAGACGATTGTGCCGCTCACAGTGCTCCTTAGCGCGGCTTCTGCCGAAAGACACCCGGGAGCGGCTCTTAGCTCCGGAGAGCATCCTACGTTCGTCTTTAGCTCCTCTTCTCATCTACATCTTAGCAAAACGCTTTTCCACTCTGTCTGGCTAGGAAAAACTGTGCCAGCACAGAAAACATCTCCCATCGTGTTCTAGAAGTTGCAGAGATGTCTGCCAAGTGTTTGGCAGGAAGAAAAGAAAAGTTGTCCAAAACAGCTTCCAATCGAATGTTCATGTGATTGGAAAAGCCAGGAGAGTGCAAAGGTACTGTTTTCTATCAGTTGGCAAGGTGCGCACACAATTCCAGTGTTGTACAGCTTGCTTCTTCACCTTCCCGAAGCTGCCGCTCTCGCCGGCTCCCGGAGCCCAAGAAGCGGCTTCTTCGCGCAAAGACGATTGTGCCGCTCACAGTGCTCTCCTTAGCGCGGCTTCTGCCGAAAGACGCCCGGCAGCGGCTCTTAGCTCCGGAGAGCATCACACCTTCGTCTTTCGCGTCTTTTGTTGTCTACATCTCGGCGAAACGCTTTCCCACTCTGTCTGGCAAGGAAAAACTGTGCCAGCACAGAAAACATCTCCCTTCGTGTTCTAGAAGTTGCAGAGATGTCTGCCTAGTGTTTGGCAGGAAGAAAAGAAAAGTTGTCCAAAACAGCTTCCAATCGAATGTTCATGTGATTGGAAAAGCCAGGAGAGTGCAAAGGTACTGTTTTCTATCAGTTGGCAAAGTGCGCACACAATCCCAGTGTTCTACAGCTTGCTTCTTCACCTTCCCGAAGCTGCCGCTCTCGCCGGCTCCCGGAGCCCAAGAAGCGGCTTCTTCGCGCAAAGACGATTGTGCCGCTCACAGTGCTCTCCTTAGCGCGGCTTCTGCCGAAAGACGCCCGGCAGCGGCTCTTAGCTCCGAAGAGCATCCTACCTTCGTCTTTAGCTCCTCTTCTCATCTACATCTCGGCAAAAAGCTTTCCCACTATGTCTGGCTAGGAAAAACTGTGTCAGCATAGAAAACATCTCCCATCGTGTTCTAGAAGTTGCACGGAGGTCTGCCAAGTGTTTGGCAGGAAGAAAAGAAAAGTTGTCCAAAACAGCTTCCAATCGAATGTTCATGTGATTGGAAAAGCCAGGAGAGTGCAAAGGTACTGTTTTCTATCAGTTGGCAAGGTGCGCACACAATCCCAGTCTTGTACAGCTTGCTTCTTCACCTTCCCGAAGCTGCCGCTCTCGCCGGCTCCCGGAGCCCAAGAAGCGGCTTCTTCGCGCAAAGACGATTGTGCCGCTCACAGTGCTCTCCTTAGCGCGGCTTCTGCCGAAAGACGCCCGGCAGCGGCTCTTAGCTCCGAAGAGCATCCTACCTTCGTCTTTCGCGTCTTTTGTAGTCTACATCTCGGCAAAACGCTTTCCCACTCTGTCTGGCTAGGAAAAACTGTGCCAGCACAGAAAACATCTCCCATCGTGTTCTAGAAGTTGCAGAGATGTCTGCCAAGTGTTTGGCAGGAAGAAAAGAAAAGTTGTCCAAAACAGCTTCCAATCGAATGTTCATGTAATTGGAAAAGCCAGGAGAGTGCAAAGGTACTGTTTTGTATCAGCTGGCAAGGTGCGCACACAATCCCAGTGTTGTACAGCTTGCTTCTTCACCTTCCCGAAGCTGCCGCTCTCGCCGGCTCCCGGAGCCCAAGAAGCGGCTTCTTCGCGCAAAGACGATTGTGCCGCTCACAGTGCTCTCCTTAGCGCGGCTTCTGCCGAAAGACGCCCGGCAGCGGCTCTTAGCTCCGGAGAGCATCCTACCTTCGTCTTTCGCGTCTTTTGTAGTCTACATCTCAGCAAAACGCTTTCCCACTCTGTCTGGCTAGGAAAAACTGTGCCAGCACAGAAAACATCTCCCTTCGTGTTCTAGAAGTTGCAGAGATGTCTGCCTAGTGTTTGGCAGGAAGAAAAGAAAAGTTGTCCAAAACAGCTTCCAATCGAATGTTCATGTGATTGCAAAAGCCAGGAGAGTGCAAAGGTACTGTTTTGTATCAGCTGGCAAGGTGCGCACACAATCCCAGTGTTGTACAGCTTGCTTCTTCACCTTCCCGAAGCTGCCGCTCTCGCCGGCTCCCGGAGCCCAAGAAGCGGCTTCTTCGCGCAAAGACGATTGTGCCGCTCACAGTGCTCCTTAGCGCGGCTTCTGCCGAAAGACGCCCGGCAGCGGCTCTTAGCTCCGAAGAGCATCCTACCTTCGTCTCTAGCTCCTCTTCTCATCTACATCTTAGCAAAACGCTTTTCCTCTCTGTCTGGCTAGGAAAAACTGTGCCAGCACAGAAAACATATCCCATCATGTTCTAGAAGTTGCAGAGATGTCTGCCAAGTGTTTGGCAGGAAGAAAAGAAAAGTTGTCCAAAACAGCTTCCAATCGAATGTTCATGTGATTGGAAAAGTCAGGAGAGTGCAAAGGTACTGTTTTGTATCAGTTGGCAAGGTGCGCACACAATCCCAGTCTTGTACAGCTTGCTTCTTCACCTTCCCGAAGCTGCCGCTCTCGCCGGCTCCCGGAGCCCAAGAAGCGGCTTCTTCGCGCAAAGACGATTGTGCCGCTCACAGTGCTCTCCTTAGCGCAGCTTCTGCCGAAAGACGCCCGGCAGCGGCTCTTAGTTCCGGAGAGCATCCTACCTTCGTCTTTCGCGTCTTTTGTAGTCTACATCTCGGCAAAATGCTTTCCCACTCTGTCTGGCTAGGAAAAACTGTGCCAGCACAGAAAACATCTCTCATCGTGTTCTAGACGTTGCAGAGATGTCTGCCAAGTGTTTGGCAGGAAGAAAAGAAAAGTTGTCCAAAACAGCTTCCAATCGAATGTTCATGTGATTGGAAAAGCCAGGAGAGTGCAAAGGTACTGTTTTCTATCAGTTGGCAAGGTGCGCACACAATCCCAGTCTTGTACAGCTTGCTTCTTCACCTTCCCGAAGCTGCCGCTCTCGCCGGCTCCCGGAGCCCAAGAAGCGGCTTCTTCGCGCAAAGACGATTGTGCCGCTCACAGTGCTCTCCTTAGCGCGGCTTCTGCCGAAAGACGCCCGGGAGCGGCTCTTAGCTCCGGAGAGCATCCTACCTTCGTCTTTCGCGTCTTTTGTAGTCTACATCTCGGCAAAACGCTTTCCCACTCTGTCTGGCAAGGAAAAACTGTGCCAGCACAGAAAACATCTCCCTTCGTGTTCTAGAAGTTGCAGAGATGTCTGCCAAGTGTTTGGCAGGAAGAAAAGAAAAGTTGTCCAAAACAGCTTCCAATCGAATGTTCATGTGATTGGAAAAGTCAGGAGAGTGCAAAGGTACTGTTTTGTATCAGTTGGCAAGGTGCGCACACAATCCCAGTCTTGTACAGCTTGCTTCTTCACCTTCCCGAAGCTGCCGCTCTCGCCGGCTCCCGGAGCCCAAGAAGCGGCTTCTTCGCGCAAAGACGATTGTGCCGCTCACAGTGCTCTCCTTAGCGCGGCTTCTGCCGAAAGACGCCCCGGAGCGGCTCTTAGCTCCGGAGAGCATCACACCTTCGTCTTTCGCGTCTTTTGTTGTCTACATCTCGGCGAAACGCTTTCCCACTCTGTCTGGCAAGGAAAAACTGTGCCAGCACAGAAAACATCTCCCTTCGTGTTCTAGAAGTTGCAGAGATGTCTGCCTAGTGTTTGGCAGGAAGAAAAAAAAAGTTGTCCAAAACAGCTTCCAATCGAATGTTCATGTGATTGGAAAAGCCAGGAGAGTGCAAAGGTACTGTTTTCTATCAGTTGGCAAGGTGCGCACACAATTCCAGTGTTGTACAGCTTGCTTCTTCACCTTCCCGAAGCTGCCGCTCTCGCCGGCTCCCGGAGCCCAAGAAGCGGCTTCTTCGCGCAAAGACGATTGTGCCGCTCACAGTGCTCTCCTTAGCGCGGCTTCTGCCGAAAGACGCCCGGCAGCGGCTCTTAGCTCCGGAGAGCATCACACCTTCGTCTTTCGCGTCTTTTGTTGTCTACATCTCGGCGAAACGCTTTCCCACTCTGTCTGGCAAGGAAAAACTGTGCCAGCACAGAAAACATCTCCCTTCGTGTTCTAGAAGTTGCAGAGATGTCTGCCTAGTGTTTGGCAGGAAGAAAAGAAAAGTTGTCCAAAACAGCTTCCAATCGAATGTTCATGTGATTGGAAAAGCCAGGAGAGTGCAAAGGTACTGTTTTCTATCAGTTGGCAAAGTGCGCACACAATCCCAGTGTTCTACAGCTTGCTTCTTCACCTTCCCGAAGCTGCCGCTCTCGCCGGCTCCCGGAGCCCAAGAAGCGGCTTCTTCGCGCAAAGACGATTGTGCCGCTCACAGTGCTCTCCTTAGCGCGGCTTCTGCCGAAAGACGCCCGGCAGCGGCTCTTAGCTCCGAAGAGCATCCTACCTTCGTCCTTAGCTCCTCTTCTCATCTACATCTCGGCAAAAAGCTTTCCCACTATGTCTGGCTAGGAAAAACTGTGTCAGCATAGAAAACATCTCCCATCGTGTTCTAGAAGTTGCACGGAGGTCTGCCAAGTGTTTGGCAGGAAGAAAAGAAAAGTTGTCCAAAACAGCTTCCAATCGAATGTTCATGTGATTGGAAAAGCCAGGAGAGTGCAAAGGTACTGTTTTCTATCAGTTGGCAAGGTGCGCACACAATCCCAGTCTTGTACAGCTTGCTTCTTCACCTTCCCGAAGCTGCCGCTCTCGCCGGCTCCCGGAGCCCAAGAAGCGGCTTCTTCGCGCAAAGACGATTGTGCCGCTCACAGTGCTCTCCTTAGCGCGGCTTCTGCCGAAAGACGCCCGGCAGCGGCTCTTAGCTCCGAAGAGCATCCTACCTTCGTCTTTCGCGTCTTTTGTAGTCTACATCTCGGCAAAACGCTTTCCCACTCTGTCTGGCTAGGAAAAACTGTGCCAGCACAGAAAACATCTCCCATCGTGTTCTAGAAGTTGCAGAGATGTCTGCCAAGTGTTTGGCAGGAAGAAAAGAAAAGTTGTCCAAAACAGCTTCCAATCGAATGTTCATGTAATTGGAAAAGCCAGGAGAGTGCAAAGGTACTGTTTTGTATCAGCTGGCAAGGTGCGCACACAATCCCAGTGTTGTACAGCTTGCTTCTTCACCTTCCCGAAGCTGCCGCTCTCGCCGGCTCCCGGAGCCCAAGAAGCGGCTTCTTCGCGCAAAGACGATTGTGCCGCTCACAGTGCTCCTTAGCGCGGCTTCTGCCGAAAGACGCCCGGCAGCGGCTCTTAGCTCCGAAGAGCATCCTACCTTCGTCTTTAGCTCCTCTTCTCATCTACATCTCGGCAAAATGCTTTCCCACTATGTCTGGCTAGCAAAAACTGTGTCAGCATAGAAAACATCTCCCATCGTGTTCTAGAAGTTGCACGGAGGTCTGCCAAGTGTTTGGCAGGAAGAAAAGAAAAGTTGTCCAAAACAGCTTCCAATCGAATGTTCATGTGATTGGAAAAGCCAGGAGAGTGCAAAGGTACTGTTTTCTATCAGTTGGCAAGGTGCGCACACAATCCCAGTCTTGTACAGCTTGCTTCTTCACCTTCCCGAAGCTGCCGCTCTCGCCGGCTCCCGGAGCCCAAGAAGCGGCTTCTTCGCGCAAAGACGATTGTGCCGCTCACAGTGCTCTCCTTAGCGCGGCTTCTGCCGAAAGACGCCCGGGAGCGGCTCTTAGCTCCGGAGAGCATCCTACCTTCGTCTTTCGCGTCTTTTGTAGTCTACATCTCGGCAAAACACTTTCCCACTCTGTCTGGCTAGGAAAAACTGTGCCAGCACAGAAAACATCTCCCTTCGTGTTCTAGAAGTTGCAGAGATGTCTGCCTAGTGTTTGGCAGGAAGAAAAGAAAAGTTGTCCAAAACAGCTTCCAATCGAATGTTCATGTGATTGGAAAAGCCAGGAGAGTGCAAAGGTACTGTTTTCTATCAGTTGGCAAAGTGCGCACACAATCCCAGTGTTCTACAGCTTGCTTCTTCACCTTCCCGAAGCTGCCGCTCTCGCCGGCTCCCGGAGCCCAAGAAGCGGCTTCTTCGCGCAAAGACGATTGTGCCGCTCACAGTGCTCTCCTTAGCGCGGCTTCTGCCGAAAGACGCCCGGCAGCGGCTCTTAGCTCCGAAGAGCATCCTACCTTCGTCCTTAGCTCCTCTTCTCATCTACATCTCGGCAAAAAGCTTTCCCACTATGTCTGGCTAGGAAAAACTGTGTCAGCATAGAAAACATCTCCCATCGTGTTCTAGAAGTTGCACGGAGGTCTGCCAAGTGTTTGGCAGGAAGAAAAGAAAAGTTGTCCAAAACAGCTTCCAATCGAATGTTCATGTGATTGGAAAAGCCAGGAGAGTGCAAAGGTACTGTTTTCTATCAGTTGGCAAGGTGCGCACACAATCCCAGTCTTGTACAGCTTGCTTCTTCACCTTCCCGAAGCTGCCGCTCTCGCCGGCTCCCGGAGCCCAAGAAGCGGCTTCTTCGCGCAAAGACGATTGTGCCGCTCACAGTGCTCTCCTTAGCGCGGCTTCTGCCGAAAGACGCCCGGCAGCGGCTCTTAGCTCCGAAGAGCATCACACCTTCGTCTTTCGCGTCTTTTGTAGTCTACATCTCGGCAAAACGCTTTCCCACTCTGTCTGGCTAGGAAAAACTGTGCCAGCACAGAAAACATCTCCCATCGTGTTCTAGAAGTTGCAGAGATGTCTGCCAAGTGTTTGGCAGGAAGAAAAGAAAAGTTGTCCAAAACAGCTTCCAATCGAATGTTCATGTAATTGGAAAAGCCAGGAGAGTGCAAAGGTACTGTTTTGTATCAGCTGGCAAGGTGCGCACACAATCCCAGTGTTGTACAGCTTGCTTCTTCACCTTCCCGAAGCTGCCGCTCTCGCCGGCTCCCGGAGCCCAAGAAGCGGCTTCTTCGCGCAAAGACGATTGTGCCGCTCACAGTGCTCCTTAGCGCGGCTTCTGCCGAAAGACGCCCGGCAGCGGCTCTTAGCTCCGAAGAGCATCCTACCTTCGTCTTTAGCTCCTCTTCTCATCTACATCTCGGCAAAATGCTTTCCCACTATGTCTGGCTAGCAAAAACTGTGTCAGCATAGAAAACATCTCCCATCGTGTTCTAGAAGTTGCACGGAGGTCTGCCAAGTGTTTGGCAGGAAGAAAAGAAAAGTTGTCCAAAACAGCTTCCAATCGAATGTTCATGTGATTGGAAAAGCCAGGAGAGTGCAAAGGTACTGTTTTCTATCAGTTGGCAAGGTGCGCACACAATCCCAGTCTTGTACAGCTTGCTTCTTCACCTTCCCGAAGCTGCCGCTCTCGCCGGCTCCCGGAGCCCAAGAAGCGGCTTCTTCGCGCAAAGACGATTGTGCCGCTCACAGTGCTCTCCTTAGCGCGGCTTCTGCCGAAAGACGCCCGGGAGCGGCTCTTAGCTCCGGAGAGCATCCTACCTTCGTCTTTCGCGTCTTTTGTAGTCTACATCTCGGCAAAACACTTTCCCACTCTGTCTGGCTAGGAAAAACTGTGCCAGCACAGAAAACATCTCCCATCATGTTCTAGAAGTTGCAGAGATGTCTGCCAAGTGTTTGGCAGGAAGAAAAGAAAAGTTGTCCAAAACAGCTTCCAATCGAATGTTCATGTGATTGGAAAAGTCAGGAGAGTGCAAAGGTACTGTTTTCTATCAGTTGGCAAGGTGCGCACACAATCCCAGTGTTGTACAGCTTGCTTCTTCACCTTCCCGAAGCTGCCGCTCTCGCCGGCTCCCGGAGCCCAAGAAGCGGCTTCTTCGCGCAAAGACGATTGTGCCGCTCACAGTGCTCTCCTTAGCGCGGCTTCTGCCGAAAGACGCCCGGCAGCGGCTCTTAGCTCCGGAGAGCATCCTACCTTCGTCTTTCGCGTCTTTTGTTGTCTACATCTCGGCAAAACGCTTTCCCACTCTGTCTGGCTAGGAAAAACTGTGCCAGCACAGAAAACATCTCCCTTCGTGTTCTAGAAGTTGCAGAGATGTCTGCCTAGTGTTTGGCAGGAAGAAAAGAAAAGTTGTCCAAAACAGCTTCCAATCGAATGTTCATGTGATTGCAAAAGCCAGGAGAGTGCAAAGGTACTGTTTTGTATCAGCTGGCAAGGTGCGCACACAATCCCAGTGTTGTACAGCTTGCTTCTTCACCTTCCCGAAGCTGCCGCTCTCGCCGGCTCCCGGAGCCCAAGAAGCGGCTTCTTCGCGCAAAGACGATTGTGCCGCTCACAGTGCTCCTTAGCGCGGCTTCTGCCGAAAGACGCCCGGCAGCGGCTCTTAGCTCCGAAGAGCATCCTACCTTCGTCCTTAGCTCCTCTTCTCATCTACATCTCGGCAAAAAGCTTTCCCACTATGTCTGGCTAGGAAAAACTGTGTCAGCATAGAAAACATCTCCCATCGTGTTCTAGAAGTTGCACGGAGGTCTGCCAAGTGTTTGGCAGGAAGAAAAGAAAAGTTGTCCAAAACAGCTTCCAATCGAATGTTCATGTGATTGGAAAAGCCAGGAGAGTGCAAAGGTACTGTTTTCTATCAGTTGGCAAGGTGCGCACACAATCCCAGTCTTGTACAGCTTGCTTCTTCACCTTCCCGAAGCTGCCGCTCTCGCCGGCTCCCGGAGCCCAAGAAGCGGCTTCTTCGCGCAAAGACGATTGTGCCGCTCACAGTGCTCTCCTTAGCGCGGCTTCTGCCGAAAGACGCCCGGCAGCGGCTCTTAGCTCCGAAGAGCATCACACCTTCGTCTTTCGCGTCTTTTGTAGTCTACATCTCGGCAAAACGCTTTCCCACTCTGTCTGGCTAGGAAAAACTGTGCCAGCACAGAAAACATCTCCCATCGTGTTCTAGAAGTTGCAGAGATGTCTGCCAAGTGTTTGGCAGGAAGAAAAGAAAAGTTGTCCAAAACAGCTTCCAATCGAATGTTCATGTAATTGGAAAAGCCAGGAGAGTGCAAAGGTACTGTTTTGTATCAGCTGGCAAGGTGCGCACACAATCCCAGTGTTGTACAGCTTGCTTCTTCACCTTCCCGAAGCTGCCGCTCTCGCCGGCTCCCGGAGCCCAAGAAGCGGCTTCTTCGCGCAAAGACGATTGTGCCGCTCACAGTGCTCCTTAGCGCGGCTTCTGCCGAAAGACGCCCGGCAGCGGCTCTTAGCTCCGAAGAGCATCCTACCTTCGTCTTTAGCTCCTCTTCTCATCTACATCTCGGCAAAATGCTTTCCCACTATGTCTGGCTAGCAAAAACTGTGTCAGCATAGAAAACATCTCCCATCGTGTTCTAGAAGTTGCACGGAGGTCTGCCAAGTGTTTGGCAGGAAGAAAAGAAAAGTTGTCCAAAACAGCTTCCAATCGAATGTTCATGTGATTGGAAAAGCCAGGAGAGTGCAAAGGTACTGTTTTCTATCAGTTGGCAAGGTGCGCACACAATCCCAGTCTTGTACAGCTTGCTTCTTCACCTTCCCGAAGCTGCCGCTCTCGCCGGCTCCCGGAGCCCAAGAAGCGGCTTCTTCGCGCAAAGACGATTGTGCCGCTCACAGTGCTCTCCTTAGCGCGGCTTCTGCCGAAAGACGCCCGGGAGCGGCTCTTAGCTCCGGAGAGCATCCTACCTTCGTCTTTCGCGTCTTTTGTAGTCTACATCTCGGCAAAACACTTTCCCACTCTGTCTGGCTAGGAAAAACTGTGCCAGCACAGAAAACATCTCCCTTCGTGTTCTAGAAGTTGCAGAGATGTCTGCCTAGTGTTTGGCAGGAAGAAAAGAAAAGTTGTCCAAAACAGCTTCCAATCGAATGTTCATGTGATTGGAAAAGCCAGGAGAGTGCAAAGGTACTGTTTTCTATCAGTTGGCAAAGTGCGCACACAATCCCAGTGTTCTACAGCTTGCTTCTTCACCTTCCCGAAGCTGCCGCTCTCGCCGGCTCCCGGAGCCCAAGAAGCGGCTTCTTCGCGCAAAGACGATTGTGCCGCTCACAGTGCTCTCCTTAGCGCGGCTTCTGCCGAAAGACGCCCGGCAGCGGCTCTTAGCTCCGAAGAGCATCCTACCTTCGTCCTTAGCTCCTCTTCTCATCTACATCTCGGCAAAAAGCTTTCCCACTATGTCTGGCTAGGAAAAACTGTGTCAGCATAGAAAACATCTCCCATCGTGTTCTAGAAGTTGCACGGAGGTCTGCCAAGTGTTTGGCAGGAAGAAAAGAAAAGTTGTCCAAAACAGCTTCCAATCGAATGTTCATGTGATTGGAAAAGCCAGGAGAGTGCAAAGGTACTGTTTTCTATCAGTTGGCAAGGTGCGCACACAATCCCAGTCTTGTACAGCTTGCTTCTTCACCTTCCCGAAGCTGCCGCTCTCGCCGGCTCCCGGAGCCCAAGAAGCGGCTTCTTCGCGCAAAGACGATTGTGCCGCTCACAGTGCTCTCCTTAGCGCGGCTTCTGCCGAAAGACGCCCGGCAGCGGCTCTTAGCTCCGAAGAGCATCACACCTTCGTCTTTCGCGTCTTTTGTAGTCTACATCTCGGCAAAACGCTTTCCCACTCTGTCTGGCTAGGAAAAACTGTGCCAGCACAGAAAACATCTCCCATCGTGTTCTAGAAGTTGCAGAGATGTCTGCCAAGTGTTTGGCAGGAAGAAAAGAAAAGTTGTCCAAAACAGCTTCCAATCGAATGTTCATGTGATTGGAAAAGCCAGGAGAGTGCAAAGGTACTGTTTTGTATCAGCTGGCAAGGTGCGCACACAATCCCAGTGTTGTACAGCTTGCTTCTTCACCTTCCCGAAGCTGCCGCTCTCGCCGGCTCCCGGAGCCCAAGAAGCGGCTTCTTCGCGCAAAGACGATTGTGCCGCTCACAGTGCTCCTTAGCGCGGCTTCTGCCGAAAGACGCCCGGCAGCGGCTCTTAGCTCCGAAGAGCATCCTACCTTCGTCTTTAGCTCCTCTTCTCATCTACATCTCGGCAAAATGCTCTCCCACTATGTCTGGCTATCAAAAACTGTGTCTACATAGAAAACATCTCCCATCGTGTTCTAGAAGTTGCACGGAGGTCTGCCAAGTGTTTGGCAGGAAGAAAAGAAAAGTTGTCCAAAACAGCTTCCAATCGAATGTTCATGTGATTGGAAAAGCCAGGAGAGTGCAAAGGTACTGTTTTCTATCAGTTGGCAAGGTGCGCACACAATCCCAGTCTTGTACAGCTTGCTTCTTCACCTTCCCGAAGCTGCCGCTCTCGCCGGCTCCCGGAGCCCAAGAAGCGGCTTCTTCGCGCAAAGACGATTGTGCCGCTCACAGTGCTCTCCTTAGCGCGGCTTCTGCCGAAAGACGCCCGGGAGCGGCTCTTAGCTCCGGAGAGCATCCTACCTTCGTCTTTCGCGTCTTTTGTAGTCTACATCTCGGCAAAACACTTTCCCACTCTGTCTGGCTAGGAAAAACTGTGCCAGCACAGAAAACATCTCCCATCGTGTTCTAGAAGTTGCAGAGATGTCTGCCAAGTGTTTGGCAGGAAGAAAAGAAAAGTTGTCCAAAACAGCTTCCAATCGAATGTTCATGTGATTGGAAAAGTCAGGAGAGTGCAAAGGTACTGTTTTCTATCAGTTGGCAAGGTGCGCACACAATCCCAGTCTTGTACAGCTTGCTTCTTCACCTTCCCGAAGCTGCCGCTCTCGCCGGCTCCCGGAGCCCAAGAAGCGGCTTCTTCGCGCAAAGACGATTGTGCCGCTCACAGTGCTCTCCTTAGCGCGGCTTCTGCCGAAAGACGCCCGGCAGCGGCTCTTAGCTCCGAAGAGCATCCTACCTTCGTCTTTCGCGTCTTTTGTTGTCTACATCTCGGCAAAACGCTTTCCCACTCTGTCTGGCTAGGAAAAACTGTGCCAGCACAGAAAACATCTCCCTTCGTGTTCTAGAAGTTGCAGAGATGTCTGCCTAGTGTTTGGCAGGAAGAAAAGAAAAGTTGTCCAAAACAGCTTCCAATCGAATGTTCATGTAATTGGAAAAGCCAGGAGAGTGCAAAGGTACTGTTTTGTATCAGCTGGCAAGGTGCGCACACAATCCCAGTGTTGTACAGCTTGCTTCTTCACCTTCCCGAAGCTGCCGCTCTCGCCGACTCCCGGAGCCCAAGAAGCGGCTTCTTCGCGCAAAGACGATTGTGCCGCTCACAGTGCTCCTTAGCGCGGCTTCTGCCGAAAGACGCCCGGCAGCGGCTCTTAGCTCCGAAGAGCATCCTACCTTCGTCTTTAGCTCCTCTTCTCATCTACATCTCGGCAAAATGCTTTCCCACTCTGTCTGGCTAGCAAAAACTGTGTCAGCATAGAAAACATCTCCCATCGTGTTCTAGAAGTTGCACGGAGGTCTGCCAAGTGTTTGGCAGGAAGAAAAGAAAAGTTGTCCAAAACAGCTTCCAATCGAATGTTCATGTGATTGGAAAAGCCAGGAGAGTGCAAAGGTACTGTTTTCTATCAGTTGGCAAGGTGCGCACACAATCCCAGTCTTGTACAGCTTGCTTCTTCACCTTCCCGAAGCTGCCACTCTCGCCGGCTCCCGGAGCCCAAGAAGCGGCTTCTTCGCGCAAAGACGATTGTGCCGCTCACAGTGCTCTCCTTAGCGCGGCTTCTGCCGAAAGACGCCCGGGAGCGGCTCTTAGCTCCGGAGAGCATCCTACCTTCGTCTTTCGCGTCTTTTGTAGTCTACATCTCGGCAAAACACTTTCCCACTCTGTCTGGCTAGGAAAAACTGTGCCAGCACAGAAAACATCTCCCTTCGTGTTCTAGAAGTTGCAGAGATGTCTGCCTAGTGTTTGGCAGGAAGAAAAGAAAAGTTGTCCAAAACAGCTTCCAATCGAATGTTCATGTGATTGGAAAAGCCAGGAGAGTGCAAAGGTACTGTTTTCTATCAGTTGGCAAAGTGCGCACACAATCCCAGTGTTCTACAGCTTGCTTCTTCACCTTCCCGAAGCTGCCGCTCTCGCCGGCTCCCGGAGCCCAAGAAGCGGCTTCTTCGCGCAAAGACGATTGTGCCGCTCACAGTGCTCTCCTTAGCGCGGCTTCTGCCGAAAGACGCCCGGCAGCGGCTCTTAGCTCCGAAGAGCATCCTACCTTCGTCCTTTGCTCCTCTTCTCATCTACATCTCGGCAAAAAGCTTTCCCACTATGTCTGGCTAGGAAAAACTGTGTCAGCATAGAAAACATCTCCCATCGTGTTCTAGAAGTTGCACGGAGGTCTGCCAAGTGTTTGGCAGGAAGAAAAGAAAAGTTGTCCAAAACAGCTTCCAATCGAATGTTCATGTGATTGGAAAAGCCAGGAGAGTGCAAAGGTACTGTTTTCTATCAGTTGGCAAGGTGCGCACACAATCCCAGTCTTGTACAGCTTGCTTCTTCACCTTCCCGAAGCTGCCGCTCTCGCTGGCTCCCGGAGCCCAAGAAGCGGCTTCTTCGCGCAAAGACGATTGTGCCGCTCACAGTGCTCTCCTTAGCGCGGCTTCTGCCGAAAGACGCCCGGCAGCGGCTCTTAGCTCCGGAGAGCATCCTACCTTCGTCTTTCGCGTCTTTTGTTGTCTACATCTCGGCAAAACGCTTTCCCACTCTGTCTGGCTAGGAAAAACTGTGCCAGCACAGAAAACATCTCCCTTCGTGTTCTAGAAGTTGCAGAGATGTCTGCCTAGTGTTTGGCAGGAAGAAAAGAAAAGTTGTCCAAAACAGCTTCCAATCGAATGTTCATGTGATTGCAAAAGCCAGGAGAGTGCAAAGGTACTGTTTTGTATCAGCTGGCAAGGTGCGCACACAATCCCAGTGTTGTACAGCTTGCTTCTTCACCTTCCCGAAGCTGCCGCTCTCGCCGGCTCCCGGAGCCCAAGAAGCGGCTTCTTCGCGCAAAGACGATTGTGCCGCTCACAGTGCTCCTTAGCGCGGCTTCTGCCGAAAGACGCCCGGCAGCGGCTCTTAGCTCCGAAGAGCATCCTACCTTCGTCTCTAGCTCCTCTTCTCATCTACATCTTAGCAAAACGCTTTTCCTCTCTGTCTGGCTAGGAAAAACTGTGCCAGCACAGAAAACATATCCCATCATGTTCTAGAAGTTGCAGAGATGTCTGCCAAGTGTTTGGCAGGAAGAAAAGAAAAGTTGTCCAAAACAGCTTCCAATCGAATGTTCATGTGATTGGAAAAGTCAGGAGAGTGCAAAGGTACTGTTTTGTATCAGTTGGCAAGGTGCGCACACAATCCCAGTCTTGTACAGCTTGCTTCTTCACCTTCCCGAAGCTGCCGCTCTCGCCGGCTCCCGGAGCCCAAGAAGCGGCTTCTTCGCGCAAAGACGATTGTGCCGCTCACAGTGCTCTCCTTAGCGCGGCTTCTGCCGAAAGACGCCCGGCAGCGGCTCTTAGTTCCGGAGAGCATCCTACCTTCGTCTTTCGCGTCTTTTGTAGTCTACATCTCGGCAAAATGCTTTCCCACTCTGTCTGGCTAGGAAAAACTGTGCCAGCACAGAAAACATCTCTCATCGTGTTCTAGACGTTGCAGAGATGTCTGCCAAGTGTTTGGCAGGAAGAAAAGAAAAGTTGTCCAAAACAGCTTCCAATCGAATGTTCATGTGATTGGAAAAGCCAGGAGAGTGCAAAGGTACTGTTTTCTATCAGTTGGCAAGGTGCGCACACAATCCCAGTCTTGTACAGCTTGCTTCTTCACCTTCCCGAAGCTGCCGCTCTCGCCGGCTCCCGGAGCCCAAGAAGCGGCTTCTTCGCGCAAAGACGATTGTGCCGCTCACAGTGCTCTCCTTAGCGCGGCTTCTGCCGAAAGACGCCCGGGAGCGGCTCTTAGCTCCGGAGAGCATCCTACCTTCGTCTTTCGCGTCTTCTATAGTCTACATCTCGGCAAAACGCTTTCCCACTCTGTCTGTCTAGGAAAAACTGTGCCAGCATAGAAAACATCTCCCATCGTGTTCTAGACGTTGCAGAGATGTCTGCCTAGTGTTTGGCAGGAAGAAAAGAAAAGTTGTCCAAAACAGCTTCCAATCGAATGTTCATGTATTTGGAAAAGTCAGGAGAGTGCAAAGGTACTGTTTTGTATCAGTTGGCAAGGTGCGCACACAATCCCAGTCTTGTACAGCTTGCTTCTTCACCTTCCCGAAGCTGCCGCTCTCGCCGGCTCCCGGAGCCCAAGAAGCGGCTTCTTCGCGCAAAGACGATTGTGCCGCTCACAGTGCTCCTTAGCGCGGCTTCTGCCGAAAGACACCCGGGAGCGGCTCTTAGCTCCGGAGAGCATCCTACGTTCGTCTTTAGCTCCTCTTCTCATCTACATCTTAGCAAAACGCTTTTCCACTCTGTCTGGCTAGGAAAAACTGTGCCAGCACAGAAAACATATCCCATCATGTTCTAGAAGTTGCAGAGATGTCTGCCAAGTGTTTGGCAGGAAGAAAAAAAAAGTTGTCCAAAACAGCTTCCAATCGAATGTTCATGTGATTGGAAAAGTCAGGAGAGTGCAAAGGTACTGTTTTGTATCAGTTGGCAAGGTGCGCACACAATCCCAGTCTTGTACAGCTTGCTTCTTCACCTTCCCGAAGCTGCCGCTCTCGCCGGCTCCCGGAGCCCAAGAAGCGGCTTCTTCGCGCAAAGACGATTGTGCCGCTCACAGTGCTCTCCTTAGCGCGGCTTCTGCCGAAAGACGCCCGGCAGCGGCTCTTAGCTCCGGAGAGCATCACACCTTCGTCTTTCGCGTCTTTTGTTGTCTACATCTCGGCGAAACGCTTTCCCACTCTGTCTGGCAAGGAAAAACTGTGCCAGCACAGAAAACATCTCCCTTCGTGTTCTAGAAGTTGCAGAGATGTCTGCCAAGTGTTTGGCAGGAAGAAAAAAAAAGTTGTCCAAAACAGCTTCCAATCGAATGTTCATGTGATTGGAAAAGCCAGGAGAGTGCAAAGGTACTGTTTTCTATCAGTTGGCAAGGTGCGCACACAATTCCAGTGTTGTACAGCTTGCTTCTTCAGCTTCCCGAAGCTGCCGCTCTCGCCGGCTCCCGGAGCCCAAGAAGCGGCTTCTTCGCGCAAAGACGATTGTGCCGCTCACAGTGCTCTCCTTAGCGCGGCTTCTGCCGAAAGACGCCCGGCAGCGGCTCTTAGCTCCGGAGAGCATCACACCTTCGTCTTTCGCGTCTTTTGTTGTCTACATCTCGGCGAAACGCTTTCCCACTCTGTCTGGCAAGGAAAAACTGTGCCAGCACAGAAAACATCTCCCTTCGTGTTCTAGAAGTTGCAGAGATGTCTGCCTAGTGTTTGGCAGGAAGAAAAGAAAAGTTGTCCAAAACAGCTTCCAATCGAATGTTCATGTGATTGGAAAAGCCAGGAGAGTGCAAAGGTACTGTTTTCTATCAGTTGGCAAAGTGCGCACACAATCCCAGTGTTCTACAGCTTGCTTCTTCACCTTCCCGAAGCTGCCGCTCTCGCCGGCTCCCGGAGCCCAAGAAGCGGCTTCTTCGCGCAAAGACGATTGTGCCGCTCACAGTGCTCTCCTTAGCGCGGCTTCTGCCGAAAGACGCCCGGCAGCGGCTCTTAGCTCCGAAGAGCATCCTACCTTCGTCTTTAGCTCCTCTTCTCATCTACATCTCGGCAAAAAGCTTTCCCACTATGTCTGGCTAGGAAAAACTGTGTCAGCATAGAAAACATCTCCCATCGTGTTCTAGAAGTTGCACGGAGGTCTGCCAAGTGTTTGGCAGGAAGAAAAGAAAAGTTGTCCAAAACAGCTTCCAATCGAATGTTCATGTGATTGGAAAAGCCAGGAGAGTGCAAAGGTACTGTTTTCTATCAGTTGGCAAGGTGCGCACACAATCCCAGTCTTGTACAGCTTGCTTCTTCACCTTCCCGAAGCTGCCGCTCTCGCCGGCTCCCGGAGCCCAAGAAGCGGCTTCTTCGCGCAAAGACGATTGTGCCGCTCACAGTGCTCTCCTTAGCGCGGCTTCTGCCGAAAGACGCCCGGCAGCGGCTCTTAGCTCCGAAGAGCATCCTACCTTCGTCTTTCGCGTCTTTTGTAGTCTACATCTCGGCAAAACGCTTTCCCACTCTGTCTGGCTAGGAAAAACTGTGCCAGCACAGAAAACATCTCCCATCGTGTTCTAGAAGTTGCAGAGATGTCTGCCAAGTGTTTGGCAGGAAGAAAAGAAAAGTTGTCCAAAACAGCTTCCAATCGAATGTTCATGTAATTGGAAAAGCCAGGAGAGTGCAAAGGTACTGTTTTGTATCAGCTGGCAAGGTGCGCACACAATCCCAGTGTTGTACAGCTTGCTTCTTCACCTTCCCGAAGCTGCCGCTCTCGCCGGCTCCCGGAGCCCAAGAAGCGGCTTCTTCGCGCAAAGACGATTGTGCCGCTCACAGTGCTCCTTAGCGCGGCTTCTGCCGAAAGACGCCCGGCAGCGGCTCTTAGCTCCGAAGAGCATCCTACCTTCGTCTTTAGCTCCTCTTCTCATCTACATCTCGGCAAAATGCTTTCCCACTATGTCTGGCTAGCAAAAACTGTGTCAGCATAGAAAACATCTCCCATCGTGTTCTAGAAGTTGCACGGAGGTCTGCCAAGTGTTTGGCAGGAAGAAAAGAAAAGTTGTCCAAAACAGCTTCCAATCGAATGTTCATGTGATTGGAAAAGCCAGGAGAGTGCAAAGGTACTGTTTTCTATCAGTTGGCAAGGTGCGCACACAATCCCAGTCTTGTACAGCTTGCTTCTTCACCTTCCCGAAGCTGCCGCTCTCGCCGGCTCCCGGAGCCGAAGAAGCGGCTTCTTCGCGCAAAGACGATTGTGCCGCTCACAGTGCTCTCCTTAGCGCGGCTTCTGCCGAAAGACGCCCGGCAGCGGCTCTTAGCTCCGGAGAGCATCCTACCTTCGTCTTTCGCGTCTTTTGTAGTCTACATCTCGGCAAAACGCTTTCCCACTCTGTCTGGCTAGGAAAAACTGTGCCAGCACAGAAAACATCTCCCTTCGTGTTCTAGAAGTTGCAGAGATGTCTGCCTAGTGTTTGGCAGGAAGAAAAGAAAAGTTGTCCAAAACAGCTTCCAATCGAATGTTCATGTGATTGGAAAAGCCAGGAGAGTGCAAAGGTACTGTTTTCTATCAGTTGGCAAAGTGCGCACACAATCCCAGTGTTCTACAGCTTGCTTCTTCACCTTCCCGAAGCTGCCGCTCTCGCCGGCTCCCGGAGCCCAAGAAGCGGCTTCTTCGCGCAAAGACGATTGTGCCGCTCACAGTGCTCTCCTTAGCGCGGCTTCTGCCGAAAGACGCCCGGCAGCGGCTCTTAGCTCCGGAGAGCATCCTACCTTCGTCTTTCGCGTCTTTTGTTGTCTACATCTCGGCAAAACGCTTTCCCACTCTGTCTGGCTAGGAAAAACTGTGCCAGCACAGAAAACATCTCCCTTCGTGTTCTAGAAGTTGCAGAGATGTCTGCCTAGTGTTTGGCAGGAAGAAAAGAAAAGTTGTCCAAAACAGCTTCCAATCGAATGTTCATGTGATTGGAAAAGCCAGGAGAGTGCAAAGGTACTGTTTTCTATCAGTTGGCAAGGTGCGCACACAATCCCAGTGTTGTACAGCTTGCTTCTTCACCTTCCCGAAGCTGCCGCTCTCGCCGGCTCCCGGAGCCCAAGAAGCGGCTTCTTCGCGCAAAGACGATTGTGCCGCTCACAGTGCTCCTTAGCGCGGCTTCTGCCGAAAGACGCCCGGGAGCGGCTCTTAGCTCCGAAGAGCATCCTACCTTCGTCTCTAGCTCCTCTTCTCATCTACATCTTAGCAAAACGCTTTTCCTCTCTGTCTGGCTAGGAAAAACTGTGCCAGCACAGAAAACATCTCCCATCGTGTTCTAGAAGTTGCAGAGATGTCTGCCAAGTGTTTGGCAGGAAGAAAAGAAAAGTTGTCCAAAACAGCTTCCAATCGAATGTTCATGTGATTGGAAAAGCCAGGAGAGTGCAAAGGTACTGTTTTCTATCAGTTGGCAAGGTGCGCACACAATTCCAGTGTTGTACAGCTTGCTTCTTCACCTTCCCGAAGCTGCCGCTCTAGCCGGCTCCCGGAGCCCAAGAAGCGGCTTCTTCGCGCAAAGACAATTGTGCCGCTCACAGTGCTCTCCTTAGCGCGGCTTCTGCCGAAAGACGCCCGGCAGCGGCTCTTAGCTCCGGAGAGCATCACACCTTCGTCTTTCGCGTCTTTTGTTGTCTACATCTCGGCGAAACGCTTTCCCACTCTGTCTGGCAAGGAAAAACTGTGCCAGCACAGAAAACATCTCCCTTCGTGTTCTAGAAGTTGCAGAGATGTCTGCCTAGTGTTTGGCAGGAAGAAAAGAAAAGTTGTCCAAAACAGCTTCCAATCGAATGTTCATGTGATTGGAAAAGCCAGGAGAGTGCAAAGGTACTGTTTTCTATCAGTTGGCAAAGTGTGCACACAATCCCAGTGTTCTACAGCTTGCTTCTTCACCTTCCCGAAGCTGCCGCTCTCGCCGGCTCCCGGAGCCCAAGAAGCGGCTTCTTCGCGCAAAGACGATTGTGCCGCTCACAGTGCTCTCCTTAGCGCGGCTTCTGCCGAAAGACGCCCGGCAGCGGCTCTTAGCTCCGAAGAGCATCCTACCTTCGTCTTTAGCTCCTCTTCTCATCTACATCTCGGCAAAAAGCTTTCCCACTATGTCTGGCTAGGAAAAACTGTGTCAGCATAGAAAACATCTCCCATCGTGTTCTAGAAGTTGCACGGAGGTCTGCCAAGTGTTTGGCAGGAAGAAAAGAAAAGTTGTCCAAAACAGCTTCCAATCGAATGTTCATGTGATTGGAAAAGTCTGGAGAGTGCAAAGGTACTGTTTTGTATCAGTTGGCAAGGTGCGCACACAATCCCAGTCTTGTACAGCTTGCTTCTTCACCTTCCCGAAGCTGCCGCTCTCGCCGGCTCCCGGAGCCCAAGAAGCGGCTTCTTCGCGCAAAGACGATTGTGCCGCTCACAGTGCTCTCCTTAGCGCGGCTTCTGCCGAAAGACGCCCGGCAGCGGCTCTTAGTTCCGGAGAGCATCCTACCTTCGTCTTTCGCGTCTTTTGTAGTCTACATCTCGGCAAAATGCTTTCCCACTCTGTCTGGCTAGGAAAAACTGTGCCAGCACAGAAAACATCTCTCATCGTGTTCTAGACGTTGCAGAGATGTCTGCCAAGTGTTTGGCAGGAAGAAAAGAAAAGTTGTCCAAAACAGCTTCCAATCGAATGTTCATGTGATTGGAAAAGCCAGGAGAGTGCAAAGGTACTGTTTTCTATCAGTTGGCAAGGTGCGCACACAATCCCAGTCTTGTACAGCTTGCTTCTTCACCTTCCCGAAGCTGCCGCTCTCGCCGGCTCCCGGAGCCCAAGAAGCGGCTTCTTCGCGCAAAGACGATTGTGCCGCTCACAGTGCTCTCCTTAGCGCGGCTTCTGCCGAAAGACGCCCGGGAGCGGCTCTTAGCTCCGGAGAGCATCCTACCTTCGTCTTTCGCGTCTTCTATAGTCTACATCTCGGCAAAACGCTTTCCCACTCTGTCTGTCTAGGAAAAACTGTGCCAGCATAGAAAACATCTCCCATCGTGTTCTAGACGTTGCAGAGATGTCTGCCAAGTGTTTGGCAGGAAGAAAAGAAAAGTTGTCCAAAACAGCTTCCAATCGAATGTTCATGTATTTGGAAAAGTCAGGAGAGTGCAAAGGTACTGTTTTGTATCAGTTGGCAAGGTGCGCACACAATCCCAGTCTTGTACAGCTTGCTTCTTCACCTTCCCGAAGCTGCCGCTCTCGCCGGCTCCCGGAGCCCAAGAAGCGGCTTCTTCGCGCAAAGACGATTGTGCCGCTCACAGTGCTCCTTAGCGCGGCTTCTGCCGAAAGACACCCGGGAGCGGCTCTTAGCTCCGGAGAGCATCCTACGTTCGTCTTTAGCTCCTCTTCTCATCTACATCTTAGCAAAACGCTTTTCCACTCTGTCTGGCTAGGAAAAACTGTGCCAGCACAGAAAACATATCCCATCATGTTCTAGAAGTTGCAGAGATGTCTGCCAAGTGTTTGGCAGGAAGAAAAAAAAAGTTGTCCAAAACAGCTTCCAATCGAATGTTCATGTGATTGGAAAAGTCAGGAGAGTGCAAAGGTACTGTTTTGTATCAGTTGGCAAGGTGCGCACACAATCCCAGTCTTGTACAGCTTGCTTCTTCACCTTCCCGAAGCTGCCGCTCTCGCCGGCTCCCGGAGCCCAAGAAGCGGCTTCTTCGCGCAAAGACGATTGTGCCGCTCACAGTGCTCTCCTTAGCGCGGCTTCTGCCGAAAGACGCCCGGCAGCGGCTCTTAGCTCCGGAGAGCATCACACCTTCGTCTTTCGCGTCTTTTGTTGTCTACATCTCGGCGAAACGCTTTCCCACTCTGTCTGGCAAGGAAAAACTGTGCCAGCACAGAAAACATCTCCCTTCGTGTTCTAGAAGTTGCAGAGATGTCTGCCAAGTGTTTGGCAGGAAGAAAAAAAAAGTTGTCCAAAACAGCTTCCAATCGAATGTTCATGTGATTGGAAAAGCCAGGAGAGTGCAAAGGTACTGTTTTCTATCAGTTGGCAAGGTGCGCACACAATTCCAGTGTTGTACAGCTTGCTTCTTCACCTTCCCGAAGCTGCCGCTCTCGCCGGCTCCCGGAGCCCAAGAAGCGGCTTCTTCGCGCAAAGACGATTGTGCCGCTCACAGTGCTCTCCTTAGCGCGGCTTCTGCCGAAAGACGCCCGGCAGCGGCTCTTAGCTCCGGAGAGCATCACACCTTCGTCTTTCGCGTCTTTTGTTGTCTACATCTCGGCAAAACGCTTTCCCACTCTGTCTGGCAAGGAAAATTGTGCCAGCACAGAAAACATCTCCCTTCGTGTTCTAGAAGTTGCAGAGATGTCTGCCTAGTGTTTGGCAGGAAGAAAAGAAAAGTTGTCCAAAACAGCTTCCAATCGAATGTTCATGTGATTGGAAAAGCCAGGAGAGTGCAAAGGTACTGTTTTCTATCAGTTGGCAAAGTGCGCACACAATCCCAGTGTTCTACAGCTTGCTTCTTCACCTTCCCGAAGCTGCCGCTCTCGCCGGCTCCCGGAGCCCAAGAAGCGGCTTCTTCGCGCAAAGACGATTGTGCCGCTCACAGTGCTCTCCTTAGCGCGGCTTCTGCCGAAAGACGCCCGGCAGCGGCTCTTAGCTCCGAAGAGCATCCTACCTTCGTCTTTAGCTCCTCTTCTCATCTACATCTCGGCAAAAAGCTTTCCCACTATGTCTGGCTAGGAAAAACTGTGTCACCATAGAAAACATCTCCCATCGTGTTCTAGAAGTTGCACGGAGGTCTGCCAAGTGTTTGGCAGGAAGAAAAGAAAAGTTGTCCAAAACAGCTTCCAATCGAATGTTCATGTGATTGGAAAAGCCAGGAGAGTGCAAAGGTACTGTTTTCTATCAGTTGGCAAGGTGCGCACACAATCCCAGTGTTCTACAGCTTGCTTCTTCACCTTCCCGAAGCTGCCGCTCTCGCCGGCTCCCGGAGCCCAAGAAGCGGCTTCTTCGCGCAAAGACGATTGTGCCGCTCACAGTGCTCTCCTTAGCGCGGCTTCTGCCGAAAGACGCCCGGGAGCGGCTCTTAGCTCCGGAGAGCATCCTACCTTCGTCTTTCGCGTCTTTTGTAGTCTACATCTCGGCAAAACGCTTTCCCACTCTGTCTGGCTAGGAAAAACTGTGCCAGCACAGAAAACATCTCCCATCGTGTTCTAGAAGTTGCAGAGATGTCTGCCAAGTGTTTGGCAGGAAGAAAAGAAAAGTTGTCCAAAACAGCTTCCAATCGAATGTTCATGTGATTGGAAAAGTCAGGAGAGTGCAAAGGTACTGTTTTCTATCAGTTGGCAAGGTGCGCACACAATCCCAGTGTTGTACAGCTTGCTTCTTCACCTTCCCGAAGCTGCCGCTCTCGCCGGCTCCCGGAGCCCAAGAAGCGGCTTCTTCGCGCAAAGACGATTGTGCCGCTCACAGTGCTCTCCTTAGCGCGGCTTCTGCCGAAAGACGCCCGGCAGCGGCTCTTAGCTCCGGAGAGCATCACACCTTCGTCTTTCGCGTCTTTTGTTGTCTACATCTCGGCAAAACGCTTTCCCACTCTGTCTGGCTAGGAAAAACTGTGCCAGCACAGAAAACATCTCCCTTCGTGTTCTAGAAGTTGCAGAGATGTCTGCCTAGTGTTTGGCAGGAAGAAAAGAAAAGTTGTCCAAAACAGCTTCCAATCGAATGTTCATGTGATTGCAAAAGCCAGGAGAGTGCAAAGGTACTGTTTTGTATCAGCTGGCAAGGTGCGCACACAATCCCAGTGTTGTACAGCTTGCTTCTTCACCTTCCCGAAGCTGCCGCTCTCGCCGGCTCCCGGAGCCCAAGAAGCGGCTTCTTCGCGCAAAGACGATTGTGCCGCTCACAGTGCTCCTTAGCGCGGCTTCTGCCGAAAGACGCCCGGCAGCGGCTCTTAGCTCCGAAGAGCATCCTACCTTCGTCTCTAGCTCCTCTTCTCATCTACATCTTAGCAAAACGCTTTTCCTCTCTGTCTGGCTAGGAAAAACTGTGCCAGCACAGAAAACATATCCCATCATGTTCTAGAAGTTGCAGAGATGTCTGCCAAGTGTTTGGCAGGAAGAAAAGAAAAGTTGTCCAAAACAGCTTCCAATCGAATGTTCATGTGATTGGAAAAGTCAGGAGAGTGCAAAGGTACTGTTTTGTATCAGTTGGCAAGGTGCGCACACAATCCCAGTCTTGTACAGCTTGCTTCTTCACCTTCCCGAAGCTGCCGCTCTCGCCGGCTCCCGGAGCCCAAGAAGCGGCTTCTTCGCGCAAAGACGATTGTGCCGCTCACAGTGCTCTCCTTAGCGCGGCTTCTGCCGAAAGACGCCCGGCAGCGGCTCTTAGTTCCGGAGAGCATCCTACCTTCGTCTTTCGCGTCTTTTGTAGTCTACATCTCGGCAAAATGCTTTCCCACTATGTCTGGCTAGGAAAAACTGTGCCAGCACAGAAAACATCTCTCATCGTGTTCTAGACGTTGCAGAGATGTCTGCCTAGTGTTTGGCAGGAAGAAAAGAAAAGTTGTCCAAAACAGCTTCCAATCGAATGTTCATGTGATTGGAAAAGCCAGGAGAGTGCAAAGGTACTGTTTTCTATCAGTTGGCAAGGTGCGCACACAATCCCAGTCTTGTACAGCTTGCTTCTTCACCTTCCCGAAGCTGCCGCTCTCGCCGGCTCCCGGAGCCCAAGAAGCGGCTTCTTCGCGCAAAGACGATTGTGCCGCTCACAGTGCTCTCCTTAGCGCGGCTTCTGCCGAAAGACGCCCGGGAGCGGCTCTTAGCTCCGAAGAGCATCCTACCTTCGTCTTTCGCGTCTTCTATAGTCTACATCTCGGCAAAACGCTTTCCCACTCTGTCTGTCTAGGAAAAACTGTGCCAGCATAGAAAACATCTCCCATCGTGTTCTAGACGTTGCAGAGATGTCTGCCTAGTGTTTGGCAGGAAGAAAAGAAAAGTTGTCCAAAACAGCTTCCAATCGAATGTTCATGTATTTGGAAAAGTCAGGAGAGTGCAAAGGTACTGTTTTGTATCAGTTGGCAAGGTGCGCACACAATCCCAGTCTTGTACAGCTTGCTTCTTCACCTTCCCGAAGCTGCCGCTCTCGCCGGCTCCCGGAGCCCAAGAAGCGGCTTCTTCGCGCAAAGACGATTGTGCCGCTCACAGTGCTCCTTAGCGCGGCTTCTGCCGAAAGACACCCGGGAGCGGCTCTTAGCTCCGGAGAGCATCCTACGTTCGTCTTTAGCTCCTCTTCTCATCTACATCTTAGCAAAACGCTTTTCCACTCTGTCTGGCTAGGAAAAACTGTGCCAGCACAGAAAACATATCCCATCATGTTCTAGAAGTTGCAGAGATGTCTGCCAAGTGTTTGGCAGGAAGAAAAAAAAAGTTGTCCAAAACAGCTTCCAATCGAATGTTCATGTGATTGGAAAAGTCAGGAGAGTGCAAAGGTACTGTTTTGTATCAGTTGGCAAGGTGCGCACACAATCCCAGTCTTGTACAGCTTGCTTCTTCACCTTCCCGAAGCTGCCGCTCTCGCCGGCTCCCGGAGCCCAAGAAGCGGCTTCTTCGCGCAAAGACGATTGTGCCGCTCACAGTGCTCTCCTTAGCGCGGCTTCTGCCGAAAGACGCCCGGCAGCGGCTCTTAGCTCCGGAGAGCATCACACCTTCGTCTTTCGCGTCTTTTGTTGTCTACATCTCGGCAAAACGCTTTCCCACTCTGTCTGGCAAGGAAAAACTGTGCCAGCACAGAAAACATCTCCCTTCGTGTTCTAGAAGTTGCAGAGATGTCTGCCAAGTGTTTGGCAGGAAGAAAAAAAAAGTTGTCCAAAACAGCTTCCAATCGAATGTTCATGTGATTGGAAAAGCCAGGAGAGTGCAAAGGTACTGTTTTCTATCAGTTGGCAAGGTGCGCACACAATTCCAGTGTTGTACAGCTTGCTTCTTCACCTTCCCGAAGCTGCCGCTCTCGCCGGCTCCCGGAGCCCAAGAAGCGGCTTCTTCGCGCAAAGACGATTGTGCCGCTCACAGTGCTCTCCTTAGCGCGGCTTCTGCCAAAAGACACCCGGCAGCGGCTCTTAGCTCCGAAGAGCATCCTACCTTCGTCTTTAGCTCCTCTTCTCATCTACATCTCGGCAAAAAGCTTTCCCACTATGTCTGGCTAGGAAAAACTGTGTCAGCATAGAAAACATCTCCCATCGTGTTCTAGAAGTTGCACGGAGGTCTGCCAAGTGTTTGGCAGGAAGAAAAGTTGTCCAAAACAGCTTCCAATCGAATGTTCATGTGATTGGAAAAGCCAGGAGAGTGCAAAGGTACTGTTTTGTATCAGTTGGCAAGGTGCGCACACAATCCCAGTCTTGTACAGCTTGCTTCTTCACCTTCCCGAAGCTGCCGCTCTCGCCGGCTCCCGGAGCCCAAGAAGCGGCTTCTTCGCGCAAAGACGATTGTGCCGCTCACAGTGCTCTCCTTAGCGCGGCTTCTGCCGAAAGACGCCCGGGAGCGACTCTTAGCTCCGGAGAGCATCCTACCTTCGTCTTTCGCGTCTTTTGTAGTCTACATCTCGGCAAAACGCTTTCCCACTCTGTCTGGCTAGGAAAAACTGTGCCAGCACAGAAAACATCTCCCATCGTGTTCTAGAAGTTGCAGAGATGTCTGCCAAGTGTTTGGCAGGAAGAAAAGAAAAGTTGTCCAAAACAGCTTCCAATCGAATGTTCATGTGATTGGAAAAGTCAGGAGAGTGCAAAGGTACTGTTTTCTATCAGTTGGCAAGGTGCGCACACAATCCCAGTGTTGTACAGCTTGCTTCTTCACCTTCCCGAAGCTGCCGCTCTCGCCGGCTCCCGGAGCCCAAGAAGCGGCTTCTTCGCGCAAAGACGATTGTGCCGCTCACAGTGCTCTCCTTAGCGCGGCTTCTGCCGAAAGACGCCCGGCAGCGGCTCTTAGCTCCGGAGAGCATCCTACCTTCGTCTTTCGCGTCTTTTGTTGTCTACATCTCGGCAAAACGCTTTCCCACTCTGTCTGGCTAGGAAAAACTGTGCCAGCACAGAAAACATCTCCCTTCGTGTTCTAGAAGTTGCAGAGATGTCTGCCTAGTGTTTGGCAGGAAGAAAAGAAAAGTTGTCCAAAACAGCTTCCAATCGAATGTTCATGTGATTGCAAAAGCCAGGAGAGTGCAAAGGTACTGTTTTGTATCAGCTGGCAAGGTGCGCACACAATCCCAGTGTTGTACAGCTTGCTTCTTCACCTTCCCGAAGCTGCCGCTCTCGCCGGCTCCCGGAGCCCAAGAAGCGGCTTCTTCGCGCAAAGACGATTGTGCCGCTCACAGTGCTCCTTAGCGCGGCTTCTGCCGAAAGACGCCCGGCAGCGGCTCTTAGCTCCGAAGAGCATCCTACCTTCGTCTTTAGCTCCTCTTCTCATCTACATCTCGGCAAAATGCTTTCCCACTATGTCTGGCTAGCAAAAACTGTGTCAGCATAGAAAACATCTCCCATCGTGTTCTAGAAGTTGCACGGAGGTCTGCCAAGTGTTTGGCAGGAAGAAAAGAAAAGTTGTCCAAAACAGCTTCCAATCGAATGTTCATGTGATTGGAAAAGCCAGGAGAGTGCAAAGGTACTGTTTTCTATCAGTTGGCAAGGTGCGCACACAATCCCAGTCTTGTACAGCTTGCTTCTTCACCTTCCCGAAGCTGCCGCTCTCGCCGGCTCCCGGAGCCGAAGAAGCGGCTTCTTCGCGCAAAGACGATTGTGCCGCTCACAGTGCTCTCCTTAGCGCGGCTTCTGCCGAAAGACGCCCGGCAGCGGCTCTTAGCTCCGGAGAGCATCCTACCTTCGTCTTTCGCGTCTTTTGTAGTCTACATCTCGGCAAAACGCTTTCCCACTCTGTCTGGCTAGGAAAAACTGTGCCAGCACAGAAAACATCTCCCTTCGTGTTCTAGAAGTTGCAGAGATGTCTGCCTAGTGTTTGGCAGGAAGAAAAGAAAAGTTGTCCAAAACAGCTTCCAATCGAATGTTCATGTGATTGGAAAAGCCAGGAGAGTGCAAAGGTACTGTTTTCTATCAGTTGGCAAAGTGCGCACACAATCCCAGTGTTCTACAGCTTGCTTCTTCACCTTCCCGAAGCTGCCGCTCTCGCCGGCTCCCGGAGCCCAAGAAGCGGCTTCTTCGCGCAAAGACGATTGTGCCGCTCACAGTGCTCTCCTTAGCGCGGCTTCTGCCGAAAGACGCCCGGCAGCGGCTCTTAGCTCCGGAGAGCATCCTACCTTCGTCTTTCGCGTCTTTTGTTGTCTACATCTCGGCAAAACGCTTTCCCACTCTGTCTGGCTAGGAAAAACTGTGCCAGCACAGAAAACATCTCCCTTCGTGTTCTAGAAGTTGCAGAGATGTCTGCCTAGTGTTTGGCAGGAAGAAAAGAAAAGTTGTCCAAAACAGCTTCCAATCGAATGTTCATGTGATTGCAAAAGCCAGGAGAGTGCAAAGGTACTGTTTTCTATCAGTTGGCAAGGTGCGCACACAATCCCAGTCTTGTACAGCTTGCTTCTTCACCTTCCCGAAGCTGCCGCTCTCGCCGGCTCCCGGAGCCCAAGAAGCGGCTTCTTCGCGCAAAGACGATTGTGCCGCTCACAGTGCTCTCCTTAGCGCGGCTTCTGCCGAAAGACGCCCGGCAGCGGCTCTTAGCTCCGAAGAGCATCCTACCTTCGTCTTTCGCGTCTTTTGTAGTCTACATCTTAGCAAAACGCTTTTCCACTCTATCTGGCTAGGAAAAACTGTGCCAGCACAGAAAACATCTCCCATCGTGTTCTAGAAGTTGCAGAGATGTCTGCCAAGTGTTTGGCAGGAAGAAAAGAAAAGTTGTCCAAAACAGCTTCCAATCGAATGTTCATGTGATTGGAAAAGTCAGGAGAGTGCAAAGGTACTGTTTTCTATCAGTTGGCAAGGTGCGCACACAATCCCAGTGTTGTACAGCTTGCTTCTTCACCTTCCCGAAGCTGCCGCTCTCGCCGGCTCCCGGAGCCCAAGAAGCGGCTTCTTCGCGCAAAGACGATTGTGCCGCTCACAGTGCTCTCCTTAGCGCGGCTTCTGCCAAAAGACGCCCGGCAGCGGCTCTTAGCTCCGGAGAGCATCCTACCTTCGTCTTTCGCGTCTTTTGTTGTCTACATCTCGGAAAAACGCTTTCCCACTCTGTCTGGCTAGGAAAAACTGTGCCAGCACAGAAAACATCTCCCTTCGTGTTCTAGAAGTTGCAGAGATGTCTGCCTAGTGTTTGGCAGGAAGAAAAGAAAAGTTGTCCAAAACAGCTTCCAATCGAATGTTCATGTGATTGCAAAAGCCAGGAGAGTGCAAAGGTACTGTTTTGTATCAGCTGGCAAGGTGCGCACACAATCCCAGTGTTGTACAGCTTGCTTCTTCACCTTCCCGAAGCTGCCGCTCTCGCCGGCTCCCGGAGCCCAAGAAGCGGCTTCTTCGCGCAAAGACGATTGTGCCGCTCACAGTGCTCCTTAGCGCGGCTTCTGCCGAAAGACGCCCGGCAGCGGCTCTTAGCTCCGAAGAGCATCCTACCTTCGTCTTTAGCTCCTCTTCTCATCTACATCTCGGCAAAATGCTTTCCCACTATGTCTGGCTAGCAAAAACTGTGTCAGCATAGAAAACATCTCCCATTGTGTTCTAGAAGTTGCACGGAGGTCTGCCAAGTGTTTGGCAGGAAGAAAAGAAAAGTTGTCCAAAACAGCTTCCAATCGAATGTTCATGTGATTGGAAAAGCCAGGAGAGTGCAAAGGTACTGTTTTCTATCAGTTGGCAAGGTGCGCACACAATCCCAGTCTTGTACAGCTTGCTTCTTCACCTTCCCGAAGCTGCCGCTCTCGCCGGCTCCCGGAGCCGAAGAAGCGGCTTCTTCGCGCAAAGACGATTGTGCCGCTCACAGTGCTCTCCTTAGCGCGGCTTCTGCCGAAAGACGCCCGGCAGCGGCTCTTAGCTCCGGAGAGCATCCTACCTTCGTCTTTCGCGTCTTTTGTAGTCTACATCTCGGCAAAACGCTTTCCCACTCTGTCTGGCTAGGAAAAACTGTGCCAGCACAGAAAACATCTCCCTTCGTGTTCTAGAAGTTGCAGAGATGTCTGCCTAGTGTTTGGCAGGAAGAAAAGAAAAGTTGTCCAAAACAGCTTCCAATCGAATGTTCATGTATTTGGAAAAGTCAGGAGAGTGCAAAGGTACTGTTTTGTATCAGTTGGCAAGGTGCGCACACAATCCCAGTCTTGTACAGCTTGCTTCTTCACCTTCCCGAAGCTGCCGCTCTCGCCGGCTCCCGGAGCCCAAGAAGCGGCTTCTTCGCGCAAAGACGATTGTGCCGCTCACAGTGCTCTCCTTAGCGCGGCTTCTGCCGAAAGACGCCCGGCAGCGGCTCTTAGCTCCGAAGAGCATCCTACCTTCGTCTTTCGCGTCTTTTGTAGTCTACATCTTAGCAAAACGCTTTTCCACTCTGTCTGGCTAGGAAAAACTGTGCCAGCACAGAAAACATCTCCCATCGTGTTCTAGAAGTTGCAGAGATGTCTGCCAAATGTTTGGCAGGAAGAAAAGAAAAGTTGTCCAAAACAGCTTCCAATCGAATGTTCATGTGATTGGAAAAGCCAGGAGAGTGCAAAGGTACTGTTTTGTATCAGCTGGCAAGGTGCGCACACAATCCCAGTGTTGTACAGCTTGCTTCTTCACCTTCCCGAAGCTGCCGCTCTCGCCGGCTCCCGGAGCCCAAGAAGCGGCTTCTTCGCGCAAAGACGATTGTGCCGCTCACAGTGCTCCTTAGCGCGGCTTCTGCCGAAAGACGCCCGGGAGCGGCTCTTAGCTCCGAAGAGCATCCTACCTTCGTCTCTAGCTCCTCTTCTCATCTACATCTTAGCAAAACGCTTTTCCTCTCTGTCTGGCTAGGAAAAACTGTGCCAGCACAGAAAACATATCCCATCATGTTCTAGAAGTTGCAGAGATGTCTGCCAAGTGTTTGGCAGGAAGAAAAGAAAAGTTGTCCAAAACAGCTTCCAATCGAATGTTCATGTATTTGGAAAAGTCAGGAGAGTGCAAAGGTACTGTTTTCTATCAGTTGGCAAGGTGCGCACACAATCCCAGTCTTGTACAGCTTACTTCTTCACCTTCCCGAAGCTGCCGCTCTCGCCGGCTCCCGGAGCCCAAGAAGCGGCTTCTTCGCGCAAAGACGATTGTGCCGCTCACAGTGCTCTCCTTAGCGCGGCTTCTGCCGAAAGACGCCCGGCAGCGGCTCTTAGCTCCGAAGAGCATCCTACCTTCGTCTTTCGCGTCTTTTGTAGTCTACATCTTAGCAAAACGCTTTTCCACTCTGTCTGGCTAGGAAAAACTGTGCCAGCACAGAAAACATCTCCCATCGTGTTCTAGAAGTTGCAGAGATGTCTGCCAAGTGTTTGGCAGGAAGAAAAGAAAAGTTGTCCAAAACAGCTTCCAATCGAATGTTCATGTGATTGGAAAAGCCAGGAGAGTGCAAAGGTACTGTTTTGTATCAGTTGGCAAGGTGCGCACACAATCCCAGTGTTCTACAGCTTGCTTCTTCACCTTCCCGAAGCTGCCGCTCTCGCCGGCTCCCGGAGCCCAAGAAGCGGCTTCTTCGCGCAAAGACGATTGTGCCGCTCACAGTGCTCTCCTTAGCGCGGCTTCTGCCGAAAGACGCCCGGGAGCGGCTCTTAGCTCCGGAGAGCATCCTACCTTCGTCTTTCGCGTCTTCTATAGTCTACATCTCGGCAAAACGCTTTCCCACTCTGTCTGGCTAGGAAAAACTGTGCCAGCACAGAAAACATCTCCCATCGTGTTCTAGACGTTGCAGAGATGTCTGCCTAGTGTTTGGCAGGAAGAAAAGAAAAGTTGTCCAAAACAGCTTCCAATCAAATGTTCATGTATTTGGAAAAGTCAGGAGAGTGCAAAGGTACTGTTTTGTATCAGTTGGCAAGGTGCGCACACAATCCCAGTCTTGTACAGCTTGCTTCTTCACCTTCCCGAAGCTGCCGCTCTCGCCGGCTCCCGGAGCCCAAGAAGCGGCTTCTTCGCGCAAAGACGATTGTGCCGCTCACAGTGCTCTCCTTAGCGCGGCTTCTGCCGAAAGACGCCCGGCAGCGGCTCTTAGCTCCGGAGAGCATCACACCTTCGTCTTTCGCGTCTTTTGTTGTCTACATCTCGGCGAAACGCTTTCCCACTCTGTCTGGCAAGGAAAAACTGTGCCAGCACAGAAAACATCTCCCTTCGTGTTCTAGAAGTTGCAGAGATGTCTGCCTAGTGTTTGGCAGGAAGAAAAGAAAAGTTGTCCAAAACAGCTTCCAATCGAATGTTCATGTGATTGGAAAAGCCAGGAGAGTGCAAAGGTACTGTTTTCTATCAGTTGGCAAAGTGCGCACACAATCCCAGTGTTCTACAGCTTGCTTCTTCACCTTCCCGAAGCTGCCACTCTCGCCGGCTCCCGGAGCCCAAGAAGCGGCTTCTTCGCGCAAAGACGATTGTGCCGCTCACAGTGCTCTCCTTAGCGCGGCTTCTGCCGAAAGACGCCCGGCAGCGGCTCTTAGCTCCGAAGAGCATCCTACCTTCGTCTTTAGCTCCTCTTCTCATCTACATCTCGGCAAAAAGCTTTCCCACTATGTCTGGCTAGGAAAAACTGTGTCAGCATAGAAAACATCTCCCATCGTGTTCTAGAAGTTGCACGGAGGTCTGCCAAGTGTTTGGCAGGAAGAAAAGAAAAGTTGTCCAAAACAGCTTCCAATCGAATGTTCATGTGATTGGAAAAGCCAGGAGAGTGCAAAGGTACTGTTTTCTATCAGTTGGCAAGGTGCGCACACAATCCCAGTCTTGTACAGCTTGCTTCTTCACCTTCCCGAAGCTGCCGCTCTCGCCGGCTCCCGGAGCCCAAGAAGCGGCTTCTTCGCGCAAAGACGATTGTGCCGCTCACAGTGCTCTCCTTAGCGCGGCTTCTGCCGAAAGACGCCCGGCAGCGGCTCTTAGCTCCGAAGAGCATCCTACCTTCGTCTTTCGCGTCTTTTGTAGTCTACATCTCGGCAAAACGCTTTCCCACTCTGTCTGGCTAGGAAAAACTGTGCCAGCACAGAAAACATCTCCCATCGTGTTCTAGAAGTTGCAGAGATGTCTGCCAAGTGTTTGGCAGGAAGAAAAGAAAAGTTGTCCAAAACAGCTTCCAATCGAATGTTCATGTAATTGGAAAAGCCAGGAGAGTGCAAAGGTACTGTTTTGTATCAGCTGGCAAGGTGCGCACACAATCCCAGTGTTGTACAGCTTGCTTCTTCACCTTCCCGAAGCTGCCGCTCTCGCCGGCTCCCGGAGCCCAAGAAGCGGCTTCTTCGCGCAAAGACGATTGTGCCGCTCACAGTGCTCCTTAGCGCGGCTTCTGCCGAAAGACGCCCGGCAGCGGCTCTTAGCTCCGAAGAGCATCCTACCTTCGTCTTTAGCTCCTCTTCTCATCTACATCTCGGCAAAAAGCTTTCCCACTATGTCTGGCTAGCAAAAACTGTGTCAGCATAGAAAACATCTCCCATCGTGTTCTAGAAGTTGCACGGAGGTCTGCCAAGTGTTTGGCAGGAAGAAAAGAAAAGTTGTCCAAAACAGCTTCCAATCGAATGTTCATGTGATTGGAAAAGCCAGGAGAGTGCAAAGGTACTGTTTTCTATCAGTTGGCAAGGTGCGCACACAATCCCAGTCTTGTACAGCTTGCTTCTTCACCTTCCCGAAGCTGCCGCTCTCGCCGGCTCCCGGAGCCCAAGAAGCGGCTTCTTCGCGCAAAGACGATTGTGCCGCTCACAGTGCTCTCCTTAGCGCGGCTTCTGCCGAAAGACGCCCGGGAGCGGCTCTTAGCTCCGGAGAGCATCCTACCTTCGTCTTTCGCGTCTTTTATAGTCTACATCTCGGCAAAACGCTTTCCCACTCTGTCTGGCTAGGAAAAACTGTGCCAGCACAGAAAACATCTCCCATCGTGTTCTAGAAGTTGCAGAGATGTCTGCCAAGTGTTTGGCAGGAAGAAAAGAAAAGTTGTCCAAAACAGCTTCCAATCGAATGTTCATGTGATTGGAAAAGTCAGGAGAGTGCAAAGGTACTGTTTTCTATCAGTTGGCAAGGTGCGCACACAATCCCAGTGTTGTACAGCTTGCTTCTTCACCTTCCCGAAGCTGCCGCTCTCGCCGGCTCCCGGAGCCCAAGAAGCGGCTTCTTCGCGCAAAGACGATTGTGCCGCTCACAGTGCTCTCCTTAGCGCGGCTTCTGCCGAAAGACGCCCGGCAGCGGCTCTTAGCTCCGGAGAGCATCACACCTTCGTCTTTCGCGTCTTTTGTTGTCTACATCTCGGCGAAACGCTTTCCCACTCTGTCTGGCAAGGAAAAACTGTGCCAGCACAGAAAACATCTCCCTTCGTGTTCTAGAAGTTGCAGAGATGTCTGCCTAGTGTTTGGCAGGAAGAAAAGAAAAGTTGTCCAAAACAGCTTCCAATCGAATGTTCATGTGATTGGAAAAGCCAGGAGAGTGCAAAGGTACTGTTTTCTATCAGTTGGCAAAGTGCGCACACAATCCCAGTGTTCTACAGCTTGCTTCTTCACCTTCCCGAAGCTGCCGCTCTCGCCGGCTCCCGGAGCCCAAGAAGCGGCTTCTTCGCGCAAAGACGATTGTGCCGCTCACAGTGCTCTCCTTAGCGCGGCTTCTGCCGAAAGACGCCCGGCAGCGGCTCTTAGCTCCGAAGAGCATCCTACCTTCGTCTTTAGCTCCTCTTCTCATCTACATCTCGGCAAAAAGCTTTCCCACTATGTCTGGCTAGGACAAACTGTGTCACCATAGAAAACATCTCCCATCGTGTTCTAGAAGTTGCACGGAGGTCTGCCAAGTGTTTGGCAGGAAGAAAAGAAAAGTTGTCCAAAACAGCTTCCAATCGAATGTTCATGTGATTGGAAAAGCCAGGAGAGTGCAAAGGTACTGTTTTCTATCAGTTGGCAAGGTGCGCACACAATCCCAGTCTTGTACAGCTTGCTTCTTCACCTTCCCGAAGCTGCCGCTCTCGCCGGCTCCCGGAGCCCAAGAAGCGGCTTCTTCGCGCAAAGACGATTGTGCCGCTCACAGTGCTCTCCTTAGCGCGGCTTCTGCCGAAAGACGCCCGGGAGCGGCTCTTAGCTCCGGAGAGCATCCTACCTTCGTCTTTCGCGTCTTTTGTAGTCTACATCTCGGCAAAACGCTTTCCCACTCTGTCTGGCTAGGAAAAACTGTGCCAGCACAGAAAACATCTCCCATCGTGTTCTAGAAGTTGCAGAGATGTCTGCCAAGTGTTTGGCAGGAAGAAAAGAAAAGTTGTCCAAAACAGCTTCCAATCGAATGTTCATGTGATTGGAAAAGTCAGGAGAGTGCAAAGGTACTGTTTTCTATCAGTTGGCAAGGTGCGCACACAATCCCAGTGTTGTACAGCTTGCTTCTTCACCTTCCCGAAGCTGCCGCTCTCGCCGGCTCCCGGAGCCCAAGAAGCGGCTTCTTCGCGCAAAGACGATTGTGCCGCTCACAGTGCTCTCCTTAGCGCGGCTTCTGCCGAAAGACGCCCGGCAGCGGCTCTTAGCTCCGGAGAGCATCCTACCTTCGTCTTTCGCGTCTTTTGTTGTCTACATCTCGGCAAAACGCTTTCCCACTCTGTCTGGCTAGGAAAAACTGTGCCAGCACAGAAAACATCTCCCTTCGTGTTCTAGAAGTTGCAGAGATGTCTGCCTAGTGTTTGGCAGGAAGAAAAGAAAAGTTGTCCAAAACAGCTTCCAATCGAATGTTCATGTGATTGCAAAAGCCAGGAGAGTGCAAAGGTACTGTTTTGTATCAGCTGGCAAGGTGCGCACACAATCCCAGTGTTGTACAGCTTGCTTCTTCACCTTCCCGAAGCTGCCGCTCTCGCCGGCTCCCGGAGCCCAAGAAGCGGCTTCTTCGCGCAAAGACGATTGTGCCGCTCACAGTGCTCCTTAGCGCGGCTTCTGCCGAAAGACGCCCGGCAGCGGCTCTTAGCTCCGAAGAGCATCCTACCTTCGTCTCTAGCTCCTCTTCTCATCTACATCTTAGCAAAACGCTTTTCCTCTCTGTCTGGCTAGGAAAAACTGTGCCAGCACAGAAAACATATCCCATCATGTTCTAGAAGTTGCAGAGATGTCTGCCAAGTGTTTGGCAGGAAGAAAAGAAAAGTTGTCCAAAACAGCTTCCAATCGAATGTTCATGTGATTGGAAAAGTCAGGAGAGTGCAAAGGTACTGTTTTGTATCAGTTGGCAAGGTGCGCACACAATCCCAGTCTTGTACAGCTTGCTTCTTCACCTTCCCGAAGCTGCCGCTCTCGCCGGCTCCCGGAGCCCAAGAAGCGGCTTCTTCGCGCAAAGACGATTGTGCCGCTCACAGTGCTCTCCTTAGCGCGGCTTCTGCCGAAAGACGCCCGGCAGCGGCTCTTAGTTCCGGAGAGCATCCTACCTTCGTCTTTCGCGTCTTTTGTAGTCTACATCTCGGCAAAATGCTTTCCCACTATGTCTGGCTAGGAAAAACTGTGCCAGCACAGAAAACATCTCTCATCGTGTTCTAGAAGTTGCAGAGATGTCTGCCAAGTGTTTGGCAGGAAGAAAAGAAAAGTTGTCCAAAACAGCTTCCAATCGAATGTTCATGTGATTGCAAAAGCCAGGAGAGTGCAAAGGTACTGTTTTCTATCAGTTGGCAAGGTGCGCACACAATCCCAGTCTTGTACAGCTTGCTTCTTCACCTTCCCGAAGCTGCCGCTCTCGCCGGCTCCCGGAGCCCAAGAAGCGGCTTCTTCGCGCAAAGACGATTGTGCCGCTCACAGTGCTCTCCTTAGCGCGGCTTCTGCCGAAAGACGCCCGGGAGCGGCTCTTAGCTCCGAAGAGCATCCTACCTTCGTCTTTCGCGTCTTCTATAGTCTACATCTCGGCAAAACGCTTTCCCACTCTGTCTGTCTAGGAAAAACTGTGCCAGCATAGAAAACATCTCCCATCGTGTTCTAGACGTTGCAGAGATGTCTGCCTAGTGTTTGGCAGGAAGAAAAGAAAAGTTGTCCAAAACAGCTTCCAATCGAATGTTCATGTATTTGGAAAAGTCAGGAGAGTGCAAAGGTACTGTTTTGTATCAGTTGGCAAGGTGCGCACACAATCCCAGTCTTGTACAGCTTGCTTCTTCACCTTCCCGAAGCTGCCGCTCTCGCCGGCTCCCGGAGCCCAAGAAGCGGCTTCTTCGCGCAAAGACGATTGTGCCGCTCACAGTGCTCCTTAGCGCGGCTTCTGCCGAAAGACACCCGGGAGCGGCTCTTAGCTCCGGAGAGCATCCTACGTTCGTCTTTAGCTCCTCTTCTCATCTACATCTTAGCAAAACGCTTTTCCACTCTGTCTGGCTAGGAAAAACTGTGCCAGCACAGAAAACATATCCCATCATGTTCTAGAAGTTGCAGAGATGTCTGCCAAGTGTTTGGCAGGAAGAAAAAAAAAGTTGTCCAAAACAGCTTCCAATCGAATGTTCATGTGATTGGAAAAGTCAGGAGAGTGCAAAGGTACTGTTTTGTATCAGTTGGCAAGGTGCGCACACAATCCCAGTCTTGTACAGCTTGCTTCTTCACCTTCCCGAAGCTGCCGCTCTCGCCGGCTCCCGGAGCCCAAGAAGCGGCTTCTTCGCGCAAAGACGATTGTGCCGCTCACAGTGCTCTCCTTAGCGCGGCTTCTGCCGAAAGACGCCCGGCAGCGGCTCTTAGCTCCGGAGAGCATCACACCTTCGTCTTTCGCGTCTTTTGTTGTCTACATCTCGGCAAAACGCTTTCCCACTCTGTCTGGCAAGGAAAAACTGTGCCAGCACAGAAAACATCTCCCTTCGTGTTCTAGAAGTTGCAGAGATGTCTGCCAAGTGTTTGGCAGGAAGAAAAAAAAGTTGTCCAAAACAGCTTCCAATCGAATGTTCATGTGATTGGAAAAGCCAGGAGAGTGCAAAGGTACTGTTTTCTATCAGTTGGCAAGGTGCGCACACAATCCCAGTCTTGTACAGCTTGCTTCTTCACCTTCCCGAAGCTGCCGCTCTCGCCGGCTCCCGGAGCCCAAGAAGCGGCTTCTTCGCGCAAAGACGATTGTGCCGCTCACAGTGCTCTCCTTAGCGCGGCTTCTGCCAAAAGACACCCGGCAGCGGCTCTTAGCTCCGAAGAGCATCCTACCTTCGTCTTTAGCTCCTCTTCTCATCTACATCTCGGCAAAAAGCTTTCCCACTATGTCTGGCTAGGAAAAACTGTGTCAGCATAGAAAACATCTCCCATCGTGTTCTAGAAGTTGCACGGAGGTCTGCCAAGTGTTTGGCAGGAAGAAAAGTTGTCCAAAACAGCTTCCAATCGAATGTTCATGTGATTGGAAAAGCCAGGAGAGTGCAAAGGTACTGTTTTGTATCAGTTGGCAAGGTGCGCACACAATCCCAGTCTTGTACAGCTTGCTTCTTCACCTTCCCGAAGCTGCCGCTCTCGCCGGCTCCCGGAGCCCAAGAAGCGGCTTCTTCGCGCAAAGACGATTGTGCCGCTCACAGTGCTCTCCTTAGCGCGGCTTCTGCCGAAAGACGCCCGGGAGCGACTCTTAGCTCCGGAGAGCATCCTACCTTCGTCTTTCGCGTCTTTTGTAGTCTACATCTCGGCAAAACGCTTTCCCACTCTGTCTGGCTAGGAAAAACTGTGCCAGCACAGAAAACATCTCCCATCGTGTTCTAGAAGTTGCAGAGATGTCTGCCAAGTGTTTGGCAGGAAGAAAAGAAAAGTTGTCCAAAACAGCTTCCAATCGAATGTTCATGTGATTGGAAAAGTCAGGAGAGTGCAAAGGTACTGTTTTCTATCAGTTGGCAAGGTGCGCACACAATCCCAGTGTTGTACAGCTTGCTTCTTCACCTTCCCGAAGCTGCCGCTCTCGCCGGCTCCCGGAGCCCAAGAAGCGGCTTCTTCGCGCAAAGACGATTGTGCCGCTCACAGTGCTCTCCTTAGCGCGGCTTCTGCCGAAAGACGCCCGGCAGCGGCTCTTAGCTCCGGAGAGCATCCTACCTTCGTCTTTCGCGTCTTTTGTTGTCTACATCTCGGCAAAACGCTTTCCCACTCTGTCTGGCTAGGAAAAACTGTGCCAGCACAGAAAACATCTCCCTTCGTGTTCTAGAAGTTGCAGAGATGTCTGCCTAGTGTTTGGCAGGAAGAAAAGAAAAGTTGTCCAAAACAGCTTCCAATCGAATGTTCATGTGATTGCAAAAGCCAGGAGAGTGCAAAGGTACTGTTTTGTATCAGCTGGCAAGGTGCGCACACAATCCCAGTGTTGTACAGCTTGCTTCTTCACCTTCCCGAAGCTGCCGCTCTCGCCGGCTCCCGGAGCCCAAGAAGCGGCTTCTTCGCGCAAAGACGATTGTGCCGCTCACAGTGCTCCTTAGCGCGGCTTCTGCCGAAAGACGCCCGGCAGCGGCTCTTAGCTCCGAAGAGCATCCTACCTTCGTCTTTAGCTCCTCTTCTCATCTACATCTCGGCAAAATGCTTTCCCACTATGTCTGGCTAGCAAAAACTGTGTCAGCATAGAAAACATCTCCCATCGTGTTCTAGAAGTTGCACGGAGGTCTGCCAAGTGTTTGGCAGGAAGAAAAGAAAAGTTGTCCAAAACAGCTTCCAATCGAATGTTCATGTGATTGGAAAAGCCAGGAGAGTGCAAAGGTACTGTTTTCTATCAGTTGGCAAGGTGCGCACACAATCCCAGTCTTGTACAGCTTGCTTCTTCACCTTCCCGAAGCTGCCGCTCTCGCCGGCTCCCGGAGCCGAAGAAGCGGCTTCTTCGCGCAAAGACGATTGTGCCGCTCACAGTGCTCTCCTTAGCGCGGCTTCTGCCGAAAGACGCCCGGCAGCGGCTCTTAGCTCCGGAGAGCATCCTACCTTCGTCTTTCGCGTCTTTTGTAGTCTACATCTCGGCAAAACGCTTTCCCACTCTGTCTGGCTAGGAAAAACTGTGCCAGCACAGAAAACATCTCCCTTCGTGTTCTAGAAGTTGCAGAGATGTCTGCCTAGTGTTTGGCAGGAAGAAAAGAAAAGTTGTCCAAAACAGCTTCCAATCGAATGTTCATGTGATTGGAAAAGCCAGGAGAGTGCAAAGGTACTGTTTTCTATCAGTTGGCAAAGTGCGCACACAATCCCAGTGTTCTACAGCTTGCTTCTTCACCTTCCCGAAGCTGCCGCTCTCGCCGGCTCCCGGAGCCCAAGAAGCGGCTTCTTCGCGCAAAGACGATTGTGCCGCTCACAGTGCTCTCCTTAGCGCGGCTTCTGCCGAAAGACGCCCGGCAGCGGCTCTTAGCTCCGGAGAGCATCCTACCTTCGTCTTTCGCGTCTTTTGTTGTCTACATCTCGGCAAAACGCTTTCCCACTCTGTCTGGCTAGGAAAAACTGTGCCAGCACAGAAAACATCTCCCTTCGTGTTCTAGAAGTTGCAGAGATGTCTGCCTAGTGTTTGGCAGGAAGAAAAGAAAAGTTGTCCAAAACAGCTTCCAATCGAATGTTCATGTGATTGCAAAAGCCAGGAGAGTGCAAAGGTACTGTTTTCTATCAGTTGGCAAGGTGCGCACACAATCCCAGTCTTGTACAGCTTGCTTCTTCACCTTCCCGAAGCTGCCGCTCTCGCCGTCTCCCGGAGCCCAAGAAGCGGCTTCTTCGCGCAAAGACGATTGTGCCGCTCACAGTGCTCTCCTTAGCGCGGCTTCTGCCGAAAGACGCCCGGCAGCGGCTCTTAGCTCCGAAGAGCATCCTACCTTCGTCTTTCGCGTCTTTTGTAGTCTACATCTTAGCAAAACGCTTTTCCACTCTATCTGGCTAGGAAAAACTGTGCCAGCACAGAAAACATCTCCCATCGTGTTCTAGAAGTTGCAGAGATGTCTGCCAAGTGTTTGGCAGGAAGAAAAGAAAAGTTGTCCAAAACAGCTTCCAATCGAATGTTCATGTGATTGGAAAAGTCAGGAGAGTGCAAAGGTACTGTTTTGTATCAGTTGGCAAGGTGCGCACACAATCCCAGTGTTGTACAGCTTGCTTCTTCACCTTCCCGAAGCTGCCGCTCTCGCCGGCTCCCGGAGCCCAAGAAGCGGCTTCTTCGCGCAAAGACGATTGTGCCGCTCACAGTGCTCTCCTTAGCGCGGCTTCTGCCGAAAGACGCCCGGCAGCGGCTCTTAGCTCCGGAGAGCATCCTACCTTCGTCTTTCGCGTCTTTTGTTGTCTACATCTCGGAAAAACGCTTTCCCACTCTGTCTGGCTAGGAAAAACTGTGCCAGCACAGAAAACATCTCCCTTCGTGTTCTAGAAGTTGCAGAGATGTCTGCCTAGTGTTTGGCAGGAAGAAAAGAAAAGTTGTCCAAAACAGCTTCCAATCGAATGTTCATGTGATTGCAAAAGCCAGGAGAGTGCAAAGGTACTGTTTTGTATCAGCTGGCAAGGTGCGCACACAATCCCAGTGTTGTACAGCTTGCTTCTTCACCTTCCCGAAGCTGCCGCTCTCGCCGGCTCCCGGAGCCCAAGAAGCGGCTTCTTCGCGCAAAGACGATTGTGCCGCTCACAGTGCTCCTTAGCGCGGCTTCTGCCGAAAGACGCCCGGCAGCGGCTCTTAGCTCCGAAGAGCATCCTACCTTCGTCTTTAGCTCCTCTTCTCATCTACATCTCGGCAAAATGCTTTCCCACTATGTCTGGCTAGCAAAAACTGTGTCAGCATAGAAAACATCTCCCATCGTGTTCTAGAAGTTGCACGGAGGTCTGCCAAGTGTTTGGCAGGAAGAAAAGAAAAGTTGTCCAAAACAGCTTCCAATCGAATGTTCATGTGATTGGAAAAGCCAGGAGAGTGCAAAGGTACTGTTTTGTATCAGTTGGCAAGGTGCGCACACAATCCCAGTCTTGTACAGCTTGCTTCTTCACCTTCCCGAAGCTGCCGCTCTCGCCGGCTCCCGGAGCCCAAGAAGCGGCTTCTTCGCGCAAAGACGATTGTGCCGCTCACAGTGCTCTCCTTAGCGCGGCTTCTGCCGAAAGACGCCCGGCAGCGGCTCTTAGCTCCGAAGAGCATCCTACCTTCGTCTTTCGCGTCTTTTGTAGTCTACATCTTAGCAAAACGCTTTTCCACTCTGTCTGGCTAGGAAAAACTGTGCCAGCACAGAAAACATCTCCCATCGTGTTCTAGAAGTTGCAGAGATGTCTGCCAAATGTTTGGCAGGAAGAAAAGAAAAGTTGTCCAAAACAGCTTCCAATCGAATGTTCATGTGATTGGAAAAGCCAGGAGAGTGCAAAGGTACTGTTTTGTATCAGCTGGCAAGGTGCGCACACAATCCCAGTGTTGTACAGCTTGCTTCTTCACCTTCCCGAAGCTGCCGCTCTCGCCGGCTCCCGGAGCCCAAGAAGCGGCTTCTTCGCGCAAAGACGATTGTGCCGCTCACAGTGCTCCTTAGCGCGGCTTCTGCCGAAAGACGCCCGGGAGCGGCTCTTAGCTCCGAAGAGCATCCTACCTTCGTCTCTAGCTCCTCTTCTCATCTACATCTTAGCAAAACGCTTTTCCTCTCTGTCTGGCTAGGAAAAACTGTGCCAGCACAGAAAACATATCCCATCATGTTCTAGAAGTTGCAGAGATGTCTGCCAAGTGTTTGGCAGGAAGAAAAGAAAAGTTGTCCAAAACAGCTTCCAATCGAATGTTCATGTATTTGGAAAAGTCAGGAGAGTGCAAAGGTACTGTTTTCTATCAGTTGGCAAGGTGCGCACACAATCCCAGTCTTGTACAGCTTACTTCTTCACCTTCCCGAAGCTGCCGCTCTCGCCGGCTCCCGGAGCCCAAGAAGCGGCTTCTTCGCGCAAAGACGATTGTGCCGCTCACAGTGCTCTCCTTAGCGCGGCTTCTGCCGAAAGACGCCCGGCAGCGGCTCTTAGCTCCGAAGAGCATCCTACCTTCGTCTTTCGCGTCTTTTGTAGTCTACATCTTAGCAAAACGCTTTTCCACTCTGTCTGGCTAGGAAAAACTGTGCCAGCACAGAAAACATCTCCCATCGTGTTCTAGAAGTTGCAGAGATGTCTGCCAAGTGTTTGGCAGGAAGAAAAGAAAAGTTGTCCAAAACAGCTTCCAATCGAATGTTCATGTGATTGGAAAAGCCAGGAGAGTGCAAAGGTACTGTTTTGTATCAGTTGGCAAGGTGCGCACACAATCCCAGTGTTCTACAGCTTGCTTCTTCACCTTCCCGAAGCTGCCGCTCTCGCCGGCTCCCGGAGCCCAAGAAGCGGCTTCTTCGCGCAAAGACGATTGTGCCGCTCACAGTGCTCTCCTTAGCGCGGCTTCTGCCGAAAGACGCCCGGGAGCGGCTCTTAGCTCCGGAGAGCATCCTACCTTCGTCTTTCGCGTCTTCTATAGTCTACATCTCGGCAAAACGCTTTCCCACTCTGTCTGTCTAGGAAAAACTGTGCCAGCACAGAAAACATCTCCCATCGTGTTCTAGACGTTGCAGAGATGTCTGCCTAGTGTTTGGCAGGAAGAAAAGAAAAGTTGTCCAAAACAGCTTCCAATCAAATGTTCATGTATTTGGAAAAGTCAGGAGAGTGCAAAGGTACTGTTTTGTATCAGTTGGCAAGGTGCGCACACAATCCCAGTCTTGTACAGCTTGCTTCTTCACCTTCCCGAAGCTGCCGCTCTCGCCGGCTCCCGGAGCCCAAGAAGCGGCTTCTTCGCGCAAAGACGATTGTGCCGCTCACAGTGCTCTCCTTAGCGCGGCTTCTGCCGAAAGACGCCCGGCAGCGGCTCTTAGCTCCGGAGAGCATCACACCTTCGTCTTTCGCGTCTTTTGTTGTCTACATCTCGGCGAAACGCTTTCCCACTCTGTCTGGCAAGGAAAAACTGTGCCAGCACAGAAAACATCTCCCTTCGTGTTCTAGAAGTTGCAGAGATGTCTGCCTAGTGTTTGGCAGGAAGAAAAGAAAAGTTGTCCAAAACAGCTTCCAATCGAATGTTCATGTGATTGGAAAAGCCAGGAGAGTGCAAAGGTACTGTTTTCTATCAGTTGGCAAAGTGCGCACACAATCCCAGTGTTCTACAGCTTGCTTCTTCACCTTCCCGAAGCTGCCACTCTCGCCGGCTCCCGGAGCCCAAGAAGCGGCTTCTTCGCGCAAAGACGATTGTGCCGCTCACAGTGCTCTCCTTAGCGCGGCTTCTGCCGAAAGACGCCCGGCAGCGGCTCTTAGCTCCGAAGAGCATCCTACCTTCGTCTTTAGCTCCTCTTCTCATCTACATCTCGGCAAAAAGCTTTCCCACTATGTCTGGCTAGGAAAAACTGTGTCAGCATAGAAAACATCTCCCATCGTGTTCTAGAAGTTGCACGGAGGTCTGCCAAGTGTTTGGCAGGAAGAAAAGAAAAGTTGTCCAAAACAGCTTCCAATCGAATGTTCATGTGATTGGAAAAGCCAGGAGAGTGCAAAGGTACTGTTTTCTATCAGTTGGCAAGGTGCGCACACAATCCCAGTCTTGTACAGCTTGCTTCTTCACCTTCCCGAAGCTGCCGCTCTCGCCGGCTCCCGGAGCCCAAGAAGCGGCTTCTTCGCGCAAAGACGATTGTGCCGCTCACAGTGCTCTCCTTAGCGCGGCTTCTGCCGAAAGACGCCCGGCAGCGGCTCTTAGCTCCGAAGAGCATCCTACCTTCGTCTTTCGCGTCTTTTGTAGTCTACATCTCGGCAAAACGCTTTCCCACTCTGTCTGGCTAGGAAAAACTGTGCCAGCACAGAAAACATCTCCCATCGTGTTCTAGAAGTTGCAGAGATGTCTGCCAAGTGTTTGGCAGGAAGAAAAGAAAAGTTGTCCAAAACAGCTTCCAATCGAATGTTCATGTAATTGGAAAAGCCAGGAGAGTGCAAAGGTACTGTTTTGTATCAGCTGGCAAGGTGCGCACACAATCCCAGAGTTGTACAGCTTGCTTCTTCACCTTCCCGAAGCTGCCGCTCTCGCCGGCTCCCGGAGCCCAAGAAGCGGCTTCTTCGCGCAAAGACGATTGTGCCGCTCACAGTGCTCCTTAGCGCGGCTTCTGCCGAAAGACGCCCGGCAGCGGCTCTTAGCTCCGAAGAGCATCCTACCTTCGTCTTTAGCTCCTCTTCTCATCTACATCTCGGCAAAAAGCTTTCCCACTATGTCTGGCTAGCAAAAACTGTGTCAGCATAGAAAACATCTCCCATCGTGTTCTAGAAGTTGCACGGAGGTCTGCCAAGTGTTTGGCAGGAAGAAAAGAAAAGTTGTCCAAAACAGCTTCCAATCGAATGTTCATGTGATTGGAAAAGCCAGGAGAGTGCAAAGGTACTGTTTTCTATCAGTTGGCAAGGTGCGCACACAATCCCAGTCTTGTACAGCTTGCTTCTTCACCTTCCCGAAGCTGCCGCTCTCGCCGGCTCCCGGAGCCCAAGAAGCGGCTTCTTCGCGCAAAGACGATTGTGCCGCTCACAGTGCTCTCCTTAGCGCGGCTTCTGCCGAAAGACGCCCGGGAGCGGCTCTTAGCTCCGGAGAGCATCCTACCTTCGTCTTTCGCGTCTTTTATAGTCTACATCTCGGCAAAACGCTTTCCCACTCTGTCTGGCTAGGAAAAACTGTGCCAGCACAGAAAACATCTCCCATCGTGTTCTAGAAGTTGCAGAGATGTCTGCCAAGTGTTTGGCAGGAAGAAAAGAAAAGTTGTCCAAAACAGCTTCCAATCGAATGTTCATGTGATTGGAAAAGTCAGGAGAGTGCAAAGGTACTGTTTTCTATCAGTTGGCAAGGTGCGCACACAATCCCAGTGTTGTACAGCTTGCTTCTTCACCTTCCCGAAGCTGCCGCTCTCGCCGGCTCCCGGAGCCCAAGAAGCGGCTTCTTCGCGCAAAGACGATTGTGCCGCTCACAGTGCTCTCCTTAGCGCGGCTTCTGCCGAAAGACGCCCGGCAGCGGCTCTTAGCTCCGGAGAGCATCCTACCTTCGTCTTACGCGTCTTTTGTTGTCTACATCTCGGCAAAAAGCTTTCCCACTCTGTCTGGCTAGGAAAAACTGTGCCAGCACAGAAAAAATCTCCCTTCGTGTTCTAGAAGTTGCAGAGATGTCTGCCTAGTGTTTGGCAGGAAGAAAAGAAAAGTTGTCCAAAACAGCTTCCAATCGAATGTTCATGTGATTGCAAAAGCCAGGAGAGTGCAAAGGTACTGTTTTGTATCAGCTGGCAAGGTGCGCACACAATCCCAGTGTTGTACAGCTTGCTTCTTCACCTTCCCGAAGCTGCCGCTCTCGCCGGCTCCCGGAGCCCAAGAAGCGGCTTCTTCGCGCAAAGACGATTGTGCCGCTCACAGTGCTCCTTAGCGCGGCTTCTGCCGAAAGACGCCCGGCAGCGGCTCTTAGCTCCGAAGAGCATCCTACCTTCGTCTCTAGCTCCTCTTCTCATCTACATCTTAGCAAAACGCTTTTCCACTCTGTCTGGCTAGGAAAAACTGTGCCAGCACAGAAAACATATCCCATCATGTTCTAGAAGTTGCAGAGATGTCTGCCAAGTGTTTGGCAGGAAGAAAAGAAAAGTTGTCCAAAACAGCTTCCAATCGAATGTTCATGTGATTGGAAAAGTAAGGAGAGTGCAAAGGTACTGTTTTGTATCAGTTGGCAAGGTGCGCACACAATCCCAGTCTTGTACAGCTTGCTTCTTCACCTTCCCGAAGCTGCCGCTCTCGCCGGCTCCCGGAGCCCAAGAAGCGGCTTCTTCGCGCAAAGACGATTGTGCCGCTCACAGTGCTCTCCTTAGCGCGGCTTCTGCCGAAAGACGCCCGGCAGCGGCTCTTAGTTCCGGAGAGCATCCTACCTTCGTCTTTCGCGTCTTTTGTAGTCTACATCTCGGCAAAATGCTTTCCCACTCTGTCTGGCTAGGAAAAACTGTGCCAGCACAGAAAACATCTCTCATCGTGTTCTAGACGTTGCAGAGATGTCTGCCAAGTGTTTGGCAGGAAGAAAAGAAAAGTTGTCCAAAACAGCTTCCAATCGAATGTTCATGTGATTGGAAAAGCCAGGAGAGTGCAAAGGTACTGTTTTCTATCAGTTGGCAAGGTGCGCACACAATCCCAGTCTTGTACAGCTTGCTTCTTCACCTTCCCGAAGCTGCCGCTCTCGCCGGCTCCCGGAGCCCAAGAAGCGGCTTCTTCGCGCAAAGACGATTGTGCCGCTCACAGTGCTCTCCTTAGCGCGGCTTCTGCCGAAAGACGCCCGGGAGCGGCTCTTAGCTCCGGAGAGCATCCTACCTTCGTCTTTCGCGTCTTCTATAGTCTACATCTCGGCAAAACGCTTTCCCACTCTGTCTGTCTGGGAAAAACTGTGCCAGCATAGAAAACATCTCCCATCGTGTTCTACAAGTTGCAGAGATGTCTCCCAAGTGTTTGGCAGGAAGAAAAGAAAAGTTGTCCAAAACAGCTTCCAATCGAATGTTCATGTATTTGGAAAAGTCAGGAGAGTGCAAAGGTACTGTTTTGTATCAGTTGGCAAGGTGCGCACACAATCCCAGTCTTGTACAGCTTGCTTCTTCACCTTCCCGAAGCTGCCGCTCTCGCCGGCTCCCGGAGCCCAAGAAGCGGCTTCTTCGCGCAAAGACGATTGTGCCGCTCACAGTGCTCCTTAGCGCGGCTTCTGCCGAAAGACACCCGGGAGCGGCTCTTAGCTCCGGAGAGCATCCTACGTTCGTCTTTAGCTCCTCTTCTCATCTACATCTTAGCAAAACGCTTTTCCACTCTGTCTGGCTAGGAAAAACTGTGCCAGCACAGAAAACATATCCCATCATGTTCTAGAAGTTGCAGAGATGTCTGCCAAGTGTTTGGCAGGAAGAAAAAAAAAGTTGTCCAAAACAGCTTCCAATCGAATGTTCATGTGATTGGAAAAGTCAGGAGAGTGCAAAGGTACTGTTTTGTATCAGTTGGCAAGGTGCGCACACAATCCCAGTCTTGTACAGCTTGCTTCTTCACCTTCCCGAAGCTGCCGCTCTCGCCGGCTCCCGGAGCCCAAGAAGCGGCTTCTTCGCGCAAAGACGATTGTGCCGCTCACAGTGCTCTCCTTAGCGCGGCTTCTGCCGAAAGACGCCCGGCAGCGGCTCTTAGCTCCGGAGAGCATCACACCTTCGTCTTTCGCGTCTTTTGTTGTCTACATCTCGGCGAAACGCTTTCCCACTCTGTCTGGCAAGGAAAAACTGTGCCAGCATAGAAAACATCTCCCTTCGTGTTCTAGAAGTTGCAGAGATGTCTGCCTAGTGTTTGGCAGGAAGAAAAGAAAAGTTGTCCAAAACAGCTTCCAATCGAATGTTCATGTGATTGGAAAAGCCAGGAGAGTGCAAAGGTACTGTTTTGTATCAGTTGGCAAGGTGCGCACACAATCCCAGTGTTCTACAGCTTGCTTCTTCACCTTCCCGAAGCTGCCGCTCTCGCCGGCTCTCGGAGCCCAAGAAGCGGCTTCTTCGCGCAAAGACGATTGTGCCGCTCACAGTGCTCTCCTTAGCGCGGCTTCTGCCGAAAGACGCCCGGCAGCGGCTCTTAGCTCCGAAGAGCATCCTACCTTCGTCTTTAGCTCCTCTTCTCATCTACATCTCGGCAAAAAGCTTTCCCACTATGTCTGGCTAGGAAAAACTGTGTCACCATAGAAAACATCTCCCATCGTGTTCTAGAAGTTGCACGGAGGTCTGCCAAGTGTTTGGCAGGAAGAAAAGAAAAGTTGTCCAAAACAGCTTCCAATCGAATGTTCATGTGATTGGAAAAGCCAGGAGAGTGCAAAGGTACTGTTTTCTATCAGTTGGCAAGGTGCGCACACAATCCCAGTCTTGTACAGCTTGCTTCTTCACCTTCCCGAAGCTGCCGCTCTCGCCGGCTCCCGGAGCCCAAGAAGCGGCTTCTTCGCGCAAAGACGATTGTGCCGCTCACAGTGCTCTCCTTAGCGCGGCTTCTGCCGAAAGACGCCCGGCAGTGGCTCTTAGCTCCGAAGAGCATCCTACCTTCGTCTTTCGCGTCTTTTGTAGTCTACATCTCGGCAAAACGCTTTCCCACTCTGTCTGGCTAGGAAAAACTGTGCCAGCACAGAAAACATCTCCCATCGTGTTCTAGAAGTTGCAGAGATGTCTGCCAAGTGTTTGGCAGGAAGAAAAGAAAAGTTGTCCAAAACAGCTTCCAATCGAATGTTCATGTAATTGGAAAAGCCAGGAGAGTGCAAAGGTACTGTTTTGTATCAGCTGGCAAGGTGCGCACACAATCCCAGTGTTGTACAGCTTGCTTCTTCACCTTCCCGAAGCTGCCGCTCTCGCCGGCTCCCGGAGCCCAAGAAGCGGCTTCTTCGCGCAAAGACGATTGTGCCGCTCACAGTGCTCTCCTTAGCGCGGCTTCTGCCGAAAGACGCCCGGCAGCGGCTCTTAGTTCCGGAGAGCATCCTACCTTCGTCTTTCGCGTCTTTTGTAGTCTACATCTCGGCAAAATGCTTTCCCACTCTGTCTGGCTAGGAAAAACTGTGCCAGCACAGAAAACATCTCTCATCGTGTTCTAGACGTTGCAGAGATGTCTGCCAAGTGTTTGGCAGGAAGAAAAGAAAAGTTGTCCAAAACAGCTTCCAATCGAATGTTCATGTGATTGGAAAAGCCAGGAGAGTGCAAAGGTACTGTTTTCTATCAGTTGGCAAGGTGCGCACACAATCCCAGTCTTGTACAGCTTGCTTCTTCACCTTCCCGAAGCTGCCGCTCTCGCCGGCTCCCGGAGCCCAAGAAGCGGCTTCTTCGCGCAAAGACGATTGTGCCGCTCACAGTGCTCTCCTTAGCGCGGCTTCTGCTGAAAGACGCCCGGGAGCGGCTCTTAGCTCCGGAGAGCATCCTACCTTCGTCTTTCGCGTCTTCTATAGTCTACATCTCGGCAAAACGCTTTCCCACTCTGTCTGTCTAGGAAAAACTGTGCCAGCATAGAAAACATCTCCCATCGTGTTCTACAAGTTGCAGAGATGTCTCCCAAGTGTTTGGCAGGAAGAAAAGAAAAGTTGTCCAAAACAGCTTCCAATCGAATGTTCATGTATTTGGAAAAGTCAGGAGAGTGCAAAGGTACTGTTTTGTATCAGTTGGCAAGGTGCGCACACAATCCCAGTCTTGTACAGCTTGCTTCTTCACCTTCCCGAAGCTGCCGCTCTCGCCGGCTCCCGGAGCCCAAGAAGCGGCTTCTTCGCGCAAAGACGATTGTGCCGCTCACAGTGCTCCTTAGCGCGGCTTCTGCCGAAAGACACCCGGGAGCGGCTCTTAGCTCCGGAGAGCATCCTACGTTCGTCTTTAGCTCCTCTTCTCATCTACATCTTAGCAAAACGCTTTTCCACTCTGTCTGGCTAGGAAAAACTGTGCCAGCACAGAAAACATATCCCATCATGTTCTAGAAGTTGCAGAGATGTCTGCCAAGTGTTTGGCAGGAAGAAAAAAAAAGTTGTCCAAAACAGCTTCCAATCGAATGTTCATGTGATTGGAAAAGTCAGGAGAGTGCAAAGGTACTGTTTTGTATCAGTTGGCAAGGTGCGCACACAATCCCAGTCTTGTACAGCTTGCTTCTTCACCTTCCCGAAGCTGCCGCTCTCGCCGGCTCCCGGAGCCCAAGAAGCGGCTTCTTCGCGCAAAGACGATTGTGCCGCTCACAGTGCTCTCCTTAGCGCGGCTTCTGCCGAAAGACGCCCGGCAGCGGCTCTTAGCTCCGGAGAGCATCACACCTTCGTCTTTCGCGTCTTTTGTTGTCTACATCTCGGCGAAACGCTTTCCCACTCTGTCTGGCAAGGAAAAACTGTGCCAGCACAGAAAACATCTCCCTTCGTGTTCTAGAAGTTGCAGAGATGTCTGCCTAGTTTTTGGCAGGAAGAAAAGAAAAGTTGTCCAAAACAGCTTCCAATCGAATGTTCATGTGATTGGAAAAGCCAGGAGAGTGCAAAGGTACTGTTTTCTATCAGTTGGCAAAGTGCGCACACAATCCCAGTGTTCTACAGCTTGCTTCTTCACCTTCCCGAAGCTGCCGCTCTCGCCGGCTCCCGGAGCCCAAGAAGCGGCTTCTTCGCGCAAAGACGATTGTGCCGCTCACAGTGCTCTCCTTAGCGCGGCTTCTGCCGAAAGACGCCCGGCAGCGGCTCTTAGCTCCGAAGAGCATCCTACCTTCGTCTTTAGCTCCTCTTCTCATCTACATCTCGGCAAAAAGCTTTCCCACTATGTCTGGCTAGGAAAAACTGTGTCACCATAGAAAACATCTCCCATCGTGTTCTAGAAGTTGCACGGAGGTCTGCCAAGTGTTTGGCAGGAAGAAAAGAAAAGTTGTCCAAAACAGCTTCCAATCGAATGTTCATGTGATTGGAAAAGCCAGGAGAGTGCAAAGGTACTGTTTTCTATCAGTTGGCAAGGTGCGCACACAATCCCAGTCTTGTACAGCTTGCTTCTTCACCTTCCCGAAGCTGCCGCTCTCGCCGGCTCCCGGAGCCCAAGAAGCGGCTTCTTCGCGCAAAGACGATTGTGCCGCTCACAGTGCTCTCCTTAGCGCGGCTTCTGCCGAAAGACGCCCGGCAGCGGCTCTTAGCTCCGAAGAGCATCCTACCTTCGTCTTTCGCGTCTTTTGTAGTCTACATCTCGGCAAAACGCTTTCCCACTCTGTCTGGCTAGGAAAAACTGTGCCAGCACAGAAAACATCTCCCATCGTGTTCTAGAAGTTGCAGAGATGTCTGCCAAGTGTTTGGCAGGAAGAAAAGAAAAGTTGTCCAAAACAGCTTCCAATCGAATGTTCATGTAATTGGAAAAGCCAGGAGAGTGCAAAGGTACTGTTTTGTATCAGCTGGCAAGGTGCGCACACAATCCCAGTGTTGTACAGCTTGCTTCTTCACCTTCCCGAAGCTGCCGCTCTCGCCGGCTCCCGGAGCCCAAGAAGCGGCTTCTTCGCGCAAAGACGATTGTGCCGCTCACAGTGCTCCTTAGCGCGGCTTCTGCCGAAAGACGCCCGGCAGCGGCTCTTAGCTCCGAAGAGCATCCTACCTTCGTCTTTCGCGTCTTTTGTTGTCTACATCTCGGCAAAACGCTTTCCCACTCTGTCTGGCTAGGAAAAACTGTGCCAGCACAGAAAACATCTCCCTTCGTGTTCTAGAAGTTGCAGAGATGTCTGCCTAGTGTTTGGCAGGAAGAAAAGAAAAGTTGTCCAAAACAGCTTCCAATCGAATGTTCATGTGATTGCAAAAGCCAGGAGAGTGCAAAGGTACTGTTTTGTATCAGCTGGCAAGGTGCGCACACAATCCCAGTGTTGTACAGCTTGCTTCTTCACCTTCCCGAAGCTGCCGCTCTCGCCGGCTCCCGGAGCCCAAGAAGCGGCTTCTTCGCGCAAAGACGATTGTGCCGCTCACAGTGCTCCTTAGCGCGGCTTCTGCCGAAAGACGCCCGGCAGCGGCTCTTAGCTCCGAAGAGCATCCTACCTTCGTCTCTAGCTCCTCTTCTCATCTACATCTCGGCAAAACGCTTTTCCTCTCTGTCTGGCTAGGAAAAACTGTGCCAGCACAGAAAACATATCCCATCATGTTCTAGAAGTTGCAGAGATGTCTGCCAAGTGTTTGGCAGGAAGAAAAAAAAAGTTGTCCAAAACAGCTTCCAATCGAATGTTCATGTGATTGGAAAAGTCAGGAGAGTGCAAAGGTACTGTTTTGTATCAGTTGGCAAGGTGCGCACACAATCCCAGTCTTGTACAGCTTGCTTCTTCACCTTCCCGAAGCTGCCGCTCTCGCCGGCTCCCGGAGCCCAAGAAGCGGCTTCTTCGCGCAAAGACGATTGTGCCGCTCACAGTGCTCTCCTTAGCGCGGCTTCTGCCGAAAGACGCCCGGGAGCGGCTCTTAGCTCCGAAGAGCATCCTACCTTCGTCTTTCGCGTCTTCTATAGTCTACATCTCGGCAAAACGCTTTCCCACTCTGTCTGTCTAGGAAAAACTGTGCCAGCATAGAAAACATCTCCCATCGTGTTCTAGACGTTGCAGAGATGTCTGCCTAGTGTTTGGCAGGAAGAAAAGAAAAGTTGTCCAAAACAGCTTCCAATCGAATGTTCATGTATTTGGAAAAGTCAGGAGAGTGCAAAGGTACTGTTTTGTATCAGTTGGCAAGGTGCGCACACAATCCCAGTCTTGTACAGCTTGCTTCTTCACCTTCCCGAAGCTGCCGCTCTCGCCGGCTCCCGGAGCCCAAGAAGCGGCTTCTTCGCGCAAAGACGATTGTGCCGCTCACAGTGCTCCTTAGCGCGGCTTCTGCCGAAAGACACCCGGGAGCGGCTCTTAGCTCCGGAGAGCATCCTACGTTCGTCTTTAGCTCCTCTTCTCATCTACATCTTAGCAAAATGCTTTCCCACTCTGTCTGGCTAGGAAAAACTGTGCCAGCACAGAAAACATATCCCATCATGTTCTAGAAGTTGCAGAGATGTCTGCCAAGTGTTTGGCAGGAAGAAAAAAAAAGTTGTCCAAAACAGCTTCCAATCGAATGTTCATGTGATTGGAAAAGTCAGGAGAGTGCAAAGGTACTGTTTTGTATCAGTTGGCAAGGTGCGCACACAATCCCAGTCTTGTACAGCTTGCTTCTTCACCTTCCCGAAGCTGCCGCTCTCGCCGGCTCCCGGAGCCCAAGAAGCGGCTTCTTCGCGCAAAGACGATTGTGCCGCTCACAGTGCTCTCCTTAGCGCGGCTTCTGCCGAAAGACGCCCGGCAGCGGCTCTTAGCTCCGGAGAGCATCACACCTTCGTCTTTCGCGTCTTTTGTTGTCTACATCTCGGCGAAACGCTTTCCCACTCTGTCTGGCAAGGAAAAACTGTGCCAGCACAGAAAACATCTCCCATCGTGTTCTAGAAGTTGCAGAGATGTCTGCCAAGTGTTTGGCAGGAAGAAAAAAAAAGTTGTCCAAAACAGCTTCCAATCGAATGTTCATGTGATTGGAAAAGCCAGGAGAGTGCAAAGGTACTGTTTTCTATCAGTTGGCAAGGTGCGCACACAATTCCAGTGTTGTACAGCTTGCTTCTTCACCTTCCCGAAGCTGCCGCTCTCGCCGGCTCCCGGAGCCCAAGAAGCGGCTTCTTCGCGCAAAGACGATTGTGCCGCTCACAGTGCTCTCCTTAGCGCGGCTTCTGCCGAAAGACGCCCGGCAGCGGCTCTTAGCTCCGAAGAGCATCCTACCTTCGTCTTTAGCTCCTCTTCTCATCTACATCTCGGCAAAAAGCTTTCCCACTATGTCTGGCTAGGAAAAACTGTGTCAGCATAGAAAACATCTCCCATCGTGTTCTAGAAGTTGCACGGAGGTCTGCCAAGTGTTTGGCAGGAAGAAAAGAAAAGTTGTCCAAAACAGCTTCCAATCGAATGTTCATGTGATTGGAAAAGCCAGGAGAGTGCAAAGGTACTGTTTTCTATCAGTTGGCAAGGTGCGCACACAATCCCAGTCTTGTACAGCTTGCTTCTTCACCTTCCCGAAGCTGCCGCTCTCGCCGGCTCCCGGAGCCCAAGAAGCGGCTTCTTCGCGCAAAGACGATTGTGCCGCTCACAGTGCTCTCCTTAGCGCGGCTTCTGCCGAAAGACGCCCGGCAGCGGCTCTTAGCTCCGAAGAGCATCCTACCTTCGTCTTTCGCGTCTTTTGTAGTCTACATCTCGGCAAAACGCTTTCCCACTCTGTCTGGCTAGGAAAAACTGTGCCAGCACAGAAAACATCTCCCATCGTGTTCTAGAAGTTGCAGAGATGTCTGCCAAGTGTTTGGCAGGAAGAAAAGAAAAGTTGTCCAAAACAGCTTCCAATCGAATGTTCATGTAATTGGAAAAGCCAGGAGAGTGCAAAGGTACTGTTTTGTATCAGCTGGCAAGGTGCGCACACAATCCCAGTGTTGTACAGCTTGCTTCTTCACCTTCCCGAAGCTGCCGCTCTCGCCGGCTCCCGGAGCCCAAGAAGCGGCTTCTTCGCGCAAAGACGATTGTGCCGCTCACAGTGCTCCTTAGCGCGGCTTCTGCCGAAAGACGCCCGGCAGCGGCTCTTAGCTCCGAAGAGCATCCTACCTTCGTCTTTAGCTCCTCTTCTCATCTACATCTCGGCAAAATGCTTTCCCACTATGTCTGGCTAGCAAAAACTGTGTCAGCATAGAAAACATCTCCCATCGTGTTCTAGAAGTTGCACGGAGGTCTGCCAAGTGTTTGGCAGGAAGAAAAGAAAAGTTGTCCAAAACAGCTTCCAATCGAATGTTCATGTGATTGGAAAAGTCAGGAGAGTGCAAAGATACTGTTTTGTATCAGTTGGCAAGGTGCGCACACAATCCCAGTCTTGTACAGCTTGCTTCTTCACCTTCCCGAAGCTGCCGCTCTCGCCGGCTCCCGGAGCCCAAGAAGCGGCTTCTTCGCGCAAAGACGATTGTGCCGCTCACAGTGCTCTCCTTAGCGCGGCTTCTGCCGAAAGACGCCCGGGAGCGGCTCTTAGCTCCGGAGAGCATCCTACCTTCGTCTTTCGCGTCTTCTATAGTCTACATCTCGGCAAAACGCTTTCCCACTCTGTCTGTCTAGGAAAAACTGTGCCAGCATAGAAAACATCTCCCATCGTGTTCTAGACGTTGCAGAGATGTCTGCCTAGTGTTTGGCAGGAAGAAAAGAAAAGTTGTCCAAAACAGCTTCCAATCGAATGTTCATGTATTTGGAAAAGTCAGGAGAGTGCAAAGGTACTGTTTTGTATCAGTTGGCAAGGTGCGCACACAATCCCAGTCTTGTACAGCTTGCTTCTTCACCTTCCCGAAGCTGCCGCTCTCGCCGGCTCCCGGAGCCCAAGAAGCGGCTTCTTCGCGCAAAGACGATTGTGCCGCTCACAGTGCTCCTTAGCGCGGCTTCTGCCGAAAGACACCCGGGAGCGGCTCTTAGCTCCGGAGAGCATCCTACGTTCGTCTTTAGCTCCTCTTCTCATCTACATCTTAGCAAAACGCTTTTCCACTCTGTCTGGCTAGGAAAAACTGTGCCAGCACAGAAAACATATCCCATCATGTTCTAGAAGTTGCAGAGATGTCTGCCAAGTGTTTGGCAGGAAGAAAAAAAAAGTTGTCCAAAACAGCTTCCAATCGAATGTTCATGTGATTGGAAAAGTCAGGAGAGTGCAAAGGTACTGTTTTGTATCAGTTGGCAAGGTGCGCACACAATCCCAGTCTTGTACAGCTTGCTTCTTCACCTTCCCGAAGCTGCCGCTCTCGCCGGCTCCCGGAGCCCAAGAAGCGCCTTCTTCGCGCAAAGACGATTGTGCCGCTCACAGTGCTCTCCTTAGCGCGGCTTCTGCCGAAAGACGCCCGGCAGCGGCTCTTAGCTCCGGAGAGCATCACACCTTCGTCTTTCGCGTCTTTTGTTGTCTACATCTCGGCGAAACGCTTTCCCACTCTGTCTGGCAAGGAAAAACTGTGCCAGCACAGAAAACATCTCCCTTCGTGTTCTAGAAGTTGCAGAGATGTCTGCCAAATGTTTGGCAGGAAGAAAAAAAAAGTTGTCCAAAACAGCTTCCAATCGAATGTTCATGTGATTGGAAAAGCCAGGAGAGTGCAAAGGTACTGTTTTCTATCAGTTGGCAAGGTGCGCACACAATTCCAGTGTTGTACAGCTTGCTTCTTCACCTTCCCGAAGCTGCCGCTCTCGCCGGCTCCCGGAGCCCAAGAAGCGGCTTCTTCGCGCAAAGACGATTGTGCCGCTCACAGTGCTCTCCTTAGCGCGGCTTCTGCCGAAAGACGCCCGGCAGCGGCTCTTAGCTCCGGAGAGCATCACACCTTCGTCTTTCGCGTCTTTTGTTGTCTACATCTCGGCGAAACGCTTTCCCACTCTGTCTGGCAAGGAAAAACTGTGCCAGCACAGAAAACATCTCCCTTCGTGTTCTAGAAGTTGCAGAGATGTCTGCCTAGTGTTTGGCAGGAAGAAAAGAAAAGTTGTCCAAAACAGCTTCCAATCGAATGTTCATGTGATTGGAAAAGCCAGGAGAGTGCAAAGGTACTGTTTTCTATCAGTTGGCAAAGTGCGCACACAATCCCAGTGTTCTACAGCTTGCTTCTTCACCTTCCCGAAGCTGCCGCTCTCGCCGGCTCCCGGAGCCCAAGAAGCGGCTTCTTCGCGCAAAGACGATTGTGCCGCTCACAGTGCTCTCCTTAGCGCGGCTTCTGCCGAAAGACGCCCGGCAGCGGCTCTTAGCTCCGAAGAGCATCCTACCTTCGTCTTTAGCTCCTCTTCTCATCTACATCTCGGCAAAAAGCTTTCCCACTATGTCTGGCTAGGAAAAACTGTGTCAGCATAGAAAACATCTCCCATCGTGTTCTAGAAGTTGCACGGAGGTCTGCCAAGTGTTTGGCAGGAAGAAAAGAAAAGTTGTCCAAAACAGCTTCCAATCGAATGTTCATGTGATTGGAAAAGCCAGGAGAGTGCAAAGGTACTGTTTTCTATCAGTTGGCAAGGTGCGCACACAATCCCAGTCTTGTACAGCTTGCTTCTTCACCTTCCCGAAGCTGCCGCTCTCGCCGGCTCCCGGAGCCCAAGAAGCGGCTTCTTCGCGCAAAGACGATTGTGCCGCTCACAGTGCTCTCCTTAGCGCGGCTTCTGCCGAAAGACGCCCGGCAGCGGCTCTTAGCTCCGAAGAGCATCCTACCTTCGTCTTTCGCGTCTTTTGTAGTCTACATCTCGGCAAAACGCTTTCCCACTCTGTCTGGCTAGGAAAAACTGTGCCAGCACAGAAAACATCTCCCATCGTGTTCTAGAAGTTGCAGAGATGTCTGCCAAGTGTTTGGCAGGAAGAAAAGAAAAGTTGTCCAAAACAGCTTCCAATCGAATGTTCATGTGATTGGAAAAGCCAGGAGAGTGCAAAGGTACTGTTTTGTATCAGCTGGCAAGGTGCGCACACAATCCCAGTGTTGTACAGCTTGCTTCTTCACCTTCCCGAAGCTGCCGCTCTCGCCGGCTCCCGGAGCCCAAGAAGCGGCTTCTTCGCGCAAAGACGATTGTGCCGCTCACAGTGCTCCTTAGCGCGGCTTCTGCCGAAAGACGCCCGGCAGCGGCTCTTAGCTCCGAAGAGCATCCTACCTTCGTCTTTAGCTCCTCTTCTCATCTACATCTCGGCAAAATGCTTTCCCACTATGTCTGGCTAGCAAAAACTGTGTCAGCATAGAAAACATCTCCCATCGTGTTCTAGAAGTTGCACGGAGGTCTGCCAAGTGTTTGGCAGGAAGAAAAGAAAAGTTGTCCAAAACAGCTTCCAATCGAATGTTCATGTGATTGGAAAAGCCAGGAGAGTGCAAAGGTACTGTTTTCTATCAGTTGGCAAAGTGCGCACACAATCCCAGTGTTCTACAGCTTGCTTCTTCACCTTCCCGAAGCTGCCGCTCTCGCCGGCTCCCGGAGCCCAAGAAGCGGCTTCTTCGCGCAAAGACGATTGTGCCGCTCACAGTGCTCTCCTTAGCGCGGCTTCTGCCGAAAGACGCCCGGCAGCGGCTCTTAGCTCCGGAGAGCATCCTACCTTCGTCTTTCGCGTCTTTTGTTGTCTACATCTCGGCAAAACGCTTTCCCACTCTGTCTGGCTAGGAAAAACTGTGCCAGCACAGAAAACATCTCCCTTCGTGTTCTAGAAGTTGCAGAGATGTCTGCCTAGTGTTTGGCAGGAAGAAAAGAAAAGTTGTCCAAAACAGCTTCCAATCGAATGTTCATGTGATTGCAAAAGCCAGGAGAGTGCAAAGGTACTGTTTTCTATCAGTTGGCAAGGTGCGCACACAATCCCAGTCTTGTACAGCTTGCTTCTTCACCTTCCCGAAGTTGCCGCTCTCGCCGGCTCCCGGAGCCCAAGAAGCGGCTTCTTCGCGCAAAGACGATTGTGCCGCTCACAGTGCTCTCCTTAGCGCGGCTTCTGCCGAAAGACGCCCGGCAGCGGCTCTTAGCTCCGAAGAGCATCCTACCTTCGTCTTTCGCGTCTTTTGTAGTCTACATCTTAGCAAAACGCTTTTCCACTCTATCTGGATAGGAAAAACTGTGCCAGCACAGAAAACATCTCCCATCGTGTTCTAGAAGTTGCAGAGATGTCTGCCAAATGTTTGGCAGGAAGAAAAGAAAAGTTGTCCAAAACAGCTTCCAATCGAATGTTCATGTGATTGGAAAAGCCAGGAGAGTGCAAAGGTACTGTTTTGTATCAGCTGGCAAGGTGCGCACACAATCCCAGTGTTGTACAGCTTGCTTCTTCACCTTCCCGAAGCTGCCGCTCTCGCCGGCTCCCGGAGCCCAAGAAGCGGCTTCTTCGCGCAAAGACGATTGTGCCGCTCACAGTGCTCCTTAGCGCGGCTTCTGCCGAAAGACGCCCGGGAGCGGCTCTTAGCTCCGAAGAGCATCCTACCTTCGTCTCTAGCTCCTCTTCTCATCTACATCTTAGCAAAACGCTTTTCCTCTCTGTCTGGCTAGGAAAAACTGTGCCAGCACAGAAAACATATCCCATCATGTTCTAGAAGTTGCAGAGATGTCTGCCAAGTGTTTGGCAGGAAGAAAAGAAAAGTTGTCCAAAACAGCTTCCAATCGAATGTTCATGTATTTGGAAAAGTCAGGAGAGTGCAAAGGTACTGTTTTCTATCAGTTGGCAAGGTGCGCACACAATCCCAGTCTTGTACAGCTTACTTCTTCACCTTCCCGAAGCTGCCGCTCTCGCCGGCTCCCGGAGCCCAAGAAGCGGCTTCTTCGCGCAAAGACGATTGTGTCGCTCACAGTGCTCTCCTTAGCGCGGCTTCTGCCCAAAGACGCCCGGGAGCGGCTCTTAGCTCCGGAGAGCATCCTACCTTCGTCTTTCGCGTCTTCTATAGTCTACATCTCGGCAAAACGCTTTCCCACTCTGTCTGTCTAGGAAAAACTGTGCCAGCACAGAAAACATCTCCCATCGTGTTCTAGAAGTTGCAGAGATGTCTGCCAAGTGTTTGGCAGGAAGAAAAGAAAAGTTGTCGAAAACAGCTTCCAATCGAATGTTCATGTGATTGGAAAAGCCAGGAGAGTGCAAAGGTACTGTTTTCTATCAGTTGGCAAGGTGCGCACACAATCCCAGTCTTGTACAGCTTGCTTCTTCACCTTCCCGAAGCTGCCGCTCTCGCCGGCTCCCGGAGCCCAAGAAGCGGCTTCTTCGCGCAAAGACGATTGTGCCGCTCACAGTGCTCTCCTTAGCGCGGCTTCTGCCGAAAGACGCCCGGGAGCGGCTCTTAGCTCCGGAGAGCATCACACCTTCGTCTTTCGCGTCTTTTGTTGTCTACATCTCGGCAAAACGCTTTCCCACTCTGTCTGGCTAGGAAAAACTGTGCCAGCACAGAAAACATCTCCCTTCGTGTTCTAGAAGTTGCAGAGATGTCTGCCTAGTGTTTTGCAGGAAGAAAAGAAAAGTTGTCCAAAACAGCTTCCAATCGAATGTTCATGTGATTGGAAAAGCCAGGAGAGTGCAAAGGTACTGTTTTCTATCAGTTGGCAAAGTGCGCACACAATCCCAGTGTTCTACAGCTTGCTTCTTCACCTTCCCGAAGCTGCCGCTCTGGCCGGCTGCCGGAGCCCAAGAAGCGACTTCTTCGCGCAAAGACGATTGTGCCGCTCACAGTGCTCTCCTTAGCGCGGCTTCTGCCGAAAGACGCCCGGCAGCGGCTCTTAGCTCCGAAGAGCATCCTACCTTCGTCTTTAGCTCCTCTTCTCATCTATATCTCGGCAAAAAGCTTTCCCACTATGTCTGGCTAGGAAAAACTGTGTCAGCATAGAAAACATCTCCCATCGTGTTCTAGAAGTTGCACGGAGGTCTGCCAAGTGTTTGGCAGGAAGAAAAGAAAAGTTGTCCAAAACAGCTTCCAATCGAATGTTCATGTGATTGGAAAAGCCAGGAGAGTGCAAAGGTACTGTTTTCTATCAGTTGGCAAGGTGCGCACACAATCCCAGTCTTGTACAGCTTGCTTCTTCACCTTCCCGAAGCTGCCGCTCTCGCCGGCTCCCGGAGCCCAAGAAGCGGCTTCTTCGCGCAAAGACGATTGTGCCGCTCACAGTGCTCTCCTTAGCGCGGCTTCTGCCGAAAGACGCCCGGCAGCGGCTCTTAGCTCCGGAGAGCATCCTACCTTCGTCTTTCGCGTCTTTTATAGTCTACATCTCGGCAAAACGCTTTCCCACTCTGTCTGGCTAGGAAAAACTGTGCCAGCACAGAAAACATCTCCCATCGTGTTCTAGAAGTTGCAGAGATGTCTGCCAAGTGTTTGGCAGGAAGAAAAGAAAAGTTGTCCAAAACAGCTTCCAATCGAATGTTCATGTGATTGGAAAAGTCAGGAGAGTGCAAAGGTACTGTTTTCTATCAGTTGGCAAGGTGCGCACACAATCCCAGTGTTGTACAGCTTGCTTCTTCACCTTCCCGAAGCTGCCGCTCTCGCCGGCTCCCGGAGCCCAAGAAGCGGCTTCTTCGCGCAAAGACGATTGTGCCGCTCACAGTGCTCTCCTTAGCGCGGCTTCTGCCGAAAGACGCCCGGCAGCGGCTCTTAGCTCCGGAGAGCATCCTACCTTCGTCTTTCGCGTCTTTTGTTGTCTACATCTCGGCAAAACGCTTTCCCACTCTGTCTGGCTAGGAAAAACTGTGCCAGCACAGAAAACATCTCCCTTCGTGTTCTAGAAGTTGCAGAGATGTCTGCCTAGTGTTTGGCAGGAAGAAAAGAAAAGTTGTCCAAAACAGCTTCCAATCGAATGTTCATGTGATTGCAAAAGCCAGGAGAGTGCAAAGGTACTGTTTTGTATCAGCTGGCAAGGTGCGCACACAATCCCAGTGTTGTACAGCTTGCTTCTTCACCTTCCCGAAGCTGCCGCTCTCGCCGGCTCCCGGAGCCCAAGAAGCGGCTTCTTCGCGCAAAGACGATTGTGCCGCTCACAGTGCTCCTTAGCGCGGCTTCTGCCGAAAGACGCCCGGCAGCGGCTCTTAGCTCCGAAGAGCATCCTACCTTCGTCTCTAGCTCCTCTTCTCATCTACATCTTAGCAAAACGCTTTTCCTCTCTGTCTGGCTAGGAAAAACTGTGCCAGCACAGAAAACATATCCCATCATGTTCTAGAAGTTGCAGAGATGTCTGCCAAGTGTTTGGCAGGAAGAAAAGAAAAGTTGTCCAAAACAGCTTCCAATCGAATGTTCATGTGATTGGAAAAGTCAGGAGAGTGCAAAGGTACTGTTTTGTATCAGTTGGCAAGGTGCGCACACAATCCCAGTCTTGTACAGCTTGCTTCTTCACCTTCCCGAAGCTGCCGCTCTCGCCGGCTCCCGGAGCCCAAGAAGCGGCTTCTTCGCGCAAAGACGATTGTGCCGCTCACAGTGCTCTCCTTAGCGCGGCTTCTGCCGAAAGACGCCCGGCAGCGGCTCTTAGTTCCGGAGAGCATCCTACCTTCGTCTTTCGCGTCTTTTGTAGTCTACATCTCGGCAAAATGCTTTCCCACTCTGTCTGGCTAGGAAAAACTGTGCCAGCACAGAAAACATCTCTCATCGTGTTCTAGACGTTGCAGAGATGTCTGCCAAGTGTTTGGCAGGAAGAAAAGAAAAGTTGTCCAAAACAGCTTCCAATCGAATGTTCATGTGATTGGAAAAGCCAGGAGAGTGCAAAGGTACTGTTTTCTATCAGTTGGCAAGGTGCGCACACAATCCCAGTCTTGTACAGCTTGCTTCTTCACCTTCCCGAAGCTGCCGCTCTCGCCGGCTCCCGGAGCCCAAGAAGCGGCTTCTTCGCGCAAAGACGATTGTGCCGCTCACAGTGCTCCTTAGCGCGGCTTCTGCCGAAAGACACCCGGGAGCGGCTCTTAGCTCCGGAGAGCATCCTACGTTCGTCTTTAGCTCCTCTTCTCATCTACATCTTAGCAAAACGCTTTTCCACTCTGTCTGGCTAGGAAAAACCGTGCCCGCACAGAAAACATATCCCATCGTTTTCTAGAAGTTGCAGAGATGTCTGCCAAGTGTTTGGCAGGAAGAAAAGAAAAGTTGTCCAAAACAGCTTCCAATCGAATGTTCATGTGATTGGAAATGTCAGGAGAGTGCAAAGATACTGTTTTGTATCAGTTGGCAAGGTGCGCACACAATCCCAGTGTTGTACAGCTTGCTTCTTCACCTTCCCGAAGCTGCCGCTCTCGCCGGCTCCCGGAGCCCAAGAAGCGGCTTCTTCACGCAAAGACGATTGTGCCGCTCACAGTACTCTCCTTAGCGCGGCTTCTGCCGAAAGACGCCCGGCAGCGGCTCTTAGCTCCGAAGAGCATCCTACCTTCGTCTTTCGCGTCTTTTGTAGTCTACATCTCGGCAAAACGCTTTCCCACTCTGTCTGGCTAGGAAAAACTGTGCCAGCACAGAAAACATCTCCCATCGTGTTCTAGAAGTTGCAGAGATGTCTGCCAAGTGTTTGGCAGGAAGAAAAGGAAAGTTGTCCAAAACAGCTTCCAATCGAATGTTCATGTGATTGGAAAAACCAGGAGAGTGCAAAGGTACTGTTTTCTATCAGTTGGCAAGGTGCGCACACAATCCCAGTCTTGTACAGCTTGCTTCTTCACCTTCCCGAAGCTGCCGCTCTCGCCGGCTCCCGGAGCCCAAGAAGCGGCTTCTTCGCGCAAAGACGATTGTGCCGCTCACAGTGCTCTCCTTAGCGCGGCTTCTGCCGAAAGACGCCCGGCAGCGGCTCTTAGCTCCGGAGAGCATCACACCTTCGTCTTTCGCGTCTTTTGTTGTCTACATCTCGGCAAAACGCTTTCCCACTCTGTCTGGCTAGGAAAAACTGTGTCAGCATAGAAAACATCTCCCATCGTGTTCTAGAAGTTGCACGGAGGTCTGCCAAGTGTTTGGCAGGAAGAAAAGAAAAGTTGTCCAAAACAGCTTCCAATCGAATGTTCATGTGATTGCAAAAGCCAGGAGAGTGCAAAGGTACTGTTTTCTATCAGTTGGCAAGGTGCGCACACAATCCCAGTCTTGTACAGCTTGCTTCTTCACCTTCCCGAAGCTGCCGCTCTCGCCGGCTCCCGGAGCCCAAGAAGCGGCTTCTTCGCGCAAAGACGATTGTGCCGCTCACAGTGCTCTCCTTAGCGCGGCTTCTGCCGAAAGACGCCCGGCAGCGGCTCTTAGCTCCGGAGAGCATCCTACCTTCGTCTTTCGCGTCTTTTGTTGTCTACATCTCGGCAAAAAGCTTTCCCACTCTGTCTGGCTAGGAAAAACTGTGCCAGCACAGAAAACATCTCCCTTCGTGTTCTAGAAGTTGCAGAGATGTCTGCCTAGTGTTTGGCAGGAAGAAAAGTTGTCCAAAACAGCTTCCAATCGAATGTTCATGTGATTGCAAAAGCCAGGAGAGTGCAAAGGTACTGTTTTCTATCAGTTGGCAAGGTGCGCACACAATCCCAGTCTTGTACAGCTTGCTTCTTCACCTTCCCGAAGCTGCCGCTCTCGCCGGCTCCCGGAGCCCAAGAAGCGGCTTCTTCGCGCAAAGACGATTGTGCCGCTCACAGTGCTCTCCTTAGCGCGGCTTCTGCCGAAAGACGCCCGGCAGCGGCTCTTAGCTCCGAAGAGCATCCTACCTTCGTCTTTCGCGTCTTTTGTAGTCTACATCTTAGCAAAACGCTTTTCCACTCTATCTGGATAGGAAAAACTGTGCCAGCACAGAAAACATCTCCCATCGTGTTCTAGAAGTTGCAGAGATGTCTGCCAAATGTTTGGCAGGAAGAAAAGAAAAGTTGTCCAAAACAGCTTCCAATCGAATGTTCATGTGATTGGAAAAGCCAGGAGAGTGCAAAGGTACTGTTTTGTATCAGCTGGCAAGGTGCGCACACAATCCCAGTGTTGTACAGCTTGCTTCTTCACCTTCCCGAAGCTGCCGCTCTCGCCGGCTCCCGGAGCCCAAGAAGCGGCTTCTTCGCGCAAAGACGATTGTGCCGCTCACAGTGCTCCTTAGCGCGGCTTCTGCCGAAAGACGCCCGGGAGCGGCTCTTAGCTCCGAAGAGCATCCTACCTTCGTCTCTAGCTCCTCTTCTCATCTACATCTTAGCAAAACGCTTTTCCACTCTATCTGGCTAGGAAAAACTGTGCCAGCACAGAAAACATATCCCATCATGTTCTAGAAGTTGCAGAGATGTCTGCCAAGTGTTTGGCAGGAAGAAAAGAAAAGTTGTCCAAAACAGCTTCCAATCGAATGTTCATGTATTTGGAAAAGTCAGGAGAGTGCAAAGGTACTGTTTTCTATCAGTTGGCAAGGTGCGCACACAATCCCAGTCTTGTACAGCTTACTTCTTCACCTTCCCGAAGCTGCCGCTCTCGCCGGCTCCCGGAGCCCAAGAAGCGGCTTCTTCGCGCAAAGACGATTGTGCCGCTCACAGTGCTCTCCTTAGCGCGGCTTCTGCCGAAAGACGCCCGGCAGCGGCTCTTAGCTCCGAAGAGCATCCTACCTTCGTCTTTCGCGTCTTTTGTAGTCTACATCTCGGCAAAACGCTTTCCCACTCTGTCTGGCTAGGAAAAACTGTGCCAGCACAGAAAACATCTCTCATCGTGTTCTAGACGTTGCAGAGATGTCTGCCAAGTGTTTGGCAGGAAGAAAAGAAAAGTTGTCCAAAACAGCTTCCAATCGAATGTTCATGTGATTGGAAAAGCCAGGAGAGTGCAAAGGTACTGTTTTCTATCAGTTGGCAAGGTGCGCACACAATCCCAGTCTTGTACAGCTTGCTTCTTCACCTTCCCGAAGCTGCCGCTCTCGCCGGCTCCCGGAGCCCAAGAAGCGACTTCTTCGCGCAAAGACGATTGTGCCGCTCACAGTGCTCTCCTTAGCGCGGCTTCTGCCGAAAGACGCCCGGGAGCGGCTCTTAGCTCCGAAGAGCATCCTACCTTCGTCTTTCGCGTCTTCTATAGTCTACATCTCGGCAAAACGCTTTCCCACTCTGTCTGTCTAGGAAAAACTGCGCCAGCACAGAAAACATCTCCCATCGTGTTCTAGACGTTGCAGAGATGTCTGCCTAGTGTTTGGCAGGAAGAAAAGAAAAGTTGTCCAAAACAGCTTCCAATCGAATGTTCATGTATTTGGAAAAGTCAGGAGAGTGCAAAGGTACTGTTTTGTATCAGTTGGCAAGGTGCGCACACAATCCCAGTCTTGTACAGCTTGCTTCTTCACCTTCCCGAAGCTGCCGCTCTCGCCGGCTCCCGGAGCCCAAGAAGCGGCTTCTTCGCGCAAAGATGATTGTGCCGCTCACAGTGCTCCTTAGCGTGGCTTCTGCCGAAAGACACCCGGGAGCGGCTCTTAGCTCCGGAGAGCATCCTACGTTCGTCTTTAGCTCCTCTTCTCATCTACATCTTAGCAAAACGCTTTTCCACTCTGTCTGGCTAGGAAAAACTGTGCCAGCACAGAAAACATCTCCCATCGTGTTCTAGAAGTTGCAGAGATGTCTGCCAAGTGTTTGGCAGGAAGAAAAGAAAAGTTGTCCAAAACAGCTTCCAATCGAATGTTCATGTGATTGGAAAAGCCAGGAGAGTGCAAAGGTACTGTTTTGTATCAGTTGGCAAGGTGCGCACACAATCCCAGTGTTCTACAGCTTGCTTCTTCACCTTCCCGAAGCTGCCGCTCTCGCCGGCTCCCGGAGCCCAAGAAGCGGCTTCTTCGCGCAAAGACGATTGTGCCGCTCACAGTGCTCTCCTTAGCGCGGCTTCTGCCGAAAGACGCCCGGGAGCGGCTCTTAGCTCCGGAGAGCATCCTACCTTCGTCTTTCGCGTCTTCTATAGTCTACATCTCGGCAAAACGCTTTCCCACTCTGTCTGGCTAGGAAAAACTGTGCCAGCACAGAAAACATCTCCCATCGTGTTCTAGAAGTTGCAGAGATGTCTGCCAAGTGTTTGGCAGGAAGAAAAGAAAAGTTGTCCAAAACAGCTTCCAATCGAATGTTCATGTGATTGGAAAAGCCAGGAGAGTGCAAAGGTACTGTTTTCTATCAGTTGGCAAGGTGCGCACACAATCCCAGTCTTGTACAGCTTGCTTCTTCACCTTCCCGAAGCTGCCGCTCTCGCCGGCTCCCGGAGCCCAAGAAGCGGCTTCTTCGCGCAAAGACGATTGTGCCGCTCACAGTGCTCTCCTTAGCGCGGCTTCTGCCGAAAGACGCCCGGGAGCGGCTCTTAGCTCCGGAGAGCATCACACCTTCGTCTGTCGCGTCTTTTGTTGTCTACATCTCGGCAAAACGCTTTCCCACTCTGTCTGGCTAGGAGAAACTGTGCCAGCACAGAAAACATCTCCCTTCGTGTTCTAGAAGTTGCAGAGATGTCTGCCTAGTGTTTGGCAGGAAGAAAAGAAAAGTTGTCCAAAACAGCTTCCAATCGAATGTTCATGTGATTGGAAAAGCCAGGAGAGTGCAAAGGTACTGTTTTCTATCAGTTGGCAAAGTGCGCACACAATCCCAGTGTTCTACAGCTTGCTTCTTCACCTTCCCGAAGCTGCCGCTCTCGCCGGCTGCCGGAGCCCAAGAAGCGACTTCTTCGCGCAAAGACCATTGTGCCGCTCACAGTGCTCTCCTTAGCGCGGCTTCTGCCGAAAGACGCCCGGCAGCGGCTCTTAGCTCCGAAGAGCATCCTACCTTCGTCTTTAGCTCCTCTTCTCATCTACATCTCGGCAAAAAGCTTTCCCACTATGTCTGGCTAGGAAATACTGTGTCAGCATAGAAAACATCTCCCATCGTGTTCTAGAAGTTGCACGGAGGTCTGCCAAGTGTTTGGCAGGAAGAAAAGAAAAGTTGTCCAAAACAGCTTCCAATCGAATGTTCATGTGATTGGAAAAGCCAGGAGAGTGCAAAGGTACTGTTTTCTATCAGTTGGCAAGGTGCGCACACAATCCCAGTCTTGTACAGCTTGCTTCTTCACCTTCCCGAAGCTGCCGCTCTCGCCGGCTCCCGGAGCCCAAGAAGCGGCTTCTTCGCGCAAAGACGATTGTGCCGCTCACAGTGCTCTCCTTAGCGCGGCTTCTGCCGAAAGACGCCCGGCAGCGGCTCTTAGCTCCGAAGAGCATCCTACCTTCGTCTTTCGCGTCTTTTGTAGTCTACATCTCGGCAAAACGCTTTCCCACTCTGTCTGGCTAGGAAAAACTGTGCCAGCACAGAAAACATCTCCCATCGTGTTCTAGAAGTTGCACGGAGGTCTGCCAAGTGTTTGGCAGGAAGAAAAGAAAAGTTGTCCAAAACAGCTTCCAATCGAATGTTCATGTAATTGGAAAAGCCAGGAGAGTGCAAAGGTACTGTTTTGTATCAGCTGGCAAGGTGCGCACACAATCCCAGTGTTGTACAGCTTGCTTCTTCACCTTCCCGAAGCTGCCGCTCTCGCCGGCTCCCGGAGCCCAAGAAGCGGCTTCTTCGCGCAAAGACGATTGTGCCGCTCACAGTGCTCCTTAGCGCGGCTTCTGCCGAAAGACGCCCGGCAGCGGCTCTTAGCTCCGAAGAGCATCCTACCTTCGTCTTTAGCTCCTCTTCTCATCTACATCTCGGCAAAAAGCTTTCCCACTATGTCTGGCTAGGAAAAACTGTGTCAGCATAGAAAACATCTCCCATCGTGTTCTAGAAGTTGCACGGAGGTCTGCCAAGTGTTTGGCAGGAAGAAAAGAAAAGTTGTCCAAAACAGCTTCCAATCGAATGTTCATGTGATTGGAAAAGCCAGGAGAGTGCAAAGGTACTGTTTTCTATCAGTTGGCAAGGTGCGCACACAATCCCAGTCTTGTACAGCTTGCTTCTTCACCTTCCCGAAGCTGCCGCTCTCGCCGGCTCCCGGAGCCCAAGAAGCGGCTTCTTCGCGCAAAGACGATTGTGCCGCTCACAGTGCTCTCCTTAGCGCGGCTTCTGCCGAAAGACGCCCGGGAGCGGCTCTTAGCTCCGGAGAGCATCCTACCTTCGTCTTTCGCGTCTTTTATAGTCTACATCTCGGCAAAACGCTTTCCCACTCTGTCTGGCTAGGAAAAACTGTGCCAGCACAGAAAACATCTCCCATCGTGTTCTAGAAGTTGCAGAGATGTCTGCCAAGTGTTTGGCAGGAAGAAAAGAAAAGTTGTCCAAAACAGCTTCCAATCGAATGTTCATGTGATTGGAAAAGTCAGGAGAGTGCAAAGGTACTGTTTTCTATCAGTTGGCAAGGTGCGCACACAATCCCAGTGTTGTACAGCTTGCTTCTTCACCTTCCCGAAGCTGCCGCTCTCGCCGGCTCCCGGAGCCCAAGAAGCGGCTTCTTCGCGCAAAGACGATTGTGCCGCTCACAGTGCTCTCCTTAGCGCGGCTTCTGCCGAAAGACGCCCGGCAGCGGCTCTTAGCTCCGAAGAGCATCCTACCTTCGTCTTTCGCGTCTTTTGTTGTCTACATCTCGGCAAAACGCTTTCCCACTCTGTCTGGCTAGGAAAAACTGTGCCAGCACAGAAAACATCTCCCTTCGTGTTCTAGAAGTTGCAGAGATGTCTGCCTAGTGTTTGGCAGGAAGAAAAGAAAAGTTGTCCAAAACAGCTTCCAATCGAATGTTCATGTGATTGCAAAAGCCAGGAGAGTGCAAAGGTACTGTTTTGTATCAGCTGGCAAGGTGCGCACACAATCCCAGTGTTGTACAGCTTGCTTCTTCACCTTCCCGAAGCTGCCGCTCTCGCCGGCTCCCGGAGCCCAAGAAGCGGCTTCTTCGCGCAAAGACGATTGTGCCGCTCACAGTGCTCCTTAGCGCGGCTTCTGCCGAAAGACGCCCGGCAGCGGCTCTTAGCTCCGAAGAGCATCCTACCTTCGTCTCTAGCTCCTCTTCTCATCTACATCTTAGCAAAACGCTTTTCCTCTCTGTCTGGCTAGGAAAAACTGTGCCAGCACAGAAAACATATCCCATCATGTTCTAGAAGTTGCAGAGATGTCTGCCAAGTGTTTGGCAGGAAGAAAAGAAAAGTTGTCCAAAACAGCTTCCAATCGAATGTTCATGTGATTGGAAAAGTCAGGAGAGTGCAAAGGTACTGTTTTGTATCAGTTGGCAAGGTGCGCACACAATCCCAGTCTTGTACAGCTTGCTTCTTCACCTTCCCGAAGCTGCCGCTCTCGCCGGCTCCCGGAGCCCAAGAAGCGGCTTCTTCGCGCAAAGACCATTGTGCCGCTCACAGTGCTCTCCTTAGCGCGGCTTCTGCCGAAAGACGCCCGGCAGCGGCTCTTAGTTCCGGAGAGCATCCTACCTTCGTCTTTCGCGTCTTTTGTAGTCTACATCTCGGCAAAATGCTTTCCCACTCTGTCTGGCTAGGAAAAACTGTGCCAGCACAGAAAACATCTCTCATCGTGTTCTAGACGTTGCAGAGATGTCTGCCAAGTGTTTGGCAGGAAGAAAAGAAAAGTTGTCCAAAACAGCTTCCAATCGAATGTTCATGTGATTGGAAAAGCCAGGAGAGTGCAAAGGTACTGTTTTCTATCAGTTGGCAAGGTGCGCACACAATCCCAGTCTTGTACAGCTTGCTTCTTCACCTTCCCGAAGCTGCCGCTCTCGCCGGCTCCCGGAGCCCAAGAAGCGGCTTCTTCGCGCAAAGACGATTGTGCCGCTCACAGTGCTCCTTAGCGCGGCTTCTGCCGAAAGACACCCGGGAGCGGCTCTTAGCTCCGGAGAGCATCCTACGTTCGTCTTTAGCTCCTCTTCTCATCTACATCTTAGCAAAACGCTTTTCCACTCTGTCTGGCTAGGAAAAACCGTGCCCGCACAGAAAAAATATCCCATCGTTTTCTAGAAGTTGCAGAGATGTCTGCCAAGTGTTTGGCAGGAAGAAAAGAAAAGTTGTCCAAAACAGCTTCCAATCGAATGTTCATGTAATTGGAAATGTCAGGAGAGTGCAAAGATACTGTTTTGTATCAGTTGGCAAGGTGCGCACACAATCCCAGTGTTGTACAGCTTGCTTCTTCACCTTCCCGAAGCTGCCGCTCTCGCCGGCTCCCGGAGCCCAAGAAGCGGCTTCTTCACGCAAAGACGATTGTGCCGCTCACAGTACTCTCCTTAGCGCGGCTTCTGCCGAAAGACGCCCGGCAGCGGCTCTTAGCTCCGAAGAGCATCCTACCTTCGTCTTTCGCGTCTTTTGTAGTCTACATCTCGGCAAAACGCTTTCCCACTCTGTCTGGCTAGGAAAAACTGTGCCAGCACAGAAAACATCTCCCATCGTGTTCTAGAAGTTGCAGAGATGTCTGCCAAGTGTTTGGCAGGAAGAAAAGAAAAGTTGTCCAAAACAGCTTCCAATCGAATGTTCATGTGATTGGAAAAACCAGGAGAGTGCAAAGGTACTGTTTTCTATCAGTTGGCAAGGTGCGCACACAATCCCAGTCTTGTACAGCTTGCTTCTTCACCTTCCCGAAGCTGCCGCTCTCGCCGGCTCCCGGAGCCCAAGAAGCGGCTTCTTCGCGCAAAGACGATTGTGCCGCTCACAGTGCTCTCCTTAGCGCGGCTTCTGCCGAAAGACGCCCGGCAGCGGCTCTTAGCTCCGGAGAGCATCACACCTTCGTCTTTCGCGTCTTTTGTTGTCTACATCTCGGCAAAACGCTTTCCCACTCTGTCTGGCTAGGAAAAACTGTGTCAGCATAGAAAACATCTCCCATCGTGTTCTAGAAGTTGCACGGAGGTCTGCCAAGTGTTTGGCAGGAAGAAAAGAAAAGTTGTCCAAAACAGCTTCCAATCGAATGTTCATGTGATTGGAAAAGCCAGGAGAGTGCAAAGGTACTGTTTTCTATCAGTTGGCAAGGTGCGCACACAATCCCAGTCTTGTACAGCTTGCTTCTTCACCTTCCCGAAGCTGCCGCTCTCGCCGGCTCCCGGAGCCCAAGAAGCGGCTTCTTCGCGCAAAGACGATTGTGCCGCTCACAGTGCTCTCCTTAGCGCGGCTTCTGCCGAAAGACGCCCGGCAGCGGCTCTTAGCTCCGAAGAGCATCCTACCTTCGTCTTTAGCTCCTCTTCTCATCTACATCTCGGCAAAAAGCTTTCCCACTATGTCTGGCTAGGAAAAACTGTGTCAGCATAGAAAACATCTCCCATCGTGTTCTAGAAGTTGCACGGAGGTCTGCCAAGTGTTTGGCAGGAAGAAAAGAAAAGTTGTCCAAAACAGCTTCCAATCGAATGTTCATGTGATTGGAAAAGCCAGGAGAGTGCAAAGGTACTGTTTTCTATCAGTTGGCAAGGTGCGCACACAATCCCAGTCTTGTACAGCTTGCTTCTTCACCTTCCCGAAGCTGCCGCTCTCGCCGGCTCCCGGAGCCCAAGAAGCGGCTTCTTCGCGCAAAGACCATTGTGCCGCTCACAGTGCTCTCCTTAGCGCGGCTTCTGCCGAAAGACGCCCGGCAGCGGCTCTTAGCTCCGAAGAGCATCCTACCTTCGTCTTTCGCGTCTTTTGTAGTCTACATCTCGGCAAAACGCTTTCCCACTCTGTCTGGCTAGGAAAAACTGTGCCAGCACAGAAAACATCTCCCATCGTGTTCTAGAAGTTGCAGAGATGTCTGCCAAGTGTTTGGCAGGAAGAAAAGAAAAGTTGTCCAAAACAGCTTCCAATCGAATGTTCATGTAATTGGAAAAGCCAGGAGAGTGCAAAGGTACTGTTTTGTATCAGCTGGCAAGGTGCGCACACAATCCCAGTGTTGTACAGCTTGCTTCTTCACCTTCCCGAAGCTGCCGCTCTCGCCGGCTCCCGGAGCCCAAGAAGCGGCTTCTTCGCGCAAAGACGATTGTGCCGCTCACAGTGCTCTCCTTAGCGCGGCTTCTGCCGAAAGACGCCCGGGAGCGGCTCTTAGCTCCGGAGAGCATCCTACCTTCGTCTTTCGCGTCTTTTATAGTCTACATCTCGGCAAAACGCTTTCCCACTCTGTCTGGCTAGGAAAAACTGTGCCAGCACAGAAAACATCTCCCATCGTGTTCTAGAAGTTGCAGAGATGTCTGCCAAGTGTTTGGCAGGAAGAAAAGAAAAGTTGTCCAAAACAGCTTCCAATCGAATGTTCATGTGATTGGAAAAGTCAGGAGAGTGCAAAGGTACTGTTTTCTATCAGTTGGCAAGGTGCGCACACAATCCCAGTGTTGTACAGCTTGCTTCTTCACCTTCCCGAAGCTGCCGCTCTTGCCGGCTCCCGGAGCCCAAGAAGCGGCTTCTTCGCGCAAAGACGATTGTGCCGCTCACAGTGCTCTCCTTAGCGCGGCTTCTGCCGAAAGACGCCCGGCAGCGGCTCTTAGCTCCGGAGAGCATCCTACCTTCGTCTTTCGCGTCTTTTGTTGTCTACATCTCGGCAAAACGCTTTCCCACTCTGTCTGGCTAGGAAAAACTGTGCCAGCACAGAAAACATCTCCCTTCGTGTTCTAGAAGTTGCAGAGATGTCTGCCTAGTGTTTGGCAGGAAGAAAAGAAAAGTTGTCCAAAACAGCTTCCAATCGAATGTTCATGTGATTGCAAAAGCCAGGAGAGTGCAAAGGTACTGTTTTGTATCAGCTGGCAAGGTGCGCACACAATCCCAGTGTTGTACAGCTTGCTTCTTCACCTTCCCGAAGCTGCCGCTCTCGCCGGCTCCCGGAGCCCAAGAAGCGGCTTCTTCGCGCAAAGACGATTGTGCCGCTCACAGTGCTCCTTAGCGCGGCTTCTGCCGAAAGACGCCCGGCAGCGGCTCTTAGCTCCGAAGAGCATCCTACCTTCGTCTCTAGCTCCTCTTCTCATCTACATCTTAGCAAAACGCTTTTCCTCTCTGTCTGGCTAGGAAAAACTGTGCCAGCACAGAAAACATATCCCATCATGTTCTAGAAGTTGCAGAGATGTCTGCCAAGTGTTTGGCAGGAAGAAAAGAAAAGTTGTCCAAAACAGCTTCCAATCGAATGTTCATGTGATTGGAAAAGTCAGGAGAGTGCAAAGGTACTGTTTTGTATCAGTTGGCAAGGTGCGCACACAATCCCAGTCTTGTACAGCTTGCTTCTTCACCTTCCCGAAGCTGCCGCTCTCGCCGGCTCCCGGAGCCCAAGAAGCGGCTTCTTCGCGCAAAGACCATTGTGCCGCTCACAGTGCTCTCCTTAGCGCGGCTTCTGCCGAAAGACGCCCGGCAGCGGCTCTTAGTTCCGGAGAGCATCCTACCTTCGTCTTTCGCGTCTTTTGTAGTCTACATCTCGGCAAAATGCTTTCCCACTCTGTCTGGCTAGGAAAAACTGTGCCAGCACAGAAAACATCTCTCATCGTGTTCTAGACGTTGCAGAGATGTCTGCCAAGTGTTTGGCAGGAAGAAAAGAAAAGTTGTCCAAAACAGCTTCCAATCGAATGTTCATGTGATTGGAAAAGCCAGGAGAGTGCAAAGGTACTGTTTTCTATCAGTTGGCAAGGTGCGCACACAATCCCAGTCTTGTACAGCTTGCTTCTTCACCTTCCCGAAGCTGCCGCTCTCGCCGGCTCCCGGAGCCCAAGAAGCGGCTTCTTCGCGCAAAGACGATTGTGCCGCTCACAGTGCTCCTTAGCGCGGCTTCTGCCGAAAGACACCCGGGAGCGGCTCTTAGCTCCGGAGAGCATCCTACGTTCGTCTTTAGCTCCTCTTCTCATCTACATATTAGCAAAACGCTTTTCCACTCTGTCTGGCTAGGAAAAACCGTGCCCGCACAGAAAACATATCCCATCGTTTTCTAGAAGTTGCAGAGATGTCTGCCAAGTGTTTGGCAGGAAGAAAAGAAAAGTTGTCCAAAACAGCTTCCAATCGAATGTTCATGTAATTGGAAATGTCAGGAGAGTGCAAAGATACTGTTTTGTATCAGTTGGCAAGGTGCGCACACAATCCCAGTGTTGTACAGCTTGCTTCTTCACCTTCCCGAAGCTGCCGCTCTCGCCGGCTCCCGGAGCCCAAGAAGCGGCTTCTTCACGCAAAGACGATTGTGCCGCTCACAGTACTCTCCTTAGCGCGGCTTCTGCCGAAAGACGCCCGGCAGCGGCTCTTAGCTCCGAAGAGCATCCTACCTTCGTCTTTCGCGTCTTTTGTAGTCTACATCTCGGCAAAACGCTTTCCCACTCTGTCTGGCTAGGAAAAACTGTGCCAGCACAGAAAACATCTCCCATCGTGTTCTAGAAGTTGCAGAGATGTCTGCCAAGTGTTTGGCAGGAAGAAAAGAAAAGTTGTCCAAAACAGCTTCCAATCGAATGTTCATGTGATTGGAAAAACCAGGAGAGTGCAAAGGTACTGTTTTCTATCAGTTGGCAAGGTGCGCACACAATCCCAGTCTTGTACAGCTTGCTTCTTCACCTTCCCGAAGCTGCCGCTCTCGCCGGCTCCCGGAGCCCAAGAAGCGGCTTCTTCGCGCAAAGACGATTGTGCCGCTCACAGTGCTCTCCTTAGCGCGGCTTCTGCCGAAAGACGCCCGGCAGCGGCTCTTAGCTCCGGAGAGCATCACACCTTCGTCTTTCGCGTCTTTTGTTGTCTACATCTCGGCAAAACGCTTTCCCACTCTGTCTGGCTAGGAAAAACTGTGTCAGCATAGAAAACATCTCCCATCGTGTTCTAGAAGTTGCACGGAGGTCTGCCAAGTGTTTGGCAGGAAGAAAAGAAAAGTTGTCCAAAACAGCTTCCAATCGAATGTTCATGTGATTGGAAAAGCCAGGAGAGTGCAAAGGTACTGTTTTCTATCAGTTGGCAAGGTGCGCACACAATCCCAGTCTTGTACAGCTTGCTTCTTCACCTTCCCGAAGCTGCCGCTCTCGCCGGCTCCCGGAGCCCAAGAAGCGGCTTCTTCGCGCAAAGACGATTGTGCCGCTCACAGTGCTCTCCTTAGCGCGGCTTCTGCCGAAAGACGCCCGGCAGCGGCTCTTAGCTCCGAAGAGCATCCTACCTTCGTCTTTCGCGTCTTTTGTAGTCTACATCTCGGCAAAACGCTTTCCCACTCTGTCTGGCTAGGAAAAACTGTGCCAGCACAGAAAACATCTCCCATCGTGTTCTAGAAGTTGCAGAGATGTCTGCCAAGTGTTTGGCAGGAAGAAAAGAAAAGTTGTCCAAAACAGCTTCCAATCGAATGTTCATGTGATTGGAAAAGCCAGGAGAGTCCAAAGGTACTGTTTTCTATCAGATGGCAAAGTGCGCACACAATCCCCGTGTTCTACAGCTTGCTTCTTCACCTTCCCGAAGCTGCCGCTCTTGCCGGCTCCCGGAGCCCAAGAAGCGGCTTCTTCGCGCAAAGACGATTGTGCCGCTCACAGTGCTCTCCTTAGCGCGGCTTCTGCCGAAAGACGCCCGGCAGCGGCTCTTAGCTCCGGAGAGCATCCTACCTTCGTCTTTCGCGTCTTTTGTAGTCTACATCTCGGCAAAATGCTTTCCCACTCTGTCTGGCTAGGAAAAACTGTGCCAGCACAGAAAACATCTCCCTTCGTGTTCTAGAAGTTGCAGAGATGTCTGCCTAGTGTTTGGCAGGAAGAAAAGAAAAGTTGTCCAAAACAGCTTCCAATCGAATGTTCATGTGATTGGAAAAGCCAGGAGAGTGCAAAGGTACTGTTTTCTATCAGTTGGCAAGGTGCGCACACAATCCCAGTCTTGTACAGCTTGCTTCTTCACCTTCCCGAAGCTGCCGCTCTCGCCGGCTCCCGGAGCCCAAGAAGCGGCTTCTTCGCGCAAAGACGATTGTGCCGCTCACAGTGCTCTCCTTAGCGCGGCTTCTGCCGAAAGACGCCCGGGAGCGGCTCTTAGCTCCGAAGAGCATCCTACCTTCGTCTCTAGCTCCTCTTCTCATCTACATCTTAGCAAAACGCTTTTCCTCTCTGTCTGGCTAGGAAAAACTGTGCCAGCACAGAAAACATATCCCATCATGTTCTAGAAGTTGCAGAGATGTCTGCCAAGTGTTTGGCAGGAAGAAAAGAAAAGTTGTCCAAAACAGCTTCCAATCGAATGTTCATGTATTTGGAAAAGTCAGGAGAGTGCAAAGGTACTGTTTTCTATCAGTTGGCAAGGTGCGCACACAATCCCAGTCTTGTACAGCTTACTTCTTCACCTTCCCGAAGCTGCCGCTCTCGCCGGCTCCCGGAGCCCAAGAAGCGGCTTCTTCGCGCAAAGACGATTGTGCCGCTCACAGTGCTCTCCTTAGCGCGGCTTCTGCCGAAAGACGCCCGGCAGCGGCTCTTAGCTCCGAAGAGCATCCTACCTTCGTCTTTCGCGTCTTTTGTAGTCTACATCTTAGCAAAACGCTTTTCCACTCTGTCTGGCTAGGAAAAACTGTGCCAGCACAGAAAACATCTCCCATCGTGTTCTAGAAGTTGCAGAGATGTCTGCCAAGTGTTTGGCAGGAAGAAAAGAAAAGTTGTCCAAAACAGCTTCCAATCGAATGTTCATGTGATTGGAAAAGCCAGGAGAGTGCAAAGGTACTGTTTTGTATCAGTTGGCAAGGTGCGCACACAATCCCAGTGTTCTACAGCTTGCTTCTTCACCTTCCCGAAGCTGCCGCTCTCGCCGGCTCCCGGAGCCCAAGAAGCGGCTTCTTCGCGCAAAGACGATTGTGCCGCTCACAGTGCTCTCCTTAGCGCGGCTTCTGCCGAAAGACGCCCGGGAGCGCCTCTTAGCTCCGGAGAGCATCCTACCTTCGTCTTTCGCGTCTTCTATAGTCTACATCTCGGCAAAACGCTTTCCCACTCTGTCTGTCTAGGAAAAACTGTGCCAGCACAGAAAACATCTCCCATCGTGTTCTAGACGTTGCAGAGATGTCTGCCTAGTGTTTGGCAGGAAGAAAAGAAAAGTTGTCCAAAACAGCTTCCAATCGAATGTTCATGTATTTGGAAAAGTCAGGAGAGTGCAAAGGTACTGTTTTGTATCAGTTGGCAAGGTGCGCACACAATCCCAGTCTTGTACAGCTTGCTTCTTCACCTTCCCGAAGCTGCCGCTCTCGCCGGCTCCCGGAGCCCAAGAAGCGGCTTCTTCGCGCAAAGACGATTGTGCCGCTCACAGTGCTCCTTAGCGCGGCTTCTGCCGAAAGACACCCGGGAGCGGCTCTTAGCTCCGGAGAGCATCCTACGTTCGTCTTTAGCTCCTCTTCTCATCTACATCTTAGCAAAACGCTTTTCCACTCTGTCTGGCTAGGAAAAACTGTGCCAGCACAGAAAACATCTCCCATCGTGTTCTAGAAGTTGCAGAGATGTCTGCCTAGTGTTTGGCAGGAAGAAAAGTTGTCCAAAACAGCTTCCAATCGAATGTTCATGTGATTGCAAAAGCCAGGAGAGTGCAAAGGTACTGTTTTCTATCAGTTGGCAAGGTGCGCACACAATCCCAGTCTTGTACAGCTTGCTTCTTCACCTTCCCGAAGCTGCCGCTCTCGCCGGCTCCCGGAGCCCAAGAAGCGGCTTCTTCGCGCAAAGACGATTGTGCCGCTCACAGTGCTCTCCTTAGCGCGGCTTCTGCCGAAAGACGCCCGGCAGCGGCTCTTAGCTCCGAAGAGCATCCTACCTTCGTCTTTCGCGTCTTTTGTAGTCTACATCTTAGCAAAACGCTTTTCCACTCTATCTGGATAGGAAAAACTGTGCCAGCACAGAAAACATCTCCCATCGTGTTCTAGAAGTTGCAGAGATGTCTGCCAAATGTTTGGCAGGAAGAAAAGAAAAGTTGTCCAAAACAGCTTCCAATCGAATGTTCATGTGATTGGAAAAGCCAGGAGAGTGCAAAGGTACTGTTTTGTATCAGCTGGCAAGGTGCGCACACAATCCCAGTGTTGTACAGCTTGCTTCTTCACCTTCCCGAAGCTGCCGCTCTCGCCGGCTCCCGGAGCCCAAGAAGCGGCTTCTTCGCGCAAAGACGATTGTGCCGCTCACAGTGCTCCTTAGCGCGGCTTCTGCCGAAAGACGCCCGGGAGCGGCTCTTAGCTCCGAAGAGCATCCTACCTTCGTCTCTAGCTCCTCTTCTCATCTACATCTTAGCAAAACGCTTTTCCTCTCTGTCTGGCTAGGAAAAACTGTGCCAGCACAGAAAACATATCCCATCATGTTCTAGAAGTTGCAGAGATGTCTGCCAAGTGTTTGGCAGGAAGAAAAGAAAAGTTGTCCAAAACAGCTTCCAATCGAATGTTCATGTATTTGGAAAAGTCAGGAGAGTGCAAAGGTACTGTTTTCTATCAGTTGGCAAGGTGCGCACACAATCCCAGTCTTGTACAGCTTACTTCTTCACCTTCCCGAAGCTGCCGCTCTCGCCGGCTCCCGGAGCCCAAGAAGCGGCTTCTTCGCGCAAAGACGATTGTGCCGCTCACAGTGCTCTCCTTAGCGCGGCTTCTGCCGAAAGACGCCCGGCAGCGGCTCTTAGCTCCGAAGAGCATCCTACCTTCGTCTTTCGCGTCTTTTGTAGTCTACATCTCGGCAAAACGCTTTCCCACTCTGTCTGGCTAGGAAAAACTGTGCCAGCACAGAAAACATCTCTCATCGTGTTCTAGACGTTGCAGAGATGTCTGCCAAGTGTTTGGCAGGAAGAAAAGAAAAGTTGTCCAAAACAGCTTCCAATCGAATGTTCATGTGATTGGAAAAGCCAGGAGAGTGCAAAGGTACTGTTTTCTATCAGTTGGCAAGGTGCGCACACAATCCCAGTCTTGTACAGCTTGCTTCTTCACCTTCCCGAAGCTGCCGCTCTCGCCGGCTCCCGGAGCCCAAGAAGCGACTTCTTCGCGCAAAGACGATTGTGCCGCTCACAGTGCTCTCCTTAGCGCGGCTTCTGCCGAAAGACGCCCGGGAGCGGCTCTTAGCTCCGAAGAGCATCCTACCTTCGTCTTTCGCGTCTTCTATAGTCTACATCTCGGCAAAACGCTTTCCCACTCTGTCTGTCTAGGAAAAACTGCGCCAGCACAGAAAACATCTCCCATCGTGTTCTAGACGTTGCAGAGATGTCTGCCTAGTGTTTGGCAGGAAGAAAAGAAAAGTTGTCCAAAACAGCTTCCAATCGAATGTTCATGTATTTGGAAAAGTCAGGAGAGTGCAAAGGTACTGTTTTGTATCAGTTGGCAAGGTGCGCACACAATCCCAGTCTTGTACAGCTTGCTTCTTCACCTTCCCGAAGCTGCCGCTCTCGCCGGCTCCCGGAGCCCAAGAAGCGGCTTCTTCGCGCAAAGATGATTGTGCCGCTCACAGTGCTCCTTAGCGCGGCTTCTGCCGAAAGACACCCGGGAGCGGCTCTTAGCTCCGGAGAGCATCCTACGTTCGTCTTTAGCTCCTCTTCTCATCTACATCTTAGCAAAACGCTTTTCCACTCTGTCTGGCTAGGAAAAACTGTGCCAGCACAGAAAACATCTCCCATCGTGTTCTAGAAGTTGCAGAGATGTCTGCCAAGTGTTTGGCAGGAAGAAAAGAAAAGTTGTCCAAAACAGCTTCCAATCGAATGTTCATGTGATTGGAAAAGCCAGGAGAGTGCAAAGGTACTGTTTTGTATCAGTTGGCAAGGTGCGCACACAATCCCAGTGTTCTACAGCTTGCTTCTTCACCTTCCCGAAGCTGCCGCTCTCGCCGGCTCCCGGAGCCCAAGAAGCGGCTTCTTCGCGCAAAGACGATTGTGCCGCTCACAGTGCTCTCCTTAGCGCGGCTTCTGCCGAAAGACGCCCGGGAGCGGCTCTTAGCTCCGGAGAGCATCCTACCTTCGTCTTTCGCGTCTTCTATAGTCTACATCTCGGCAAAACGCTTTCCCACTCTGTCTGGCTAGGAAAAACTGTGCCAGCACAGAAAACATCTCCCATCGTGTTCTAGAAGTTGCAGAGATGTCTGCCAAGTGTTTGGCAGGAAGAAAAGAAAAGTTGTCCAAAACAGCTTCCAATCGAATGTTCATGTGATTGGAAAAGCCAGGAGAGTGCAAAGGTACTGTTTTCTATCAGTTGGCAAGGTGCGCACACAATCCCAGTCTTGTACAGCTTGCTTCTTCACCTTCCCGAAGCTGCCGCTCTCGCCGGCTCCCGGAGCCCAAGAAGCGGCTTCTTCGCGCAAAGACGATTGTGCCGCTCACAGTGCTCTCCTTAGCGCGGCTTCTGCCGAAAGACGCCCGGGAGCGGCTCTTAGCTCCGGAGAGCATCACACCTTCGTCTGTCGCGTCTTTTGTTGTCTACATCTCGGCAAAACGCTTTCCCACTCTGTCTGGCTAGGAGAAACTGTGCCAGCACAGAAAACATCTCCCTTCGTGTTCTAGAAGTTGCAGAGATGTCTGCCTAGTGTTTGGCAGGAAGAAAAGAAAAGTTGTCCAAAACAGCTTCCAATCGAATGTTCATGTGATTGGAAAAGCCAGGAGAGTGCAAAGGTACTGTTTTCTATCAGTTGGCAAAGTGCGCACACAATCCCAGTGTTCTACAGCTTGCTTCTTCACCTTCCCGAAGCTGCCGCTCTCGCCGGCTGCCGGAGCCCAAGAAGCGACTTCTTCGCGCAAAGACGATTGTGCCGCTCACAGTGCTCTCCTTAGCGCGGCTTCTGCCGAAAGACGCCCGGCAGCGGCTCTTAGCTCCGAAGAGCATCCTACCTTCGTCTTTAGCTCCTCTTCTCATCTACATCTCGGCAAAAAGCTTTCCCACTATGTCTGGCTAGGAAAAACTGTGTCAGCATAGAAAACATCTCCCATCGTGTTCTAGAAGTTGCACGGAGGTCTGCCAAGTGTTTGGCAGGAAGAAAAGAAAAGTTGTCCAAAACAGCTTCCAATCGAATGTTCATGTGATTGGAAAAGCCAGGAGAGTGCAAAGGTACTGTTTTCTATCAGTTGGCAAGGTGCGCACACAATCCCAGTCTTGTACAGCTTGCTTCTTCACCTTCCCGAAGCTGCCGCTCTCGCCGGCTCCCGGAGCCCAAGAAGCGGCTTCTTCGCGCAAAGACGATTGTGCCGCTCACAGTGCTCTCCTTAGCGCGGCTTCTGCCGAAAGACGCCCGGCAGCGGCTCTTAGCTCCGAAGAGCATCCTACCTTCGTCTTTCGCGTCTTTTGTAGTCTACATCTCGGCAAAACGCTTTCCCACTCTGTCTGGCTAGGAAAAACTGTGCCAGCACAGAAAACATCTCCCATCGTGTTCTAGAAGTTGCAGAGATGTCTGCCAAGTGTTTGGCAGGAAGAAAAGAAAAGTTGTCCAAAACAGCTTCCAATCGAATGTTCATGTAATTGGAAAAGCCAGGAGAGTGCAAAGGTACTGTTTTGTATCAGCTGGCAAGGTGCGCACACAATCCCAGTGTTGTACAGCTTGCTTCTTCACCTTCCCGAAGCTGCCGCTCTCGCCGGCTCCCGGAGCCCAAGAAGCGGCTTCTTCGCGCAAAGACGATTGTGCCGCTCACAGTGCTCCTTAGCGCGGCTTCTGCCGAAAGACGCCCGGCAGCGGCTCTTAGCTCCGAAGAGCATCCTACCTTCGTCTTTAGCTCCTCTTCTCATCTACATCTCGGCAAAAAGCTTTCCCACTATGTCTGGCTAGGAAAAACTGTGTCAGCATAGAAAACATCTCCCATCGTGTTCTAGAAGTTGCACGGAGGTCTGCCAAGTGTTTGGCAGGAAGAAAAGAAAAGTTGTCCAAAACAGCTTCCAATCGAATGTTCATGTGATTGGAAAAGCCAGGAGAGTGCAAAGGTACTGTTTTCTATCAGTTGGCAAGGTGCGCACACAATCCCAGTCTTGTACAGCTTGCTTCTTCACCTTCCCGAAGCTGCCGCTCTCGCCGGCTCCCGGAGCCCAAGAAGCGGCTTCTTCGCGCAAAGACGATTGTGCCGCTCACAGTGCTCTCCTTAGCGCGGCTTCTGCCGAAAGACGCCCGGGAGCGGCTCTTAGCTCCGGAGAGCATCCTACCTTCGTCTTTCGCGTCTTTTATAGTCTACATCTCGGCAAAACGCTTTCCCACTCTGTCTGGCTAGGAAAAACTGTGCCAGCACAGAAAACATCTCCCATCGTGTTCTAGAAGTTGCAGAGATGTCTGCCAAGTGTTTGGCAGGAAGAAAAGAAAAGTTGTCCAAAACAGCTTCCAATCGAATGTTCATGTGATTGGAAAAGTCAGGAGAGTGCAAAGGTACTGTTTTCTATCAGTTGGCAAGGTGCGCACACAATCCCAGTGTTGTACAGCTTGCTTCTTCACCTTCCCGAAGCTGCCGCTCTCGCCGGCTCCCGGAGCCCAAGAAGCGGCTTCTTCGCGCAAAGACGATTGTGCCGCTCACAGTGCTCTCCTTAGCGCGGCTTCTGCCGAAAGACGCCCGGCAGCGGCTCTTAGCTCCGGAGAGCATCCTACCTTCGTCTTTCGCGTCTTTTGTTGTCTACATCTCGGCAAAACGCTTTCCCACTCTGTCTGGCTAGGAAAAACTGTGCCAGCACAGAAAACATCTCCCTTCGTGTTCTAGAAGTTGCAGAGATGTCTGCCTAGTGTTTGGCAGGAAGAAAAGAAAAGTTGTCCAAAACAGCTTCCAATCGAATGTTCATGTGATTGCAAAAGCCAGGAGAGTGCAAAGGTACTGTTTTGTATCAGCTGGCAAGGTGCGCACACAATCCCAGTGTTGTACAGCTTGCTTCTTCACCTTCCCGAAGCTGCCGCTCTCGCCGGCTCCCGGAGCCCAAGAAGCGGCTTCTTCGCGCAAAGACGATTGTGCCGCTCACAGTGCTCTCCTTAGCGCGGCTTCTGCCGAAAGACGCCCGGCAGCGGCTCTTAGCTCCGGAGAGCATCACACCTTCGGCTTTCGCGTCTTTTGTTGTCTACATCTCGGCAAAACGCTTTCCCACTCTGTCTGGCTAGGAAAAACTGTGTCAGCATAGAAAACATCTCCCATCGTGTTCTAGAAGTTGCACGGAGGTCTGCCAAGTGTTTGGCAGGAAGAAAAGAAAAGTTGTCCAAAACAGCTTCCAATCGAATGTTCATGTGATTGGAAAAGCCAGGAGAGTGCAAAGGTACTGTTTTCTATCAGTTGGCAAGGTGCGCACACAATCCCAGTCTTGTACAGCTTGCTTCTTCACCTTCCCGAAGCTGCCGCTCTCGCCGGCTCCCGGAGCCCAAGAAGCGGCTTCTTCGCGCAAAGACGATTGTGCCGCTCACAGTGCTCTCCTTAGCGCGGCTTCTGCCGAAAGACGCCCGGCAGCGGCTCTTAGCTCCGAAGAGCATCCTACCTTCGTCTTTAGCTCCTCTTCTCATCTACATCTCGGCAAAAAGCTTTCCCACTATGTCTGGCTAGGAAAAACTGTGTCAGCATAGAAAACATCTCCCATCGTGTTCTAGAAGTTGCACGGAGGTCTGCCAAGTGTTTGGCAGGAAGAAAAGAAAAGTTGTCCAAAACAGCTTCCAATCGAATGTTCATGTGATTGGAAAAGCCAGGAGAGTGCAAAGGTACTGTTTTCTATCAGTTGGCAAGGTGCGCACACAATCCCAGTCTTGTACAGCTTGCTTCTTCACCTTCCCGAAGCTGCCGCTCTCGCCGGCTCCCGGAGCCCAAGAAGCGGCTTCTTCGCGCAAAGACCATTGTGCCGCTCACAGTGCTCTCCTTAGCGCGGCTTCTGCCGAAAGACGCCCGGCAGCGGCTCTTAGCTCCGAAGAGCATCCTACCTTCGTCTTTCGCGTCTTTTGTAGTCTACATCTCGGCAAAACGCTTTCCCACTCTGTCTGGCTAGGAAAAACTGTGCCAGCACAGAAAACATCTCCCATCGTGTTCTAGAAGTTGCAGAGATGTCTGCCAAGTGTTTGGCAGGAAGAAAAGAAAAGTTGTCCAAAACAGCTTCCAATCGAATGTTCATGTAATTGGAAAAGCCAGGAGAGTGCAAAGGTACTGTTTTGTATCAGCTGGCAAGGTGCGCACACAATCCCAGTGTTGTACAGCTTGCTTCTTCACCTTCCCGAAGCTGCCGCTCTCGCCGGCTCCCGGAGCCCAAGAAGCGGCTTCTTCGCGCAAAGACGATTGTGCCGCTCACAGTGCTCCTTAGCGCGGCTTCTGCCGAAAGACGCCCGGCAGCGGCTCTTAGCTCCGAAGAGCATCCTACCTTCGTCTTTAGCTCCTCTTCTCATCTACATCTCGGCAAAAAGCTTTCCCACTATGTCTGGCTAGCAAAAACTGTGTCAGCATAGAAAACATCTCCCATCGTGTTCTAGAAGTTGCACGGAGGTCTGCCAAGTGTTTGGCAGGAAGAAAAGAAAAGTTGTCCAAAACAGCTTCCAATCGAATGTTCATGTGATTGGAAAAGCCAGGAGAGTGCAAAGGTACTGTTTTCTATCAGTTGGCAAGGTGCGCACACAATCCCAGTCTTGTACAGCTTGCTTCTTCACCTTCCCGAAGCTGCCGCTCTCGCCGGCTCCCGGAGCCCAAGAAGCGGCTTCTTCGCGCAAAGACGATTGTGCCGCTCACAGTGCTCTCCTTAGCGCGGCTTCTGCCGAAAGACGCCCGGGAGCGGCTCTTAGCTCCGGAGAGCATCCTACCTTCGTCTTTCGCGTCTTTTATAGTCTACATCTCGGCAAAACGCTTTCCCACTCTGTCTGGCTAGGAAAAACTGTGCCAGCACAGAAAACATCTCCCATCGTGTTCTAGAAGTTGCAGAGATGTCTGCCAAGTGTTTGGCAGGAAGAAAAGAAAAGTTGTCCAAAACAGCTTCCAATCGAATGTTCATGTGATTGGAAAAGTCAGGAGAGTGCAAAGGTACTGTTTTCTATCAGTTGGCAAGGTGCGCACACAATCCCAGTGTTGTACAGCTTGCTTCTTCACCTTCCCGAAGCTGCCGCTCTTGCCGGCTCCCGGAGCCCAAGAAGCGGCTTCTTCGCGCAAAGACGATTGTGCCGCTCACAGTGCTCTCCTTAGCGCGGCTTCTGCCGAAAGACGCCCGGCAGCGGCTCTTAGCTCCGGAGAGCATCCTACCTTCGTCTTTCGCGTCTTTTGTTGTCTACATCTCGGCAAAACGCTTTCCCACTCTGTCTGGCTAGGAAAAACTGTGCCAGCACAGAAAACATCTCCCTTCGTGTTCTAGAAGTTGCAGAGATGTCTGCCTAGTGTTTGGCAGGAAGAAAAGAAAAGTTGTCCAAAACAGCTTCCAATCGAATGTTCATGTGATTGCAAAAGCCAGGAGAGTGCAAAGGTACTGTTTTGTATCAGCTGGCAAGGTGCGCACACAATCCCAGTGTTGTACAGCTTGCTTCTTCACCTTCCCGAAGCTGCCGCTCTCGCCGGCTCCCGGAGCCCAAGAAGCGGCTTCTTCGCGCAAAGACGATTGTGCCGCTCACAGTGCTCCTTAGCGCGGCTTCTGCCGAAAGACGCCCGGCAGCGGCTCTTAGCTCCGAAGAGCATCCTACCTTCGTCTCTAGCTCCTCTTCTCATCTACATCTTAGCAAAACGCTTTTCCTCTCTGTCTGGCTAGGAAAAACTGTGCCAGCACAGAAAACATATCCCATCATGTTCTAGAAGTTGCAGAGATGTCTGCCAAGTGTTTGGCAGGAAGAAAAGAAAAGTTGTCCAAAACAGCTTCCAATCGAATGTTCATGTGATTGGAAAAGTCAGGAGAGTGCAAAGGTACTGTTTTGTATCAGTTGGCAAGGTGCGCACACAATCCCAGTCTTGTACAGCTTGCTTCTTCACCTTCCCGAAGCTGCCGCTCTCGCCGGCTCCCGGAGCCCAAGAAGCGGCTTCTTCGCGCAAAGACCATTGTGCCGCTCACAGTGCTCTCCTTAGCGCGGCTTCTGCCGAAAGACGCCCGGCAGCGGCTCTTAGTTCCGGAGAGCATCCTACCTTCGTCTTTCGCGTCTTTTGTAGTCTACATCTCGGCAAAATGCTTTCCCACTCTGTCTGGCTAGGAAAAACTGTGCCAGCACAGAAAACATCTCTCATCGTGTTCTAGACGTTGCAGAGATGTCTGCCAAGTGTTTGGCAGGAAGAAAAGAAAAGTTGTCCAAAACAGCTTCCAATCGAATGTTCATGTGATTGGAAAAGCCAGGAGAGTGCAAAGGTACTGTTTTCTATCAGTTGGCAAGGTGCGCACACAATCCCAGTCTTGTACAGCTTGCTTCTTCACCTTCCCGAAGCTGCCGCTCTCGCCGGCTCCCGGAGCCCAAGAAGCGGCTTCTTCGCGCAAAGACGATTGTGCCGCTCACAGTGCTCCTTAGCGCGGCTTCTGCCGAAAGACACCCGGGAGCGGCTCTTAGCTCCGGAGAGCATCCTACGTTCGTCTTTAGCTCCTCTTCTCATCTACATCTTAGCAAAACGCTTTTCCACTCTGTCTGGCTAGGAAAAACCGTGCCCGCACAGAAAACATATCCCATCGTTTTCTAGAAGTTGCAGAGATGTCTGCCAAGTGTTTGGCAGGAAGAAAAGAAAAGTTGTCCAAAACAGCTTCCAATCGAATGTTCATGTAATTGGAAATGTCAGGAGAGTGCAAAGATACTGTTTTGTATCAGTTGGCAAGGTGCGCACACAATCCCAGTGTTGTACAGCTTGCTTCTTCACCTTCCCGAAGCTGCCGCTCTCGCCGGCTCCCGGAGCCCAAGAAGCGGCTTCTTCACGCAAAGACGATTGTGCCGCTCACAGTACTCTCCTTAGCGCGGCTTCTGCCGAAAGACGCCCGGCAGCGGCTCTTAGCTCCGAAGAGCATCCTACCTTCGTCTTTCGCGTCTTTTGTAGTCTACATCTCGGCAAAACGCTTTCCCACTCTGTCTGGCTAGGAAAAACTGTGCCAGCACAGAAAACATCTCCCATCGTGTTCTAGAAGTTGCAGAGATGTCTGCCAAGTGTTTGGCAGGAAGAAAAGAAAAGTTGTCCAAAACAGCTTCCAATCGAATGTTCATGTGATTGGAAAAACCAGGAGAGTGCAAAGGTACTGTTTTCTATCAGTTGGCAAGGTGCGCACACAATCCCAGTCTTGTACAGCTTGCTTCTTCACCTTCCCGAAGCTGCCGCTCTCGCCGGCTCCCGGAGCCCAAGAAGCGGCTTCTTCGCGCAAAGACGATTGTGCCGCTCACAGTGCTCTCCTTAGCGCGGCTTCTGCCGAAAGACGCCCGGCAGCGGCTCTTAGCTCCGGAGAGCATCACACCTTCGTCTTTCGCGTCTTTTGTTGTCTACATCTCGGCAAAACGCTTTCCCACTCTGTCTGGCTAGGAAAAACTGTGTCAGCATAGAAAACATCTCCCATCGTGTTCTAGAAGTTGCACGGAGGTCTGCCAAGTGTTTGGCAGGAAGAAAAGAAAAGTTGTCCAAAACAGCTTCCAATCGAATGTTCATGTGATTGGAAAAGCCAGGAGAGTGCAAAGGTACTGTTTTCTATCAGTTGGCAAGGTGCGCACACAATCCCAGTCTTGTACAGCTTGCTTCTTCACCTTCCCGAAGCTGCCGCTCTCGCCGGCTCCCGGAGCCCAAGAAGCGGCTTCTTCGCGCAAAGACGATTGTGCCGCTCACAGTGCTCTCCTTAGCGCGGCTTCTGCCGAAAGACGCCCGGCAGCGGCTCTTAGCTCCGAAGAGCATCCTACCTTCGTCTTTCGCGTCTTTTGTAGTCTACATCTCGGCAAAACGCTTTCCCACTCTGTCTGGCTAGGAAAAACTGTGCCAGCACAGAAAACATCTCCCATCGTGTTCTAGAAGTTGCAGAGATGTCTGCAAAGTGTTTGGCAGGAAGAAAAGAAAAGTTGTCCAAAACAGCTTCCAATCGAATGTTCATGTGATTGGAAAAGCCAGGAGAGTGCAAAGGTACTGTTTTCTATCAGATGGCAAAGTGCGCACACAATCCCCGTGTTCTACAGCTTGCTTCTTCACCTTCCCGAAGCTGCCGCTCTTGCCGGCTCCCGGAGCCCAAGAAGCGGCTTCTTCGCGCAAAGACGATTGTGCCGCTCACAGTGCTCTCCTTAGCGCGGCTTCTGCCGAAAGACGCCCGGCAGCGGCTCTTAGCTCCGGAGAGCATCCTACCTTCGTCTTTCGCGTCTTTTGTAGTCTACATCTCGGCAAAATGCTTTCCCACTCTGTCTGGCTAGGAAAAACTGTGCCAGCACAGAAAACATCTCCCTTCGTGTTCTAGAAGTTGCAGAGATGTCTGCCAAGTGTTTGGCAGGAAGAAAAGAAAAGTTGTCCAAAACAGCTTCCAATCGAATGTTCATGTGATTGGAAAAGCCAGGAGAGTGCAAAGGTACTGTTTTCTATCAGTTGGCAAGGTGCGCACACAATCCCAGTCTTGTACAGCTTGCTTCTTCACCTTCCCGAAGCTGCCGCTCTCGCCGGCTCCCGGAGCCCAAGAAGCGGCTTCTTCGCGCAAAGACGATTGTGCCGCTCACAGTGCTCTCCTTAGCGCGGCTTCTGCCGAAAGACGCCCGGGAGCGGCTCTTAGCTCCGAAGAGCATCCTACCTTCGTCTCTAGCTCCTCTTCTCATCTACATCTTAGCAAAACGCTTTTCCTCTCTGTCTGGCTAGGAAAAACTGTGCCAGCACAGAAAACATATCCCATCATGTTCTAGAAGTTGCAGAGATGTCTGCCAAGTGTTTGGCAGGAAGAAAAGAAAAGTTGTCCAAAACAGCTTCCAATCGAATGTTCATGTATTTGGAAAAGTCAGGAGAGTGCAAAGGTACTGTTTTCTATCAGTTGGCAAGGTGCGCACACAATCCCAGTCTTGTACAGCTTACTTCTTCACCTTCCCGAAGCTGCCGCTCTCGCCGGCTCCCGGAGCCCAAGAAGCGGCTTCTTCGCGCAAAGACGATTGTGCCGCTCACAGTGCTCTCCTTAGCGCGGCTTCTGCCGAAAGACGCCCGGCAGCGGCTCTTAGCTCCGAAGAGCATCCTACCTTCGTCTTTCGCGTCTTTTGTAGTCTACATCTTAGCAAAACGCTTTTCCACTCTGTCTGGCTAGGAAAAACTGTGCCAGCACAGAAAACATCTCCCATCGTGTTCTAGAAGTTGCAGAGATGTCTGCCAAGTGTTTGGCAGGAAGAAAAGAAAAGTTGTCCAAAACAGCTTCCAATCGAATGTTCATGTGATTGGAAAAGCCAGGAGAGTGCAAAGGTACTGTTTTGTATCAGTTGGCAAGGTGCGCACACAATCCCAGTGTTCTACAGCTTGCTTCTTCACCTTCCCGAAGCTGCCGCTCTCGCCGGCTCCCGGAGCCCAAGAAGCGGCTTCTTCGCGCAAAGACGATTGTGCCGCTCACAGTGCTCTCCTTAGCGCGGCTTCTGCCGAAAGACGCCCGGGAGCGCCTCTTAGCTCCGGAGAGCATCCTACCTTCGTCTTTCGCGTCTTCTATAGTCTACATCTCGGCAAAACGCTTTCCCACTCTGTCTGTCTAGGAAAAACTGTGCCAGCACAGAAAACATCTCCCATCGTGTTCTAGACGTTGCAGAGATGTCTGCCTAGTGTTTGGCAGGAAGAAAAGAAAAGTTGTCCAAAACAGCTTCCAATCGAATGTTCATGTATTTGGAAAAGTCAGGAGAGTGCAAAGGTACTGTTTTGTATCAGTTGGCAAGGTGCGCACACAATCCCAGTCTTGTACAGCTTGCTTCTTCACCTTCCCGAAGCTGCCGCTCTCGCCGGCTCCCGGAGCCCAAGAAGCGGCTTCTTCGCGCAAAGACGATTGTGCCGCTCACAGTGCTCCTTAGCGCGGCTTCTGCCGAAAGACACCCGGGAGCGGCTCTTAGCTCCGGAGAGCATCCTACGTTCGTCTTTAGCTCCTCTTCTCATCTACATCTTAGCAAAACGCTTTTCCACTCTGTCTGGCTAGGAAAAACTGTGCCAGCACAGAAAACATCTCCCATCGTGTTCTAGAAGTTGCAGAGATGTCTGCCAAGTGTTTGGCAGGAAGAAAAGAAAAGTTGTCCAAAACAGCTTCCAATCGAATGTTCATGTGATTGGAAAAGCCAGGAGAGTGCAAAGATACTGTTTTGTATCAGTTGGCAAGGTGCGCACACAATCCCAGTGTTCTACAGCTTGCTTCTTCACCTTCCCGAGGCTGCCGCTCTCGCCGGCTCCCGGAGCCCAAGAAGCGGCTTCTTCGCGCAAAGACGATTGTGCCGCTCACAGTGCTCTCCTTAGCGCGGCTTCTGCCGAAAGACGCCCGGCAGCGGCTCTTAGCTCCGGAGAGCATCCTACCTTCGTCTTTCGCGTCTTTTGTAGTCTACATCTCGGCAAAATGCTTTCCCACTCTGTCTGGCTAGGAAAAACTGTGCCAGCACAGAAAACATCTCCCTTCGTGTTCTAGAAGTTGCAGAGATGTCTGCCAAGTGTTTGGCAGGAAGAAAAGAAAAGTTGTCCAAAACAGCTTCCAATCGAATGTTCATGTGATTGGAAAAGCCAGGAGAGTGCAAAGGTACTGTTTTCTATCAGTTGGCAAGGTGCGCACACAATCCCAGTCTTGTACAGCTTGCTTCTTCACCTTCCCGAAGCTGCCGCTCTCGCCGGCTCCCGGAGCCCAAGAAGCGGCTTCTTCGCGCAAAGACGATTGTGCCGCTCACAGTGCTCTCCTTAGCGCGGCTTCTGCCGAAAGACGCCCGGGAGCGGCTCTTAGCTCCGAAGAGCATCCTACCTTCGTCTCTAGCTCCTCTTCTCATCTACATCTTAGCAAAACGCTTTTCCTCTCTGTCTGGCTAGGAAAAACTGTGCCAGCACAGAAAACATATCCCATCATGTTCTAGAAGTTGCAGAGATGTCTGCCAAGTGTTTGGCAGGAAGAAAAGAAAAGTTGTCCAAAACAGCTTCCAATCGAATGTTCATGTATTTGGAAAAGTCAGGAGAGTGCAAAGGTACTGTTTTCTATCAGTTGGCAAGGTGCGCACACAATCCCAGTCTTGTACAGCTTACTTCTTCACCTTCCCGAAGCTGCCGCTCTCGCCGGCTCCCGGAGCCCAAGAAGCGGCTTCTTCGCGCAAAGACGATTGTGCCGCTCACAGTGCTCTCCTTAGCGCGGCTTCTGCCGAAAGACGCCCGGCAGCGGCTCTTAGCTCCGAAGAGCATCCTACCTTCGTCTTTCGCGTCTTTTGTAGTCTACATCTTAGCAAAACGCTTTTCCACTCTGTCTGGCTAGGAAAAACTGTGCCAGCACAGAAAACATCTCCCATCGTGTTCTAGAAGTTGCAGAGATGTCTGCCAAGTGTTTGGCAGGAAGAAAAGAAAAGTTGTCCAAAACAGCTTCCAATCGAATGTTCATGTGATTGGAAAAGCCAGGAGAGTGCAAAGGTACTGTTTTGTATCAGTTGGCAAGGTGCGCACACAATCCCAGTGTTCTACAGCTTGCTTCTTCACCTTCCCGAAGCTGCCGCTCTCGCCGGCTCCCGGAGCCCAAGAAGCGGCTTCTTCGCGCAAAGACGATTGTGCCGCTCACAGTGCTCTCCTTAGCGCGGCTTCTGCCGAAAGACGCCCGGGAGCGCCTCTTAGCTCCGGAGAGCATCCTACCTTCGTCTTTCGCGTCTTCTATAGTCTACATCTCGGCAAAACGCTTTCCCACTCTGTCTGTCTAGGAAAAACTGTGCCAGCACAGAAAACATCTCCCATCGTGTTCTAGACGTTGCAGAGATGTCTGCCTAGTGTTTGGCAGGAAGAAAAGAAAAGTTGTCCAAAACAGCTTCCAATCGAATGTTCATGTATTTGGAAAAGTCAGGAGAGTGCAAAGGTACTGTTTTGTATCAGTTGGCAAGGTGCGCACACAATCCCAGTCTTGTACAGCTTGCTTCTTCACCTTCCCGAAGCTGCCGCTCTCGCCGGCTCCCGGAGCCCAAGAAGCGGCTTCTTCGCGCAAAGACGATTGTGCCGCTCACAGTGCTCCTTAGCGCGGCTTCTGCCGAAAGACACCCGGGAGCGGCTCTTAGCTCCGGAGAGCATCCTACGTTCGTCTTTAGCTCCTCTTCTCATCTACATCTTAGCAAAACGCTTTTCCACTCTGTCTGGCTAGGAAAAACTGTGCCAGCACAGAAAACATCTCCCATCGTGTTCTAGAAGTTGCAGAGATGTCTGCCAAGTGTTTGGCAGGAAGAAAAGAAAAGTTGTCCAAAACAGCTTCCAATCGAATGTTCATGTGATTGGAAAAGCCAGGAGAGTGCAAAGATACTGTTTTGTATCAGTTGGCAAGGTGCGCACACAATCCCAGTGTTCTACAGCTTGCTTCTTCACCTTCCCGAGGCTGCCGCTCTCGCCGGCTCCCGGAGCCCAAGAAGCGGCTTCTTCGCGCAAAGACGATTGTGCCGCTCACAGTGCTCTCCTTAGCGCGGCTTCTGCCGAAAGACGCCCGGGAGCGGCTCTTAGCTCCGGAGAGCATCCTACCTTCGTCTTTCGCGTCTTCTATAGTCTACATCTCGGCAAAACGCTTTCCCACTCTGTCTGTCTAGGAAAAACTGTGCCAGCACAGAAAACATCTCCCATCGTGTTCTAGAAGTTGCAGAGATGTCTGCCAAGTGTTTGGCAGGAAGAAAAGAAAAGTTGTCCAAAACAGCTTCCAATCGAATGTTCATGTGATTGGAAAAGCCAGGAGAGTGCAAAGGTACTGTTTTCTATCAGTTGGCAAGGTGCGCACACAATTCCAGTGTTGTACAGCTTGCTTCTTCACCTTCCCGAAGCTGCCGCTCTCGCCGGCTCCCGGAGCCCAAGAAGCGGCTTCTTCGCGCAAAGACGATTGTGCCGCTCACAGTGCTCTCCTTAGCGCGGCTTCTGCCGAAAGACGCCCGGCAGCGGCTCTTAGCTCCGGAGAGCATCACACCTTCGTCTTTCGCGTCTTTTGTTGTCTACATCTCGGCGAAACGCTTTCCCACTCTGTCTGGCAAGGAAAAACTGTGCCAGCACAGAAAACATCTCCCTTCGTGTTCTAGAAGTTGCAGAGATGTCTGCCTAGTGTTTGGCAGGAAGAAAAGAAAAGTTGTCCAAAACAGCTTCCAATCGAATGTTCATGTGATTGGAAAAGCCAGGAGAGTGCAAAGGTACTGTTTTCTATCAGTTGGCAAAGTGCGCACACAATCCCAGTGTTCTACAGCTTGCTTCTTCACCTTCCCGAAGCTGCCGCTCTCGCCGGCTCCCGGAGCCCAAGAAGCGGCTTCTTCGCGCAAAGACGATTGTGCCGCTCACAGTGCTCTCCTTAGCGCGGCTTCTGCCGAAAGACGCCCGGCAGCGGCTCTTAGCTCCGAAGAGCATCCTACCTTCGTCTTTCGCGTCTTTTGTAGTCTACATCTCGGCAAAACGCTTTCCCACTCTGTCTGGCTAGGAAAAACTGTGCCAGCACAGAAAACATCTCCCATCGTGTTCTAGAAGTTGCAGAGATGTCTGCCAAGTGTTTGGCAGGAAGAAAAGAAAAGTTGTCCAAAACAGCTTCCAATCGAATGTTCATGTAATTGGAAAAGCCAGGAGAGTGCAAAGGTACTGTTTTGTATCAGCTGGCAAGGTGCGCACACAATCCCAGTGTTGTACAGCTTGCTTCTTCACCTTCCCGAAGCTGCCGCTCTCGCCGGCTCCCGGAGCCCAAGAAGCGGCTTCTTCGCGCAAAGACGATTGTGCCGCTCACAGTGCTCCTTAGCGCGGCTTCTGCCGAAAGACGCCCGGCAGCGGCTCTTAGCTCCGAAGAGCATCCTACCTTCGTCTTTAGCTCCTCTTCTCATCTACATCTCGGCAAAAAGCTTTCCCACTATGTCTGGCTAGCAAAAACTGTGTCAGCATAGAAAACATCTCCCATCGTGTTCTAGAAGTTGCACGGAGGTCTGCCAAGTGTTTGGCAGGAAGAAAAGAAAAGTTGTCCAAAACAGCTTCCAATCGAATGTTCATGTGATTGGAAAAGCCAGGAGAGTGCAAAGGTACTGTTTTCTATCAGTTGGCAAGGTGCGCACACAATCCCAGTCTTGTACAGCTTGCTTCTTCACCTTCCCGAAGCTGCCGCTCTCGCCGGCTCCCGGAGCCCAAGAAGCGGCTTCTTCGCGCAAAGACGATTGTGCCGCTCACAGTGCTCTCCTTAGCGCGGCTTCTGCCGAAAGACGCCCGGGAGCGGCTCTTAGCTCCGGAGAGCATCCTACCTTCGTCTTTCGCGTCTTTTATAGTCTACATCTCGGCAAAACGCTTTCCCACTCTGTCTGGCTAGGAAAAACTGTGCCAGCACAGAAAACATCTCCCATCGTGTTCTAGAAGTTGCAGAGATGTCTGCCAAGTGTTTGGCAGGAAGAAAAGAAAAGTTGTCCAAAACAGCTTCCAATCGAATGTTCATGTGATTGGAAAAGTCAGGAGAGTGCAAAGGTACTGTTTTCTATCAGTTGGCAAGGTGCGCACACAATCCCAGTGTTGTACAGCTTGCTTCTTCACCTTCCCGAAGCTGCCGCTCTTGCCGGCTCCCGGAGCCCAAGAAGCGGCTTCTTCGCGCAAAGACGATTGTGCCGCTCACAGTGCTCTCCTTAGCGCGGCTTCTGCCGAAAGATGCCCGGCAGCGGCTCTTAGCTCCGGAGAGCATCCTACCTTCGTCTTTCGCGTCTTTTGTTGTCTACATCTCGGCAAAACGCTTTCCCACTCTGTCTGGCTAGGAAAAACTGTGCCAGCACAGAAAACATCTCCCTTCGTGTTCTAGAAGTTGCAGAGATGTCTGCCTAGTGTTTGGCAGGAAGAAAAGAAAAGTTGTCCAAAACAGCTTCCAATCGAATGTTCATGTGATTGCAAAAGCCAGGAGAGTGCAAAGGTACTGTTTTGTATCAGCTGGCAAGGTGCGCACACAATCCCAGTGTTGTACAGCTTGCTTCTTCACCTTCCCGAAGCTGCCGCTCTCGCCGGCTCCCGGAGCCCAAGAAGCGGCTTCTTCGCGCAAAGACGATTGTGCCGCTCACAGTGCTCCTTAGCGCGGCTTCTGCCGAAAGACGCCCGGCAGCGGCTCTTAGCTCCGAAGAGCATCCTACCTTCGTCTCTAGCTCCTCTTCTCATCTACATCTTAGCAAAACGCTTTTCCTCTCTGTCTGGCTAGGAAAAACTGTGCCAGCACAGAAAACATATCCCATCATGTTCTAGAAGTTGCAGAGATGTCTGCCAAGTGTTTGGCAGGAAGAAAAGAAAAGTTGTCCAAAACAGCTTCCAATCGAATGTTCATGTGATTGGAAAAGTCAGGAGAGTGCAAAGGTACTGTTTTCTATCAGTTGGCAAGGTGCGCACACAATCCCAGTCTTGTACAGCTTGCTTCTTCACCTTCCCGAAGCTGCCGCTCTCGCCGGCTCCCGGAGCCCAAGAAGCGGCTTCTTCGCGCAAAGACGATTGTGCCGCTCACAGTGCTCTCCTTAGCGCGGCTTCTGCCGAAAGACGCCCGGCAGCGGCTCTTAGTTCCGGAGAGCATCCTACCTTCGTCTTTCGCGTCTTTTGTAGTCTACATCTCGGCAAAATGCTTTCCCACTCTGTCTGGCTAGGAAAAACTGTGCCAGCACAGAAAACATCTCTCATCGTGTTCTAGACGTTGCAGAGATGTCTGCCAAGTGTTTGGCAGGAAGAAAAGAAAAGTTGTCCAAAACAGCTTCCAATCGAATGTTCATGTGATTGGAAAAGCCAGGAGAGTGCAAAGGTACTGTTTTCTATCAGTTGGCAAGGTGCGCACACAATCCCAGTCTTGTACAGCTTGCTTCTTCACCTTCCCGAAGCTGCCGCTCTCGCCGGCTCCCGGAGCCCAAGAAGCGGCTTCTTCGCGCAAAGACGATTGTGCCGCTCACAGTGCTCTCCTTAGCGCGGCTTCTGCCGAAAGACGCCCGGGAGCGGCTCTTAGCTCCGGAGAGCATCCTACCTTCGTCTTTCGCGTCTTCTATAGTCTACATCTCGGCAAAACGCTTTCCCACTCTGTCTGTCTAGGAAAAACTGTGCCAGCATAGAAAACATCTCCCATCGTGTTCTAGACGTTGCAGAGATGTCTGCCTAGTGTTTGGCAGGAAGAAAAGAAAAGTTGTCCAAAACAGCTTCCAATCGAATGTTCATGTATTTGGAAAAGTCAGGAGAGTGCAAAGGTACTGTTTTGTATCAGTTGGCAAGGTGCGCACACAATCCCAGTCTTGTACAGCTTGCTTCTTCACCTTCCCGAAGCTGCCGCTCTCGCCGGCTCCCGGAGCCCGAGAAGCGGCTTCTTCGCGCAAAGACGATTGTGCCGCTCACAGTGCTCCTTAGCGCGGCTTCTGCCGAAAGACACCCGGCAGCGGCTCTTAGCTCCGGAGAGCATCCTACGTTCGTCTTTAGCTCCTCTTCTCATCTACATCTTAGCAAAACGCTTTTCCACTCTGTCTGGCTAGGAAAAACTGTGCCAGCACAGAAAACATATCCCATCATGTTCTAGAAGTTGCAGAGATGTCTGCCAAGTGTTTGGCAGGAAGAAAAAAAAGTTGTCCAAAACAGCTTCCAATCGAATGTTCATGTGATTGGAAAAGTCAGGAGAGTGCAAAGGTACTGTTTTCTATCAGTTGGCAAGGTGCGCACACAATCCCAGTCTTGTACAGCTTGCTTCTTCACCTTCCCGAAGCTGCCGCTCTCGCCGGCTCCCGGAGCCCAAGAAGCGGCTTCTTCGCGCAAAGACGATTGTGCCGCTCACAGTGCTCTCCTTAGCGCGGCTTCTGCCGAAAGACGCCCGGCAGCGGCTCTTAGCTCCGGAGAGCATCACACCTTCGTCTTTCGCGTCTTTTGTTGTCTACATCTCGGCGAAACGCTTTCCCACTCTGTCTGGCAAGGAAAAACTGTGCCAGCACAGAAAACATCTCCCTTCGTGTTCTAGAAGTTGCAGAGATGTCTGCCTAGTGTTTGGCAGGAAGAAAAGAAAAGTTGTCCAAAACAGCTTCCAATCGAATGTTCATGTGATTGGAAAAGCCAGGAGAGTGCAAAGGTACTGTTTTCTATCAGTTGGCAAGGTGCGCACACAATCCCAGTCTTGTACAGCTTGCTTCTTCACCTTCCCGAAGCTGCCGCTCTCGCCGGCTCCCGGAGCCCAAGAAGCGGCTTCTTCGCGCAAAGACGATTGTGCCGCTCACAGTGCTCTCCTTAGTGCGGCTTCTGCCGAAAGACGCCCGGCAGCGGCTCTTAGCTCCGAAGAGCATCCTACCTTCGTCTTTAGCTCCTCTTCTCATCTACATCTCGGCAAAAAGCTTTCCCACTATGTCTGGCTAGGAAAAACTGTGTCACCATAGAAAACATCTCCCATCGTGTTCTAGAAGTTGCACGGAGGTCTGCCAAGTGTTTGGCAGGAAGAAAAGAATAGTTGTCCAAAACAGCTTCCAATCGAATGTTCATGTGATTGGAAAAGCCAGGAGAGTGCAAAGGTACTGTTTTCTATCAGTTGGCAAGGTGCGCACACAATCCCAGTCTTGTACAGCTTGCTTCTTCACCTTCCCGAAGCTGCCGCTCTCGCCGGCTCCCGGAGCCCAAGAAGCGGCTTCTTCGCGCAAAGACGATTGTGCCGCTCACAGTGCTCTCCTTAGCGCGGCTTCTGCCGAAAGACGCCCGGCAGCGGCTCTTAGCTCCGAAGAGCATCCTACCTTCGTCTTTCGCGTCTTTTGTAGTCTACATCTCGGCAAAACGCTTTCCCACTCTGTCTGGCTAGGAAAAACTGTGCCAGCACAGAAAACATCTCCCATCGTGTTCTAGAAGTTGCAGAGATGTCTGCCAAGTGTTTGGCAGGAAGAAAAGAAAAGTTGTCCAAAACAGCTTCCAATCGAATGTTCATGTAATTGGAAAAGCCAGGAGAGTGCAAAGGTACTGTTTTGTATCAGCTGGCAAGGTGCGCACACAATCCCAGTGTTGTACAGCTTGCTTCTTCACCTTCCCGAAGCTGCCGCTCTCGCCGGCTCCCGGAGCCCAAGAAGCGGCTTCTTCGCGCAAAGACGATTGTGCCGCTCACAGTGCTCCTTAGCGCGGCTTCTGCCGAAAGACGCCCGGCAGCGGCTCTTAGCTCCGAAGAGCATCCTACCTTCGTCTTTAGCTCCTCTTCTCATCTACATCTCGGCAAAATGCTTTCCCACTATGTCTGGCTAGCAAAAACTGTGTCAGCATAGAAAACATCTCCCATCGTGTTCTAGAAGTTGCACGGAGGTCTGCCAAGTGTTTGGCAGGAAGAAAAGAAAAGTTGTCCAAAACAGCTTCCAATCGAATGTTCATGTGATTTGAAAAGCCAGGAGAGTGCAAAGGTACTGTTTTCTATCAGCTGGCAAGGTGCGCACACAATCCCAGTGTTGTACAGCTTGCTTCTTCACCTTCCCGAAGCTGCCGCTCTCGCCGGCTCCCGGAGCCCAAGAAGCGGCTTCTTCGCGCAAAGACGATTGTGCCGCTCACAGTGCTCCTTAGCGCGGCTTCTGCCGAAAGACGCCCGGGAGCGGCTCTTAGCTCCGAAGAGCATCCTACCTTCGTCTCTAGCTCCTCTTCTCATCTACATCTTAGCAAAACGCTTTTCCTCTCTGTCTGGCTAGGAAAAACTGTGCCAGCACAGAAAACATATCCCATCATGTTCTAGAAGTTGCAGAGATGTCTGCCAAGTGTTTGGCAGGAAGAAAAGAAAAGTTGTCCAAAACAGCTTCCAATCGAATGTTCATGTATTTGGAAAAGTCAGGAGAGTGCAAAGGTACTGTTTTCTATCAGTTGGCAAGGTGCGCACACAATCCCAGTCTTGTACAGCTTACTTCTTCACCTTCCCGAAGCTGCCGCTCTCGCCGGCTCCCGGAGCCCAAGAAGCGGCTTCTTCGCGCAAAGACGATTGTGCCGCTCACAGTGCTCTCCTTAGCGCGGCTTCTGCCGAAAGACGCCCGGCAGCGGCTCTTAGCTCCGAAGAGCATCCTACCTTCGTCTTTCGCGTCTTTTGTAGTCTACATCTTAGCAAAACGCTTTTCCACTCTGTCTGGCTAGGAAAAACTGTGCCAGCACAGAAAACATCTCCCATCGTGTTCTAGAAGTTGCAGAGATGTCTGCCTAGTGTTTGGCAGGAAGAAAAGAAAAGTTGTCCAAAACAGCTTCCAATCGAATGTTCATGTGATTGGAAAAGCCAGGAGAGTGCAAAGGTACTGTTTTGTATCAGTTGGCAAGGTGCGCACACAATCCCAGTGTTCTACAGCTTGCTTCTTCACCTTCCCGAAGCTGCCGCTCTCGCCGGCTCCCGGAGCCCAAGAAGCGGCTTCTTCGCGCAAAGACGATTGTGCCGCTCACAGTGCTCTCCTTAGCGCGGCTTCTGCCGAAAGACGCCCGGGAGCGGCTCTTAGCTCCGGAGAGCATCCTACCTTCGTCTTTCGCGTCTTCTATAGTCTACATCTCGGCAAAACGCTTTCCCACTCTGTCTGTCTAGGAAAAACTGTGCCAGCACAGAAAACATCTCCCATCGTGTTCTAGACGTTGCAGAGATGTCTGCCTAGTGTTTGGCAGGAAGAAAAGAAAAGTTGTCCAAAACAGCTTCCAATCGAATGTTCATGTATTTGGAAAAGTCAGGAGAGTGCAAAGGTACTGTTTTGTATCAGTTGGCAAGGTGCGCACACTATCCCAGTCTTGTACAGCTTGCTTCTTCACCTTCCCGAAGCTGCCGCTCTCGCCGGCTCCCGGAGCCCAAGAAGCGGCTTCTTCGCGCAAAGACGATTGTGCCGCTCACAGTGCTCCTTAGCGCGGCTTCTGCCGAAAGACACCCGGGAGCGGCTCTTAGCTCCGGAGAGCATCCTACGTTCGTCTTTAGCTCCTCTTCTCATCTACATCTTAGCAAAACGCTTTTCCACTCTGTCTGGCTAGGAAAAACTGTGCCAGCACAGAAAACATCTCCCATCGTGTTCTAGAAGTTGCAGAGATGTCTGCCAAGTGTTTGGCAGGAAGAAAAGAAAAGTTGTCCAAAACAGCTTCCAATCGAATGTTCATGTGATTGGAAAAGCCAGGAGAGTGCAAAGGTACTGTTTTGTATCAGTTGGCAAGGTGCGCACACAATCCCAGTGTTCTACAGCTTGCTTCATCACCTTCCCGAAGCTGCCGCTCTCGCCGGCTCCCGGAGCCCAAGAAGCGGCTTCTTCGCGCAAAGACGATTGTGCCGCTCACAGTGCTCTCCTTAGCGCGGCTTCTGCCGAAAGACGCCCGGCAGCGGCTCTTAGCTCCGGAGAGCATCCTACCTTCGTCTTTCGCGTCTTTTGTTGTCTACATCTCGGCAAAACGCTTTCCCACTCTTTCTGGCTAGGAAAAACTGTGCCAGCACAGAAAACATCTCCCATCGTGTTCTAGAAGTTGCAGAGATGTCTGCCAAGTGTTTGGCAGGAAGAAAAGAAAAGTTGTCCAAAACAGCTTCCAATCGAATGTTCATGTGATTGGAAAAGCCAGGAGAGTGCAAAGGTACTGTTTTCTATCAGTTGGCAAGGTGCGCACACAATTCCAGTCTTGTACAGCTTGCTTCTTCACCTTCCCGAAGCTGCCGCTCTCGCCGGCTCCCGGAGCCCAAGAAGCGGCTTCTTCGCGCAAAGACGATTGTGCCGCTCACAGTGCTCTCCTTAGCGCGGCTTCTGCCGAAAGACGCCCGGCAGCGGCTCTTAGCTCCGGAGAGCATCACACCTTCGTCTTTCGCGTCTTTTGTTGTCTACATCTCGGCGAAACGCTTTCCCACTCTGTCTGGCAAGGAAAAACTGTGCCAGCACAGAAAACATCTCCCTTCGTGTTCTAGAAGTTGCAGAGATGTCTGCCTAGTGTTTGGCAGGAAGAAAAGAAAAGTTGTCCAAAACAGCTTCCAATCGAATGTTCATGTGATTGGAAAAGCCAGGAGAGTGCAAAGGTACTGTTTTCTATCAGTTGGCAAAGTGCGCACACAATCCCAGTGTTCTACAGCTTGCTTCTTCACCTTCCCGAAGCTGCCGCTCTCGCCGGCTCCCGGAGCCCAAGAAGCGGCTTCTTCGCGCAAAGACGATTGTGCCGCTCACAGTGCTCTCCTTAGCGCGGCTTCTGCCGAAAGACGCCCGGGAGCGGCTCTTAGCTCTGAAGAGCATCCTACCTTCGTCTTTAGCTCCTCTTCTCATCTACATCTCGGCAAAAAGCTTTCCCACTATGTCTGGCTAGGAAAAACTGTGTCAGCATAGAAAACATCTCCCATCGTGTTCTAGAAGTTGCACGGAGGTCTGCCAAGTGTTTGGCAGGAAGAAAAGAAAAGTTGTCCAAAACAGCTTCCAATCGAATGTTCATGTGATTGGAAAAGCCAGGAGAGTGCAAAGGTACTGTTTTCTATCAGTTGGCAAGGTGCGCACACAATCCCAGTCTTGTACAGCTTGCTTCTTCACCTTCCCGAAGCTGCCGCTCTCGCCGGCTCCCGGAGCCCAAGAAGCGGCTTCTTCGCGCAAAGACGATTGTGCCGCTCACAGTGCTCTCCTTAGCGCGGCTTCTGCCGAAAGACGCCCGGCAGCGGCTCTTAGCTCCGAAGAGCATCCTACCTTCGTCTTTCGCGTCTTTTGTAGTCTACATCTCGGCAAAACGCTTTCCCACTCTGTCTGGCTAGGAAAAACTGTGCCAGCACAGAAAACATCTCCCATCGTGTTCTAGAAGTTGCAGAGATTTCTGCCAAGTGTTTGGCAGGAAGAAAAGAAAAGTTGCCCAAAACAGCTTCCAATCGAATGTTCATGTAATTGGAAAAGCCAGGAGAGTGCAAAGGTACTGTTTTGTATCAGCTGGCAAGGTGCGCACACAATCCCAGTGTTGTACAGCTTGCTTCTTCACCTTCCCGAAGCTGCCGCTCTCGCCGGCTCCCGGAGCCCAAGAAGCGGCTTCTTCGCGCAAAGACGATTGTGCCGCTCACAGTGCTCCTTAGCGCGGCTTCTGCCGAAAGACGCCCGGCAGCGGCTCTTAGCTCCGAAGAGCATCCTACCTTCGTCTTTAGCTCCTCTTCTCATCTACATCTCGGCAAAAAGCTTTCCCACTATGTCTGGCTAGGAAAAACTGTGTCAGCATAGAAAACATCTCCCATCGTGTTCTAGAAGTTGCACGGAGGTCTGCCAAGTGTTTGGCAGGAAGAAAAGAAAAGTTGTCCAAAACAGCTTCCAATCGAATGTTCATGTGATTGGAAAAGCCAGGAGAGTGCAAAGGTACTGTTTTCTATCAGTTGGCAAGGTGCGCACACAATCCCAGTCTTGTACAGCTTGCTTCTTCACCTTCCCGAAGCTGCCGCTCTCGCCGGCTCCCGGAGCCCAAGAAGCGGCTTCTTCGCGCAAAGACGATTGTGCCGCTCACAGTGCTCTCCTTAGCGCGGCTTCTGCCGAAAGACGCCCGGGAGCGGCTCTTAGCTCCGGAGAGCATCCTACCTTCGTCTTTCGCGTCTTTTATAGTCTACATCTCGGCAAAACGCTTTCCCACTCTGTCTGGCTAGGAAAAACTGTGCCAGCACAGAAAACATCTCCCATCGTGTTCTAGAAGTTGCAGAGATGTCTGCCAAGTGTTTGGCAGGGAGAAAAGAAAAGTTGTCCAAAACAGCTTCCAATCGAATGTTCATGTGATTGGAAAAGTCAGGAGAGTGCAAAGGTACTGTTTTGTATCAGTTGGCAAGGTGCGCACACAATCCCAGTGTTGTACAGCTTGCTTCTTCACCTTCCCGAAGCTGCCGCTCTCGCCGGCTCCCGGAGCCCAAGAAGCGGCTTCTTCGCGCAAAGACGATTGTGCCGCTCACAGTGCTCTCCTTAGCGCGGCTTCTGCCGAAAGACGCCCGGCAGCGGCTCTTAGCTCCGGAGAGCATCCTACCTTCGTCTTTCGCGTCTTTTGTTGTCTACATCTCGGCAAAACGCTTTCCCACTCTGTCTGGCTAGGAAAAACTGTGCCAGCACAGAAAACATCTCCCTTCGTGTTCTAGAAGTTGCAGAGATGTCTGCCTAGTGTTTGGCAGGAAGAAAAGAAAAGTTGTCCAAAACAGCTTCCAATCGAATGTTCATGTGATTGCAAAAGCCAGGAGAGTGCAAAGGTACTGTTTTGTATCAGCTGGCAAGGTGCGCACACAATCCCAGTGTTGTACAGCTTGCTTCTTCACCTTCCCGAAGCTGCCGCTCTCGCCGGCTCCCGGAGCCCAAGAAGCGGCTTCTTCGCGCAAAGACGATTGTGCCGCTCACAGTGCTCCTTAGCGCGGCTTCTGCCGAAAGACGCCCGGCAGCGGCTCTTAGTTCCGGAGAGCATCCTACCTTCGTCTTTCGCGTCTTTTGTAGTCTACATCTCGGCAAAATGCTTTCCCACTCTGTCTGGCTAGGAAAAACTGTGCCAGCACAGAAAACATCTCTCATCGTGTTCTAGACGTTGCAGAGATGTCTGCCAAGTGTTTGGCAGGAAGAAAAGAAAAGTTGTCCAAAACAGCTTCCAATCGAATGTTCATGTGATTGGAAAAGCCAGGAGAGTGCAAAGGTACTGTTTTCTATCTGTTGGCAAGGTGCGCACACAATCCCAGTCTTGTACAGCTTGCTTCTTCACCTTCCCGAAGCTGCCGCTCTCGCCGGCTCCCGGAGCCCAAGAAGCGGCTTCTTCGCGCAAAGACGATTGTGCCGCTCACAGTGCTCTCCTTAGCGCGGCTTCTGCCGAAAGACGCCCGGGAGCGGCTCTTAGCTCCGGAGAGCATCCTACCTTCGTCTTTCGCGTCTTCTATAGTCTACATCTCGGCAAAACGCTTTCCCACTCTGTCTGTCTAGGAAAAACTGTGCCAGCATAGAAAACATCTCCCATCGTGTTCTAGACGTTGCAGAGATGTCTGCCTAGTGTTTGGCAGGAAGAAAAGAAAAGTTGTCCAAAACAGCTTCCAATCGAATGTTCATGTATTTGGAAAAGTCAGGAGAGTGCAAAGGTACTGTTTTGTATCAGTTGGCAAGGTGCGCACACAATCCCAGTCTTGTACAGCTTGCTTCTTCACCTTCCCGAAGCTGCCGCTCTCGCCGGCTCCCGGAGCCCAAGAAGCGGCTTCTTCGCGCAAAGACGATTGTGCCGCTCACAGTGCTCCTTAGCGCGGCTTCTGCCGAAAGACACCCGGGAGCGGCTCTTAGCTCCGGAGAGCATCCTACGTTCGTCTTTAGCTCCTCTTCTCATCTACATCTTAGCAAAACGCTTTTCCACTCTGTCTGGCTAGGAAAAACTGTGCCAGCACAGAAAACATATCCCATCATGTTCTAGAAGTTGCAGAGATGTCTCCCAAGTGTTTGGCAGGAAGAAAAAAAAAGTTGTCCAAAACAGCTTCCAATCGAATGTTCATGTGATTGGAAAAGTCAGGAGAGTGCAAAGGTACTGTTTTGTATCAGTTGGCAAGGTGCGCACACAATCCCAGTCTTGTACAGCTTGCTTCTTCACCTTCCCGAAGCTGCCGCTCTCGCCGGCTCCCGGAGCCCAAGAAGCGGCTTCTTCGCGCAAAGACGATTGTGCCGCTCACAGTGCTCTCCTTAGCGCGGCTTCTGCCGAAAGACGCCCGGCAGCGGCTCTTAGCTCCGGAGAGCATCACACCTTCGTCTTTCGCGTCTTTTGTTGTCTACATCTCGGCGAAACGCTTTCCCACTCTGTCTGGCAAGGAAAAACTGTGCCAGCACAGAAAACATCTCCCTTCGTGTTCTAGAAGTTGCAGAGATGTCTGCCAAGTGTTTGGCAGGAAGAAAAAAAAAGTTGTCCAAAACAGCTTCCAATCGAATGTTCATGTGATTGGAAAAGCCAGGAGAGTGCAAAGGTACTGTTTTCTATCAGTTGGCAAGGTGCGCACACAATTCCAGTGTTGTACAGCTTGCTTCTTCACCTTCCCGAAGCTGCCGCTCTCGCCGGCTCCCGGAGCCCAAGAAGCGGCTTCTTCGCGCAAAGACGATTGTGCCGCTCACAGTGCTCTCCTTAGCGCGGCTTCTGCCGAAAGACGCCCGGGAGCGGCTCTTAGCTCCGGAGAGCATCCTACCTTCGTCTTTCGCGTCTTCTATAGTCTACATCTCGGCAAAACGCTTTCCCACTCTGTCTGTCTAGGAAAAACTGTGCCAGCACAGAAAACATCTCCCATCGTGTTCTAGACGTTGCAGAGATGTCTGCCTAGTGTTTGGCAGGAAGAAAAGAAAAGTTGTCCAAAACAGCTTCCAATCGAATGTTCATGTGATTGGAAAAGCCAGGAGAGTGCAAAGGTACTGTTTTCTATCAGTTGGCAAAGTGCGCTCACAATCCCAGTGTTCTACAGCTTGCTTCTTCACCTTCCCGAAGCTGCCGCTCTCGCCGGCTCCCGGAGCCCAAGAAGCGGCTTCTTCGCGCAAAGACGATTGTGCCGCTCACAGTGCTCTCCTTAGCGCGGCTTCTGCCGAAAGACGCCCGGCAGCGGCTCTTAGCTCCGAAGAGCATCCTACCTTCGTCTTTAGCTCCTCTTCTCATCTACATCTCGGCAAAAAGCTTTCCCACTATGTCTGGCTAGGAAAAACTGTGTCAGCATAGAAAACATCTCCCATCGTGTTCTAGAAGTTGCACGGAGGTCTGCCAAGTGTTTGGCAGGAAGAAAAGAAAAGTTGTCCAAAACAGCTTCCAATCGAATGTTCATGTGATTGGAAAAGCCAGGAGAGTGCAAAGGTACTGTTTTCTATCAGTTGGCAAGGTGCGCACACAATCCCAGTCTTGTACAGCTTGCTTCTTCACCTTCCCGAAGCTGCCGCTCTCGCCGGCTCCCGGAGCCCAAGAAGCGGCTTCTTCGCGCAAAGACGATTGTGCCGCTCACAGTGCTCTCCTTAGCGCGGCTTCTGCCGAAAGACGCCCGGCAGCGGCTCTTAGCTCCGAAGAGCATCCTACCTTCGTCTTTCGCGTCTTTTGTAGTCTACATCTCGGCAAAACGCTTTCCCACTCTGTCTGGCTAGGAAAAACTGTGCCAGCACAGAAAACATCTCCCTTCGTGTTCTAGAAGTTGCAGAGATGTCTGCCTAGTGTTTGGCAGGAAGAAAAGAAAAGTTGTCCAAAACAGCTTCCAATCGAATGTTCATGTGATTGGAAAAGCCAGGAGAGTGCAAAGGTACTGTTTTGTATCAGCTGGCAAGGTGCGCACACAATCCCAGTGTTGTACAGCTTGCTTCTTCACCTTCCCGAAGCTGCCGCTCTCGCCGGCTCCCGGAGCCCAAGAAGCGGCTTCTTCGCGCAAAGACGATTGTGCCGCTCACAGTGCTCCTTAGCGCGGCTTCTGCCGAAAGACGCCCGGCAGCGGCTCTTAGCTCCGAAGAGCATCCTACCTTCGTCTCTAGCTCCTCTTCTCATCTACATCTTAGCAAAACGCTTTTCCTCTCTGTCTGGCTAGGAAAAACTGTGCCAGCACAGAAAACATATCCCATCATGTTCTACAAGTTGCAGAGATGTCTGCCAAGTGTTTGGCAGGAAGAAAAGAAAAGTTGTCCAAAACAGCTTCCAATCGAATGTTCATGTGATTGGAAAAGTCAGGAGAGTGCAAAGGTACTGTTTTCTATCAGTTGGCAAGGTGCGCACACAATCCCAGTCTTGTACAGCTTGCTTCTTCACCTTCCCGAAGCTGCCGCTCTCGCCGGCTCCCGGAGCCCAAGAAGCGGCTTCTTCGCGCAAAGACGATTGTGCCGCTCACAGTGCTCTCCTTAGCGCGGCTTCTGCCGAAAGACGCCCGGCAGCGGCTCTTAGCTCCGAAGAGCATCCTACCTTCGTCTTTCGCGTCTTTTGTTGTCTACATCTCGGCAAAACGCTTTCCCACTCTGTCTGGCTAGGAAAAACTGTGCCAGCACAGAAAACATCTCCCATCGTGTTCTAGAAGTTGCAGAGATGTCTGCCAAGTGTTTGGCAGGAAGAAAAGAAAAGTTGTCCAAAACAGCTTCCAATCGAATGTTCATGTAATTGGAAAAGCCAGGAGAGTGCAAAGGTACTGTTTTGTATCAGCTGGCAAGGTGCGCACACAATCCCAGTGTTGTACAGCTTGCTTCTTCACCTTCCCGAAGCTGCCGCTCTCGCCGGCTCCCGGAGCCCAAGAAGCGGCTTCTTCGCGCAAAGACGATTGTGCCGCTCACAGTGCTCCTTAGCGCGGCTTCTGCCGAAAGACGCCCGGCAGCGGCTCTTAGCTCCGAAGAGCATCCTACCTTCGTCTTTAGCTCCTCTTCTCATCTACATCTCGGCAAAACGCTTTCCCACTATGTCTGGCTAGCAAAAACTGTGTCAGCACAGAAAACATCTCCCATCGTGTTCTAGAAGTTGCACGGAGGTCTGCCAAGTGTTTGGCAGGAAGAAAAGAAAAGTTGTCCAAAACAGCTTCCAATCGAATGTTCATGTGATTGGAAAAGCCAGGAGAGTGCAAAGGTACTGTTTTCTATCAGTTGGCAAGGTGCGCACACAATCCCAGTCTTGTACAGCTTGCTTCTTCACCTTCCCGAAGCTGCCGCTCTCGCCGGCTCCCGGAGCCCAAGAAGCGGCTTCTTCGCGCAAAGACGATTGTGCCGCTCACAGTGCTCTCCTTAGCGCGGCTTCTGCCGAAAGACGCCCGGCAGCGGCTCTTAGCTCCGGAGAGCATCCTACCTTCGTCTTTCGCGTCTTTTATAGTCTACATCTCGGCAAAACGCTTTCCCACTCTGTCTGGCTAGGAAAAACTGTGCCAGCACAGAAAACATCTCCCATCGTGTTCTAGAAGTTGCAGAGATGTCTGCCAAGTGTTTGGCAGGAAGAAAAGAAAAGTTGTCCAAAACAGCTTCCAATCGAATGTTCATGTGATTGGAAAAGTCAGGAGAGTGCAAAGGTACTGTTTTCTATCAGTTGGCAAGGTGCGCACACAATCCCAGTGTTGTACAGCTTGCTTCTTCACCTTCCCGAAGCTGCCGCTCTCGCCGGCTCCCGGAGCCCAAGAAGCGGCTTCTTCGCGCAAAGACGATTGTGCCGCTCACAGTGCTCTCCTTAGCGCGGCTTCTGCCGAAAGACGCCCGGCAGCGGCTCTTAGCTCCGGAGAGCATCCTACCTTCGTCTTTCGCGTCTTTTGTTGTCTACATCTCGGCAAAACGCTTTCCCACTCTGTCTGGCTAGGAAAAACTGTGCCAGCACAGAAAACATCTCCCTTCGTGTTCTAGAAGTTGCAGAGATGTCTGCCTAGTGTTTGGCAGGAAGAAAAGAAAAGTTGTCCAAAACAGCTTCCAATCGAATGTTCATGTGATTGCAAAAGCCAGGAGAGTGCAAAGGTACTGTTTTGTATCAGCTGGCAAGGTGCGCACACAATCCCAGTGTTGTACAGCTTGCTTCTTCACCTTCCCGAAGCTGCCGCTCTCGCCGGCTCCCGGAGCCCAAGAAGCGGCTTCTTCGCGCAAAGACGATTGTGCCGCTCACAGTGCTCCTTAGCGCGGCTTCTGCCGAAAGACGCCCGGCAGCGGCTCTTAGCTCCGAAGAGCATCCTACCTTCGTCTCTAGCTCCTCTTCTCATCTACATCTTAGCAAAACGCTTTTCCTCTCTGTCTGGCTAGGAAAAACTGTGCCAGCACAGAAAACATATCCCATCATGTTCTAGAAGTTGCAGAGATGTCTGCCAAGTGTTTGGCAGGAAGAAAAGAAAAGTTGTCCAAAACAGCTTCCAATCGAATGTTCATGTGATTGGAAAAGTCAGGAGAGTGCAAAGGTACTGTTTTGTATCAGTTGGCAAGGTGCGCACACAATCCCAGTCTTGTACAGCTTGCTTCTTCACCTTCCCGAAGCTGCCGCTCTCGCCGGCTCCCGGAGCCCAAGAAGCGGCTTCTTCGCGCAAAGACGATTGTGCCGCTCACAGTGCTCTCCTTAGCGCGGCTTCTGCCGAAAGACGCCAGGCAGCGGCTCTTAGTTCCGGAGAGCATCCTACCTTCGTCTTTCGCGTCTTTTCTAGTCTACATCTCGGCAAAATGCTTTCCCACTCTGTCTGGCTAGGAAAAACTGTGCCAGCACAGAAAACATCTCTCATCGTGTTCTAGACGTTGCAGAGATGTCTGCCAAGTGTTTGGCAGGAAGAAAAGAAAAGTTGTCCAAAACAGCTTCCAATCGAATGTTCATGTGATTGGAAAAGCCAGGAGAGTGCAAAGGTACTGTTTTCTATCAGTTGGCAAGGTGCGCACACAATCCCAGTGTTGTACAGCTTGCTTCTTCACCTTCCCGAAGCTGCCGCTCTCGCCGGCTCCCGGAGCCCAAGAAGCGGCTTCTTCGCGCAAAGACGATTGTGCCGCTCACAGTGCTCTCCTTAGCGCGGCTTCTGCCGAAAGACGCCCGGCAGCGGCTCTTAGCTCCGGAGAGCATCCTACCTTCGTCTTTCGCGTCTTTTGTTGTCTACATCTCGGCAAAACGCTTTCCCACTCTGTCTGGCTAGGAAAAACTGTGCCAGCACAGAAAACATCTCCCTTCGTGTTCTAGAAGTTGCAGAGATGTCTGCCTAGTGTTTGGCAGGAAGAAAAGAAAAGTTGTCCAAAACAGCTTCCAATCGAATGTTCATGTGATTGCAAAAGCCAGGAGAGTGCAAAGGTACTGTTTTGTATCAGCTGGCAAGGTGCGCACACAATCCCAGTGTTGTACAGCTTGCTTCTTCACCTTCCCGAAGCTGCCGCTCTCGCCGGCTCCCGGAGCCCAAGAAGCGGCTTCTTCGCGCAAAGACGATTGTGCCGCTCACAGTGCTCCTTAGCGCGGCTTCTGCCGAAAGACGCCCGGCAGCGGCTCTTAGCTCCGAAGAGCATCCTACCTTCGTCTCTAGCTCCTCTTCTCATCTACATCTTAGCAAAACACTTTTCCTCTCTGTCTGGCTAGGAAAAACTGTGCCAGCACAGAAAACATATCCCATCATGTTCTAGAAGTTGCAGAGATGTCTGCCAAGTGTTTGGCAGGAAGAAAAGAAAAGTTGTCCAAAACAGCTTCCAATCGAATGTTCATGTGATTGGAAAAGTCAGGAGAGTGCAAAGGTACTGTTTTGTATCAGTTGGCAAGGTGCGCACACAATCCCAGTCTTGTACAGCTTGCTTCTTCACCTTCCCGAAGCTGCCGCTCTCGCCGGCTCCCGGAGCCCAAGAAGCGGCTTCTTCGCGCAAAGACGATTGTGCCGCTCACAGTGCTCTCCTTAGCGCGGCTTCTGCCGAAAGACGCCCGGCAGCGGCTCTTAGTTCCGGAGAGCATCCTACCTTCGTCTTTCGCGTCTTTTGTAGTCTACATCTCGGCAAAATGCTTTCCCACTCTGTCTGGCTAGGAAAAACTGTGCCAGCACAGAAAACATCTCTCATCGTGTTCTAGACGTTGCAGAGATGTCTGCCAAGTGTTTGGCAGGAAGAAAAGAAAAGTTGTCCAAAACAGCTTCCAATCGAATGTTCATGTGATTGGAAAAGCCAGGAGAGTGCAAAGGTACTGTTTTCTATCAGTTGGCAAGGTGCGCACACAATCCCAGTCTTGTACAGCTTGCTTCTTCACCTTCCCGAAGCTGCCGCTCTCGCCGGCTCCCGGAGCCCAAGAAGCGGCTTCTTCGCGCAAAGACGATTGTGCCGCTCACAGTGCTCTCCTTAGCGCGGCTTCTGCCGAAAGACGCCCGGGAGCGGCTCTTAGCTCCGGAGAGCATCCTACCTTCGTCTTTCGCGTCTTCTATAGTCTACATCTCGGCAAAACGCTTTCCCACTCTGTCTGTCTAGGAAAAACTGTGCCAGCACAGAAAACATCTCCCATCGTGTTCTAGACGTTGCAGAGATGTCTGCCTAGTGTTTGGCAGGAAGAAAAGAAAAGTTGTCCAAAACAGCTTCCAATCGAATGTTCATGTATTTGGAAAAGTCAGGAGAGTGCAAAGGTACTGTTTTCTATCAGTTGGCAAGGTGCGCACACAATCCCAGTCTTGTACAGCTTGCTTCTTCACCTTCCCGAAGCTGCCGCTCTCGCCGGCTCCCGGAGCCCAAGAAGCGGCTTCTTCGCGCAAAGACGATTGTGCCGCTCACAGTGCTCCTTAGCGCGGCTTCTGCCGAAAGACACCCGGGAGCGGCTCTTAGCTCCGGAGAGCATCCTACGTTCGTCTTTAGCTCCTCTTCTCATCTACATCTTAGCAAAACGCTTTTCCACTCTGTCTGGCTAGGAAAAACTGTGCCAGCACAGAACACATATCCCATCATGTTCTAGAAGTTGCAGAGATGTCTGCCAAGTGTTTGGCAGGAAGAAAAGAAAAGTTGTCCAAAACAGCTTCCAATCGAATGTTCATGTGATTGGAAAAGTCAGGAGAGTGCAAAGGTACTGTTTTCTATCAGTTGGCAAGGTGCGCACACAATCCCAGTCTTGTACAGCTTGCTTCTTCACCTTCCCGAAGCTGCCGCTCTCGCCGGCTCCCGGAGCCCAAGAAGCGGCTTCTTCGCGCAAAGACGATTGTGCCGCTCACAGTGCTCTCCTTAGCGCGGCTTCTGCCGAAAGACGCCCGGCAGCGGCTCTTAGTTCCGGAGAGCATCCTACCTTCGTCTTTCGCGTCTTTTGTAGTCTACATCTCGGCAAAATGCTTTCCCACTCTGTCTGGCTAGGAAAAACTGTGCCAGCACAGAAAACATCTCCCATCGTGTTCTAGACGTTGCAGAGATGTCTGCCAAGTGTTTGGCAGGAAGAAAAGAAAAGTTGTCCAAAACAGCTTCCAATCGAATGTTCATGTGATTGGAAAAGCCAGGAGAGTGCAAAGGTACTGTTTTCTATCAGTTGGCAAGGTGCGCACACAATCCCAGTGTTGTACAGCTTGCTTCTTCACCTTCCCGAAGCTGCCGCTCTCGCCGGCTCCCGGAGCCCAAGAAGCGGCTTCTTCGCGCAAAGACGATTGTGCCGCTCACAGTGCTCTCCTTAGCGCGGCTTCTGCCGAAAGACGCCCGGCAGCGGCTCTTAGCTCCGGAGAGCATCCTACCTTCGTCTTTCGCGTCTTTTGTTGTCTACATCTCGGCAAAACGCTTTCCCACTCTGTCTGGCTAGGAAAAACTGTGCCAGCACAGAAAACATCTCCCTTCGTGTTCTAGAAGTTGCAGAAATGTCTGCCTAGTGTTTGGCAGGAAGAAAAGAAAAGTTGTCCAAAACAGCTTCCAATCGAATGTTCATGTGATTGGAAAAGCCAGGAGAGTGCAAAGGTACTGTTTTCTATCAGTTGGCAAAGTGCGCACACAATCCCAGTGTTCTACAGCTTGCTTCTTCACCTTCCCGAAGCTGCCGCTCTCGCCGGCTCCCGGAGCCCAAGAAGCGGCTTCTTCGCGCAAAGACGATTGTGCCGCTCACAGTGCTCTCCTTAGCGCGGCTTCTGCCGAAAGACGCCCGGCAGCGGCTCTTAGCTCCGAAGAGCATCCTACCTTCGTCTTTCGCGTCTTTTGTAGTCTACATCTTAGCAAAACGCTTTTCCACTCTGTCTGGCTAGGAAAAACTGTGCCAGCACAGAAAACATCTCCCATCGTGTTCTAGAAGTTGCAGAGATGTCTGCCAAATGTTTGGCAGGAAGAAAAGAAAAGTTGTCCAAAACAGCTTCCAATCGAATGTTCATGTGATTGGAAAAGCCAGGAGAGTGCAAAGGTACTGTTTTGTATCAGCTGGCAAGGTGCGCACACAATCCCAGTGTTGTACAGCTTGCTTCTTCACCTTCCCGAAGCTGCCGCTCTCGCCGGCTCCCGGAGCCCAAGAAGCGGCTTCTTCGCGCAAAGACGATTGTGCCGCTCACAGTGCTCCTTAGCGCGGCTTCTGCCGAAAGACGCCCGGGAGCGGCTCTTAGCTCCGAAGAGCATCCTACCTTCGTCTCTAGCTCCTCTTCTCATCTACATCTTAGCAAAACGCTTTTCCTCTCTGTCTGGCTAGGAAAAACTGTGCCAGCAAAGAAAACATATCCCATCATGTTCTAGAAGTTGCAGAGATGTCTGCCAAGTGTTTGGCAGGAAGAAAAGAAAAGTTGTCCAAAACAGCTTCCAATCGAATGTTCATGTATTTGGAAAAGTCAGGAGAGTGCAAAGGTACTGTTTTCTATCAGTTGGCAAGGTGCGCACACAATCCCAGTCTTGTACAGCTTACTTCTTCACCTTCCCGAAGCTGCCGCTCTCGCCGGCTCCCGGAGCCCAAGAAGCGGCTTCTTCGCGCAAAGACAATTGTGCCGCTCACAGTGCTCTCCTTAGCGCGGCTTCTGCCGAAAGACGCCCGGCAGCGGCTCTTAGCTCCGAAGAGCATCCTACCTTCGTCTTTCGCGTCTTTTGTAGTCTACATCTTAGCAAAACGCTTTTCCACTCTGTCTGGCTAGGAAAAACTGTGCCAGCACAGAAAACATCTCCCATCGTGTTCTAGAAGTTGCAGAGATGTCTGCCAAGTGTTTGGCAGGAAGAAAAGAAAAGTTGTCCAAAACAGCTTCCAATCGAATGTTCATGTGATTGGAAAAGCCAGGAGAGTGCAAAGGTACTGTTTTGTATCAGTTGGCAAGGTGCGCACACAATCCCAGTGTTGTACAGCTTGCTTCTTCACCTTCCCGAAGCTGCCGCTCTCGCCGGCTCCCGGAGCCCAAGAAGCGGCTTCTTCGCGCAAAGACGATTGTGCCGCTCACAGTGCTCTCCTTAGCGCGGCTTCTGCCGAAAGACGCCCGGCAGCGGCTCTTAGCTCCGGAGAGCATCACACCTTCGTCTTTCGCGTCTTTTGTTGTCTACATCTCGGCGAAACGCTTTCCCACTCTGTCTGGCAAGGAAAAACTGTGCCAGCACAGAAAACATCTCCCTTCGTGTTCTAGAAGTTGCAGAGATGTCTGCCAAGTGTTTGGCAGGAAGAAAAGAAAAGTTGTCCAAAACAGCTTCCAATCGAATGTTCATGTGATTGGAAAAGCCAGGAGAGTGCAAAGGTACTGTTTTCTATCAGTTGGCAAGGTGCGCACACAATTCCAGTGTTGTACAGCTTGCTTCTTCACCTTCCCGAAGCTGCCGCTCTCGCCGGCTCCCGGAGCCCAAGAAGCGGCTTCTTCGCGCAAAGACGATTGTGCCGCTCACAGTGCTCTCCTTAGCGCGGCTTCTGCCGAAAGACGCCCGGCAGCGGCTCTTAGCTCCGGAGAGCATCACACCTTCGTCTTTCGCGTCTTTTGTTGTCTACATCTCGACGAAACGCTTTCCCACTCTGTCTGGCAAGGAAAAACTGTGCCAGCACAGAAAACATCTCCCTTCGTGTTCTAGAAGTTGCAGAGATGTCTGCCTAGTGTTTGGCAGGAAGAAAAGTTGTCCAAAACAGCTTCCAATCGAATGTTCATGTGATTGGAAAAGCCAGGAGAGTGCAAAGGTACTGTTTTCTATCAGTTGGCAAAGTGTGCACACAATCCCAGTGTTCTACAGCTTGCTTCTTCACCTTCCCGAAGCTGCCGCTCTCGCCGGCTCCCGGAGCCCAAGAAGCGGCTTCTTCGCGCAAAGACGATTGTGCCGCTCACAGTGCTCTCCTTAGCGCGGCTTCTGCCGAAAGACGCCCGGCAGCGGCTCTTAGCTCCGAAGAGCATCCTACCTTCGTCTTTCGCGTCTTTTGTAGTCTACATCTCGGCAAAACGCTTTCCCACTCTGTCTGGCTAGGAAAAACTCTGCCAGCACAGAAAACATCTCCCATCGTGTTCTAGAAGTTGCAGAGATGTCTGCCAAGTGTTTGGCAGGAAGAAAAGAAAAGTTGTCCAAAACAGCTTCCAATCGAATGTTCATGTAATTGGAAAAGCCAGGAGAGTGCAAAGGTACTGTTTTGTATCAGCTGGCAAGGTGCGCACACAATCCCAGTCTTGTACAGCTTGCTTCTTCACCTTCCCGAAGCTGCCGCTCTCGCCGGCTCCCGGAGCCCAAGAAGCGGCTTCTTCGCGCAAAGACGATTGTGCCGCTCACAGTGCTCCTTAGCGCGGCTTCTGCCGAAAGACGCCCGGCAGCGGCTCTTAGCTCCGAAGAGCATCCTACCTTCGTCTTTAGCTCCTCTTCTCATCTACATCTCGGCAAAATGCTTTCCCACTATGTCTGGCTAGCAAAAACTGTGTCAGCATAGAAAACATCTCCCATCGTGTTCTAGAAGTTGCACGGAGGTCTGCCAAGTGTTTGGCAGGAAGAAAAGAAAAGTTGTCCAAAACAGCTTCCAATCGAATGTTCATGTGATTGGAAAAGCCAGGAGAGTGCAAAGGTACTGTTTTCTATCAGTTGGCAAGGTGCGCACACAATCCCAGTGTTGTACAGCTTGCTTCTTCACCTTCCCGAAGCTGCCGCTCTCGCCGGCTCCCGGAGCCCAAGAAGCGGCTTCTTCGCGCAAAGACGATTGTGCCGCTCACAGTGCTCTCCTTAGCGCGGCTTCTGCCGAAAGACGCCCGGCAGCGGCTCTTAGCTCCGGAGAGCATCCTACCTTCGTCTTTCGCGTCTTTTGTTGTCTACATCTCGGCAAAACGCTTTCCCACTCTGTCTGGCTAGGAAAAACTGTGCCAGCACAGAAAACATCTCCCTTCGTGTTCTAGAAGTTGCAGAAATGTCTGCCTAGTGTTTGGCAGGAAGAAAAGAAAAGTTGTCCAAAACAGCTTCCAATCGAATGTTCATGTGATTGGAAAAGCCAGGAGAGTGCAAAGGTACTGTTTTCTATCAGTTGGCAAGGTGCGCACACAATCCCAGTCTTGTACAGCTTGCTTCTTCACCTTCCCGAAGCTGCCGCTCTCGCCGGCTCCCGGAGCCCAAGAAGCGGCTTCTTCGCGCAAAGACGATTGTGCCGCTCACAGTGCTCTCCTTAGCGCGGCTTCTGCCGAAAGACGCCCGGCAGCGGCTCTTAGCTCCGGAGAGCATCACACCTTCGTCTTTCGCGTCTTTTGTTGTCTACATCTCGGCGAAACGCTTTCCCACTCTGTCTGGCAAGGAAAAACTGTGCCAGCACAGAAAACATCTCCCTTCGTGTTCTAGAAGTTGCAGAGATGTCTGCCAAGTGTTTGGCAGGAAGAAAAAAAAAGTTTTCCAAAACAGCTTCCAATCGAATGTTCATGTGATTGGAAAAGCCAGGAGAGTGCAAAGGTACTGTTTTCTATCAGTTGGCAAGGTGCGCACACAATTCCAGTGTTGTACAGCTTGCTTCTTCACCTTCCCGAAGCTGCCGCTCTCGCCGGCTCCCGGAGCCCAAGAAGCGGCTTCTTCGCGCAAAGACGATTGTGCCGCTCACAGTGCTCTCCTTAGCGCGGCTTCTGCCGAAAGACGCCCGGCAGCGGCTCTTAGCTCCGAAGAGCATCCTACCTTCGTCTTTAGCTCCTCTTCTCATCTACATCTCGGCAAAAAGCTTTCCCACTATGTCTGGCTAGGAAAAACTGTGTCAGCATAGAAAACATCTCCCATCGTGTTCTAGAAGTTGCACGAAGGTCTGCCAAGTGTTTGGCAGGAAGAAAAGAAAAGTTGTCCAAAACAGCTTCCAATCGAATGTTCATGTGATTGGAAAAGCCAGGAGAGTGCAAAGGTACTGTTTTCTATCAGTTGGCAAGGTGCGCACACAATCCCAGTCTTGTACAGCTTGCTTCTTCACCTTCCCGAAGCTGCCGCTCTCGCCGGCTCCCGGAGCCCAAGAAGCGGCTTCTTCGCGCAAAGACGATTGTGCCGCTCACAGTGCTCTCCTTAGCGCGGCTTCTGCCGAAAGACGCCCGGCAGCGGCTCTTAGCTCCGAAGAGCATCCTACCTTCGTCTTTCGCGTCTTTTGTAGTCTACATCTCGGCAAAACGCTTTCCCACTCTGTCTGGCTAGGAAAAACTCTGCCAGCACAGAAAACATCTCCCATCGTGTTCTAGAAGTTGCAGAGATGTCTGCCAAGTGTTTGGCAGGAAGAAAAGAAAAGTTGTCCAAAACAGCTTCCAATCGAATGTTCATGTAATTGGAAAAGCCAGGAGAGTGCAAAGGTACTGTTTTGTATCAGCTGGCAAGGTGCGCACACAATCCCAGTGTTGTACAGCTTGCTTCTTCACCTTCCCGAAGCTGCCGCTCTCGCCGGCTCCCGGAGCCCAAGAAGCGGCTTCTTCGCGCAAAGACGATTGTGCCGCTCACAGTGCTCCTTAGCGCGGCTTCTGCCGAAAGACGCCCGGCAGCGGCTCTTAGCTCCGAAGAGCATCCTACCTTCGTCTTTAGCTCCTCTTCTCATCTACATCTCGGCAAAATGCTTTCCCACTATGTCTGGCTAGCAAAAACTGTGTCAGCATAGAAAACATCTCCCATCGTGTTCTAGAAGTTGCACGGAGGTCTGCCAAGTGTTTGGCAGGAAGAAAAGAAAAGTTGTCCAAAACAGCTTCCAATCGAATGTTCATGTGATTGGAAAAGCCAGGAGAGTGCAAAGGTACTGTTTTCTATCAGTTGGCAAGGTGCGCACACAATCCCAGTCTTGTACAGCTTGCTTCTTCACCTTCCCGAAGCTGCCGCTCTCGCCGGCTCCCGGAGCCCAAGAAGCGGCTTCTTCGCGCAAAGACGATTGTGCCGCTCACAGTGCTCTCCTTAGCGCGGCTTCTGCCGAAAGACGCCCGGGAGCGGCTCTTAGCTCCGGAGAGCATCCTACCTTCGTCTTTCGCGTCTTTTGTAGTCTACATCTCGGCAAAACGCTTTCCCACTCTGTCTGGCTAGGAAAAACTGTGCCAGCACAGAAAACATCTCCCATCGTGTTCTAGAAGTTGCAGAGATGTCTGCCAAGTGTTTGGCAGGAAGAAAAGAAAAGTTGTCCAAAACAGCTTCCAATCGAATGTTCATGTGATTGGAAAAGTCAGGAGAGTGCAAAGGTACTGTTTTCTATCAGTTGGCAAGGTGCGCACACAATCCCAGTGTTGTACAGCTTGCTTCTTCACCTTCCCGAAGCTGCCGCTCTCGCCGGCTCCCGGAGCCCAAGAAGCGGCTTCTTCGCGCAAAGACGATTGTGCCGCTCACAGTGCTCTCCTTAGCGCGGCTTCTGCCGAAAGACGCCCGGCAGCGGCTCTTAGCTCCGGAGAGCATCACACCTTCGTCTTTCGCGTCTTTTGTTGTCTACATCTCGGCGAAACGCTTTCCCACTCTGTCTGGCTAGGAAAAACTGTGCCAGCACAGAAAACATCTCTCTTCGTGTTCTAGAAGTTGCAGAGATGTCTGCCTAGTGTTTGGCAGGAAGAAAAGAAAAGTTGTCCAAAACAGCTTCCAATCGAATGTTCATGTGATTGCAAAAGCCAGGAGAGTGCAAAGGTACTGTTTTGTATCAGCTGGCAAGGTGCGCACACAATCCCAGTGTTGTACAGCTTGCTTCTTCACCTTCCCGAAGCTGCCGCTCTCGCCGGCTCCCGGAGCCCAAGAAGCGGCTTCTTCGCGCAAAGACGATTGTGCCGCTCACAGTGCTCCTTAGCGCGGCTTCTGCCGAAAGACGCCCGGCAGCGGCTCTTAGCTCCGAAGAGCATCCTACCTTCGTCTCTAGCTCCTCTTCTCATCTACATCTTAGCAAAACGCTTTTCCTCTCTGTCTGGCTAGGAAAAACTGTGCCAGCACAGAAAACATCTCCCATCGTGTTCTAGAAGTTGCACGGAGGTCTGCCAAGTGTTTGGCAGGAAGAAAAGAAAAGTTGTCCAAAACAGCTTCCAATCGAATGTTCATGTGATTGGAAAAGCCAGGAGAGTGCAAAGGTACTGTTTTCTATCAGTTGGCAAGGTGCGCACACAATCCCAGTCTTGTACAGCTTGCTTCTTCACCTTCCCGAAGCTGCCGCTCTCGCCGGCTCCCGGAGCCCAAGAAGCGGCTTCTTCGCGCAAAGACGATTGTGCCGCTCACAGTGCTCTCCTTAGCGCGGCTTCTGCCGAAAGACGCCCGGCAGCGGCTCTTAGCTCCGAAGAGCATCCTACCTTCGTCTTTCGCGTCTTTTGTAGTCTACATCTCGGCAAAACGCTTTCCCACTCTGTCTGGCTAGGAAAAACTCTGCCAGCACAGAAAACATCTCCCATCGTGTTCTAGAAGTTGCAGAGATGTCTGCCAAGTGTTTGGCAGGAAGAAAAGAAAAGTTGTCCAAAACAGCTTCCAATCGAATGTTCATGTAATTGGAAAAGCCAGGAGAGTGCAAAGGTACTGTTTTGTATCAGCTGGCAAGGTGCGCACACAATCCCAGTGTTGTACAGCTTGCTTCTTCACCTTCCCGAAGCTGCCGCTCTCGCCGGCTCCCGGAGCCCAAGAAGCGGCTTCTTCGCGCAAAGACGATTGTGCCACTCACAGTGCTCCTTAGCGCGGCTTCTGCCGAAAGACGCCCGGCAGCGGCTCTTAGCTCCGAAGAGCATCCTACCTTCGTCTTTAGCTCCTCTTCTCATCTACATCTCGGCAAAATGCTTTCCCACTATGTCTGGCTAGCAAAAACTGTGTCAGCATAGAAAACATCTCCCATCGTGTTCTAGAAGTTGCACGGAGGTCTGCCAAGTGTTTGGCAGGAAGAAAAGAAAAGTTGTCCAAAACAGCTTCCAATCGAATGTTCATGTGATTGGAAAAGCCAGGAGAGTGCAAAGGTACTGTTTTCTATCAGTTGGCAAGGTGCGCACACAATCCCAGTCTTGTACAGCTTGCTTCTTCACCTTCCCGAAGCTGCCGCTCTCGCCGGCTCCCGGAGCCCAAGAAGCGGCTTCTTCGCGCAAAGACGATTGTGCCGCTCACAGTGCTCTCCTTAGCGCGGCTTCTGCCGAAAGACGCCCGGGAGCGGCTCTTAGCTCCGGAGAGCATCCTACCTTCGTCTTTCGCGTCTTTTGTAGTCTACATCTCGGCAAAACGCTTTCCCACTCTGTCTGGCTAGGAAAAACTGTGCCAGCACAGAAAACATCTCCCATCGTGTTCTAGAAGTTGCAGAGATGTCTGCCAAGTGTTTGGCAGGAAGAAAAGAAAAGTTGTCCAAAACAGCTTCCAATCGAATGTTCATGTGATTGGAAAAGTCAGGAGAGTGCAAAGGTACTGTTTTCTATCAGTTGGCAAGGTGCGCACACAATCCCAGTGTTGTACAGCTTGCTTCTTCACCTTCCTGAAGCTGCCGCTCTCGCCGGCTCCCGGAGCCCAAGAAGCGGCTTCTTCGCGCAAAGACGATTGTGCCGCTCACAGTGCTCTCCTTAGCGCGGCTTCTGCCGAAAGACGCCCGGCAGCGGCTCTTAGCTCCGGAGAGCATCACACCTTCGTCTTTCGCGTCTTTTGTTGTCTACATCTCGGCGAAACGCTTTCCCACTCTGTCTGGCTAGGAAAAACTGTGCCAGCACAGAAAACATCTCCCTTCGTGTTCTAGAAGTTGCAGAGATGTCTGCCTAGTGTTTGGCAGGAAGAAAAGAAAAGTTGTCCAAAACAGCTTCCAATCGAATGTTCATGTGATTGCAAAAGCCAGGAGAGTGCAAAGGTACTGTTTTGTATCAGCTGGCAAGGTGCGCACACAATCCCAGTGTTGTACAGCTTGCTTCTTCACCTTCCCGAAGCTGCCGCTCTCGCCGGCTCCCGGAGCCCAAGAAGCGGCTTCTTCGCGCAAAGACGATTGTGCCGCTCACAGTGCTCCTTAGCGCGGCTTCTGCCGAAAGACGCCCGGCAGCGGCTCTTAGCTCCGAAGAGCATCCTACCTTCGTCTCTAGCTCCTCTTCTCATCTACATCTTAGCAAAACGCTTTTCCTCTCTGTCTGGCTAGGAAAAACTGTGCCAGCACAGAAAACATCTCCCATCGTGTTCTAGAAGTTGCACGGAGGTCTGCCAAGTGTTTGGCAGGAAGAAAAGAAAAGTTGTCCAAAACAGCTTCCAATCGAATGTTCATGTGATTGGAAAAGCCAGGAGAGTGCAAAGGTACTGTTTTCTATCAGTTGGCAAGGTGCGCACACAATCCCAGTCTTGTACAGCTTGCTTCTTCACCTTCCCGAAGCTGCCGCTCTCGCCGGCTCCCGGAGCCCAAGAAGCGGCTTCTTCGCGCAAAGACGATTGTGCCGCTCACAGTGCTCTCCTTAGCGCGGCTTCTGCCGAAAGACGCCCGGCAGCGGCTCTTAGCTCCGAAGAGCATCCTACCTTCGTCTTTCGCGTCTTTTGTAGTCTACATCTCGGCAAAACGCTTTCCCACTCTGTCTGGCTAGGAAAAACTGTGCCAGCACAGAAAACATCTCCCATCGTGTTCTAGAAGTTGCAGAGATGTCTGCCAAGTGTTTGGCAGGAAGAAAAGAAAAGTTGTCCAAAACAGCTTCCAATCGAATGTTCATGTGATTGGAAAAGTCAGGAGAGTGCAAAGGTACTGTTTTCTATCAGTTGGCAAGGTGCGCACACAATCCCAGTGTTGTACAGCTTGCTTCTTCACCTTCCCGAAGCTGCCGCTCTCGCCGGCTCCCGGAGCCCAAGAAGCGGCTTCTTCGCGCAAAGACGATTGTGCCGCTCACAGTGCTCTCCTTAGCGCGGCTTCTGCCGAAAGACGCCCGGCAGCGGCTCTTAGCTCCGGAGAGCATCCTACCTTCGTCTTTCGCGTCTTTTGTTGTCTACATCTCGGCAAAACGCTTTCCCACTCTGTCTGGCTAGGAAAAACTGTGCCAGCACAGAAAACATCTCCCTTCGTGTTCTAGAAGTTGCAGAGATGTCTGCCTAGTGTTTGGCAGGAAGAAAAGAAAAGTTGTCCAAAACAGCTTCCAATCGAATGTTCATGTGATTGCAAAAGCCAGGAGAGTGCAAAGGTACTGTTTTGTATCAGCTGGCAAGGTGCGCACACAATCCCAGTGTTGTACAGCTTGCTTCTTCACCTTCCCGAAGCTGCCGCTCTCGCCGGCTCCCGGAGCCCAAGAAGCGGCTTCTTCGCGCAAAGACGATTGTGCCGCTCACAGTGCTCCTTAGCGCGGCTTCTGCCGAAAGACGCCCGGCAGCGGCTCTTAGCTCCGAAGAGCATCCTACCTTCGTCTCTAGCTCCTCTTCTCATCTACATCTTAGCAAAACGCTTTTCCTCTCTGTCTGGCTAGGAAAAACTGTGCCAGCACAGAAAACATATCCCATCATGTTCTAGAAGTTGCAGAGATGTCTGCCAAGTGTTTGGCAGGAAGAAAAGAAAAGTTGTCCAAAACAGCTTCCAATCGAATGTTCATGTGATTGGAAAAGTCAGGAGAGTGCAAAGGTACTGTTTTGTATCAGTTGGCAAGGTGCGCACACAATCCCAGTCTTGTACAGCTTGCTTCTTCACCTTCCCGAAGCTGCCGCTCTCGCCGGCTCCCGGAGCCCAAGAAGCGGCTTCTTCGCGCAAAGACGATTGTGCCGCTCACAGTGCTCTCCTTAGCGCGGCTTCTGCCGAAAGACGCCCGGCAGCGGCTCTTAGTTCCGGAGAGCATCCTACCTTCGTCTTTCGCGTCTTTTCTAGTCTACATCTCGGCAAAATGCTTTCCCACTCTGTCTGGCTAGGAAAAACTGTGCCAGCACAGAAAACATCTCTCATCGTGTTCTAGACGTTGCAGAGATGTCTGCCAAGTGTTTGGCAGGAAGAAAAGAAAAGTTGTCCAAAACAGCTTCCAATCGAATGTTCATGTGATTGGAAAAGCCAGGAGAGTGCAAAGGTACTGTTTTCTATCAGTTGGCAAGGTGCGCACACAATCCCAGTGTTGTACAGCTTGCTTCTTCACCTTCCCGAAGCTGCCGCTCTCGCCGGCTCCCGGAGCCCAAGAAGCGGCTTCTTCGCGCAAAGACGATTGTGCCGCTCACAGTGCTCTCCTTAGCGCGGCTTCTGCCGAAAGACGCCCGGCAGCGGCTCTTAGCTCCGGAGAGCATCCTACCTTCGTCTTTCGCGTCTTTTGTTGTCTACATCTCGGCAAAACGCTTTCCCACTCTGTCTGGCTAGGAAAAACTGTGCCAGCACAGAAAACATCTCCCTTCGTGTTCTAGAAGTTGCAGAGATGTCTGCCTAGTGTTTGGCAGGAAGAAAAGAAAAGTTGTCCAAAACAGCTTCCAATCGAATGTTCATGTGATTGCAAAAGCCAGGAGAGTGCAAAGGTACTGTTTTGTATCAGCTGGCAAGGTGCGCACACAATCCCAGTGTTGTACAGCTTGCTTCTTCACCTTCCCGAAGCTGCCGCTCTCGCCGGCTCCCGGAGCCCAAGAAGCGGCTTCTTCGCGCAAAGACGATTGTGCCGCTCACAGTGCTCCTTAGCGCGGCTTCTGCCGAAAGACGCCCGGCAGCGGCTCTTAGCTCCGAAGAGCATCCTACCTTCGTCTCTAGCTCCTCTTCTCATCTACATCTTAGCAAAACACTTTTCCTCTCTGTCTGGCTAGGAAAAACTGTGCCAGCACAGAAAACATATCCCATCATGTTCTAGAAGTTGCAGAGATGTCTGCCAAGTGTTTGGCAGGAAGAAAAGAAAAGTTGTCCAAAACAGCTTCCAATCGAATGTTCATGTGATTGGAAAAGTCAGGAGAGTGCAAAGGTACTGTTTTGTATCAGTTGGCAAGGTGCGCACACAATCCCAGTCTTGTACAGCTTGCTTCTTCACCTTCCCGAAGCTGCCGCTCTCGCCGGCTCCCGGAGCCCAAGAAGCGGCTTCTTCGCGCAAAGACGATTGTGCCGCTCACAGTGCTCTCCTTAGCGCGGCTTCTGCCGAAAGACGCCCGGCAGCGGCTCTTAGTTCCGGAGAGCATCCTACCTTCGTCTTTCGCGTCTTTTGTAGTCTACATCTCGGCAAAATGCTTTCCCACTCTGTCTGGCTAGGAAAAACTGTGCCAGCACAGAAAACATCTCTCATCGTGTTCTAGACGTTGCAGAGATGTCTGCCAAGTGTTTGGCAGGAAGAAAAGAAAAGTTGTCCAAAACAGCTTCCAATCGAATGTTCATGTGATTGGAAAAGCCAGGAGAGTGCAAAGGTACTGTTTTCTATCAGTTGGCAAGGTGCGCACACAATCCCAGTCTTGTACAGCTTGCTTCTTCACCTTCCCGAAGCTGCCGCTCTCGCCGGCTCCCGGAGCCCAAGAAGCGGCTTCTTCGCGCAAAGACGATTGTGCCGCTCACAGTGCTCTCCTTAGCGCGGCTTCTGCCGAAAGACGCCCGGCAGCGGCTCTTAGCTCCGGAGAGCATCCTACCTTCGTCTTTCGCGTCTTCTATAGTCTACATCTCGGCAAAACGCTTTCCCACTCTGTCTGTCTAGGAAAAACTGTGCCAGCACAGAAAACATCTCCCATCGTGTTCTAGACGTTGCAGAGATGTCTGCCTAGTGTTTGGCAGGAAGAAAAGAAAAGTTGTCCAAAACAGCTTCCAATCGAATGTTCATGTATTTGGAAAAGTCAGGAGAGTGCAAAGGTACTGTTTTCTATCAGTTGGCAAGGTGCGCACACAATCCCAGTCTTGTACAGCTTGCTTCTTCACCTTCCCGAAGCTGCCGCTCTCGCCGGCTCCCGGAGCCCAAGAAGCGGCTTCTTCGCGCAAAGACGATTGTGCCGCTCACAGTGCTCCTTAGCGCGGCTTCTGCCGAAAGACACCCGGGAGCGGCTCTTAGCTCCGGAGAGCATCCTACGTTCGTCTTTAGCTCCTCTTCTCATCTACATCTTAGCAAAACGCTTTTCCACTCTGTCTGGCTAGGAAAAACTGTGCCAGCACAGAAAACATATCCCATCATGTTCTAGAAGTTGCAGAGATGTCTGCCAAGTGTTTGGCAGGAAGAAAAAAAAAGTTGTCCAAAACAGCTTCCAATCGAATGTTCATGTGATTGGAAAAGTCAGGAGAGTGCAAAGGTACTGTTTTCTATCAGTTGGCAAGGTGCGCACACAATCCCAGTCTTGTACAGCTTGCTTCTTCACCTTCCCGAAGCTGCCGCTCTCGCCGGCTCCCGGAGCCCAAGAAGCGGCTTCTTCGCGCAAAGACGATTGTGCCGCTCACAGTGCTCTCCTTAGCGCGGCTTCTGCCGAAAGACGCCCGGCAGCGGCTCTTAGCTCCGGAGAGCATCCTACCTTCGTCTTTCGCGTCTTTTGTAGTCTACATCTCGGCAAAACGCTTTCCCACTCTGTCTGGCTAGGAAAAACTGTGCCAGCACAGAAAACATCTCTCATCGTGTTCTAGAAGTTGCAGAGATGTCTGCCAAGTGTTTGGCAGGAAGAAAAGAAAAGTTGTCCAAAACAGCTTCCAATCGAATGTTCATGTGATTGGAAAAGCCAGGAGAGTGCAAAGGTACTGTTTTCTATCAGTTGGCAAGGTGCGCACACAATCCCAGTGTTGTACAGCTTGCTTCTTCACCTTCCCGAAGCTGCCGCTCTCGCCGGCTCCCGGAGCCCAAGAAGCGGCTTCTTCGCGCAAAGACGATTGTGCCGCTCACAGTGCTCTCCTTAGCGCGGCTTCTGCCGAAAGACGCCCGGCAGCGGCGATTAGCTCCGGAGAGCATCCTACCTTCGTCTTTCGCGTCTTTTGTTGTCTACATCTCGGCAAAACGCTTTCCCACTCTGTCTGGCTAGGAAAAACTGTGCCAGCACAGAAAACATCTCCCTTCGTGTTCTAGAAGTTGCAGAAATGTCTGCCTAGTGTTTGGCAGGAAGAAAAGAAAAGTTGTCCAAAACAGCTTCCAATCGAATGTTCATGTGATTGGAAAAGCCAGGAGAGTGCAAAGGTACTGTTTTCTATCAGTTGGCAAAGTGCGCACACAATCCCAGTGTTCTACAGCTTGCTTCTTCACCTTCCCGAAGCTGCCGCTCTCGCCGGCTCCCGGAGCCCAAGAAGCGGCTTCTTCGCGCAAAGACGATTGTGCCGCTCACAGTGCTCTCCTTAGCGCGACTTCTGCCGAAAGACGCCCGGCAGCGGCTCTTAGCTCCGAAGAGCATCCTACCTTCGTCTTTCGCGTCTTTTGTAGTCTACATCTTAGCAAAACGCTTTTCCACTCTGTCTGGCTAGGAAAAACTGTGCCAGCACAGAAAACATCTCCCATCGTGTTCTAGAAGTTGCAGAGATGTCTGCCAAATGTTTGGCAGGAAGAAAAGAAAAGTTGTCCAAAACAGCTTCCAATCGAATGTTCATGTGATTGGAAAAGCCAGGAGAGTGCAAAGGTACTGTTTTGTATCAGCTGGCAAGGTGCGCACACAATCCCAGTGTTGTACAGCTTGCTTCTTCACCTTCCCGAAGCTGCCGCTCTCGCCGGCTCCCGGAGCCCAAGAAGCGGCTTCTTCGCGCAAAGACGATTGTGCCGCTCACAGTGCTCCTTAGCGCGGCTTCTGCCGAAAGACGCCCGGGAGCGGCTCTTAGCTCCGAAGAGCATCCTACCTTCGTCTCTAGCTCCTCTTCTCATCTACATCTTAGCAAAACGCTTTTCCTCTCTGTCTGGCTAGGAAAAACTGTGCCAGCACAGAAAACATATCCCATCATGTTCTAGACGTCGCGCGGATGTCTGCCAAGTGTTTGGCAGGAAGAAAAGAAAAGTTGTCCAAAACAGCTTCCAATCGAATGTTCATGTGATTGGAAAAGTCAGGAGAGTGCAAAGGTACTGTTTTGTATCAGTTGGCAAGGTGCGCACACAATCCCAGTGTTGTACAGCTTGCTTCTTCACCTTCCCGAAGCTGCCGCTCTCGCCGGCTCCCGGAGCCCAAGAAGCGACTTCTTCGCGCAAAGACGATTGTGCCGCTCACAGTGCTCTCCTTAGCGCGGCTTCTGCCGAAAGACGCCCGGCAGCGGCTCTTAGCTCCGGAGAGCATCCTACCTTCGTCTTTCGCGTCTTTTATAGTCTACATCTCGGCAAAACGCTTTCCCACTCTGTCTGGCTAGGAAAAACTGTGCCAGCATAGAAAACATCTCTCATCGTGTTCTAGACGTTGCAGAGATGTCTGCCTAGTGTTTGGCAGGAAGAAAAGAAAAGTTGTCCAAAACAGCTTCCAATCGAATGTTCATGTATTTGGAAAAGTCAGGAGAGTGCAAAGGTACTGTTTTCTATCAGTTGGCAAGGTGCGCACACAATCCCAGTCTTGTACAGCTTACTTCTTCACCTTCCCGAAGCTGCCGCTCTCGCCGGCTCCCGGAGCCCAAGAAGCGGCTTCTTCGCGCAAAGACGATTGTGCCGCTCACAGTGCTCTCCTTAGCGCGGCTTCTGCCGAAAGACGCCCGGCAGCGGCTCTTAGCTCCGAAGAGCATCCTACCTTCGTCTTTAGCGCCTCTTCTCATCTACATCTCGGCAAAAAGCTTTTCTACTATGTCTGGCTAGGAAAAACTGTGCCAGCACAGAAAACATCTCCCATCGTGTTCTAGACGTTGCACGGATGTCTGCTAAGTGTTTGGCAGGAAGAAAAGAAAAGTTGTCCAAAACAGCTTCCAATCGAATGTTCATGTGACTGGAAAAGTCAGGAGAGTGCAAAAGTACTGTTTTCTAATAGTTGGCAAGGTGCGCACACAATCCCAGTGTTGTACAGCTTGCTTCTTTACCTTTTCCGAGTTGCCGCTCTCCCCGGCTCCCGGAGCCGAAGAAGCGGCTTCTTCGCGCAAAGACGATTGTGCCGCTCACAGTGCTCTCCTTAGCGCGGCTTCTGCCGAAAGACGCCCGGGAGCGGCTCTTAGCTCCGGACAGCATCCTACCTTCGTCTTTAGCGCCTCTTCTCATCTACATCTCGGCAAAAAGCTTTTCCATTATGTCTGGCTCGGAAAAACTGTGCCAGCACAGAAAACATCTCCCATCGTGTTCTACAAGTTGCAGAGATGTCTCCCAAGTGTTTGGCAGGAAGAAAAGAAAAGTTGTCCAAAACAGCTTCCAATCGGATGTTCATGTGATTGGAAAAGTCAGGAGAGTGCAAAAGTACTGTTTTCTAATAGTTGGCAAGGTGCGCACACAATCCCAGTGTTGTACAGCTTGCTTCTTCGCCTTTCCGAAGCTGCCGCTCTCCCCGGCTCCCGGAGCCGAAGAAGCGGCTTCTTCGCGCAAAGACGATTGTGCCGCTCACAGTGCTCTCCTTAGCGCGGCTTCTGCCGAAAGACGCCCGGGAGCGGCTCTTAGCTCCGGACAGCATCCTACCTTCGTCTTTAGTGCCTCTTCTCATCTACATCTCGGCAAAAAGCTTTTCCAATATGTCTGGCTCGGAAAAACTGTGCCAGCACAGAAAACATCTCCCATCGTGTTCTAGACGTTGCACGGATGTCTGCCAAGTGTTTGGCAGGAAGAAAAGAAAAGTTGTCCAAAACAGCTTCCAATCGAATGTTCATGTGACTGGAAAAGTCAGGAGAGTGCAAAAGTACTGTTTTCTAATAGTTGGCAAGGTGCGCACACAATCCCAGTGTTGTACAGCTTGCTTCTTTACCTTTTCCGAGTAGCCGCTCTCTCCGGCTCCCGGAGCCGAAGAAGCGGCTTCTTCGCGCAAAGACGATTGTGCCGCTCACAGTGCTCTCCTTAGCGCGGCTTCTGCCGAAAGACGCCCGGGAGCGGCTCTTAGCTCCGGACAGCATCCTACCTTCGTCTTTAGCGCCTCCTCTAATCTACATCTCAGCAAAAAGCTTTTCCACGATGTCTGGCTAGGAAGAACTGTGCCAGCACAGAAAACATCTCCCATCGTGTTCTAGAAGTTGCAGAAATGTCTGCCAAGTGTTTGGCAGGAAGAAAAGAAAAGTTGTCCAAAACAGCTTCCAATCGAATGTTCATGTGATTGGAAAAGTCAAAAGAGTGCAAAGGTACTCTTTTCTATCAGTTGGCAAGGTGCGCACACAATCCCAGTGTAGTACAGCTTGCTTCTTCACCTTTCCGAAGCTGCCGCTCTCTCCGGCTCCCGGAGCCGAAGAAGCGGCTTCTTCGCGCAAAGACGATTGTGCCGCTCACAGTGCTCTCCTTAGCGCGGCTTCTGCCGAAAGACGCCCGGGAGCGGCTCTTAGCTCCGGACAGCATCCTACCTTCGTCTTTAGCGCCTCTTCTCATCAACATCTCGACAAAAAGCTTTTCCACTATGTCTGGCTCGGAAAAACTGTGCCAGCACAGAAAACATCTCCCATCGTGTTCTAGACGTTGAATGTATTTCTGCAAAGTGTTTGGCAGGAAGAAAAGAAAAGTTGTCCAAAACAGCTTCCAATCGAATGTTCATGTGACTGGAAAAGTCAGGAGAGTTCAAAAGTACTGTTTTCTAATAGTTGGCAAGGTGCGCACACAATCCCAGTGTTGTACAGCTTGCTTCTTCACCTTTCCGAAGCTGCCGCTCTCCCCGGCTCCCGGAGCCGAAGAAGCGGCTTCTTCGCGCAAAGACGATTGTGCCGCTCACAGTGCTCTCCTTAGCGCGGCTTCTGCCGAAAGACGCCCGGGAGCGGCTCTTAGCTCCGGACAGCATCCTACCTTCGTCTTTAGCGCCTCTTCTCATCTACATCTCAGCAAAAAGCTTTTCCACTATGTCTGGCTAGGAAAAACTGTGCCAGCACAGAAAACATCTCCCATCGTGTTCTAGACGTTGCACGGATGTCTGCCAAGTGTTTGGCAGGAAGAAAAGAAAAGTTGTCCAAAACAGCTTCTAATCGAATGTTCATGTGACTGGAAAAGTCAGGAGAGTGCAAAAGTACTGTTTTCTAATAGTTGGCAAGGTGCGCACACAATCCCAGTGTTGTACAGCTTGCTTCTTCACCTTTTCGAAGCGGCCGCTCTCCCCGGCTCCCGGAGCCGAAGAAGCGGCTTCTTCGCGCAAAGACGATTGTGCCGCTCACAGTGCTCTCCTTAGCGCGGCTTCTGCCGAAAGACACCCGGGAGCGGCTCTTTGCTCCGGACAGCATCCTACCTTCGTCTTTAGTGCCTCTTCTCATCTACATCTCGGCAAAAAGCTTTTCCACTATGTCTGGCTAGGAAAAACTGTGCCAGCACAGAAAACATCTCCCATCGTGTTCTAGACGTTGCACGGATGTCTGCCAAGTGTTTGGCAGGAAGAAAAGTTGTCCAAAACAGCTTCCAATCGAATGTTGATGTGATTGGAAAAGTCAGGAGAGTGCAAAAGTACTGTTTTCTAATAGTTGGCAAGGTGCGCACACAATCCCAGTGTTGTACAGCTTGCTTCTTTACCTTTTCCGAGTTGCCGCTCTCCCCGGCTCCCGGAGCAGAAGAAGCGGCTTCTTCGCGCAAAGACGATTGTGCCGCTCACAGTGCTCTCCTTAGCGCGGCTTCTGCCGAAAGACGCCCCGGAGCGGCTCTTAGCTCCGGACAGCATCCTACCTTCGTCTTTAGCGCCTCTTCTCATCTACATCTCGGCAAAAAGCTTTTCCACTATGTCTGGCTAGGAAAAACTGTGCCAGCACAGAAAACATCTCTCATCATGTTCTAGAAGTTGCAGAGATGTCTGCCAAGTGTTTGGCAGGAAGAAAAGAAAAGTTGTCCAAAACAGCTTCCAATCGAATGTTCATGTGATTGGAAAAGTCAGGAGAGTGCAAAAGTACTGTTTTCTAATAGTTGGCAAGGTGCGCACACAATCCCAGTGTTGTACAGCTTGCTTCTTCACCTTTCCGAAGCTGCCGCTCTCCCCGACTCCCGGAGCCGAAGAAGCAGCTTCTTCGCGCAAAGACGATTGTGCCGCTCACAGTGCTCTCCTTAGCGCGGCTTCTGCCGAAAGACGCCCGGGAGCGGCTCTTAGCTCCGGACAGCATCCTACCTTCTTCTTTAGTGCCTCTTCTCATCTACATCTCGGCAAAAAGCTTTTCCATTATGTCTGGCTAGGAAAAACTGTGCCAGCACAGAAAACATCTCCCATCGTGTTCTAGACGTTGCACGGATGTCTGCCAAGTGTTTGGCAGGAAGAAAAGAAAAGTTGTCCAAAACAGCTTCCAATCGAATGTTCATGTGATTGGAAAAGTCAGGTGAGTGCAAAAGTACTGTTTTCTAATAGTTGGCAAGGTGCGCACACAATCCCAGTGTAGTACAGCTTACTTCTTCACCTTTCCGAAGCTGCCGCTCTCTCCGGCTCCCGGAGCCGAAGAAGCGGCTTCTTCGCGCAAAGACGATTGTGCCGCTCACAGTGCTCTCCTTAGCGCGGCTTCTGCCGTAAGACTCCCGGGAGCGGCTCTTTGCTCCGGACAGCATCCTACCTTCGTCTTTAGCGCCTCTTCTCATCTACATCTCAGCAAAAAGCTTTTCCACTATGTCTGGCTAAGAAAAACTGTGCCAGCACAGAAAACATCTCCCATTGTGTTCTAGATGTTGCATGGATGTCTGCCAAGTGTTTGGCAGGAAGAAAAGAAAAGTTGTCCAAAACAGCTTCCAATCGAATGTTCATGTGACTGGAAAAGTCAGGAGAGTGCAAAAGTACTGTTTTCTAATAGTTGGCAAGGTGTGCACACAATCCCAGTGTTGTACAGCTTGCTTCTTCACCTTTTCCGAGTTGTCGCTCTCCCCGGCTCCCGGAGCCGAAGAAGCGGCTTCTTCGCGCAAAGACGATTGTGCCGCTCACAGTGCTCTCCTTAGCGCGGCTTCTGCCGAAAGACGCCCCGGAGCGGCTCTTAGCTCCGGACAGCATCCTACCTTCCTCTTTAGCGCCTCTTCTCATCTACATCTTGGCAAAAAGCTTTTCCACTATGTCTGGCTCGGAAAAACTGTGCCAGCACAGAAAACATCTCCCATCGTGTTCTAGACGTTGCACGGATGTCTGCCAAGCGTTTGGCAGGAAGAAAAGAAAAGTTGTCCAAAACAGCTTCCAATCGAATGTTCATGTGACTGGAAAAGTCAGGAGAGTGCAAAAGTACTGTTTTCTAATAGTTGGCAAGCTGCGCACACAATCCCAGTGTGGTACAGCTTGCTTCTTTACCTTTTCCGAGTTGCTGCTCTCTCCAGCTCCCGGAGCCGAAGAAGCGGCTTCTTCGCGCAAAGACGATTGTGCCGCTCACAGTGCTCTCCTTAGCGCGGCTTCTGCCGAAAGACGCCCCGGAGCGGCTCTTAGCTCCGGACAGCATCCTACCTTCGTCTTTAGCGCCTCTTCTCATCTACATCTCGGCAAAAAGCTTTTCCACTATGTCTGGCTAGGAAGAACTGTGCCAGCACAGAAAACATCTCCCATCGTGTTCTAGAAGTTGCAGAGATGTCTGCCAAGTGTTTGGCAGGAAGAAAAGAAAAGTTGTCCAAAACAGCTTCCAATCGAATGTTCATGTGACTGGAAAAGTCAGGAGAGTGCAAAAGTACTGATTTCTAATAGTTGGCAAGGTGTGCACACAATCTCAGTGTTGTACAGCTTGCTTCTTTACCTTTTCCGAGTTGCCGCTCTCTCTGGCTCCCGGAGCCGAAGAAGCGGCTTCTTCGCGCAAAGACGATTGTGCCGCTCACAGTGCTCTCCTTAGCGCGGCTTCTGCCGAAAGACGCCCCGGAGCGGCTCTTAGCTCCGGACAGCATCCTACCTTCGTCTTTAGCGCCTCTTCTCATCTACATCTCGGCAAAAAGCTTTTCCACTATGTCTGGCTAGGAAAAACTGTGCCAGCACAGAAAACATCTCCCATCGTGTTCTAGAAGTTGCAGAGATGTCTGCCAAGTGTTTGGCAGGAAGAAAAGTTGTCCAAAACAGCTTCCAATCGAATGTTCATGTGATTGGAAAAGTCAGGAGAGTGCAAAGGTACTGTTTTCTATCAGTTTGCAAGGTGCACACACAATCCCAGTGTTGTACAGCTTGCTTCTTCACCTTTCTGAAGCTGCCGCTCTCTCCGGCTCCCGGAGCCGAAGAAGCGGCTTCTTCGCGCAAAGACGATTGTGCCGCTCACAGTGCTCTCCTTAGCGCGGCTTCTGCCGTAAGACGCCCGGGAGCGGCTCTTTGCTCCGGACAGCATCCTACCTTCGTCTTTAGCGCCTCTTCTCATCTACATCTCAGCAAAAAGCTTTTCCACTATGTCTGGCTAAGAAAAACTGTGCCAGCACAGAAAACATCTCCCATTGTGTTCTAGATATTGCATGGATGTCTGCCAAGTGTTTGGCAGGAAGAAAAGAAAAGTTGTCCAAAACAGCTTCCAATCGAATGTTCATGTGACTGGAAAAGTCAGGAGAGTGCAAAAGTACTGTTTTCTAATAGTTGGCAAGGTGTGCACACAATCCCAGTGTTGTACAGCTTGCTTCTTCACCTTTTCCGAGTTGTCGCTCTCCCCGGCTCCCGGAGCCGAAGAAGCGGCTTCTTCGCGCAAAGACGATTGTGCCGCTCACAGTGCTCTCCTTAGCGCGGCTTCTGCCGAAAGACGCCCCGGAGCGGCTCTTAGCTCCGGACAGCATCCTACCTTCCTCTTTAGCGCCTCTTCTCATCTACATCTTGGCAAAAAGCTTTTCCACTATGTCTGGCTCGGAAAAACTGTGCCAGCACAGAAAACATCTCCCATCGTGTTCTAGACGTTGCACGGATGTCTGCCAAGCGTTTGGCAGGAAGAAAAGAAAAGTTGTCCAAAACAGCTTCCAATCGAATGTTCATGTGACTGGAAAAGTCAGGAGAGTGCAAAAGTACTGTTTTCTAATAGTTGGCAAGCTGCGCACACAACACAATCCCAGTGTGGTACAGCTTGCTTCTTTACCTTTTCCAAGTTGCCGCTCTCTCCGGCTCCCGGAGCCGAAGAAGCGGCTTCTTCGCGCAAAGACGATTGTGCCGCTCACAGTGCTCTCCTTAGCGCGGCTTCTGCCGAAAGACGCCCCGGAGCGGCTCTTAGCTCCGGACAGCATCCTACCTTCGTCTTTAGCGCCTCTTCTCATCTACATCTCGGCAAAAAGCTTTTCCACTATGTCTGGCTAGGAAGAACTGTGCCAGCACAGAAAACATCTCCCATCGTGTTCTAGAAGTTGCAGAGATGTCTGCCAAGTGTTTGGCAGGAAGAAAAGAAAAGTTGTCCAAAACAGCTTCCAATCGAATGTTCATGTGACTGGAAAAGTCAGGAGAGTGCAAAAGTACTGTTTTCTAATAGTTGGCAAGCTGCGCACTCAATCCCAGTGTGGTACAGCTTGCTTCTTTACCTTTTCCAAGTTGCCGCTCTCTCCGGCTCCCGGAGCCGAAGAAGCGGCTTCTTCGCGCAAAGACGATTGTGCCGCTCACAGTGCTCTCCTTAGTGCGGCTTCTGCCGAAAGACGCCCCGGAGCGGCTCTTAGCTCCGGACAGCATCCTACCTTCGTCTTTAGCGCCTCTTCTCATCTACATCTCGGCAAAAAGCTTTTCCACTATGTCTGGCTAGGAAGAACTGTGCCAGCACAGAAAACATCTCCCATCGTGTTCTAGAAGTTGCAGAGATGTCTGCCAAGTGTTTGGCAGGAAGAAAAGAAAAGTTGTCCAAAACAGCTTCCAATCGAATGTTCATGTGACTGGAAAAGTCAGGAGAGTGCAAAAGTACTGTTTTCTAATAGTTGGCAAGCTGCGCACACAATCCCAGTGTTGTACAGCTTGCTTCTTTACCTTTTCCAAGTTGCCGCTCTCTCCGGCTCCCGGAGCCGAAGAAGCGGCTTCTTCGCGCAAAGACGATTGTGCCGCTCACAGTGCTCTCCTTAGCGCGGCTTCTGCCGAATGACGCCCCGGAGCGGCTCTTTGCTCCGGACAGCATCCTACCTTCGTCTTTAGCGCCTCTTCTCATCTACATCTCGGCAAAACGCTTTTCCACTATGTCTGGCTAGGAAAAACTGTGCCAGCACAGAAAACATCTCCCATTGTGTTCTAGATGTTGCATGGATGTCTGCCAAGTGTTTGGCAGGAAGAAAAGAAAAGTTGTCCAAAACAGCTTCCAATCGAATGTTCATGTGACTGGAAAAGTCAGGAGAGTGCAAAAGTACTGTTTTCTAATAGTTGGCAAGGTGTGCACACAATCCCAGTGTTGTACAGCTTGCTTCTTCACCTTTTCCGAGTTGCCGCTCTCTCCGGCTCCCGGAGCCGAAGAAGCGGCTTCTTCGCGCAAAGACGATTGTGCCGCTCACAGTGCTCTCCTTAGCGCGGCTTCTGCCGAAAGACGCCCCGGAGCGGCTCTTAGCTCCGGACAGCATCCTACCTTCCTCTTTAGCGCCTCTTCTCATCTACATCTTGGCAAAAAGCTTTTCCACTATGTCTGGCTCGGAAAAACTGTGCCAGCACAGAAAACATCTCCCATCGTGTTCTAGACGTTGCACGGATGTCTGCCAAGCGTTTGGCAGGAAGAAAAGAAAAGTTGTCCAAAACAGCTTCCAATCGAATGTTCATGTGACTGGAAAAGTCAGGAGAGTGCAAAAGTACTGTTTTCTAATAGTTGGCAAGCTGCGCACACAACACAATCCCAGTGTGGTACAGCTTGCTTCTTTACCTTTTCCAAGTTGCCGCTCTCTCCGGCTCCCGGAGCCGAAGAAGCGGCTTCTTCGCGCAAAGACGATTGTGCCGCTCACAGTGCTCTCCTTAGCGCGGCTTCTGCCGAAAGACGCCCCGGAGCGGCTCTTAGCTCCGGACAGCATCCTACCTTCGTCTTTAGCGCCTCTTCTCATCTACATCTCGGCAAAAAGCTTTTCCACTATGTCTGGCTAGGAAGAACTGTGCCAGCACAGAAAACATCTCCCATCGTGTTCTAGAAGTTGCAGAGATGTCTGCCAAGTGTTTGGCAGGAAGAAAAGAAAAGTTGTCCAAAACAGCTTCCAATCGAATGTTCATGTGACTGGAAAAGTCAGGAGAGTGCAAAAGTACTGTTTTCTAATAGTTGGCAAGCTGCGCACTCAATCCCAGTGTGGTACAGCTTGCTTCTTTACCTTTTCCAAGTTGCCGCTCTCTCCGGCTCCCGGAGCCGAAGAAGCGGCTTCTTCGCGCAAAGACGATTGTGCCGCTCACAGTGCTCTCCTTAGTGCGGCTTCTGCCGAAAGACGCCCCGGAGCGGCTCTTAGCTCCGGACAGCATCCTACCTTCGTCTTTAGCGCCTCTTCTCATCTACATCTCGGCAAAAAGCTTTTCCACTATGTCTGGCTAGGAAGAACTGTGCCAGCACAGAAAACATCTCCCATCGTGTTCTAGAAGTTGCAGAGATGTCTGCCAAGTGTTTGGCAGGAAGAAAAGAAAAGTTGTCCAAAACAGCTTCCAATCGAATGTTCATGTGACTGGAAAAGTCAGGAGAGTGCAAAAGTACTGTTTTCTAATAGTTGGCAAGCTGCGCACACAATCCCAGTGTTGTACAGCTTGCTTCTTTACCTTTTCCAAGTTGCCGCTCTCTCCGGCTCCCGGAGCCGAAGAAGCGGCTTCTTCGCGCAAAGACGATTGTGCCGCTCACAGTGCTCTCCTTAGCGCGGCTTCTGCCGAATGACGCCCCGGAGCGGCTCTTTGCTCCGGACAGCATCCTACCTTCGTCTTTAGCGCCTCTTCTCATCTACATCTCGGCAAAACGCTTTTCCACTATGTCTGGCTAGGAAAAACTGTGCCAGCACAGAAAACATCTCCCATTGTGTTCTAGATTTTGCATGGATGTCTGCCAAGTGTTTGGCAGGAAGAAAAGAAAAGTTGTCCAAAACAGCTTCCAATCGAATGTTCATGTGACTGGAAAAGTCAGGAGAGTGCAAAAGTACTGTTTTCTAATAGTTGGCAAGGTGTGCACACAATCCCAGTGTTGTACAGCTTGCTTCTTCACCTTTTCCGAGTTGTCGCTCTCCCCGGCTCCCGGAGCCGAAGAAGCGGCTTCTTCGCGCAAAGACGATTGTGCCGCTCACAGTGCTCTCCTTAGCGCGGCTTCTGCCGAAAGACGCCCCGGAGCGGCTCTTAGCTCCGGACAGCATCCTACCTTCCTCTTTAGCGCCTCTTCTCATCTACATCTTGGCAAAAAGCTTTTCCACTATGTCTGGCTCGGAAAAACTGTGCCTGCACAGAAAACATCTCCCATCGTGTTCTAGACGTTGCACGGATGTCTGCCAAGCGTTTGGCAGGAAGAAAAGAAAAGTTGTCCAAAACAGCTTCCAATCGAATGTTCATGTGACTGGAAAAGTCAGGAGAGTGCAAAAGTACTGTTTTCTAATAGTTGGCAAGCTGCGCACACAATCCCAGTGTGGTACAGCTTGCTTCTTTACCTTTTCCAAGTTGCCGCTCTCTCCGGCTCCCGGAGCCGAAGAAGCGGCTTCTTCGCGCAAAGACGATTGTGCCGCTCACAGTGCTCTCCTTAGTGCGGCTTCTGCCGAAAGACGCCCCGGAGCGGCTCTTAGCTCCGGACAGCATCCTACCTTCGTCTTTAGCGCCTCTTCTCATCTACATCTCGGCAAAAAGCTTTTCCACTATGTCTGGCTAGGAAGAACTGTGCCAGCACAGAAAACATCTCCCATCGTGTTCTAGAAGTTGCAGAGATGTCTGCCAAGTGTTTGGCAGGAAGAAAAGAAAAGTTGTCCAAAACAGCTTCCAATCGAATGTTCATGTGACTGGAAAAGTCAGGAGAGTGCAAAAGTACTGTTTTCTAATAGTTGGCAAGCTGCGCACACAATCCCAGTGTGGTACAGCTTGCTTCTTTACCTTTTCCAAGTTGCCGCTCTCTCCGGCTCCCGGAGCCGAAGAAGCGGCTTCTTCGCGCAAAGACGATTGTGCCGCTCACAGTGCTCTCCTTAGCGCGGCTTCTGCCGAATGACGCCCCGGAGCGGCTCTTTGCTCCGGACAGCATCCTACCTTCGTCTTTAGCGCCTCTTCTCATCTACATCTCGGCAAAACGCTTTTCCACTATGTCTGGCTAGGAAAAACTGTGCCAGCACAGAAAACATCTCCCATCGTGTTATAGACGTTGAATGTATTTCTGCCAAGTGTTTGGCAGGGAGAAAAGAAAAGTTGTCCAAAACAGCTTCCAATCGAATGTTCATGTGACTGGAAAAGTCAGGAGAGTGCAAAAGTACTGTTTTCTAATAGTTGGCAAGCTGCGCACACAATCCCAGTGTGGTACAGCTTTCTTCTTTACCTTTTCCGAGTTGCCGCTCTCTCCAGCTCCCGGAGCCGAAGAAGCGGCTTCTTCGCGCAAAGACGATTGTGCCGCTCACAGTGCTCTCCTTAGCGCGGCTTCTGCCGAAAGACGCCCGGGAGCGGCTCTTAGCTCCGGACAGCATCCTACCTTCGTCTTTAGCGCCTCTTCTCATCTACATCTCGGCAAAAAGCTTTTCCACTATGTCTGGCTAGGAAGAACTGTGCCAGCACAGAAAACATCTCCCATCGTGTTCTAGAAGTTGCAGAGATGTCTGCCAAGTGTTTGGCAGGAAGAAAAGAAAAGTTGTCAAAAACAGCTTCCAATCGAATGTTCATGTGACTGGAAAAGTCAGGAGAGTGCAAAAGTACTGTTTTCTAATAGTTGGCAAGGTGCGCACACAATCCCAGTGTTGTACAGCTTGCTTCTTTACCTTTTCGAAGTTGCCGCTCTCTCCGGCTCCCGGAGCCGAAGAAGCGGCTTCTTCGCGCAAAGACGATTGTGCCGCTCACAGTGCTCTCCTTAGCGCGGCTTCTGCCGAATGACGCCCCGGAGCGGCTCTTTGCTCCGGACAGCATCCTACCTTCGTCTTTAGCGCCTCTTCTCATCTACATCTCGGCAAAACGCTTTTCCACTATGTCTGGCTAGGAAAAACTGTGCCAGCACAGAAAACATCTCCCATCGTGTTCTAGACGTTGAATGTATTTCTGCCAAGTGTTTGGCAGGGAGAAAAGAAAAGTTGTCCAAAACAGCTTCCAATCGAATGTTGATGTGGTTGGAAAAGTCAGGAGAGTGCAAAAGTACTGTTTTCTAATAGTTGGCAAGGTGCGCACTTAATCCCAGTGTTGTCCAGCTTGCTTCTTTACCTTTTCCGAGTTGCCTCTCTCCCCGGCTGCCGGAGCCGAAGAAGCGGCTTCTTCGCGCAAAGACGATTGTGCCGCTCACAGTGCTCTCCTTAGCGCGGCTTCTGCCGAAAGACGCCCCGGAGCGGCTCTTAGCTCCGGACAGCATCCTACCTTCGTCTTTAGCGCCTCTTCTCATCTACATCTCGGCAAAAAGCTTTTCCACTATGTCTGGCTAGGAAAAACTGTGCCAGCACAGAAAACATCTCCCATCGTGTTCTAGACGTTGCACGGATGTCTGCCAAGTGTTTGGCAGGAAGAAAAGAAAAGTTGTCCAAAACAGCTTCCAATCGAATGTTCATGTGACTGGAAAAGTCAGGAGAGTGCAAAAGTACTGTTTTCTAATAGTTGGCAAGGTGCGCACACAATCCCAGTGTTGTACAGCTTGCTTCTTTACCTTTTCCAAGTAGCCGCTCTCTCCGGCTCCCAGAGCCGAAGAAGCGGCTTCTTAGCGAAAAGACGATTGTGCCGCTCACAGTGCTCTCCTTAGCGCGGCTTCTGCCGAAAGACGCCCGGGAGCGGCTCTTTGCTCCGGACAGCATCCTACCTTCGTCTTTAGCGCCTCTTCTCATCTACATCTCGGCAAAAAGCTTTTCCACTATGTCTGGCTAGGAAAAACTGTGCCAGCACAGAAAACATCTCCCATCGTGTTCTAGACGTTGAATGTATTTCTGCCAAGTGTTTGGCAGGAAGAAAAGAAAAGTTGTCCAAAACAGTTTCCAATCGAATGTTCATGTGACTGGAAAAGTCAGGAGAGTGCAAAAGTACTGTTTTCTAATAGTTGGCAAGGTGCGCACACAATCCCAGTGTTGTACAGCTTGCTTCTTTACCTTTTCCGAGTTGCCGCTCTCCCCGGCTCCCGGAGCCGAAGAAGCGGCTTCTTCGCGCAAAGACGATTGTGCCGCTCACAGTGCTCTCCTTAGCGCGGCTTCTGCCGAAAGACGCCCGGGAGTGGCTCTTAGCTCCGGACAGCATCCTACCTTCGTCTTTAGTGCCTCTTCTCATCTACATCTCGGCAAAAAGCTTTTCCAATATGTCTGGCTCGGAAAAACTGTGCCAGCACAGAAAACATCTCCCATCATGTTCTAGACGTTGCACGGATGTCTGCCAAGTGTTTGGCAGGAAGAAAAGAAAAGTTGTCCAAAACAGCTTCCAATCGAATGTTGATGTGATTGGAAAAGTCAGGAGAGTGCAAAAGTACTGTTTTCTAATAGTTGGCAAGGTGCGCACACAATCCCAGTGTTGTACAGCTTGCTTCTTTACCTTTTCCGAGTTGCCGCTCTCCCCGGCTCCCGGAGCAGAAGAAGCGGCTTCTTCGCGCAAAGACGATTGTGCCGCTCACAGTGCTCTCCTTAGCGCGGCTTCTGCCGAAAGACGCCCCGGAGCGGCTCTTAGCTCCGGACAGCATCCTACCTTCGTCTTTAGCGCCTCTTCTCATCTACATCTCGGCAAAAAGCTTTTCCACTATGTCTGGCTAGGAAAAACTGTGCCAGCACAGAAAACATCTCTCATCATGTTCTAGAAGTTGCAGAGATGTCTGCCAAGTGTTTGGCAGGAAGAAAAGAAAAGTTGTCCAAAACAGCTTCCAATCGAATGTTCATGTGATTGGAAAAGTCAGGAGAGTGCAAAAGTACTGTTTTCTAATAGTTGGCAAGGTGCGCACACAATCCCAGTGTTGTACAGCTTGCTTCTTCACCTTTCCGAAGCTGCCGCTCTCCCCGACTCCCGGAGCCCAAGAAGCGGCTTCTTCGCGCAAAGACGATTGTGCCGCTCACAGTGCTCTCCTTAGCGCGGCTTCTGCCGAAAGACGCCCGGGAGCGGCTCTTAGCTCCGGACAGCATCCTACCTTCTTCTTTAGTGCCTCTTCTCATCTACATCTCGGCAAAAAGCTTTTCCATTATGTCTGGCTAGGAAAAACTGTGCCAGCACAGAAAACATCTCCCATCGTGTTCTAGACGTTGCACGGATGTCTGCCAAGTGTTTGGCAGGAAGAAAAGAAAAGTTGTCCAAAACAGCTTCCAATCGAATGTTCATGTGATTGGAAAAGTCAGGTGAGTGCAAAAGTACTGTTTTCTAATAGTTGGCAAGGTGCGCACACAATCCCAGTGTAGTACAGCTTACTTCTTCACCTTTCCGAAGCTGCCGCTCTCCCCGGCTCCCGGAGCCGAAGAAGCGGCTTCTTCGCGCAAAGACGATTGTGCCGCTCACAGTGCTCTCCTTAGCGCGGCTTCTGCCGAAAGACGCCCGGGAGCGGCTCTTAGCTCCGGACAGCATCCTACCTTCGTCTTTAGCGCCTCTTCTCATCTACATCTCGGCAAAAAGCTTTTCCACTATGTCTGGCTAGGAAAAACTGTGCCAGCACAGAAAACATCTCTCATCGTGTTCTAGAAGTTGCAGAGATGTCTGCCAAGTGTTTGGCAGGAAGAAAAGAAAAGTTTTCCAAAACAGCTTCCAATCGAATGTTCATGTGACTGGAAAAGTCAGGAGAGTGCAAAAGTACTGTTTTGTATCAGTTGGCAAGGTGCGCACACAATCCCAGTGTTGTACAGCTTGCTTCTTTACCTTTTCCAAGCTGCCGCTCTCTCCGGCTCCCAGAGCCGAAGAGGCGGCTTCTTCGCGCAAAGACGATTGTGCCGCTCACAGTGCTCTCCTTAGCGCGGCTTCTGCCGAAAGACGCCCGGGAGCGGCTCTTAGCTCCGGACAGCATCCTACCTTCGTCTTTAGCGCCTCTTCTCATCAACATCTCGGCAAAAAGCTTTTCCACTATGTCTGGCTCGGAAAAACTGTGCCAGCACAGAAAACATCTCCCATCGTGTTCTAGACATTGAATGTATTTCTGCCAAGTGTTTGGCAGGAAGAAAAGAAAAGTTGTCCAAAACAGCTTCCAATCGAATGTTCATGTGACTGGAAAAGTCAGGAGAGTGCAAAAGTACTGTTTTCTAATAGTTGGCAAGGTGCGCACACAATCCCAGTGTTGTACAGCTTGCTTCTTCACCTTTTCGAAGCTGCCGCTCTCCCCGGCTCCCGGAGCCGAAGAAGCGGCTTCTTCGCGCAAAGACGATTGTGCCGCTCACAGTGCTCTCCTTAGCGCGGCTTCTGCCGAAAGACGCCCGGGAGCGGCTCTTAGCTCCGGACAGCATCCTACCTTCGTCTTTAGCGCCTCCTCTCATCTACATCTCAGCAAAAAGCTTTTCCACTATGTCTGGCTAAGAAAAACTGTGCCAGCACAGAAAACATCTCCCATCGTGTTCTAGAAGTTGCAGAGATGTCTGCCAAGTGTTTGGCAGGAAGAAAAGAAAAGTTGTCCAAAACAGCTTCCAATCGAATGTTCATGTGATTGGAAAAGTCAGGAGAGTGCAAAGGTACTCTTTTCTATCAGTTGGCAAGGTGCGCACACAATCCCAGTGTTTACAGCTTGCTTCTTTACCTTTTCCAAGTTGCCGCTCTCTCCGGCTCCCGGAGCCGAAGAAGCGGCTTCTTCGCGCAAAGACGATTGTGCCGCTCACAGTGCTCTCCTTAGCGCGGCTTCTTCCAAAAGACGCCCCGGAGCGGCTCTTAGCTCTGGACAGCATCCTACCTTCGTCTTTAGCGCCTCTTCTCATCTACATCTCGGCAAAAAGCTTTTCCACTATGTCTGGCTCGGAAAAACTGTGCCAGCACAGAAAACATATCCCATCGTGTTCTAGACGTTGCACGGATGTCTGCCAAGTGTTTGGCAGGAAGAAAAGAAAAGTTGTCCAAAACAGCTTCCAATCGAATGTTCATGTGACTGGAAAAGTCAGGAGAGTGCAAAAGTACTGTTTTCTAATAGTTGGCAAGGTGCGCACACAATCCCAGTGTTGTACAGCTTGCTTCTTTACCTTTTCCGAGTCGCCGCTCTCCCCGGCTCCCGGAGCCGAAGAAGCGGCTTCTTCGCGCAAAGACGATTGTGCCGCTCACAGTGCTCTCCTTAGCGCGGCTTCTGCCGAAAGATGCCCGGGAGCGGCTCTTAGCTCCGGACAGCATCCTACCTTCGTCTTTAGCGCCTCTTCTCATCAACATCTCGGCAAAAAGCTTTTCCACTATGTCTGGCTCGGAAAAACTGTGCCAGCACAGAAAACATCTCCCATCGTGTTCTACAAGTTGCAGAGATGTCTCCCAAGTGTTTGGCAGGAAGAAAAGAAAAGTTGTCCAAAACAGCTTCCAATCGGATGTTCATGTGATTGGAAAAGTCAGGAGAGTGCAAAAGTACTGTTTTCTAATAGTTGGCAAGGTGCGCACACAATCCCAGTGTTGTACAGCTTGCTTCTTCACCTTTCCGAAGCTGCCGCTCTCCCCGGCTCCCGGAGCCGAAGAAGCGGCTTCTTCGCGCAAAGACGATTGTGCCGCTCACAGTGCTCTCCTTAGCGCGGCTTCTGCCGAAAGACGCCCGGGAGCGGCTCTTAGCTCCGGACAGCATCCTACCTTCGTCTTTAGCGCCTCTTCTCATCTACATCTCGGCAAAAAGCTTTTCCAATATGTCTGGCTCGGAAAAACTGTGCCAGCACAGAAAACATCTCCCATCATGTTCTAGACGTTGCATGGATGTCTGCCAAGTGTTTGGCAGGAAGAAAAGAAAAGTTGTCTAAAACAGCTTCCAATCGAATGTTCATGTGACTGGAAAAGTCAGGAGAGTGCAAAAGTACTGTTTTCTAATAGTTGGCAAGGTGCGCACACAATCCCAGTGTTGTACAGCTTGCTTCTTTACCTTTTCCGAGTAGCCGCTCTCTCCGGCTCCCGGAGCCGAAGAAGCGGCTTCTTCGCGCAAAGACGATTGTGCCGCTCACAGTGCTCTCCTTAGCGCGGCTTCTGCCGAAAGACGCCCGGGAGCGGCTCTTAGCTCCGGACAGCATCCTACCTTCGTCTTTAGCGCCTCCTCTAATCTACATCTCAGCAAAAAGCTTTTCCACTATGTCTGGCTAGGAAAAACTGTGCCAGCACAGAAAACACCTCCCATCGTGTTCTAGAAGTTGCAGAGATGTCTGCCAAGTGTTTGGCAGGAAGAAAAGAAAAGTTGTCCAAAACAGCTTCAAATCGAATGTTCATGTGATTGGAAAAGTCAGGAGAGTGCAAAGGTACTCTTTTCTATCAGTTGGCAAGGTGCGCACACAATCCCAGTGTTGTACAGCTTGCTTCTTTACCTTTTCCGAGTTGTCGCTCTCCCCGGCTCCCGGAGCCGAAGAAGCGGCTTCTTCGCGCAAAGAGAATTGTGCCGCTCACAGTGCTCTCCTTAGCGCGGCTTCTGCCGAAAGACGCCCCGGAGCGGCTCTTAGCTCCGGACAGCATCCTACCTTCCTCTTTAGCGCCTCTTCTCATCTACATCTCGGCAAAAAGCTTTTCCACTATGTCTGGCTAGGAAAAACTGTGCCAGCACAGAAAACATCTCCCATCGTGTTCTAGACGTTGCACGGATGTCTGCCAAGTGTTTGGCAGGGAGAAAAGAAAAGTTGTCCAAAACAGCTTCCAATCGAATGTTCATGTGACTGGAAAAGTCAGGAGAGTGCAAAAGTACTGTTTTCTAATAGTTGGCAAGGTGCGCACACAATCCCAGTGTTGTACAGCTTGCTTCTTTACCTTTTCCAAGTAGCCGCTCTCTCCGGCTCCCAGAGCCGGAGAAGGGGCTTCTTCGCGAAAAGACGATTGTGCCGCTCACAGTGCTCTCCTTAGCGCGGCTTCTGCCGAAAGACGCCCGGGAGCGGCTCTTTGCTCCGGACAGCATCCTACCTTCGTCTTTAGCGCCTCTTCTCATCTACATCTCGGCAAAAAGCTTTTCCACTATGTCTGGCTAGGAAAAACTGTGCCAGCACAGAAAACATCTCCCATCGTGTTCTAGACGTTGAATGTATTTCTGCCAAGTGTTTGGCAGGAAGAAAAGAAAAGTTGTCCAAAACAGTTTCCAATCGAATGTTCATGTGACTGGAAAAGTCAGGAGAGTGCAAAAGTACTGTTTTCTAATAGTTGGCAAGGTGCGCACACAATCCCAGTGTTGTACAGCTTGCTTCTTTACCTTTTCCGAGTTGTCGCTCTCCCCGGCTCCCGGAGCCGAAGAAGCGGCTTCTTCGCGCAAAGACGATTGTGCCGCTCACAGTGCTCTCCTTAGCGCGGCTTCTGCCGAAAGACGCCCGGGAGCGGCTCTTTGCTCCGGACAGCATCCTACCTTCGTCTTTAGCGCCTCTTCTCATCTACATCTCAGCAAAAAGCTTTTCCACTATGTCTGGCTAGGAAAAACTGTGCCAGCACAGAAAACATCTCCCATCGTGTTCTAGACGTTGCACGGATTTCTGCCAAGTTTTTGGCAGGAAGAAAAGAAAAGTTGTCCAAAAGAGCTTCTAATCGAATGTTCATGTGACTGGAAAAGTCAGGAGAGTGCAAAAGTACTGTTTTCTAATAGTTGGCAAGGTGCGCACACAATCCCAGTGTTGTACAGCTTGCTTCTTCACCTTTTCGAAGCGGCCGCTCTCCCCGGCTCCCGGAGCCGAAGAAGCGGCTTCTTCGCGCAAAGACGATTGTGCCGCTCACAGTGCTCTCCTTAGCGCGGCTTCTGCCGAAAGACACCCGAGAGCGGCTCTTTGCTCCGGACAGCATCCTACCTTCGTCTTTAGCGCCTCTTCTCATCTACATCTCAACAAAAAGCTTTTCCACTATGTCTGGCTAGGAAAAACTGTGCCAGCACAGAAAACATCTCCCATCGTGTTCTAGACGTTGCACGGATGTCTGCCAAGTGTTTGGCAGGAAGAAAAGTTGTCCAAAACAGCTTCCAATCGAATGTTCATGTGACTGGAAAAGTCAGGAGAGTGCAAAAGTACTGTTTTCTAATAGTTGGCAAGGTGCGCACACAATCCCAGTGTTTACAGCTTGCTTCTTTACCTTTTCCAAGTTGCCGCTCTCTCCGGCTCCCGGAGCCGAAGAAGCGGCTTCTTCGCGCAAAGACGATTGTGCCGCTCACAGTGCTCTCCTTAGCGCGGCTTCTTCCAAAAGACGCCCCGGAGCGGCTCTTAGCTCTGGACAGCATCCTACCTTCGTCTTTAGCGCCTCTTCTCATCTACATCTCGGCAAAAGCTTTTCCACTATGTCTGGCTCGGAAAAACTGTGCCAGCACAGAAAACATCTCCCATCGTGTTCTAGACGTTGCACGGATGTCTGCCAAGTGTTTGGCAGGAAGAAAAGAAAAGTTGTCCAAAACAGCTTCCAATCGAATGTTCATGTGACTGGAAAAGTCAGGAGAGTGCAAAAGTACTGTTTTCTAATAGTTGGCAAGGTGCGCACACAATCCCAGTGTTGTACAGCTTGCTTCTTTACCTTTTCCGAGTTGTCGCTCTCCCCGGCTCCCGGAGCCGAAGAAGCGGCTTCTTCGCGCAAAGACGATTGTGCCGCTCACAGTGCTCTCCTTAGCGCGGCTTCTGCCGAAAGACGCCCGGGAGCGGCTCTTTGCTCCGGACAGCATCCTACCTTCGTCTTTAGCGCCTCTTCTCATCTACATCTCAGCAAAAAGCTTTTCCACTATGTCTGGCTAGGAAAAACTGTGCCAGCACAGAAAACATCTCCCATCGTGTTCTAGACGTTGCACGGATTTCTGCCAAGTTTTTGGCAGGAAGAAAAGAAAAGTTGTCCAAAAGAGCTTCTAATCGAATGTTCATGTGACTGGAAAAGTCAGGAGAGTGCAAAAGTACTGTTTTCTAATAGTTGGCAAGGTGCGCACACAATCCCAGTGTTGTACAGCTTGCTTCTTCACCTTTTCGAAGCGGCCGCTCTCCCCGGCTCCCGGAGCCGAAGAAGCGGCTTCTTCGCGCGAAGACGATTGTGCCGCTCACAGTGCTCTCCTTAGCGCGGCTTCTGCCGAAAGACACCCGAGAGCGGCTCTTTGCTCCGGACAGCATCCTACCTTCGTCTTTAGCGCCTCTTCTCATCTACATCTCAACAAAAAGCTTTTCCACTATGTCTGGCTAGGAAAAACTGTGCCAGCACAGAAAACATCTCCCATCGTGTTCTAGACGTTGCACGGATGTCTGCCAAGTGTTTGGCAGGAAGAAAAGTTGTCCAAAACAGCTTCCAATCGAATGTTCATGTGACTGGAAAAGTCAGGAGAGTGCAAAAGTACTGTTTTCTAATAGTTGGCAAGGTGCGCACACAATCCCAGTGTTTACAGCTTGCTTCTTTACCTTTTCCAAGTTGCCGCTCTCTCCGGCTCCCGGAGCCGAAGAAGCGGCTTCTTCGCGCAAAGACGATTGTGCCGCTCACAGTGCTCTCCTTAGCGCGGCTTCTTCCAAAAGACGCCCCGGAGCGGCTCTTAGCTCTGGACAGCATCCTACCTTCGTCTTTAGCGCCTCTTCTCATCTACATCTCGGCAAAAGCTTTTCCACTATGTCTGGCTCGGAAAAACTGTGCCAGCACAGAAAACATCTCCCATCGTGTTCTAGACGTTGCACGGATGTCTGCCAAGTGTTTGGCAGGAAGAAAAGAAAAGTTGTCCAAAACAGCTTCCAATCGAATGTTCATGTGACTGGAAAAGTCAGGAGAGTGCAAAGGTACTGTTTTCTAATAGTTGGCAAGGTGTGCACACAATCTCCGTGTTGTACAGCTTGCTTCTTTACCTTTTCCGAGTTGCCGCTCTCCCCGGCTCCCGGAGCCGAAGAAGCGGCTTCTTCGCGCAATGACGATTGTGCCGCTCACAGTGCTCTCCTTAGCGCGGCTTCTGCCGAAAGACGCCCCGGAGCGGCTCTTAGCTCCGGACAGCATCCTACCTTCGTCTTTAGCGCCTCTTCTCATCTACATCTCGGCAAAAAGCTTTTCCACTATGTCTGGCTAGGAAAAACTGTGCCAGCACAGAAAACATCTCCCATCGTGTTCTAGAAGTTGCAGAGATGTCTGCCAAGTGTTTGGCAGGAAGAAAAGTTGTCCAAAACAGCTTCCAATCGAATGTTCATGTGATTGGAAAAGTCAGGAGAGTGCAAAGGTACTGTTTTCTATCAGTTTGCAAGGTGCGCACACAATCCCAGTGTTGTACAGCTTGCTTCTTCACCTTTCTGAAGCTGCCGCTCTCTCCGGCTCCCGGAGCCGAAGAAGCGGCTTCTTCGCGCAAAGACGATTGTGCCGCTCACAGTGCTCTCCTTAGCGCGGCTTCTGCCGTAAGACGCCCGGGAGCGGCTCTTTGCTCCGGACAGCATCCTACCTTCGTCTTTAGCGCCTCTTCTCATCAACATCTCGGCAAAAAGCTTTTCCACTATGTCTGGCTAGGAAAAACTGTGCCAGCACAGAAAACATCGCCCATCATGTTCTAGACGTTGCACGGATGTCTGCCAGGTGTTTGGCATGGAGAAAAGAAAAGTTGTCCAAAACAGCTTCCAATCGAATGTTCATGTGACTGGAAAAGTCAGGAGAGTGCAAAAGTACTGTTTTCTAATAGTTGGCAAGGTGTGCACACAATCCCAGTGTTGTACAGCTTGCTTCTTTACCTTTTCCGAGTTGTCGCTCTCCCCGGCTCCCGGAGCCGAAGAAGCGGCTTCTTCGTGCAAAGACGATTGTGCCGCTCACAGTGCTCTCCTTAGCGCGGCTTCTGCCGAAAGACGCCCCGGAGCGGCTCTTAGCTCCGGACAGCATCCTACCTTCCTCTTTAGCGCCTCTTCTCATCTACATCTCGGCAAAAAGCTTTTCCACTATGTCTGGCTAGGAAAAACTGTGCCAGCACAGAAAACATCTCCCATCATGTTCTAGACGTTGCACGGATGTCTGCCAGGTGTTTGGCATGGAGAAAAGAAAAGTTGTCCAAAACAGCTTCCAATCGAACGTTCATGTGATTGGAAAAGTCAGGAGAGTGCAAAAGTACTGTTTTCTAATAGTTGGCAAGGTGCGCACACAATCCCAGTGTTGTACAGCTTGCTTCTTTACCTTTTCCAAGTAGCCGCTCTCTCCGGCTCCCAGAGCCGAAGAAGCGGCTTCTTCGCGCAAAGACGATTGTGCCGCTCACAGTGCTCTCCTTAGCGCGGCTTCTGCCGAAAGACGCCCGGGAGCGGCTCTTAGCTCCGGACAGCATCCTACCTTCGTCTTTAGCGCCTCCTCTAATCTACATCTCAGCAAAAAGCTTTTCCACTATGTCTGGCTAAGAAAAACTGTGCCAGCACAGAAAACATCTCCCATTATGTTCTAGAAGTTGCAGAGATGTCTGCCAAGTGTTTGGCAGGAAGAAAAGTTGTCCAAAACAGCTTCCAATCGAATGTTCATGTGATTGGAAAAGTCAGGAGAGTGCAAACGTACTGTTTTCTATCAGTTTGCAAGGTGCGCACACAATCCCAGTGTTGTACAGCTTGCTTCTTCACCTTTCTGAAGCTGCCGCTCTCTCCGGCTCCCGGAGCCGAAGAAGCGGCTTCTTCGCGCAAAGACGATTGTGCCGCTCACAGTGCTCTCCTTAGCGCGGCTTCTGCCGTAAGACGCCCGGGAGCGGCTCTTTGCTCCGGACAGCATCCTATTTTCGTCTTTAGCGCCTCTTCTCATCTACATCTCAGCAAAAAGCTTTTCCACTATGTCTGGCTAAGAAAAACTGTGCCAGCACAGAAAACATCTCCCATCGTGTTCTAGACGTTGAATGTATTTCTGCCAAGTGTTTGGCAGGAAGAAAAGAAAAGTTGTCCAAAACAGCTTCCAATCGAATGTTCATGTGACTGGAAAAGTCAGGAGAGTGCAAAAGTACTGTTTTCTAATAGTTGGCAAGGTGTGCACACTATCCCAGTGTTGTACAGCTTGCTTCTTTACCTTTTCCGAGTTGTCGCTCTCCCCGGCTCCCGGAGCCGAAGAAGCGGCTTCTTCGCCCAAAGACGATTGTGCCGCTCACTGTGCTCTCCTTAGAGCGGCTTCTGCCGAAAGACGCCCCGGAGCGGCTCTTAGCTCCGGACAGCATCCTACCTTCCTCTTTAGCGCCTCTTCTCATCTACATCTCGGCAAAAAGCTTTTCCACTATGTCTGGCTAGGAAAAACTGTGCCAGCACAGAAAACATCGCCCATCGTGTTCTAGACGTTGCACGGATGTCTGCCAGGTGTTTGGCAGGGAGAAAAGAAAAGTTGTCCAAAACAGCTTCCAATCGAATGTTCATGTGATTGGAAAAGTCAGGAGAGTGCAAAAGTACTGTTTTCTAATAGTTGGCAAGGTGCGCACACAATCCCAGTGTTGTACAGCTTGCTTCTTTACCTTTTCCAAGTAGCCGCTCTCTCCGGCTCCCAGAGCCGAAGAAGCGGCTTCTTCGCGCAAAGACGATTGTGCCGCTCACAGTGCTCTCCTTAGCGCGGCTTCTGCCGAAAGACGCCCCGGAGCGGCTCTTAGCTCCGGACAGCATTCTACCTTGGTCTTTAGCGCCTCTTCTCATCTACATCTCGGCAAAAAGCTTTTCCACTATGTCTGGCTAGGAAAAACTGTGCCAGCACAGAAAACATCTCCCATCGTGTTCTAGAAGTTGCAGAGATGTCTGCCAAGTGTTTGGCAGGAAGAAAAGAAAAGTTGTCAACAACAGCTTCCAATCGAATGTTCATGTGATTGGAAAAGTAAGGAGAGTGCAAAGGTACTTTTTTCTATCAGTTGGCAAGGTGCGCACACAATCCCAGTGCTGTACAGCTTGCTTCTTTACCTTTTCCAAGTAGCCGCTCTCTCCGGCTCCCAGAGCCGAAGAAGCGGCTTCTTAGCGAAAAGACGATTGTGCCGCTCACAATGCTCTCCTTAGCGCGGCTTCTGCCGAAAGACGCCCGGGAGCGGCTCTTTGCTCCGGACAGCATCCTACCTTCGTCTTTAGCGCCTCTTCTCATCTACATCTCGGCAAAAAGCTTTTCCACTATGTCTGGCTAGGAAAAACTGTGCCAGGACAGAAAACATCTCCCATCGTGTTCTAGACGTTGCACGGATGTCTGCCAAGTGTTTGGCAGGAAGAAAAGAAAAGTTGTCCAAAACAGTTTCCAATCGAATGTTCATGTGACTGGAAAAGTCAGGAGAGTGCAAAAGTACTGTTTTCTAATAGTTGGCAAGGTGCGCACACAATCCCAGTGTTGTACAGCTTGCTTCTTTACCTTTTCCGAGTTGCCGCTCTCCCCGGCTCCCGGAGCCGAAGAAGCGGCTTCTTCGCGCAAAGACGATTGTGCCGCTCACAGTGCTCTCCTTAGCGCGGCTTCTGCCGAAAGACGCCCGGCAGCGGCTCTTAGCTCCGGAGAGCATCCTACCTTCGTCTTTCGCGTCTTTTGTTGTCTACATCTCGGCAAAACGCTTTCCCACTCTGTCTGGCTCGGAAAAACTGTGCCAGCACAGAAAACATCTCCCATCGTTTTCTAGACGTTGCACAAATGTCTGCCAAGTGTTTGGCAGGAAGAAAAGAAAAGTTGGCCAAAACAGCTTCCAATCGAATGTTCATGTGACTGGAAAAGTCAGGAGAGTGCAAAAGTACTGTTTTCTAATAGTTGGCAAGGTGCGCACACAATCCCAGTGTTGTACAGCTTGCTTCTTTACCTTTTCCAAGTAGCCGCTCTCTCCGGCTCCCGGAGCCGAAGAAGCGGCTTCTTCGCGCAAAGACGATTGTGCCGCTCACAGTGCTCTCCTTAGCGCGGCTTCTGCCGAAAGACGCCCGGGAGCGGCTCTTTGCTCCGGACAGCATCCTACCTTCGTCTTTAGTGCCTCTTCTCATCTACATCTCGGCAAAAACCTTTTCCAATATGTCTGGCTCGGAAAAACTGTGCCAGCACAGAAAACATCTCCCATCGTGTTCTAGAAGTTGCAGAGATGTCTGCCAAGTGTTTGGCAGGGAGAAAAGAAAAGTTGTCCAAAACAGCTTCCAATCGAATGTTCATGTGATTGGAAAAGTCAGGAGAGTGCAAAGGTACTCTTTTCTATCAGTTGGCAAGGTGCGCACACAATCCCAGTGTTGTACAGCTTGCTTCTTCACCTTTCCGAAGCTGCCGCTCTCTCCGACTCCTGGAGCCGAAGAAGCGGCTTCTTCGTGCAAAGACGATTGTGCCGCTCACAGTGCTCTCCTTAGCGCGGCTTCTGCCGAAAGACACCCGGGAGCGGCTCTTTGCTCCGGACAGCATCCTACCTTCGTCTTTAGCGCCTCTTCTCATCTACATCTCGGCAAAAAGCTTTTCCACTATGTCTGGCTCGGAAAAACTGTGCCAGCACAGAAAACATCTCCCATCGTGTTCTAGACGTTGCACGGATGTCTGCCAAGTGTTTGGCAGGAAGAAAAGAAAAGTTGTCCAAAACAGCTTCCAATCGAATGTTCATGTGACTGGAAAAGTCAGGAGAGTGGAAAAGTACTGTTTTCTAATAGTTGGCAAGCTGCGCACACAATCCCAGTGTGGTACAGCTTGCTTCTTTACCTTTTCCAAGTTGCCGCTCTCTCCGGCTCCCAGGGCCGAAGAAGCGGCTTCTTCGCGCAAAGACGATTGTGCCGCTCACAGTGCTCTCCTTAGCGCGGCTTCTGCCGAAAGACGCCCCGGAGCGGCTCTTAGCTCCGGACAGCATTCTACCTTCGTCTTTAGCGCCTCTTCTCATCTACATCTCGGCAAAAAGCTTTTCCACTATGTCTGGCTAGGAAAAACTGTGCCAGCACAGAAAACATCTCCCATCGTGTTCTAGAAGTTGCAGAGATGTCTGCCAAGTGTTTGGCAGGAAGAAAAGAAAAGTTGTCCAAAACAGCTTCCAATCGAATGTTCATGTGATTGGAAAAGTAAGGAGAGTGCAAAGGTACTTTTTTCTATCAGTTGGCAAGGTGCGCACACAATCCCAGTGTTGTACAGCTTGCTTCTTTACCTTTTCCGAGCTGCCGCTCTCTCCGGCTCCCGGAGCCGAAGAAGCGGCTTCTTCGCGCAAAGACGATTGTGCCGCTCACAGTGCTCTCCTTAGCGCGGCTTCTGCCGAAAGACGCCCGGGAGCGGCTCTTTGCTCCGGACAGCATCCTACCTTCGTCTTTAGTGCCTCTTCTCATCTACATCTCGGCAAAAACCTTTTCCAATATGTCTGGCTCGGAAAAACTGTGCCAGCACAGAAAACATCTCCCATCGTGTTCTAGACGTTGCACGGATGTCTGCCAAGTGTTTGGCAGGAAGAAAAGAAAAGTTGTCCAAAACAGCTTCCAATCGAATGTTGATGTGATTGGAAAAGTCAGGAGAGTGCAAAAGTACTGTTTTCTAACAGTTGGCAAGGTGCGCACACAATCCCAGTGTTGTACAGCTTGCTTCTTTACCTTTTCCGAGTTGCCGCTCTCCCCGGCTCCCGGAGCAGAAGAAGCGGCTTCTTCGCGCAAAGACGATTGTGCCGCTCACAGTGCTCTCCTTAGCGCGGCTTCTGCCGAAAGACGCCCCGGAGCGGCTCTTAGCTCCGGACAGCATCCTACCTTCGTCTTTAGCGCCTCTTCTCATCTACATCTCAGCAAAAAGCTTTTCCACTATGTCTGGCTAGGAAAAACTGTGCCAGCACAGAAAACATCTCTCATCATGTTCTAGACGTTGCACGGATGTCTGCCAAGTGTTTGGCAGGGAGAAAAGAAAAGTTGTCCAAAACAGCTTCCAATCGAATGTTCATGTGACTGGAAAAGTCAGGAGAGTGCAAAAGTACTGTTTTCTAACAGTTGGCAAGGTGCGCACACAATCCCAGTGTTGTACAGCTTGCTTCTTTACCTTTTCCGAGTTGCCGCTCTCCCCGGCTCCCGGAGCAGAAGAAGCGGCTTCTTCGCGCAAAGACGATTGTGCCGCTCACAGTGCTCTCCTTAGCGCGGCTTCTGCCGAAAGACGCCCCGGAGCGGCTCTTAGCTCCGGACAGCATCCTACCTTCGTCTTTAGCGCCTCTTCTCATCAACATCTCGGCAAAAAGCTTTTCCACTATGTCTGGCTCGGAAAAACTGTGCCAGCACAGAAAACATCTCCCATCGTGTTCTAGACGTTGAATGTATTTCTGCCAAGTGTTTGGCAGGAAGAAAAGAAAAGTTGTCCAAAACAGCTTCCAATCGAATGTTCATGTGACTGGAAAAGTCAGGAGAGTTCAAAAGTACTGTTTTCTAATAGTTGGCAAGGTGCGCACACAATCCCAGTGTTGTACAGCTTGCTTCTTCACCTTTCCGAAGCTGCCGCTCTCCCCGGCTCCCGGAGCCGAAGAAGCGGCTTCTTTGCGCAAAGACGATTGTGCCGCTCACAGTGCTCTCCTTAGCGCGGCTTCTGCCGAAAGACGCCCGGGAGCGGCTCTTAGCTCCGGACAGCATCCTACCTTCGTCTTTAGCGCCTCTTCTCATCTACATCTCGGCAAAAAGCTTTTCCACTATGTCTGGCTAGGAAAAACTGTGCCAGCACAGAAAACATCTCCCATCGTGTTCTAGACGTTGCACGGATTTCTGCCAAGTTTTTGGCAGGAAGAAAAGAAAAGTTGTCCAAAACAGCTTCCAATCGAATGTTCATGTGACTGGAAAAGTCAGGAGAGTGCAAAAGTACTGTTTTCTAATAGTTGGCAAGGTGCGCACACAATCTCAGTGTTGTACGGCTTGCTTCTTTACCTTTTCCGAGTTGCCGCTCTCCTTGGCTCCCGGAGCCGAAGAAGCGGCTTCTTCGCGCAAAGACGATTGTGCCGCTCACAGTGCTCTCCTTAGCGCGGCTTCTGCCGAAAGACGCCCGGCAGCGGCTCTTAGCTCCGGAGAGCATCCTACCTTCGTCTTTCGCGTCTTTTGTTGTCTACATCTCGGCAAAACGCTTTCCCACTCTGTCTGGCTCGGAAAAACTGTGCCAGCACAGAAAACATCTCCCATCGTTTTCTAGACGTTGCACGGATGTCTGCCAAGTGTTTGGCAGGAAGAAAAGAAAAGTTGTCCAAAACAGCTTCCAATCGAATGTTCATGTGACTGGAAAAGTCAGGAGAGTGCAAAAGTACTGTTTTCTAATAGTTGGCAAGGTGCGCACACAATCCCAGTGTTGTACAGCTTGCTTCTTTACCTTTTCCGAGTTGTCGCTCTCGCCGGCTCCCGGAGCCGAAGAAGCGGCTTCTTCGCGCAAAGACGATTGTGCCGCTCACAGTGCTCTCCTTAGCGCGGCTTCTGCCGAAAGACGCCCCGGAGCGGCTCTTAGCTCCGGACAGCATCCTACCTTCCTCTTTAGCGCCTCTTCTCATCTACATCTCGGCAAAAAGCTTTTCCACTATGTCTGGCTAGGAAAAACTGTGCCAGCACAGAAAACATCTCCCATCGTGTTCTAGAAGTTGCAGAGATGTCTGCCAAGTGTTTGGCAGGAAGAAAAGTTGTCCAAAACAGCTTCCAATCGAATGTTCATGTGATTGGAAAAGCCAGGAGAGTGCAAAGGTACTGTTTTCTATCAGTTGGCAAGGTGCGTACACAATCCCAGTGTTCTACAGCTTGCTTCTTCACCTTCCCGAAGCTGCCGCTCTCGCCGGCTCCCGGAGCCCAAGAAGCGGCTTCTTCGCGCAAAGACGATTGTGCCGCTCACAGTGCTCTCCTTAGCGCGGCTTCTGCCGTAAGACTCCCGGGAGCGGCTCTTTGCTCCGGACAGCATCCAACCTTCGTCTTTAGCGCCTCTTCTCATCTACATCTCAGCAAAAAGCTTTTCCACTATGTCTGGCTTAGAAAAACTGTGCCAGCACAGAAAACATCTCCCATTGTGTTCTAGATGTTGCAGAGATTTCTGCCAAGTGTTTGGCAGGAAGAAAAGAAAAGTTGTCCAAAACAGCTTCCAATCGAATGTTCATGTGACTGGAAAAGTCAGGAGAGTGCAAAAGTACTGTTTTCTAATAGTTGGCAAGGTGTGCACACAATCCCAGTGTTGTACAGCTTGCTTCTTCACCTTCCCGAAGCTGCCGCTCTCGCCGGCTCCCGGAGCCCAAGAAGCGGCTTCTTCGCGCAAAGACGATTGTGCCGCTCACAGTGCTCCTTAGCGCGGCTTCTGCCGAAAGACGCCCGGGAGCGGCTCTTAGCTCTGAAGAGCATCCTACCTTCGTCTCTAGCTCCTCTTCTCATCTACATCTTAGCAAAACGCTTTTCCTCTCTGTCTGGCTAGGAAAAACTGTGCCAGCACAGAAAACATATCCCATCATGTTCTAGAAGTTGCAGAGATGTCTGCCAAGTGTTTGGCAGGAAGAAAAGAAAAGTTGTCCAAAACAGCTTCCAATCGAATGTTCATGTGATTGGAAAAGTAAGGAGAGTGCAAAGGTACTTTTTTCTATCAGTTGGCAAGGTGCGCACACAATCCCAGTGTTGTACAGCTTGCTTCTTCACCATTCCGAAGCTGCCGCTCTCTCCGACTCCTGGAGCCGAAGAAGCGGCTTCTTCGTGCAAAGACGATTGTGCCGCTCACAGTGCTCTCCTTAGCGCGGCTTCTGCCGAAAGACACCCGGGAGCGGCTCTTTGCTCCGGACAGCATCCTACCTTCGTCTTTAGCGCCTCTTCTCATCTACATCTCGGCAAAAAGCTTTTCCACTATGTCTGGCTCGGAAAAACTGTGCCAGCACAGAAAACATCTCCCATCGTGTTCTAGACGTTGCACGGATGTCTGCCAAGTGTTTGGCAGGAAGAAAAGAAAAGTTGTCCAAAACAGCTTCCAATCGAATGTTCATGTGACTGGAAAAGTCAGGAGAGTGCAAAAGTACTGTTTTCTAATAGTTGGCAAGGTGCGCACACAATCCCAGTGTTGTACAGCTTGCTTCTTTACCTTTTCCGAGTTGCCGCTCTCCCCGGCTCCCGGAGCAGAAGAAGCGGCTTCTTCGCGCAAAGACGATTGTGCCGCTCACAGTGCTCTCCTTAGCGCGGCTTCTGCCGAAAGACGCCCCGGAGCGGCTCTTAGCTCCGGACAGCATCCTACCTTCGTCTTTAGCGCCTCTTCTCATCTACATCTCGGCAAAAAGCTTTTCCACTATGTCTGGCTAGGAAAAACTGTGCCAGCACAGAAAACATCTCTCATCATGTTCTAGAAGTTGCAGAGATGTCTGCCAAGTGTTTGGCAGGAAGAAAAGAAAAGTTGTCCAAAACAGCTTCCAATCGAATGTTCATGTGATTGGAAAAGTCAGGAGAGTGCAAAAGTACTGTTTTCTAATAGTTGGCAAGGTGCGCACACAATCCCAGTGTTGTACAGCTTGCTTCTTCACCTTTCCAAAGCTGCCGCTCTCCCCGACTCCCGGAGCCGAAGAAGCGGCTTCTTCGCGCAAAGACGATTGTGCCGCTCACAGTGCTCTCCTTAGCGCGGCTTCTGCCGAAAGACGCCCGGGAGCGGCTCTTTGCTCCGGACAGCATCCTACCTTCGTCTTTAGTGCCTCTTCTCATCTACATCTCAGCAAAAAGCTTTTCCACTATGTCTGGTTAAGAAAAACTGTGCCAGCACAGAAAACATCTCCCATCGTGTTCTAGACGTTGCACGGAGGTCTGCCAAGTGTTTGGCAGGGAGAAAAGAAAAGTTGTCCAAAACAGCTTCCAATCGAATGTTCATGTGACTGGAAAAGTCAGGAGAGTGCAAAAGTACTGTTTTGTATCAGTTGGCAAGGTGCGCACACAATCCCAGTGTTGTACAGCTTGCTTCTTTACCTTTTCCAAGCTGCCGCTCTCTCCGGCTCCCAGAGCCGAAGAGGCGGCTTCTTCGCGCAAAGACGATTGTGCCGCTCACAGTGCTCTCCTTAGCGCGGCTTCTGCCGAAAGACGCCCGGGAGCGGCTCTTAGCTCCGGACAGCATCCTACCTTCGTCTTTAGCGCCTCTTCTCATCAACATCTCGGCAAAAAGCTTTTCCACTATGTCTGGCTCGGAAAAACTGTGCCAGCACAGAAAACATCTCCCATCGTGTTCTAGACGTTGAATGTATTTCTGCCAAGTGTTTGGCAGGAAGAAAAGAAAAGTTGTCCAAAACAGCTTCCAATCGAATGTTCATGTGACTGGAAAAGTCAGGAGAGTTCAAAAGTACTGTTTTCTAATAGTTGGCAAGGTGCGCACACAATCCCAGTGTTGTACAGCTTGCTTCTTCACCTTTCCGAAGCTGCCGCTCTCCCCGGCTCCCGGAGCTGAAGAAGCGGCTTCTTTGCGCAAAGACGATTGTGCCGCTCACAGTGCTCTCCTTAGCGCGGCTTCTGCCGAAAGACGCTCGGGAGCGGCTCTTAGCTCCGGACAGCATCCTACCTTCGTCTTTAGCGCCTCTTCTCATCTACATCTCGGCAAAAAGCTTTTCCACTATGTCTGGCTAGGAAAAACTGTGCCAGCACAGAAAACATCTCCCATCGTGTTCTAGACGTTGCACGGATTTCTGCCAAGTTTTTGGCCGGAAGAAAAGAAAAGTTGTCCAAAACAGCTTCCAATCGAATGTTCATGTGACTGGAAAAGTCAGGAGAGTGCAAAAGTACTGTTTTCTAATAGTTGGCAAGGTGTGCACACAATCTCAGTGTTGTACGGCTTGCTTCTTTACCTTTTCCGAGTTGCCACTCTCCCCGGCTCCCGGAGCCGAAGAAGCGGCTTCTTCGCGCAAAGACGATTGTGCCGCTCACAGTGCTCTCCTTAGCGCGGCTTCTGCTGAAAGACGCCCCGGAGCGGCTCTTAGCTCCGGACAGCATCCTACCTTCGTCTTTAGCGCCTCTTCTCATCTACATCTCGGCAAAAAGCTTTTCCACTATGTCTGGCTAGGAAAAACTGTGCCAGCACAGAAAACATCTCCCATCGTGTTCTAGAAGTTGCAGAGATGTCTGCCAAGTGTTTGGCAGGAAGAAAAGTTGTCCAAAACAGCTTCCAATCGAATGTTCATGTGATTGGAAAAGTCAGGAGAGTGCAAAGGTACTGTTTTCTATCAGTTTGCAAGGTGCGCACACAATCCCAGTGTTGTACAGCTTTCTTCTTCACCTTTCTGAAGCTGCCGCTCTCTCCGGCTCCCGGAGCCGAAGAAGCGGCTTCTTCGCGCAAAGACGATTGTGCCGCTCACAGTGCTCTCCTTAGCGCGGCTTCTGCCGAAAGACGCCCCGGAGCGGCTCTTAGCTCCGGACAGCATCCTACCTTCCTCTTTAGCGCCTCTTCTCATCTACATCTCGGCAAAAAGCTTTTCCACTATGTCTGGCTAGGAAAAACTGTGCCAGCACAGAAAACATCGCCCATCGTGTTCTAGAAGTTGCAGAGATGTCTGCCAGGTGTTTGGCAGGGAGAAAACAAAAGTTGTCCAAAACAGCTTCCAATCGAACGTTCATGTGATTGGAAAAGTCAGGAGAGTGCAAAAGTACTGTTTTCTAATAGTTGGCAAGGTGCGCACACAATCCCAGTGTTGTACAGCTTGCTTCTTTACCTTTTCCAAGTAGCCGCTCTCTCCGGCTCCCAGAGCCGAAGAAGCGGCTTCTTCGCGCAAAGACGATTGTGCCGCTCACAGTGCTCTCCTTAGCGCGGCTTCTGCCGAAAGACGTCCGGGAGCGGCTCTTAGCTCCAGACAGCATCCTACCTTCGTCTTTAGCGCCTCCTCTCATCTACATCTCAGCAAAAAGCTTTTCCACTATGTCTGGCTAAGAAAAACTGTGCCAGCACAGAAAACATCTCCCATTATGTTCTAGAAGTTGCAGAGATGTCTGCCAAGTGTTTGGCAGGAAGAAAAGTTGTCCAAAACAGCTTCCAATCGAATGTTCATGTGATTGGAAAAGTCAGGAGAGTGCAAAGGTACTGTTTTCTATCAGTTTGCAAGGTGCGCACACAATCCCAGTGTTCTACAGCTTGCTTCTTCACCTTCCCGAAGCTGCCGCTCTCTCCGGCTCCCGGAGCCGAAGAAGCGGCTTCTTCGCGCAAAGACGATTGTGCCGCTCACAGTGCTCTCCTTAGCGCGGCTTCTGCCGTAAGACGCCCGGGAGCGGCTCTTTGCTCCGGACAGCATCCTACCTTCGTCTTTAGCGCCTCTTCTCATCTACATCTCAGCAAAAAGCTTTTCCACTATGTCTGGCTAAGAAAAACTGTGCCAGCACAGAAAACATCTCCCATTGTGTTCTAGATGTTGCATGGATGTCTGCCAAGTGTTTGGCAGGAAGAAAAGAAAAGTTGTCCAAAACAGCTTCCAATCGAATGTTCATGTGACTGGAAAAGTCAGGAGAGTGCAAAAGTACTGTTTTCTAATAGTTGGGAAGGTGTGCACACAATCCAAGTGTTGTACAGCTTGCTTCTTTACCTTTTCCGAGTTGTCGCTCTCCCCGGCTCCCGGAGCCGAAGAAGCGGCTTCTTCGTGCAAAGACGATTGTGCCGCTCACAGTGCTCTCCTTAGAGCGGCTTCTGCCGAAAGACGCCCCGGAGCGGCTCTTAGCTCCGGACAGCATCCTACCTTCCTCTTTAGCGCCTCTTCTCATCTACATCTCGGCAAAAAGCTTTTCCACTATGTCTGGCTAGGAAAAACTGTGCCAGCACAGAAAACATCGCCCATCGTGTTCTAGAAGTTGCAGAGATGTCTGCCAGGTGTTTGGCAGGGAGAAAAGAAAAGTTGTCCAAAACAGCTTCCAATCGAACGTTCATGTGATTGGAAAAGTCAGGAGAGTGCAAAAGTACTGTTTTCTAATAGTTGGCAAGGTGCGCACACAATCCCAGTGTTGTACAGCTTGCTTCTTTACCTTTTCCAAGTAGCCGCTCTCTCCGGCTCCCAGAGCCGAAGAAGCGGCTTCTTCGCGCAAAGACGATTGTGCCGCTCACAGTGCTCTCCTTAGAGCGGCTTCTGCCGAAAGACGCCCCGGAGCGGCTCTTAGCTCCGGACAGCATCCTACCTTCCTCTTTAGCGCCTCTTCTCATCTACATCTCGGCAAAAAGCTTTTCCACTATGTCTGGCTAGGAAAAACTGTGCCAGCACAGAAAACATCGCCCATCGTGTTCTAGACGTTGCATGGATGTCTGCCAGGTGTTTGGCAGGGAGAAAAGAAAAGTTGTCCAAAACAGCTTCCAATCGAACGTTCATGTGATTGGAAAAGTCAGGAGAGTGCAAAAGTACTGTTTTCTAATAGTTGGCAAGGTGCGCACACAATCCCAGTGTTGTACAGCTTGCTTCTTTACCTTTTCCAAGTAGCCGCTCTCTCCGGCTCCCAGAGCCGAAGAAGCGGCTTCTTCGCGCAAAGACGATTGTGCCGCTCACAGTGCTCTCCTTAGCGCGGCTTCTGCCGAAAGACGCCCGGGAGCGGCTCTTAGCTCCGGACAGCATCCTACCTTCGTCTTTAGCGCCTCCTCTCATCTACATCTCAGCAAAAAGCTTTTCCACTATGTCTGGCTAAGAAAAACTGTGCCAGCACAGAAAACATCTCCCATTATGTTCTAGAAGTTGCAGAGATTTCTGCCAAGTTTTTGGCAGGAAGAAAAGTTGTCCAAAACAGCTTCCAATCGAATGTTCATGTGATTGGAAAAGTCAGGAGAGTGCAAAGGTACGGTTTTCTATCAGTTTGCAAGGTGCGCACACAATCCCAGTGTTGTACAGCTTGCTTCTTCACCTTTCTGAAGCTGCCGCTCTCTCCGGCTCCCGGAGCCGAAGAAGCGGCTTCTTCGCGCAAAGACGATTGTGCCGCTCACAGTGCTCTCCTTAGCGCGGCTTCTGCCGTAAGACGCCCGGGAGCGGCTCTTTGCTCTGGACAGCATCCTACCTTCGTCTTTAGCGCCTCTTCTCATCTACATCTCAGCAAAAAGCTTTTCCACTATGTCTGGCTAAGAAAAACTGTGCCAGCACAGAAAACATCTCCCATTGTGTTCTAGATGTTGCATGGATGTCTGCCAAGTGTTTGGCAGGAAGAAAAGAAAAGTTGTCCAAAACAGCTTCCAATCGAATGTTCATGTGACTGGAAAAGTCAGGAGAGTGCAAAAGTACTGTTTTCTAATAGTTGGCAAGGTGTGCACACAATCCCAGTGTTGTACAGCTTGCTTCTTTACCTTTTCCGAGTTGTCGCTCTCCCCGGCTCCCGGAGCCGAAGAAGCGGCTTCTTCGCGCAAAGACGATTGTGCCGCTCACAGTGCTCTCCTTAGAGCGGCTTCTGCCGAAAGACGCCCCGGAGCGGCTCTTAGCTCCGGACAGCATCCTACCTTCCTCTTTAGCGCCTCTTCTCATCTACATCTCGGCAAAAAGCTTTTCCACTATGTCTGGCTAGGAAAAACTGTGCCAGCACAGAAAACATCGCCCATCGTGTTCTAGACGTTGCACGGATGTCTGCCAGGTGTTTCTGCAGGGAGAAAAGAAAAGTTGTCCAAAACAGCTTCCAATCGAATGTTCATGTGATTGGAAAAGTCAGGAGAGTGCAAAAGTACTGTTTTCTAATAGTTGGCAAGGTGTGCACACAATCCCAGTGTTGTACAGCTTGCTTCTTTACCTTTTCCAAGTAGCCGCTCTCTCCGGCTCCCAGAGCCGAAGAAGCGGCTTCTTCGCGCAAAGACGATTGTGCCGCTCACAGTGCTCTCCTTAGCGCGGCTTCTGCCGAAAGACGCCCGGGAGCGGCTCTGAGCTCCGGACAGCATCCTACCTTCGTCTTTAGCGCCTCCTCTCATCTACATCTCAGCAAAAAGCTTTTCCACTATGTCTGGCTAAGAAAAACTGTGCCAGCACAGAAAACATCTCCCATCGTGTTCTAGAAGTTGCAGAGATGTCTGCCAAGTGTTTGGCAGGAAGAAAAGAAAAGTTGTCCAAAACAGCTTCCAATCGAATGTTCATGTGATTGGAAAAGTCAGGAGAGTGCAAAGGTACTCTTTTCTATCAGTTGGCAAGGTGCGTACACAATCCCAGTGTTGTACAGCTTGCTTCTTCACCTTTCCGAAGCTGCCGCTCTCTCCGACTCCTGGAGCCGAAGAAGCGGCTTCTTCGTGCAAAGACGATTGTGCCGCTCACAGTGCTCTCCTTAGCGCGGCTTCTGCCGAAAGACACCCGGGAGCGGCTCTTTGCTCCGGACAGCATCCTACCTTCGTCTTTAGCGCCTCTTCTCATCTACATCTCGGCAAAAAGCTTTTCCACTATGTCTGGCTCGGAAAAACTGTGCCAGCACAGAAAACATCTCCCATCGTGTTCTAGACGTTGCACGGATGTCTGCCAAGTGTTTGGCAGGAAGAAAAGAAAAGTTGTCCAAAACAGCTTCCAATCGAATGTTCATGTGACTGGAAAAGTCAGGAGAGTGCAAAAGTACTGTTTTCTAATAGTTGGCAAGCTGCGCACACAATCCCAGTGTGGTACAGCTTGCTTCTTTACCTTTTCCAAGTTGCCGCTCTCCCCGGCTCCCGGAGCCGAAGAAGCGGCTTCTTCGCGCAATGACGATTGTGCCGCTCACAGTGCTCTCCTTAGCGCGGCTTCTGCCGAAAGACGCCCCGGAGCGGCTCTTATCTCTGGACAGCATCCTACCTTCGTCTTTAGCGCCTCTTCTCATCTACATCTCGGCAAAAAGCTTTTCCACTATGTCTGGCTAGGAAAAACTGTGCCAGCACAGAAAACATCTCCCATCGTGTTCTAGAAGTTGCAGAGATGTCTGCCAAGTGTTTGGCAGGAAGAAAAGTTGTCCAAAACAGCTTCCAATCGAATGTTCATGTGATTGGAAAAGTCAGGAGAGTGCAAAGGTACTGTTTTCTATCAGTTTGCAAGGTGCGCACACAATCCCAGTGTTGTACAGCTTGCTTCTTCACCTTTCTGAAGCTGCCGCTCTCTCCGGCTCCCGGAGCTGAAGAAGCGGCTTCTTCGCGCAAAGACGATTGTGCCGCTCACAGTGCTCTCCTTAGCGCGGCTTCTGCCGTAAGACGCCCGGGAGCGGCTCTTTGCTCCGGACAGCATCCTACCTTCGTCTTTAGCGCCTCTTCTCATCTACATCTCGGCAAAAAGCTTTTCCACTATGTCTGGCTAAGAAAAACTGTGCCAGCACAGAAAAAATCTCCCATTGTGTTCTAGATGTTGCATGGATGTCTGCCAAGTGTTTGGCAGGAAGAAAAGAAAAGTTGTCCAAAACAGCTTCCAATCGAATGTTCATGTGACTGGAAAAGTCAGGAGAGTGCAAAAGTACTGTTTTCTAATAGTTGGCAAGGTGTGCACACAATCCCAGTGTTGTACAGCTTGCTTCTTTACCTTTTCCGAGTTGTCGCTCTCCCCGGCTCCCGGAGCCGAAGAAGCGGCTTCTTCGCGCAAAGACGATTGTGCCGCTCACAGTGCTCTCCTTAGAGCGGCTTCTGCCGAAAGACGCCCCGGAGCGGCTCTTAGCTCCGGACAGCATCCTACCTTCCTCTTTAGCGCCTCTTCTCATCTACATCTCGGCAAAAAGCTTTTCCACTATGTCTGGCTAGGAAAAACTGTGCCAGCACAGAAAACATCTCCCATCGTGTTCTAGACGTTGCACGGATGTCTGCCAAGTGTTTGGCAGGGAGAAAAGAAAAGTTGTCCAAAACAGCTTCCAATCGAATGTTCATGTGACTGGAAAAGTCAGGAGAGTGCAAAAGTACTGTTTTCTAATAGTTGGCAAGGTGCGCACACAATCCCAGTGTTGTACAGCTTGCTTCTTAACCTTTTCCAAGTAGCCTCTCTCTCCGGCTCCCAGAGCCGAAGAAGCGGCTTCTTCGCGCAAAGACGATTGTGCCACTCACAGTGCTCTCCTTAGCGCGGCTTCTGCCGAAAGACGCCCGGGAGCGGCTCTTAGCTCCGGACAGCATCCTACCTTCGTCTTTAGCGCCTCTTCTCATCAACATCTCGGCAAAAAGCTTTTCCACTATGTCTGGCTCGGAAAAACTGTGCCAGCACAGAAAACATCTCCCATCGTGTTCTAGAAGTTGCAGAGATGTCTCCCAAGTGTTTGGCAGCAAGAAAAGAAAAGTTGTCCAAAACAGCTTCCAATCGGATGTTCATGTGACTGGAAAAGTCAGGAGAGTACAAAAGTACTGTTTTCTAATAGTTGGCAAGCTGCGCACACAATCCCAGTGTGGTACAGCTTGCTTCTTTACCTTTTCCAAGTTGCCGCTCTCTCCGGCTCCCGGAGCCGAAGAAGCGGCTTCTTCGCGCAAAGACGATTGTGCCGCTCACAGTGCTCTCCTTAGCGCGGCTTCTGCCGAAAGACGCCCCGGAGCGGCTCTTAGCTCCGGACAGCATTCTACCTTCGACTTTAGCGCCTCTTCTCATCTACATCTTGGCAAAAAGCTTTTCCACTATGTCTGGCTAGGAAAAACTGTGCCAGCACAGAAAACATCTCCCATCGTGTTCTAGAAGTTGCAGAGATGTCTGCCAAGTGTTTGGCAGGAAGAAAAGAAAAGTTGTCCAAAACAGCTTCCAATCGAATGTTCATGTGATTGGAAAAGTAAGGAGAGTGCAAAGGTACTTTTTTCTATCAGTTGGCAAGGTGCGCACACAATCCCAGTGTTGTACAGCTTGCTTCTTCAGTTTTGTGAAGCTGCCGCTCTCTCCGGCTCCCGGAGCCGAAGAAGCGGCTTCTTCGCGCAAAGACGATTGTGCCGCTCACAGTGCTCTCCTTAGCGCGGCTTCTGCCGAAAGACGCCCAGGAGCGGCTCTTAGCTCCGGACAGCATCCTACCTTCGTCTTTAGCGCCTCTTCTCATCTACATCTCGGCAAAAAGCTTTTCCACTATGTCTGGCTAAGAAAAACTGTGCCAGCACAGAAAACATCTCCCATTATGTTCTAGATGTTGCATGGATGTCTGCCAAGTGTTTGGCAGGAAGAAAAGAAAAGTTGTCCAAAACAGCTTCCAATCGAATGTTCATGTGACTGGAAAAGTCAGGAGAGTGCAAAAGTACTGTTTTCTAATAGTTGGCAAGGTGTGCACACAATCTCAGTGTTGTACAGCTTGCTTCTTTACCTTTTCCGAGTTGCCGCTCTCCCCGGCTCCCGGAGCCGAAGAAGCGGCTTCTTCGCGCAATGACGATTGTGCCGCTCACAGTGCTCTCCTTAGCGCGGCTTCTGCCGAAAGACGCCCCGGAGCGGCTCTTAGCTCTGGACAGCATCCTACCTTCGTCTTTAGCGCCTCTTCTCATCTACATCTCGGCAAAAAGCTTTTCCACTATGTCTGGCTAGGAAAAACTGTGCCAGCACAGAAAACATCTCCCATCGTGTTCTAGAAGTTGCAGAGATGTCTGCCAAGTGTTTGGCAGGAAGAAAAGTTGTCCAAAACAGCTTCCAATCGAATGTTCATGTGATTGGAAAAGTCAGGAGAGTGCAAACGTACTGTTTTCTATCAGTTTGCAAGGTGCGCACACAATCCCAGTGTTGTACAGCTTGCTTCTTCACCTTTCTGAAGCTGCCGCTCTCTCCGGCTCCCGGAGCCGAAGAAGCGGCTTCTTCGCGCAAAGACGATTGTGCCACTCACAGTGCTCTCCTTAGCGCGGCTTCTGCCGTAAGACGCCCGGGAGCGGCTCTTTGCTCCGGACAGCATCCTATTTTCGTCTTTAGCGCCTCTTCTCATCTACATCTCAGCAAAAAGCTTTTCCACTATGTCTGGCTAAGAAAAACTGTGCCAGCACAGAAAACATCTCCCATTGTGTTCTAGATGTTGCATGGATGTCTGCCAAGTGTTTGGCAGGAAGAAAAGAAAAGTTGTCCAAAACAGCTTCCAATCGAATGTTCATGTGACTGGAAAAGTCAGGAGAGTGCAAAAGTACTGTTTTCTAATAGTTGGCAAGGTGTGCACACAATCCCAGTGTTGTACAGCTTGCTTCTTTACCTTTTCCGAGTTGTCGCTCTCCCCGGCTCCCGGAGCCGAAGAAGCGGCTTCTTCGCGCAAAGACGATTGTGCCGCTCACAGTGCTCTCCTTAGAGCGGCTTCTGCCGAAAGACGCCCCGGAGCGGCTCTTAGCTCCGGACAGCATCCTACCTTCCTCTTTAGCGCCTCTTCTCATCTACATCTCGGCAAAAAGCTTTTCCACTATGTCTGGCTAGGAAAAACTGTGCCAGCACAGAAAACATCGCCCATCGTGTTCTAGACGTTGCACGGATGTCTGCCAGGTGTTTGGCAGGGAGAAAAGAAAAGTTGTCCAAAACAGCTTCCAATCGAACGTTCATGTGATTGGAAAAGTCAGGAGAGTGCAAAAGTACTGTTTTCTAATAGTTGGCAAGGTGCGCACACAATCCCAGTGTTGTACAGCTTGCTTCTTTACCTTTTCCAAGTAGCCGCTCTCTCCGGCTCCCAGAGCCGAAGAAGCGGCTTCTTCGCGCAAAGACGATTGTGCCGCTCACAGTGCTCTCCTTAGCGCGGCTTCTGCCGAAAGACGCCCCGGAGCGGCTCTTAGCTCCGGACAGCATTCTACCTTCGTCTTTAGCGCCTCTTCTCATCTACATCTCGGCAAAAAGCTTTTCCACTATGTCTGGCTAGGAAAAACTGTGCCAGCACAGAAAACATCTCCCATCGTGTTCTAGAAGTTGCAGAGATGTCTGCCAAGTGTTTGGCAGGAAGAAAAGAAAAGTTGTCCAAAACAGCTTCCAATCGAATGTTCATGTGATTGGAAAAGTAAGGAGAGTGCAAAGGTACTTTTTTCTATCAGTTGGCAAGGTGCGCACACAATCCCAGTGTTGTACAGCTTGCTTCTTTACCTTTTCCAAGCTGCCGCTCTCTCCGGCTCCCGGAGCCGAAGAAGCGGCTTCTTCGCGCAAAGACGATTGTGCCGCTCACAGTGCTCTCCTTAGCGCGGCTTCTGCCGAAAGACGCCCGGGAGCGGCTCTTAGCTCCGGACAGCATCCTACCTTCGTCTTTAGTGCCTCTTCTCATCTACATCTCGGCAAAAACCTTTTCCAATATGTCTGGCTCGGAAAAACTGTGCCAGCACAGAAAACATCTCCCATCATGTTCTAGACGTTGCACGGATGTCTGCCAAGTGTTTGGCAGGAAGAAAAGAAAAGTTGTCCAAAACAGCTTCCAATCGAATGTTCATGTGATTGGAAAAGTCAGGAGAGTGCAAAAGTACTGTTTTCTAATAGTTGGCAAGGTGCGCACACAATCCCAGTGTTGTACAGCTTGCTTCTTCACCTTTCCGAAGCAGCCGCTCTCCCCGGCTCCCGGAGCCGAAGAAGCGGCTTCTTCGCGCAAAGACGATTGTGCCGCTCACAGTGCTCTCCTTAGCGCGGCTTCTGCCGAAAGACGCCCGGGAGCGGCTCTTAGCTCCGGACAGCATCCTACCTTCTTCTTTAGTGCCTCTTCCCATCTACATCTCAGCAAAAAGCTTTTCCACTATGTCTGGCTAGGAAAAACTGTGCCAGCACAGAAAACATCTCCCATCGTGTTCTAGACGTTGCACGGATGTCTGCCAAGTGTTTGGCAGGAAGAAAAGAAAAGTTGTCCAGAACAGCTTCCAATCGAATGTTCATGTGATTGGAAAAGTCAGGAGAGTGCAAAAGTACTGTTTTCTAATAGTTGGCAAGGTACGCACACAATCCCAGTGTTGTACAGCTTACTTCTTCACCTTTCCGAAGCTGCCGCTCTCCCCGGCTCCCGGAGCCGAAGAAGCGGCTTCTTCGCGCAAAGACGATTGTGCCGCTCACAGTGCTCTCCTTAGCGCGGCTTCTGCCGAAAGACGCCCCGGAGCGGCTCTTAGCTCCGGACAGCATTCTACCTTCGACTTTAGCGCCTCTTCTCATCTACATCTCGGCAAAAAGCTTTTCCACTATGTCTGGCTAGGAAAAACTGTGCCAGCACAGAAAACATCTCCCATCGTGTTCTAGAAGTTGCAGAGATGTCTGCCAAGTGTTTGGCAGGAAGAAAAGAAAAGTTGTCCAAAACAGCTTCCAATCGAATGTTCATGTGATTGGAAAAGTAAGGAGAGTGCAAAGGTACTTTTTTCTATCAGTTGGCAAGGTGCGCACACAATCCCAGTGTTGTACAGCTTGCTTCTTCAGTTTTGTGAAGCTGCCGCTCTCTCCGGCTCCCGGAGCCGAAGAAGCGGCTTCTTCGCGCAAAGACGATTGTGCCGCTCACAGTGCTCTCCTTAGCGCGGCTTCTGCCGAAAGACGCCCCGGAGCGGCTCTTAGCTCCGGACAGCATTCTACCTTCGACTTTAGCGCCTCTTCTCATCTACATCTCGGCAAAAAGCTTTTCCACTATGTCTGGCTAGGAAAAACTGTGCCAGCACAGAAAACATCTCCCATCGTGTTCTAGAAGTTGCAGAGATGTCTGCCAAGTGTTTGGCAGGAAGAAAAGAAAAGTTGTCCAAAACAGCTTCCAATCGAATGTTCATGTGATTGGAAAAGTAAGGAGAGTGCAAAGGTACTTTTTTCTATCAGTTGGCAAGGTGCGCACACAATCCCAGTGTTGTACAGCTTGCTTCTTCAGTTTTGTGAAGCTGCCGCTCTCTCCGGCTCCCGGAGCCGAAGAAGCGGCTTCTTCGCGCAAAGACGATTGTGCCGCTCACAGTGCTCTCCTTAGCGCGGCTTCTGCCGAAAGACGCCCAGGAGCGGCTCTTTGCTCCGGACAGCATCCTACCTTCGTCTTTAGCGCCTCTTCTCATCTACATCTCGGCAAAAAGCTTTTCCACTATGTCTGGCTAAGAAAAACTGTGCCAGCACAGAAAACATCTCCCATTATGTTCTAGATGTTGCATGGATGTCTGCCAAGTGTTTGGCAGGAAGAAAAGAAAAGTTGTCCAAAACAGCTTCCAATCGAATGTTCATGTGACTGGAAAAGTCAGGAGAGTGCAAAAGTACTGTTTTCTAATAGTTGGCAAGGTGTGCACACAATCTCAGTGTTGTACAGCTTGCTTCTTTACCTTTTCCGAGTTGCCGCTCTCCCCGGCTCCCGGAGCCGAAGAAGCGGCTTCTTCGCGCAATGACGATTGTGCCGCTCACAGTGCTCTCCTTAGCGCGGCTTCTGCCGAAAGACGCCCCGGAGTGGCTCTTAGCTCTGGACAGCATCCTACCTTCGTCTTTAGCGCCTCTTCTCATCTACATCTCGGCAAAAAGCTTTTCCACTATGTCTGGCTAGGAAAAACTGTGCCAGCACAGAAAACATCTCCCATCGTGTTCTAGAAGTTGCAGAGATGTCTGCCAAGTGTTTGGCAGGAAGAAAAGTTGTCCAAAACAGCTTCCAATCGAATGTTCATGTGATTGGAAAAGTCAGGAGAGTGCAAAGGTACTGTTTTCTATCAGTTTGCAAGGTGCGCACACAATCCCAGTGTTGTACAGCTTGCTTCTTCACCTTTCTGAAGCTGCCGCTCTCTCCGGCTCCCGGAGCCGAAGAAGCGGCTTCTTCGCGCAAAGACGATTGTGCCGCTCACAGTGCTCTCCTTAGCGCAGCTTCTGCCGTAAGACGCCCGGGAGCGGCTCTTTGCTCCGGACAGCATCCTACCTTCGTCTTTAGCGCCTCTTCTCATCTACATCTCAGCAAAAAGCTTTTCCACTATGTCTGGCTAAGAAAAACTGTGCCAGCACAGAAAACATCTCCCATTGTGTTCTAGATGTTGCATGGATGTCTGCCAAGTGTTTGGCAGGAAGAAAAGAAAAGTTGTCCAAAACAGCTTCCAATCGAATGTTCATGTGACTGGAAAAGTCAGGAGAGTGCAAAAGTACTGTTTTCTAATAGTTGGCAAGGTGTGCACACAATCCCAGTGTTGTACAGCTTGCTTCTTTACCTTTTCCGAGTTGTCGCTCTCCCCGGCTCCCGGAGCCGAAGAAGCGGCTTCTTCGCGCAAAGACGATTGTGCCGCTCACAGTGCTCTCCTTAGAGCGGCTTCTGCCGAAAGACGCCCCGGAGCGGCTCTTAGCTCCGGACAGCATCCTACCTTCCTCTTTAGCGCCTCTTCTCATCTACATCTCGGCAAAAAGCTTTTCCACTATGTCTGGCTAGGAAAAACTGTGCCAGCACAGAAAACATCGCCCATCGTGTTCTAGACGTTGCACGGATGTCTGCCAGGTGTTTGGCATGGAGAAAAGAAAAGTTGTCCAAAACAGCTTCCAATCGAACGTTCATGTGATTGGAAAAGTCAGGAGAGTGCAAAAGTACTGTTTTCTAATAGTTGGCAAGGTGCGCACACAATCCCAGTGTTGTACAGCTTGCTTCTTTACCTTTTCCAAGTAGCCGCTCTCTCCGGCTCCCAGAGCCGAAGAAGCGGCTTCTTCGCGCAAAGACGATTGTGCCGCTCACAGTGCTCTCCTTAGCGCGGCTTCTGCCGAAAGACGCCCGGGAGCGGCTCTTAGCTCCGGACAGCATCCTACCTTCGTCTTTAGCGCCTCCTCTAATCTACATCTCAGCAAAAAGCTTTTCCACTATGTCTGGCTAAGAAAAACTGTGCCAGCACAGAAAACATCTCCCATCGTGTTCTAGAAGTTGCAGAGATGTCTGCCAAGTGTTTGGCAGGAAGAAAAGTTGTCCAAAACAGCTTCCAATCGAATGTTCATGTGATTGGAAAAGTCAGGAGAGTGCAAACGTACTGTTTTCTATCAGTTTGCAAGGTGCGCACACAATCCCAGTGTTGTACAGCTTGCTTCTTCACCTTTCTGAAGCTGCCGCTCTCTCCGGCTCCCGGAGCCGAAGAAGCGGCTTCTTCGCGCAAAGACGATTGTGCCGCTCACAGTGCTCTCCTTAGCGCGGCTTCTGCCGTAAGACGCCCGGGAGCGGCTCTTAGCTCCGGACAGCATCCTATTTTCGTCTTTAGCGCCTCTTCTCATCTACATCTCAGCAAAAAGCTTTTCCACTATGTCTGGCTAAGAAAAACTGTGCCAGCACAGAAAACATCTCCCATTGTGTTCTAGATGTTGCATGGATGTCTGCCAAGTGTTTGGCAGGAAGAAAAGAAAAGTTGTCCAAAACAGCTTCCAATCGAATGTTCATGTGACTGGAAAAGTCAGGAGAGTGCAAAAGTACTGTTTTCTAATAGTTGGCAAGGTGTGCACACAATCCCAGTGTTGTACAGCTTGCTTCTTTACCTTTTCCGAGTTGTCGCTCTCCCCGGCTCCCGGAGCCGAAGAAGCGGCTTCTTCGCGCAAAGACGATTGTGCCGCTCACAGTGCTCTCCTTAGAGCGGCTTCTGCCGAAAGACGCCCCGGAGCGGCTCTTAGCTCCGGACAGCATCCTACCTTCCTCTTTAGCGCCTCTTCTCATCTACATCTCGGCAAAAAGCTTTTCCACTATGTCTGGCTAGGAAAAACTGTGCCAGCACAGAAAACATCGCCCATCGTGTTCTAGACGTTGCACGGATGTCTGCCAGGTGTTTGGCAGGGAGAAAAGAAAAGTTGTCCAAAACAGCTTCCAATCGAACGTTCATGTGATTGGAAAAGTCAGGAGAGTGCAAAAGTACTGTTTTCTAATAGTTGGCAAGGTGCGCACACAATCCCAGTGTTGTACAGCTTGCTTCTTTACCTTTTCCAAGTAGCCGCTCTCTCCGGCTCCCAGAGCCGAAGAAGCGGCTTCTTCGCGCAAAGACGATTGTGCCGCTCACAGTGCTCTCCTTAGCGCGGCTTCTGCCGAAAGACGCCCCGGAGCGGCTCTTAGCTCCGGACAGCATTCTACCTTCGTCTTTAGCGCCTCTTCTCATCTACATCTCGGCAAAAAGCTTTTCCACTATGTCTGGCTAGGAAAAACTGTGCCAGCACAGAAAACATCTCCCATCGTGTTCTAGAAGTTGCAGAGATGTCTGCCAAGGGTTTGGCAGGAAGAAAAGAAAAGTTGTCCAAAACAGCTTCCAATCGAATGTTCATGTGATTGGAAAAGTAAGGAGAGTGCAAAGGTACTTTTTTCTATCAGTTGGCAAGGTGCGCACACAATCCCAGTGTTGTACAGCTTGCTTCTTTACCTTTTCCAAGCTGCCGCTCTCTCCGGCTCCCGGAGCCGAAGAAGCGGCTTCTTCGCGCAAAGACGATTGTGCCGCTCACAGTGCTCTCCTTAGCGCGGCTTCTGCCGAAAGACGCCCGGGAGCGGCTCTTTGCTCCGAACAGCATCCTACCTTCGTCTTTAGCGCCTCTTCTCATCTACTTCTCAGAAAAAAGCTTTTCCACTATGTCTGGCTAAGAAAAACTGTGCCAGCACAGAAAACATCTCCCATTGTGTTCTAGATGTTGTATGGATGTCTGCCAAGTGTTTGGCAGGAAGAAAAGAAAAGTTGTCCAAAACAGTTTCCAATCGAATGTTCATGTGACTGGAAAAGTCAGGAGAGTGCAAAAGTACTGTTTTCTAATAGTTGGCAAGGTGCGCACACAATCCCAGTGTTGTACAGCTTGCTTCTTTACCTTTTCCGAGTTGCCGCTCTCCCCGGCTCCCGGAGCCGAAGAAGCGGCTTCTTCGCGCAAAGACGATTGTGCCGCTCACAGTGCTCTCCTTAGCGCGGCTTCTGCCGAAAGACGCCCGGGAGCGGCTCTTAGCTCCGGACAGCATCCTACCTTCGTCTTTAGTGCCTCTTCTCATCTACATCTCGGCAAAAACCTTTTCCAATATGTCTGGCTCGGAAAAACTGTGCCAGCACAGAAAACATCTCCCATCATGTTCTAGACGTTGCACGGATGTCTGCCAAGTGTTTGGCAGGAAGAAAAGAAAAGTTGTCCAAAACAGCTTCCAATCGAATGTTCATGTGATTGGAAAAGTCAGGAGAGTGCAAAAGTACTGTTTTCTAATAGTTGGCAAGGTGCGCACACAATCCCAGTGTTGTACAGCTTGCTTCTTCACCTTTCCGAAGCTGCCGCTCTCCCCGGCTCCCACAGCCGAAGAAGCGGCTTCTTCGCGCAAAGACGATTGTGCCGCTCACAGTGCTCTCCTTAGCGCGGCTTCTGCCGAAAGACGCCCGGGAGCGGCTCTTAGCTCCGGACAGCATCCTACCTTCTTCTTTAGTGCCTCTTCTCATCTACATATCAGCAAAAAGCTTTTCCACTATGTCTGGCTAGGAAAAACTGTGCCAGCACAGAAAACATCTCCCATCGTGTTCTAGACGTTGCACGGATGTCTGCCAAGTGTTTGGCAGGAAGAAAAGAAAAGTTGTCCAGAACAGCTTCCAATCGAATGTTCATGTGATTGGAAAAGTCAGGAGAGTGCAAAAGTACTGTTTTCTAATAGTTGGCAAGGTGCGCACACAATCCCAGTGTTGTACAGCTTACTTCTTCACCTTTCCGAAGCTGCCGCTCTCCCCGGCTCCCGGAGCCGAAGAAGCGGCTTCTTCGCGCAAAGACGATTGTGCCGCTCACAGTGCTCTCCTTAGCGCGGCTTCTGCCGAAAGACGCCCGGGAGCGGCTCTTAGCTCCGGACAGCATCCTACCTTCGTCTTTAGCGCCTCTTCTCATCTACATCTCAGCAAAAAGCTTTTCCACTATGTCTGGCTAGGAAAAACTGTGCCAGCACAGAAAACATCTCCCATCGTGTTCTAGAAGTTGCAGAGATGTCTGCCAAGTGTTTGGCAGGAAGAAAAGAAAAGTTGTCCAAAACAGCTTCCAATCGGATGTTCATGTGACTGGAAAAGACAGGAGAGTGCAAAAGTACTGTTTTCTATCAGTTGGCAAGGTGCGCACACAATCCCAGTGTTGTACAGCTTGCTTCTTTACCTTTTCCAAGTTGCCGCTCTCTCCGGCTCCCGGAGCCGAAGAAGCGGCTTCTTCGCGCAAAGACGATTGTGCCGCTCACAGTGCTCTCCTTCGCGCGGCTTCTGCCGAAAGACGCCCCGGTGCGGCTCTTAGCTCCGGACAGCATCCTACCTTCGTCTTTAGCGCCTCTTCTCATCTACATCTCGGCAAAAAGCTTTTCCACTATGTCTGGCTAAGAAAAACTGTGCCAGCACAGAAAACATCTCCCATTATGTTCTAGATGTTGCATGGATGTCTGCCAAGTGTTTGGCAGGAAGAAAAGAAAAGTTGTCCAAAACAGCTTCCAATCGAATGTTCATGTGACTGGAAAAGTCAGGAGAGTGCAAAAGTACTGTTTTCTAATAGTTGGCAAGGTGTGCACACAATCTCAGTGTTGTACAGCTTGCTTCTTTACCTTTTCCGAGTTGCCGCTCTCCCCGGCTCCCGGAGCCGAAGAAGCGGCTTCTTCGCGCAATGACGATTGTGCCGCTCACAGTGCTCTCCTTAGCGCGGCTTCTGCCGAAAGACGCCCCGGAGCGGCTCTTATCTCTGGACAGCATCCTACCTTCGTCTTTAGCGCCTCTTCTCATCTACATCTCGGCAAAAAGCTTTTCCACTATGTCTGGCTAGGAAAAACTGTGCCAGCACAGAAAACATCTCCCATCGTGTTCTAGACGTTGCAGAGATGTCTGCCAAGTGTTTGGCAGGAAGAAAAGAAAAGTTGTCCAAAACAGCTTCCAATCGAATGTTCATGTGACTGGAAAAGTCAGGAGAGTGCAAAAGTACTGTTTTCTAATAGTTGGCAAGGTGTGCACACAATCCCAGTGTTGTACAGCTTGCTTCTTTACCTTTTCCAAGTTGCCGCTCTCTCCGGCTCCCGGAGCCGAAGAAGCGGCTTCTTCGCGCAAAGACGATTGTGCCGCTCACAGTGCTCTCCTTAGAGCGGCTTCTGCCGAAAGACGCCCCGGAGCGGCTCTTAGCTCCGGACAGCATCCTACCTTCCTCTTTAGCGCCTCTTCTCATCTACATCTCGGCAAAAAGCTTTTCCACTATGTCTGGCTAGGAAAAACTGTGCCAGCACAGAAAACATCGCCCATCGTGTTCTAGACGTTGCACGGATGTCTGCCAGGTGTTTGGCATGGAGAAAAGAAAAGTTGTCCAAAACAGCTTCCAATCGAACGTTCATGTGATTGGAAAAGTCAGGAGAGTGCAAACGTACTGTTTTCTATCAGTTTGCAAGGTGCGCACACAATCCCAGTGTTGTACAGCTTGCTTCTTCACCTTTCTGAAGCTGCCGCTCTCTCCGGCTCCCGGAGCCGAAGAAGCGGCTTCTTCGCGCAAAGACGATTGTGCCGCTCACAGTGCTCTCCTTAGCGCGGCTTCTGCCGAAAGACGCCCGGGAGCGGCTCTTAGCTCCGGACAGCATCCTACCTTCGTCTTTAGCGCCTCTTCTCATCTACATCTCAGCAAAAAGCTTTTCCACTATGTCTGGCTAGGAAAAACTGTGCCAGCACAGAAAACATCTCCCATCGTGTTCTAGAAGTTGCAGAGATGTCTGCCAAGTGTTTGGCAGGAAGAAAAGAAAAGTTGTCCAAAACAGCTTCCAATCGGATGTTCATGTGACTGGAAAAGACAGGAGAGTGCAAAAGTACTGTTTTCTATCAGTTGGCAAGGTGCGCACACAATCCCAGTGTTGTACAGCTTGCTTCTTTACCTTTTCCAAGTTGCCGCTCTCTCCGGCTCCCGGAGCCGAAGAAGCGGCTTCTTCGCGCAAAGACGATTGTGCCGCTCACAGTGCTCTCCTTCGCGCGGCTTCTGCCGAAAGACGCCCCGGTGCGGCTCTTAGCTCCGGACAGCATCCTACCTTCGTCTTTAGCGCCTCTTCTCATCTACATCTCGGCAAAAAGCTTTTCCACTATGTCTGGCTAAGAAAAACTGTGCCAGCACAGAAAACATCTCCCATTATGTTCTAGATGTTGCATGGATGTCTGCCAAGTGTTTGGCAGGAAGAAAAGAAAAGTTGTCCAAAACAGCTTCCAATCGAATGTTCATGTGACTGGAAAAGTCAGGAGAGTGCAAAAGTACTGTTTTCTAATAGTTGGCAAGGTGTGCACACAATCTCAGTGTTGTACAGCTTGCTTCTTTACCTTTTCCGAGTTGCCGCTCTCCCCGGCTCCCGGAGCCGAAGAAGCGGCTTCTTCGCGCAATGACGATTGTGCCGCTCACAGTGCTCTCCTTAGCGCGGCTTCTGCCGAAAGACGCCCCGGAGCGGCTCTTATCTCTGGACAGCATCCTACCTTCGTCTTTAGCGCCTCTTCTCATCTACATCTCGGCAAAAAGCTTTTCCACTATGTCTGGCTAGGAAAAACTGTGCCAGCACAGAAAACATCTCCCATCGTGTTCTAGACGTTGCAGAGATGTCTGCCAAGTGTTTGGCAGGAAGAAAAGAAAAGTTGTCCAAAACAGCTTCCAATCGAATGTTCATGTGACTGGAAAAGTCAGGAGAGTGCAAAAGTACTGTTTTCTAATAGTTGGCAAGGTGTGCACACAATCCCAGTGTTGTACAGCTTGCTTCTTTACCTTTTCCGAGTTGTCGCTCTCCCCGGCTCCCGGAGCCGAAGAAGCGGCTTCTTCGCGCAAAGACGATTGTGCCGCTCACAGTGCTCTCCTTAGAGCGGCTTCTGCCGAAAGACGCCCCGGAGCGGCTCTTAGCTCCGGACAGCATCCTACCTTCCTCTTTAGCGCCTCTTCTCATCTACATCTCGGCAAAAAGCTTTTCCACTATGTCTGGCTAGGAAAAACTGTGCCAGCACAGAAAACATCGCCCATCGTGTTCTAGACGTTGCACGGATGTCTGCCAGGTGTTTGGCATGGAGAAAAGAAAAGTTGTCCAAAACAGCTTCCAATCGAACGTTCATGTGATTGGAAAAGTCAGGAGAGTGCAAACGTACTGTTTTCTATCAGTTTGCAAGGTGCGCACACAATCCCAGTGTTGTACAGCTTGCTTCTTCACCTTTCTGAAGCTGCCGCTCTCTCCGGCTCCCGGAGCCGAAGAAGCGGCTTCTTCGCGCAAAGACGATTGTGCCGCTCACAGTGCTCTCCTTAGCGCGGCTTCTGCCGTAAGACGCCCGGGAGCGGCTCTTTGCTCCGGACAGCATCCTATTTTCGTCTTTAGCGCCTCTTCTCATCTACATCTCAGCAAAAAGCTTTTCCACTATGTCTGGCTAAGAAAAACTGTGCCAGCACAGAAAACATCGCCCATCGTGTTCTAGACGTTGCACGGATGTCTGCCAGGTGTTTGGCAGGGAGAAAAGAAAAGTTGTCCAAAACAGCTTCCAATCGAACGTTCATGTGATTGGAAAAGTCAGGAGAGTGCAAAAGTACTGTTTTCTAATAGTTGGCAAGGTGCGCACACAATCCCAGTGTTGTACAGCTTGCTTCTTTACCTTTTCCAAGTAGCCGCTCTCTCCGGCTCCCAGAGCCGAAGAAGCGGCTTCTTCGCGCAAAGACGATTGTGCCGCTCACAGTGCTCTCCTTAGCGCGGCTTCTGCCGAAAGACGCCCCGGAGCGGCTCTTAGCTCCGGACAGCATTCTACCTTCGTCTTTAGCGCCTCTTCGCATCTACATCTCGGCAAAAAGCTTTTCCACTATGTCTGGCTAGGAAAAACTGTGCCAGCACAGAAAACATCTCCCATCGTGTTCTAGAAGTTGCAGAGATGTCTGCCAAGTGTTTGGCAGGAAGAAAAGAAAAGTTGTCCAAAACAGCTTCCAATCGAATGTTCATGTGATTGGAAAAGTAAGGAGAGTGCAAAGGTACTTTTTTCTATCAGTTGGCAAGGTGCGCACACAATCCCAGTGTTGTACAGCTTGCTTCTTTACCTTTTCCAAGCTGCCGCTCTCTCCGGCTCCCGGAGCCGAAGAAGCGGCTTCTTCGCGCAAAGACGATTGTGCCGCTCACAGTGCTCTCCTTAGCGCGGCTTCTGCCGAAAGACGCCCGGGAGCGGCTCTTTGCTCCGGACAGCATCCTACCTTCGTCTTTAGCGCCTCTTCTCATCTACTTCTCAGAAAAAAGCTTTTCCACTATGTCTGGCTAAGAAAAACTGTGCCAGCACAGAAAACATCTCCCATCGTGTTCTAGATGTTGTATGGATGTCTGCCAAGTGTTTGGCAGGAAGAAAAGAAAAGTTGTCCAAAACAGTTTCCGATCGAATGTTCATGTGACTGGAAAAGTCAGGAGAGTGCAAAAGTACTGTTTTCTAATAGTTGGCAAGGTGCGCACACAATCCCAGTGTTGTACAGCTTGCTTCTTTACCTTTTCCGAGTTGCCGCTCTCCCCGGCTCCCGGAGCCGAAGAAGCGGCTTCTTCGCGCAAAGACGATTGTGCCGCTCACAGTGCTCTCCTTAGCGCGGCTTCTGCCGAAAGACGCCCGGGAGCGGCTCTTAGCTCCGGACAGCATCCTACCTTCGTCTTTAGCGCCTCTTCTCATCTACATCTCGGCAAAAACCTTTTCCAATATGTCTGGCTCGGAAAAACTGTGCCAGCACAGAAAACATCTCCCATCATGTTCTAGACGTTGCACGGATGTCTGCCAAGTGTTTGGCAGGAAGAAAAGAAAAGTTGTCCAAAACAGCTTCCAATCGAATGTTCATGTGATTGGAAAAGTCAGGAGAGTGCAAAAGTACTGTTTTCTAATAGTTGGCAAGGTGCGCACACAATCCCAGTGTGGTACAGCTTGCTTCTTCACCTTTCCGAAGCTACCGCTCTCCACGGCTCCCGGAGCCGAAGAAGCGGCTTCTTCGCGCAAAGACGATTGTGCCGCTCACAGTGCTCTCCTTAGCGCGGCTTCTGCCGAAAGACGCCCGGGAGCGGCTCTTAGCTCCGGACAGCATCCTACCTTCGTCTTTAGCGCCTCTTCTCATCTACATCTCGGCAAAAAGCTTTTCCACTATGTCTGGCTAGGAAAAACTGTGCCAGCACAGAAAAAATCTCCCATCGTGTTCTAGACGTTGCACGGATGTCTGCCAAGTGTTTGGCAGGAAGAAACGAAAAGTTGTCCAAAACAGCTTCCAATCGAATGTTCATGTGATTGGAAAAGTCAGGAGAGTGCAAAAGTACTGTTTTCAATGAGTTGGCAAGGTGCGCACACAATCCCAGTGTTGTACAGCTTGCTTCTTCACCTTTCCGAAGCTGCCGCTCTCCACGGCTCCCGGAGCCGAAGAAGCGGCTTCTTCGCGCAAAGATGATTGTGCCGCTCACAGTGCTCCCCTTAGCGCGGCTTCTGCCGAAAGACGCCCCGGAGCGGCTCTTAGCTCCGGACAGCATCCTACCTTCGTCTTTAGCGCCTCTTCTCATCAACATCTCGGCAAAAAGCTTTTCCACTATGTCTGGCTCGGAAAAACTGTGACAGCACAGAAAACATCTCCCATCGTGTTCTAGACGTTGCACGGATATCTGCCAAGTGTTTGGCAGGAAGAAAAGAAAAGTTGTCCAAAACAGCTTCCAATCGAATGTTCATGTGACTGGAAAAGTCAGGAGAGTGCAAAAGTACTGTTTTCTAATAGTTGGCAAGGTGCGCACACAATCCCATTGTGGTACAGCTTGCTTCTTCACCTTTCCGAAGCTACCGCTCTCCACGGCTCCCGGAGCCGAAGAAGCGGCTTCTTCGCGCAAAGACGATTGTGCCGCTCACAGTGCTCTCCTTAGCGCGGCTTCTGCCGAAAGACGCCCGGGAGCGGCTCTTTGCTCCGGACAGCATCCTACCTTCGTCTTTAGCGCCTCTTCTCATCTACATCTCGGCAAAAAGCTTTTCCACTATGTCTGGCTAGGAAAAACTGTGCCAGCACAGAAAAAATCTCCCATCGTGTTCTAGACGTTGCACGGATGTCTGCCAAGTGTTTGGCAGGAAGAAAAGAAAAGTTGTCCAAAACAGCTTCCAATCGAATGTTCATGTGACTGGAAAAGTCAGGAGAGTGCAAAAGTACTGTTTTCTAATAGTTGGCAAGGTGCGCACACAATCCCAGTGTTGTACAGCTTGTTTCTTCACCTTTCTGAAGCTGCCGCTCTCTCCGGCTCCCGGGGCCGAAGATGCGGCTTCTTCGCGCAAGACGATTGTGCCGCTCACAGTGCTCTCCTTAGTGCGGCTTCTGCTAAAAGATGCCCGGGAGCGGCTCTTAGCTCCGGACAGCATCCTACCTTCGTCTTTAGCGCCTCTCCTCATCTACATCTCGGCAAAAAGCTTTTCCACTATGTCTGGCTCGGAAAATCTGTGCCAGCACAGAAATCATCTCCCATCGTGTTCTAGACGTTGAATGTATTTCTGCCAAGTGTTTGGCAGGAAGAAAAGAAAAGTTGTCCAAAACAGCTTCCAATCGAATGTTCATGTGATTGGAAAAGCCAGGAGAGTGCCAAAGTACTGTTTTCTAATAGTTGGCATGGTGCGCACACAATCCCAGTGTTGTACAGCTTGCTTCTTCACCTTTCCGAAGCTGCCGCTCTCCCCGGCTCCCGGAGCCGAAGAAGCGGCTTCTTCGCGCAAAGACGATTGTGCCGCTCACAGTGCTCTCCTTAGCGCGGCTTCTGCTGAAAGACGCCCGGGAGCGGCTCTTAGCTCCGGACAGCATCCTACCTTCGTCTTTAGCGCCTCTTCTCATCTACATCTCGGCAAAAAGCTTTTCCACTATGTCTGGCTAGGAAAAACTGTGCCAGCACAGAAAACATCTCCCATCGTGTTCTAGACGTTGCACGGATGTCTGCCAAGTGTTTGGCAGGAAGAAAAGAAAAGTTGTCCAAAACAGCTTCCAATCGAATGTTCATGTGACTGGAAAAGTCAGGAGAGTGCAAAAGTACTGTTTTCTAATAGTTGGCAAGGTGCGCACACAATCCCAGTGTTGTACAGCTTGCTTCTTCACCTTCCCGAAGCTGCCGCTCTCTCCGGCTCCCGGAGCCGAAGATGCGGCTTCTTCGCGCAAGACGATTGTGCCGCTCACAGTGCTCTCCTTAGCGCGGGTTCTGCCGAAAGACGCCCGGGAGCGACTCTTAGCTCCGGACAGCATCCTACCTTCGTCATTAGCGCCTCCTCTCATCTACAACTCGGCAAAAAGCTTTTCCGCTATGTCTGGCTAGGAAAAACTGTGCCAGCACAGAAAACATCTCCCATTGTTTTCTAGACGTTGCACGGATGTCTGCCAAGTGTTTGGCAGGAAGAAAAGAAAAGTTGTCCAAAACAGCTTCCAATCGAATCTTCATTTGCCTGGAAAAGTCAGGAGAGTGCAAAAGTACTGTTTTGTATCAGTTGGCAAGGTGCGCACACAATCCCAGTGTTGTACAGCTTGCTTCTTCACCTTCCCGAAGCTGCCGCTCTCTCCGGCTCCCGGAGCCGAAGAAGCGGCTTCTTCGCGCAAAGACGATTGTGCCGCTCACAGTGCTCTCCTTAGCGCGGCTTCTGCCGAAAGACGCCCGGGAGCGGCTCTTAGCTCCGGACAGCATCCTACCTTCGTCTTTAGTGCCTCTCCTCATCTACATCTCGGCAAAAAGCTTTTACACTATGTCTGGCTAAGAAAAACTGTGCCAGCACAGAAAACATCTCCCATCGTGTTCTAGACGTTGCACGGATTTCTGCCAAGTGTTTGGCAGGAAGAAAAAAAAAGTTTTCCAAAACAGCTTCCAATCGAATGTTCATGTGATTGGAAAAGTCAGGAGAGTGCAAGGGTACTGTTTTCCGTCAGTTGGCAAGGTGCGCACACAATCCCAGTGTTGTACAGCTTGCTTCTATACATTTTCCAAGTTGCCGCTCTCTCCGGTTTCCCGGAGCCGAAGAAGCGGCTTCTTCGCGCAAAGACGATTGTGCCGCTCACAGTGCTCTCCTTAGCGCGGCTTCTGCCGAAAGACGCCCGGGAGCGGCTCTTAGCTCCGGACAGCATCCTACCTTCGTCTTTAGCGCCTCTTCTCATCTACAACTCGGCAAAAAGCTTTTCCGCTATGTCTGGCTAGGAAAAACTGTGCCAGCACAGAAAACATCTCCCATTGTGTTCTAGACGTTGCACGGATTTCTTCCAAGTGTTTGGCAGGAAGAAAAGAAAAGGTGTCCAAAACAGCTTCCTATCGGATGTTCATGTGATTGGAAAAGTCAGGAGAGTGCAAAGGTACTGTTTTCCGTCAGTTGGCAAGGTGCGCAAACAATCCCAGTGTTGTACAGCTTGCTTCTTCACCTATCCAAAGCTGCCGCTCTCCCCGGCTCCCGGAGCCGAAGAAGCGGCTTCTTCGCGCAAAGACGATTGTGCCGCTCACAGTGCTCTCCTTAGCGCGGCTTCTGCCGAAAGACGCCCGGGAGCGGCTCTTAGCTCCGGACAGCATCCAACCTTCGTCTTTAGCGCCTCTTCTCATCTACATCTCGGCAAAAAGCTTTTCCACTATCTGGCTAGGAAAAACTGTGCCAGCACAGAAAACATCTCCCACCGTGTTCTAGACGTTGCAGAGATGTCTGCCAAGTGTTTGGCAGGAAGAAAAGAAAAGTTGTCCAAAACAGCTTCCAATCGAATGTTCATGTGACTGGAAAAGTCAGGAGAGTGCAAAAGTACTGTTTTCTAATAGTTGGCAAGGTGCGCACACAATCCCAGTGTTGTACAGCTTGCTTCTTTACCTTTTCCAAGTAGCCGCTCTCTCCGGCTCCCAGAGCCGAAGAAGCGGCTTCTTCGCGCAAAGACGATTGTGCCGCTCACAGTGCTCTCCTTAGCGCGGCTTCTGCCGAAAGACGCCCCGGAGCGGCTCTTAGCTCCGGACAGCATTCTACCTTCGTCTTTAGCGCCTCTTCGCATCTACATCTCGGCAAAAAGCTTTTCCACTATGTCTGGCTAGGAAAAACTGTGCCAGCACAGAAAACATCTCCCATCGTGTTCTAGAAGTTGCAGAGATGTCTGCCAAGTGTTTGGCAGGAAGAAAAGAAAAGTTGTCCAAAACAGCTTCCAATCGAATGTTCATGTGATTGGAAAAGTAAGGAGAGTGCAAAGGTACTTTTTTCTATCAGTTGGCAAGGTGCGCACACAATCCCAGTGTTGTACAGCTTGCTTCTTTACCTTTTCCAAGCTGCCGCTCTCTCCGGCTCCCGGAGCCGAAGAAGCGGCTTCTTCGCGCAAAGACGATTGTGCCGCTCACAGTGCTCTCCTTAGCGCGGCTTCTGCCGAAAGACGCCCGGGAGCGGCTCTTTGCTCCGGACAGCATCCTACCTTCGTCTTTAGCGCCTCTTCTCATCTACTTCTCAGAAAAAAGCTTTTCCACTATGTCTGGCTAAGAAAAACTGTGCCAGCACAGAAAACATCTCCCATCGTGTTCTAGATGTTGTGTGGATGTCTGCCAAGTGTTTGGCAGGAAGAAAAGAAAAGTTGTCCAAAACAGTTTCCGATCGAATGTTCATGTGACTGGAAAAGTCAGGAGAGTGCAAAAGTACTGTTTTCTAATAGTTGGCAAGGTGCGCACACAATCCCAGTGTTGTACAGCTTGCTTCTTTACCTTTTCCGAGTTGCCGCTCTCCCCGGCTCCCGGAGCCGAAGAAGCGGCTTCTTCGCGCAAAGACGATTGTGCCGCTCACAGTGCTCTCCTTAGCGCGGCTTCTGCCGAAAGACGCCCGGGAGCGGCTCTTAGCTCCGGACAGCATCCTACCTTCGTCTTTAGCGCCTCTTCTCATCTACATCTCGGCAAAAACCTTTTCCAATATGTCTGGCTCGGAAAAACTGTGCCAGCACAGAAAACATCTCCCATCATGTTCTAGACGTTGCACGGATGTCTGCCAAGTGTTTGGCAGGAAGAAAAGAAAAGTTGTCCAAAACAGCTTCCAATCGAATGTTCATGTGATTGGAAAAGTCAGGAGAGTGCAAAAGTACTGTTTTCTAATAGTTGGCAAGGTGCGCACACAATCCCAGTGTGGTACAGCTTGCTTCTTCACCTTTCCGAAGCTGCCGCTCTCCACGGCTCCCGGAGCCGAAGAAGCGGCTTCTTCGCGCAAAGACGATTGTGCCGCTCACAGTGCTCTCCTTAGCGCGGCTTCTGCCGAAAGACGCCCGGGAGCGGCTCTTAGCTCCGGACAGCATCCTACCTTCGTCTTTAGCGCCTCTTCTCATCTACATCTCGGCAAAAAGCTTTTCCACTATGTCTGGCTAGGAAAAACTGTGCCAGCACAGAAAAAATCTCCCATCGTGTTCTAGACGTTGCACGGATGTCTGCCAAGTGTTTGGCAGGAAGAAACGAAAAGTTGTCCAAAACAGCTTCCAATCGAATGTTCATGTGATTGGAAAAGTCAGGAGAGTGCAAAAGTACTGTTTTCAATGAGTTGGCAAGGTGCGCACACAATCCCAGTGTTGTACAGCTTGCTTCTTCACCTTTCCGAAGCTGCCGCTCTCCACGGCTCCCGGAGCCGAAGAAGCGGCTTCTTCGCGCAAAGATGATTGTGCCGCTCACAGTGCTCCCCTTAGCGCGGCTTCTGCCGAAAGACGCCCCGGAGCGGCTCTTAGCTCCGGACAGCATCCTACCTTCGTCTTTAGCGCCTCTTCTCATCTACATCTCGGCAAAAACCTTTTCCAATATGTCTGGCTCGGAAAAACTGTGCCAGCACAGAAAACATCTCCCATCATGTTCTAGACGTTGCACGGATGTCTGCCAAGTGTTTGGCAGGAAGAAAAGAAAAGTTGTCCAAAACAGCTTCCAATCGAATGTTCATGTGATTGGAAAAGTCAGGAGAGTGCAAAAGTACTGTTTTCTAATAGTTGGCAAGGTGCGCACACAATCCCAGTGTGGTACAGCTTGCTTCTTCACCTTTCCGAAGCTGCCGCTCTCCACGGCTCCCGGAGCCGAAGAAGCGGCTTCTTCGCGCAAAGACGATTGTGCCGCTCACAGTGCTCTCCTTAGCGCGGCTTCTGCCGAAAGACGCCCGGGAGCGGCTCTTAGCTCCGGACAGCATCCTACCTTCGTCTTTAGCGCCTCTTCTCATCTACATCTCGGCAAAAAGCTTTTCCACTATGTCTGGCTAGGAAAAACTGTGCCAGCACAGAAAAAATCTCCCATCGTGTTCTAGACGTTGCACGGATGTCTGCCAAGTGTTTGGCAGGAAGAAACGAAAAGTTGTCCAAAACAGCTTCCAATCGAATGTTCATGTGATTGGAAAAGTCAGGAGAGTGCAAAAGTACTGTTTTCAATGAGTTGGCAAGGTGCGCACACAATCCCAGTGTTGTACAGCTTGCTTCTTCACCTTTCCGAAGCTGCCGCTCTCCACGGCTCCCGGAGCCGAAGAAGCGGCTTCTTCGCGCAAAGATGATTGTGCCGCTCACAGTGCTCCCCTTAGCGCGGCTTCTGCCGAAAGACGCCCCGGAGCGGCTCTTAGCTCCGGACAGCATCCTACCTTCGTCTTTAGCGCCTCTTCTCATCAACATCTCGGCAAAAAGCTTTTCCACTATGTCTGGCTCGGAAAAACTGTGACAGCACAGAAAACATCTCCCATCGTGTTCTAGACGTTGCACGGATATCTGCCAAGTGTTTGGCAGGAAGAAAAGAAAAGTTGTCCAAAACAGCTTCCAATCGAATGTTCATGTGACTGGAAAAGTCAGGAGAGTGCAAAAGTACTGTTTTCTAATAGTTGGCAAGGTGCGCACACAATCCCAGTGTGGTACAGCTTGCTTCTTCACCTTTCCGAAGCTACCGCTCTCCACGGCTCCCGGAGCCGAAGAAGCGGCTTCTTCGCGCAAAGACGATTGTGCCGCTCACAGTGCTCTCCTTAGCGCGGCTTCTGCCGAAAGACGCCCGGGAGCGGCTCTTTGCTCCGGACAGCATCCTACCTTCGTCTTTAGCGCCTCTTCTCATCTACATCTCGGCAAAAAGCTTTTCCACTATGTCTGGCTAGGAAAAACTGTGCCAGCACAGAAAAAATCTCCCATCGTGTTCTAGACGTTGCACGGATGTCTGCCAAGTGTTTGGCAGGAAGAAAAGAAAAGTTGTCCAAAACAGCTTCCAATCGAATGTTCATGTGACTGGAAAAGTCAGGAGAGTGCAAAAGTACTGTTTTCTAATAGTTGGCAAGGTGCGCACACAATCCCAGTGTTGTACAGCTTGTTTCTTCACCTTTCTGAAGCTGCCGCTCTCTCCGGCTCCCGGGGCCGAAGATGCGGCTTCTTCGCGCAAGACGATTGTGCCGCTCACAGTGCTCTCCTTAGTGCGGCTTCTGCTGAAAGATGCCCGGGAGCGGCTCTTAGCTCCGGACAGCATCCTACCTTCGTCTTTAGCGCCTCTCCTCATCTACATCTCGGCAAAAAGCTTTTCCACTATGTCTGGCTCGGAAAATCTGTGCCAGCACAGAAATCATCTCCCATCGTGTTCTAGACGTTGAATGTATTTCTGCCAAGTGTTTGGCAGGAAGAAAAGAAAAGTTGTCCAAAACAGCTTCCAATCGAATGTTCATGTGATTGGAAAAGCCAGGAGAGTGCCAAAGTACTGTTTTCTAATAGTTGGCATGGTGCGCACAAAATCCCAGTGTTGTACAGCTTGCTTCTTCACCTTTCCGAAGCTGCCGCTCTCCCCGGCTCCCGGAGCCGAAGAAGCGGCTTCTTCGCGCAAAGACGATTGTGCCGCTCACAGTGCTCTCCTTAGCGCGGCTTCTGCTGAAAGACGCCCGGGAGCGGCTCTTAGCTCCGGACAGCATCCTACCTTCGTCTTTAGCGCCTCTTCTCATCTACATCTCGGCAAAAAGCTTTTCCACTATGTCTGGCTAGGAAAAACTGTGCCAGCACAGAAAACATCTCCCATCGTGTTCTAGACGTTGCACGGATGTCTGCCAAGTGTTTGGCAGGAAGAAAAGAAAAGTTGTCCAAAACAGCTTCCAATCGAATGTTCATGTGACTGGAAAAGTCAGGAGAGTGCAAAAGTACTGTTTTCTAATAGTTGGCAAGGTGCGCACACAATCCCAGTGTTGTACAGCTTGCTTCTTCACCTTCCCGAAGCTGCCGCTCTCTCCGGCTCCCGGAGCCGAAGATGCGGCTTCTTCGCGCAAGACGATTGTGCCGCTCACAGTGCTCTCCTTAGCGCGGGTTCTGCCGAAAGACGCCCGGGAGCGACTCTTAGCTCCGGACAGCATCCTACCTTCGTCATTAGCGCCTCCTCTCATCTACAACTCGGCAAAAAGCTTTTCCGCTATGTCTGGCTAGGAAAAACTGTGCCAGCACAGAAAACATCTCCCATTGTTTTCTAGACGTTGCACGGATGTCTGCCAAGTGTTTGGCAGGAAGAAAAGAAAAGTTGTCCAAAACAGCTTCCAATCGAATCTTCATTTGCCTGGAAAAGTCAGGAGAGTGCAAAAGTACTGTTTTGTATCAGTTGGCAAGGTGCGCACACAATCCCAGTGTTGTACAGCTTGCTTCTATACATTTTCCAAGTTGCCGCTCTCTCCGGTTTCCCGGAGCCGAAGAAGCGGCTTCTTCGCGCAAAGACGATTGTGCCGCTCACAGTGCTCTCCTTAGCGCGGCTTCTGCCGAAAGACGCCCGGGAGCGGCTCTTAGCTCCGGACAGCATCCTACCTTCGTCTTTAGTGCCTCTCCTCATCTACATCTCGGCAAAAAGCTTTTACACTATGTCTGGCTAAGAAAAACTGTGCCAGCACAGAAAACATCTCCCATCGTGTTCTAGACGTTGCACGGATTTCTGCCAAGTGTTTGGCAGGAAGAAAAAAAAAGTTTTCCAAAACAGCTTCCAATCGAATGTTCATGTGATTGGAAAAGTCAGGAGAGTGCAAGGGTACTGTTTTCCGTCAGTTGGCAAGGTGCGCACACAATCCCAGTGTTGTACAGCTTGCTTCTATACATTTTCCAAGTTGCCGCTCTCTCCGGTTTCCCGGAGCCGAAGAAGCGGCTTCTTCGCGCAAAGACGATTGTGCCGCTCACAGTGCTCTCCTTAGCGCGGCTTCTGCCGAAAGACGCCCGGGAGCGGCTCTTAGCTCCGGACAGCATCCTACCTTCGTCTTTAGCGCCTCTTCTCATCTACAACTCGGCAAAAAGCTTTTCCGCTATGTCTGGCTAGGAAAAACTGTGCCAGCACAGAAAACATCTCCCATTGTGTTCTAGACGTTGCACGGATTTCTTCCAAGTGTTTGGCAGGAAGAAAAGAAAAGGTGTCCAAAACAGCTTCCTATCGGATGTTCATGTGATTGGAAAAGTCAGGAGAGTGCAAAGGTACTGTTTTCCGTCAGTTGGCAAGGTGCGCAAACAATCCCAGTGTTGTACAGCTTGCTTCTTCACCTATCCAAAGCTGCCGCTCTCCCCGGCTCCCGGAGCCGAAGAAGCGGCTTCTTCGCGCAAAGACGATTGTGCCGCTCACAGTGCTCTCCTTAGCGCGGCTTCTGCCGAAAGACGCCCGGGAGCGGCTCTTAGCTCCGGACAGCATCCAACCTTCGTCTTTAGCGCCTCTTCTCATCTACATCTCGGCAAAAAGCTTTTCCACTATCTGGCTAGGAAAAACTGTGCCAGCACAGAAAACATCTCCCACCGTGTTCTAGACGTTGCAGAGATGTCTGCCAAGTGTTTGGCAGGAAGAAAAGAAAAGTTGTCCAAAACAGCTTCCAATCGAATGTTCATGTGACTGGAAAAGTCAGGAGAGTGCAAAAGTACTGTTTTGTATCAGTTGGCAAGGTGCGCACACAATCCCAGTGTTGTACAGCTTGCTTCTTCACCTTCCCGAAGCTGCCGCTCTCTCCGGCTCCGGGAGCCGAAGATGCGGCTTCTTCGCGCAAAGACGATTGTGCCGCTCACAGTGCTCTCCTTAGCGCGGCTTCTGCCGAAAGACGCCCGGGAGCGGCTCTTAGCTCCGGACAGCATCCTACCTTCGTCTTTAGCGCCTCTTCTCATCTACATCTCGGCAAAAAGCTTTTCCACTATGTCTGGCTAAGAAAAACTGTGCCAGCACAGAAAACATCTCCCATCGTGTTCTAGACGTTGCACGGATGTCTGCCAAGTGTTTGGCAGGAAGAAAAGAAAAGTTGTCCAAAACAGCTTCCAATCGAATGTTCATGTGATTGGAAAAGTCAGGAGAGTGCCAAAGTACTGTTTTCTATCAGTTGGCAAGGTGCGCACACAATCCCAGTGTTGTACAGCTTGCTTCTTCACTTTTCCGAAGCTACCGCTCTCCACGGCTCCCGGAGCCGAAGAAGCGGCTTCTTCGCGCAAAGACGATTGTGCCGCTCACAGTGCTCTCCTTAGCGCGGCTTCTGCCGAAAGACGCCCGGGAGCGTCTCTTTGCTCCGGACAGCATCCTACCTTCGTCTTTAGCGCCTCTTCTCATCTACATCTCGGCAAAAAGCTTTTCCACTATGTCTGGCTAGGAAAAACTGTGCCAGCACAGAAAAAATCTCCCATCGTGTTCTAGACGTTGCACGGATGTCTGCCAAGTGTTTGGCAGGAAGAAAAGAAAAGTTGTCCAAAACAGCTTCCAATCGAATGTTCATGTGACTGGAAAAGTCAGGAGAGTGCAAAAGTACTGTTTTCTAATAGTTGGCAAGGTGCGCACACAATCCCAGTGTTGTACAGCTTGTTTCTTCACCTTTCTGAAGCTGCCGCTCTCTCCGGCTCCCGGGGCCGAAGATGCGGCTTCTTCGCGCAAGACGATTGTGCCGCTCACAGTGCTCTCCTTAGTGCGGCTTCTGCTGAAAGATGCCCGGGAGCGGCTCTTAGCTCCGGACAGCATCCTACCTTCGTCTTTAGCGCCTCTCCTCATCTACATCTCGGCAAAAAGCTTTTCCACTATGTCTGGCTCGGAAAATCTGTGCCAGCACAGAAATCATCTCCCATCGTGTTCTAGACGTTGAATGTATTTCTGCCAAGTGTTTGGCAGGAAGAAAAGAAAAGTTGTCCAAAACAGCTTCCAATCGAATGTTCATGTGATTGGAAAAGCCAGGAGAGTGCAAAAGTACTGTTTTCTAATAGTTGGCATGGTGCGCACACAATCCCAGTGTTGTACAGCTTGCTTCTTCACCTTTCCGAAGCTGCCGCTCTCCCCGGCTCCCGGAGCCGAAGAAGCGGCTTCTTCGCGCAAAGACGATTGTGCCGCTCACAGTGCTCTCCTTAGCGCGGCTTCTGCTGAAAGACGCCCGGGAGCGGCTCTTAGCTCCGGACAGCATCCTACCTTCGTCTTTAGCGCCTCTTCTCATCTACATCTCGGCAAAAAGCTTTTCCACTATGTCTGGCTAGGAAAAACTGTGCCAGCACAGAAAACATCTCCCATCGTGTTCTAGACGTTGCACGGATGTCTGCCAAGTGTTTGGCAGGAAGAAAAGAAAAGTTGTCCAAAACAGCTTCCAATCGAATGTTCATGTGACTGGAAAAGTCAGGAGAGTGCAAAAGTACTGTTTTCTAATAGTTGGCAAGGTGCGCACACAATCCCAGTGTTGTACAGCTTGCTTATTCACCTTCCCGAAGCTGCCGCTCTCTCCGGCTCCCGGAGCCGAAGAAGCGGCTTCTTCGCGCAAAGACGATTGTGCCGCTCACAGTGCTCTCCTTAGCGCGGCTTCTGCCGAAAGACGCCCGGGAGCGGCTCTTAGCTCCGGACAGCATCCTACCTTCGTCTTTAGTGCCTCTCCTCATCTACATCTCGGCAAAAAGCTTTTACACTATGTCTGGCTAAGAAAAACTGTGCCAGCACAGAAAACATCTCCCATCGTGTTCTAGACGTTGCACGGATTTCTGCCAAGTGTTTGGCAGGAAGAAAAAAAAAGTTGTCCAAAACAGCTTCCAATCGAATGTTCATGTGATTGGAAAAGTCAGGAGAGTGCAAGGGTACTGTTTTCCGTCAGTTGGCAAGGTGCGCACACAATCCCAGTGTTGTACAGCTTGCTTCTATACATTTTCCAAGTTGCCGCTCTCTCCGGTTTCCCGGAGCCGAAGAAGCGGCTTCTTCGCGCAAAGACGATTGTGCCGCTCACAGTGCTCTCCTTAGCGCGGCTTCTGCCGAAAGACGCCCGGGAGCGGCTCTTAGCTCCGGACAGCATCCTACCTTCGTCTTTAGCGCCTGTTCTCATCTACAACTCGGCAAAACGCTTTTCCGCTATGTCTGGCTAGGAAAAACTGTGCCAGCACAGAAAACATCTCCCATTGTGTTCTAGACGTTGCACGGATTTCTTCCAAGTGTTTGGCAGGAAGAAAAGAAAAGGTGTCCAAAACAGCTTCCTATCGGATGTTCATGTGATTGGAAAAGTCAGGAGAGTGCAAAGGTACTGTTTTCCGTCAGTTGGCAAGGTGCGCAAACAATCCCAGTGTTGTACAGCTTGCTTCTTCACCTATCCAAAGCTGCCGCTCTCCCCGGCTCCCGGAGCCGAAGAAGCGGCTTCTTCGCGCAAAGACGATTGTGCCGCTCACAGTGCTCTCCTTAGCGCGGCTTCTGCCGAAAGACGCCCGGGAGCGGCTCTTAGCTCCGGACAGCATCCAACCTTCGTCTTTAGCGCCTCTTCTCATCTACATCTCGGCAAAAAGCTTTTCCACTATCTGGCTAGGAAAAACTGTGCCAGCACAGAAAACATCTCCCACCGTGTTCTAGACGTTGCAGAGATGTCTGCCAAGTGTTTGGCAGGAAGAAAAGAAAAGTTGTCCAAAACAGCTTCCAATCGAATGTTCATGTGACTGGAAAAGTCAGGAGAGTGCAAAAGTACTGTTTTGTATCAGTTGGCAAGGTGCGCACACAATCCCAGTGTTGTACAGCTTGCTTCTTCACCTTCCTGAAGCTGCCGCTCTCTCCGGCTCCGGGAGCCGAAGATGCGGCTTCTTCGCGCAAAGACGATTGTGCCGCTCACAGTGCTCTCCTTAGCGCAGCTTCTGCCGAAAGACGCCCGGGAGCGGCTCTTAGCTCCGGACAGCATCCTACCTTCGTCTTTAGCGCCTCTTCTCATCTACATCTCAGCAAAAAGCTTTTCCACTATGTCTGGCTAGGAAAAACTGTGCCAGCACAGAAAACATCTCCCATCGTGTTCTAGACGTTGCACGGATGTCTGCCAAGTGTTTGGCAGGAAGAAAAGTTGTCCAAAACAGCTTCCAATCGAATGTTCATGTGATTGGAAAAGTCAGGAGAGTGCCAAAGTACTGTTTTCTATCAGTTGGCAAGGTGTGCACACAATCCCAGTGTTGTACAGCTTGCTTCTTCACTTTTCCGAAGCTGCTGCTCTCCCCGGCTCCCGGAGCCGAAGAAGCAGCTTCTTCGCGCAAAGACGATTGTGCCGCTCTCAGTGCTCTCCTTAGCGCGGCTTCTGCCGAAAGACGCCCGGGAGCGGCTCTTAGCTCCGGACAGCATCCTACCTTCGTCTTTAGCGCCTCTTCTCATCTACATCTCAGCAAAAAGCTTTTCCACTATGTCTGGCTAGGAAAAACTGTGCCAGCACAGAAAACATCTCCCATCGTGTTCTAGACGTTGCACAGATGTCTGCCAAGTGTTTGGCAGGAAGAAAAGAAAAGTTGTCCAAAACAGCTTCCAATCGAATGTTCATGTGACTGGAAAAGTCAGGAGAGTGCAAAAGTACTGTTTTCTAATAGTTGGCAAGGTGCGCACACAATCCCAGTGTTGTACAGCTTGCTTCTATACATTTTCCAAGTTGCCGCTCTCTCCGGCTCCCGGAGCCGAAGAAGCGGCTTCTTCGCGCAAAGATGATTGTGCCGCTCACAGTGCTCTCCTTAGCGCGGCTTCTGCCGAAAGACGCCCGGGAGCGGCTCTTAGCTCCGGACAGCATCCTACCTTTGTCTTTAGCGCCTCTTAAATCTACAACTCGACAAAAAGCTTTTCCGCTATGTCTGGCTAGGAAAAACTGTGCCAGCACAGAAAACATCTCCCATTGTTTTCTAGACGTTGCACGGATGTCTGCCAAGTGTTTGGCAGGAAGAAAAGAAAAGTTGTCCAAAACAGCTTCCAATCGAATGTTCATGTGACTGGAAAAGTCAGGAGAGTGCAAAAGTACTGTTTTGTATCAGTTGGCAAGGTGCGCACACAATCCCAGTGTTGTACAGTTTGCTTCTTCACCTTCCCGAAGCTGCCGCTCTCTCCGGCTCCTGGAGCCGAAGATGCGGCTTCTTCGCGCAAGACGATTGTGCCGCTCACAGTGCTCTCCTTAGTGCGGCTTCTGCCGAAAGACGCCCGGGAGCGGCTCTTAGCTCCGGACAGCATCCTACCTTCGTCTTTAGCGCCTCTTCTCATCTACATCTCGGCAAAAAGCTTTTACACTATGTCTGGCTAGGAAAAACTGTGCCAGCACAGAAAACATCTCCCATCGTGTTCTAGACGTTGCACGGATGTCTGCCAAGTGTTTGGCAGGAAGAAAAGAAAAGTAGTCCAAAACTGCTTCCAATCGAATGTTCATGTGACTGGAAAAGTCAGGAGAGTGCAAAAGTACTGTTTTCTAATAGTTGGCAAGGTGCGCACACAATCCCAGTGTTGTACAGCTTGCTTCTTTACCTTTTCCGAGTTGCCTCTCTCCCCGGCTCCCGGAGCCGAAGAAGCGGCTTCTTCGCGCAAAGACGATTGTGCCGCTCACAGTGCTCTCCTTAGCGCGGCTTCTGCCGAAAGACGCCCGGGAGCGGCTCTTAGCTCCGGACAGCATCCTACCTTCGTCTTTAGCGCCTCTTCTCATCTACATCTCGGCAAAAAGCTTTTCCACTATGTCTGGCTCGGAAAAACTGTGCCAGCACAGAAAACATCTCCCATCGTGTTCTAGACATTGCACGGATTTCTGCCAAGTGTTTGGCAGGAAGAAAAGAAAAGTTGTCCAAAACAGCTTCCAATCGAATGTTCATGTGACTGGAAAAGTCAGGAGAGTGCAAAAGTACTGTTTTGTATCAGTTGGCAAGGTGCGCACACAATCCCAGTGTTGTACAGCTTGCTTCTTCACCTTCCCGAAGCTGCCGCTCTCTCCGGCTCCGGGAGCCGAAGCTGCGGCTTCTTCGCGCAAGGCGATTGTGCGCTCACAGTGCTCTCCTTAGCGCGGCTTCTGCCGAAAGACGCCCGGGAGCGGCTCTTAGCTCCGGACAGCATCCTACCTTCGTCTTTAGCGCCTCTTCTCATCTACATCTCGGCAAAAAGCTTTTCCACTATGTCTGGCTAAGAAAAACTGTGCCAGCACAGAAAACATCTCCCATCGTGTTCTAGACGTTGCACGGATGTCTGCCAAGTGTTTGGCAGGAAGAAAAGAAAAGTTGTCCAAAACAGCTTCCAATCGAACGTTCATGTGATTGGAAAAGTCAGGAGAGTGCAAAAGTACTGTTTTCTAATAGTTGGCAAGGTGCGCACACAATCCCAGTGTTGTACAGCTTGCTTCTTCACCTTTCCGAAGCTGCCGCTCTCCCCGGCTCTCGGAGCCGAGGAAGCGGCTTCTTCGCGCAAAGACGATTGTGCCGCTCACAGTGCTCTCCTTAGCGCGGCTTCTTCCGAAAGACGCCCCGGAGCGGCTCTTAGCTCCGGACAGCATCCTACCTTCGTCTTTAGCGCCTCTTCTCATCTACATCTCGGCAAAAAGCTTTTCCACTATGTCTGGCTAGGAAAAACTGTGCCAGCACAGAAAACATCGCCCATCGTGTTCTAGACGTTGCACGGATGTCTGCCAAGTGTTTGGCAGGAAGAAAAGAAAAGTTGTCCAAAACAGCTTCCAATCGAATGTTCATGTGACTGGAAAAGTCAGGAGAGTGCAAAAGTACTGTTTTCTAATAGTTGGCAAGGTGCGCACACAATCCCAGTGTTGTCCAGCTTGCTTCTTTACCTTTTCCGAGTTGCCTCTCTCCCGGCTCCCGGAGCCGAAGAAGCGGCTTCTTCGCGCAAAGACGATTGTGCCGCTCACAGTGCTCTCCTTAGCGCGGCTTATGCCGAAAGACGCCCGGGAGCGGCTCTTAGCTCCAGACAGCATCCTACCTTCGTCTTTAGCGCCTCTTCTCATCTACATCTCGGCAAAAAGCTTTTCCACTATCTGGCTAAGAAAAACTGTGCCAGCACAGAAAACATCTCCCATCGTGTTCTAGACGTTGCAGAGATGTCTGCCAAGTGTTTGGCAGGAAGAAAAGAAAAGTTGTCCAAAACAGCTTCCAATCGAATGTTCATGTGATTGGAAAAGTCAAGAGAGTGCAAAGGTACTGTTTTCTAATAGTTGGCAAGGTGCGCACACAATCCCAGTGTTGTACAGCTTGTTTCTTCACCTTTCTGAAGCTGCCGCCCTCTCCGGCTCCCGGAGCCCAAGAAGCGGCTTCTTCGCGCAAAGACGATTGTGCCGCTCACAGTGCTCTCCTTAGCGCGGCTTCTGCCGAAAGACGCCCGGGAGCGGCTCTTAGCTCCGGACAGCATCCTACCTTCGTCTTTAGCGCCTCTTCTCATCTACAACTCGGCAAAAAGCTTTTCCGCTATGTCTGGCTAGGAAAAACTGTGCCAGCACAGAAAACATCTCCCATTGTGTTCTAGACGTTGCACGGATGTCTGCCAAGTGTTTGGCAGGAAGAAAAGAAAAGTTGTCCAAAACAGCTTCCAATCGAATGTTCATGTGACTGGAAAAGTCAGGAGAGTGCAAAAGTACTGTTTTGTATCAGTTGGAAAGGTGCGCACACAATACAAGTGTTGTACAGCTTGCTTCTTCACCTTCCCGAAGCTGCCGCTCTCTCCGGCTCCCGGAGCCGAAGATGCGACTTCTTCGCGCAAGACGATTGTGCCGCTCACAGTGCTCTCCTTAGCGCGGCTTCTGCCGAAAGACGCCCGGGAGCGGCTCTTAGCTCCGGACAGCATCCTACCTTCGTCTTTAGCGCCTCTTCTCATCTACATCTCGGCAAAAAGCTTTTCCACTATGTCTGGCTAAGAAAAACTGTGCCAGCACAGAAAACATCTCCCATCGTGTTCTAGACGTTGCACGGATGTCTGCCAAGTGTTTGGCAGGAAGAAAAGTAGTCCAAAACTGCTTCCAATCGAATGTTCATGTGACTGGAAAAGTCAGGAGAGTGCAAAAGTACTGTTTTCTAATAGTTGGCAAGGTGCGCACACAATCCCAGTGTTGTACAGCTTGCTTCTTCACCTTCCCGAAGCTGCCGCTCTCCCCGGCTCCCGGAGCCGAAGAAGCAGCTTCTTCGCGCAAAAACGATTGTGCCGCTCACAGTGCTCTCCTTAGCGCGGCTTCTTCCGAAAGACGCCCCGGAGCGGCTCTTAGCTCCGGACAGCATTCTACCTTCGTCTTTAGCGCCTCTTCTCATCTACATCTCGGCAAAAAGCTTTGCCACTATGTCTGGCTAGGAAAAACTGTGCCAGCACAGAAAACATCTCCCATCGTGTTCTAGACGTTGCACGGATGTCTGCCAAGTGTTTGGCAGGAAGAAAAGAAAAGTTGTCCAAAACAGCTTCCAATCGAATGTTCATGTGACTGGAAAAGTCAGGAGAGTGCAAAAGTACTGTTTTCTAATAGTTGGCAAGGTGCGCACACAATCCCAGTGTTGTACAGCTTGCTTCTTCACCTTTTCCGAGTTGCCTCTCTCCCCGGCTCCCGGAGCGGAGGAAGCGGCTTCTTCGCGCAAAGACGATTGTGCCGCTCACAGTGCTCTCCTTAGCGCGGCTTCTGCCGAAAGACGCCCGGGAGCGGCTCTTAGCTCCGGACAGCATCCTACCTTCGTCTTTAGCGCCTCTTCTCATCTACATCTCAGCAAAAAGCTTTTCCACTATGTCTGGCTAAGAAAAACTGTGCCAGCACAGAAAACATCTCCCATCGTGTTCTAGACGTTGCACGGATTTCTGCCAAGTGTTTGGCAGGAAGAAAAGAAAAGTTGTCCAAAACAGCTTCCAATCAAATGTTCATGTGATTGGAAAAGTCAGGAGAGTGCAAAGGTACTGTTTTCCGTCAGTTGGCAAGGTGCGCACACAATCCCAGTGTTGTACAGCTTGTTTCTTCACCTTTCTGAAGCTGCCGCCCTCTCCAGCTCCCGGAGCCGAAGAAGCGGCTTCTTCGCGCAAAGACGATTGTGCCGCTCACAGTGCTCTCCTTAGCGCGGCTTCTGCCGAAAGACGCCCGGGAGCGGCTCTTAGCTCCAGACAGCATCCTACCTTCGTCTTTAGCGCCTCTTCTCATCTACATCTCGGCAAAAAGCTTTTCCGCTATGTCTGGCTAGGAAAAACTGTGCCAGCACAGAAAACATCTCCCATCGTGTTCTAGACGTTGCAGAGATGTCTGCCAAGTGTTTGGCAGGAAGAAAAGAAAAGTTGTCCAAAACAGCTTCCAATCGAATGTTCATGTGATTGGAAAAGTCAAGAGAGTGCAAAGGTACTGTTTTCTAATAGTTGGCAAGGTGCGCACACAATCCCAGTGTTGTACAGCTTGTTTCTTCACCTTTCTGAAGCTGCCGCCCTCTCCGGCTCCCGGAGCCGAAGAAGCGGCTTCTTCGCGCAAAGACGATTGTGCCGCTCACCGTGCTCTCCTTAGCGCGGCTTCTGCCGAAAGACGCCCGGGAGCGGCTCTTAGCTCCGGACAGCATCCTACCTTCGTCTTTAGCGCCTCTTCTCATCTACAACTCGGCAAAAAGCTTTTCCGCTATGTCTGGCTAGGAAAAACTGTGCCAGCACAGAAAACATCTCCCATTGTGTTCTAGACGTTGCACGGATGTCTGCCAAGTGTTTGGCAGGAAGAAAAGAAAAGTTGTCCAAAACAGCTTCCAATCGAATGTTCATGTGACTGGAAAAGTCAGGAGAGTGCAAAAGTACTGTTTTGTATCAGTTGGCAAAGTGCGCACACAATCCCAGTGTTGTACAGCTTGCTTCTTCACCTTCCCGAAGCTGCCGCTCTCTCCGGCTCCCGGAGCCGAAGATGCGACTTCTTCGCGCAAGACGATTGTGCCGCTCACAGTGCTCTCCTTAGCGCGGCTTCTGCCGAAAGACGCCCGGGAGCGGCTCTTAGCTCCGGACAGCATCCTACCTTCGTCTTTAGCGCCTCTTCTCATCTACATCTCGGCAAAAAGCTTTTCCACTATGTCTGGCTAAGAAAAACTGTGCCAGCACAGAAAACATCTCCCATCGTGTTCTAGACGTTGCACGGATGTCTGCCAAGTGTTTGGCAGGAAGAAAAGAAAAGTTGTCCAAAACAGCTTCCAGTCAAACGTTCATGTGATTGGAAAAGTCAGGAGAGTGCAAAAGTACTGTTTTCTAATAGTTGGCAAGGTGCGCACACAATCCCAGTGTTGTACAGCTTGCTTCTTCACCTTTCCGAAGCTGCCGCTCTCCCCGGCTCTCGGAGCCGAGGAAGCGGCTTCTTCGCGCAAAGACGATTGTGCCGCTCACAGTGCTCTCCTTAGTGCGGCTTCTTCCGAAAGACGCCCGGGAGCGGCTCTTAGCTCCGGACAGCATCCTACCTTCGTCTTTAGCGCCTCTTCTCATCTACATCTCGGCAAAAAGCTTTTCCACTATGTCTGGCTAGGAAAAACTGTGCCAGCACAGAAAACATCTCCCATCGTGTTCTAGACGTTGCACGGATGTCTGCCAAGTGTTTGGCAGGAAGAAAAGAAAAGTTGTCCAAAACAGCTTCCAATCGAATGTTCATGTGACTGGAAAAGTCAGGAGAGTGCAAAAGTACTGTTTTCTAATAGTTGGCAAGGTGCGCACACAATCCCAGTGTTGTACAGCTTGCTTCTTCACCTTCCCGAAGCTGCCGCTCTCCCCGGCTCCCGGAGCCGAAGAAGCAGCTTCTTCGCGCAAAAACGATTGTGCCGCTCACAGTGCTCTCCTTAGCGCGGCTTCTTCCGAAAGACGCCCCGGAGCGGCTCTTAGCTCCGGACAGCATTCTACCTTCGTCTTTAGCGCCTCTTCTCATCTACATCTCGGCAAAAAGCTTTGCCACTATGTCTGGCTAGGAAAAACTGTGCCAGCACAGAAAACATCTCCCATCGTGTTCTAGACGTTGCACGGATGTCTGCCAAGTGTTTGGCAGGAAGAAAAGAAAAGTTGTCCAAAACAGCTTCCAATCGAATGTTCATGTGACTGGAAAAGTCAGGAGAGTGCAAAAGTACTGTTTTCTAATAGTTGGCAAGGTGCGCACACAATCCCAGTGTTGTACAGCTTGCTTCTTCACCTTTTCCGAGTTGCCTCTCTCCCCGGCTCCCGGAGCGGAGGAAGCGGCTTCTTCGCGCAAAGACGATTGTGCCGCTCACAGTGCTCTCCTTAGCGCGGCTTCTGCCGAAAGACGCCCGGGAGCGGCTCTTAGCTCCGGACAGCATCCTACCTTCGTCTTTAGCGCCTCTTCTCATCTACATCTCAGCAAAAAGCTTTTCCACTATGTCTGGCTAAGAAAAACTGTGCCAGCACAGAAAACATCTCCCATCGTGTTCTAGACGTTGCACGGATTTCTGCCAAGTGTTTGGCAGGAAGAAAAGAAAAGTTGTCCAAAACAGCTTCCAATCAAATGTTCATGTGATTGGAAAAGTCAGGAGAGTGCAAAGGTACTGTTTTCCGTCAGTTGGCAAGGTGCGCACACAATCCCAGTGTTGTACAGCTTGTTTCTTCACCTTTCTGAAGCTGCCGCCCTCTCCAGCTCCCGGAGCCGAAGAAGCGGCTTCTTCGCGCAAAGACGATTGTGCCGCTCACAGTGCTCTCCTTAGCGCGGCTTCTGCCGAAAGACGCCCGGGAGCGGCTCTTAGCTCCAGACAGCATCCTACCTTCGTCTTTAGCGCCTCTTCTCATCTACATCTCGGCAAAAAGCTTTTCCGCTATGTCTGGCTAGGAAAAACTGTGCCAGCACAGAAAACATCTCCCATCGTGTTCTAGACGTTGCAGAGATGTCTGCCAAGTGTTTGGCAGGAAGAAAAGAAAAGTTGTCCAAAACAGCTTCCAATCGAATGTTCATGTGATTGGAAAAGTCAAGAGAGTGCAAAGGTACTGTTTTCTAATAGTTGGCAAGGTGCGCACACAATCCCAGTGTTGTACAGCTTGTTTCTTCACCTTTCTGAAGCTGCCGCCCTCTCCGGCTCCCGGAGCCGAAGAAGCGGCTTCTTCGCGCAAAGACGATTGTGCCGCTCACCGTGCTCTCCTTAGCGCGGCTTCTGCCGAAAGACGCCCGGGAGCGGCTCTTAGCTCCGGACAGCATCCTACCTTCGTCTTTAGCGCCTCTTCTCATCTACAACTCGGCAAAAAGCTTTTCCGCTATGTCTGGCTAGGAAAAACTGTGCCAGCACAGAAAACATCTCCCATTGTGTTCTAGACGTTGCACGGATGTCTGCCAAGTGTTTGGCAGGAAGAAAAGAAAAGTTGTCCAAAACAGCTTCCAATCGAATGTTCATGTGACTGGAAAAGTCAGGAGAGTGCAAAAGTACTGTTTTGTATCAGTTGGCAAAGTGCGCACACAATACCAGTGTTGTACAGCTTGCTTCTTCACCTTCCCGAAGCTGCCGCTCTCTCCGGCTCCCGGAGCCGAAGATGCGACTTCTTCGCGCAAGACGATTGTGCCGCTCACAGTGCTCTCCTTAGCGCGGCTTCTGCCGAAAGACGCCCGGGAGCGGCTCTTAGCTCCGGACAGCATCCTACCTTCGTCTTTAGCGCCTCTTCTCATCTACATCTCGGCAAAAAGCTTTTCCACTATGTCTGGCTAAGAAAAACTGTGCCAGCACAGAAAACATCTCCCATCGTGTTCTAGACGTTGCACGGATGTCTGCCAAGTGTTTGGCAGGAAGAAAAGAAAAGTTGTCCAAAACAGCTTCCAATCAAACGTTCATGTGATTGGAAAAGTCAGGAGAGTGCAAAAGTACTGTTTTCTAATAGTTGGCAAGGTGCGCACACAATCCCAGTGTTGTACAGCTTGCTTCTTCACCTTTCCGAAGCTGCCGCTCTCCCCGGCTCTCGGAGCCGAGGAAGCGGCTTCTTCGCGCAAAGACGATTGTGCCGCTCACAGTGCTCTCCTTAGTGCGGCTTCTTCCGAAAGACGCCCGGGAGCGGCTCTTAGCTCCGGACAGCATCCTACCTTCGTCTTTAGCGCCTCTTCTCATCTACATCTCGGCAAAAAGCTTTTCCACTATGTCTGGCTAGGAAAAACTGTGCCAGCACAGAAAACATCTCCCATCGTGTTCTAGACGTTGCACGGATGTCTGCCAAGTGTTTGGCAGGAAGAAAAGAAAAGTTGTCCAAAACAGCTTCCAATCGAATGTTCATGTGACTGGAAAAGTCAGGAGAGTGCAAAAGTACTTTTTTCTAATAGTTGGCAAGGTGCGCACACAATCCCAGTGTTGTACAGCTTGCTTCTTTACCTTTTCCGAGTTGCCTCTCTCCCCGGCTGCCGGAGCCGAAGAAGCGGCTTCTTCGCGCAAAGACGATTGTGCCGCTCACAGTGCTCTCCTTAGCGCGGCTTCTGCCGAAAGACGCCCGGGAGCGGCTCTTAGCTCCGGACAGCATCCTACCTTCGTCTTTAGCGCCTCTTCTCATCTACATCTCGGCAAAAAGCTTTTCCACTATGTCTGGCTAGGAAAAACTGTGCCAGGACAGAAAACATCTCCCATCGTGTTCTAGACGTTGCACGGATGTCTGCCAAGTGTTTGGCAGGAAGAAAAGAAAAGTTGTCCAAAACAGCTTCCAATCGGATGTTCATGTGATTGGAAAAGTCAGGAGAGTGCAAAAGTACTGTTTTCTAATAGTTGGCAAGGTGCGCACACAATCCCAGTGTTGTACAGCTTGCTTCTTCACCTTTCCGAAGCTGCCGCTCTCCCTAGCTCCCGGAGCCGAAGAAGCGGCTTCTTCGCGCAAAGACGATTGTGCCGCTCACAGTGCTCTCCTTAGCGCGGCTTCTGCCGAAAGACGCCCGGGAGCGGCTCTTAGCTCCGGACAGCATCCTACCTTCGTCTTTAGCGCCTCTTCTCATCTACATCTCGGCAAAAAGCTTTTCCACTATCTGGCTAGGAAAAACTGTGCCAGCACAGAAAACATCTCCCATCGTGTTCTAGACGTTGCAGAGATGTTTGCCAAGTGTTTGGCAGGAAGAAAAGAAAAGTTGTCCAAAACAGCTTCCAATCAAATGTTCATGTGATTGGAAAAGTCAAGAGAGTTCAAAGGTACTGTTTTCTAATAGTTGGCAAGGTGCGCACACAATCCCAGTGTTGTACAGCTTGTTTCTTCACCTTTCTGAAGCTGCCGCCCTCTCCGGCTCCCGGAGCCGAAGAAGCGGCTTCTTCGCGCAAAGACGATTGTGCCGCTCACAGTGCTCTCCTTAGCGCGGCTTCTGCCGAAAGACGCCCGGGAGCGGGTCTTAGCTCCGGACAGCATCCTACCTTCATCTTTAGCGCCTCTTCTCATCTACATCTCGGCAAAAAGCTTTTCCACTATGTCTGGCTAAGAAAAACTGCGCCAGCACAGAAAACATCTCCCATCGTGTTCTAGATGTTGCACGGATTTCTGCCAAGTGTTTGGCAGGAAGAAAAGTTGTCCAAAACAGCTTCCAATCGAATGTTCATGTGATTGGAAAAGTCAGGAGAGTGCCAAAGTACTGTTTTCTATCAGTTGGCAAGGTGCGCACACAATCCCAGTGTTGTACAGCTTGCTTCTTCACCTTTCCGAAGCTGCCGCTCTCCACGGCTCCCGGAGCCGAAGAAGCGGCTTCTTCGCGCAAAGACGATTGTGCCGCTCTCAGTGCTCTCCTTAGCGCGGCTTCTGCCGAAAGACGCCCGGGAGCGGCTCTTAGCTCCGGACAGCATCCTACCTTCGTCTTTAGCGCCTCTTCTCATCTACAACTCGGCAAAAAGCTTTTCCACTATCTGGCTAGGAAAAACTGTGCCAGCACAGAAAACATCTCCTATCGTGTTCTAGACGTTGCAGAGATGTCTGCCAAGTGTTTGGCAGGAAGAAAAGAAAAGTTGTCCAAAACAGCTTCCAATCGAATGTTCATGTGACTGGAAAAGTCAGGAGAGTGCAAAAGTACTCTTTTGTATCAGTTGGCAAGGTGCGCACACAATCCCAGTGTTGTACAGCTTGCTTCTTCACCTTCCCGAAGCTGCCGCTCTCTCCGGCTCCGGGAGCCGAAGATGCGGCTTCTTCGCGCAAAGACGATTGTGCCGCTCACAGTGCTCTCCTTAGCGCGGCTTCTGCCGAAAGACGCCCGGGAGCGGCTCTTAGCTCCGGACAGCATCCTACCTTCGTCTTTAGCGCCTCTTCTCATCTACATCTCGGCAAAAAGCTTTTCCACTATGTCTGGCTAAGAAAAACTGTGCCAGCACAGAAAACATCTCCCATCGTGTTCTAGACGTTGCACGGATGTCTGCCAAGTGTTTGGCAGGAAGAAAAGAAAAGTTGTCCAAAACAGCTTCCAATCGAATGTTCATGTGATTGGAAAAGTCAGGAGAGTGCCAAAGTACTGTTTTCTATCAGTTGGCAAGGTGCGCACACAATCCCAGTGTTGTACAGCTTGCTTCTTCACTTTTCCGAAGCTGCTGCTCTCCCCGGCTCCCGGAGCCGAAGAAGCGGCTTCTTCGCGCAAAGACGATTGTGCCGCTCTCAGTGCTCTCCTTAGCGCGGCTTCTGCCGAAGGACGCCCGGGAGCGGCTCTTAGCTCCGGACAGCATCCTACCTTCGTCTTTAGCGCCTCTTCTCATCTACATCTCAGCAAAAAGCTTTTCCACTATGTCTGGCTAGGAAAAACTGTGCCAGCACAGAAAACATCTCCCATCGTGTTCTAGACGTTGCACGGATGTCTGCCAAGTGTTTGGCAGGAAGAAAAGAAAAGTTGTCCAAAACAGCTTCCAATCGAATGTTCATGTGATTGGAAAAGTCAGGAGAGTGCCAAAGTACTGTTTTCTATCAGTTGGCAAGGTGTGCACACAATCCCAGTGTTGTACAGCTTGCTTCTTCACTTTTCCGAAGCTGCTGCTCTCCCCGGCTCCCGGATCCGAAGAAGCGGCTTCTTCGCGCAAAGACGATTGTGCCGCTCTCAGTGCTCTCCTTAGCGCGGCTTCTGCCGAAAGACGCCCGGGAGCGGCTCTTAGCTCCGGACAGCATCCTACCTTCGTCTTTAGCGCCTCTTCTCATCTACATCTCAGCAAAAAGCTTTTCCACTATGTCTGGCTAGGAAAAACTGTGCCAGCACAGAAAACATCTCCCATCGTGTTCTAGACGTTGCACAGATGTCTGCCAAGTGTTTGGCAGGAAGAAAAGAAAAGTTGTCCAAAACAGCTTCCAATCGAATGTTCATGTGACTGGAAAAGTCAGGAGAGTGCAAAAGTACTGTTTTCTAATAGTTGGCAAGGTGCGCACACAATCCCAGTGTTGTACAGCTTGCTTCTATACATTTTCCAAGTTGCCGCTCTCTCCGGCTCCCGGAGCCGAAGAAGCGGCTTCTTCGCGCAAAGATGATTGTGCCGCTCACAGTGCTCTCCTTAGCGCGGCTTCTGCCGAAAGACGCCCGGGAGCGGCTCTTAGCTCCGGACAGCATCCTACCTTTGTCTTTAGCGCCTCTTAAATCTACAACTCGACAAAAAGCTTTTCCGCTATGTCTGGCTAGGAAAAACTGTGCCAGCACAGAAAACATCTCCCATTGTTTTCTAGACGTTGCACGGATGTCTGCCAAGTGTTTGGCAGGAAGAAAAGAAAAGTTGTCCAAAACAGCTTCCAATCGAATGTTCATGTGACTGGAAAAGTCAGGAGAGTGCAAAAGTACTGTTTTGTATCAGTTGGCAAGGTGCGCACACAATCCCAGTGTTGTACAGTTTGCTTCTTCACCTTCCCGAAGCTGCCGCTCTCTCCGGCTCCTGGAGCCGAAGATGCGGCTTCTTCGCGCAAGACGATTGTGCCGCTCACAGTGCTCTCCTTAGCGCGGCTTCTGCCGAAAGACGCCCGGGAGCGGCTCTTAGCTCCGGACAGCATCCTACCTTCGTCTTTAGCGCCTCTTCTCATCTACATCTCGGCAAAAAGCTTTTCCACTATGTCTGGCTAGGAAAAACTGTGCCAGCACAGAAAACATCTCCCATCGTGTTCTAGACGTTGCACGGATGTCTGCCAAGTGTTTGGCAGGAAGAAAAGAAAAGTAGTCCAAAACTGCTTCCAATCGAATGTTCATGTGACTGGAAAAGTCAGGAGAGTGCAAAAGTACTGTTTTCTAATAGTTGGCAAGGTGCGCACACAATCCCAGTGTTGTACAGCTTGCTTCTTTACCTTTTCCGAGTTGCCTCTCTCCCCGGCTCCCGGAGCCGAAGAAGCGGCTTCTTCGCGCAAAGACGATTGTGCCGCTCACAGTGCTCTCCTTAGCGCGGCTTCTGCCGAAAGACGCCCGGGAGCGGCTCTTAGCTCCGGACAGCATCCTACCTTCGTCTTTAGCGCCTCTTCTCATCTACATCTCAGCAAAAAGCTTTTCCACTATGTCTGGCTAAGAAAAACTGTGCCAGCACAGAAAACATCTCCCATCGTGTTCTAGACGTTGCACGGATTTCTGCCAAGTGTTTGGCAGGAAGAAAAGAAAAGTTGTCCAAAACAGCTTCCAATCAAATGTTCATGTGATTGGAAAAGTCAGGAGAGTGCAAAGGTACTGTTTTCCGTCAGTTGGCAAGGTGCGCACACAATCCCAGTGTTGTACAGCTTGTTTCTTCACCTTTCTGAAGCTGCCGCCCTCTCCAGCTCCCGGAGCCGAAGAAGCGGCTTCTTCGCGCAAAGACGATTGTGCCGCTCACAGTGCTCTCCTTAGCGCGGCTTCTGCCGAAAGACGCCCGGGAGCGGCTCTTAGCTCCGGACAGCATCCTACCTTCGTCTTTAGCGCCTCTTCTCATCTACATCTCGGCAAAAAGCTTTTCCACTATGTCTGGCTCGGAAAAACTGTGCCAGCACAGAAAACATCTCCCATCGTGTTCTAGACATTGCACGGATTTCTGCCAAGTGTTTGGCAGGAAGAAAAGAAAAGTTGTCCAAAACAGCTTCCAATCGAATGTTCATGTGACTGGAAAAGTCAGGAGAGTGCAAAAGTACTGTTTTGTATCAGTTGGCAAGGTGCGCACACAATCCCAGTGTTGTACAGCTTGCTTCTTCACCTTCCCGAAGCTGCCGCTCTCTCCGGCTCCGGGAGCCGAAGCTGCGGCTTCTTCGCGCAAGGCGATTGTGCGCTCACAGTGCTCTCCTTAGCGCGGCTTCTGCCGAAAGACGCCCGGGAGCGGCTCTTAGCTCCGGACAGCATCCTACCTTCGTCTTTAGCGCCTCTTCTCATCTACATCTCGGCAAAAAGCTTTTCCACTATGTCTGGCTAAGAAAAACTGTGCCAGCACAGAAAACATCTCCCATCGTGTTCTAGACGTTGCAGAGATGTCTGCCAAGTGTTTGGCAGGAAGAAAAGAAAAGTTGTCCAAAACAGCTTCCAATCGAATGTTCATGTGATTGGAAACGTCAAGAGAGTGCAAAGGTACTGTTTTCTAATAGTTGGCAAGGTGCGCACACAATCCCAGTGTTGTACAGCTTGCTTCTTCACCTTCCCGAAGCTGCCGCTCTCTCCGGCTCCGGGAGCCGAAGCTGCGGCTTCTTCGCGCAAGGCGATTGTGCGCTCACAGTGCTCTCCTTAGCGCGGCTTCTGCCGAAAGACGCCCGGGAGCGGCTCTTAGCTCCGGACAGCATCCTACCTTCGTCTTTAGCGCCTCTTCTCATCTACATCTCGGCAAAAAGCTTTTCCACTATGTCTGGCTAAGAAAAACTGTGCCAGCACAGAAAACATCTCCCATCGTGTTCTAGACGTTGCACGGATGTCTGCCAAGTGTTTGGCAGGAAGAAAAGAAAAGTTGTCCAAAACAGCTTCCAATCGAACGTTCATTGTGATTGGAAAAGTCAGGAGAGTGCAAAAGTACTGTTTTCTAATAGTTGGCAAGGTGCGCACACAATCCCAGTGTTGTACAGCTTGCTTCTTCACCTTTCCGAAGCTGCCGCTCTCCCCGGCTCTCGGAGCCGAGGAAGCGGCTTCTTCGCGCAAAGACGATTGTGCCGCTCACAGTGCTCTCCTTAGCGCGGCTTCTTCCGAAAGACGCCCCGGAGCGGCTCTTAGCTCCGGACAGCATCCTACCTTCGTCTTTAGCGCCTCTTCTCATCTACATCTCGGCAAAAAGCTTTTCCACTATGTCTGGCTAGGAAAAACTGTGCCAGCACAGAAAACATCGCCCATCGTGTTCTAGACGTTGCACGGATGTCTGCCAAGTGTTTGGCAGGAAGAAAAGAAAAGTTGTCCAAAACAGCTTCCAATCGAATGTTCATGTGACTGGAAAAGTCAGGAGAGTGCAAAAGTACTGTTTTCTAATAGTTGGCAAGGTGCGCACACAATCCCAGTGTTGTCCAGCTTGCTTCTTTACCTTTTCCGAGTTGCCTCTCTCCCCGGCTCCCGGAGCCGAAGAAGCGGCTTCTTCGCGCAAAGACGATTGCGCCGCTCACAGTGCTCTCCTTAGCGCGGCTTATGCCGAAAGACGCCCGGGAGCGGCTCTTAGCTCCAGACAGCATCCTACCTTCGTCTTTAGCGCCTCTTCTCATCTACATCTCGGCAAAAAGCTTTTCCACTCTCTGGCTAGGAAAAACTGTGCCAGCACAGAAAACATCTCCCATCGTGTTCTAGACGTTGCAGAGATGTCTGCCAAGTGTTTGGCAGGAAGAAAAGAAAAGTTGTCCAAAACAGCTTCCAATCAAATGTTCATGTGATTGGAAAAGTCAAGAGAGTGCAAAGGTACTGTTTTCTAATAGTTGGCAAGGTGCGCACACAATCCCAGTGTTGTACAGCTTGTTTCTTCACCTTTCTGAAGCTGCCGCCCTCTCCGGCTCCCGGAGCCCAAGAAGCGGCTTCTTCGCGCAAAGACGATTGTGCCGCTCACAGTGCTCTCCTTAGCGCGGCTTCTGCCGAAAGACGCCCGGGAGCGGCTCTTAGCTCCGGACAGCATCCTACCTTCGTCTTTAGCGCCTCTTCTCATCTACAACTCGGCAAAAAGCTTTTCCGCTATGTCTGGCTAGGAAAAACTGTGCCAGCACAGAAAACATCTCCCATTGTGTTCTAGACGTTGCACGGATGTCTGCCAAGTGTTTGGCAGGAAGAAAAGAAAAGTTGTCCAAAACAGCTTCCAATCGAATGTTCATGTGACTGGAAAAGTCAGGAGAGTGCAAAAGTACTGTTTTGTATCAGTTGGCAAGGTGCGCACACAATCCCAGTGTTGTACAGTTTGCTTCTTCACCTTCCCGAAGCTGCCGCTCTCTCCGGCTCCTGGAGCCGAAGATGCGGCTTCTTCGCGCAAGACGATTGTGCCGCTCACAGTGCTCTCCTTAGCGCGGCTTCTGCCGAAAGACGCCCGGGAGCGGCTCTTAGCTCCGGACAGCATCCTACCTTCGTCTTTAGCGCCTCTTCTCATCTACATCTCGGCAAAAAGCTTTTACACTATGTCTGGCTAGGAAAAACTGTGCCAGCACAGAAAACATCTCCCATCGTGTTCTAGACGTTGCACGGATGTCTGCCAAGTGTTTGGCAGGAAGAAAAGAAAAGTAGTCCAAAACTGCTTCCAATCGAATGTTCATGTGACTGGAAAAGTCAGGAGAGTGCAAAAGTACTGTTTTCTAATAGTTGGCAAGGTGCGCACACAATCCCAGTGTTGTACAGCTTGCTTCTTTACCTTTTCCGAGTTGCCTCTCTCCCCGGCTCCCGGAGCCGAAGAAGCGGCTTCTTCGCGCAAAGACGATTGTGCCGCTCACAGTGCTCTCCTTAGCGCGGCTTCTGCCGAAAGACGCCCGGGAGCGGCTCTTAGCTCCGGACAGCATCCTACCTTCGTCTTTAGCGCCTCTTCTCATCTACATCTCAGCAAAAAGCTTTTCCACTATGTCTGGCTAAGAAAAACTGTGCCAGCACAGAAAACATCTCCCATCGTGTTCTAGACGTTGCACGGATTTCTGCCAAGTGTTTGGCAGGAAGAAAAGAAAAGTTGTCCAAAACAGCTTCCAATCAAATGTTCATGTGATTGGAAAAGTCAGGAGAGTGCAAAGGTACTGTTTTCCGTCAGTTGGCAAGGTGCGCACACAATCCCAGTGTTGTACAGCTTGTTTCTTCACCTTTCTGAAGCTGCCGCCCTCTCCAGCTCCCGGAGCCGAAGAAGCGGCTTCTTCGCGCAAAGACGATTGTGCCGCTCACAGTGCTCTCCTTAGCGCGGCTTCTGCCGAAAGACGCCCGGGAGCGGCTCTTAGCTCCGGACAGCATCCTACCTTCGTCTTTAGCGCCTCTTCTCATCTACATCTCGGCAAAAAGCTTTTCCACTATGTCTGGCTCGGAAAAACTGTGCCAGCACAGAAAACATCTCCCATCGTGTTCTAGACATTGCACGGATTTCTGCCAAGTGTTTGGCAGGAAGAAAAGAAAAGTTGTCCAAAACAGCTTCCAATCGAATGTTCATGTGACTGGAAAAGTCAGGAGAGTGCAAAAGTACTGTTTTGTATCAGTTGGCAAGGTGCGCACACAATCCCAGTGTTGTACAGCTTGCTTCTTCACCTTCCCGAAGCTGCCGCTCTCTCCGGCTCCGGGAGCCGAAGCTGCGGCTTCTTCGCGCAAGGCGATTGTGCGCTCACAGTGCTCTCCTTAGCGCGGCTTCTGCCGAAAGACGCCCGGGAGCGGCTCTTAGCTCCGGACAGCATCCTACCTTCGTCTTTAGCGCCTCTTCTCATCTACATCTCGGCAAAAAGCTTTTCCACTATGTCTGGCTAAGAAAAACTGTGCCAGCACAGAAAACATCTCCCATCGTGTTCTAGACGTTGCAGAGATGTCTGCCAAGTGTTTGGCAGGAAGAAAAGAAAAGTTGTCCAAAACAGCTTCCAATCGAATGTTCATGTGATTGGAAAAGTCAAGAGAGTGCAAAGGTACTGTTTTCTAATAGTTGGCAAGGTGCGCACACAATCCCAGTGTTGTACAGCTTGCTTCTTCACCTTCCCGAAGCTGCCGCTCTCTCCGGCTCCGGGAGCCGAAGCTGCGGCTTCTTCGCGCAAGGCGATTGTGCGCTCACAGTGCTCTCCTTAGCGCGGCTTCTGCCGAAAGACGCCCGGGAGCGGCTCTTAGCTCCGGACAGCATCCTACCTTCGTCTTTAGCGCCTCTTCTCATCTACATCTCGGCAAAAAGCTTTTCCACTATGTCTGGCTAAGAAAAACTGTGCCAGCACAGAAAACATCTCCCATCGTGTTCTAGACGTTGCACGGATGTCTGCCAAGTGTTTGGCAGGAAGAAAAGAAAAGTTGTCCAAAACAGCTTCCAATCGAACGTTCATTGTGATTGGAAAAGTCAGGAGAGTGCAAAAGTACTGTTTTCTAATAGTTGGCAAGGTGCGCACACAATCCCAGTGTTGTACAGCTTGCTTCTTCACCTTTCCGAAGCTGCCGCTCTCCCCGGCTCTCGGAGCCGAGGAAGCGGCTTCTTCGCGCAAAGACGATTGTGCCGCTCACAGTGCTCTCCTTAGCGCGGCTTCTTCCGAAAGACGCCCCGGAGCGGCTCTTAGCTCCGGACAGCATCCTACCTTCGTCTTTAGCGCCTCTTCTCATCTACATCTCGGCAAAAAGCTTTTCCACTATGTCTGGCTAGGAAAAACTGTGCCAGCACAGAAAACATCGCCCATCGTGTTCTAGACGTTGCACGGATGTCTGCCAAGTGTTTGGCAGGAAGAAAAGAAAAGTTGTCCAAAACAGCTTCCAATCGAATGTTCATGTGACTGGAAAAGTCAGGAGAGTGCAAAAGTACTGTTTTCTAATAGTTGGCAAGGTGCGCACACAATCCCAGTGTTGTCCAGCTTGCTTCTTTACCTTTTCCGAGTTGCCTCTCTCCCCGGCTCCCGGAGCCGAAGAAGCGGCTTCTTCGCGCAAAGACGATTGCGCCGCTCACAGTGCTCTCCTTAGCGCGGCTTATGCCGAAAGACGCCCGGGAGCGGCTCTTAGCTCCAGACAGCATCCTACCTTCGTCTTTAGCGCCTCTTCTCATCTACATCTCGGCAAAAAGCTTTTCCACTCTCTGGCTAGGAAAAACTGTGCCAGCACAGAAAACATCTCCCATCGTGTTCTAGACGTTGCAGAGATGTCTGCCAAGTGTTTGGCAGGAAGAAAAGAAAAGTTGTCCAAAACAGCTTCCAATCAAATGTTCATGTGATTGGAAAAGTCAAGAGAGTGCAAAGGTACTGTTTTCTAATAGTTGGCAAGGTGCGCACACAATCCCAGTGTTGTACAGCTTGTTTCTTCACCTTTCTGAAGCTGCCGCCCTCTCCGGCTCCCGGAGCCCAAGAAGCGGCTTCTTCGCGCAAAGACGATTGTGCCGCTCACAGTGCTCTCCTTAGCGCGGCTTCTGCCGAAAGACGCCCGGGAGCGGCTCTTAGCTCCGGACAGCATCCTACCTTCGTCTTTAGCGCCTCTTCTCATCTACAACTCGGCAAAAAGCTTTTCCGCTATGTCTGGCTAGGAAAAACTGTGCCAGCACAGAAAACATCTCCCATTGTGTTCTAGACGTTGCACGGATGTCTGCCAAGTGTTTGGCAGGAAGAAAAGAAAAGTTGTCCAAAACAGCTTCCAATCGAATGTTCATGTGACTGGAAAAGTCAGGAGAGTGCAAAAGTACTGTTTTGTATCAGTTGGAAAGGTGCGCACACAATACAAGTGTTGTACAGCTTGCTTCTTCACCTTCCCGAAGCTGCCGCTCTCTCCGGCTCCCGGAGCCGAAGATGCGACTTCTTCGCGCAAGACGATTGTGCCGCTCACAGTGCTCTCCTTAGCGCGGCTTCTGCCGAAAGACGCCCGGGAGCGGCTCTTAGCTCCGGACAGCATCCTACCTTCGTCTTTAGCGCCTCTTCTCATCTACATCTCGGCAAAAAGCTTTTCCACTATGTCTGGCTAAGAAAAACTGTGCCAGCACAGAAAACATCTCCCATCGTGTTCTAGACGTTGCACGGATGTCTGCCAAGTGTTTGGCAGGAAGAAAAGAAAAGTAGTCCAAAACTGCTTCCAATCGAATGTTCATGTGACTGGAAAAGTCAGGAGAGTGCAAAAGTACTGTTTTCTAATAGTTGGCAAGGTGCGCACACAATCCCAGTGTTGTACAGCTTGCTTCTTCACCTTCCCGAAGCTGCCGCTCTCCCCGGCTCCCGGAGCCGAAGAAGCAGCTTCTTCGCGCAAAAACGATTGTGCCGCTCACAGTGCTCTCCTTAGCGCGGCTTCTTCCGAAAGACGCCCCGGAGCGGCTCTTAGCTCCGGACAGCATTCTACCTTCGTCTTTAGCGCCTCTTCTCATCTACATCTCGGCAAAAAGCTTTGCCACTATGTCTGGCTAGGAAAAACTGTGCCAGCACAGAAAACATCGCCCATCGTGTTCTAGACGTTGCACGGATGTCTGCCAAGTGTTTGGCAGGAAGAAAAGAAAAGTTGTCCAAAACAGCTTCCAATCGAATGTTCATGTGACTGGAAAAGTCAGGAGAGTGCAAAAGTACTGTTTTCTAATAGTTGGCAAGGTGCGCACACAATCCCAGTGTTGTACAGCTTGCTTCTTTACCTTTTCCGAGTTGCCTCTCTCCCCGGCTCCCGGAGCCGAAGAAGCGGTTTCTTCGCGCAAAGACGATTGTGCCGCTCACAGTGCTCTCCTTAGCGCGGCTTCTGCCGAAAGACGCCCGGGAGCGGCTCTTAGCTCCAGACAGCATCCTACCTTCGTCTTTAGCGCCTCTTCTCATCTACATCTCAGCAAAAAGCTTTTCCACTATGTCTGGCTAAGAAAAACTGTGCCAGCACAGAAAACATCTCCCATCGTGTTCTAGACGTTGCACGGATTTCTGCCAAGTGTTTGGCAGGAAGAAAAGAAAAGTTGTCCAAAACAGCTTCCAATCAAATGTTCATGTGATTGGAAAATTCAGGAGAGTGCAAAGGTACTGTTTTCCGTCAGTTGGCAAGGTGCGCACACAATCCCAGTGTTGTACAGCTTGTTTCTTCACCTTTCTGAAGCTGCCGCCCTCTCCAGCTCCCGGAGCCGAAGAAGCGGCTTCTTCGCGCAAAGACGATTGTGCCGCTCACAGTGCTCTCCTAAGCGCGGCTTCTGCCGAAAGACACCCGGGAGTGGCTCTTAGCTCCGGACAGCATCCTACCTTCGTCTTTAGCGCCTCTTCTCATCTACATCTCGGCAAAAAGCTTTTCCACTATGTCTGGCTAGGAAAAACTGTGCCAGCACAGAAAACATCTCCCATCGTGTTCTAGACGTTGCAGAGATGTCTGCCAAGTGTTTGGCAGGAAGAAAAGAAAAGTTGTCCAAAACAGCTTTCAATCAAATGTTCATGTGATTGGAAAAGTCAGGAGAGTGCAAAAGTACTGTTTTCTAATAGTTCGCAAGGTGCGCACACAATCCCAGTGTTGTACAGCTTGCTTCTTTACCTTTTCGAAGTTGCCGCCCTCTCCGGCTCCCGGAGCCGAAGAAGCGGCTTCTTCGCGCAAAGACCATTGTGCCGCTCACAGTGCTCTCCTTAGCGCGGCTTCTGCCGAAAGACGCCCGGGAGCGGCCCTTAGCTCCGGACAGCATCCTACCTTCGTCTTTAGCGCCTCTTCTCATCTACATCTCGGCAAAAAGCTTTTCCACTATGTCTGGCTCGGAAAAACTGTGCCAGCACAGAAAACATCTCCCATCGTGTTCTAGACATTGCACGGATTTCTGCCAAGTGTTTGGCAGGAAGAAAAGAAAAGTTGTCCAAAACAGCTTCCAATCGAATGTTCATGTGACTGGAAAAGTCAGGAGAGTGCAAAAGTACTGTTTTCTAATAGTTGGCAAGGTGCGCACACAATCCCAGTGTTGTACAGCTTGCTTCTTTACCTTCTCCGAGTTGCCTCTCTCCACGGCTCCCGGAGCCGAAGAAGCGGCTTCTTCGCGCAAAGACGATTGTGCCGCTCACAGTGCTCTCCTTAGCGCGGCTTCTGCCGAAAGACGCCCGGGAGCGGCTCTTACCTCCGGACAGCATCCTACCTTCGTCTTTAGCGCCTCTTCTCATCTACATCTCAGCAAAAAGCTTTTCCACTATGTCTGGCTAGGAAAAACTGTGCCAGCACAGAAAACATCTCCCATCGTGTTCTAGACGTTGCACGGATTTCTGCCAAGTGTTTGGCAGGAAGAAAAGAAAAGTTGTCCAAAACAGCTTCCAATCAAATGTTCATGTGATTGGAAAAGTCAGGAGAGTGCAAAGGTACTGTTTTCCGTCAGTTGGCAAGGTGCGCACACAATCCCAGTGTTGTACAGCTTGTTTCTTCACCTTTCTGAAGCTGCCGCCCTCTCCAGCTCCCGGAGCCGAAGAAGCGGCTTCTTCGCGCAAAGACGATTGTGCCGCTCACAGTGCTCTCCTAAGCGTGGCTTCTGCCGAAAGACACCCGGGAGTGGCTCTTAGCTCCGGACAGCATCCTACCTTCGTCTTTAGCGCCTCTTCTCATCTACATCTCGGCAAAAAGCTTTTCCACTATGTCTGGCTAGGAAAAACTGTGCCAGCACAGAAAACATCTCCCATCGTGTTCTAGACGTTGCAGAGATGTCTGCCAAGTGTTTGGCAGGAAGAAAAGAAAAGTTGTCCAAAACAGCTTTCAATCAAATGTTCATGTGATTGGAAAAGTCAGGAGAGTGCAAAAGTACTGTTTTCTAATAGTTGGCAAGGTGCGCACACAATCCCAGTGTTGTACAGCTTGCTTCTTTACCTTTTCCGAGTTGCCTCTCTCCCCGGCTCCCGGAGCCGAAGAAGCGGTTTCTTCGCGCAAAGACGATTGTGCCGCTCACAGTGCTCTCCTTAGCGCGGCTTCTGCCGAAAGACGCCCGGGAGCGGCTCTTAGCTCCAGACAGCATCCTACCTTCGTCTTTAGCGCCTCTTCTCATCTACATCTCAGCAAAAAGCTTTTCCACTATGTCTGGCTAAGAAAAACTGTGCCAGCACAGAAAACATCTCCCATCGTGTTCTAGACGTTGCACGGATTTCTGCCAAGTGTTTGGCAGGAAGAAAAGAAAAGTTGTCCAAAACAGCTTCCAATCAAATGTTCATGTGATTGGAAAATTCAGGAGAGTGCAAAGGTACTGTTTTCCGTCAGTTGGCAAGGTGCGCACACAATCCCAGTGTTGTACAGCTTGTTTCTTCACCTTTCTGAAGCTGCCGCCCTCTCCAGCTCCCGGAGCCGAAGAAGCGGCTTCTTCGCGCAAAGACGATTGTGCCGCTCACAGTGCTCTCCTAAGCGCGGCTTCTGCCGAAAGACACCCGGGAGTGGCTCTTAGCTCCGGACAGCATCCTACCTTCGTCTTTAGCGCCTCTTCTCATCTACATCTCGGCAAAAAGCTTTTCCACTATGTCTGGCTAGGAAAAACTGTGCCAGCACAGAAAACATCTCCCATCGTGTTCTAGACGTTGCAGAGATGTCTGCCAAGTGTTTGGCAGGAAGAAAAGAAAAGTTGTCCAAAACAGCTTTCAATCAAATGTTCATGTGATTGGAAAAGTCAGGAGAGTGCAAAAGTACTGTTTTCTAATAGTTGGCAAGGTGCGCACACAATCCCAGTGTTGTACAGCTTGCTTCTTTACCTTTTCGAAGTTGCCGCCCTCTCCGGCTCCCGGAGCCGAAGAAGCGGCTTCTTCGCGCAAAGACCATTGTGCCGCTCACAGTGCTCTCCTTAGCGCGGCTTCTGCCGAAAGACGCCCGGGAGCGGCCCTTAGCTCCGGACAGCATCCTACCTTCGTCTTTAGCGCCTCTTCTCATCTACATCTCGGCAAAAAGCTTTTCCACTATGTCTGGCTCGGAAAAACTGTGCCAGCACAGAAAACATCTCCCATCGTGTTCTAGACATTGCACGGATTTCTGCCAAGTGTTTGGCAGGAAGAAAAGAAAAGTTGTCCAAAACAGCTTCCAATCGAATGTTCATGTGACTGGAAAAGTCAGGAGAGTGCAAAAGTACTGTTTTCTAATAGTTGGCAAGGTGCGCACACAATCCCAGTGTTGTACAGCTTGCTTCTTTACCTTCTCCGAGTTGCCTCTCTCCACGGCTCCCGGAGCCGAAGAAGCGGCTTCTTCGCGCAAAGACGATTGTGCCGCTCACAGTGCTCTCCTTAGCGCGGCTTCTGCCGAAAGACGCCCGGGAGCGGCTCTTACCTCCGGACAGCATCCTACCTTCGTCTTTAGCGCCTCTTCTCATCTACATCTCAGCAAAAAGCTTTTCCACTATGTCTGGCTAGGAAAAACTGTGCCAGCACAGAAAACATCTCCCATCGTGTTCTAGACGTTGCACGGATTTCTGCCAAGTGTTTGGCAGGAAGAAAAGAAAAGTTGTCCAAAACAGCTTCCAATCAAATGTTCATGTGATTGGAAAAGTCAGGAGAGTGCAAAGGTACTGTTTTCCGTCAGTTGGCAAGGTGCGCACACAATCCCAGTGTTGTACAGCTTGTTTCTTCACCTTTCTGAAGCTGCCGCCCTCTCCAGCTCCCGGAGCCGAAGAAGCGGCTTCTTCGCGCAAAGACGATTGTGCCGCTCACAGTGCTCTCCTAAGCGTGGCTTCTGCCGAAAGACACCCGGGAGTGGCTCTTAGCTCCGGACAGCATCCTACCTTCGTCTTTAGCGCCTCTTCTCATCTACATCTCGGCAAAAAGCTTTTCCACTATGTCTGGCTAGGAAAAACTGTGCCAGCACAGAAAACATCTCCCATCGTGTTCTAGACGTTGCAGAGATGTCTGCCAAGTGTTTGGCAGGAAGAAAAGAAAAGTTGTCCAAAACAGCTTTCAATCAAATGTTCATGTGATTGGAAAAGTCAGGAGAGTGCAAAAGTACTGTTTTCTAATAGTTGGCAAGGTGCGCACACAATCCCAGTGTTGTACAGCTTGCTTCTTTACCTTTTCGAAGTTGCCGCCCTCTCCGGCTCCCGGAGCCGAAGAAGCGGCTTCTTCGCGCAAAGACGATTGTGCCGCTCACAGTGCCCTCTTTAGCGCGGCTTCTGCCGAAAGACGCCCGGGAGCGGCTCTTAGCTCCGGACAGCATCCTACCTTCGTCTTTAGCGCCTCTTCTCATCTACATCTCGGCAAAAAGCTTTTCCACTATGTCTGGCTCGGAAAAACTGTGCCAGCACAGAAAACATCTCCCATCGTGTTCTAGACATTGCACGGATTTCTGCCAAGTGTTTGGCAGGAAGAAAAGAAAAGTTGTCCAAAACAGCTTCCAATCGAATGTTCATGCGACTGGAAAAGTCAGGAGAGTGCAAAAGTACTGTTTTGTATCAGTTGGCAAGGTGCGCACACAATCCCAGTGTTGTCCAGCTTGCTTCTTCACCTTCCCGAAGCTGCCGCTCTCTCCGGCTCCGGGAGCCGAAGATGCGGCTTCTTCGCGCAAGACGATTGTGCCGCTCACAGTGCTCTCCTTAGCGCGGCTTCTGCCGAAAGACGCCCGGGAGCGGCTCTTAGCTCCGGACAGCATCCTACCTTCGTCTTTAGCGCCTCTTCTCATCTACATCTCGGCAAAAAGCTTTTCCACTATGTCTGGCTAAGAAAAACTGTGCCAGCACAGAAAACATCTCCCATCGTGTTCTAGACGTTGCACGGATGTCTGCCAAGTGTTTGGCAGGAAGAAAAGAAAAGTTGTCCAAAACAGCTTCCAATCGAACGTTCATGTGATTGGAAAAGTCAGGAGAGTGCAAAAGTACTGTTTTCTAATAGTTGGCAAGGTGCGCACACAATCCCAGTGTTGTACAGCTTTCTTCTTCACCTTTCCGAAGCTGCCGCTCTCCCCGGCTCTCGGAGCGGAGGAAGCGGCTTCTTCGCGCAAAGACGATTGTGCCGCTCACAGTGCTCTCCTTAGCGCGGCTTCGTCCGAAAGACGCCCCGGAGCGGCTCTTAGCTCCGGACAGCATCCTACCTTCGTCTTTAGCGCGTCTTCTCATCTACATCTCGGCAAAAAGCTTTTCCACTATGTCTGGCTAGGAAAAACTGTGCCAGCACAGAAAACATCTCCCATCGTGTTCTAGACGTTGCACGGATGTCTGCCAAGTGTTTGGCAGGAAGAAAAGAAAAGTTGTCCAAAACAGCTTCCAATCGAATGTTCATGTGACTGGAAAAGTCAGGAGAGTGCAAAAGTACTGTTTTCTAATAGTTGGCAAGGTGCGCACACAATCCCAGTGTTGTCCAGCTTGCTTCTTTACCTTTTCCGAGTTGCCTCTCTCCCCGGCTCCCGGAGCCGAAGAAGCGGCTTCTTCGCGCAGAGACGATTGTGCCGCTCACAGTGCTCTCCTTAGCGCGTCTTATGCCGAAAGACGCCCGGGAGCGGCTCTTAGCTCCAGACAGCATCCTACCTTCGTCTTTAGCGCCTCTTCTCATCTACATCTCAGCAAAAAGCTTTTCCACTATCTGGCTAGGAAAAACTGTGCCAGCACAGAAAACATCTCCCATCGTGTTCTAGACGTTGCAGAGATGTCTGCCAAGTGTTTGGCAGGAAGAAAAGAAAAGTTGTCCAAAACAGCTTCCAATCGAATGTTCATGTGATTGGAAAAGTCAAGAGAGTGCAAAGGTACTGTTTTCTAATAGTTGGCAAGGTGCGCACACAATCCCAGTGTTGTACAGCTTGTTTCTTCACCTTTCTGAAGCTGCCGCCCTCTCCGGCTCCCGGAGCCGAAGAAGCGGCTTCTTCGCGCAAAGACGATTGTGCCGCTCACAGTGCTCTCCTAAGCGCGGCTTCTGCCGAAAGACACCCGGGAGTGGCTCTTAGCTCCGGACAGCATCCTACCTTCGTCTTTAGCGCCTCTTCTCATCTACATCTCGGCAAAAAGCTTTTCCACTATGTCTGGCTAGGAAAAACTGTGCCAGCACAGAAAACATCTCCCATCGTGTTCTAGACGTTGCAGAGATGTCTGCCAAGTGTTTGGCAGGAAGAAAAGAAAAGTTGTCCAAAACAGCTTTCAATCAAATGTTCATGTGATTGGAAAAGTCAGGAGAGTGCAAAAGTACTGTTTTCTAATAGTTGGCAAGGTGCGCACACAATCCCAGTGTTGTACAGCTTGCTTCTTTACCTTTTCGAAGTTGCCGCCCTCTCCGGCTCCCGGAGCCGAAGAAGCGGCTTCTTCGCGCAAAGACGATTGTGCCGCTCACAGTGCTCTCCTTAGCGCGGCTTCTGCCGAAAGACGCCCGGGAGCGGCTCTTAGCTCCGGACAGCATCCTACCTTCGTCTTTAGCGCCTCTTCTCATCTACATCTCGGCAAAAAGCTTTTCCACTATGTCTGGCTCGGAAAAACTGTGCCAGCACAGAAAACATCTCCCATCGTGTTCTAGACATTGCACGGATTTCTGCCAAGTGTTTGGCAGGAAGAAAAGAAAAGTTGTCCAAAACAGCTTCCAATCGAATGTTCATGTGACTGGAAAAGTCAGGAGAGTGCAAAAGTACTGTTTTCTAATAGTTGGCAAGGTGCGCACACAATCCCAGTGTTGTACAGCTTGCTTCTTTACCTTCTCCGAGTTGCCTCTCTCCACGGCTCCCGGAGCCGAAGAAGCGGCTTCTTCGCGCAAAGACGATTGTGCCGCTCACAGTGCTCTCCTTAGCGCGGCTTCTGCCGAAAGACGCCCGGGAGCGGCTCTTACCTCCGGACAGCATCCTACCTTCGTCTTTAGCGCCTCTTCTCATCTACATCTCAGCAAAAAGCTTTTCCACTATGTCTGGCTAGGAAAAACTGTGCCAGCACAGAAAACATCTCCCATCGTGTTCTAGACGTTGCACGGATGTCTGCCAAGTGTTTGGCAGGAAGAAAAGAAAAGTTGTCCAAAACAGCTTCCAATCGAATGTTCATGTGACTGGAAAAGTCAGGAGAGTGCAAAAGTACTGTTTTCTAATAGTTGGCAAGGTGCGCACACAATCCCAGTGTTGTACAGCTTGCTTCTTTACCTTTTCCGAGTTGCCTCTCTCCCCGGCTCCCGGAGCCGAAGAAGCGGCTTCTTCGCGCAAAGACGATTGTGCCCCTCACAGTGCTCTCCTTAGCGCGGCTTCTGCCGAAAGACGCCCGGGAGCGGCTCTTAGCTCCGGACAGCATCCTACCTTCGTCTTTAGCGCCTCTTCTCATCTACATCTCAGCAAAAAGCTTTTCCACTATGTCTGGCTAAGAAAAACTGTGCCAGCACAGAAAACATCTCCCATCGTGTTCTAGACGTTGCACGGATTTCTGCCAAGTGTTTGGCAGGAAGAAAAGAAAAGTTGTCCAAAACAGCTTCCAATCAAATGTTCATGTGATTGGAAAAGTCAGGAGAGTGCAAAGGTACTGTTTTCCGTCAGTTGGCAAGGTGCGCACACAATCCCAGTGTTGTACAGCTTGTTTCTTCACCTTTCTGAAGCTGCCGCCCTCTCCAGCTCCCGGAGCCGAAGAAGCGGCTTCTTCGCGCAAAGACGATTGTGCCGCTCACAGTGCTCTCCTAAGCGCGGCTTCTGCCGAAAGACACCCGGGAGTGGCTCTTAGCTCCGGACAGCATCCTACCTTCGTCTTTAGCGCCTCTTCTCATCTACATCTCGGCAAAAAGCTTTTCCACTATGTCTGGCTAGGAAAAACTGTGCCAGCACAGAAAACATCTCCCATCGTGTTCTAGACGTTGCAGAGATGTCTGCCAAGTGTTTGGCAGGAAGAAAAGAAAAGTTGTCCAAAACAGCTTTCAATCAAATGTTCACGTGATTGGAAAAGTCAGGAGAGTGCAAAAGTACTGTTTTCTAATAGTTGGCAAGGTGCGCACACAATCCCAGTGTTGTACAGCTTGCTTCTTTACCTTTTCGAAGTTGCCGCCCTCTCCGGCTCCCGGAGCCGAAGAAGCGGCTTCTTCGCGCAAAGACGATTGTGCCGCTCACAGTGCTCTCCTTAGCGCGGCTTCTGCCGAAAGACGCCCGGGAGCGGCTCTTAGCTCCGGACAGCATCCTACCTTCGTCTTTAGCGCCTCTTCTCATCTACATCTCGGCAAAAAGCTTTTCCACTATGTCTGGCTCGGAAAAACTGTGCCAGCACAGAAAACATCTCCCATCGTGTTCTAGACATTGCACGGATTTCTGCCAAGTGTTTGGCAGGAAGAAAAGAAAAGTTGTCCAAAACAGCTTCCAATCGAATGTTCATGCGACTGGAAAAGTCAGGAGAGTGCAAAAGTACTGTTTTGTATCAGTTGGCAAGGTGCGCACACAATCCCAGTGTTGTCCAGCTTGCTTCTTCACCTTCCCGAAGCTGCCGCTCTCTCCGGCTCCGGGAGCCGAAGATGCGGCTTCTTCGCGCAAGACGATTGTGCCGCTCACAGTGCTCTCCTTAGCGCGGCTTCTGCCGAAAGACGCCCGGGAGCGGCTCTTAGCTCCGGACAGCATCCTACCTTCGTCTTTAGCGCCTCTTCTCATCTACATCTCGGCAAAAAGCTTTTCCACTATGTCTGGCTAAGAAAAACTGTGCCAGCACAGAAAACATCTCCCATCGTGTTCTAGACGTTGCACGGATGTCTGCCAAGTGTTTGGCAGGAAGAAAAGAAAAGTTGTCCAAAACAGCTTCCAATCGAACGTTCATGTGATTGGAAAAGTCAGGAGAGTGCAAAAGTACTGTTTTCTAATAGTTGGCAAGGTGCGCACACAATCCCAGTGTTGTACAGCTTGCTTCTTCACCTTTCCGAAGCTGCCGCTCTCCCCGGCTCTCGGAGCGGAGGAAGCGGCTTCTTCGCGCAAAGACGATTGTGCCGCTCACAGTGCTCTCCTTAGCGCGGCTTCGTCCGAAAGACGCCCCGGAGCGGCTCTTAGCTCCGGACAGCATCCTACCTTCGTCTTTAGCGCGTCTTCTCATCTACATCTCGGCAAAAAGCTTTTCCACTATGTCTGGCTAGGAAAAACTGTGCCAGCACAGAAAACATCTCCCATCGTGTTCTAGACGTTGCACGGATGTCTGCCAAGTGTTTGGCAGGAAGAAAAGAAAAGTTGTCCAAAACAGCTTCCAATCGAATGTTCATGTGACTGGAAAAGTCAGGAGAGTGCAAAAGTACTGTTTTCTAATAGTTGGCAAGGTGCGCACACAATCCCAGTGTTGTCCAGCTTGCTTCTTTACCTTTTCCGAGTTGCCTCTCTCCCCGGCTCCCGGAGCCGAAGAAGCGGCTTCTTCGCGCAGAGACGATTGTGCCGCTCACAGTGCTCTCCTTAGCGCGGCTTATGCCGAAAGACGCCCGGGAGCGGCTCTTAGCTCCAGACAGCATCCTACCTTCGTCTTTAGCGCCTCTTCTCATCTACATCTCGGCAAAAAGCTTTTCCACTATCTGGCTAGGAAAAACTGTGCCAGCACAGAAAACATCTACCATCGTGTTCTAGACGTTGCACGGATTTCTGCCAAGTGTTTGGCAGGAAGAAAAGTTGTCCAAAACAGCTTCCAATCGAATGTTCATGTGATTGGAAAAGTCAGGAGAGTGCCAAAGTACTGTTTTCTATCAGTTGGCAAGGTGCGCACACAATCCCAGTGTTGTACAGCTTGCTTCTTCACCTTTCCGAAGCTGCCGCTCTCCCCGGCTCCCGGAGCCGAAGAAGCGGCTTCTTCGCGCAAAGACGATTGTGCCGCTCTCAGTGCTCTCCTTAGCGCGGCTTCTGCCGAAAGACGCCCGGGAGCGGCTCTTAGCTCCGGACAGCATCCTACCTTCGTCTTTAGCGCCTCTTCTCATCTACAACTCGGCAAAAAGCTTTTCCACTATGTCTGGCTAGGAAAAACTGTGCCAGCACAGAAAATATCTCCCATTGTGTTCTAGACGTTGCACGGATGTCTGCCAAGTGTTTGGCAGGAAGAAAAGAAAAGTTGTCCAAAACAGCTTCCAATCGAATGTTCATGTGATTGGAAAAGACAGGAGAGTGCAAAGGTACTGTTTTCTAATAGTTGGCAAGGTGCGCACACAATCCCAGTGTTGTACAGCTTGTTTCTTCACCTTTCTGAAGCTGCCGCTCTCTCCGGCTCCCAGGGCCGAAGAAGCGGCTTCTTCGCGCAAAGACGATTGTGCCGCTCACAGTGCTCTCCTTAGCGCGCCTTCTGCCGAAAGACGCCCGGGAGCGGCTCTTAGCTCCGGACAGCATCCTACCTTCGTCTTTAGCGCCTCTTCTCATCTACATCTCGGCAAAAAGCTTTTCCACTATGTCTGGCTCGGAAAAACTGTGCCAGCACAGAAAACATCTCCCATCGTGTTCTAGACGTTGCACAGATGTCTGCCAAGTGTTTGGCAGGAAGAAAAGAAAAGTTGTCCAAAACAGCTTCCAATCGAATGTTCATGTGACTGGAAAAGTCAGGAGAGTGCAAAAGTACTGTTTTCTAATAGTTGGCAAGGTGCGCACACAATCCCAGTGTTGTCCAGCTTGCTTCTTTACCTTTTCCGAGTTGCCTCTCTCCCCGGCTCCCGGAGCCGAAGAAGCGGCTTCTTCGCGCAAAGACGATTGTGCCGCTCACAGTGCTCTCCTTAGCGCGGCTTCTGCCGAAAGACGCCCGGGAGCGGCTCTTAGCTCCGGACAGCATCCTACCTTCGTCTTTAGCGCCTCTTCTCATCTACAACTCGGCAAAAAGCTTTTCCACTATCTGGCTAGGAAAAACTGTGCCAGCACAGAAAACATCTCCCATCGTGTTCTAGACGTTGCAGAGATGTCTGCCAAGTGTTTGGCAGGAAGAAAAGAAAAGTTGTCCAAAACAGCTTCCAATCAAATGTTCATGTGATTGGAAAAGTCAGGACAGTGCCAAAGTACTGTTTTCTATCAGTTGGCAAGGTGCGCACACAATCCCAGTGTTGTACAGCTTACTTCTTCACCTTTCCGAAGCTTCCGCTCTCCCCGGCTCCCGGAGCCGAAGAAGCGGCTTCTTCGCGCAAAGACGATTGTGTCGCTCTCAGTGCTCTCCTTAGCGCGGCTTCTGCCGAAAGACGCCCGGGAGCGGCTCTTAGCTCCGGACAGTTTCCTACCTTCGTCTTTAGCGCCTCTTCTCATCTACATCTCGGCAAAAAGCTTTTCCACTATGTCTGGCTAGGAAAAACTGTGCCAGCACAGAAAACATCTCCCATCGTGTTCTAGACGTTGCACGGATGTCTGCCAAGTGTTTGGCAGGAAGAAAAGAAAAGTTGTCCAAAACAGCTTCCAATCGAATGTTCATGTGACTGGAAAAGTCAGGAGAGTGCAAAAGTACTGTTTTGTATCAGATGGCAAGGTGCGCACACAATCCCAGTGTTGTACAGCTTGCTTCTTCACCTTTCCGAAGCTGCCACTCTCCCCGGCTCCCGGATCCGAAGAAGCGGCTTCTTCGCGCAAAGACGATTGTGCCGCTCACAGTGCTCTCCTTAGCGCGGCTTCTGCCGAAAGACGCCTGGGAGCGGCTCTTAGCTCCGGACAGCATCCTACCTTCGTCTTTAGCGACTCTTCTCATCTACATCTCGGCAAAAAGCTTTTCCGCTATGTCTGGCTAGGAAAAACTGCGCCAGCACAGAAAACATCTCCCATCGTGTTCTAGACGTTGCACGGATGTCTGCCAAGTGTTTGGCAGGAAGAAAAGAAAAGTTGTCCAAAACAGCTTCCAATCGAATGTTCATGTGATTGGAAAAGTCAAGAGAGTGCAAAGGTACTGTTTTCTAATAGTTGGCAAGGTGCGCACACAATCCCAGTGTTGTACAGCTTGTTTCTTCACCTTTCTGAAGCTGCCGCCCTCTCCGGCTCCCGGAGCCGAAGAAGCGGCTTCTTCGCGCAAAGACGATTGTGCCGCTCACAGTGCTCTCCTTAGCGCGGCTTCTGCCGAAAGACGCCCGGGAGCGGCTCTTAGCTCCGGACGGCATCCTACCTTCGTCTTTAGCGCCTCTTCTCATCTACAACTCGGCAAAAAGCTTTTCCGCTATGTCTGGCTAGGAAAAACTGTGCCAGCACAGAAAACATCTCCCATCGTGTTCTAGACGTTGCACGGATTTCTACCAAGTGTTTGGCAGGAAGAAAAGAAAAGTTGTCCAAAACAGCTTCCAATCGAATGTTCATGTGATTGGAAAAGTCAAGAGAGTGCAAAGGTACTGTTTTCTAATAGTTGGCAAGGTGCGCACACAATCCAAGTGTTGTACAGCTTGTTTCTTCACCTTTCTGAAGCTGCCGCTCTCTCCGGCTCCCAGGGCCGAAGAAGCGGCTTCTTCGCGCAAAGACGATTGTGCCGCTCACAGTGCTCTCCTTAGCGCGCCTTCTGCCGAAAGACGCCCGGGACCGGCTCTTAGCTCTGGACAGCATCCTACCTTCGTCTTTAGCGCCTCTTCTCATCTACATCTCGGCAAAAAGCTTTTCCACTATGTCTGGCTAGGAAAAACTGTGCCAGCACAGAAAACATCTCCCATCGTGTTCTAGACGTTGCACGGATGTCTGCCAAATGTTTGGCAGGAAGAAAAGAAAAGTTGTCTAAACTGGTCCCAATCGAATGTTCATGTGATTGGAAAAGTCAGGAGAGTGCCAAAGTACTGTTTTCTATCAGTTGGCAAGGTGCGCACACAATCCCAGTGTTGTACAGCTTGCTTCTTTACCTTTCCGAAGCTTCCGCTCTCCCCGGCTACCGGAGCCGAAGAAGCGGCTTCTTCGCGCAAAGACGATTGTGTCGCTCTCAGTGCTCTCCTTAGCGCGGCTTCTGCCGAAAGACGCCCGGGAGCGGCTCTTAGCTCCGGACAGTTTCCTACCTTCGTCTTTAGCGCCTCTTCTCATCTACATCTCGGCAAAAAGCTTTTCCACTATGTCTGGCTAGGAAAAACTGTGCCAGCACAGAAAACATCTCCCATCGTGTTCTAGACGTTGCACGGATGTCTGCCAAGTGTTTGGCAGGAAGAAAAGAAAAGTTGTCCAAAACAGCTTCCAATCGAATGTTCATGTGACTGGAAAAGTCAGGAGAGTGCAAAAGTACTGTTTTGTATCAGTTGGCAAGGTGCGCACACAATCCCAGTGTTGTACAGCTTGCTTCTTCACCTTTCCGAAGCTGCCGCTCTCCCCGGCTCCCGGAGCCGAAGAAGCGGCTTCTTAGCGCAAAGACGATTGTGCCGCTCACAGTGCTCTCCTTAGCGCGGCTTCTGCCGAAAGACGCCCGGGAGCGGCTCTTAGCTCCGGACAGCATCCTACCTTCCTCTTTAGCGCCTCTTCTCATCTACATCTCGGCAAAAAGCTTTTCCACTATGTCTGGCTAGAAAAAACTGTGCCAGCACAGAAAACATCTCCCATCGTGTTCTCGACGTTGCAGAGATGTCTGCCAAGTGTTTGGCAGGAAGAAAAGTTGTCCAAAACAGCTTCCAATCGAATGTTGATGTGATTGGAAAAGTCAAGAGAGTGCAAAGGTACTGTTTTTCTAATAGTTGGCAAGGTGCGCACACAATCCCAGTGTTGTACAGCTTGTTTCTTCACCTTTCTGAAGCTGCCGCCCTCTCCGGCTCCCGGAGCCGAAGAAGCGGCTTCTTCGCGCAAAGACGATTGTGCCGCTCACAGTGCTCTCCTTAGCGCGGCTTCTGCCGAAAGACGCCCGGGAGCGGCTCTTAGCTCCGGACAGCATCCTACCTTCGTCTTTAGCGCCTCTTCTCATCTACATCTCAGCAAAAAGCTTTTCCAATACATCTGGAAAGGAGAAACTGTGCCAGCACAGAAAACATCTCCCATCGTGTTCTAGAAGTTGCAGAGATGTCTGCCAAGTGTTTGAGAGGAAGAAAAGAAAAGTTGTCCAAAACAGCTTCCAATAGAATGTTCATGTGATTGGAAAAGACAGGAGAGTGCAAAGGTACTGTTTTCTAATAGTTGGCAAGGTGCGCACACAATCCCAGTGTTGTACAGCTTGTTTCTTCACCTTTCTGAAGCTGCCGCTCTCTCCGGCTCCCAGGGCCGAAGAAGCGGCTTCTTCGTGCAAAGACGATTGTGCCGCTCACAGTGCTCTCCTTAGCGCGGCTTCTGCCGAAAGACGCCCGGGAGCGGCTCTTAGCTCCGGACAGCATCCTACCTTCGTCTTTAGCGCCTCTTCTCATCTACATCTCGGCAAAAAGCTTTTCCACTATGTCTGGCTAGGAAAAACTGTGCCAGCACAGAAAACATCTCCCATCGTGTTCTAGACGTTGCACGGATGTCTGCCAAGTGTTTGGCAGGAAGAAAAGTTGTCTAAACTGCTTCCAATCGAATGTTCATGTGATTGGAAAAGTCAGGAGAGTGCCAAAGTACTGTTTTCTATCAGTTGGCAAGGTGCGCACACAATCCCAGTGTTGTACAGCTTGCTTCTTCACCTTTCCGAAGCTTCCGCTCTCCCCGGCTCCCGGAGCCGAAGAAGCGGCTTCTTCGCGCAAAGACGATTGTGCCGCTCACAGTGCTCTCCTTAGCGCGGCTTCTGCCGAAAGACGCCCGGGAGCGGCTCTTAGCTCTGGACAGCATCCTACCTTCGTCTTTAGCGCCTCTTCTCATCTACATCTCGGCAAAAAGCTTTTCCACTATGTCTGGCTAGGAAAAACTGTGCCAGCACAGAAAACATCTCCCATCGTGTTCTAGACGTTGCACGGATGTCTGCCAAATGTTTGGCAGGAAGAAAAGAAAAGTTGTCTAAACTGCTCCCAATCGAATGTTCATGTGATTGGAAAAGTCAGGAGAGTGCCAAAGTACTGTTTTCTATCAGTTGGCAAGGTGCGCACACAATCCCAGTGTTGTACAGCTTGCTTCTTCACCTTTCCGAAGCTTCCGCTCTCCCCGGCTCCCGGAGCCGAAGAAGCGGCTTCTTCGCGCAAAGACGATTGTGTCGCTCTCAGTGCTCTCCTTAGCGCGGCTTCTGCCGAAAGACGCCCGGGAGCGGCTCTTAGCTCCGGACAGTTTCCTACCTTCGTCTTTAGCGCCTCTTCTCATCTACATCTCGGCAAAAAGCTTTTCCACTATGTCTGGCTAGGAAAAACTGTGCCAGCACAGAAAACATCTCCCATCGTGTTCTAGACGTTGCACGGATGTCTGCCAAGTGTTTGGCAGGAAGAAAAGAAAAGTTGTCCAAAACAGCTTCCAATCGAATGTTCATGTGACTGGAAAAGTCAGGAGAGTGCAAAAGTACTGTTTTGTATCAGTTGGCAAGGTGCGCACACAATCCCAGTGTTGTACAGCTTGCTTCTTCACCTTTCCGAAGCTGCCACTCTCCCCGGCTCCCGGATCCGAAGAAGCGGCTTCTTCGCGCAAAGACGATTGTGCCGCTCACAGTGCTCTCCTTAGCGCGGCTTCTGCCGAAAGACGCCTGGGAGCGGCTCTTAGCTCCGGACAGCATCCTACCTTCGTCTTTAGCGACTCTTCTCATCTACATCTCGGCAAAAAGCTTTTCCGCTATGTCTGGCTAGGAAAAACTGTGCCAGCACAGAAAACATCTCCCATCGTGTTCTAGACGTTGCACGGATGTCTGCCAAGTGTTTGGCAGGAAGAAAAGAAAAGTTGTCCAAAACAGCTTCCAATCGAATGTTCATGTGACTGGAAAAGTCAGGAGAGTGCAAAAGTACTGTTTTGTATCAGTTGGCAAGGTGCGCACACAATCCCAGTGTTGTACAGCGTGCTTCTTCACCTTTCCGAAGCTTCCGCTCTCCCCGGCTCCCGGAGCCGAAGAAGCGGCTTCTTCGCGCAAAGACGATTGTGCCGCTCACAGTGCTCTCCTTAGCGCGGCTTCTGCCGAAAGACGCCCCGGAGCGGCTCTTAGCTCCGGACAGCATCCTACCTTCCTCTTTAGCGCCTCTTCTCATCTACATCTCGGCAAAAAGCTTTTCCACTATCTGGCTAGAAAAAACTGTGCCAGCACAGAAAACATCTCCCATCGTGTTCTCGACGTTGCAGAGATGTCTGCCAAGTGTTTGGCAGGAAGAAAAGAAAAGTTGTCCAAAACAGCTTCCAATCGAATGTTGATGTGATTGGAAAAGCCAAGAGAGTGCAAAGGTACTGTTTTCTAATAGTTGGCAAGGTGCGCACACAATCCCAGTGTTGTACAGCTTGTTTCTTCACCTTTCTGAAGTAACCGCCCTCTCCGGCTCCCGGAGCCGAAGAAGCGGCTTCTTCGCGCAAAGACGATTGTGCCGCTCACAGTGCTCTCCTTAGCGCGGCTTCTGCCGAAAGACGCCCGGGAGCGGCTCTTAGCTCCGGACAGCATCCTACCTTCGTCTTTAGCGCCTCTTCTCATCTACATCTCAGCAAAAAGCTTTTCCAATACATCTGGAAAGGAGAAACTGTGCCAGCACAGAAAACATCTCCCATCGTGTTCTAGAAGTTGCAGAGATGTCTGCCAAGTGTTTGAGAGGAAGAAAAGAAAAGTTGTCCAAAACTGCTTCCAATAGAATGTTCATGTGATTGGAAAAGACAGGAGAGTGCAAAGGTACTGTTTTCTAATAGTTGGCAAGGTGCGCACACAATCCCAGTGTTGTACAGCTTGTTTCTTCACCTTTCTGAAGCTGCCGCTCTCTACGGCTCCCAGGGCCGAAGAAGCGGCTTCTTCGTGCAAAGACGATTGTGCCGCTCACAGTGCTCTCCTTAGCGCGCCTTCTGCCGAAAGACGCCCGGGAGCGGCTCTTAGCTCCGGTCAGCATCCTACCTTCGTCTTTAGCGCCTCTTCTCATCTACATCTCGGCAAAAAGCTTTTCCACTATGTCTGGCTAGGAAAAACTGTGCCAGCACAGAAAACATCTCCCATCGTGTTCTAGACGTTGCACGGATGTCTGCCAAGTGTTTGGCAGGAAGAAAAGTTGTCTAAACTGCTTCCAATCGAATGTTCATGTGATTGGAAAAGTCAGGAGAGTGCCAAAGTACTGTTTTCTATCAGTTGGCAAGGTGCGCACACAATCCCAGTGTTGTACAGCTTGCTTCTTCACCTTTCCGAAGCTTCCGCTCTCCCCGGCTCCCGGAGCCGAAGAAGCGGCTTCTTCGCGCAAAGACGATTGTGCCGCTCACAGTGCTCTCCTTAGCGCGGCTTCTGCCGAAAGACGCCCGAGAGCGGCTCTTTGCTCTGGACAGCATCCTACCTTCGTCTTTAGCGCCTCTTCTCATCTACATCTCGGCAAAAAGCTTTTCCACTATGTCTGGCTAGGAAAAACTGTGCCAGCACAGAAAACATCTCCCATCGTGTTCTAGACGTTGCACGGATTTCTGCCAAGTGTTTGGCAGGAAGAAAAGAAAAGTTGTCCAAAACAGCTTCCAATCGAATGTTCATGTGACTGGAAAAGTCAGGAGAGTGCAAAAGTACTGTTTTCTAATAGTTGGCAAGGTGCGCACACAATCCAAGTGTTGTACAGCTTGCTTCTTCACCTTTCCGAAGCTGCCGCTCTCCCCGGCTCCCGGAGCCGAAGAAGCGGCTTCTTCGCGCAAAGACGATTGTGCCGCTCACAGTGCTCTCCTTAGCGCGGCTTCTGCCGAAAGACGCCCGGGAGCGGCTCTTAGCTCCGGACAGCATCCTACCTTCGTCTTTAGCGCCTCTTCTCATCTACATCTCGGCAAAAAGCTTTTCCACTATCTGGCTAGAAAAAACTGTGCCAGCACAGAAAACATCTCCCATCGTGTTCTCGACGTTGCAGAGATGTCTGCCAAGTGTTTGGCAGGAAGAAAAGAAAAGTTGTCCAAAACAGCTTCCAATCGAATGTTGATGTGATTGGAAAAGTCAAGAGAGAGCAAAGGTACTGTTTTCTAATAGTTGGAAAGGTGCGCACACAATCCCAGTGTTGTACAGCTTGTTTCTTCACCTTTCTGAAGCTGCCGCCCTCTCCGGCTCCCGGAGCCGAAGAAGCGGCTTCTTCGCGCAAAGACGATTGTGCCGCTCACAGTGCTCTCCTTAGCGCGGCTTCTGCCGAAAGACGCCCGAGAGCGGCTCTTAGCTCCGGACAGCATCCTACCTTCGTCTTTAGCGCCTCTTCTCATCTACATCTCAGCAAAAAGCTTTTCCAATACATCTGGAAAGGAGAAACTGTGCCAGCACAGAAAACATCTCCCATCGTGTTCTAGAAGTTGCAGAGATGTCTGCCAAGTGTTTGAGAGGAAGAAAAGAAAAGTTGTCCAAAACAGCATCCAATCAAATGTTCATGTGATTGGAAAAGTCAGGAGAGTGCAAAGGTACTGTTTTCCGTCAGTTGGCAAGGTGCGCACACAATCCCAGTGTTGTACAGCTTGCTTCTTCACCTATCCTAAGCTGCCGCTCTCCCCGGCTCCCGGAGCCGAAGATGCGGCTTCTTCGCGCAAAGACGATTGTGCCGCTCACAGTGCTCTCCTTAGCGCGGCTTCTGCCGAAAGACGCCCGGGAGCGGCTCTTAGCTCCGGACAGCATCCTACCTTCGTCTTTAGCGCCTCTTCTCATCTACAACTCGGCGAAAAGCTTTTCCGCTATGTCTGGCTAGGAAAAACTGTGCCAGCACAGAAAACATCTCCCATCGTGTTCTAGACGTTGCGCGGATGTCTGCCAAGTGTTTGGCAGGAAGAAAAGAAAAGTTGTCCAAAACAGCTTCCAATCGAATGTTCATGTGATTGGAAAAGTCAAGAGAGTGCAAAGGTACTGTTTTCTAATAGTTGGCAAGGTGCGCACACAATCCCAGTGTTGTAGAGCTTGTTTCTTCACCTTTCTGAAGCTGCCGCCCTCTCCGGCTCCCGGAGCCGAAGAAGCGGCTTCTTCGCGCAAAGACGATTGTGCCGCTTACAGTGCTCTCCTTAGCGCGGCTTCTGCCGAAAGACGCCCGGGAGCGGCTCTTAGCTCCGGACAGCATCCTACCTTCGTCTTTAGCGCCTCTTCTCATCTACATCTCGGCAAAAAGCTTTTCCACTATGTCTGGCTAGGAAAAACTGTGCCAGCACAGAAAACATCTCCCATCGTGTTCTAGACGTTGCGCGGATGTCTGCCAAGTGTTTGGCAGGAAGAAAAGAAAAGTTGTCCAAAACAGCTTCCAATCGAATGTTCATGTGACTGGAAAAGTCAGGAGAGTGCAAAAGTACTGTTTTCTAATAGTTGGCAAGGTGCGCACACAATCCCAGTGTTGTACAGCTTGCTTCTTCACCTTTCCGAAGCTGCCGCTCTCCCCGGCTCCCGGAGCCGAAGAAGCGGCTTCTTCGCGCAAAGACGATTGTGCCGCTCACAGTGCTCTCCTTAGCGCGGCTTCTGCCGAAAGACGCCCGGGAGCGGCTCTTAGCTCCGGACAGCATCCTACCTTCGTCTTTAGCGCCTCTTCTCATCTACATCTCGGCAAAAAGCTTTTCCACTATCTGGCTGGAAAAAACTGTGCCAGCACAGAAAACATCTCCCATCGTGTTCTCGACGTTGCAGAGATGTCTGCCAAGTGTTTGGCAGGAAGAAAAGAAAAGTTGTCCAAAACAGCTTCCAATCGAATGTTGATGTGATTGGAAAAGTCAAGAGAGAGCAAAGGTACTGTTTTCTAATAGTTGGAAAGGTGCGCACACAATCCCAGTGTTGTACAGCTTGTTTCTTCACCTTTCTGAAGCTGCCGCCCTCTCCGGCTCCCGGAGCCGAAGAAGCGGCTTCTTCGCGCAAAGACGATTGTGCCGCTCACAGTGCTCTCCTTAGCGCGGCTTCTGCCGAAAGACGCCCGAGAGCGGCTCTTAGCTCCGGACAGCATCCTACCTTCGTCTTTAGCGCCTCTTCTCATCTACATCTCAGCAAAAAGCTTTTCCAATACATCTGGAAAGGAGAAACTGTGCCAGCACAGAAAACATCTCCCATCGTGTTCTAGAAGTTGCAGAGATGTCTGCCAAGTGTTTGAGAGGAAGAAAAGAAAAGTTGTCCAAAACAGCTTCCAATCAAATGTTCATGTGATTGGAAAAGTCAGGAGAGTGCAAAGGTACTGTTTTCCGTCAGTTGGCAAGGTGCGCACACAATCCCAGTGTTGTACAGCTTGCTTCTTCACCTATCCTAAGCTGCCGCTCTCCCCGGCTCCCGGAGCCGAAGATGAGGCTTCTTCGCGCAAAGACGATTGTGCCGCTCACAGTGCTCTCCTTAGCGCGGCTTCTGCCGAAAGACGCCCGGGAGCGGCTCTTAGCTCCGGACAGCATCCTACCTTCGTCTTTAGCGCCTCTTCTCATCTACATCTCGGCAAAAAGCTTTTCCACTATGTCTGGCAAGGAAAAACTGTGCCAGCACAGAAAACATCTCCCATCGTGTTCTAGACGTTGCACGGATGTCTGCCAAGTGTTTGGCAGGAAGAAAAGAAAAGTTGTCCAAAACAGCTTCCAATCAAATGTTCATGTGATTGGAAAAGTCAGGAGAGTGCAAAAGTACTGTTTTCTATGAGTTAGCAAGGTGCGCACACAATCCCAGTGTTGTACAGCTTGCTTCTTCACCTTCCCGAAGCTGCCGCTCTCCACAGCTCCCGGAGCCGAAGAAGCGGCTTCTTCGCGCAAAGACGATTGTGCCGCTCACAGTGCTCCCCTTAGCGCGGCTTCTGCCGAAAGACGCCCCGGAGCGGCTCTTAGCTCCGGACAGCATCCTACCTTCGTCTTTAACGCCTCTTCTCATCTACATCTCGGCAAAAAGCTTTTCCACTATGTCTGGCTAAGAAAAACTGTGCCAGCACAGAAAACATCTCCCATCGTGTTCTAGACGTTGCACGGATGTCTGCCAAGTGTTTGGCAGGAAGAAAAGAAAAGTTGTCCAAAACAGCTTCCAATCGAATGTTCATGTGACTGGAAAAGTCAGGAGAGTGCAAAAGTACTGTTTTCTAATAGTTGGCAAGGTGCGCACACAATCCCAGTGTTGTACAGCTTGTTTCTTCACCTTTCTGAATCGGCCCCCTCTCCGGCTCCCGGAGCCGAAGAAGCGGCTTCTTCGCGCAAAGACGATTGTGCCGCTCACAGTGCTCTCCTTAGCGCGGCTTCTGCCGAAAGACGCCCGGGAGCGACTCTTAGCTCCGGACAGCATCCTACCTTCGTCTTTAGCGCCTCTTCTCATCTACATCTCGGCAAAAAGCTTTTCCACTATGTCTGGCTAGGAAAAACTGTGCCAGCACAGAAAACATCTCCCATCGTGTTCTGGACGTTGCAGAGATGTCGGCCAAGTGTTTGGCAGGAAGAAAAGAAAAGTTGTCCAAAACAGCTTCCAATCGAATGTTGATGTGATTGGAAAAGTCAAGAGAGTGCAAAGGTACTGTTTTCTAATAGTTGGCAAGGTGCGCACACAATCCCAGTGTTGTACAGCTTGTTTCTTCACCTTTCTGAAGCTGCCGCCCTCTCCGGCTCCCGGAGCCGAAGAAGCGGCTTCTTCGCGCAAAGACGATTGTGCCGCTCACAGTGCTCTCCTTAGCGCGGCTTCTGCCGAAAGACGCCCCGGAGCGGCTCTTAGCTCCGGACAGCATCCTACCTTCGTCTTTAGCGCCTCTTCTCATCTACATCTCGGCAAAAAGCTTTTCCACTATGTCTGGCTAGGAAAAACTGTGCCAGCACAGAAAACATCTCCCATCGTGTTCTAGACGTTGCACGGATGTCTGCCAAGTGTTTGGCAGGAAGAAAAGAAAAGTTGTCCGAAACAGCTTCCAATCGAATGTTCATGCGACTGGAAAAGTCAGGAGAGTGCAAAAGTAGTGTTTTCTAATAGTTGGCAAGGTGCGCACACAATCCCAGTGTTGTACAGCATGCTTCTATACATTTTCCAAGTTGCCGCTCTCTCCGGCTCCCGGAGCCGAAGAAGCGGCTTCTTCGCGCAAAGACGTTTGTGCCGCTCACAGTGCTCTCCTTAGCGCGGCTTCTGCCCAAAGACGCCCGGGAGCGGCTCTTAGCTCCGGACAGCATCCTACCTTCGTCTTTAGCGCCTCTTCTCATCTAAATCTCAGCAAAAAGCTTTTCCACTACATCTGGCAAGGAGAAACTGTGCCAGCACAGAAAACATCTCCCAACGTGTTCTAGACGTTGCACGGATGTCTGCCAAGTGTTTGGCAGGAAGAAAAGAAAAGTTGTCCAAAACAGCTTCCAATCGAATGTTCATGTGACTGGAAAAGTCAGGAGAGTGCAAAAGTACTGTTTTGTATCAGTTGGCAAGGTGCGCACACAATCCCAGTGTTGTACAGCTTGCTTCTTCACCTTTCCGAAGCTGCCGCTCTCCCCGGCTCCCGGAGCCGAAGAAGCGGCTTCTTCGCGCAAAGACGATTGTGCCGCTCACAGTGCTCTCCTTAGCGCGGCTTCTGCCGAAAGATGCCTGGGAGCGGCTCTTAGCTCCGGACAGCATCCTACCTTCGTCTTTAGCGCCTCTTCTCATCTACATCTCGGCAAAAAGCTTTTCCACTATGTCTGGCTAGGAAAAACTGTGCCAGCACAGAAAACATCTCCCATCGTGTTCTAGACGTTGCACGGATGTCTGCCAAATGTTTGGCAGGAAGAAAAGAAAAGTTGTCTAATCTGCTCCCAATCGAATGTTCATGTGATTGGAAAAGTCAGGAGAGTGCCAAAGTACTGTTTTCTATCAGTTGGCAAGGTGCGCACACAATCCCAGTGTTGTACAGCTTGCTTCTTTACCTTTCCGAAGCTTCCGCTCTCCCCGGCTCCCGGAGCCGAAGAAGCGGCTTCTTCGCGCAAAGACGATTGTGCCGCTCACAGTGCTCTCCTTAGCGCGGCTTCTGCCGAAAGACGCCTGGGAGCGGCTCTTAGCTCCGGACGGCATCCTACCTTCGTCTTTAGCGACTCTTCTCATCTACAACTCGGCAAAAAGCTTTTCCGCTATGTCTGGCTAGGAAAAACTGCGCCAGCACAGAAAACATCTCCCATCGTGTTCTAGACGTTGCACGGATGTCTGCCAAGTGTTTGGCAGGAAGAAAAGAAAAGTTGTCCAAAACAGCTTCCAATCGAATGTTCATGTGATTGGAAAAGTCAAGAGAGTGCAAAGGTACTGTTTTCTAATAGTTGGCAAGGTGCGCACACAATCCCAGTGTTGTACAGCTTGTTTCTTCACCTTTCTGAAGCTGCCGCCCTCTCCGGCTCCCGGAGCCGAAGAAGCGGCTTCTTCGCGCAAAGACGATTGTGCCGCTCACAGTGCTCTCCTTAGCGCGGCTTCTGCCGAAAGACGCCCGGGAGCGGCTCTTAGCTCCGGACGGCATCCTACCTTCGTCTTTAGCGCCTCTTCTCATCTACATCTCGGCAAAAAGCTTTTCCACTATCTGGCTAGAAAAAACTGTGCCAGCACAGAAAACATCTCCCATCGTGTTCTCGACGTTGCAGAGATGTCTGCCAAGTGTTTGGCAGGAAGAAAAGAAAAGTTGTCCAAAACAGCTTCCAATCGAATGTTGATGTGATTGGAAAAGTCAAGAGAGAGCAAAGGTACTGTTTTCTAATAGTTGGAAAGGTGCGCACACAATCCCAGTGTTGTACAGCTTGTTTCTTCACCTTTCTGAAGCTGCCGCCCTCTCCGGCTCCCGGAGCCGAAGAAGCGGCTTCTTCGCGCAAAGACGATTGTGCCGCTCACAGTGCTCTCCTTAGCGCGGCTTCTGCCGAAAGACGCCCGAGAGCGGCTCTTAGCTCCGGACAGCATCCTACCTTCGTCTTTAGCGTCTCTTCTCATCTACATCTCAGCAAAAAGCTTTTCCACTATGTCTGGCAAGGAAAAACTGTGCCAGCACAGAAAACATCTCCCATCGTGTTCTAGACGTTGCACGGATGTCTGCCAAGTGTTTGGCAGGAAGAAAAGAAAAGTTGTCCAAAACAGCTTCCAATCAAATGTTCATGTGATTGGAAAAGTCAGGAGAGTGCAAAAGTACTGTTTTCTATGAGTTAGCAAGGTGCGCACACAATCCCAGTGTTGTACAGCTTGCTTCTTCACCTTCCCGAAGCTGCCGCTCTCCACGGCTCCCGGAGCCGAAGAAGCGGCTTCTTCGCGCAAAGACGATTGTGCCGCTCACAGTGCTCTCCTTAGCGCGGCTTCTGCCGAAAGACGCCCGGGAGCGGCTCTTAGCTCCGGACAGCATCCTACCTTCGTCTTTAGCGCCTCTTCTCATCTACATCTCGGCAAAAAGCTTTTCCACTATGTCTGGCTAGGAAAAACTGTGCCAGCACAGAAAACATCTCCCATCGTGTTCTAGACGTTGCACGGATGTCTGCCAAGTGTTTGGCAGGAAGAAAAGAAAAGTTGTCCAAAACAGCTTCCAATCGAATGTTCATGCGACTGGAAAAGTCAGGAGAGTGCAAAAGTAGTGTTTTCTAATAGTTGGCAAGGTGCGCACACAATCCCAGTGTTGTACAGCATGCTTCTATACATTTTCCAAGTTGCCGCTCTCTCCGGCTCCCGGAGCCGAAGAAGCGGCTTCTTCGCGCAAAGACGTTTGTGCCGCTCACAGTGCTCTCCTTAGCGCGGCTTCTGCCCAAAGACGCCCGGGAGCGGCTCTTAGCTCCGGACAGCATCCTACCTTCGTCTTTAGCGCCTCTTCTCATCTACATCTCGGCAAAAAGCTTTTCCACTATGTCTGGCTAGGAAAAACTGTGCCAGCACAGAAAACATCTCCCATCGTGTTCTAGACGTTGCACGGATGTCTGCCAAATGTTTGGCAGGAAGAAAAGAAAAGTTGTCTAATCTGCTCCCAATCGAATGTTCATGTGATTGGAAAAGTCAGGAGAGTGCCAAAGTACTGTTTTCTATCAGTTGGCAAGGTGCGCACACAATCCCAGTGTTGTACAGCTTGCTTCTTTACCTTTCCGAAGCTTCCGCTCTCCCCGGCTCCCGGAGCCGAAGAAGCGGCTTCTTCGCGCAAAGACGATTGTGCCGCTCACAGTGCTCTCCTTAGCGCGGCTTCTGCCGAAAGACGCCCGGGAGCGGCTCTTAGCTCCGGACGGCATCCTACCTTCGTCTTTAGCGCCTCTTCTCATCTACAACTCGGCAAAAAGCTTTTCCGCTATGTCTGGCTAGGAAAAACTGTGCCAGCACAGAAAACATCTCCCATCGTGTTCTAGACGTTGCGCGGATGTCTGCCAAGTGTTTGGCAGGAAGAAAAGAAAAGTTGTCCAAAACAGCTTCCAATCGAATGTTCATGTGATTGGAAAAGTCAAGAGAGAGCAAAGGTACTGTTTTCTAATAGTTGGCAAGGTGCGCACACAATCCCAGTGTTGTACAGCTTGTTTCTTCACCTTTCTGAAGCTGCCGCCCTCTCCGGCTCCCGGAGCCGAAGAAGCGGCTTCTTCGCGCAAAGACGATTGTGCCGCTCACAGTGCTCTCCTTAGCGCGGCTTCTGCCGAAAGACGCCCGAGAGCGGCTCTTAGCTCCGGACAGCATCCTACCTTCGTCTTTAGCGCCTCTTCTCATCTACATCTCAGCAAAAAGCTTTTCCAATACATCTGGAAAGGAGAAACTGTGCCAGCACAGAAAACATCTCCCATCGTGTTCTAGAAGTTGCAGAGATGTCTGCCAAGTGTTTGAGAGGAAGAAAAGAAAAGTTGTCCAAAACAGCTTCCAATCAAATGTTCATGTGATTGGAAAAGTCAGGAGAGTGCAAAGGTACTGTTTTCCGTCAGTTGGCAAGGTGCGCACACAATCCCAGTGTTGTACAGCTTGCTTCTTCACCTATCCTAAGCTGCCGCTCTCCCCGGCTCCCGGAGCCGAAGATGCGGCTTCTTCGCGCAAAGACGATTGTGCCGCTCACAGTGCTCTCCTTAGCGCGGCTTCTGCCGAAAGACGCCCGGGAGCGGCTCTTAGCTCCGGACAGCATCCTACCTTCGTCTTTAGCGCCTCTTCTCATCTACATCTCGGCAAAAAGCTTTTCCACTATGTCTGGCAAGGAAAAACTGTGCCAGCACAGAAAACATCTCCCATCGTGTTCTAGACGTTGCACAGATGTCTGCCAAGTGTTTGGCAGGAAGAAAAGAAAAGTTGTCCAAAACAGCTTCCAATCAAATGTTCATGTGATTGGAAAAGTCAGGAGAGTGCAAAAGTACTGTTTTCTATGAGTTGGCAAGGTGCGCACACAATCCCAGTGTTGTACAGCTTGCTTCTTCACCTTTCCGAAGCTGCCGCTCTCCACGGCTCCCGGAGCCGAAGAAGCGGCTTCTTCGCGCAAAGACGATTGTGCCGCTCACAGTGCTCTCCTTAGCGCGGCTTCTGCCGAAAGACGCCCCGGAGCGGCTCTTAGCTCCGGACAGCATCCTACCTTCGTCTTTAGCGCCTCTTCTCATCTACATCTCGGCAAAAAGCTTTTCCACTATGTCTGGCTAAGAAAAACTGTGCCAGCACAGAAAACATCTCCCATCGTGTTCTAGACGTTGCACGGATGTCTGCCAAGTGTTTGGCAGGAAGAAAAGAAAAGTTGTCCAAAACAGCTTCCAATCGAATGTTCATGTGATTGGAAAAGTCAAGAGAGTGCAAAGGTACTGTTTTCTAATAGTTGGCAAGGTGCGCACACAATCCCGGTGTTGTACAGCTTGTTTCTTCACCTTTCTGAAGCTGCCGCCCTCTCCGGCTCCCGGAGCCGAAGAAGCGGCTTCTTCGCGCAAAGACGACTGTGCCGCTCACAGTGCTCTCCTTCGCGCGGCTTCTGCCGAAAGACGCCCCGGAGCGGCTCTTAGCTCCGGAGAGCATCCTACCTTCGTCTTTAGCGTCTCTTCTCATCTACATCTCAGCAAAAAGCTTTTCCACTATGTCTGGCAAGGAAAAACTGTGCCAGCACAGAAAACATCTCCCATCGTGTTCTAGACGTTGCACGGATGTCTGCCAAGTGTTTGGCAGGAAGAAAAGAAAAGTTGTCCAAAACAGCTTCCAATCAAATGTTCATGTGATTGGAAAAGTCAGGAGAGTGCAAAAGTACTGTTTTCTATGAGTTAGCAAGGTGCGCACACAATCCCAGTGTTGTACAGCTTGCTTCTTCACCTTCCCGAAGCTGCCGCTCTCCACGGCTCCCGGAGCCGAAGAAGCGGCTTCTTCGCGCAAAGACGATTGTGCGGCTCACAGTGCTCTCCTTAGCGCGGCTTCTGCCGAAAGATGCCGGGGAGTGGCTCTTAGCTCCGGACAGCATCCTACCTTCGTCTTTAGCGCCTCTTCTCATCTACATCTCAGCAAAAAGCTTTTCCAATACATCTGGAAAGGAGAAACTGTGCCAGCACAGAAAACATCTCCCATCGTGTTCTAGAAGTTGCAGAGATGTCTGCCAAGTGTTTGAGAGGAAGAAAAGAAAAGTTGTCCAAAACAGCTTCCAATCAAATGTTCATGTGATTGGAAAAGTCAGGAGAGTGCAAAGGTACTGTTTTCCGTCAGTTGGCAAGGTGCGCACACAATCCCAGTGTTGTACAGCTTGCTTCTTCACCTATCCTAAGCTGCCGCTCTCCCCGGCTCCCGGAGCCGAAGATGCGGCTTCTTCGCGCAAAGACGATTGTGCCGCTCACAGTGCTCTCCTTAGCGCGGCTTCTGCCGAAAGACGCCCGGGAGCGGCTCTTAGCTCCGGACAGCATCCTACCTTCGTCTTTAGCGCCTCTTCTCATCTACATCTCGGCAAAAAGCTTTTCCACTATGTCTGGCAAGGAAAAACTGTGCCAGCACAGAAAACATCTCCCATCGTGTTCTAGACGCTGCACAGATGTCTGCCAAGTGTTTGGCAGGAAGAAAAGAAAAGTTGTCCAAAACAGCTTCCAATCAAATGTTCATGTGATTGGAAAAGTCAGGAGAGTGCAAAAGTACTGTTTTCTATGAGTTGGCAAGGTGCGCACACAATCCCAGTGTTGTACAGCTTGCTTCTTCACCTTTCCGAAGCTGCCGCTCTCCCCGGCTCCCGGAGCCGAAGAAGCGGCTTCTTCGCGCAAAGACGATTGTGCCGCTCACAGTGCTCTCCTTAGCGCGGCTTCTGCCGAAAGACGCCCCGGAGCGGCTCTTAGCTCCGGACAGCATCCTACCTTCGTCTTTAGCGCCTCTTCTCATCTACATCTCGGCAAAAAGCTTTTCCACTATGTCTGGCTAAGAAAAACTGTGCCAGCACAGAAAACATCTCCCATCGTGTTCTAGACGTTGCACGGATGTCTGCCAAGTGTTTGGCAGGAAGAAAAGAAAAGTTGTCCAAAACAGCTTCCAATCGAATGTTCATGTGATTGGAAAAGTCAAGAGAGTGCAAAGGTACTGTTTTCTAATAGTTGGCAAGGTGCGCACACAATCCCGGTGTTGTACAGCTTGTTTCTTCACCTTTCTGAAGCTGCCGCCCTCTCCGGCTCCCGGAGCCGAAGAAGCGGCTTCTTCGCGCAAAGACGACTGTGCCGCTCACAGTGCTCTCCTTAGCGCGGCTTCTGCCGAAAGACGCCCCGGAGCGGCTCTTAGCTCCGGACAGCATCCTACCTTCGTCTTTAGCGCCTCTTCTCATCTACATCTCGGCAAAAAGCTTTTCCGCTATGTCTGGCTAGGAAAAACTGTGCCAGCACAGAAAACATCTCCCATCGTGTTCTAGACGTTGCACGGATTTCTGCCAAGTGTTTGGCAGGAAGAAAAGAAAAGTTGTCCAAAACAGCTTCCAATCGAATGTTCATGTGATTGGAAAAGTCAGGAGAGTGCAAAAGTACTGTTTTGTATCAGTTGGCAAGGTGCGCACACAATCCCAGTGTTGTACAGCTTGTTTCTTCACCTTTCTGAAGCTGCCGCTCTCTCCGGCTCCCGGAGCCGAAGAAGTGGCTTCTTCGCGCAAAGACGATTGTGCGGCTCACAGTGCTCTCCTTAGCGCGGCTTCTGCCGAAAGATGCCGGGGAGTGGCTCTTAGCTCCGGACAGCATCCTACCTTCGTCTTTAGCGTCTCTTCTCATCTACATCTCGGCAAAAAGCTTTTCCACTATGTCTGGCTAAGAAAAACTTTGCCAGCACAGAAAACATCTCCCATCGTGTTCTAGACGTTGCACGGATGTCTGCCAAGTGTTTGGCAGGAAGAAAAGAAAAGCTGTCCAAAACAGCTTCCAATCAAATGTTCATGTGATTGGAAAAGTCAGGAGACTGCAAAAGTACTGTTTTCTATGAGTTGGCAAGGTGCGCACACAATCCCAGTGTTGTACAGCTTGCTTCTTCACCTTTCCGAAGCTGCCGCTCTCCACGGCTCCCGGAGCCGAAGAAGCGGCTTCTTCGCGCAAAGACGATTGTGCCGCTCACAGTGCTCTCCTTAGCGCGGCTTCTGCCGAAAGACGCCCCGGAGCGGCTCTTAGCTCCGGACAGCATCCTACCTTCGTCTTTAGCGCCTCTTCTCATCTACATCTCGGCAAAAAGCTTTTCCACTATGTCTGGCTAGGAAAAACTGTGCCAGCACAGAAAACATCTCCCATCGTGTTCTAGACATTGCACGGATGTCTGCCAAGTGTTTGGCAGGAAGAAAAGAAAAGTTGTCCAAAACAGCTTCCAATCGAATGTTCATGTGACTGGAAAAGTCAGGAGAGTGCAAAAGTACTGTTTTCTATCAGTTGGCAAGGTGCGCACACAATCCCAGTGTTGTACAGCTTGCTTCTTCACCTTTCTGAAGCTGCCGCCCTCTCCGGCTCCCGGAGCTGAAGAAGCGGCTTCTTCGCGCAAAGACGATTGTGCCGCTCACAGTGCTCTCCTTAGCGCGGCTTCTGCCGAAAGACGCCCGGGAGCGGCTCTTAGCTCCGGACAGCATCCTACCTTCGTCTTTAGCGCCTCTTCTCATCTACATCTCGGCAGAAAGCTTTTCCACTATGTCTGGCTAGGAAAAACTGTGCCAGCGCAGAAAACATCTCCCATCGTGTTCTAGACGTTGCACGGATTTCTGCCAAGTGTTTGGCAGGAAGAAAAGTTGTCCAAAACAGCTTCCAATCGAATGTTGATGTGATTGGAAAAGTCAAGAGAGTGCAAAGGTACTGTTTTCTAATAGTTGGCAAGGTGCGCACACAATCCCAGTGTTGTACAGCTTGTTTCTTCACCTTTCTGAAGCTGCCGCCCTCTTTGGCTCCCGGAGCCGAAGAAGCGGCTTCTTCGCGCAAAGACGATTGTGCCGCTCACAGTGCTCTCCTTACTGCGGCTTCTGCCGAAAGACGCCCGGGAGCGGCTCTTAGCTCCGGACAGCATCCTACCTTCGTCTTTAGCGCCTCTTCTCATCTACATCTCGGCAAAAAGCTTTTCCACTATGTCTGGCTAGGAAAAACTGTGCCAGCACAGAAAACATCTCCCATCGTGTTCTAGACGTTGCACGGATGTCTGCCAAGTGTTTGGCAGGAAGAAAAGAAAAGTTGTCCAAAACAGCTTCCAATCGAATGTTCATGTGACTGGAAAAGTCAGGAGAGTGCAAAAGTACTGTTTTGTATCATTTGGCAAGGTGCGCACACAATCCCAGTGTTGTACAGCTTGCTTCTTCACCTATCCAAAGTTGCCGCTCTCTCCGGCTCCCGGAGCCGAAGAAGCGGCTACTTCGCGCAAAGACGATTGTGCCGCTCACAGTGCTCTCCTTAGCGCGGCTTCTGCCGAAAGACGCCCGGGAGCGGCTCTTAGCTCCGGACAGCATCCTACCTTCCTCTTTAGCGCCTCTTCTCATCTAAATCTCAGCAAAAAGCTTTTCCACTACATCTGGCAAGGAGAAACTGTGCCAGCACAGAAAACATCTCCCATCGTGTTCTAGACGTTGCACGGATGTCTGCCAAGTGTTTGGCAGGAAGAAATGAAAAGTTGTCCAAAACAGCTTCCAATCGAATGTTCATGTGACTGGAAAATTCAGGAGAGTGCAAAAGTACTGTTTTGTATCAGTTGGCAAGGTGCGCACACAATCCCAGTGTTGTACAGCTTGCTTCTTCACCTTTCCGAAGCTGCCGCTCTCCCCGGCTCCCGGAGCCGAAGAAGCGGCTTCTTCGCGCAAAGACGATTGTGCCGCTCACAGTGCTCTCCTTAGCGCGGCTTCTGCCGAAAGATGCCTGGGAGCGGCTCTTAGCTCCGGACAGCATCCTACCTTCGTCTTTAGCGCCTCTTCTCATCTACAACTCGGCAAAAAGCTTTTCCGCTATATCTGGCTAGGAAAAACTGTGCCAGCACAGAAAACATCTCCCATCGTGTTCTAGACGTTGCACGGATTTCTGCCAAGTGTTTGGCAGGAAGAAAAGAAAAGTTGTCCAAAACAGCTTCCAATCGAATGTTCATGTGATTGGAAAAGTCAGGAGAGTGCAAAGGTACTGTTTTCTAATAGTTGGCAAGGTGCGCACACAATCCCAGTGTTGTACAGCTTGTTTCTTCACCTTTCTGAAGCTGCCGCCCTCTCCGGCTCCCGGAATCGAAGAAGCGGCTTCTTCGCGCAAAGACGATTGTGCCGCTCACAGTGCTCTCCTTAGCGCGGCTTCTGCCGAAAGACGCCCGGGAGCGGCTCTTAGCTCCGGACAGCATCCTACCTTCGTCTTTAGCGCCTCTTCTCATCTACAACTCGGCAAAAAGCTTTTCCGCTATGTCTGGCTAGGAAAAACTGTGCCAGCACAGAAAACATCTCCCATCGTGTTCTAGACATTGCACGGATGTCTGCCAAGTGTTTGGCAGGAAGAAAAGAAAAGTTGTCCAAAACAGCTTCCAATCGAATGTTCATGTGACTGGAAAAGTCAGGAGAGTGCAAAAGTACTGTTTTGTATCAGTTGGCAAGGTGCGCACACAATCCCAGTGTTGTACAGCTTGCTTCTTCACCTATCCAAAGCTGCCGCTCTCCCCGGCTCCCGGAGCCGAAGATGCGGCTTCTTCGCGCAAAGACGATTGTGCCGCTCACAGTGCTCTCCTTAGCGCGGCTTCTGCCAAAAGACGCCCGGGAGCGGCTCTTAGCTCCGGACAGCATCCTACCTTCGTCTTTAGCGCCTCTTCTCATCTACATCTCGGCAAAAAGCTTTTCCACTATCTGGCTAGGAAAAACTGTGCCAGCACAGAAAACATCTCCCATCGTGTTCTAGACGTTGCAGAGATGTCTGCCAAGTGTTTGGCAGGAAGAAAAGAAAAGTTGTCCAAAACAGCTTCCAATCGAATGTTCATGTGATTGGAAAAGTCAGGAGAGTGCAAAAGTACTGTTTTCTAATAGTTGGCAAGGTGCGCACACAATCCCAGTGTTGTACAGCTTGCTTCTTCACCTTTCTGAAGCTGCCGCCCTCTCCGGCTCCCGGAGCCGAAGAAGCGGCTTCTTCGCGCAAAGACGATTGTGCCGCTCACAGTGCTCTCCTTAGCGCGGCTTCTGCCGAAAGACGCCCCGGAGCGGCTCTTAGCTCCGGAGAGCATCCTACCTTCGTCTTTAGCGCCTCTTCTCATCTACATCTCAGCAAAAAGCTTTTCCACTATGTCTGGCTAGGAAAAACTGTGCCAGCACAGAAAACATCTCCCATCGTGTTCTAGACGTTGCACGGATGTCTGCCAAGTGTTTGGCAGGAAGAAAAGAAAAGTTGTCCAAAACAGCTTCCAATCAAATGTTCATGTGATTGGAAAAGTCAGGAGAGTGCAAAAGTACTGTTTTCTATGAGTTGGCAAGGTGCGCACACAATCCCAGTGTTGTACAGCTTGCTTCTTCACCTTTCCGAAGCTGCCGCTCTCCACGGCTCCCGGAGCCGAAGAAGCGGCTTCTTCGCGCAAAGACGATTGTGCCGCTCACAGTGCTCTCCTTAGCGCGGCTTCTGCCGAAAGACGCCCCGGAGCGGCTCTTAGCTCCGGACAGCATCCTACCTTCGTCTTTAGCGCCTCTTCTCATCTACATCTCGGCAAAAAGCTTTTCCACTATGTCTGGCTAGGAAAAACTGTGCCAGCACAGAAAACATCTCCCATCGTGTTCTAGACATTGCACGGATTTCTACCAAGTGTTTGGCAGGAAGAAAAGAAAAGTTGTCCAAAACAGTTTCCAATCGAATGTTCATGTGACTGGAAAAGTCAGGAGAGTGCAAAAGTACTGTTTTCTAATAGTTGGCAAGGTGCGCACACAATCCCAGTGTTGTACAGCTTGCTTCTTTTCCTTTTCGAAGTTGCCGCTCTCTCCGGCTCCCGGAGCCGAAGAAGCGGCTTCTTCGCGAAAAGACGATTGTGCCGCTCACAGTGCTCTCCTTAGCGCGGCTTCTGCCGAAAGACGCCCGGGAGCGGCTCTTAGCTCCGGACAGCATCCTACCTTCGTCTTTAGCGCCTCTTCTCATCTACATCTCGGCAAAAAGCTTTTCCACTATGTCTGGCTAGGAAAAACTGTGCCAGCACAGAAAACATCTCCCATCGTGTTCTAGACGTTGCACGGATGTCTGCCAAGTGTTTGGCAGGAAGAAAAGAAAAGTTGTCCAAAACTGCTTCCAATCGAATGTTCATGTGATTGGAAAAGTCATGAGAGTGCCAAAGTACTGTTTTCTATCAGTTGGCAAGGTGCGCACACAATCCCAGTGTTGTACAGCTTGCTTCTTCACTTTTCCGAAGCTGCCGCTCTCCCCGGCTCCCGGAGCCGAAGAAGCGGCTTCTTCGCGCAAAGACGATTGTGCCGCTCACAGTGCTCTCCTTAGCGCGGCTTCTGCCGAAAGGCGCCGGGGAGTGGCTCTTAGCTCCGGACAGCATCCTACCTTCGTCTTTAGCGCCTCTTCTCATCTACATCTCGGCAAAAAGCTTTTCCACTATGTCTGGCTAAGAAAAACTGTGCCAGCACAGAAAACATCTCCCATCGTGTTCTAGACGTTGCACGGATGTCTGCCAAGTGTTTGGCAGGAAGAAAAGAAAAGTTGTCCAAAACAGCTTCCAATCGAATGTTCATGTGATTGGAAAAGTCAGGAGAGTGCAAAAGTACTGTTTTCTATGATTGGCAAGGTGCGCACACAATCCCAGTGTTGTACAGCTTGCTTCTTCACCTTTCCGAAGCTGCCGCTCTCCACGGCTCCCGGAGCCAAAGAAGCGGCTTCTTCGCGCAAAGACGATTGTGCCGCTCACAGTGCTCTCCTTAGCGCGGCTTCTGCCGAAAGACGCCCCGGAGCGGCTCTTAGCTCCGGACAGCATCCTACCTTCGTCTTTAGCGCCTCTTCTCATCTACATCTCGGCAAAAAGCTTTTCCACTATGTCTGGCTAGGAAAAACTGTGCCAGCACAGAAAACATCTCCCATCGTGTTCTAGACGTTGCACGGATGTCTGCCAAGTGTTTGGCAGGAAGAAAAGAAAAGTTGTCCAAAACTGCTTCCAATCGAATGTTCATGTGATTGGAAAAGTCAGGAGAGTGCCAAAGTACTGTTTTCTATCAGTTGGCAAGGTGCGCACACAATCCCAGTGTTGTACAGCTTGCTTCTTCACCTTTCCGAAGCTGCCGCTCTCCCCGGCTCCCGGAGCCGAAGAAGCGGCTTCTTCGCGCAAAGACGATTGTGCCGCTCTCAGTGCTCTCCTTAGTGCGGCTTCTGCCGAAAGACACCCGGGAGCGGCTCTTAGCTCCGGACAGCATCCTACCTTCGTCTTTAGCGCCTCTTCTCATCTACATCTTGGAAAAAGCTTTTCCACTATGTCTGGCTAGGAAAAACTGTGCCAGCACAGAAAACATCTCCCATCGTGTTCTAGACGTTGCACGGATGTCTGCCAAGTGTTTGGCAGGAAGAAAAGAAAAGTTGTCCAAAACTGCTTCCAATCGAATGTTCATGTGATTGGAAAAGTCAGGAGAGTGCCAAAGTACTGTTTTCTATCAGTTGTCAAGGTGCGCACACAATCCCAGTGTTGTACAGCTTGCTTCTTCACCTTTCCGAAGCTTCCGCTCTCCCCGGCTCCTGGAGCCGAAGAAGCGGCTTCTTCACGCAAAGACGATTGTGCCGCTCTCAGTGCTCTCCTTAGCGCGGCTTCTGCCGAAAGACGCCCGGGAGCGGCTCTTAGCTCCGGACAGCATCCTACCTTCGTCTTTAGCGCCTCTTCTCATCTACAACTCGGCAAAAAGCTTTTCCGCTATGTCTGGCTCGGAAAAACTGTGCCAGCACAGAAAACATCTCCCATCGTGTTCTAGACGTTGCACGGATGTCTGCCAAGTGTTTGGCAGGAAGAAAAGAAAAGTTGTCCAAAACAGCTTCCAATCGAATGTTCATGTGACTGGAAAAGTCAGAAGAGTGCAAAAGTACAGTTTTGTATCAGTTGGCAAGGTGCGCACACAATCCCAGTGTTGTACAGCTTGTTTCTTCACCTTTCTGAAGCTGCCGCTCTCTCCGGCTCCCGGAGCCGAAGATGCGGCTTCTTCGCGCAAGACGATTGTGCCGCTCACAGTGCTCTCCTTAGCGCGGCTTCTGCCGAAAGATGCCCGGGAGCGGCTCTTAGCTCCGGACAGCATCCTACCTTCGTCTTTAGCGCCTCTCCTCATCTACATCTCGGCAAAAAGCTTTTCCACTATGTCTGGCTAGGAAAAACTGTGCCAGCACAGAAAACATCTCCCATCGTGTTCTAGAAGTTGCAGAGATGTCTGCCAAGTGTTTGGCAGGAAGAAAAGAAAAGTTGTCCAAAACAGCTTCCAATCGAACGTTCATGTGATTGGAAAAGTCAGGAGACTGCAAAGGTACTGTTTTCTAATAGTTGGCAAGGTGCGCACACAATCCCAGTGTTGTACAGCTTGTTTCTTCACCTTTCTGAAGCTGCCGCTCTCTCCGGCTCCCAGGGCCGAAGAAGCAGCTTCTTCGCGCAAAGACGATTGTGCCGCTCACAGTGCTCTCCTTAGCGCGCCTTCTGCCGAAAGACGCCCGGGAGCGGCTCTTAGCTCCGGACAGCATCCTACCTTCGTCTTTAGCGCCTCTTCTCATCTACATTTCGGCAAAAAGCTTTTCCACTATGTCTGGCTAGGAAAAACTGTGCCAGCACAGAAAACATCTCCCATCGTGTTCTAGACGTTGCACGGTTGTCTGCCAAGTGTTTGGCAGGAAGAAAAGAAAAGTTGTCCAAAACAGCTTCCAATCGGATGTTCATGTGATTGGAAAAGTCAGGAGAGTGCAAAAGTACTGTTTTCTATCAGTTGGCAAGGTGCGCACACAATCCCAGTGTTGTACAGCTTGCTTCTTCACCTTTCCGAAGCTGCCGCTCTCCCCGGCTCCCGGAGCCGAAGAAGCGGCTTCTTCGCGCAAAGACGATTGTGCCGCTCACAGTGCTCTCCTTAGCGCGGCTTCTGCCGAAAGACGCCCGGGAGCGGCTCTTAGCTCCGGACAGCATCCTACCTTCGTCTTTAGCGCCTCTTCTCATCTACATCTCGGCAAAAAGCTTTTCCACTATCTGGCTAAGAAAAACTGTGCCAGCACAGAAAACATCTCCCATCATGTTCTAGACGTTGCACGGATTTCTGCCAAGTGTTTGGCAGGAAGAAAAGAAAAGTTGTCCAAAACAGCTTCCAATCGAATGTTCATGTGATTGGAAAAGACAGGAGAGTGCAAAGGTACTGTTTTCTAATAGTTGGCAAGGTGCGCACACAATCCCAGTGTTGTACAGCTTGTTTCTTCACCTTTCTGAAGCTGCCGCTCTCTCCGGCTCCCAGGGCTGAAGAAGCGGCTTCTTCGCGCAAAGACGATTGTGCCGCTCACAGTGCTCTCCTTAGCGCGCCTTCTGCCGAAAGACGCCCGGGAGCGGCTCTTAGCTCCGGACAGCATCCTACCTTCGTCTTTAGCGCCTCTTCTCATCTACATCTCGGCAAAAATCTTTTCCACTATGTCTGGCTAGGAAAAACTGTGCCAGCACAGAAAACATCTCCCATCGTGTTTTAGACGTTGCACGGATGTCTGCCAAGTGTTTGGCAGGAAGAAAAGAAAAGTTGTCTAAACTGCTTCCAATCGAATGTTCATGTGATTGGAAAAGTCAGGAGAGTGCCAAAGTACTGTTTTCTATCAGTTGGCAAGGAGCGCACACAATCCCAGTGTTGTACAGCTTGCTTCTTTACCTTTCAGAAGCTTCCGCTCACTCCGGCTCCCGGAGCCGAAGAAGCGGCTTCTTCGCGCAAAGACGATTGTGCCGCTCTCAGTGCTCTCCTTAGCGCGACTTCTGCCGAAAGACGCCCGGGCGCGGCTCTTAGCTCCGGACAGCATCCTACCTTCGTCTTTAGCGCCTCTTCTCATCTACATCTCGGCAAAAAGCTTTTCCACTATGTCTGGCTCGGAAAAACTGTGCCAGCACAGAAAACATCTCCCATCGTGTTCTAGACGTTGCACGGATGTCTGCCAAGTGTTTGGCAGGAAGAAAAAAAAAGTTGTCCAAAACAGCTTCCATTTGAATGTTCATGTGACTGGAAAAGTCAGGAGAGTGCAAAAGTACAGTTTTGTATCAGTTGGCAAGGTGCGCACACAATCCCAGTGTTGTACAGCTTGCTTCTTCACTTTTCCGAAGCTGCCGCTCTCCCCGGCTCCCGGAGCCGAAGAAGCGGCTTCTTGGCGCAAAGACGATTGTGCCGCTCACAGTGCTCTCCTTAGCGCGGCTTCTGCCGAAAGACGCCCGGGAGCGGGTCTTAGCTCCGGACAGCATCCTACCTTCGTCTTTAGCGCCTCTTCTCATCTACAACTCGGCAAAAAGCTTTTCCGCTATGTCTGGCTAGGAAAAACTGTGCCAGCACAGAAAACATCTCCCATCGTGTTCTAGACGTTGCACGGATGTCTGCCAAGTGTTTGGCAGGAAGAAAAGAAAAGTTGTCCAAAACAGCTTCCAATCGAATGTTCATGTGACTGGAAAAGTCAGGAGAGTGCAAAAGTACAGTTTTGTATCAGTTGGCAAGGTGCGCACACAATCCCAGTGTTGTACAGCTTGTTTCTTCACCTTTCTGAAGCTGCCGCTCTCTCCGGCTCCCGGAGCCGAAGATGTGGCTTCTTCGCGCAAGACGATTGTGCCGCTCACAGTGCTCTCCTTAGCGCGGCTTCTGCCGAAAGATGCCCGGGAGCGGCTCTTAGCTCCGGACAGCATCCTACCTTCGTCTTTAGCGCCTCTCCTCATCTACATCTCGGCAAAAAGCTTTTCCACTATGTCTGGCTAGGAAAAACTGTGCCAGCACAGAAAACATCTCCCATCGTGTTCTAGAAGTTGCAGAGATGTCTCCCAAGTGTTTGGCAGGAAGAAAAGAAAAGTTGTCCAAAACAGCTTCAATCGGATGTTCATGTGATTGGAAAAGCCAGGAGAGTGCAAAAGTACTGTTTTCTAATAGTTGGCAAGGTGCGCACACAATCCCAGTGTTGTACAGCTTGCTTCTTCACCTTTCCGAAGCTGCCGCTCTCTCCGGCTCCCGGAGCCGAAGAAGCGGCTTCTTCGCGCAAAGACGATTGTGCCGCTCACAGTGCTCTCCTTAGCGCGGCTTCTGCCGAAAGACGCCCGGGAGCGGCTCTTAGCTCCGGACAGCATCCTATTTCGTCTTTTGCGCCTCTTCTCATTTACATCTCGGCAAAAAGCTTTTCCACTATGTCTGTCTAGGAAAAACTGTGCCAGCACAGAAAACATCTCCCATCGTGTTCTAGACGTTGCACGGATGTCTGCCAAGTGTTTGGCAGGAAGAAAAGAAAAGTTGTCTAAACTGCTTCCAATCGAATGTTCATGTGATTGGAAAAGTCAAGAGAGTGCCAAAGTACTGTTTTCTATCAGTTGGCAAGGTGCGCACACAATCCCAGTGTTGTACAGCTTGCTTCTTCACCTTTCCGAAGCTGCCGCTCTCCCCGGCTCCCGGAGCCGAAGAAGCGGCTTCTTCGCGCAAAGACGATTGTGCCGCTCTCAGTGCTCTCCTTAGTGCGGCTTCTGCCGAAAGACACCCGGGAGCGGCTCTTAGCTCCGGACAGCATCCTACCTTCGTCTTTAGCGCCTCTTCTCATCTACATCTTGGAAAAAGCTTTTCCACTATGTCTGGCTAGGAAAAACTGTGCCAGCACAGAAAACATCTCCCATCGTGTTCTAGACGTTGCACGGATGTCTGCCAAGTGTTTGGCAGGAAGAAAAGAAAAGTTGTCCAAAACTGCTTCCAATCGAATGTTCATGTGATTGGAAAAGTCAGGAGAGTGCCAAAGTACTGTTTTCTATCAGTTGTCAAGGTGCGCACACAATCCCAGTGTTGTACAGCTTGCTTCTTCACCTTTCCGAAGCTTCCGCTCTCCCCGGCTCCTGGAGCCGAAGAAGCGGCTTCTTCACGCAAAGACGATTGTGCCGCTCTCAGTGCTCTCCTTAGCGCGGCTTCTGCCGAAAGACGCCCGGGAGCGGCTCTTAGCTCCGGACAGCATCCTACCTTCGTCTTTAGCGCCTCTTCTCATCTACAACTCGGCAAAAAGCTTTTCCGCTATGTCTGGCTCGGAAAAACTGTGCCAGCACAGAAAACATCTCCCATCGTGTTCTAGACGTTGCACGGATGTCTGCCAAGTGTTTGGCAGGAAGAAAAGAAAAGTTGTCCAAAACAGCTTCCAATCGAATGTTCATGTGACTGGAAAAGTCAGAAGAGTGCAAAAGTACAGTTTTGTATCAGTTGGCAAGGTGCGCACACAATCCCAGTGTTGTACAGCTTGTTTCTTCACCTTTCTGAAGCTGCCGCTCTCTCCGGCTCCCGGAGCCGAAGATGCGGCTTCTTCGCGCAAGACGATTGTGCCGCTCACAGTGCTCTCCTTAGCGCGGCTTCTGCCGAAAGATGCCCGGGAGCGGCTCTTAGCTCCGGACAGCATCCTACCTTCGTCTTTAGCGCCTCTCCTCATCTACATCTCGGCAAAAAGCTTTTCCACTATGTCTGGCTAGGAAAAACTGTGCCAGCACAGAAAACATCTCCCATCGTGTTCTAGAAGTTGCAGAGATGTCTGCCAAGTGTTTGGCAGGAAGAAAAGAAAAGTTGTCCAAAACAGCTTCCAATCGAACGTTCATGTGATTGGAAAAGTCAGGAGACTGCAAAGGTACTGTTTTCTAATAGTTGGCAAGGTGCGCACACAATCCCAGTGTTGTACAGCTTGTTTCTTCACCTTTCTGAAGCTGCCGCTCTCTCCGGCTCCCAGGGCCGAAGAAGCAGCTTCTTCGCGCAAAGACGATTGTGCCGCTCACAGTGCTCTCCTTAGCGCGCCTTCTGCCGAAAGACGCCCGGGAGCGGCTCTTAGCTCCGGACAGCATCCTACCTTCGTCTTTAGCGCCTCTTCTCATCTACATTTCGGCAAAAAGCTTTTCCACTATGTCTGGCTAGGAAAAACTGTGCCAGCACAGAAAACATCTCCCATCGTGTTCTAGACGTTGCACGGTTGTCTGCCAAGTGTTTGGCAGGAAGAAAAGAAAAGTTGTCCAAAACAGCTTCCAATCGGATGTTCATGTGATTGGAAAAGTCAGGAGAGTGCAAAAGTACTGTTTTCTATCAGTTGGCAAGGTGCGCACACAATCCCAGTGTTGTACAGCTTGCTTCTTCACCTTTCCGAAGCTGCCGCTCTCCCCGGCTCCCGGAGCCGAAGAAGCGGCTTCTTCGCGCAAAGACGATTGTGCCGCTCACAGTGCTCTCCTTAGCGCGGCTTCTGCCGAAAGACGCCCGGGAGCGGCTCTTAGCTCCGGACAGCATCCTACCTTCGTCTTTAGCGCCTCTTCTCATCTACATCTCGGCAAAAAGCTTTTCCACTATCTGGCTAAGAAAAACTGTGCCAGCACAGAAAACATCTCCCATCATGTTCTAGACGTTGCACGGATTTCTGCCAAGTGTTTGGCAGGAAGAAAAGAAAAGTTGTCCAAAACAGCTTCCAATCGAATGTTCATGTGATTGGAAAAGACAGGAGAGTGCAAAGGTACTGTTTTCTAATAGTTGGCAAGGTGCGCACACAATCCCAGTGTTGTACAGCTTGTTTCTTCACCTTTCTGAAGCTGCCGCTCTCTCCGGCTCCCAGGGCTGAAGAAGCGGCTTCTTCGCGCAAAGACGATTGTGCCGCTCACAGTGCTCTCCTTAGCGCGCCTTCTGCCGAAAGACGCCCGGGAGCGGCTCTTAGCTCCGGACAGCATCCTACCTTCGTCTTTAGCGCCTCTTCTCATCTACATCTCGGCAAAAATCTTTTCCACTATGTCTGGCTAGGAAAAACTGTGCCAGCACAGAAAACATCTCCCATCGTGTTTTAGACGTTGCACGGATGTCTGCCAAGTGTTTGGCAGGAAGAAAAGAAAAGTTGTCTAAACTGCTTCCAATCGAATGTTCATGTGATTGGAAAAGTCAGGAGAGTGCCAAAGTACTGTTTTCTATCAGTTGGCAAGGAGCGCACACAATCCCAGTGTTGTACAGCTTGCTTCTTTACCTTTCAGAAGCTTCCGCTCACTCCGGCTCCCGGAGCCGAAGAAGCGGCTTCTTCGCGCAAAGACGATTGTGCCGCTCTCAGTGCTCTCCTTAGCGCGACTTCTGCCGAAAGACGCCCGGGCGCGGCTCTTAGCTCCGGACAGCATCCTACCTTCGTCTTTAGCGCCTCTTCTCATCTACATCTCGGCAAAAAGCTTTTCCACTATGTCTGGCTCGGAAAAACTGTGCCAGCACAGAAAACATCTCCCATCGTGTTCTAGACGTTGCACGGATGTCTGCCAAGTGTTTGGCAGGAAGAAAAAAAAAGTTGTCCAAAACAGCTTCCATTTGAATGTTCATGTGACTGGAAAAGTCAGGAGAGTGCAAAAGTACAGTTTTGTATCAGTTGGCAAGGTGCGCACACAATCCCAGTGTTGTACAGCTTGCTTCTTCACTTTTCCGAAGCTGCCGCTCTCCCCGGCTCCCGGAGCCGAAGAAGCGGCTTCTTGGCGCAAAGACGATTGTGCCGCTCACAGTGCTCTCCTTAGCGCGGCTTCTGCCGAAAGACGCCCGGGAGCGGGTCTTAGCTCCGGACAGCATCCTACCTTCGTCTTTAGCGCCTCTTCTCATCTACAACTCGGCAAAAAGCTTTTCCGCTATGTCTGGCTAGGAAAAACTGTGCCAGCACAGAAAACATCTCCCATCGTGTTCTAGACGTTGCACGGATGTCTGCCAAGTGTTTGGCAGGAAGAAAAGAAAAGTTGTCCAAAACAGCTTCCAATCGAATGTTCATGTGACTGGAAAAGTCAGGAGAGTGCAAAAGTACAGTTTTGTATCAGTTGGCAAGGTGCGCACACAATCCCAGTGTTGTACAGCTTGTTTCTTCACCTTTCTGAAGCTGCCGCTCTCTCCGGCTCCCGGAGCCGAAGATGTGGCTTCTTCGCGCAAGACGATTGTGCCGCTCACAGTGCTCTCCTTAGCGCGGCTTCTGCCGAAAGATGCCCGGGAGCGGCTCTTAGCTCCGGACAGCATCCTACCTTCGTCTTTAGCGCCTCTCCTCATCTACATCTCGGCAAAAAGCTTTTCCACTATGTCTGGCTAGGAAAAACTGTGCCAGCACAGAAAACATCTCCCATCGTGTTCTAGAAGTTGCAGAGATGTCTCCCAAGTGTTTGGCAGGAAGAAAAGAAAAGTTGTCCAAAACAGCTTCAATCGGATGTTCATGTGATTGGAAAAGCCAGGAGAGTGCAAAAGTACTGTTTTCTAATAGTTGGCAAGGTGCGCACACAATCCCAGTGTTGTACAGCTTGCTTCTTCACCTTTCCGAAGCTGCCGCTCTCTCCGGCTCCCGGAGCCGAAGAAGCGGCTTCTTCGCGCAAAGACGATTGTGCCGCTCACAGTGCTCTCCTTAGCGCGGCTTCTGCCGAAAGACGCCCGGGAGCGGCTCTTAGCTCCGGACAGCATCCTATTTCGTCTTTTGCGCCTCTTCTCATTTACATCTCGGCAAAAAGCTTTTCCACTATGTCTGTCTAGGAAAAACTGTGCCAGCACAGAAAACATCTCCCATCGTGTTCTAGACGTTGCACGGATGTCTGCCAAGTGTTTGGCAGGAAGAAAAGAAAAGTTGTCTAAACTGCTTCCAATCGAATGTTCATGTGATTGGAAAAGTCAAGAGAGTGCCAAAGTACTGTTTTCTATCAGTTGGCAAGGTGCGCACACAATCCCAGTGTTGTACAGCTTGCTTCTTTACCTTTCTGAAGCTTCCGCTCTCCCCGGCTCCCGGAGCCGAAGAAGCGGCTTCTTCGCGCAAAGACGATTGTGCCGCTCTCAGTGCTCTCCTTAGCGCGTTTCTGCCGAAAGACGCCCGGGAGCGGCTCTTAGCTCCGGACAGCATCCTACCTTCGTCTTTAGCGCCTCTTCTCATCTACATCTCGGCAAAAAGCTTTTCCACTATGTCTGTCTAGGAAAAACTGTGCCAGCACAGAAAACATCTCCCATCGTGTTCTAGACGTTGCAAAGATGTCTGCCAAGTGTTTGGCAGGAGGAAAAGAAAAGTTGTCCAAAACAGCTTCCAATCGAACGTTCATGTGATTGGAAAAGTCAGGAGAGTGCAAAGGTACTGTTTTCTAATAGTTGGCAAGTTGCGCACACAATCCCAGTGTTGTACAGCTTGCTTCTTCGCCTTCCCGAAGCTGCCGCTCTCTCCGGCTCCCGGAGCCGAAGATGCGGCTTCTTCGCGCAAAGACGATTGTGCCGCTCACAGTGCTCTCCTTAGCGCGGCTTCTGCCGAAAGACGCCCGGGAGCGGCTCTTAGCTCCGGACAGCATCCTACCTTCGTCTTTAGCGCCTCTTCTCATCTACATTTCGGCAAAAAGCTTTTCCACTATGTCTGGCTCGAAAAACTGTGCCAGCACAGAAAACATCGCCCATCGTGTTCTAGACGTTGCACGGATGTCTGTCAAGTGTTTGGCAGGGAGAAAAGAAAAGTTGTCCAAAACAGCTTCCAATCGAATGTTCATGTGACTGGAAAAGTCAGGAGAGTGCAAAAGTACTGTTTTCTAATAGTTGGCAAGGTGCGCACACAATCCCAGTGTTGTACAGCTTGCTTATTTACCTTTTCCAAGTTGCCGCTCTACCCGGCTCCCGGAGCCGAAGAAGCGGCTTCTTCGCGCAAAGACGATTGTGCCGCTCACAGTGGTCTCCTTAGCGTGGCTTCTGCCGAAAGACGCCCCGGAGCGGCTCTTAGCTCTGGACAGCATCCTACCTTCGTCTTTAGCGCCTCTTCTCATCTACATCTCGGCAAAAAGCTTTTCCACTATGTCTGGCTCGGAAAAACTGTGCCAGCACTGAAAACATCTCCAATCGTGTTCTAGACGTTGCACGGGTGTCTGCCAAGTGTTTGGCAGGAAGAAAAGTTGTCCAAAATAGCTTCCAATCGAACGTTCATGTGATTGGAAAAGTCAGGAGAGTGCAAAAGTACTGTTTTCTAATAGTTGGCAAGGTGCGCACACAATCCCAGTGTTGTACAGCTTGTTTCTTCACCTTTCTGAAGCTGCCGCTCTCTCCGGCTCCCAGGGCCGAAGAAGCGGCTTCTTCGCGCAAAGACGATTGTGCCGCTCACAGTGCTCTCCTTAGCGCGCCTTCTGCCGAAAGACGCCCGGGAGCGGCTCTTAGCTCCGGACAGCATCCTACCTTCGTCTTTAGCGCCTCTTCTCATCTACATCTCGGCTAAAAGCTTTTCCACTATGTCTGGCTAGGAAAAACTGTGCCAGCACAGAAAACATCTCCCATCGTGTTCTAGAAGTTGCAGAGATGTCTCCCAAGTGTTTGGCAGGAAGAAAAGAAAAGTTGTCCAAAACAGCTTCAATCGGATGTTCATGTGATTGGAAAAGCCAGGAGAGTGCAAAAGTACTGTTTTCTAATAGTTGGCAAGGTGCGCACACAATCCCAGTGTTGTACAGCTTGCTTCTTCACCTTTCCGAAGCTGCCGCTCTCCCCGGCTCCCGGAGCCGAAGAAGCGGCTTCTTCGCGCAAAGACGATTGTGCCGCTCACAGTGCTCTCCTTAGCGCGGCTTCTGCCGAAAGACGCCCGGGAGCGGCTCTTAGCTCCGGACAGCATCCTACCTTCGTCTTTAGCGCCTCTTCTCATCTACATCTCGGCAAAAAGCTTTTCCACTATGTCTGTCTAGGAAAAACTGTGCCAGCACAGAAAACATCTCCCATCGTGTTCTAGACATTGCACGGATTTCTGCCAAGTGTTTGGCAGGAAGAAAAGAAAAGTTGTCCAAAACAGCTTCCAATCGAATGTTCATGTGACTGGAAAAGTCAGGAGAGTGCAAAAGTACTGTTTTCTGATAGTTGGCAAGGTGCGCACACAATCCCAGTGTTGTACAGCTTGCTTCTTTACCTTTTCCGAGTTGCCGCTCTCTCCAGCTCCCGGAGCCGAAGAAGCGGCTTCTTCGTGCAAAGACGATTGTGCCGCTCACAGTGCTCTCCTTAGCGCGGCTTCTGCCGAAAGATGCCCGGGAGCGGCTCTTAGCTCTGGACAGCATCCTACCTTCGTCTTTAGCGCCTCTTCTCATCTACATCTCGGCAAAAAGCTTTTCCACTATGTCTGGCTAGGAAAAACTGTGCCAGCACAGAAAACATCTCCCATCGTGTTCTAGAAGTTGCAGAGATGTCTCCCAAGTGTTTGGCAGGAAGAAAAGAAAAGTTGTCCAAAACAGCTTCAATCGGATGTTCATGTGATTGGAAAAGCCAGGAGAGTGCAAAAGTACTGTTTTCTAATAGTTGGCAAGGTGCGCACACAATCCCAGTGTTGTACAGCTTGCTTCTTCACCTTTCCGAAGCTGCCGCTCTCCCCGGCTCCCGGAGCCGAAGAAGCGGCTTCTTCGCGCAAAGACGATTGTGCCGCTCACAGTGCTCTCCTTAGCGCGGCTTCTGCCGAAAGACGCCCGGGAGCGGCTCTTAGCTCCGGACAGCATCCTACCTTCGTCTTTAGCGCCTCTTCTCATCTACATCTCGGCAAAAAGCTTTTCCACTATGTCTGTCTAGGAAAAACTGTGCCAGCACAGAAAACATCTCCCATCGTGTTCTAGACGTTGCACGGATTTCTGCCAAGTGTTTGGCAGGAAGAAAAGAAAAGTTGTCCAAAACAGCTTCCAATCGAATGTTCATGTGATTGGAAAAGACAGGAGAGTGCAAAGGCACTGTTTTCTAATAGTTGGCAAGGTGCGCACACAATCCCAGTGTTGTACAGCTTGTTTCTTCACCTTTCTGAAGCTGCCGCTCTCTCCGACTCCCAGGGCCGAAGAAGCGGCTTCTTCGCGCAAAGACGATTGTGCCGCTCACAGTGCTCTCCTTAGCGCGCCTTCTGCCGAAAGACGCCCGGGAGCGGCTCTTAGCTCCGGACAGCATCCTTACTTCGTCTTTAGCGCCTCTTCTCATCTACATCTCGGCAAAAAGCTTTTCCACTATGTCTGGCTAGGAAAAACTGTGCCAGCACAGAAAACATGTCCCATCGTGTTCTAGACGTTGCACGGATGTCTGCCAAGTGTTTGGCAGGAAGAAAAGAAAAGTTGTCCAAAACAGCTTCCAATCGGATGTTCATGTGACTGGAAAAGTCAGGAGAGTGCCAAAGTACTGTTTTCTAATAGTTGGCAAGGTGCACACACAATCCCAGAGTTGTACAGCTTGCTTCTTTACCTTTTCCAAGCTGCCGCTCTCCCCGGCTCCCAAAGCCGAAGAAGCGGCTTCGTCGCGCAAAGACGATTGTGCCGCTCACAGTGCTCTCCTTAGCGCGGCTTCTGCCGAAAGACGCCCGGGAGCGGCTCTTAGCTCCGGACAGCATCCTACCTTCGTCTTTAGCGCCTCTTCTCATCTACATTTCGGCAAAAAGCTTTTCCACTATGTCTGGCTAGGAAAAACTGTGCCAGCCCAGAAAACATCTCCCATCGTGTTCTAGACGTTGCATGTATTTCTGCCAAGTGTTTGGCAGGAAGAAAAGAAAAGTTGTCCAAAACAGCTTCCAATCGAATGTTCATGTGACTGGAAAAGTCAGGAGAGTTCAAAAGTACTGTTTTCTAATAGTTGGCAAGGTGCGCACACAATCTCAGTGTTGTACAGCTTGCTTCTTTACCTTTTCCAAGAAGCCGCTCTCTCCGGCTCCCGAAGCCGAAGAAGTGGCTTCTTCGCGCAAAGACAATTGTGCCGCACACAGTGCTCTCCTTAGCGCGGCTTCTGCCGAAAGACGCCCGGGAGCGGCTCTTAGCTCCGGACAGCATCCTACCTTCGTCTTTAGCGCCTCTTCTCATCTACATCTCAGCAAAAAGCTTTTCCACTATGTCTGGCTCGGAAAAACTGTGCCAGCACAGAAAACATCTCCCATCGTGTTCTAGAAGTTGCAGAGATGTCTCCCAAGTGTTTGGCAGGAAGAAAAGAAAAGTTGTCCAAAACAGCTTCCAATCGGATGTTCATGTGATTGGAAAAGTCAGGAGAGTGCAAAAGTACTGTTTTCTAATAGTTGGCAAGGTGCGCACACAATCCCAGTGTTGTACAGCTTGCTTCTTCACCTTTCCGAAGCTGCCGCTCTCCCCGGCTCCCGGAGCCGAAGAAGCGGCTTCTTCGCGCAAAGACGATTGTGCCGCTCACAGTGCTCTCCTTAGCGCGGCTTCTGCCGAAAGACGCCCGGGAGCGGCTCTTAGCTCCGGACAGCATCCTACCTTCGTCTTTAGCGCCTCTTCTCATCTACATCTCGGCAAAAAGCTTTTCCACTATGTCTGGCTCGGAAATACTGTGCCAGCACAGAAAACATCTCCCATCGTGTTCTAGACGTTGCACGGATTGCTGCCAAGTGTTTGGCAGGAAGAAAAGAAAAGTTGCCCAAAACAGCTTCCAATCGAATGTTCATGTGACTGGAAAAGTCAGGAGAGTGCAAAAGTACTGTTTTCTAATAGTTGGCAAGGTGCGCACACAATCCCAGTGTTGTACAGCTTGCTTCTTCACCTTCCCGAAGCTGCCGCTCTCTCCGGCTCCTGGAGCCGAAGAAGCGGCTTCTTTGCGCAAAGACGATTGTGCCGCTCACAGTGCTCTCCTTAGCGCGGCTTCTGCCGAAAGACGCCCGGGAGCGGCTCTTAGCTCCGGACAGCATCCTACCTTCGTCTTTACCGCCTCTTCTCATCTACATCTCAGCAAAAAGCTTTTCCACTATGTCTGGCTCGGAAAAACTGTGCCAGCACAGAAAACATCTCCCATCGTGTTCTAGACGTTGCACGGATGTCTGCCAAGTGTTTGGCAGGAAGAAAAGAAAAGTTGTCCAAAACAGCTTCCAATCGAACGTTCATGAGATTGGAAAAGTCAGGAGAGTGCAAAAGTACTGTTTTCTAATAGTTGGCAAGTTGCGCACACAATCCCAGTGTTGTACAGCTTGCTTCTTCGCCTTCCCGAAGCTGCCGCTCTCTCCGGCTCCCGGAGCCGAAGATGCGGCTTCTTCGCGCAAAGACGATTGTGCCGCTCACAGTGCTCTCCTTAGCGCGGCTTCTGCCGAAAGACGCCCGGGAGCGGCTCTTAGCTCCGGACAGCATCCTACCTTCGTCTTTAGCGCCTCTTCTCATCTACATTTCGGCAAAAAGCTTTTCCACTATGTCTGGCTCGAAAAACTGTGCCAGCACAGAAAACATCGCCCATCGTGTTCTAGACGTTGCACGGATGTCTGCCAAGTGTTTGGCAGGGAGAAAAGAAAAGTTGTCCAAAACAGCTTCCAATCGAATGTTCATGTGACTGGAAAAGTCAGGAGAGTGCAAAAGTACTGTTTTCTAATAGTTGGCAAGGTGCGCACACAATCCCAGTGTTGTACAGCTTGCTTATTTACCTTTTCCAAGTAGCCGCTCTACCCGGCTCCCGGAGCCGAAGAAGCGGCTTCTTCGCGCAAAGACGATTGTGCCGCTCACAGTGGTCTCCTTAGCGTGGCTTCTTCCGAAAGACGCCCCGGAGCGGCTCTTAGCTCTGGACAGCATCCTACCTTCGTCTTTAGCGCCTCTTCTCATCTACATCTCGGCAAAAAGCTTTTCCACTATGTCTGGCTCGGAAAAACTGTGCCAGCACTGAAAACATCTCCAATCGTGTTCTAGACGTTGCACGGGTGTCTGCCAAGTGTTTGGCAGGAAGAAAAGTTGTCCAAAATAGCTTCCAATCGAACGTTCATGTGATTGGAAAAGTCAGGAGAGTGCAAAAGTACTGTTTTCTAATAGTTGGCAAGGTGCGCACACAATCCCAGTGTTGTACAGCTTGCTTCTTCACCTTCCCGAAGCTGCCACTCTCTCCGGCTCCCGGAGTTGAAGATGCGGCTTCTTCACGCAAAGACGATTGTGCCGCTCACAGTGCTCTCCTTAGCGCGGCTTCTGCCGAAGGACGCCCGGGAGCGGCTCTTAGCTCCGGACAGCATCCTACCTTCATCTTTAGCGCCTCTTCTCATCTACATTTCGGCAAAAAGCTTTTCCACTATGTCTGGCTCGGAAAAACTGTGCCAGCACAGAAAACATCTCCCATCGTGTTCTAGACGTTGCACGGATTTCTGCCAAGTGTTTGGCAGGAAGAAAAAAAAAGTTGTCCAAAAAAGCTTCCAATCGAATGTTCATGTGATTGGAAAAGTCAGGAGAGTGCAAAGGTACTGTTTTGTATCAGTTGGCAAGGTGCGCACACAATCCCAGTCTTGTACAGCTTGCTTCTTCACCTTCCCGAAGCTGCCGCTCTCGCCGGCTCCCGGAGCCCAAGAAGCGGCTTCTTCGCGCAAAGACGATTGTGCCGCTCACAGTGCTCTCCTTAGCGCGCCTTCTGCCGAAAGACGCCCGGGAGCGGCTCTTAGCTCCGTACAGCATCCTACCTTCGTCTTTAGCGCCTCTTCTCATCTACATCTCGGCAAAAAGCTTTTCCACTATGTCTGTCTAGGAAAAACTGTGCCAGCACAGAAAACATCTCCCATCGTGTTCTAGACGTTGCAAAGATGTCTGCCAAGTGTTTGGCAGGAAGAAAAGAAAAGTTGTCCAAAACAGCTTCCAATCGGATGTTCATGTGACTGGAAAATTCAGGAGAGTGCAAAAGTACTGTTTTCTAATAGTTGGCAAGGTGCGCACACAATCCCAGTGTTGTACAGCTTGCTTCTTCACCTTTCCGAAGCTGCCGCTCTCCCCGGCTCCCGGAGCCGAAGAAGCGGCTTCTTCGCGCAAAGACGATTGTGCCGCTCACAGTGCTCTCCTTAGCGCGGCTTCTGCCGAAAGACGCCCGGGAGCGACTCTTAGCTCCGGACAGCATCCTACCTTCGTCTTTAGCGCCTCTTCTCATCTACATCTCGGCAAAAAGCTTTCCAACTATCTGGCTAGGAAAAACTGTGCCAGCACAGAAAACATCTCCCATCGTGTTCTAGACGTTGCACGGATTTCTGCCAAGTGTTTGGCAGGAAGAAAAGAAAAGTTGTCCAAAACAGCTTCCAATCGAATGTTCATGTGGTTGGAAAAGACAGGAGAGTGCAAAGGTACTGTTTTCTAATAGTTGGCAAGGTGCGCACACAATCCCAGTGTTGTACAGCTTGTTTCTTCACCTTTCTGAAGATGCCGCTCTCTCCGGCTCCCAGGGCCGAAGAAGCGGCTTCTTCGCGCAAAGACGATTGTGCCGCTCACAGTGCTCTCCTTAGCGCGGCTTCTGCCGAAAGACGCCCGGGAGCGGCTCTTAGCTCCGGACAGCATCCTACCTTCGTCTTTACCGCCTCTTCTCATCTACATCTCGGCAAAAAGCTTTTCCACTATGTCTGTCTAGGAAAAACTGTGCCAGCACAGAAAACATCTCCCATCGTGTTCTAGACGTTGCAAAGATGTCTGCCAAGTGTTTGGCAGGAAGAAAAGAAAAGTTGTCCAAAACAGCTTCCAATCAAATGTTCATGTGATTGGAAAAGTCAGGAGAGTGCAAAGGTACTGTTTTCTAATAGTTGGCAAGGTGCGCACACAATCCCAGTGTTGTACAGCTTGTTTCTTCACCTTTCTGAAGCTGCCGCTCTCTCCGGCTCCCTAAGCCGAAGAAGCGGCTTCTTCGCGCAAAGACGATTGTGCCGCTCACAGTGCTCTCCTTAGCGCGGCTTCTGCCGAAAGACGCCCTGGAGCATCTCTTAGCTCCGGATAGCATCCTGCCTTCGTCTGTAGCGCATCTTCTCATCTACATCTTAACAAAAAGCTTTTCCACTATGTCTGGCTAGGAAAAACTGTGCCAGCACAGAAAACATCTCCAATCGTGTTCTAGACGTTGCACGGATGTCTGCCAAGTGTTTGGCAGGAAGAAAAGAAAAGTTGTCCAAAACAGCTTCCAATCGAATGTTCATGTGACTGGAAAAGTCAGGAGAGTGCAAAAGTACTGTTTTCTAATAGTTGGCAAGGTGCGCACACAATCCCAGTGTTGTACAGCTTGCTTCTTCACCTTTCCGAAGCTGCCGCTCTCTCCGGCTCCCGGAGCCGAAGAAGCGGCTTCTTCGCGCAAAGACGATTGTGCCGCTCACAGTGCTCTCCTTAGCGCGGCTTCTGCCGAAAGACGCCCGGGAGCGGCTCTTAGCTCCGGACAGCATCCTACCTTCGTCTTTAGCGCCTCTTCTCATCTACATCTCAGCAAAAAGCTTTTCCACTATGTCTGGCTAAGAAAAACTGTGCCATCACAGAAAACATCTCCCATCGTGTTCTAGACGTTGCACGGATTTCTGCCAAGTGTTTGGCAGGAAGAAAAAAAAAGTTGTCCAAAACAGCTTCCAATCGAATGTTCATGTGATTGGAAAAGTCAGGAGAGTGCAAAAGTACTGTTTTCTAATAGTTGGCAAGGTGCGCACACAATCCCAGTGTTGTACAGCTTGCTTCTTTACCTTTTCCAAGTTGCCGCTCTACCCGGCTCCCGGAGCCGAAGAAGCGGCTTCTTCGCGCAAAGACGATTGTGCCGCTCACAGTGCTCTCCTTAGCGCGGCTTCTGCCGAAAGACGCCCCGGAGCGGCTCTTAGCTCCGGACAGCATCCTACCTTCGTCTTTAGTGCCTCTTCTCATTTACATCTCGGCAAAAAGCTTTTCCACTATGTCTGGCTAGGAAAAACTGTGCCAGCACAGAAAACATCTCCCATCGTGTTCTAGACGTTGAACGGATGTCTGCCAAGTGTTTGTCAGGAAGAAAAGTTGTCCAAAACAGCTTCCAATCGAATGTTCATGTGACTGGAAAAGTCAGGAGAGTGCAAAAGTACTGTTTTCTAATAGTTGGCAAGGTGCGCACACAATCCCAGTGTTGTACAGCTTTTTTCTTCACCTTTCTGAAGCTGCCGCTCTCTCCGGCTCCCAGGGCTGAAGAAGCGGCTTCTTCGCGCAAAGACGATTGTGCCGCTCACAGTGCTCTCCTTAGCGCGCCTTCTGCCGAAAGACGCCCGGGAGCGGCTCTTAGCTCCGGACAGCATCCTACCTTCGTCTTTAGCGCCTCTTCTCATCTACATCTCAGCAAAAAGCTTTTCCACTATATCTGGCTCGGAAAAACTGTGTCAGCACAGAAAACATCTCCCATCGTGTTCTAGACGTTGCACGGAGGTCTGCCAAGTGTTTGGCAGGAAGAAAAGAAAAGTTGTCCAAAACAGCTTCCAATCGAATGTTCATGTGATTGGAAAAGTCAGGAGAGTGCAAAAGTACTGTTTTCTAATAGTTGGCAAGGTGCGCACACAATCCCAGTGTTGTACAGCTTGCTTCTTCACCTTCCCGAAGCTGCCGCTCTCTCCGGCTCCCGGAGCCGAAGATGCGGCTTCTTCGCGCAAAGACGATTGTGCCGCTCACAGTGCTCTCCTTAGCGCGGCTTCTGCCGAAAGACGCCCGGGAGCGGCTCTTAGCTCCGGACAGCATCCTACCTTCGTCTTTAGCGCCTCTTCTCATCTACATTTCGGCAAAAAGCTTTTCCACTATGTCTGGCTCGGAAAAACTGTGCCAGCACAGAAAACATCGCCCATCGTGTTCTAGACGTTGCACGGATGTCTGCCAAGTGTTTGGCAGGAAGAAAAGAAAAGTTGTCCAAAACAGCTTCCAATCGAATGTTCATGTGACTGGAAAAGTCAGGAGAGTGCAAAAGTACTGTTTTCAAATAGTTGGCAAGGTGCGCACACAATCCCAGTGTTGTACAGCTTGCTTCTTTACCTTTTCCAAGTTGCCGCTCTACCCGGCTCCCGGAGCCGAAGAAGCGGCTTCTTCGCGCAAAGACGATTGTGCCGCTCACAGTGGTCTCCTTAGCGTGGCTTCTGCCGAAAGACGCCCCGGAGCGGCTCTTAGCTCTGGACAGCATCCTACCTTCGTCTTTAGCGCCTCTTCTCATCTACATCTCGGCAAAAAGCTTTTCCACTATGTCTGGCTCGGAAAAACTGTGCCAGCACTGAAAACATCTCTAATCGTGTTCTAGACGTTGCACGGATGTCTGCCAAGTGTTTGGCAGGAAGAAAAGTTGTCCAAAATAGCTTCCAATCGAACGTTCATGTGACTGGAAAAGTCAGGAGAGTGCAAAAGTACTGTTTTGTATCAGTTGGCAAGGTGCGCACACAATCCCAGTGTTGTACAGCTTGCTTCTTTATATTTTCCAAGTTGCCGCTCTCCCCGGCTCCCAGAGCCAAAGAAGCGGCTTCTTCGTGCAAATACGATTGTGCCGCTCACAGTGCTCTCCTTAGCGCGGCTTCTGCCGAAAGACGCCCTGGAGCGGCTCTTAGCTCCGGACAGCATCCTACCTTCATCTTTAGCGCCTCTTCTCATCTACATCTCAGCAAAAAGCTTTTCCACTATGTCTGGCTAGGAAAAATTGTGCCAGCACAGAAAACATCTCCCATCGTGTTCTAGACGTTGCAAAGATGTCTGCCAAGTGTTTGGCAGGAAGAAAAGAAAAGTTGTCCAAAACAGCTTCCAATCGGATGTTCATGTGATTGGAAAAGTCAGGAGAGTGCAAAAGTACTGTTTTCTAATAGTTGGCAAGGTGCGCACACAATCCCAGTGTTGTACAGCTTGCTTCTTCACCTTTCCGAAGCTGCCGCGCTCCCCGGCTCCCGGAGCCGAAGAAGCGGCTTCTTCGCGCAAAGACGATTGTGCCGCTCACAGTGCTCTCCTTAGCGCGGCTTCTGCCGAAAGACGCCCGGGAGCGGCTCTTAGCTCCGGACAGCATCCTACCTTCGTTTTTAGCGCCTCTTCTCATCTACATCTCGGCAAAAAGCTTTCCCACTATCTGGCTAGGAAAAACTGTGCCAGAACAGAAAACATCTCCCATCGTGTTCTAGACGTTGCACGGATTTCTGCCAAGTGTTTGGCAGGAAGAAAAGAAAAGTTGTCTAAACTGCTTCCAATCGAATGTTCATGTGATTGGAAAAGTCAGGAGAGTGCCAAAGTACTGTTTTCTATCAGTTGGCAAGATGCGCACACAATCCCAGTGTTGTAAAGCTTGCTTCTTCACCTTTCTGAAGCTGCCGCTCTCCCCGGCTCCCGGAGCCGAAGATGCGGCTTCTTCGCGCAAGACGATTGTGCCGCTCACAGTGCTCTCCTAAGCGCGGCATCTGCCGAAAGATGCCCCGGAGCGGCTCTTAGCTCCGGACAGCATCCTACCTTCGTCTTTAGCGCCTCTCCTCATCTACATCTCGGCAAAAAGCTTTTCCACTATGTCTGGCTCGGAAAAACTGTGCCAGCACAGAAAACTTCTCCCATCGTGTTCTAGACATTGCACGGATTTCTGCCAAGTGTTTGGCAGGAAGAAAAGAAAAGTTGTCCAAAACAGCTTCCAATCGAATGTTCATGTGACTGGAAAAGTCAGGAGAGTGCAAAAGTACTGTTTTCTAATAGTTGGCAAGGTGCGCACACAATCCCAGTGTTGTACAGCTTGCTTCTTTACCTTTTCCGAGTTGCCTCTCTCCCCAGCTCCCGGAGCCGAAGAAGCGGCTTCTTCGCGCAAAGACGATTGTGCCGCTCACAGTGCTCTCCTTAGCGCGGCTTCTGCCGAAAGACGCCCGGGAGCGGCTCTTAGCTCCGGACAGCATCCTACCTTCGTCTTTAGCGCCTCTTCTCATCTACATCTCGGCAAAAAGCTTTTCCACTATGTCTGGCTAGGAAAAACTGTGCCAGCACAGAAAACATCTCCCATCGTGTTCTAGAAGTAGCAGAGATGTCTCCCAAGTGTTTGGCAGGAAGAAAAGAAAAGTTCTCCAAAACAGCTTCAATCGGATGTTCATGTGATTGGAAAAGCCAGGAGAGTGCAAAAGTACTGTTTTCTAATAGTTGGCAAGGTGCGCACACAATCCCAGTGTTGTACAGCTTGCTTCTTCACCTTTCCGAAGCTGCCGCTCTCCCCGGCTCCCGGAGCCGAAGAAGCGGCTTCTTCGCGCAAAGACGATTGTGCCGCTCACAGTGCTCTCCTTAGCGCGGCTTCTGCCGAAAGACGCCCGGGAGCGGCTCTTAGCTCCGGACAGCATCCTACCTTCGTCTTTAGCGCCTCTTCTCATCTACATCTCGGCAAAAAGCTTTTCCACTATGTCTGGCTAGGAAAAACTGTGCCAGCACTGAAAACATCTCTAATCGTGTTCTAGACGTTGCACGGATGTCTGCCAAGTGTTTGGCAGGAAGAAAAGTTGTCCAAAATAGCTTCCAATCGAACGTTCATGTGACTGGAAAAGTCAGGAGAGTGCAAAGGTACTGTTTTCTAATAGTTGGCAAGGTGCACACACAATCCCAGTGTTGTACAGCTTGTTTCTTCACCTTTCTGAAGCTGCCGCTCTCTCCGGCTCCCAGGGCCGAAGAAGCGGCTTCTTCGCGCAAAGACGATTGTGCCGCTCACAGTGCTCTCCTTAGCGCGCCTTCTGCCGAAAGACGCCCGGGAGCGGCTCTTAGCTCCGGACAGCATCCTACCTTCGTCTTTAGCGCCTCTTCTCATCTACATCTCGGCAAAAAGCTTTTCCACTATGTCTGGCTAGGAAAAACTGTGCCAGCACAGAAAACATCTCCCATCGTGTTCTAGACGTTGCACGGATGTCTGCCAAGTGTTTGGCAGGAAGAAAAGAAAAGTTGTCCAAAACAGCTTCCAATCGAATGTTCATGTGACTGGAAAAGTCAGGAGAGTGCCAAAGTACTGTTTTCTAATAGTTGGCAAGGTGCGCACACAATCCCAGAGTTGTACAGCTTGCTTCTTTACCTTTTCCAAGCTGCCGCTCTCCCCGGCTCTCTAAGCCGAAGAAGCGGCTTCTTCGCGCAAAGACGATTGTGCCGCTCACAGTGCTCTCCTTAGCGCGGCTTCTGCCGAAAGACGCCCGGGAGCAGCTCTTAGCTCCGGACAGCATCCTACCTTCGTCTTTAGCGCATCTTCTCATCTACATCTTGGCAAAAAGCTTTTCCACTATGTCTGTCTAGGAAAAACTGTGCCAGCACAGAAAACATCTCCCATCGTGTTCTAGACGTTGCAAAGATGTCTGCCAAGTGTTTGGCAGGAAGAAAAGAAAAGTTGTCCAAAACAGCTTCCAATCGGATGTTCATGTGATTGGAAAAGTCAGGAGAGTGCAAAAGTACTGTTTTCTAATAGTTGGGAAGGTGCGCACACAATCCCAGTGTTGTACAGCTTGCTTCTTCACCTTTCCGAAGCTGCCGCGCTCCCCGGCTCCCGGAGCCGAAGAAGCGGCTTCTTCGCGCAAAGACGATTGTGCCGCTCACAGTGCTCTCCTTAGCGCGGCTTCTGCCGAAAGACGCCCGGGAGCGGCTCTTAGCTCCGGACAGCATCCTACCTTCGTTTTTAGCGCCTCTTCTCATCTACATCTCGGCAAAAAGCTTTCCCACTATCTGGCTAGGAAAAACTGTGCCAGAACAGAAAACATCTCCCATCGTGTTCTAGACGTTGCACGGATGTCTGCCAAGTGTTTGGCAGGAAGAAAAGAAAAGTTGTCCAAAACAGCTTCCAATCGAATGTTCATGTGATTGGAAAAGACAGGAGAGTGCAAAAGTACTGTTTTCTAATAGTTGGCAAGGTGCGCACACAATCCCAGTGTTGTACAGCTTGTTTCTTCACCTTTCTGAAGCTGCCGCTCTCTCCGGCTCCCAGGGCCGAAGAAGCGGCTTCTTCGCGCAAAGACGATTGTGCCGCTCACCGTGCTCTCCTTAGCGCGGCTTCTGCCGAAAGATGCCCGGGAGCGGCTCTTAGCTCCGGACAGCATCCTACCTTCGTCTTTAGCGCCTCTTCTCATCTACATCTCGGCAAAAAGCTTTTCCACTATGTCTGGCTAGGAAAAACTATGCCAGCACAGAAAACATCTCCCATCGTGTTCTAGACGTTGCACGGATGTCTGCCAAGTGTTTGGCAGGAAGAAAAGAAAAGTTGTCTAAACTGCTTCCAATCGAATGTTCATGTGATTGGAAAAGTCAGGAGAGTGCAAAGGTACTGTTTTGTATCAGTTGGCAAGGTGCGCACACAATCCCAGTGTTGTAAAGCTTGCTTCTTCACCTTTCCGAAGCTTCCGCTCTCCCCAGCTCCCGGAGCCGAAGAAGCGGCTTCTTCGCGCAAAGACGATTGTGCCGCTCTCAGTGCTCTCCTTAGCGCGGCTTCTGCCGAAAGACGCCCGGGAGCGGCTCTTAGCTCCGGACAGCATCCTACCTTCGTCTTTAGCGCCTCTTCTCATCTACATCTCGGCAAAAAGCTTTTCCACTATGTCTGGCTCGGAAAAACTGTGCCAGCACAGAAAACATCTCCCATCGTGTTCTAGACGTTGCACGGATGTCTGCCAAGTGTTTGGCAGGAAGAAAAGAAAAGTTGTCCAAAACAGCTTCCAATCGAATGTTCATGTGACTGGAAAAGTCAGAAGAGTGCAAAAGTACAGTTTTGTATCAGTTGGCAAGGTGCGCACACAATCCCAGTGTTGTACAGCTTGTTTCTTCACCTTTCTGAAGCTGCCGCTCTCTCCGGCTCCCGGAGCCGAAGATGCGGCTTCTTCGCGCAAGACGATTGTGCCGCTCACAGTGCTCTCCTTAGCGCGGCATCTGCCGAAAGATTCCCCGGAGCGGCTCTTAGCTCCGGACAGCATCCTACCTTCGTCTTTAGCGCCTCTCCTCATCTACATCTCGGCAAAAAGCTTTTCCACTATGTCTGGCTCGGAAAAACTGTGCCAGCACAGAAAACTTCTCCCATCGTGTTCTAGACATTGCACGGATTTCTGCCAAGTGTTTGGCAGGAAGAAAAGAAAAGTTGTCCAAAACAGCTTCCAATCGAATGTTCATGTGACTGGAAAAGTCAGGAGAGTGCAAAAGTACTGTTTTCTAATAGTTGGCAAGGTGCGCACACAATCCCAGTGTTGTACAGCTTGCTTCTTTACCTTTTCCGAGTTGCCTCTCTCCCCAGCTCCCGGAGCCGAAGATGCGGCTTCTTCGCGCAAAGACGATTGTGCCGCTCACAGTGCTCTCCTTAGCGCGGCTTCTGCCGAAAGACGCCCGGGAGCGGCTCTTAGCTCCGGACAGCATCCTACCTTCGTCTTTAGCGCCTCTTCTCATCTACATCTCGGCAAAAAGCTTTTCCACTATGTCTGGCTAGGAAAAACTGTGCCAGCACAGAAAACATCTCCCATCGTGTTCTAGAAGTTGCAGAGATGTCTCCCAAGTGTTTGGCAGGAAGAAAAGAAAAGTTCTCCAAAACAGCTTCAATCGGATGTTCATGTGATTGGAAAAGCCAGGAGAGTGCAAAAGTACTGTTTTCTAATAGTTGGCAAGGTGCGCACACAATCCCAGTGTTGTACAGCTTGCTTCTTCACCTTTCCGAAGCTGCCGCTCTCCCCGGCTCCCGGAGCCGAAGAAGCGGCTTCTTCGCGCAAAGACGATTGTGCCGCTCACAGTGCTCTCCTTAGCGCGGCTTCTGCCGAAAGACGCCCGGGAGCGGCTCTTAGCTCCGGACAGCATCCTACCTTCGTCTTTAGCGCCTCTTCTCATCTACATCTCGGCAAAAAGCTTTTCCACTATGTCTGGCTAGGAAAAACTGTGCCAGCACAGAAAACATCTCCCATCGTGTTCTAGACGTTGCACAGATGTCTGCCAAGTGTTTGGCAGGAAGAAAAGTTGTCCAAAACAGCTTCCAATCGAATGTTCATGTGACTGGAAAAGTCAGGAGAGTGCAAAAGTACTGTTTTCTAATAGTTGGCAAGGTGCGCACACAATCCCAGTGTTGTACAGCTTGCTTCTTCACCTTTCCGAAGCTGCCGCTCTCTCCGGCTCCCGGAGCCGAAGAAGCGGCTTCTTCGCGCAAAGACGATTGTGCCGCTCACAGTGCTCTCCTTAGCGCGGCTTCTGCCGAAAGACGCCCGGGAGCGGCTCTTAGCTCCGGACAGCATCCTACCTTCGTCTTTAGCGCCTCTTCTCATCTACATCTCGGTAAAAAGCTTTTCCACTATGTCTGCTAGGAAAAACTGTGCCAGCACAGAAAACATCTCCCATCGTGTTCCAGACGTTGCACGGATGTCTGCCAAGTGTTTGGCAGGAAGAAAAGAAATGTTGTCCAAAACAGCTTCTAATCGAATGTTCATGTGACTGGAAAAGTCAGGAGAGTGCAAAAGTACTGTTTTGTATCAGTTGGCAAGGTGCGCACTCAATCCCAGTGTTGTACAGCTTGCTTCTTCACCTTCCCGAAGCTGCCGCTCTCTCCGGCTCCTGGAGCCGAAGAAGCGGCTTCTTCGCGCAAAGACGATTGTGCCGCTCACAGTGCTCTCCTTAGCGCGGCTTCTGCCGAAAGACGCCCGGGAGCGGCTCTTAGCTCCGGACAGCATCCTACCTTCGTCTTTAGCGCCTCTTCTCATCTACATCTCAGCAAAAAGCTTTTACACTATGTCTGGCTCGGAAAAACTGTGCCAGCACAGAAAACATCTCCCATCGTGTTCTAGACGTTGCACGGAGGTCTGCCAAGTGTTTGGCAGGAAGAAAAGAAAAGTTGTCCAAAACAGCTTCCAATCGAACGTTCATGAGATTGGAAAAGTCAGGAGAGTGCAAAAGTACTGTTTTCTAATAGTTGGCAAGGTGCGCACACAATCCCAGTGTTGGACAGCTTGCTTCTTCACCTTCCCGAAGCTGCCGCTCTCTCCGGCTCCCGGAGCCGAAGAAGCGGCTTCTTCGCGCAAAGACGATTGTGCCGCTCACAGTGCTCTCCTTAGCGTGGCTTCCGCCGAAAGACGCCCGTGAGCGGCTCTTAGCTCCGGACAGCATCCTACCTTCGTCTTTAGCGCCTCTTCTCATCTACATTTCGGCAAAAAGCTTTTCCACTATGTCTGGCTCGGAAAAACTGTGCCAGCACAGAAAACATCGCCCATCGTGTTCTAGACGTTGCACGGATGTCTGCCAAGTGTTTGGAAGGGAGAAAAGAAAAGTTGTCCAAAACAGCTTCCAATCGAATGTTCATGTGACTGGAAAAGTCAGGAGAGTGCAAAAGTACTGTTTTCTAATAGTTGGCAAGGTGCGCACACAATCCCAGTGTTGTACAGCTTGCTTCTTTACCTTTTCCAAGTTGCCGCTCTACCCGGCTCCCGGAGCCGAAGAAGCGGCTTCTTCGCGCAAAGACGATTGTGCCGCTCACAGTGGTCTCCTTAGCGTGGCTTCTGCCGAAAGAAGCCCCGGAGCGGCTCTTAGCTCTGGACAGCATCCTACCTTCGTCTTTAGCGCCTCTTCTCATCTACATCTCGGCAAAAAGCTTTTCCACTATATCTGGCTCGGAAAAACTGTGCCAGCACTGAAAACATCTCCAATCGTGTTCTAGACGTTGCACGGATGTCTGCCAAGTGTTTGGCAGGAAGAAAAGTTGTCCAAAATAGCTTCCAATCGAACGTTCATGAGATTGGAAAAGTCAGGAGAGTGCAAAAGTACTGTTTTGTATCAGTTGGCAAGGTGCGCAAACAATCCCAGTGTTGTACAGCTTGCTTCTTCACCATTCCGAAGCTGCCGCTCTCTCCGGCTCCCGGAGCCAAAGAAGCGGCTTCTTCGCGCAAAGACGATTGTGCCGCTCACAGTGCTCTCCTTAGCGCGGCTTCTGCCGAAAGACGCCCGGGAGCGGCTCTTAGCTCCGGACAGCATCCTACCTTCTTCTTTAGCGCCTCTTCTCATCTACATCTCGGCAAAAAGCTTTTCCACTATGTCTGGCTAGGAAAAACTGTGCCAGCACTGAAAACAACTCCAATCGTGTTCTAGACGTTGCACGGATGTCTGCCAAGTGTTTGGCAGGAAGAAAAGAAAAGTTGTCCAAAACAGCTTCCAATCGAATGTTCATGTGACTGGAAAAGTCAGGAGAGTGCAAAAGTACTGTTTTGTATCAGTTGGCAAGGTGCGCACGCAATCCCAGTGTTGTACAGCTTGCTTCTTCACCTTCCCGAAGCTGCCGCTCTCTCCGGCTCCCGGAGCCGAAGATGCGGCTTCTTCGCGCAAAGACGATTGTGCCGCTCACAGTGCTCTCCTTAGCGCGGCTTCTGCCGAAGGACGCCTGGGAGCGGCTCTTAGCTCCGGACAACATCCTACCTTCGTCTTTAGCGCCTCTTCTCATCTACATTTCGGCAAAAAGCTTTTCCACTATGTCTGGCTCGGAAAAACTGTGCCAGCACAGAAAACATCTCCCATCGTGTTCTAGACGTTGCACGGATTTCTGCCAAGTGTTTGGCAGGAAGAAAAAAAAAGTTGTCCAAAACAGCTTCCAATCGAATGTTCATGTGACTGGAAAAGTCAGTAGAGTGCAAAAGTACTGTTTTCTAATAGTTGGCAAGGTGCGCACACAATCCCAGTGTTGTACAGCTTGCTTCTTTACCTTTTCCAAGTTGCCGCTCTCCCCGGCTCCCGGAGCCGAAGAAGCGGCTTCTTCGCGCAAAGACGATTGTGCCGCTCACAGTGCTCTCCTTAGCGCGGCTTCTGCCGAAAGACGCCCCGGAGCGGCTCTTAGCTCCGGACAGCATCCTACCTTCGTCTTTAGCGCCTCCTCTAATCTACATCTCGGCAAAAAGCTTTTCCACTATGTCTGGCTAGGAAAAACTGCGCCAGCACAGAAAACATCTCCCATCGTGTTCTAGACGTTGCACAGATGTCTGCCAAGTGTTTGGCGGGAAGAAAAGAAAAGTTGTCCAAAACAGCTTCCAATCGAACGATCATGAGATTGGAAAAGTCAGGAGAGTGCAAAAGTACTGTTTTCTAATAGTTGGCAAGGTGCGCACACAATCCCAGTGTTGTACAGCTTGCTTCTTCACCTTCCCGAAGCTGCCGCTCTCTCCGGCTCCCGGAGCTAAAGAAGCGGCTTCTTCGCGCAAAGACGATTGTGCCGCTCACAGTGCTCTCCTTAGCGCGGCTTCTGCCAAAGGACGCCCGGGAGCGGCTCTTAGCTCCGGACAGCATCCTACCTTCGTCTTTAGCGCCTCTTCTCATCTACATTTCGGCAAAAAGCTTTTCCACTACGTCTAGCTCGGAAAAACTGTGCCAGCACAGAAAAAATCTCCCATCGTGTTCTAGACGTTGCACGGATGTCTGCCAAGTGTTTGGCAGGAAGAAAAGTTGTCCAAAACAGCTTCCAATCGAATGTTCATGTGACTGGAAAAGTCAGGAGAGTGCAAAAGTACTGTTTTGTATCAGTTGGCAAGGTGCGCACACAATCCCAGTGTTGTACAGCCTGCTTCTTCACCCTTCCGAAGCTGCCGCTCTCTCCGGCTCCCGGAGACGAAGAAGCGGCTTCTTCGCGCAAAGACGATTGTGCCGCTCACAGTGCTCTCCTTAGCGCGGCTTCTGCCGAAAGACGCCCGGGAGCGGCTCTTAGCTCCGGACAGCATCCTACCTTCGTCTTTAGCGCCTCTTCTCATCTACATCTCGGCAAAAAGCTTTTCCACTATGTCTGGCTAGGAAAAACTGTGCCAGCACAGAAAACATATCCCATCGTGTTCCAGACGTTGCACGGATGTCTGCCAAGTGTTTGGCAGGAAGAAAAGAAAAGTTGTCCAAAACAGCTTCTAATCGAATGTTCATGTGACTGGAAAAGTCAGGAGAGTGCAAAAGTACTCTTTTGTATCAGTTGGCAAGGTGCGCACACAATACCAGTGTTGTACAGCTTGCTTCTTTATATTTTCCAAGTTGCCGCTCTCCCCGGCTCCCAGAGCCAAAGAAGCGGCTTCTTCGTGCAAATACGATTGTGCCGCTCACAGTGCTCTCCTTAGCGCGGCTTCTGCCGAAAGACGCCCTGGAGCGGCTCTTAGCTCCGGACAGCATCCTACCTTCGTCTTTAGCGCCTCTTCTCATCTACATCTCAGCAAAAAGCTTTTCCACTATGTCTGGCTAGGAAAAATTGTGCCAGCACAGAAAACATCTCCCATCGTGTTCTAGAAGTAGCAGAGATGTCTCCCAAGTGTTTGGCAGGAAGAAAAGAAAAGTTCTCCAAAACAGCTTCAATCGGATGTTCATGTGATTGGAAAAGCCAGGAGAGTGCAAAAGTACTGTTTTCTAATAGTTGGCAAGGTGCGCACACAATCCCAGTGTTGTACAGCTTGCTTCTTCACCTTTCCGAAGCTGCCGCTCTCCCCGGCTCCCGGAGCCGAAGAAGCGGCTTCTTCGCGCAAAGACGATTGTGCCGCTCACAGTGCTCTCCTTAGCGCGGCTTCTGCCGAAAGACGCCCGGGAGCGGCTCTTAGCTCCGGACAGCATCCTACCTTCGTCTTTAGCGCCTCTTCTCATCTACATCTCGGCAAAAAGCTTTTCCACTATGTCTGGCTAGGAAAAACTGTGCCAGCACTGAAAACATCTCTAACCGTGTTCTAGACGTTGCACGGATGTCTGCCAAGTGTTTGGCAGGAAGAAAAGTTGTCCAAAATAGCTTCCAATCGAACGTTCATGTGACTGGAAAAGTCAGGAGAGTGCAAAGGTACTGTTTTCTAATAGTTGGCAAGGTGCGCACACAATCCCAGTGTTGTACAGCTTGTTTCTTCACCTTTCTGAAGCTGCCGCTCTCTCCGGCTCCCAGGGCCGAAGAAGCGGCTTCTTCGCGCAAAGACGATTGTGCCGCTCACAGTGCTCTCCTTAGCGCGCCTTCTGCCGAAAGACGCCCGGGAGCGGCTCTTAGCTCCGGACAGCATCCTACCTTCGTCTTTAGCGCCTCTTCTCATCTACATCTCGGCAAAAAGCTTTTCCACTATGTCTGGCTAGGAAAAACTGTGCCAGCACAGAAAACATCTCCCATCGTGTTCTAGACGTTGCACGGATGTCTGCCAAGTGTTTGGCAGGAAGAAAAGAAAAGTTGTCCAAAACAGCTTCCAATCGAATGTTCATGTGACTGGAAAAGTCAGGAGAGTGCCAAAGTACTGTTTTCTAATAGTTGGCAAGGTGCGCACACAATCCCAGAGTTGTACAGCTTGCTTCTTTACCTTTTCCAAGCTGCCGCTCTCCCCGGCTCTCTAAGCCGAAGAAGCGGCTTCTTCGCGCAAAGACGATTGTGCCGCTCACAGTGCTCTCCTTAGCGCGGCTTCTGCCGAAAGACGCCCGGGAGCAGCTCTTAGCTCCGGACAGCATCCTACCTTCGTCTTTAGCGCATCTTCTCATCTACATCTTGGCAAAAAGCTTTTCCACTATGTCTGTCTAGGAAAAACTGTGCCAGCACAGAAAACATCTCCCATCGTGTTCTAGACGTTGCACGGATTTCTGCCAAGTGTTTGGCAGGAAGAAAAGAAAAGTTGTCCAAAACAGCTTCCAATCGGATGTTCATGTGATTGGAAAAGTCAGGAGAGTGCAAAAGTACTGTTTTCTAATAGTTGGCAAGGTGCGCACACAATCCCAGTGTTGTACAGCTTGCTTCTTCACCTTTCCGAAGCTGCCGCGCTCCCCGGCTCCCGGAGCCGAAGAAGCGGCTTCTTCGCGCAAAGACGATTGTGCCGCTCACAGTGCTCTCCTTAGCGCGGCTTCTGCCGAAAGACGCCCAGGAGCGGCTCTTAGCTCCGGACAGCATCCTACCTTCGTTTTTAGCGCCTCTTCTCATCTACATCTCGGCAAAAATCTTTCCCACTATCTGGCTAGGAAAAACTGTGCCAGAACAGAAAACATCTCCCATCGTGTTCTAGACGTTGCACGGATTTCTGCCAAGTGTTTGGCAGGAAGAAAAGAAAAGTTGTCCAAAACAGCTTCCAATCGAATGTTCATGTGATTGGAAAAGACAGGAGAGTGCAAAAGTACTGTTTTCTAATAGTTGGCAAGGTGCGCACACAATCCCAGTGTTGTACAGCTTGTTTCTTCACCTTTCTGAAGCTGCCGCTCTCTCCGGCTCCCAGGGCCGAAGAAGCGGCTTCTTCGCGCAAAGACGATTGTGCCGCTCACCGTGCTCTCCTTAGCGCGCCTTCTGCCGAAAGACGCCCGGGAGCGGCTCTTAGCTCCGGACAGCATCCTACCTTCGTCTTTAGCGCCTCTTCTCATCTACATCTCGGCAAAAAGCTTTTCCACTATGTCTGGCTAGGAAAAACTATGCCAGCACAGAAAACATCTCCCATCGTGTTCTAGACGTTGCACGGATGTCTGCCAAGTGTTTGGCAGGAAGAAAAGAAAAGTTGTCTAAACTGCTTCCAATCGAATGTTCATGTGATTGGAAAAGTCAGGAGAGTGCCAAAGTACTGTTTTCTATCAGTTGGCAAGATGCGCACACAATCCCAGTGTTGTAAAGCTTGCTTCTTCACCTTTCCGAAGCTTCCGCTCTCCCCAGCTCCCGGAGCCGAAGAAGCGGCTTCTTCGCGCAAAGACGATTGTGCCGCTCTCAGTGCTCTCCTTAGCGCGGCTTCTGCCGAAAGACGCCCGGGAGCGGCTCTTAGCTCCGGACAGCATCCTACCTTCGTCTTTAGCGCCTCTTCTCATCTACATCTCGGCAAAAAGCTTTTCCACTATGTCTGGCTCGGAAAAACTGTGCCAGCACAGAAAACATCTCCCATCGTGTTCTAGACGTTGCACGGATGTCTGCCAAGTGTTTGGCCGGAAGAAAAGAAAAGTTGTCCAAAACAGCTTCCAATCGAATGTTCATGTGACTGGAAAAGTCAGGAGAGTGCAAAAGTACTGTTTTCTAATAGTTGGCAAGGTGCGCACACAATCCCAGTGTTGTACAGCTTGCTTCTATACATTTTCCAAGTTACCGCTCTCTCCGGCTCCTGGAGCCGAAGAAGCGGCTTCTTCGCGCAAAGACGATTGTGCCGCTCACAGTGCTCTCCTTAGCGCGGCTTCTGCCGAAAGACGCCCGGGAGCGGCTCTTAGCTCAGGACAGCATCCTACCTTCGTCTTTAGCGCCTCTTCTCATCTACAACTCGGCAAAAAGCTTTTCCGCTATGTCTGGCTAGGAAAAACTGTGCCAGCACAGAAAACATCTCCCATCGTGTTCTAGACGTTGCACGGATGTCTGCCAAGTGTTTGGAAGGAAGAAAAGAAAAGTTGTCCAAAACAGCTTCCAATCGAATGTTCATGTGACTGGAAAAGTCAGGAGAGTGCAAAAGTACTGTTTTGTATCAGTTGGCAAGGTGCGCACACAATCCCAGTGTTGTACAGCCTGCTTCTTCACCCTTCCGAAGCTGCCGCTCTCTCCGGCTCCCGGAGACGAAGAAGCGGCTTCTTCGCGCAAAGACGATTGTGCCGCTCACAGTGCTCTCCTTAGCGCGGCTTCTGCCGAAAGACGCCCGGGAGCGGCTCTTAGCTCCGGACAGCATCCTACCTTCGTCTTTAGCGCCTCTTCTCATCTACATCTCGGCAAAAAGCTTTTCCACTATGTCTGGCTAGGAAAAACTGTGCCAGCACAGAAAACATATCCCATCGTGTTCCAGACGTTGCACGGATGTCTGCCAAGTGTTTGGCAGGAAGAAAAGAAAAGTTGTCCAAAACAGCTTCTAATCGAATGTTCATGTGACTGGAAAAGTCAGGAGAGTGCAAAAGTACTCTTTTGTATCAGTTGGCAAGGTGCGCACACAATACCAGTGTTGTACAGCTTGCTTCTTTATATTTTCCAAGTTGCCGCTCTCCCCGGCTCCCAGAGCCAAAGAAGCGGCTTCTTCGTGCAAATACGATTGTGCCGCTCACAGTGCTCTCCTTAGCGCGGCTTCTGCCGAAAGACGCCCTGGAGCGGCTCTTAGCTCCGGACAGCATCCTACCTTCGTCTTTAGCGCCTCTTCTCATCTACATCTCAGCAAAAAGCTTTTCCACTATGTCTGGCTAGGAAAAATTGTGCCAGCACAGAAAACATCTCCCATCGTGTTCTAGAAGTAGCAGAGATGTCTCCCAAGTGTTTGGTAGGAAGAAAAGAAAAGTTCTCCAAAACAGCTTCAATCGGATGTTCATGTGATTGGAAAAGCCAGGAGAGTGCAAAAGTACTGTTTTCTAATAGTTGGCAAGGTGCGCACACAATCCCAGTGTTGTACAGCTTGCTTCTTCACCTTTCCGAAGCTGCCGCTCTCCCCGGCTCCCGGAGCCGAAGAAGCGGCTTCTTCGCGCAAAGACGATTGTGCCGCTCACAGTGCTCTCCTTAGCGCGGCTTCTGCCGAAAGACGCCCGGGAGCGGCTCTTAGCTCCGGACAGCATCCTACCTTCGTCTTTAGCGCCTCTTCTCATCTACATCTCGGCAAAAAGCTTTTCCACTATGTCTGGCTAGGAAAAACTGTGCCAGCACTGAAAACATCTCTAACCGTGTTCTAGACGTTGCACGGATGTCTGCCAAGTGTTTGGCAGGAAGAAAAGTTGTCCAAAATAGCTTCCAATCGAACGTTCATGTGACTGGAAAAGTCAGGAGAGTGCAAAGGTACTGTTTTCTAATAGTTGGCAAGGTGCGCACACAATCCCAGAGTTGTACAGCTTGCTTCTTTACCTTTTCCAAGCTGCCGCTCTCCCCGGCTCTCTAAGCCGAAGAAGCGGCTTCTTCGCGCAAAGACGATTGTGCCGCTCACAGTGCTCTCCTTAGCGCGGCTTCTGCCGAAAGACGCCCGGGAGCAGCTCTTAGCTCCGGACAGCATCCTACCTTCGTCTTTAGCGCATCTTCTCATCTACATCTTGGCAAAAAGCTTTTCCACTATGTCTGTCTAGGAAAAACTGTGCCAGCACAGAAAACATCTCCCATCGTGTTCTAGACGTTGCACGGATTTCTGCCAAGTGTTTGGCAGGAAGAAAAGAAAAGTTGTCCAAAACAGCTTCCAATCGGATGTTCATGTGATTGGAAAAGTCAGGAGAGTGCAAAAGTACTGTTTTCTAATAGTTGGCAAGGTGCGCACACAATCCCAGTGTTGTACAGCTTGCTTCTTCACCTTTCCGAAGCTGCCGCGCTCCCCGGCTCCCGGAGCCGAAGAAGCGGCTTCTTCGCGCAAAGACGATTGTGCCGCTCACAGTGCTCTCCTTAGCGCGGCTTCTGCCGAAAGACGCCCAGGAGCGGCTCTTAGCTCCGGACAGCATCCTACCTTCGTTTTTAGCGCCTCTTCTCATCTACATCTCGGCAAAAATCTTTCCCACTATCTGGCTAGGAAAAACTGTGCCAGAACAGAAAACATCTCCCATCGTGTTCTAGACGTTGCACGGATTTCTGCCAAGTGTTTGGCAGGAAGAAAAGAAAAGTTGTCCAAAACAGCTTCCAATCGAATGTTCATGTGATTGGAAAAGACAGGAGAGTGCAAAAGTACTGTTTTCTAATAGTTGGCAAGGTGCGCACACAATCCCAGTGTTGTACAGCTTGCTTCTTCACCTTTCCGAAGCTGCCGCGCTCCCCGGCTCCCGGAGCCGAAGAAGCGGCTTCTTCGCGCAAAGACGATTGTGCCGCTCACAGTGCTCTCCTTAGCGCGGCTTCTGCCGAAAGACGCCCAGGAGCGGCTCTTAGCTCCGGACAGCATCCTACCTTCGTTTTTAGCGCCTCTTCTCATCTACATCTCGGCAAAAATCTTTCCCACTATCTGGCTAGGAAAAACTGTGCCAGAACAGAAAACATCTCCCATCGTGTTCTAGACGTTGCACGGATTTCTGCCAAGTGTTTGGCAGGAAGAAAAGAAAAGTTGTCCAAAACAGCTTCCAATCGAATGTTCATGTGATTGGAAAAGACAGGAGAGTGCAAAAGTACTGTTTTCTAATAGTTGGCAAGGTGCGCACACAATCCCAGTGTTGTACAGCTTGTTTCTTCACCTTTCTGAAGCTGCCGCTCTCTCCGGCTCCCAGGGCCGAAGAAGCGGCTTCTTCGCGCAAAGACGATTGTGCCGCTCACCGTGCTCTCCTTAGCGCGCCTTCTGCCGAAAGACGCCCGGGAGCGGCTCTTAGCTCCGGACAGCATCCTACCTTCGTCTTTAGCGCCTCTTCTCATCTACATCTCGGCAAAAAGCTTTTCCACTATGTCTGGCTAGGAAAAACTATGCCAGCACAGAAAACATCTCCCATCGTGTTCTAGACGTTGCACGGATGTCTGCCAAGTGTTTGGCAGGAAGAAAAGAAAAGTTGTCTAAACTGCTTCCAATCGAATGTTCATGTGATTGGAAAAGTCAGGAGAGTGCCAAAGTACTGTTTTCTATCAGTTGGCAAGATGCGCACACAATCCCAGTGTTGTAAAGCTTGCTTCTTCACCTTTCCGAAGCTTCCGCTCTCCCCAGCTCCCGGAGCCGAAGAAGCGGCTTCTTCGCGCAAAGACGATTGTGCCGCTCTCAGTGCTCTCCTTAGCGCGGCTTCTGCCGAAAGACGCCCGGGAGCGGCTCTTAGCTCCGGACAGCATCCTACCTTCGTCTTTAGCGCCTCTTCTCATCTACATCTCGGCAAAAAGCTTTTCCACTATGTCTGGCTCGGAAAAACTGTGCCAGCACAGAAAACATCTCCCATCGTGTTCTAGACGTTGCACGGATGTCTGCCAAGTGTTTGGCCGGAAGAAAAGAAAAGTTGTCCAAAACAGCTTCCAATCGAATGTTCATGTGACTGGAAAAGTCAGGAGAGTGCAAAAGTACTGTTTTCTAATAGTTGGCAAGGTGCGCACACAATCCCAGTGTTGTACAGCTTGCTTCTATACATTTTCCAAGTTACCGCTCTCTCCGGCTCCTGGAGCCGAAGAAGCGGCTTCTTCGCGCAAAGACGATTGTGCCGCTCACAGTGCTCTCCTTAGCGCGGCTTCTGCCGAAAGACGCCCGGGAGCGGCTCTTAGCTCAGGACAGCATCCTACCTTCGTCTTTAGCGCCTCTTCTCATCTACAACTCGGCAAAAAGCTTTTCCGCTATGTCTGGCTAGGAAAAACTGTGCCAGCACAGAAAACATCTCCCATCGTGTTCTAGACGTTGCACGGATGTCTGCCAAGTGTTTGGAAGGAAGAAAAGAAAAGTTGTCCAAAACAGCTTCCAATCGAATGTTCATGTGACTGGAAAAGTCAGGAGAGTGCAAAAGTACTGTTTTGTATCAGTTGGCAAGGTGCGCACACAATCCCAGTGTTGTACAGCCTGCTTCTTCACCCTTCCGAAGCTGCCGCTCTCTCCGGCTCCCGGAGACGAAGAAGCGGCTTCTTCGCGCAAAGACGATTGTGCCGCTCACAGTGCTCTCCTTAGCGCGGCTTCTGCCGAAAGACGCCCGGGAGCGGCTCTTAGCTCCGGACAGCATCCTACCTTCGTCTTTAGCGCCTCTTCTCATCTACATCTCGGCAAAAAGCTTTTCCACTATGTCTGGCTAGGAAAAACTGTGCCAGCACAGAAAACATATCCCATCGTGTTCCAGACGTTGCACGGATGTCTGCCAAGTGTTTGGCAGGAAGAAAAGAAAAGTTGTCCAAAACAGCTTCTAATCGAATGTTCATGTGACTGGAAAAGTCAGGAGAGTGCAAAAGTACTCTTTTGTATCAGTTGGCAAGGTGCGCACACAATACCAGTGTTGTACAGCTTGCTTCTTTATATTTTCCAAGTTGCCGCTCTCCCCGGCTCCCAGAGCCAAAGAAGCGGCTTCTTCGTGCAAATACGATTGTGCCGCTCACAGTGCTCTCCTTAGCGCGGCTTCTGCCGAAAGACGCCCTGGAGCGGCTCTTAGCTCCGGACAGCATCCTACCTTCGTCTTTAGCGCCTCTTCTCATCTACATCTCAGCAAAAAGCTTTTCCACTATGTCTGGCTAGGAAAAATTGTGCCAGCACAGAAAACATCTCCCATCGTGTTCTAGAAGTAGCAGAGATGTCTCCCAAGTGTTTGGTAGGAAGAAAAGAAAAGTTCTCCAAAACAGCTTCAATCGGATGTTCATGTGATTGGAAAAGCCAGGAGAGTGCAAAAGTACTGTTTTCTAATAGTTGGCAAGGTGCGCACACAATCCCAGTGTTGTACAGCTTGCTTCTTCACCTTTCCGAAGCTGCCGCTCTCCCCGGCTCCCGGAGCCGAAGAAGCGGCTTCTTCGCGCAAAGACGATTGTGCCGCTCACAGTGCTCTCCTTAGCGCGGCTTCTGCCGAAAGACGCCCGGGAGCGGCTCTTAGCTCCGGACAGCATCCTACCTTCGTCTTTAGCGCCTCTTCTCATCTACATCTCGGCAAAAAGCTTTTCCACTATGTCTGGCTAGGAAAAACTGTGCCAGCACTGAAAACATCTCTAACCGTGTTCTAGACGTTGCACGGATGTCTGCCAAGTGTTTGGCAGGAAGAAAAGTTGTCCAAAATAGCTTCCAATCGAACGTTCATGTGACTGGAAAAGTCAGGAGAGTGCAAAGGTACTGTTTTCTAATAGTTGGCAAGGTGCGCACACAATCCCAGAGTTGTACAGCTTGCTTCTTTACCTTTTCCAAGCTGCCGCTCTCCCCGGCTCTCTAAGCCGAAGAAGCGGCTTCTTCGCGCAAAGACGATTGTGCCGCTCACAGTGCTCTCCTTAGCGCGGCTTCTGCCGAAAGACGCCCGGGAGCAGCTCTTAGCTCCGGACAGCATCCTACCTTCGTCTTTAGCGCATCTTCTCATCTACATCTTGGCAAAAAGCTTTTCCACTATGTCTGTCTAGGAAAAACTGTGCCAGCACAGAAAACATCTCCCATCGTGTTCTAGACGTTGCACGGATTTCTGCCAAGTGTTTGGCAGGAAGAAAAGAAAAGTTGTCCAAAACAGCTTCCAATCGAATGTTCATGTGATTGGAAAAGTCAGGAGAGTGCAAAAGTACTGTTTTCTAATAGTTGGCAAGGTGCGCACACAATCCCAGTGTTGTACAGCTTGCTTCTTCACCTTTCCGAAGCTGCCGCGCTCCCCGGCTCCCGGAGCCGAAGAAGCGGCTTCTTCGCGCAAAGACGATTGTGCCGCTCACAGTGCTCTCCTTAGCGCGGCTTCTGCCGAAAGACGCCCAGGAGCGGCTCTTAGCTCCGGACAGCATCCTACCTTCGTTTTTAGCGCCTCTTCTCATCTACATCTCGGCAAAAATCTTTCCCACTATCTGGCTAGGAAAAACTGTGCCAGAACAGAAAACATCTCCCATCGTGTTCTAGACGTTGCACGGATTTCTGCCAAGTGTTTGGCAGGAAGAAAAGAAAAGTTGTCCAAAACAGCTTCCAATCGAATGTTCATGTGATTGGAAAAGACAGGAGAGTGCAAAAGTACTGTTTTCTAATAGTTGGCAAGGTGCGCACACAATCCCAGTGTTGTACAGCTTGTTTCTTCACCTTTCTGAAGCTGCCGCTCTCTCCGGCTCCCAGGGCCGAAGAAGCGGCTTCTTCGCGCAAAGACGATTGTGCCGCTCACCGTGCTCTCCTTAGCGCGCCTTCTGCCGAAAGACGCCCGGGAGCGGCTCTTAGCTCCGGACAGCATCCTACCTTCGTCTTTAGCGCCTCTTCTCATCTACATCTCGGCAAAAAGCTTTTCCACTATGTCTGGCTAGGAAAAACTATGCCAGCACAGAAAACATCTCCCATCGTGTTCTAGACGTTGCACGGATGTCTGCCAAGTGTTTGGCAGGAAGAAAAGAAAAGTTGTCTAAACTGCTTCCAATCGAATGTTCATGTGATTGGAAAAGTCAGGAGAGTGCCAAAGTACTGTTTTCTAATAGTTGGCAAGATGCGCACACAATCCCAGTGTTGTAAAGCTTGCTTCTTCACCTTTCCGAAGCTTCCGCTCTCCCCAGCTCCCGGAGCCGAAGAAGCGGCTTCTTCGCGCAAAGACGATTGTGCCGCTCTCAGTGCTCTCCTTAGCGCGGCTTCTGCCGAAAGACGCCCGGGAGCGGCTCTTAGCTCCGGACAGCATCCTACCTTCGTCTTTAGCGCCTCTTCTCATCTACATCTCGGCAAAAAGCTTTTCCACTATGTCTGGCTCGGAAAAACTGTGCCAGCACAGAAAACATCTCCCATCGTGTTCTAGACGTTGCACGGATGTCTGCCAAGTGTTTGGCCGGAAGAAAAGAAAAGTTGTCCAAAACAGCTTCCAATCGAATGTTCATGTGACTGGAAAAGTCAGGAGAGTGCAAAAGTACTGTTTTCTAATAGTTGGCAAGGTGCGCACACAATCCCAGTGTTGTACAGCTTGCTTCTATACATTTTCCAAGTTACCGCTCTCTCCGGCTCCTGGAGCCGAAGAAGCGGCTTCTTCGCGCAAAGACGATTGTGCCGCTCACAGTGCTCTCCTTAGCGCGGCTTCTGCCGAAAGACGCCCGGGAGCGGCTCTTAGCTCAGGACAGCATCCTACCTTCGTCTTTAGCGCCTCTTCTCATCTACAACTCGGCAAAAAGCTTTTCCGCTATGTTTGGCTAGGAAAAACTGTGCCAGCACAGAAAACATCTCCCATCGTGTTCTAGACGTTGCACGGATGTCTGCCAAGTGTTTGGAAGGAAGAAAAGAAAAGTTGTCCAAAACAGCTTCCAATCGAATGTTCATGTGACTGGAAAAGTCAGAAGAGTGCAAAAGAACAGTTTTGTATCAGTTGGCAAGGTGCGCACACAATCCCAGTGTTGTACAGCTTGTTTCTTCACCTTTCTGAAGCTGCCGCTCTCCCCGGCTCCCGGAGCCGAAGATGCGGCTTCTTCGCGCAAGACGATTGTGCCGCTCACAGTGCTCTCCTTAGCGCGGCATCTGCCGAAAGATGCCCCGGAGCGGCTCTTAGCTCCGGACAGCATCCTACCTTCGTCTTTAGCGCCTCTCCTCATCTACATCTCGGCAAAAAGCTTTTCCCCTATGTCTGGCTCGGAAAAACTGTGCCAGCACAGAAAACTTCTCCCATCGTGTTCTAGACATTGCACGGATTTCTGCCAAGTGTTTGGCAGGAAGAAAAGAAAAGTTGTCCAAAACAGCTTCCAATCGAATGTTCATGTGACTGGAAAAGTCAGGAGAGTGCAAAAGTACTGTTTTCTAATAGTTGGCAAGGTGCGCACACAATCCCAGTGTTGTACAGCTTGCTTCTTTACCTTTTCCGAGTTGCCTCTCTCCCCAGCTCCCGGAGCCGAAGAAGCGGCTTCTTCGCGCAAAGACGATTGTGCCGCTCACAGTGCTCTCCTTAGCGCGGCTTCTGCCGAAAGACGCCCGGGAGCGGCTCTTAGCTCCGGACAGCATCCTACCTTCGTCTTTAGCGCCTCTTCTCATCTACATCTCGGCAAAAAGCTTTTCCACTATGTCTGGCTAGGAAAAACTGTGCCAGCACAGAAAACATCTCCCATCGTGTTCTAGAAGTAGCAGAGATGTCTCCCAAGTGTTTGGCAGGAAGAAAAGAAAAGTTCTCCAAAACAGCTTCAATCGAATGTTCATGTGATTGGAAAAGCCAGGAGAGTGCAAAAGTACTGTTTTCTAATAGTTGGCAAGGTGCGCACACAATCCCAGTGTTGTACAGCTTGCTTCTTCACCTTTCCGAAGCTGCCGCTCTCCCCGGCTCCCGGAGCCGAAGAAGCGGCTTCTTCGCGCAAAGACGATTGTGCCGCTCACAGTGCTCTCCTTAGCGCGGCTTCTGCCGAAAGACGCCCGGGAGCGGCTCTTAGCTCCGGACAGCATCCTACCTTCGTCTTTAGCGCCTCTTCTCATCTACATCTCGGCAAAAAGCTTTTCCACTATGTCTGGCTAGGAAAAACTGTGCCAGCACAGAAAACATCTCCCATCGTGTTCTAGACGTTGCACAGATGTCTGCCAAGTGTTTGGCAGGAAGAAAAGTTGTCCAAAACAGCTTCCAATCGAATGTTCATGTGACTGGAAAAGTCAGGAGAGTGCAAAAGTACTGTTTTCTAATAGTTGGCAAGGTGCGCACACAATCCCAGTGTTGTACAGCTTGCTTCTTCACCTTTCCGAAGCTGCCGCTCTCTCCGGCTCCCGGAGCCGAAGAAGCGGCTTCTTCGCGCAAAGACGATTGTGCCGCTCACAGTGCTCTCCTTAGCGCGGCTTCTGCCGAAAGACGCCCGGGAGCGGCTCTTAGCTCCGGACAGCATCCTACCTTCGTCTTTAGCGCCTCTTCTCATCTACATCTCGGCAAAAAGCTTTTCCACTATGTCTGCTAGGAAAAACTGTGCCAGCACAGAAAACATCTCCCATCGTGTTCCAGACGTTGCACGGATGTCTGCCAAGTGTTTGGCAGGAAGAAAAGAAATGTTGTCCAAAACAGCTTCTAATCGAATGTTCATGTGACTGGAAAAGTCAGGAGAGTGCAAAAGTACTGTTTTGTATCAGTTGGCAAGGTGCGCACTCAATCCCAGTGTTGTACAGCTTGCTTCTTCACCTTCCCGAAGCTGCCGCTCTCTCCGGCTCCTGGAGCCGAAGAAGCGGCTTCTTCGCGCAAAGACGATTGTGCCGCTCACAGTGCTCTCCTTAGCGCGGCTTCTGCCGAAAGACGCCCGGGAGCGGCTTTTAGCTCCGGACAGCATCCTACCTTCGTCTTTAGCGCCTCTTCTCATCTACATCTCAGCAAAAAGCTTTTACACTATGTCTGGCTCGGAAAAACTGTGCCAGCACAGAAAACATCTCCCATCGTGTTCTAGACATTGCACGGAGGTCTGCCAAGTGTTTGGCAGGAAGAAAAGAAAAGTTGTCCAAAACAGCTTCCAATCGAACGTTCATGAGATTGGAAAAGTCAGGAGAGTGCAAAAGTACTGTTTTCTAATAGTTGGCAAGGTGCGCACACAATCCCAGTGTTGGACAGCTTGCTTCTTCACCTTCCCGAAGCTGCCGCTCTCTCCGGCTCCCGGAGCCGAAGAAGCGGCTTCTTCGCGCAAAGACGATTGTGCCGCTCACAGTGCTCTCCTTAGCGTGGCTTCCGCCGAAAGACGCCCGTGAGCGGCTCTTAGCTCCGGACAGCATCCTACCTTCGTCTTTAGCGCCTCTTCTCATCTACATTTCGGCAAAAAGCTTTTCCACTATGTCTGGCTCGGAAAAACTGTGCCAGCACAGAAAACATCGCCCATCGTGTTCTAGACGTTGCACGGATGTCTGCCAAGTGTTTGGAAGGAAGAAAAGAAAAGTTGTCCAAAACAGCTTCCAATCGAATGTTCATGTGACTGGAAAAGTCAGGAGAGTGCAAAAGTACTGTTTTCTAATAGTTGGCAAGGTGCGCACACAATCCCAGTGTTGTACAGCTTGCTTCTTTACCTTTTCCAAGTTGCCGCTCTACCCGGCTCCCGGAGCCGAAGAAGCGGCTTCTTCGCGCAAAGACGATTGTGCCGCTCACAGTGGTCTCCTTAGCGTGGCTTCTGCCGAAAGACGCCCCGGAGCGGCTCTTAGCTCTGGACAGCATCCTACCTTCGTCTTTAGCGCCTCTTCTCATCTACATCTCGGCAAAAAGCTTTTCCACTATGTCTGGCTAGGAAAAACTGTGCCAGCACTGAAAACATCTCCAATCGTGTTCTAGACGTTGCACGGATGTCTGCCAAGTGTTTGGCAGGAAGAAAAGTTGTCCAAAATAGCTTCCAATCGAAAGTTCATGTGATTGGAAAAGTCAGGAGAGTGCAAAAGTACTGTTTTCTAATAGTTGGCAAGGTGCGCACACAATCCCAGTGTTGTACAGCTTGCTTCTGCACCTTCGCGAAGCTGCCGCTCTCTCCGGCTCCCGGAGTTGAAGATGCGGCTTCTTCGCGCAAAGACGATTGTGCCGCTCACAGTGCTCTCCTTAGCGCGGCTTCTGCCGAAGGACGCCCGGGAGCGGCTCTTAGCTCCGGACAGCATCCTACCTTCGTCTTTAGTGCCTCTTCTCATCTACATCTCGGCAAAAAGCTTTTCGACTATGTCTGGCTCGGAAAAACTGTGCCAGCACTGAAAACATCTCCAATCGTGTTCTAGACGTTGCACTGATGTCTGCCAAGTGTTTGGCAGGAAGAAAAGTTGTCCAAAACAGCTTCCAATCGAATGTTCATGTGACTGGAAAAGTCAGGAGAGTGCAAAAGTACTGTTTTGTATCAGTTGGCAAGGTGCGCACACAATCCCAGTGTTGTACAGCTTGCTTCTTCACCTTTCCGAAGCTGCCGCTCTCTCCGGCTCCCGGAGCCGAAGAAGCGGCTTCTTCGCGCAAAGACGATTGTGCCGCTCACAGTGCTCTCCTTAGCGCGGCTTCTGCCGAAAGACGCCCGGGAGCGGCTCTTAGCTCCGGACAGCATCCTACCTTCGTCTTTAGCGCCTCTTCTCATCTACATCTCGGCAAAAAGCTTTTCCACTATGTCTGCTAGGAAAAACTGTGCCAGCACAGAAAACATCTCCCATCGTGTTCCAGACGTTGCACGGATGTCTGCCAAGTGTTTGGCAGGAAGAAAAGAAATGTTGTCCAAAACAGCTTCTAATCGAATGTTCATGTGACTGGAAAAGTCAGGAGAGTGCAAAAGTACTGTTTTGTATCAGTTGGCAAGGTGCGCACTCAATCCCAGTGTTGTACAGCTTGCTTCTTCACCTTCCCGAAGCTGCCGCTCTCTCCGGCTCCTGGAGCCGAAGAAGCGGCTTCTTCGCGCAAAGACGATTGTGCCGCTCACAGTGCTCTCCTTAGCGCGGCTTCTGCCGAAAGACGCCCGGGAGCGGCTCTTAGCTCCGGACAGCATCCTACCTTCGTCTTTAGCGCCTCTTCTCATCTACATCTCCGCAAAAAGCTTTTACACTATGTCTGGCTCGGAAAAACTGTGCCAGCACAGAAAACATCTCCCATCGTGTTCTAGACGTTGCACGGAGGTCTGCCAAGTGTTTGGCAGGAAGAAAAGAAAAGTTGTCCAAAACAGCTTCCAATCGAACGTTCATGAGATTGGAAAAGTCAGGAGAGTGCAAAAGTACTGTTTTCTAATAGTTGGCAAGGTGCGCACACAATCCCAGTGTTGGACAGCTTGCTTCTTCACCTTCCCGAAGCTGCCGCTCTCTCCGGCTCCCGGAGCCGAAGAAGCGGCTTCTTCGCGCAAAGACGATTGTGCCGCTCACAGTGCTCTCCTTAGCGTGGCTTCCGCCGAAAGACGCCCGTGAGCGGCTCTTAGCTCCGGACAGCATCCTACCTTCGTCTTTAGCGCCTCTTCTCATCTACATTTCGGCAAAAAGCTTTTCCACTATGTCTGGCTCGGAAAAACTGTGCCAGCACAGAAAACATCGCCCATCGTGTTCTAGACGTTGCACGGATGTCTGCCAAGTGTTTGGAAGGAAGAAAAGAAAAGTTGTCCAAAACAGCTTCCAATCGAATGTTCATGTGACTGGAAAAGTCAGGAGAGTGCAAAAGTACTGTTTTCTAATAGTTGGCAAGGTGCGCACACAATCCCAGTGTTGTACAGCTTGCTTCTTTACCTTTTCCAAGTTGCCGCTCTACCCGGCTCCCGGAGCCGAAGAAGCGGCTTCTTCGCGCAAAGACGATTGTGCCGCTCACAGTGGTCTCCTTAGCGTGGCTTCTGCCGAAAGACGCCCCGGAGCGGCTCTTAGCTCTGGACAGCATCCTACCTTCGTCTTTAGCGCCTCTTCTCATCTACATCTCGGCAAAAAGCTTTTCCACTATGTCTGGCTAGGAAAAACTGTGCCAGCACTGAAAACATCTCCAATCGTGTTCTAGACGTTGCACGGATGTCTGCCAAGTGTTTGGCAGGAAGAAAAGTTGTCCAAAATAGCTTCCAATCGAAAGTTCATGTGATTGGAAAAGTCAGGAGAGTGCAAAAGTACTGTTTTCTAATAGTTGGCAAGGTGCGCACACAATCCCAGTGTTGTACAGCTTGCTTCTGCACCTTCGCGAAGCTGCCGCTCTCTCCGGCTCCCGGAGTTGAAGATGCCGCTTCTTCGCGCAAAGACGATTGTGCCGCTCACAGTGCTCTCCTTAGCGCGGCTTCTGCCGAAGGACGCCCGGGAGCGGCTCTTAGCTCCGGACAGCATCCTACCTTCGTCTTTAGCGCCTCTTCTCATCTACATCTCGGCAAAAAGCTTTTCGACTATGTCTGGCTCGGAAAAACTGTGCCAGCACTGAAAACATCTCCAATCGTGTTCTAGACGTTGCACTGATGTCTGCCAAGTGTTTGGCAGGAAGAAAAGTTGTCCAAAACAGCTTCCAATCGAATGTTCATGTGACTGGAAAAGTCAGGAGAGCGCAAAAGTACTGTTTTGTATCAGTTGGCAAGGTGCGCACACAATCCCAGTGTTGTACAGCTTGCTTCTTCACCTTTCCGAAGCTGCCGCTCTCTCCGGCTCCCGGAGCCGAAGAAGCGGCTTCTTCGCGCAAATACGATTGTGCCACTCACAGTGCTCTCCTTAGCGCGGCTTCTGCCGAAAGACGCCCTGGAGCGGCTCTTAGCTCCGGACAGCATCCTACCTTCGTCTTTAGCGCCTCTTCTCATCTACATCTTGGCAAAAAGCTTTTCCACTATGTCTGGCTAGGAAAAACTGTGCCAGCACAGAAAACATCTCCAATCGTGTTCTAGACGTTGCACGGATGTCTGCCAAGTGTTTGGCAGGAAGAAAAGTTGTCCAAAATAGCTTCCAATCGAAAGTTCATGTGATTGGAAAAGTCAGGAGAGTGCAAAAGTACTGTTTTCTAATAGTTGGCAAGGTGCGCACACAATCCCAGTGTTGTACAGCTTGCTTCTGCACCTTCGCGAAGCTGCCGCTCTCTCCGGCTCCCGGAGTTGAAGATGCGGCTTCTTCGCGCAAAGACGATTGTGCCGCTCACAGTGCTCTCCTTAGCGCGGCTTCTGCCGAAGGACGCCCGGGAGCGGCTCTTAGCTCCGGACAGCATCCTACCTTCGTCTTTAGTGCCTCTTCTCATCTACATCTCGGCAAAAAGCTTTTCGACTATGTCTGGCTCGGAAAAACTGTGCCAGCACTGAAAACATCTCCAATCGTGTTCTAGACGTTGCACTGATGTCTGCCAAGTGTTTGGCAGGAAGAAAAGTTGTCCAAAACAGCTTCCAATCGAATGTTCATGTGACTGGAAAAGTCAGGAGAGTGCAAAAGTACTGTTTTGTATCAGTTGGCAAGGTGCGCACACAATCCCAGTGTTGTACAGCTTGCTTCTTCACCTTTCCGAAGCTGCCGCTCTCTCCGGCTCCCGGAGCCGAAGAAGCGGCTTCTTCGCGCAAATACGATTGTGCCACTCACAGTGCTCTCCTTAGCGCGGCTTCTGCCGAAAGACGCCCTGGAGCGGCTCTTAGCTCCGGACAGCATCCTACCTTCGTCTTTAGCGCCTCTTCTCATCTACATCTTGGCAAAAAGCTTTTCCACTATGTCTGGCTAGGAAAAACTGTGCCAGCACAGAAAACATCTCCCATCGTGTTCTAGACGTGTCACGGATGTCTGCAAAGTGTTTGGCAGGAAGAAAAGAAAAGTTGTCAAAAATAGCTTCCAATCGAACGTTCATGTGATTGGAAAAGTCAGGAGAGTGCAAAAGTACTGTTTTCTAATAGTTGGCAAGGTGCGCACACAATCCCAGTGTTGTACAGCTTGCTTCTTCACCATTCCGAAGCTGCCGCTCTCTCCGGCTCCCGGAGCCAAAGAAGCGGCTTCTTCGCGCAAAGACGATTGTGCCGCTCACAGTGCTCTCCTTAGCGCGGCTTCTGCCGAAGGACGCCTGGGAGCGGCTCTTAGCTCCGGACAACATCCTACCTTCGTCTTTAGCGCCTCTTCTCATCTACATTTCGGCAAAAAGCTTTTCCACTATGTCTGCTAGGAAAAACTGTGCCAGCACAGAAAACATCTCCCATCGTGTTCTAGACGTTGCACGGATTTCTGCCAAGTGTTTGGCAGGAAGAAAAAAAAAGTTGTCCAAAACAGCTTCCAATCGAATGTTCATGTGACTGGAAAAGTCAGTAGAGTGCAAAAGTACTGTTTTCTAATAGTTGGCAAGGTGCGCACACAATCCCAGTGTTGTACAGCTTGCTTCTTTACCTTTTCCAAGTTGCCGCTCTCCCCGGCTCCCGGAGCCGAAGAAGCGGCTTCTTCGCGCAAAGACGATTGTGCCGCTCACAGTGCTCTCCTTAGCGCGGCTTCTGCCGAAAGACGCCCCGGAGCGGCTCTTAGCTCCGGACAGCATCCTACCTTCGTCTTTAGCGCCTCCTCTAATCTACATCTCGGCAAAAAGCTTTTCCACTATGTCTGGCTAGGAAAAACTGTGCCAGCACAGAAAACATCTCCCATCGTGTTCTAGACGTTGCACAGATGTCTGCCAAGTGTTTGGCAGGAAGAAAAGAAAAGTTGTCCAAAACAGCTTCCAATCGAACGATCATGAGATTGGAAAAGTCAGGAGAGTGCAAAAGTACTGTTTTCTAATAGTTGGCAAGGTGCGCACACAATCCCAGTGTTGTACAGCTTGCTTCTTCACCTTCCCGAAGCTGCCGCTCTCTCCGGCTCCCGGAGCTAAAGAAGCGGCTTCTTCGCGCAAAGACGATTGTGCCGCTCACAGTGCTCTCCTTAGCGCGGCTTCTGCTGAAGGACGCCCGGGAGCGGCTCTTAGCTCCGGACAGCATCCTACCTTCGTCTTTAGCGCCTCTTCTCATCTACATTTCGGCAAAAAGCTTTTCCACTATGTCTAGCTCGGAAAAACTGTGCCAGCACAGAAAAAATCTCCCATCGTGTTCTAGACGTTGCACGGATGTCTGCCAAGTGTTTGGCAGGAAGAAAAGTTGTCCAAAACAGCTTCCAATCGAATGTTCATGTGACTGGAAAAGTCAGGAGAGTGCAAAAGTACTGTTTTCTAATAGTTGGCAAGGTGCGCACACAATCCCAGTGTTGTACAGCTTGCTTCTTCACCCTTCCGAAGCTGCCGCTCTCTCCGGCTCCCGGAGACGAAGAAGCGGCTTCTTCGCGCAAAGACGATTGTGCCGCTCACAGTGCTCTCCTTAGCGCGGCTTCTGCCGAAAGACGCCCGGGAGCGGCTCTTAGCTCCGGACAGCATCCTACCTTCGTCTTTAGCGCCTCTTCTCATCTACATCTCGGCAAAAAGCTTTTCCACTATGTCTGGCTAGGAAAAACTGTGCCAGCACAGAAAACATATCCCATCGTGTTCCAGACGTTGCACGGATGTCTACCAAGTGTTTGGTAGGAAGAAAAGAAAAGTTGTCCAAAACAGCTTCTAATCGAATGTTCATGTGACTGGAAAAGTCAGGAGAGTGCAAAAGTACTGTTTTGTATCAGTTGGCAAGGTGCGCACACAATCCCAGTGTTGTACAGCTTGCTTCTTTACCTTTTCCAAGTTGCCGCTCTCCCCGGCTCCCAGAGCCAAAGAAGCGGCTTCTTCGCGCAAATACGATTGTGCCGCTCACAGTGCTCTCCTTAGCGCGGCTTCTGCCGAAAGACGCCCTGGAGCGGCTCTTAGCTCCGGACAGCATCCTACCTTCGTCTTTAGCGCCTCTTCTCATCTACATCTCAGCAAAAAGCTTTTCCACTATGTCTGGCTAGGAAAAATTGTGCCAGCACAGAAAACATCTCCCATCGTGTTCTAGACGTGTCACGGATGTCTGCAAAGTGTTTGGCAGGAAGAAAAGAAAAGTTGTCCAAAATAGCTTCCAATCGAACGTTCATGTGATTGGAAAAGTCAGGAGAGTGCAAAAGTACTGTTTTCTAATAGTTGGCAAGGTGCGCACACAATCCCAGTGTTGTACAGCTTGCTTCTTCACCTTCCCGAAGCTGCCGCTCTCTCCGGCTCCCGGAGCTGAAGAAGCGGCTTTATTGCTAAAAGACGATTGTGTCGCCCACAGTGCTCTCCTTAGCGCGGCTTCTGCCGAAAGACGCCCGGGAGCGGCTCTTAGCTCCGGACAGCATCCTACCTTCGTCTTTAGCGCCTCCTCTCATCTACATTTCGGCAAAAAGCTTTTCCACTATGTCTGGCTCGGAAAAACTGTGCCAGCACAGAAAACATCTCCCATCGTGTTCTAGACGTTGCACGGATTTCTGCCAAGTGTTTGGCAGGAAGAAAAGAAAAGTTGTCCAAAACAGCTTCCAATCGAACGTTCATGTGATTGGAAAAGTCAGGAGAGTGCAAAAGTACTGTTTTCTAATAGTTGGCAAGGTGCGCACACAATCCCAGTGTTGTACAGCTTGCTTCTTCACCTTCCCGAAGCTGCCGCTCTCTCCGGCTCCCGGAGCTAAAGAAGCGGCTTCTTCGCGCAAAGACGATTGTGCCGCTCACAGTGCTCTCCTTAGCGCGGCTTCTGCTGAAGGACGCCCGGGAGCGGCTCTTAGCTCCGGACAGCATCCTACCTTCGTCTTTAGCGCCTCTTCTCATCTACATTTCGGCAAAAAGCTTTTCCACTATGTCTGGCTCGGAAAAACTGTGCCAGCACAGAAAAAATCTCCCATCGTGTTCTAGACGTTGCACGGATGTCTGCCAAGTGTTTGGCAGGAAGAAAAGTTGTCCAAAACAGCTTCCAATCGAATGTTCATGTGACTGGAAAAGTCAGGAGAGTGCAAAAGTACTGTTTTCTAATAGTTGGCAAGGTGCGCACACAATCCCAGTGTTGTACAGCTTGCTTCTTCACCCTTCCGAAGCTGCCGCTCTCTCCGGCTCCCGGAGACGAAGAAGCGGCTTCTTCGCGCAAAGACGATTGTGCCGCTCACAGTGCTCTCCTTAGCGCGGCTTCTGCCGAAAGACGCCCGGGAGCGGCTCTTAGCTCCGGACAGCATCCTACCTTCGTCTTTAGCGCCTCTTCTCATCTACATCTCGGCAAAAAGCTTTTCCACTATGTCTGGCTAGGAAAAACTGTGCCAGCACAGAAAACATATCCCATCGTGTTCCAGACGTTGCACGGATGTCTGCCAAGTGTTTGGCAGGAAGAAAAGAAAAGTTGTCCAAAACAGCTTCTAATCGAATGTTCATGTGACTGGAAAAGTCAGGAGAGTGCAAAAGTACTGTTTTGTATCAGTTGGCAAGGTGCGCACACAATCCCAGTGTTGTACAGCTTGCTTCTTTACCTTTTCCAAGTTGCCGCTCTCCCCGGCTCCCAGAGCCAAAGAAGCGGCTTCTTCGCGCAAATACGATTGTGCCGCTCACAGTGCTCTCCTTAGCGCGGCTTCTGCCGAAAGACGCCCTGGAGCGGCTCTTAGCTCCGGACAGCATCCTACCTTCGTCTTTAGCGCCTCTTCTCATCTACATCTCAGCAAAAAGCTTTTCCACTATGTCTGGCTAGGAAAAATTGTGCCAGCACAGAAAACATCTCCCATCGTGTTCTAGACGTGTCACGGATGTCTGCAAAGTGTTTGGCAGGAAGAAAAGAAAAGTTGTCCAAAATAGCTTCCAATCGAACGTTCATGTGATTGGAAAAGTCAGGAGAGTGCAAAAGTACTGTTTTCTAATAGTTGGCAAGGTGCGCACACAATCCCAGTGTTGTACAGCTTGCTTCTTCACCTTCCCGAAGCTGCCGCTCTCTCCGGCTCCCGGAGCTGAAGAAGCGGCTTTATTGCTAAAAGACGATTGTGTCGCCCACAGTGCTCTCCTTAGCGCGGCTTCTGCCGAAAGACGCCCGGGAGCGGCTCTTAGCTCCGGACAGCATCCTACCTTCGTCTTTAGCGCCTCCTCTCATCTACATTTCGGCAAAAAGCTTTTCCACTATGTCTGGCTCGGAAAAACTGTGCCAGCACAGAAAACATCTCCCATCGTGTTCTAGACGTTGCACGGATTTCTGCCAAGTGTTTGGCAGGAAGAAAAGAAAAGTTGTCCAAAACAGCTTCCAATCGAACGTTCATGTGATTGGAAAAGTCAGGAGAGTGCAAAAGTACTGTTTTCTAATAGTTGGCAAGGTGCGCACACAATCCCAGTGTTGTACAGCTTGCTTCTTCACCTTCCCGAAGCTGCCGCTCTCTCCGGCTCCCGGAGCTAAAGAAGCGGCTTCTTCGCGCAAAGACGATTGTGCCGCTCACAGTGCTCTCCTTAGCGCGGCTTCTGCTGAAGGACGCCCGGGAGCGGCTCTTAGCTCCGGACAGCATCCTACCTTCGTCTTTAGCGCCTCTTCTCATCTACATTTCGGCAAAAAGCTTTTCCACTATGTCTGGCTCGGAAAAACTGTGCCAGCACAGAAAAAATCTCCCATCGTGTTCTAGACGTTGCACGGATGTCTGCCAAGTGTTTGGCAGGAAGAAAAGTTGTCCAAAACAGCTTCCAATCGAATGTTCATGTGACTGGAAAAGTCAGGAGAGTGCAAAAGTACTGTTTTGTATCAGTTGGCAAGGTGCGCACACAATCCCAGTGTTGTACAGCTTGCTTCTTCACCTTTCCGAAGCTGCCGCTCTCTCCGGCTCCCGGAGCCGAAGAAGCGGCTTCTTCGCGCAAAGACGATTGTGCCGCTCACAGTGCTCTCCTTAGCGCGGCTTCTGCCGAAAGACGCCCGGGAGCGGCTCTTAGCTCCGGACAGCATCCTACCTTCGTCTTTAGCGCCTCTTCTCATCTACATCTCGGCAAAAAGCTTTTCCACTATGTCTGCTAGGAAAAACTGTGCCAGCACAGAAAACATCTCCCATCGTGTTCCAGACGTTGCACGGATGTCTGCCAAGTTTTTGGCAGGAAGAAAAGAAAAGTTGTCCAAAACAGCTTCCAATCGAATGTTCATGTGACTGGAAAAGTCAGGAGAGTGCAAAAGTACTGTTTTGTATCAGTTGGCAAGGTGCGCAAACAATCCCAGTGTTGTACAGCTTGCTTCTTCACCATTCCGAAGCTGCCGCTCTCTCCGGCTCCCGGAGCCGAAGAAGCGGCTTCTTCGCGCAAATACGATTGTGCCGCTCACAGTGCTCTCCTTAGCGCGGCTTCTGCCGAAAGACGCCTTGGAGCGGCTCTTAGCTCCGGACAGCATCCTACCTTCGTCTTTAGCGCCTCTTCTCATCTACATCTCAGCAAAAAGCTTTTCCACTATGTCTGGCTAGGAAAAATTGTGCCAGCACAGAAAACATCTCCCATCGTGTTCTAGACGTGTCACGGATGTCTGCAAAGTGTTTGGCAGGAAGAAAAGAAAAGTTGTCCAAAATAGCTTCCAATCGAACGTTCATGTGATTGGAAAAGTCAGGAGAGTGCAAAAGTACTGTTTTCTAATAGTTGGCAGGGTGCGCACACAATCCCAGTGTTGTACAGCTTGCTTCTTCACCTTCCCGAAGCTGCCGCTCTTTCTGGCTCCCGGAGCTGAAGAAGCGGCTTTATTGCGCAAAGACGATTGTGTCGCCCACAGTGCTCTCCTTAGCGCGGCTTCTGTCGAAAGACGCCCGGGAGCGGCTCTTAGCTCCACACAGCATCCTACCTTCGTCTTTAGCACCTCTTCTCATCTACATCTCGGCAAAAAGCTTTTCCAATATGTCTGGCTCGGAAAAACTGTGCCAGCACAGAAAACATCTCCCATCGTGTTCTAGACGTTGCACGGATTTCTGCCAAGTGTTTTGCAGGAAGAAAAGAAAAGTTGTCCAAAACAGCTTCCAATCGAATGTTCATGTGACTGGAAAAGTCAGGAGAGTGCAAAAGTACTGTTTTCTAATAGTTGGCAAGGTGCGCACACAATCCCAGTGTTGTTCAGCTTGCTTCTTCACCTTCCCGAAGCTGCCGCTCTCTCCGGCTCCCGGAGCCGAAGATGCGGCTTCTTTGCGCAAAGACGATTGTGCCGCTCACAGTGCTCTCCTTAGCGCGGCTTCTGCCGAAAGACGCCCGGGAGCGGCTCTTAGCTCCGGACAGCATCCTACCTTCGTCTTTAGCGCCTCTTCTCATCTACATCTCGGCAAAAAGCTTTTCCACTATGTCTGGCTAGGAAAAACTGTGCCAGCACAGAAAACATCTCCCATCGTGTTCTAGACGTTGCACGGATGTCTGCCAAGTGTTTGTCAGGAAGAAAAGAAAAGTTGTCCAAAACAGCTTCCAATCGAATGTTCATGTGATTGGAAAAGTCAAGAGAGTGCAAAAGTACTCTTTTGTATCAGTTGGCAAGGTGCGCACACAATCCCAGTGTTGTACAGCTTGCTTCTTCACCTTCCCGAAGCTGCCACTCTCTCCGGCTCCCGGAGCTGAAGAAGCGGCTTCTTTGCGCAAAGACGATTGTGTCGCTCACAGTGCTCTCCTTAGCGCGGCTTCTGCCGAAAGACGCCCGGGAGCGGCTCTTAGCTCCAGACAGCATCCAACCTTCGTCTTTAGCGCCTCTTCTCATCTACATCTCGGCAAAAAGCTTTTCCACTATGTCTGGCTAGGAAAAACTGTGCCAGCACAGAAAACATCTCCCATCGTGTTCTAGACGTTGCACGGATGTCTGCCAAGTGTTTGGCAGGAAGAAAAGAAAAGTTGTCCAAAACAGCTTCCAATCCAATGTTCATGTGATTGCAAAAGTCAGGAGAGTGCAAAAGTACTGTTTTCTAATAGTTGGCAAGGTGCGCACACAATCCCAGTGTTGTACAGCTTGCTTCTTCACCTTCCCGAAGCTGCCGCTCTCTCCGGCTCCCGGAGCCGAAGATGCGGCTTCTTCGCGCAAAGACGATTGTGCCGCTCACAGTGCTCTCCTTAGCGCGGCTTCTGCCGAAGGGCGCCCGGGAGCGGCTCTTAGCTCCGGACAGCATCCTACCTTCGTCTTTAGCGCCTCTTCTCATCTACATTTCGGCAAAAAGCTTTTCCACTGTGTCTGGCTCGGTAAAACTGTGCCAGCACAGAAAACATCTCCCATCGTGTTCTAGACGTTGCACGGATGTCTGCCAAGTGTTTGGCAGGAAGAAAAGAAAAGTTGTCCAAAACAGCTTCCAATCGAACGTTCATGTGATTGGAAAAGTCAGGAGAGTGCAAAAGTACTGTTTTGTATCAGTTGGCAAGGTGCGCACACAATCCCAGTGTTGTACAGCTTGCTTCTTCACCTTCCCGAAGCTGCCGCTCTCTCCGGCTCCCAGAGCTGAAGAAGCGGCTTCTTTGCGCAAAGACGATTGTGCCGCTCACAGTGCTCTCCTTTGCACGGCTTCTGCCGAAAGACGCCCGGGAGCGGCTCTTAGCTCCGGACAGCATCCAACCTTCGTCTTTAGCGCCTCTTCTCATCTACATCTCGGCAAAAAGCTTTTCCACTATGCCTGGCTAGGAAAAACTGTGCCAGCACAGAAAACATCTCCCATCGTGTTCTAGACGTTGCACGGATGTCTGCCAAGTGTTTGGCAGGAAGAAAAGAAAAGTTGTCCAAAACAGCTTCCGATCGAATGTTCATGCGATTGGAAAAGTCAGGACAGTGCAAAAGTACTGTTTTCTAATAGTTGGCAAGGTGCGCACACAATCCCAGTGTTGTACAGCTTGCTTCTTCACCTTCCCGAAGCTGCCGCTCTCTCCGGCTCCCAGAGCCGAAGATGCGGCTTCTTCGCGCAAAGACGATTGTGCCGCTCACAGTGCTCTCCTTAGCGCGGCTTCTGCTGAAGGACGCCCGGGAGCGGCTCTTAGCTCCGGACAGCATCCTACCTTCGTCTTTAGCGCCTCTTCTCATCTACATTTCGGCAAAAAGCTTTTCCACTATGTCTGGCTCGGAAAAACTGTGCCAGCACAGAAAACATCTCCCATCGTGTTCTAGACGTTGCACGGATGTCTGCCAAGTGTTTGGCAGGAAGAAAAGAAAAGTTGTCCAAAACAGCTTCCAATCGAACGTTCAAGTGATTGGAAAAGTCAGGAGAGTGCAAAAGTACTGTTTTCTAATAGTTGGCAAGGTGCGCACACAATCCCAGTGTTGTACAGCTTGCTTCTTCACCTTCTCGAAGCTGCCGCTCTCTCCGGCTCCCGGAGCTAAAGAAGCGGCTTCTTCGCGCAAAGACGATTGTGCCGCTCACAGTGCTCTCCTTAGCGCGGCTTCTGCCGAAAGACGCCCGGGAGCGGCTCTTAGCTCCGGACAGCATCCTACCTTCGTCATTAGCGCCTCTTCTCATCTACATCTCGGCAAAAAGCTTTTCCGCTATGTCTGGCTAGGAAAAACTGTGCCAGCACAGAAAACATCTCCCATCGTCTTCTAGACGTTGCACAGATGTCTGCCAAGTGTTTGGCTGGAAGAAAAGAAAAGTTGTCCAAAACAGCTTCCAATCGAACGTTCATGTGATTGGAAAAGTCAGGAGAGTGCAAAAGTACTGTTTTCTAATAGTTGGCAAGGTGCGCACACAATCCCAGTGTTGTACAGCTTGCTTCTTCACCTTCCCGAAGCTGCCGCTCTCTCCGGCTCCCGGAGCCGAAGATGCGGCTTCTTCGTGCAAAGACGATTGTGCCGCTCACAGTGCTCTCCTTAGCGCGGCTTCTGCCGAAAGACGCCCGGGAGCGGCTCTTAGCTCCGGACAGCATCCTACCTTCGTCTTTAGCGCCTCTTCTCATCTAAATCTCGGCAAAAAGCTTTTCCACTATGTCTGGCTCGGAAAAACTGTGCCAGCACAGAAAACATCTCCCATCGTGTTCTAGACGTTGCACGGATATCTGCCAAGTGTTTGGCAGGAAGAAAAGAAAAGTTGTCCAAAACAGCTTCCAATCGAACGTTCATGTGATTGGAAAAGTCAGGAGAGTGCAAAAGTACTGTTTTGTATCAGTTGGCAAGGTGCGCACACAATCCCAGTGTTGTACAGCTTGCTTCTTCACCTTCCCGAAGCTGCCGCTCGCTCCGGCTCCCGGAGCCGAAGATGCGGCTTCTTCGCACAAAGACGATTGTGGCGCACACAGTGCTCTCCTTAGCGCAGCTTCTGCCGAAAGACGCCCGGGAGCGGCTCTTAGCTCCACACAGCATCCTACCTTCGTCTTTAGCACCTCTTCTCATCTACATCTCGGCAAAAAGCTTTTCCAATATGTCTGGCTCGGAAAAACTGTGCCAGCACAGAAAACATCTCCCATCGTGTTCTAGACGTTGCACGGATTTCTGCCAAGTGTTTGGCAGGAAGAAAAGAAAAGTTGTCCAAAACAGCTTCCAATCGAATGTTCATGTGACTGGAAATGTCAAGAGAGTGCAACAGTACTGTTTTCTAATAGTTGGCAAGGTGCGCACACAATCCCAGTGTTGTACAGCTTGCTTCTTCACCTTCCCGAAGCTGCCGCTCTCTCCGGCTCCCGGAGCCGAAGATGCGGCTTCTTCGCGCAAAGACGATTGTGCCGCTCACAGTGCTCTCCTTAGCGCGGCTTCTGCCGAAAGACGCCCGGGAGCGGCTCTTAGCTCCGGACAGCATCCTACCTTCGTCTTTAGCGCCTCTTCTCATCTACATCTCGGCAAAAAGCTTTTCCACTATGTCTGGCTAGGAAAAACTGTGCCAGCACAGAAAACATCTCCCATCGTGTTCTAGACGTTGCACGGATGTCTGCCAAGTGTTTCGCAGGAAGAAAAGAAAAGTTGTCCAAAACAGCTTCCAATCGAATGTTCATGTGATTGGAAAAGTCAAGAGAGTGCAAAAGTACTCTTTTGTATCAGTTGGCAAGGTGCGCACACAATACCAGTGTTGTACAGCTTGCTTCTCCACCTTCCTGAAGCTGCCACTCTCTCCGGCTCCCGGAGCTGAAGAAGCGGCTTCTTTGCGCAAAGACGATTGTGTCGCTCACAGTGCTCTCCTTAGCGCGGCTTCTGCCGAAAGACGCCCGGGAGCGGCTCTTAGCTCCGGACAGCATCCAACCTTCGTCTTTAGCGCCTCTTCTCATCTACATCTCGGCAAAAAGCTTTTCCACTATGTCTGGCTAGGAAAAACTGTGCCAGCACAGAAAACATCTCCCATCGTGTTCTAGACGTTGCACGGATTTCTGCCAAGTGTTTTGCAGGAAGAAAAGAAAAATTGTCCAAAACAGCTTCCAATCGAATGTTCCTGTGATTGGAAAAGTCAGGAGAGAGCAAAAGTACTGTTTTCTAATAGTTGGCAAGGTGCGCACACAATCCCAGTGTTGTACAGCTTGCTTCTTCACCTTCCCGAAGCTGCCGCTCTCTCCGGCTCCCGGAGCCGAAGATGCGGCTTCTTCGCGCAAAGACGATTGTGCCGCTCACAGTGCTCTCCTTAGCGCGGCTTCTGCCGAAAGACGCCCGGGAGCGGCTCTTAGCTCCGGACAGCATCCTACCTTCGTCTTTAGCGCCTCTTCTCATCTACATCTCGGCAAAAAGCTTTTCCACTATGTCTGGCTAGGAAAAACTGTGCCAGCACAGAAAACATCTCCCATCGTGTTCTAGACGTTGCACGGATGTCTGCCAAGTGTTTCGCAGGAAGAAAAGAAAAGTTGTCCAAAACAGCTTCCAATCGAATGTTCATGTGATTGGAAAAGTCAAGAGAGTGCAAAAGTACTCTTTTGTATCAGTTGGCAAGGTGCGCACACAATACCAGTGTTGTACAGCTTGCTTCTCCACCTTCCTGAAGCTGCCACTCTCTCCGGCTCCCGGAGCTGAAGAAGCGGCTTCTTTGCGCAAAGACGATTGTGTCGCTCACAGTGCTCTCCTTAGCGCGGCTTCTGCCGAAAGACGCCCGGGAGCGGCTCTTAGCTCCGGACAGCATCCAACCTTCGTCTTTAGCGCCTCTTCTCATCTACATCTCGGCAAAAAGCTTTTCCACTATGTCTGGCTAGGAAAAACTGTGCCAGCACAGAAAACATCTCCCATCGTGTTCTAGACGTTGCACGGATTTCTGCCAAGTGTTTTGCAGGAAGAAAAGAAAAATTGTCCAAAACAGCTTCCAATCGAATGTTCCTGTGATTGGAAAAGTCAGGAGAGAGCAAAAGTACTGTTTTCTAATAGTTGGCAAGGTGCGCACACAATCCCAGTGTTGTACAGCTTGCTTCTTCACCTTCCCGAAGCTGCCGCTCTCTCCGGCTCCCGGAGCCGAAGAAGCGGCTTCTTCGCGCAAAGACGATTGTGCCGCTCACAGTGCTCTCCTTAGCGCGGCTTCTGCCGAAAGACGCCCGGGAGCGGCTCTTAGCTCCGGACAGCATCCTACCTTCGTCTTTAGCGCCTCTTCTCATCTACATCTCGGCAAAAAGCTTTTCCACTATGTCTGGCTAGGAAAAACTGTGCCAGCACAGAAAACATCTCCCATCGTGTTCTAGACATTGCACGGATGTCTGCCAAGTGTTTGGCAGGAAGAAAAGAAAAGTTGTTCAAAACAGCTTCTAATCGAATGTTCATGTGACTGGAAAAGTCAGGAGAGTGCAAAAGTACTGTTTTGTATCAGTTGGCAAGGTGCGCACACAATCCCAGTGTTGTACAGCTTGCTTCTTCACCTTCCCGAAGCTGCCGCTCTCTCCGGCTCCCGGAGCCGAAGAAGCGGCATCTTCGCGCAAAGACGATTGTGTCGCTCACAGTGCTCTCCTTAGCGCGGCTTCTGCCGAAAGATGCCCGGGAGCGGCTTTTAGCCCCGGACAGCATCCTACCTTCGTCTTTAGCGCCTCTTCTCATCTACATTTCGGCAAAAAGCTTTTCCACTATGTCTGGCTCGGAAAAACTGTGCCAGCACAGAAAACATCTCCCATCGTGTTCTAGACGTTGCACGGATGTCTGCCAAGTGTTTGGCAGGAAGAAAAGAAAAGTTGTCCAAAACAGCTTCCAATCGAACGTTCAAGTGATTGGAAAAGTCAGGAGAGTGCAAAAGTACTGTTTTCTAATAGTTGGCAAGGTGCGCACACAATCCCAGTGTTGTACAGCTTGCTTCTTCACCTTCTCGAAGCTGCCGCTCTCTCCGGCTCCCGGAGCTAAAGAAGCGGCTTCTTCGCGCAAAGACGATTGTGCCGCTCACAGTGCTCTCCTTAGCGCGGCTTCTGCCGAAAGACGCCCGGGAGCGGCTCTTAGCTCCGGACAGCATCCTACCTTCGTCATTAGCGCCTCTTCTCATCTACATCTCGGCAAAAAGCTTTTCCGCTATGTTTGGCTAGGAAAAACTGTGCCAGCACAGAAAACATCTCCCATCGTCTTCTAGACGTTGCACAGATGTCTGCCAAGTGTTTGGCTGGAAGAAAAGAAAAGTTGTCCAAAACAGCTTCCAATCGAACGTTCATGTGATTGGAAAAGTCAGGAGAGTGCAAAAGTACTGTTTTCTAATAGTTGGCAAGGTGCGCACACAATCCCAGTGTTGTACAGCTTGCTTCTTCACCTTCCCGAAGCTGCCGCTCTCTCCGGCTCCCGGAGCCGAAGATGCGGCTTCTTCGTGCAAAGACGATTGTGCCGCTCACAGTGCTCTCCTTAGCGCGGCTTCTGCCGAAAGACGCCCGGGAGCGGCTCTTAGCTCCGGACAGCATCCTACCTTCGTCTTTAGCGCCTCTTCTCATCTAAATCTCGGCAAAAAGCTTTTCCACTATGTCTGGCTCGGAAAAACTGTGCCAGCACAGAAAACATCTCCCATCGTGTTCTAGACGTTGCACGGATATCTGCCAAGTGTTTGGCAGGAAGAAAAGAAAAGTTGTCCAAAACAGCTTCCAATCGAACGTTCATGTGATTGGAAAAGTCAGGAGAGTGCAAAAGTACTGTTTTGTATCAGTTGGCAAGGTGCGCACACAATCCCAGTGTTGTACAGCTTGCTTCTTCACCTTCCCGAAGCTGCCGCTCGCTCCGGCTCCCGGAGCCGAAGATGCGGCTTCTTCGCACAAAGACGATTGTGGCGCACACAGTGCTCTCCTTAGCGCAGCTTCTGCCGAAAGACGCCCGGGAGCGGCTCTTAGCTCCACACAGCATCCTACCTTCGTCTTTAGCACCTCTTCTCATCTACATCTCGGCAAAAAGCTTTTCCAATATGTCTGGCTCGGAAAAACTGTGCCAGCACAGAAAACATCTCCCATCGTGTTCTAGACGTTGCACGGATTTCTGCCAAGTGTTTGGCAGGAAGAAAAGAAAAGTTGTCCAAAACAGCTTCCAATCGAATGTTCATGTGACTGGAAATGTCAAGAGAGTGCAACAGTACAGTTTTCTAATAGTTGGCAAGGTGCGCACACAATCCCAGTGTTGTACAGCTTGCTTCTTCACCTTCCCGAAGCTGCCGCTCTCTCCGGCTCCCGGAGCCGAAGATGCGGCTTCTTCGCGCAAAGACGATTGTGCCGCTCACAGTGCTCTCCTTAGCGCGGCTTCTGCCGAAAGACGCCCGGGAGCGGCTCTTAGCTCCGGACAGCATCCTACCTTCGTCTTTAGCGCCTCTTCTCATCTACATCTCGGCAAAAAGCTTTTCCACTATGTCTGGCTAGGAAAAACTGTGCCAGCACAGAAAACATCTCCCATCGTGTTCTAGACGTCGCACGGATGTCTGCCAAGTGTTTCGCAGGAAGAAAAGAAAAGTTGTCCAAAACAGCTTCCAATCGAATGTTCATGTGATTGGAAAAGTCAAGAGAGTGCAAAAGTACTCTTTTGTATCAGTTGGCAAGGTGCGCACACAATACCAGTGTTGTACAGCTTGCTTCTCCACCTTCCTGAAGCTGCCACTCTCTCCGGCTCCCGGAGCTGAAGAAGCGGCTTCTTTGCGCAAAGACGATTGTGTCGCTCACAGTGCTCTCCTTAGCGCGGCTTCTGCCGAAAGACGCCCGGGAGCGGCTCTTAGCTCCGGACAGCATCCAACCTTCGTCTTTAGCGCCTCTTCTCATCTACATCTCGGCAAAAAGCTTTTCCACTATGTCTGGCTAGGAAAAACTGTGCCAGCACAGAAAACATCTCCCATCGTGTTCTAGACGTTGCACGGATGTCTGCCAAGTGTTTTGCAGGAAGAAAAGAAAAATTGTCCAAAACAGCTTCCAATCGAATGTTCCTGTGATTGGAAAAGTCAGGAGAGAGCAAAAGTACTGTTTTCTAATAGTTGGCAAGGTGCGCACACAATCCCAGTGTTGTACAGCTTGCTTCTTCACCTTCCCGAAGCTGCCGCTCTCTCCGGCTCCCGGAGCCGAAGAAGCGGCTTCTTCGCGCAAAGACGATTGTGCCGCTCACAGTGCTCTCCTTAGCGCGGCTTCTGCCGAAAGACGCCCGGGAGCGGCTCTTAGCTCCGGACAGCATCCTACCTTCGTCTTTAGCGCCTCTTCTCATCTACATCTCGGCAAAAAGCTTTTCCACTATGTCTGGCTAGGAAAAACTGTGCCAGCACAGAAAACATCTCCCATCGTGTTCTAGACATTGCACGGATGTCTGCCAAGTGTTTGGCAGGAAGAAAAGAAAAGTTGTTCAAAACAGCTTCTAATCGAATGTTCATGTGACTGGAAAAGTCAGGAGAGTGCAAAAGTACTGTTTTGTATCAGTTGGCAAGGTGCGCACACAATCCCAGTGTTGTACAGCTTGCTTCTTCACCTTCCCGAAGCTGCCGCTCTCTCCGGCTCCCGGAGCCGAAGAAGCGGCATCTTCGCGCAAAGACGATTGTGTCGCTCACAGTGCTCTCCTTAGCGCGGCTTCTGCCGAAAGATGCCCGGGAGCGGCTTTTAGCCCCGGACAGCATCCTACCTTCGTCTTTAGCGTCTCTTCTCATCTACATCTCAGCAAAAAGCTTTTCCACTATGTCTGGCTAGGAAAAACTGTGCCAGCAGAGAAAACATCTCCCATCGTGTTCTAGACATTGCACGGAGGTCTGCCAAGTGTTCGGCAGGAAGAAAAGTTGTCCAAAACAGCTTCCAATCGAATGTTCATGTGACTGGAAAAGTCAGGAGAGTGCAAAAGAACTGTTTTCTAATAGTTGGCAAGGTGCGCACACAATCCCAGTGTTGTACAGCTTGCTTCTTCACCTTCCCGAAGCTGCCGCTCTCTCCGGCTCCCGGAGCCGAAGAAGCGGCTTCTTCGCGCAAAGACGATTGTGCCGCTCACAGTGCTCTCCTTAGCGCGGCTTCTGCCGAAAGACGCCCGGGAGCGGCTCTTAGCTCCGGACAGCATCCAACCTTCGTCTTTAGCGCCTCTTCTCATATACATCTTGGCAAAAAGCTTTTCCACTATGTCTGGCTAGGAAAAACTCGGCCAGAACAGAAAACATATCCCATTGCGTTCTAGACGTTGCACGGATGTCTGCCAAGTGTTTGGCAGGGAGAAAAGAAAAGTTGTCCAAAACAGCTTCCAATCGAATGTTCATGTGACTGGAAAAGTCAAGAGAGTGCAAAAGTACTCTTTTGTATCAGTTGGCAAGGTGCGCACACAATCCCAGTGTTGTACAGCTTGCTTCTTTACCTTTTCCAAGTTGCCGCTCTCTCCGACTCGAGGAGCCGAAGAAGCGGCTTCGTCGCGCAAAGACGATTGTGCCGCTCACAGTGCTCTCCTTAGCGCGGCTTCTGCCGAAAGACGCCCCGGGAGCGGCTCTTAGCTCCGGACAGCATCCTACCTTCGTCTTTAGCGCCTCTTCTCATCTACATCTTGGCAAAAAGCTTTTCCACTATGTCTGGCTAGGAAAAACTGTGCCAGCACAGAAAACATCTCCCATCGTGTTCTAGACGATGCACGGATGTCTGCCAAGTGTTTGGAAGGAAGAAAAGAAAAGTTGTCCAAAACAGCTTCCAATCGAATGTTCATGTGACTGGAAAAGTCAGGAGAGTGCAAAAGTACTGTTTTCTAATAGTTGGCAAGGTGCGCACACAATCCCAGTGTTTTACAGCTTGCTTCTTCACCTTCCCGAAGCTGCCGCTCTCTCCGGCTCCCGGAGCCAAAGATGCGGCTTCTTCGCGCAAAGACGATTGTGGCGCACACAGTGCTCTCCTTAGCGCGGCTTCTGCCGAAAGACGCCCGGGAGCGGCTCTTAGCTCCAGACAGCATCCTACCTTCGTCTTTAGCACCTCTTCTCATCTACATCTCGGCAAAAAGCTTTTCCACTATGTCTGGCTCGGAAAAACTGTGCCAGCACAGAAAACATCTCCCATCGTGTTCTAGACGTTGCACGGATTTCTGCCAAGTGTTTGGCAGGAAGAAAAGAAAAGTTGTCCAAAACAGCTTCCAATCGAATGTTCATGTGACTGGAAAAGTCAGGAGAGTGCAAAAGTACTGTTTTCTAATAGTTGGCAAGGTGCGCACACAATCCCAGTGTTGTACAGCTTGCTTCTTCACCTTCCCGAAGCTGCCGCTCTCTCCGGCTCCCATAGCTGAAGAAGTGGCTTCTTCGCGCAAAGACGATTGTGCCGCTCACAGTGCTCTCCTTAGCGCGGCTTCTGCCGAAAGACGCCCGGGAGCGGCTTTTAGCTCCGGACAGCATCCAACCTTCGTCTTTAGCGCCTCTTCTCATCTACATCTCGGCAAAAAGCTTTTCCACTATGTCTGGCTAGGAAAAACTGTGCCAGCACAGAAAACATCTCCCATCGTGTTCTAGACGTTGCACGGATGCCTGCCAAGTGTTTTGCAGGAAGAAAAGAAAAATTGTCCAAAACAGCTTCCAATCGAATGTTCATGTGATTGGAAAAGTCAGGAGAGTGCAAAAGTACTGTTTTCTAATAGTTGGCAAGGTGCGCACACAATCCCAGTGTTGTACAGCTTGCTTCTTCACCTTCCCGAAGCTGCCGCTCTCTCCGGCTCCCGGAGCCGAAGATGCGGCTTCTTCGCGCAAAGACGATTGTGCCGCTCACAGTGCTCTCCTTAGCGCGGCTTCTGCCGAAAGACGCCCGGGAGCGGCTCTTAGCTCCGGACAGCATCCTACCTTCGTCTTTAGCGCCTCTTCTCATCTACATCTCGGCAAAAAGCTTTTCCACTATGTCTGGCTAGGAAAAACTGTGCCAGCACAGAAAACATCTCCCATCGTGTTCTAGACGTTGCACGGATGTCTGCCAAGTGTTTGTCAGGAAGAAAAGAAAAGTTGTCCAAAACAGCTTCTAATCGAATGTTCATGTGATTGGAAAAGTCAGGAGAGTGCAAAAGTACTGTTTTCTAATAGTTGGCAAGGTGCGCACACAATCCCAGTGTTGTACAGCTGGCTTCTTCACCTTCCCGAAGCTGCCGCTCTCCCCGGCTCCCGGAGCCGAAGATGCGACTCCTTCGCGCAAAGACGATTGTGCCGCTCACAGTGCTCTCCTTAGCGCGGCTTCTGCCGAAAGACGCCCGGGAGCGGCTCTTAGCTCCGGACAGCATCCAACCTTCGTCTTTAGCGCCTCTTCTCATCTACATCTCGGCAAAAAGCTTTTCCACAATGTCTGGCTCGGAAAAACTGTGCCAGCACAGAAAACATCTCCCATCGTGTTCTAGACGTTGCACGGATATCTGCCAAGTGTTTGGCAGGAAGAAAAGAAAAGTTGTCCAAAACAGCTTCCAATCGAACGTTCATGTGATTGGAAAAGTCAGGAGAGTGCAAAAGTACTGTTTTGTATCAGTTGGCAAGGTGCGCACACAATCCCAGTGTTGTACAGCTTGCTTCTTCACCTTCCCGAAGCTGCCGCTCTCTCCGGCTCCCGGAGCCGAAGATGCGGCTTCTTCGCACAAAGACGATTGTGGCGCACACAGTGCTCTCCTTAGCGCAGCTTCTGCCGAAAGACGCCCGGGAGCGGCTCTTAGCTCCACACAGCATCCTACCTTCGTCTTTAGCACCTCTTCTCATCTACATCTCGGCAAAAAGCTTTTCCAATATGTCTGGCTCGGAAAAACTGTGCCAGCACAGAAAACATCTCCCATCGTGTTCTAGACGTTGCACGGATTTCTGCCAAGTGTTTTGCAGGAAGAAAAGAAAAGTTGTCCAAAACAGCTTCCAATCGAATATTCATGTGACTGGAAAAGTCAGGAGAGTGCAAAAGTACTGTTTTCTAATAGTTGGCAAGGTGCGCACACAATCCCAGTGTTGTACAGCTTGCTTCTTCACCTTCCCGAAGCTGCCGCTCTCTCCGGCTCCCGGAGCCAAAGATGCGGCTTCTTCGCGCAAAGACGATTGTGCCGCTCACAGTGCTCTCCTTAGCGCGGCTTCTGCCGAAAGACGCCCGGGAGCGGCTCTTAGCTCCGGACAGCATCCTACCTTCGTCTTTAGCGGCTCTTCTCATCTACATCTCGGCAAAAAGCTTTTCCACTATGTCTGACTAGGAAAAACTGTGCCAGCACAGAAAACATCTCCCATCGTGTTCTAGACGTTGCACGGATGTCTGCCAAGTGTTTTGCAGGAAGAAAAGAAAAATTGTCCAAAACAGCTTCCAATCGAATGTTCATGTGATTGGAAAAGTGAGGAGAGTGCAAAAGTACTGTTTTCTAATAGTTGGCAAGGTGCGCACACAATCCCAGTGTTGTACAGCTTGCTTCTTCACCTTCCCGAAGCTGCCGCTCTCTCCGGCTCCCGGAGCCAAAGAAGCGGCTTCTTCGCGCAAAGACGATTGTGCCGCTCACAGTGCTCTCCTTAGCGCGGCTTCTGCCGAAAGACGCCCGGGAGCGGCTCTTAGCTCCGGACAGCATCCTACCTTCGTCTTTAGCGCCTCTTCTCATATACATCTTGGCAAAAAGCTTTTCCACTATGTCTGGCTAGGAAAAACTCTGCCAGAACAGAAAACATCTCCCATTGCGTTCTAGACGTTGCACGGATGTCTGCCAAGTGTTTGGCAGGGAGAAAAGAAAAGTTGTCCAAAACAGCTTCCAATCGAATGTTCATGTGACTGGAAAAGTCAGGAGAGTGCAAAAGTACTGTTTTCTAATAGTTGGCAAGGTGCGCACACAATCCCAGTGTTGTACAGCTTGCTTCTTCACCTTCCCGAAGCTGCCGCTCTCTCCGGCTCCCGGAGCCGAAGAAGCGGCTTCTTCGCGCAAAGACGATTGTGGCGCACACAGTGCTCTCCTTAGCGCGGCTTCTGCCGAAAGACGCCCGGGAGCGGCTCTTAGCTCCAGACAGCATCCTACCTTCGTCTTTAGCACCTCTTCTCATCTACATCTCGGCAAAAAGCTTTTCCACTATGTCTGGCTCGGAAAAACTGTGCCAGCACAGAAAACATCTCCCATCGTGTTCTAGACGTTGCACGGATTTCTGCCAAGTGTTTGGCAGGAAGAAAAGAAAAGTTGTCCAAAACAGCTTCCAATCGAATGTTCATGTGACTGGAAAAGTCAGGAGAGTGCAAAAGTACTGTTTTCTAATAGTTGGCAAGGTGCGCACACAATCCCAGTGTTGTACAGCTTGCTTCTTCACCTTCCCGAAGCTGCCGCTCTCTCCGGCTCCCATAGCTGAAGAAGTGGCTTCTTCGCGCAAAGACGATTGTGCCGCTCACAGTGCTCTCCTTAGCGCGGCTTCTGCCGAAAGACGCCCGGGAGCGGCTTTTAGCTCCGGACAGCATCCAACCTTCGTCTTTAGCGCCTCTTCTCATCTACATCTCGGCAAAAAGCTTTTCCACTATGTCTGGCTAGGAAAAACTGTGCCAGCACAGAAAACATATCCCATCGTGTTCTAGACGTTGCACGGATGCCTGCCAAGTGTTTTGCAGGAAGAAAAGAAAAATTGTCCAAAACAGCTTCCAATCGAATGTTCATGTGATTGGAAAAGTCAGGAGAGTGCAAAAGTACTGTTTTCTAATAGTTGGCAAGGTGCGCACACAATCCCAGTGTTGTACAGCTTGCTTCTTCACCTTCCCGAAGCTGCCGCTCTCTCCGGCTCCCGGAGCCGAAGATGCGGCTTCTTCGCGCAAAGACGATTGTGCCGCTCACAGTGCTCTCCTTAGCGCGGCTTCTGCCGAAAGACGCCCGGGAGCGGCTCTTAGCTCCGGACAGCATCCTACCTTCGTCTTTAGCGCCTCTTCTCATCTACATCTCGGCAAAAAGCTTTTCCACTATGTCTGGCTAGGAAAAACTGTGCCAGCACAGAAAACATCTCCCATCGTGTTCTAGACGTTGCACGGATGTCTGCCAAGTGTTTGTCAGGAAGAAAAGAAAAGTTGTCCAAAACAGCTTCCAATCGAATGTTGATGTGATTGGAAAAGTCAGGAGAGTGCAAAAGTACTGTTTTCTAATAGTTGGCAAGGTGCGCACACAATCCCAGTGTTGTACAGCTGGCTTCTTCACCTTCCCGAAGCTGCCGCTCTCCCCGGCTCCCGGAGCCGAAGATGCGACTCCTTCGCGCAAAGACGATTGTGCCGCTCACAGTGCTCTCCTTAGCGCGGCTTCTGCCGAAAGACGCCCGGGAGCGGCTCTTAGCTCCGGACAGCATCCTACCTTCGTCTTTATCGCCTCTTCTCATATACATCTTGGAAAAAAGCTTTTCCACTATGTCTGGCTAGGAAAAACTAAGCCAGAACAGAAAACATCTCCCATCGTGTTCTAGACGTTGCACGGATTTCTGCCAAGTGTTTGGAAGGAAGAAAGAAAAAGTTGTCCAAAACAGCTTCCAATCGAATGTTCATGTGACTGGAAAAGTCAGGAGAGTGCAAAAGTACTGTTTTCTAATAGTTGGCAAGGTGCGCACACAATCCCAGTGTTGTACAGCTTGCTTCTTTACCTTTTCCAAGTTGCCGCTCTCCCCGGCTCCCGGAGCCGAAGAAGCGGCTTCTTCGCGCAAAGACGATTGTGCCGCTCACAGTGCTCTCCTTAGCGCGGCTTCTGCCGAAAGACGCCCGGGAGCGGCTCTTAGCTCCGGACAGCATCCTACCTTCGTCTTTAGCGCCTCTTCTCATCTACATCTTGGCAAAAAGCTTTTCCACTATGTCTGGCTAGGATAAACTGTGCCAGCACAGAAAACATCTCCCATCGTGTTCTAGACATTGCAAGGATGTCTGCCAAGTGTTTGTCAGGAAGAAAAGAAAAGTTGTCCAAAACAGCTTCTAATCGAATGTTCATGTGCCTGGAAAAGTCAGGATAGTGCAAAAGTACTGTTTTGTATCAGTTGGCAAGGTGCGCACACAATCCCAGTGTTGTACAGCTTGCTTCTTCACCTTCCCGAAGCTGCCGCTCTCTCCGGCTCCCGGAGCCGAAGAAGCGGCATCTTCGCGCAAAGACGATTGTGTCGCTCACAGTGCTCTCCTTAGCGCGGCTTCTGCCGAAAGACTCCCGGGAGCGGCTCTTAGCTCCGGACAGCATCCTACCTTCGTCTTTAGCGCCTCTTCTCATCTACATCTTGGCAAAAAGCTTTTCCACTATGTCTGGCTCGGAAAAACTGTGCCAGCACAGAAAACATCTCCCATCGTGTTCTAGACGTTGCACGGATTTCTGCCAAGTGTTTGGCAGGAAGAAAAGAAAAGTTGTCCAAAACAGCTTCCAATCGAATATTCATGTGACTGGAAAAGTCAGGAGAGTGCAAAAGTACTGTTTTCTAATAGTTGGCAAGGTGCGCACACAATCCCAGTGTTGTACAGCTTGCTTGTTTACCTTTTCCAAGTTGCCGCTCTCCCCGGCTCCCGGAGCCGAAGAAGCGGCTTCTTCGCGCAAAGACGATTGTGCCGCTCACAGTGCTCTCCTTAGCGCGGCTTCTGCCGAAAGACGTCCGGGAGCAGCTCTTAGCTCCGGACAGCATCCTACCTTCGTCTTTAGCGCCTCTTCTCATATACATCTTGGCAAAAAGCTTTTCCACTATGTCTGGCTAGGAAAAACTCTGCCAGAACAGAAAACATCTCCCATCGTGTTCTAGACGTTGCACGGATGTCTGCCAAGTGTTTGGCAGGAAGAAAAGAAAAGTTGTCCAAAACAGCTTCCAATCGAACGTTCATGTGATTGGAAAAGTGAGGAGAGTGCAAAAGTACTGTTTTCTAATAGTTGGCAAGGTGCGCACACAATCTCAGTGTTGTACAGCTTGCTTCTTCACCTTCCCGAAGCTGCCGCTCTCTCCGGCTCCCGGAGCCGAAGATGCGGCTTCTTCGCGCAAAGACGATTGTGCCACTCACAGTGCTCTCCTTAGCGCGGCTTCTGCCGAAAGACGCCCGGGAGCGGCTCTTAGCTCCGGACAGCATCCTACCTTCGTCTTTAGCGCCTCTTCTCATCTACATCTCGGGTAAAAGCTTTTCCACTATGTCTGCTAGGAAAAACTGTGCCAGCACAGAAAACATCTCCCATCGTGTTCTAGACGTTGCACGGATGTCTGCCAAGTGTTTTGCAGGAAGAAAAGAAAAATTGTCCAAAACAGCTTCCAATCGAACGTTCATGTGATTGGAAAAGTCAGGAGAGTGCAAAAGTACTGTTTTGTATCAGTTGGCAAGGTGCGCACACAATCCCAGTGTTGTACAGCTTGCTTCTTCACCTTCCCGGAGCTGCCACTCTCTCCGGCTCCCGGAGCCGAAGAAGCGGCTTCTTCGCGCAAAGACGATTGTGCCGCTCACAGTGCTCTCCTTAGCGCGGCTTCTGCCGAAGGACGCCCGGGAGCGGCTCTTAGCTCCGGACAGCATCCTACCTTCGTCTTTAGCGCCTCTTCTCATCTACATCTCGGCAAAAAGCTTTTCCACTATGTCTGGCTCGGAAAAACTGTGCCAGCACAGAAAACATCTCCCATCGTGTTCTAGACGTTGCACGGATTTCTGCCAAGTGTTTGGCAGGAAGAAAAGAAAAGTTGTCCAAAACAGCTTCCAATCGAATGTTCATGTGACTGGAAAAGTCAGGAGAGTGCAAAGGTACTGTTTTCTGTCAGTTGGCAAGGTGCGCACACAATGCCAGTCTTGTACAGCTTGCTTCTTCACCTTTCCGAAGCTGCCGCTCTCCCCGGCTCCCGGAGTCGAAGAAGCGGCTTCTTCGCGCAAAGACGATTGTGTCGCTCACAGTTCTCTCCTTAGCGCGGCTTCTGCCGAAAGACGCCCGGGAGCGGCTCTTAGCTCCGGACAGCATCCTACCTTCGTCATTAGCGCCTCTTCTCATCTACATCTCAGCAAAAAGCTTTTCCACTATGTCTGGCTAGGAAAAACTGTGCCAGCACAGAAAACATCTCCCATCGTGTTCTAGACGTTGCACGGATTTCTGCCAAGTGTTTGGCAGGAAGAAAAGAAAAGTTGTCCAAAACAGCTTCCAATCGAATGTTCATGTGACTGGAAAAGTCAGGAGAGTGCAAAAGTACTGTTTTCTAATAGTTGGCAAGGTGCGCACACAATCCCAGTGTTGTACAGCTTGCTTCTTCACCTTCCCGAAGCTGCCGCTCTCTCCGGCTCCCGGAGCTGAAGAAGCGGCTTCTTTGCGCAAAGACGATTGTGCCGCTCACAGTGCTCTCCTTTGCACGGCTTCTGCCGAAAGACGCCCGGGAGCGGCTCTTAGCTCCGGACAGCATCCAACCTTCGTCTTTAGCGCCTCTTCTCATCTACATCTCGGCAAAAAGCTTTTCCACTATGCCTGGCTAGGAAAAACTGTGCCAGCTCAGAAAACATCTCCCATCGTGTTCTAGACGTTGCACGGATGTCTGCCAAGTGTTTGGCAGGAAGAAAAGAAAAGTTGTCCAAAACAGATTCCGATCGAATGTTCATGCGATTGGAAAAGTCAGGACAGTGCAAAAGTACTGTTTTCTAATAGTTGGCAAGGTGCGCACACAATCCCAGTGTTTTACAGCTTGCTTCTTCACCTTCCCGAAGCTGCCGCTCTCTCCGGCTCCCGGAGCCGAAGATGCGGCTTCTTCGCGCAAAGACGATTGTGCCGCTCACAGTGCTCTCCTTAGCGCGGCTTCTGCTGAAGGACGCCCGGGAGCGGCTCTTAGCTCCGGACAGCATCCTACCTTCGTCTTTAGCGCCTCTTCTCATCTACATTTCGGCAAAAAGCTTTTCCACTATGTCTGGCTCGGAAAAACTGTGCCAGCACAGAAAACATCTCCCATCGTGTTCTAAACGTTGCACAGATGTCTGCCAAGTGTTTGGCAGGAAGAAAAGAAAAGTTGTCCAAAACAGCTTCCAATCGAACGTTCATGTGATTGGAAAAGTCAGGAGAGTGCAAAAGTACTGTTTTCTAATAGTTGGCAAGGTGCGCACACAATCCCAGTGTTGTACAGCTTGCTTCCTCACCTTCTTGAAGCTGCCGCTCTCTCCGGCTCCCGGAGCTAAAGAAGCGGCTTCTTCGCGCAAAGACGATTGTGCCGCTCACAGTGCTCTCCTTAGCGCGGCTTCTGCCGAAAGACGCCCGGGAGCGGCTCTTAGCTCCGGACAGCATCCTACCTTCATCTTTAGCGCCTCTTCTCATCTACATCTCGGCAAAAAGCTTTTCCACTATGTCTGGCTCGGAAAAACTGTGCCAGCACAGAAAACATCTCCCATCGTGTTCTAGACGTTGCACGGATATCTGCCAAGTGTTTGGCAGGAAGAAAAGAAAAGTTGTCCAAAACAGCTTCCAATCGAACGTTCATGTGATTGGAAAAGTCAGGAGAGTGCAAAAGTACTGTTTTGTATCAGTTGGCAAGGTGCGCACACAATCCCAGTGTTGTACAGCTTGCTTCTTCACCTTCCCGAAGCTGCCGCTCTCTCCGGCTCCCGGAGCCGAAGAAGCGGCTTCTTCGCGCAAAGACGATTGTGCCGCTCACAGTGCTCTCCTTAGCGCGGCTTCTGCCGAAAGACGCCCGGGAGCGGCTCTTAGCTCCGGACAGCATCCTACCTTCGTCTTTAGCGCCTCTTCTCATATACATCTTGGCAAAAAGCCTTTCCACTATGTCTGGCTAGGAAAAACTCTGCCAGAACAGAAAATATCTCCCATTGCGTTCTAGACGTTGCACGGATGTCTGCCAAGTGTTTGGCAGGGAGAAAAGAAAAGTTGTCCAAAACAGCTTCCAATCGAATGTTCATGTGTCTGGAAAAGTCAGGAGAGTGCAAAAGTACTGTTTTCTAATAGTTGGCAAGGTGCGCACACAATCCCAGTGTTGTACAGCTTGCTTCTTTACCTTTTCCAAGTTGCCGCTCTCTCCGGCTCGAGGAGCCGAAGAAGCGGCTTCTTCGCGCAAAGACGATTGTGTCGCTCACAGTGCTCTCCTTAGCGCGGCTTCTGCCGAAAGACGCCCCGGGAGCGGCTCTTAGCTCCGGACAGCATCCTACCTTCGTCTTTAGCGCGTCTTCTCATCTACATCTTGGCAAAAAGCTTTTCCACTATGTCTGGCTAGGAAAAACTGTGCCAGCACAGAAAACATCTCCCATCGTGTTCTAGACGATGCACGGATGTCTGCCAAGTGTTTGGCAGGAAGAAAAGAAAAGTTGTCCAAAACAGCTTCCAATCGAATGTTCATGTGACTGGAAAAGTCAGGAGAGTGCAAAAGTACTGTTTTCTAATAGTTGGCAAGGTGCGCACACAATCCCAGTGTTGTACAGCTTGCTTCTTCACCTTCCCGAAGCTGCCGCTCTCTCCGGCTCCCGGAGCCGAAGATGCGGCTTCTTCGCGCAAAGACGATTGTGCCGCTCACAGTGCTCTCCTTAGCGCGGCTTCTGCCGAAAGACGCCCGGGAGCGGATCTTAGCTCCGGACAGCATCCTACCTTCGTCTTTAGCGCCTCTTCTCATCTACATCTCGGCAAAAAGCTTTTCCACTATGTCTGGCTAGGAAAAACTGTGCCAGCACAGAAAACATCTCCCATCGTGTTCTAGACGTTGCACGGATGTCTGCCAAGTGTTTTGCAGGAAGAAAAGAAAAATTGTCCAAAACAGCTTCCAATCGAATGTTCATGTGATTGGAAAAGTGAGGAGAGTGCAAAAGTACTGTTTTCTAATAGTTGGCAAGGTGCGCACACAATCCCAGTGTTGTACAGCTTGCTTCTTCACCTTCCCGAAGCTGCCGCTCTCTCCGGCTCCCGGAGCCGAAGAAGCGGCTTCTTCGCGCAAAGACGATTGTGCCGCTCACAGTGCTCTCCTTAGCGCGGCTTCTGCCGAAAGACGCCCGGGAGCGGCTCTTAGCTCCGGACAGCATCCTACCTTCGTCTTTAGCGCCTCTTCTCATATACATCTTGGCAAAAAGCTTTTCCACTATGTCTGGCTAGGAAAAACTCTGCCAGAACAGAAAACATCTCCCATTGCGTTCTAGACGTTGCACGGATGTCTGCCAAGTGTTTGGCAGGGAGAAAAGAAAAGTTGTCCAAAACAGCTTCCAATCGAACGTTCATGTGACTGGAAAAGTCAGGAGAGTGCAAAAGTACTGTTTTCTAATAGTTGGCAAGGTGCGCACACAATCCCAGTGTTGTACAGCTTGCTTCTTCACCTTCCCGAAGCTGCCGCTCTCTCCGGCTCCCGGAGCCGAAGATGCGGCTTCTTCGCGCAAAGACGATTGTGCCGCTCACAGTGCTCTCCTTATCGCGGCTTCTGCCGAAAGACGCCCGGGAGCGGCTCTTAGCTCCGGACAGCATCCTACCTTCGTCTTTAGCGCCTCTTCTCATCTACATCTCGGCAAAAAGCTTTTCCACTATGTCTGGCTAGGAAAAACTGTGCCAGCACAGAAAACATCTCCCATCGTGTTCTAGACGTTGCACGGATGTCTACCAAGTGTTTCGCCGGAAGAAAAGAAAAGTTGTCCAAAACAGCTTCCAATCGAATGTTCATGTGATTGGAAAAGTCAAGAGAGTGCAAAAGTACTCTTTTGTATCAGTTGGCAAGGTGCGCACACAATCCCAGTGTTGTACAGCTTGCTTCTTCACCTTCCCGAGGCTGCCACTCTCTCCGGCTCCCGGAGCTGAAGAAGCGGCTTCTTTGCGCAAAGACGATTGTGTCGCTCACAGTGCTCTCCTTAGCGCGGCTTCTGCCGAAAGACGCCCGGGAGCGGCTCTTAGCTCCAGACAGCATCCAACCTTCGTCTTTAGCGCCTCTTCTCATCTACATCTCGGCAAAAAGCTTTTCCACAATGTCGGGCTAGGAAAAACTGTGCCAGCACAGAAAACATCTCCCATCGTGTTCTAGACGTTGCACGGATGTCTGCCAAGTGTTTTGCAGGAAGAAAAGAAAAATTGTCCAAAACAGCTTCCTATCGAATGTTCATGTGATTGGAAAAGTGAGGAGAGTGCAAAAGTACTGTTTTCTAATAGTTGGCAAGGTGCGCACACAATCCCAGTGTTGTACAGCTTGCTTCTTCACCTTCCCGAAGCTGCCGCTCTCTCCGGCTCCCGGAGCCGAAGAAGCGGCTTCTTCGCGCAAAGACGATTGTGCCGCTCACAGTGCTCTCCTTAGCGCGGCTTCTGCCGAAAGACGCCCGGGAGCGGCTCTTAGCTCCGGACAGCATCCTACCTTCGTCTTTAGCGCCTCTTCTCATATACATCTTGGCAAAAAGCTTTTCCACTATGTCTGGCTAGGAAAAACTCTGCCAGAACAGAAAACATCTCCCATTGCGTTCTAGACGTTGCACGGATGTCTGCCAAGTGTTTGGCAGGGAGAAAAGAAAAGTTGTCCAAAACAGCTTCCAATCGAATGTTCATGTGCCTGGAAAAGTCAGGATAGTGCAAAAGTACTGTTTTGTATCAGTTGGCAAGGTGCGCACACAATCCCAGTGTTGTACAGCTTGCTTCTTTACCTTTTCCAAGTTGCCGCTCTCTCCGGCTCGAGGAGCCGAAGAAGCGGCTTCTTCGCGCAAAGACGATTGTGCCGCTCACAGTGCTCTCCTTAGCGCGGCTTCTGCCGAAAGACGCCCCGGGAGCGGCTCTTAGCTCCGGACAGCATCCTACCTTCGTCTTTAGCGCGTCTTCTCATCTACATCTTGGCAAAAAGCTTTTCCACTATGTCTGGCTAGGAAAAACTGTGCCAGCACAGAAAACATCTCCCATCGTGTTCTAGACGATGCACGGATGTCTGCCAAGTTTTTGGCAAAAAGAAAAGAAAAATTGTCCAAAACAGCTTCCAATCGAATGTTCATGTGACTGGAAAAGTCAGGAGAGTGCAAAAGTACTGTTTTCTAATAGTTGGCAAGGTGCGCACACAATCCCAGTGTTGTACAGCTTGCTTCTTCACCTTCCCGAAGCTGCCGCTCTCTCCGGCTCCCGGAGCCGAAGATGCGGCTTCTTTGCGCAAAGACGATTGTGGCGCACACAGTGCTCTCCTTAGCGCAGCTTCTGCCGAAAGACGCCCGGGAGCGGCTCTTAGCTCCAGACAGCATCCTACCTTCGTCTTTAGCACCTCTTCTCATCTACATCTCGGCAAAAAGCTTTTCCACTATGTCTGGCTCGGAAAAACTGTGCCAGCACAGAAAACATCTCCCATCGTGTTCTAGACGTTGCACGGATTTCTGCCAAGTGTTTGGCAGGAAGAAAAGAAAAGTTGTCCAAAACAGCTTCCAATCGAACGTTCATGTGACTGGAAAAGTCAGGAGAGTGCAAAAGTACTGTTTTCTAATAGTTGGCAAGGTGCGCACACAATCCCAGTGTTGTACAGCTTGCTTCTTCACCTTCCCGAAGCTGCCGCTCTCTCCGGCTCCCATAGCTGAAGAAGTGGCTTCTTCGCGCAAAGACGATTGTGCCGCTCACAGTGCTCTCCTTAGCGCGGCTTCTGCCGAAAGACGCCCGGGAGCGGCTTTTAGCTCCGGACAGCATCCAACCTTCGTCTTTAGCGCCTCTTCTCATCTACATCTCGGCAAAAAGCTTTTCCACTATGTCTGGCTAGGAAAAACTGTGCCAGCACAGAAAACATCTCCCATCGTGTTCTAGACGTTGCACGGATGCCTGCCAAGTGTTTTGCAGGAAGAAAAGAAAAATTGTCCAAAACAGCTTCCAATCGAATGTTCATGTGATTGGAAAAGTCAGGAGAGTGCAAAAGTACTGTTTTCTAATAGTTGGCAAGGTGCGCACACAATCCCAGTGTTGTACAGCTTGCTTCTTCACCTTCCCGAAGCTGCCGCTCTCTCCGGCTCCCGGAGCTGAAGATGCGGCTTCTTCGCGCAAAGACGATTGTGCCGCTCACAGTGCTCTCCTTAGCGCGGCTTCTGCCGAAAGACGCCCGGGAGCGGCTCTTAGCTCCGGACAGCATCCTACCTTCGTCTTTAGCGCCTCTTCTCATCTACATCTCGGCAAAAAGCTTTTCCACTATGTCTGGCTAGGAAAAACTGTGCCAGCACAGAAAACATCTCCCATCGTGTTCTAGACGTTGCACGGATGTCTGCCAAGTGTTTGTCAGGAAGAAAAGAAAAGTTGTCCAAAACAGCTTCTAATCGAATGTTCATGTGATTGGAAAAGTCAGGAGAGTGCAAAAGTACTGTTTTCTAATAGTTGGCAAGGTGCGCACACAATCCCAGTGTTGTACAGCTTGCTTCTTCACCTTCCCGAAGCTGCCGCTCTCTCCGGCTCCCGGAGCCGAAGATGCGGCTTCTTCGCGCAAAGACGATTGTGCCGCTCACAGTGCTCTCCTTAGCGCGGCTTCTGCCGAAAGACGCCCGGGAGCGGCTCTTAGCTCCGGACAGCATCCTACCTTCGTCTTTAGCGGCTCTTCTCATCTACATCTCGGCAAAAAGCTTTTCCACTATGTCTGACTAGGAAAAACTGTGCCAGCACAGAAAACATCTCCCATCGTGTTCTAGACGTTGCACGGATGTCTGCCAAGTGTTTGGCAGGAAGAAAAGAAAAGTTGTCCAAAACAGCTTCCAATCGAATGTTCATGTGATTGGAAAAGTGAGGAGAGTGCAAAAGTACTGTTTTCTAATAGTTGGCAAGGTGCGCACACAATCCCAGTGTTGTACAGCTTGCTTCTTCACCTTCCCGAAGCTGCCGCTCTCTCCGGCTCCCGGAGCCAAAGAAGCGGCTTCTTCGCGCAAAGACGATTGTGCCGCTCACAGTGCTCTCCTTAGCGCGGCTTCTGCCGAAAGACGCCCGGGAGCGGCTCTTAGCTCCGGACAGCATCCTACCTTCGTCTTTAGCGCCTCTTCTCATATACATCTTGGCAAAAAGCTTTTCCACTATGTCTGGCTAGGAAAAACTCTGCCAGAACAGAAAACATCTCCCATTGCGTTCTAGACGTTGCACGGATGTCTGCCAAGTGTTTGGCAGGGAGAAAAGAAAAGTTGTCCAAAACAGCTTCCAATCGAATGTTCATGTGACTGGAAAAGTCAGGAGAGTGCAAAAGTACTGTTTTCTAATAGTTGGCAAGGTGCGCACACAATCCCAGTGTTGTACAGCTTGCTTCTTCACCTTCCCGAAGCTGCCGCTCTCTCCGGCTCCCGGAGCCGAAGAAGCGGCTTCTTCGCGCAAAGACGATTGTGCCGCTCACAGTGCTCTCCTTAGCGCGGCTTCTGCCGAAAGACGCCCGGGAGCGGCTCTTAGCTCCGGACAGCATCCTACCTTCGTCTTTAGCGCCTCTTCTCATATACATCTTGGCAAAAAGCTTTTCCACTATGTCTGGCTAGGAAAAACTCTGCCAGAACAGAAAACATCTCCCATTGCGTTCTAGACGTTGCACGGATGTCTGCCAAGTGTTTGGCAGGGAGAAAAGAAAAGTTGTCCAAAACAGCTTCCAATCGAATGTTCATGTGACTGGAAAAGTCAGGAGAGTGCAAAAGTACTGTTTTCTAATAGTTGGCAAGGTGCGCACACAATCCCAGTGTTGTACAGCTTGCTTCTTTACCTTTTCCAAGTTGCCGCTCTCTCCGGCTCGAGGAGCCGAAGAAGCGGCTTCGTCACGCAAAGACGATTGTGCCGCTCACAGTGCTCTCCTTAGCGCGGCTTCTGCCGAAAGACGCCCCGGGAGCGGCTCTTAGCTCCGGACAGCATCCTACCTTCGTCTTTAGCGCGTCTTCTCATCTACATCTTGGCAAAAAGCTTTTCCACTATGTCTGGCTAGGAAAAACTGTGCCAGCACAGAAAACATCTCCCATTGTGTTCTAGACGATGCACGGATGTCTGCCAAGTGTTTGGAAGGAAGAAAAGAAAAGTTGTCCAAAACAGCTTCCAATCGAATGTTCATGTGACTGGAAAAGTCAGGAGAGTGCAAAAGTACTGTTTTCTAATAGTTGGCAAGGTGCGCACACAATCCCAGTGTTGTACAGCTTGCTTCTTCACCTTCCCGAAGCTGCCGCTCTCTCCGGCTCCCGGAGCCGAAGATGCGGCTTCTTCGCACAAAGACGATTGTGGCGCACACAGTGCTCTCCTTAGCGCGGCTTCTGCCGAAAGACGCCCGGGAGCGGCTCTTAGCTCCAGACAGCATCCTACCTTCGTCTTTAGCACCTCTTCTCATCTACATCTCGGCAAAAAGCTTTTCCACTATGTCTGGCTAGGAAAAACTGTGCCAGCACAGAAAACATCTCCCATCGTGTTCTAGACGTTGCACGGATGCCTGCCAAGTGTTTTGCAGGAAGAAAAGAAAAATTGTCCAAAACAGCTTCCAATCGAATGTTCATGTGATTGGAAAAGTCAGGAGAGTGCAAAAGTACTGTTTTCTAATAGTTGGCAAGGTGCGCACACAATCCCAGTGTTGTACAGCTTGCTTCTTCACCTTCCCGAAGCTGCCGCTCTCTCCGGCTCCCGGAGCCGAAGATGCGGCTTCTTCGCGCAAAGACGATTGTGCCGCTCACAGTGCTCTCCTTAGCGCGGCTTCTGCCGAAAGACGCCCGGGAGCGGCTCTTAGCTCCGGACAGCATCCTACCTTCGTCTTTAGCGCCTCTTCTCATCTACATCTCGGCAAAAAGCTTTTCCACTATGTCTGGCTAGGAAAAACTGTGCCAGCACAGAAAACATCTCCCATCGTGTTCTAGACGTTGCACGGATGTCTGCCAAGTGTTTGTCAGGAAGAAAAGAAAAGTTGTCCAAAACAGCTTCTAATCGAATGTTCATGTGATTGGAAAAGTCAGGAGAGTGCAAAAGTACTGTTTTCTAATAGTTGGCAAGGTGCGCACACAATCCCAGTGTTGTACAGCTGGCTTCTTCACCTTCCCGAAGCTGCCGCTCTCCCCGGCTCCCGGAGCCGAAGATGCGACTCCTTCGCGCAAAGACGATTGTGCCGCTCACAGTGCTCTCCTTAGCGCGGCTTCTGCCGAAAGACGCCCGGGAGCGGCTCTTAGCTCCGGACAGCATCCTACCTTCGTCTTTATCGCCTCTTCTCATCTACATCTCAGCAAAAAGCTTTTCCACTATGTCTGGCTAGGAAAAACTAAGCCAGAACAGAAAACATCTCCCATCGTGTTCTAGACGTTGCACGGATTTCTGCCAAGTGTTTGGAAGGAAGAAAAGAAAAGTTGTCCAAAACAGCTTCCAATCGAATGTTCATGTGACTGGAAAAGTCAGGAGAGTGCAAAAGTACTGTTTTCTAATAGTTGGCAAGGTGCGCACACAATCCCAGTGTTGTACAGCTTGCTTCTTTACCTTTTCCAAGTTGCCGCTCTCCCCGGCTCCCGGAGCCGAAGAAGCGGCTTCTTCGCGCAAAGACGATTGTGCCGCTCACAGTGCTCTCCTTAGCGCGGCTTCTGCCGAAAGACGCCCGGGAGCGGCTCTTAGCTCCGGACAGCATCCTACCTTCGTCTTTAGCGCCTCTTCTCATCTACATCTTGGCAAAAAGCTTTTCCACTATGTCTGGCTAGGATAAACTGTGCCAGCACAGAAAACATCTCCCATCGTGTTCTAGACATTGCAAGGATGTCTGCCAAGTGTTTGTCAGGAAGAAAAGAAAAGTTGTCCAAAACAGCTTCTAATCGAATGTTCATGTGCCTGGAAAAGTCAGGATAGTGCAAAAGTACTGTTTTGTATCAGTTGGCAAGGTGCGCACACAATCCCAGTGTTGTACAGCTTGCTTCTTCACCTTCCCGAAGCTGCCGCTCTCTCCGGCTCCCGGAGCCGAAGAAGCGGCATCTTCGCGCAAAGACGATTGTGTCGCTCACAGTGCTCTCCTTAGCGCGGCTTCTGCCGAAAGACTCCCGGGAGCGGCTCTTAGCTCCGGACAGCATCCTACCTTCGTCTTTAGCGCCTCTTCTCATCTACATCTTGGCAAAAAGCTTTTCCACTATGTCTGGCTCGGAAAAACTGTGCCAGCACAGAAAACATCTCCCATCGTGTTCTAGACGTTGCACGGATTTCTGCCAAGTGTTTGGCAGGAAGAAAAGAAAAGTTGTCCAAAACAGCTTCCAATCGAATATTCATGTGACTGGAAAAGTCAGGAGAGTGCAAAAGTACTGTTTTCTAATAGTTGGCAAGGTGCGCACACAATCCCAGTGTTGTACAGCTTGCTTGTTTACCTTTTCCAAGTTGCCGCTCTCCCCGGCTCCCGGAGCCGAAGAAGCGGCTTCTTCGCGCAAAGACGATTGTGCCGCTCACAGTGCTCTCCTTAGCGCGGCTTCTGCCGAAAGACGTCCGGGAGCAGCTCTTAGCTCCGGACAGCATCCTACCTTCGTCTTTAGCGCCTCTTCTCATATACATCTTGGCAAAAAGCTTTTCCACTATGTCTGGCTAGGAAAAACTCTGCCAGAACAGAAAACATCTCCCATCGTGTTCTAGACGTTGCACGGATGTCTGCCAAGTGTTTGGCAGGAAGAAAAGAAAAGTTGTCCAAAACAGCTTCCAATCGAACGTTCATGTGATTGGAAAAGTGAGGAGAGTGCAAAAGTACTGTTTTCTAATAGTTGGCAAGGTGCGCACACAATCTCAGTGTTGTACAGCTTGCTTCTTCACCTTCCCGAAGCTGCCGCTCTCTCCGGTTTCCGGAGCCGAAGATGCGGCTTCTTCGCGCAAAGACGATTGTGCCACTCACAGTGCTCTCCTTAGCGCGGCTTCTGCCGAAAGACGCCCGGGAGCGGCTCTTAGCTCCGGACAGCATCCTACCTTCGTCTTTAGCGCCTCTTCTCATCTACATCTCGGGTAAAAGCTTTTCCACTATGTCTGGCTAGGAAAAACTGTGCCAGCACAGAAAACATCTCCCATCGTGTTCTAGACGTTGCACGGATGTCTGCCAAGTGTTTTGCAGGAAGAAAAGAAAAATTGTCCAAAACAGCTTCCAATCGAACGTTCATGTGATTGGAAAAGTCAGGAGAGTGCAAAAGTACTGTTTTGTATCAGTTGGCAAGGTGCGCACACAATCCCAGTGTTGTACAGCTTGCTTCTTCACCTTCCCGGAGCTGCCACTCTCTCCGGCTCCCGGAGCCGAAGAAGCGGCTTCTTCGCGCAAAGACGATTGTGCCGCTCACAGTGCTCTCCTTAGCGCGGCTTCTGCCGAAGGACGCCCGGGAGCGGCTCTTAGCTCCGGACAGCATCCTACCTTCGTCTTTAGCGCCTCTTCTCATCTACATCTCGGCAAAAAGCTTTTCCACTATGTCTGGCTCGGAAAAACTGTGCCAGCACAGAAAACATCTCCCATCGTGTTCTAGACGTTGCACGGATTTCTGCCAAGTGTTTGGCAGGAAGAAAAGAAAAGTTGTCCAAAACAGCTTCCAATCGAATGTTCATGTGACTGGAAAAGTCAGGAGAGTGCAAAGGTACTGTTTTCTGTCAGTTGGCAAGGTGCGCACACAATGCCAGTCTTGTACAGCTTGCTTCTTCACCTTTCCGAAGCTGCCGCTCTCCCCGGCTCCCGGAGTCGAAGAAGCGGCTTCTTCGCGCAAAGACGATTGTGTCGCTCACAGTTCTCTCCTTAGCGCGGCTTCTGCCGAAAGACGCCCGGGAGCGGCTCTTAGCTCTGGACAGCATCCTACCTTCGTCATTAGCGCCTCTTCTCATCTACATCTCAGCAAAAAGCTTTTCCACTATGTCTGGCTAGGAAAAACTGTGCCAGCACAGAAAACATCTCCCATCGTGTTCTAGACGTTGCACGGATTTCTGCCAAGTGTTTGGCAGGAAGAAAAGAAAAGTTGTCCAAAACAGCTTCCAATCGAATGTTCATGTGATTGGAAAAGTCAGGAGAGTGCAAAAGTACTGTTTTCTAATAGTTGGCAAGGTGCGCACACAATCCCAGTGTTGTACAGCTGGCTTCTTCACCTTCCCGAAGCTGCCGCTCTCCCCGGCTCCCGGAGCCGAAGATGCGACTCCTTCGCGCAAAGACGATTGTGCCGCTCACAGTGCTCTCCTTAGCGCGGCTTCTGCCGAAAGACGCCCGGGAGCGGCTCTTAGCTCCGGACAGCATCCTACCTTCGTCTTTATCGCCTCTTCTCATCTACATCTCAGCAAAAAGCTTTTCCACTATGTCTGGCTAGGAAAAACTAAGCCAGAACAGAAAACATCTCCCATCGTGTTCTAGACGTTGCATGGATTTCTGCCAAGTGTTTGGAAGGAAGAAAAGAAAAGTTGTCCAAAACAGCTTCCAATCGAATGTTCATGTGACTGGAAAAGTCAGGAGAGTGCAAAAGTACTGTTTTCTAATAGTTGGCAAGGTGCGCACACAATCCCAGTGTTGTACAGCTTGCTTCTTTACCTTTTCCAAGTTGCCGCTCTCCCCGGCTCCCGGAGCCGAAGAAGCGGCTTCTTCGCGCAAAGACGATTGTGCCGCTCACAGTGCTCTCCTTAGCGCGGCTTCTGCCGAAAGACGCCCGGGAGCGGCTCTTAGCTCCGGACAGCATCCTACCTTCGTCTTTAGCGCCTCTTCTCATCTACATCTTGGCAAAAAGCTTTTCCACTATGTCTGGCTAGGATAAACTGTGCCAGCACAGAAAACATCTCCCATCGTGTTCTAGACATTGCAAGGATGTCTGCCAAGTGTTTGTCAGGAAGAAAAGAAAAGTTGTCCAAAACAGCTTCTAATCGAATGTTCATGTGCCTGGAAAAGTCAGGATAGTGCAAAAGTACTGTTTTGTATCAGTTGGCAAGGTGCGCACACAATCCCAGTGTTGTACAGCTTGCTTCTTCACCTTCCCGAAGCTGCCGCTCTCTCCGGCTCCCGGAGCCGAAGAAGCGGCATCTTCGCGCAAAGACGATTGTGTCGCTCACAGTGCTCTCCTTAGCGCGGCTTCTGCCGAAAGACTCCCGGGAGCGGCTCTTAGCTCCGGACAGCATCCTACCTTCGTCTTTAGCGCCTCTTCTCATCTACATCTTGGCAAAAAGCTTTTCCACTATGTCTGGCTCGGAAAAACTGTGCCAGCACAGAAAACATCTCCCATCGTGTTCTAGACGTTGCACGGATTTCTGCCAAGTGTTTGGCAGGAAGAAAAGAAAAGTTGTCCAAAACAGCTTCCAATCGAATATTCATGTGACTGGAAAAGTCAGGAGAGTGCAAAAGTACTGTTTTCTAATAGTTGGCAAGGTGCGCACACAATCCCAGTGTTGTACAGCTTGCTTGTTTACCTTTTCCAAGTTGCCGCTCTCCCCGGCTCCCGGAGCCGAAGAAGCGGCTTCTTCGCGCAAAGACGATTGTGCCGCTCACAGTGCTCTCCTTAGCGCGGCTTCTGCCGAAAGACGTCCGGGAGCAGCTCTTAGCTCCGGACAGCATCCTACCTTCGTCTTTAGCGCCTCTTCTCATATACATCTTGGCAAAAAGCTTTTCCACTATGTCTGGCTAGGAAAAACTCTGCCAGAACAGAAAACATCTCCCATCGTGTTCTAGACGTTGCACGGATGTCTGCCAAGTGTTTGGCAGGAAGAAAAGAAAAGTTGTCCAAAACAGCTTCCAATCGAACGTTCATGTGATTGGAAAAGTGAGGAGAGTGCAAAAGTACTGTTTTCTAATAGTTGGCAAGGTGCGCACACAATCTCAGTGTTGTACAGCTTGCTTCTTCACCTTCCCGAAGCTGCCGCTCTCTCCGGTTTCCGGAGCCGAAGATGCGGCTTCTTCGCGCAAAGACGATTGTGCCACTCACAGTGCTCTCCTTAGCGCGGCTTCTGCCGAAAGACGCCCGGGAGCGGCTCTTAGCTCCGGACAGCATCCTACCTTCGTCTTTAGCGCCTCTTCTCATCTACATCTCGGGTAAAAGCTTTTCCACTATGTCTGGCTAGGAAAAACTGTGCCAGCACAGAAAACATCTCCCATCGTGTTCTAGACGTTGCACGGATGTCTGCCAAGTGTTTTGCAGGAAGAAAAGAAAAATTGTCCAAAACAGCTTCCAATCGAACGTTCATGTGATTGGAAAAGTCAGGAGAGTGCAAAAGTACTGTTTTGTATCAGTTGGCAAGGTGCGCACACAATCCCAGTGTTGTACAGCTTGCTTCTTCACCTTCCCGGAGCTGCGACTCTCTCCGGCTCCCGGAGCCGAAGAAGCGGCTTCTTCGCGCAAAGACGATTGTGCCGCTCACAGTGCTCTCCTTAGCGCGGCTTCTGCCGAAGGACGCCCGGGAGCGGCTCTTAGCTCCGGACAGCATCCTACCTTCGTCTTTAGCGCCTCTTCTCATCTACATCTCGGCAAAAAGCTTTTCCACTATGTCTGGCTCGGAAAAACTGTGCCAGCACAGAAAACATCTCCCATCGTGTTCTAGACGTTGCACGGATTTCTGCCAAGTGTTTGGCAGGAAGAAAAGAAAAGTTGTCCAAAACAGCTTCCAATCGAATGTTCATGTGACTGGAAAAGTCAGGAGAGTGCAAAGGTACTGTTTTCTGTCAGTTGGCAAGGTGCGCACACAATGCCAGTCTTGTACAGCTTGCTTCTTCACCTTTCCGAAGCTGCCGCTCTCCCCGGCTCCCGGAGTCGAAGAAGCGGCTTCTTCGCGCAAAGACGATTGTGTCGCTCACAGTTCTCTCCTTAGCGCGGCTTCTGCCGAAAGACGCCCGGGAGCGGCTCTTAGCTCCGGACAGCATCCTACCTTCGTCATTAGCGCCTCTTCTCATCTACATCTCAGCAAAAAGCTTTTCCACTATGTCTGGCTAGGAAAAACTGTGCCAGCACAGAAAACATCTCCCATCGTGTTCTAGACGTTGCACGGATTTCTGCCAAGTGTTTGGCAGGAAGAAAAGAAAAGTTGTCCAAAACAGCTTCCAATCGAATGTTCATGTGACTGGAAAAGTCAGGAGAGTGCAAAAGTACTGTTTTCTAATAGTTGGCAAGGTGCGCACACAATCCCAGTGTTGTACAGCTTGCTTCTTCACCTTCCCGAAGCTGCCGCTCTCTCCGGCTCCCGGAGCTGAAGAAGCGGCTTCTTTGCGCAAAGACGATTGTGCCGCTCACAGTGCTCTCCTTTGCACGGCTTCTGCCGAAAGACGCCCGGGAGCGGCTCTTAGCTCCGGACAGCATCCAACCTTCGTCTTTAGCGCCTCTTCTCATCTACATCTCGGCAAAAAGCTTTTCCACTATGCCTGGCTAGGAAAAACTGTGCCAGCTCAGAAAACATCTCCCATCGTGTTCTAGACGTTGCACGGATGTCTGCCAAGTGTTTGGCAGGAAGAAAAGAAAAGTTGTCCAAAACAGATTCCGATCGAATGTTCATGCGATTGGAAAAGTCAGGACAGTGCAAAAGTACTGTTTTCTAATAGTTGGCAAGGTGCGCACACAATCCCAGTGTTTTACAGCTTGCTTCTTCACCTTCCCGAAGCTGCCGCTCTCTCCGGCTCCCGGAGCCGAAGATGCGGCTTCTTCGCGCAAAGACGATTGTGCCGCTCACAGTGCTCTCCTTAGCGCGGCTTCTGCTGAAGGACGCCCGGGAGCGGCTCTTAGCTCCGGACAGCATCCTACCTTCGTCTTTAGCGCCTCTTCTCATCTACATTTCGGCAAAAAGCTTTTCCACTATGTCTGGCTCGGAAAAACTGTGCCAGCACAGAAAACATCTCCCATCGTGTTCTAAACGTTGCACAGATGTCTGCCAAGTGTTTGGCAGGAAGAAAAGAAAAGTTGTCCAAAACAGCTTCCAATCGAACGTTCATGTGATTGGAAAAGTCAGGAGAGTGCAAAAGTACTGTTTTCTAATAGTTGGCAAGGTGCGCACACAATCCCAGTGTTGTACAGCTTGCTTCCTCACCTTCTTGAAGCTGCCGCTCTCTCCGGCTCCCGGAGCTAAAGAAGCGGCTTCTTCGCGCAAAGACGATTGTGCCGCTCACAGTGCTCTCCTTAGCGCGGCTTCTGCCGAAAGACGCCCGGGAGCGGCTCTTAGCTCCGGACAGCATCCTACCTTCATCTTTAGCGCCTCTTCTCATCTACATCTCGGCAAAAAGCTTTTCCACTATGTCTGGCTCGGAAAAACTGTGCCAGCACAGAAAACATCTCCCATCGTGTTCTAGACGTTGCACGGATATCTGCCAAGTGTTTGGCAGGAAGAAAAGAAAAGTTGTCCAAAACAGCTTCCAATCGAACGTTCATGTGATTGGAAAAGTCAGGAGAGTGCAAAAGTACTGTTTTGTATCAGTTGGCAAGGTGCGCACACAATCCCAGTGTTGTACAGCTTGCTTCTTCACCTTCCCGAAGCTGCCGCTCTCTCCGGCTCCCGGAGCCGAAGAAGCGGCTTCTTCGCGCAAAGACGATTGTGCCGCTCACAGTGCTCTCCTTAGCGCGGCTTCTGCCGAAAGACGCCCGGGAGCGGCTCTTAGCTCCGGACAGCATCCTACCTTCGTCTTTAGCGCCTCTTCTCATATACATCTTGGCAAAAAGCCTTTCCACTATGTCTGGCTAGGAAAAACTCTGCCAGAACAGAAAATATCTCCCATTGCGTTCTAGACGTTGCACGGATGTCTGCCAAGTGTTTGGCAGGGAGAAAAGAAAAGTTGTCCAAAACAGCTTCCAATCGAATGTTCATGTGTCTGGAAAAGTCAGGAGAGTGCAAAAGTACTGTTTTCTAATAGTTGGCAAGGTGCGCACACAATCCCAGTGTTGTACAGCTTGCTTCTTTACCTTTTCCAAGTTGCCGCTCTCTCCGGCTCGAGGAGCCGAAGAAGCGGCTTCTTCGCGCAAAGACGATTGTGTCGCTCACAGTGCTCTCCTTAGCGCGGCTTCTGCCGAAAGACGCCCCGGGAGCGGCTCTTAGCTCCGGACAGCATCCTACCTTCGTCTTTAGCGCGTCTTCTCATCTACATCTTGGCAAAAAGCTTTTCCACTATGTCTGGCTAGGAAAAACTGTGCCAGCACAGAAAACATCTCCCATCGTGTTCTAGACGATGCACGGATGTCTGCCAAGTGTTTGGCAGGAAGAAAAGAAAAGTTGTCCAAAACAGCTTCCAATCGAATGTTCATGTGACTGGAAAAGTCAGGAGAGTGCAAAAGTACTGTTTTCTAATAGTTGGCAAGGTGCGCACACAATCCCAGTGTTGTACAGCTTGCTTCTTCACCTTCCCGAAGCTGCCGCTCTCTCCGGCTCCCGGAGCCGAAGAAGCGGCTTCTTCGCGCAAAGACGATTGTGCCGCTCACAGTGCTCTCCTTAGCGCGGCTTCTGCCGAAAGACGCCCGGGAGCGGATCTTAGCTCCGGACAGCATCCTACCTTCGTCTTTAGCGCCTCTTCTCATCTACATCTCGGCAAAAAGCTTTTCCACTATGTCTGGCTAGGAAAAACTGTGCCAGCACAGAAAACATCTCCCATCGTGTTCTAGACGTTGCACGGATGTCTGCCAAGTGTTTTGCAGGAAGAAAAGAAAAATTGTCCAAAACAGCTTCCAATCGAATGTTCATGTGATTGGAAAAGTGAGGAGAGTGCAAAAGTACTGTTTTCTAATAGTTGGCAAGGTGCGCACACAATCCCAGTGTTGTACAGCTTGCTTCTTCACCTTCCCGAAGCTGCCGCTCTCTCCGGCTCCCGGAGCCGAAGATGCGGCTTCTTCGCGCAAAGACGATTGTGCCGCTCACAGTGCTCTCCTTATCGCGGCTTCTGCCGAAAGACGCCCGGGAGCGGCTCTTAGCTCCGGACAGCATCCTACCTTCGTCTTTAGCGCCTCTTCTCATCTACATCTCGGCAAAAAGCTTTTCCACTATGTCTGGCTAGGAAAAACTCTGCCAGAACAGAAAACATCTCCCATTGCGTTCTAGACGTTGCACGGATGTCTGCCAAGTGTTTGGCAGGGAGAAAAGAAAAGTTGTCCAAAACAGCTTCCAATCGAACGTTCATGTGACTGGAAAAGTCAGGAGAGTGCAAAAGTACTGTTTTCTAATAGTTGGCAAGGTGCGCACACAATCCCAGTGTTGTACAGCTTGCTTCTTCACCTTCCCGAAGCTGCCGTTCTCTCCGGCTCCCGGAGCCGAAGATGCGGCTTCTTCGCGCAAAGACGATTGTGCCGCTCACAGTGCTCTCCTTATCGCGGCTTCTGCCGAAAGACGCCCGGGAGCGGCTCTTAGCTCCGGACAGCATCCTACCTTCGTCTTTAGCGCCTCTTCTCATCTACATCTCGGCAAAAAGCTTTTCCACTATGTCTGGCTAGGAAAAACTGTGCCAGCACAGAAAACATCTCCCATCGTGTTCTAGACGTTGCACGGATGTCTACCAAGTGTTTCGCCGGAAGAAAAGAAAAGTTGTCCAAAACAGCTTCCAATCGAATGTTCATGTGATTGGAAAAGTCAAGAGAGTGCAAAAGTACTCTTTTGTATCAGTTGGCAAGGTGCGCACACAATCCCAGTGTTGTACAGCTTGCTTCTTCACCTTCCCGAGGCTGCCACTCTCTCCGGCTCCCGGAGCTGAAGAAGCGGCTTCTTTGCGCAAAGACGATTGTGTCGCTCACAGTGCTCTCCTTAGCGCGGCTTCTGCCGAAAGACGCCCGGGAGCGGCTCTTAGCTCCAGACAGCATCCAACCTTCGTCTTTAGCGCCTCTTCTCATCTACATCTCGGCAAAAAGCTTTTCCACAATGTCGGGCTAGGAAAAACTGTGCCAGCACAGAAAACATCTCCCATCGTGTTCTAGACGTTGCACGGATGTCTGCCAAGTGTTTGGCAGGAAGAAAAGAAAAATTGTCCAAAACAGCTTCCTATCGAATGTTCATGTGATTGGAAAAGTGAGGAGAGTGCAAAAGTACTGTTTTCTAATAGTTGGCAAGGTGCGCACACAATCCCAGTGTTGTACAGCTTGCTTCTTCACCTTCCCGAAGCTGCCGCTCTCTCCGGCTCCCGGAGCCGAAGAAGCGGCTTCTTCGCGCAAAGACGATTGTGCCGCTCACAGTGCTCTCCTTAGCGCGGCTTCTGCCGAAAGACGCCCGGGAGCGGCTCTTAGCTCCGGACAGCATCCTACCTTCGTCTTTAGCGCCTCTTCTCATATACATCTTGGCAAAAAGCTTTTCCACTATGTCTGGCTAGGAAAAACTCTGCCAGAACAGAAAACATCTCCCATTGCGTTCTAGACGTTGCACGGATGTCTGCCAAGTGTTTGGCAGGGAGAAAAGAAAAGTTGTCCAAAACAGCTTCCAATCGAATGTTCATGTGACTGGAAAAGTCAGGAGAGTGCAAAAGTACTGTTTTCTAATAGTTGGCAAGGTGCGCACACAATCCCAGTGTTGTACAGCTTGCTTCTTTACCTTTTCCAAGTTGCCGCTCTCTCCGGCTCGAGGAGCCGAAGAAGCGGCTTCTTCGCGCAAAGACGATTGTGCCGCTCACAGTGCTCTCCTTAGCGCGGCTTCTGCCGAAAGACGCCCCGGGAGCGGCTCTTAGCTCCGGACAGCATCCTACCTTCGTCTTTAGCGCGTCTTCTCATCTACATCTTGGCAAAAAGCTTTTCCACTATGTCTGGCTAGGAAAAACTGTGCCAGCACAGAAAACATCTCCCATCGTGTTCTAGACGATGCACGGATGTCTGCCAAGTGTTTGGCAAAAAGAAAAGAAAAATTGTCCAAAACAGCTTCCAATCGAATGTTCATGTGACTGGAAAAGTCAGGAGAGTGCAAAAGTACTGTTTTCTAATAGTTGACAAGGTGCGCACACAATCCCAGTGTTGTACAGCTTGCTTCTTCACCTTCCCGAAGCTGCCGCTCTCTCCGGCTCCCGGAGCCGAAGATGCGGCTTCTTTGCGCAAAGACGATTGTGGCGCACACAGTGCTCTCCTTAGCGCAGCTTCTGCCGAAAGACGCCCGGGAGCGGCTCTTAGCTCCAGACAGCATCCTACCTTCGTCTTTAGCACCTCTTCTCATCTACATCTCGGCAAAAAGCTTTTCCACTATGTCTGGCTCGGAAAAACTGTGCCAGCACAGAAAACATCTCCCATCGTGTTCTAGACGTTGCACGGATTTCTGCCAAGTGTTTGGCAGGAAGAAAAGAAAAGTTGTCCAAAACAGCTTCCAATCGAACGTTCATGTGACTGGAAAAGTCAGGAGAGTGCAAAAGTACTGTTTTGTATCAGTTGGCAAGGTGCGCACACAATCCCAGTGTTGTACAGCTTGCTTCTTCACCTTCCCGAAGCTGCCACTCTCTCCGGCTCCCATAGCTGAAGAAGCGGCTTCTTCGCGCAAAGACGATTGTGCCGCTCACAGTGCTCTCCTTAGCGCGGCTTCTGCCGAAAGACGCCCGGGAGCGGCTCTTAGCTCCGGACAGCATCCAACCTTCGTCTTTAGCGCCTCTTCTCATCTACATCTCGGCAAAAAGCTTTTCCACTATGTCTGGCTAGGAAAAACTGTGCCAGCACAGAAAACATCTCCCATCGTGTTCTAGACGTTGCACGGATGCCTGCCAAGTGTTTTGCAGGAAGAAAAGAAAAATTGTCCAAAACAGCTTCCAATCGAATGTTCATGTGATTGGAAAAGTCAGGAGAGTGCAAAAGTACTGTTTTCTGTAAGTTGGCAAGGTGCGCACACAATGCCAGTGTTGTACAGCTTGCTTCTTCACCTTTCCGAAGCTGCCGCTCTCCCCGGCTCCCGGAGTCGAAGAAGCGGCTTCTTCGCGCAAAGACGATTGTGCCGCTCACAGTTCTCTCCTTAGCGCGGCTTCTGCCGAAAGACGCCCGGGAGCGGCTCTTAGCTCCGGACAGCATCCTACCTTCGTCTTTAGCGCCTCTTCTCATCTACATCTCAGCAAAAAGCTTTTCCACTATTTCTGGCTCGGAAAAACTGTGCCAGCACAGAAAACAATTCCCATCATGTTCTAGACGTTGCACGGATGTCTGCCAAGTGTTTGGCAGGAAGAAAAGTTGTCCAAAGCAGCTTCCAATCGAACATTCATGTGATTGGAAAAGTGAGGAGAGTGCAAAAGTACTGTTTTCTAATAGTTGGCAAGGTGCGCACACAATCCCAGTGTTGTACAGCTTGCTTCTTCACCTTCCCGAAGCTGCCGCTCTCTCCGGCTCCCGGAGCCGAAGATGCGGCTTCTTCGCGCAAAGACGATTGTGCCGCTCACAGTGCTCTCCTTAGCGCGGCTTCTGCCGAAAGACGCCCGGGAGCGGCTCTTAGCTCCGCACAGCATCCTACCTTCGTCTTTAGCGCCTCTTCTCATCTACATCTCGGGTAAAAGCTTTTCCACTATGTCTGGCTCGGAAAAACTGTGCCAGCACAGAAAACATCTCCCATCGTGTTCTAGACGTTGCACGGATTTCTGCCAAGTGTTTGGCAGGAAGAAAAGTTGTCCAAAACAGCTTCCAATCGAATATTCATGTGACTGGAAAAGTCAGGAGAGTGCAAAAGTCCGGTTTTCTAATAGTTGGCAAGGTGCGCACACAATCCCAGTGTTGTACAGCTTGCTTCTTTACCTTTTCCAAGTTGCCGCTCTCTCCGGCTCGAGGAGCCGAAGAAGCGGCTTCTTCGCGCAAAGACGATTGTGTCACTCACAGTGCTCTCCTTAGCGCGACTTCTGCCAAAAGACGCCCCGGGAGCGGCTCTTAGCTCCGGACAGCATCCTACCTTCATCTTTAGCGCCTCTTCTCGTCTACATCTTGGCAAAAAGCTTTTCCACTATGTCTGGCTAGGAAAAACTGTGCCAGCACAGAAAACATCTCCCATCGTGTTCTAGACGTTGCACGGATGTCTGCCAAGTGTTTTGCAGGAAGAAAAGAAAAATTGTCTAAAACAGATTCCAATCGAACGTTCATGTGATTGGAAAAGTCAGGAGAGTGCAAAAGTACTGTTTTGTATCAGTTGGCAAGGTGCGCACACAATCCCAGTGTTGTACAGCTTGCTTCTTCACCTTCCCGAAGCTGCCACTCTCTCCGGCTCCCGGAGCCGAAGAAGCGGCTTCTTCGCGCAAAGACGATTGTGCCGCTCACAGTGCTCTCCTTAGCGCGGCTTCTGCCGAAGGACGCCCGGGAGCGGCTCTTAGCTCCGGACAGCATCCTACCTTCGTCTTTAGCGCCTCTTCTCATCTACATCTCGGCAAAAAGCTTTTCCACTATGTCTGGCTAAGAAAAACTGTGCCAGCACAGAAAACATCTCCCATCGTGTTCTAGACGTTGCACGGATTTCTGCCAAGTGTTTGGCAGGAAGAAAAGAAAAGTTGTCCAAAACAGCTTCCAATCGAATGTTCATGTGATTGGAAAAGTCAGGAGAGTGCAAAGGTACTGTTTTCTGTCAGTTGGCAAGGTGCGCACACAATGCCAGTCTTGTACAGCTTGCTTCTTCACCTTTCCGAAGCTGCCGCTCTCCCCGGCTCCCGGAGTCGAAGAAGCGGCTTCTTCGCGCAAAGACGATTGTGTCGCTCACAGTTCTCTCCTTAGCGCGGCTTCTGCCGAAAGACGCCCGGGAGCGGCTCTTAGCTCCGGACAGCATCCTACCTTCGTCATTAGCGCCTCTTCTCATCTACATCTCAGCAAAAAGCTTTTCCACTATGTCTGGCTAGGAAAAACTGTGCCAGCACAGAAAACAACTCCCATCATGTTCTAGACGTTGCACGGATGTCTGCCAAGTGTTTGGCAGGAAGAAAAGTTGTCCAAAGCAGCTTCCAATCGAACATTCATGTGATTGGAAAAGTCAGGAGAGTGCAAAAGTACTGTTTTGTATCAGTTGGCAAGGTGCGCACACAATCCCAGTGTTGTACAGCTTGCTTCTTCACCTTCCCGAAGCTGCCGCTCTCTCCGGCTCCCGGAGCCGAAGATGCGGCTTCTTCGCGCAAAGACGATTGTGCCGCTCACAGTGCTCTCTTTAGCGCGGCTTCTGCCAAAAGACGCCCGGGAGCGGCTCTTAGCTCCGGACACCATCCTTCCTTCGTCTTTAGCGTCTCTTCTCATCTACATCTCGGCAAAAAGCTTTTCCACTATGTCTGGCTCGGAAAAACTGTGCCAGCACAGAAAACATCTCCCATCGTCTTCTAGACGTTGCACGGATGTCTGCCAAGTGTTTGGCAGGAAGAAAAGAAAAGTTGTCCAAAACAGCTTCCAATCGAACATTCATGTGATTGGAAAAGTCAGGAGAGTGCAAAAGTACTGTTTTCTAATAGTTGGCAAGGTGTGCACACAATCCCAGTTTTGTACAGCTTGCTTCTTCACCTTCCCGAAGCTGCCGCTCTCTCCGGCTCCCGGAGCCAAAGATGCGGCTTCTTCGCGCAAAGACGATTGTGCCGCTCACAGTGCTCTCCTTAGCGCGGCTTCTGCCGAAGGACGCCCGGGAGCGGCTCTTAGCTCCGGACAGCATCCTACCTTCGTCTTTAGCGCCTCTTCTCATCTACATCTTGGCAAAAAGCTTTTCCACTATGTCTGGCTCGGAAAAACTGTGCCAGCACAGAAAACATCTCCCATCGTGTTCTAGACGTTGCACGGATTTCTGCCAAGTGTTTGGCAGGAAGAAAAGAAAAGTTGTCCAAAACAGCTTCCAATCGAATGTTCATGTGATTGGAAAAGTCAGGAGAGTGCAAAGGTACTGTTTTCTGTCAGTTGGCAAGGTGCGCACACAATGCCAGTGTTGTACAGCTTGCTTCTTCACCTTTCCGAAGCTGCCGCTCTCCCCGTCTCCCGGAGTCGAAGAAGCGGCTTCTTCGCGCAAAGACGATTGTGCCGCTCACAGTTCTCTCCTTAGCGCGGCTTCTGCCGAAAGACGCCCGGGAGCGGCTCTTAGCTCCAGACAGCATCCTACCTTCGTCTTTAGCGCCTCTTCTCATCTACATCTCAGCAAAAAGCTTTTCCACTACATCTGGCAAGGAAAAACTGTGCAAGCACAGAAAACAATTCCCATCATGTTCTAGACGTTGCACGGATGTCTGCCAAGTGTTTGGCAGGAAGAAAAGTTGTCCAAAGCAGCTTCCAATCGAACATTCATGTGATTGGAAAAGTCAGGAGAGTGCAAAAGTACTGTTTTCTAATAGTTGGCAAGGTGCGCACACAATCCCAGTGTTGTACAGCTTGCTTCTTTACCTTTTCCAAGTTGCCGCTCTACCCGGCTCCCGGAGCCGAAGAAGCGGCTTCTTCGCGCAAAGACGATTGTGCCGCTCACAGTGCTCTCCTTAGCGCGGCTTCTGCCGAAAGACGCCCCGGAGCGGCTCTTAGCTCCGGACAGCATCCTACCTTCGTCTTTAGCGCCTCTTCTCATTTACATCTCGGCAAAAAGCTTTTCCACTATGTCTGGCTAGGAAAAACTGTGCCAGCACAGAAAACATCTCCCATCGTGTTCTAGACGTTGCACGGATGTCTGCCAAGTTTTTGGCAGGAAGAAAAGAAAAGTTGTCCAAAACAGCTTCCAATCGAACGTTCATGTGACTGGAAAAGTCAGGAGAGTGCAAAAGTACTGTTTTGTATCAGTTGGCAAGGTGCGCACACAATCCCAGTGTTGTACAGCTTGCTTCTTCACCTTTCCGAAGCTGCTGCTCTCCCCGGATCCCGGAGCCGAAGAAGGGGCTTCTTCGCGCAAAGACGATTGTGCCGCTCACAGTGCTCTCCTTAGCGCGGCTTCTGCCGAAAGACGCCCGGGAGCGGCTCTTAGCTCCGGACAGCATCCTACCTTCGTCTTTAGCGCCTCTTCTCATCTACATCTCGGCAAAAAGCTTTTCCACTATGTCTGGCTCGGAAAAACTGTGCCAGCACAGAAAACATCTCCCATCGTGTTCTAGACGTTGCACGGATGTCTGCCAAGTGTTTGGCAGGAAGAAAAGAAAAGTTGTCCAAAACAGCTTCCAATCGAACGTTCATGTGATTGGAAAAGTCAGGAGAGTGCAAAAGTACTGTTTTCTAATAGTTGGCAAGGTGCGCACACAATCCCAGTGTTGTACAGCTTGCTTCTTCACCTTCCCGAAGCTGCCGCTCTCTCCGGCTCCCAGAGCCGAAGATGCGGCTTCTTCGCGCAAAGACGATTGTGCCGCTCACAGTGCTCTCCTTAGCGCGGCTTCTGCCAAAAGACGCCCGGAAGCGGCTCTTAGCTCCGGACACCATCCTTCCTTCGTCTTTAGCGCCTCTTCTCATCTACATCTCGGCAAAAAGCTTTTCCACTATGTCTGGCTAGGAAAAACTGTGCCAGCACAGAAAACATCTCCCATCGTGTTCTAGACGTTGCAGAGATGTCTGCCAAGTGTTTGGCAGGAAGAAAAGAAAAGTTGTCCAAAACAGCTTCCAATCGAATGTTCATGTGATTGCAAAAGTCAGGAGAGTGCAAAGGTACTGTTTTCTGTGAGTTGGCAAGGTGCGCACACAATCCCAGTGTTGTACAGCTTGCTTCTTCACCTTCCCGAAGCTGCCGCTCTCTCCGGCTCCCGGAGTCGAAGATGCGGCTTCTTCGCGCAAAGACGATTGTGCCGCTCACAGTGCTCTCCTTAGCGCGGCTTCTGCCGAAGGACGCCCGGGAGCGGCTCTTAGCTTCGGACAGCATCCTACCTTCGTCTTTAGCGCCTCTTCTCATCTACATTTCGGCAAAAAGCTTTTCCACTATGTCTGGCTCGGAAAAACTGTGCCAGCACAGAAAACATCTCCCATCGTGTTCTAGACGTTGCACGGATTTCTGCCAAGTGTTTGGCAGGAAGAAAAAGAAAAGTTGTCCAAAACAGCTTCCAATCGAATGTTCATGTGACTGGAAAAGTCAGTAGAGTGCAAAAGTACTGTATTCTAATAGTTGGCAAGGTGCGCACACAATCCCAGTGTTGTACAGCTTGCTTCTTTACCTTTTCCAAGTTGCCGCTCTACCCGGCTCCCAGAGCCGAAGAAGCGGCTTCTTCGCGCAAAGACGATTGTGCCGCTCACAGTGCTCTCCTTAGCGCGGCTTCTGCCGAAAGACGCCCCGGAGCGGCTCTTAGCTCCGGACAGCATCCTACCTTCGTCTTTAGCGCCTCTTCTCATTTACATCTCGGCAAAAAGCTTTTCCGCTATGTCTGGCTAGGAAAAACTGTGCCAGCACAGAAAACATCTCCCATCGTGTTCTAGACGTTGCACGGATGTCTGCCAAGTGTTTGGCAGGAAGAAAAGTAAAGTTGTCCAGAACAGCTTCCAATCGAACGTTCATGTGATTGGAAAAGTCAGGAGAATGCAAAAGTACTGTTTTGTATCAGTTGGCAAGGTGCGCACACAATCCCAGTGTTGTACAGCTTGCTTCTTCACCTTTGTGAAGCTGCCGCTCTCTCCGGCTCCCGGAGCCGAAGAAGCGGCTTCTTCGCGCAAAGACGATTGTGCCGCTCACAGTGCTCCCCTTAGCGCGGCTTCTGCCGAATGACGCCCGGGAGCGGCTCTTAGCTCTGGACAGCATCCTACCTTCGTCTTTAGCGCCTCTTCTCATCTACATTTCGGCAAAAAGCTTTTCCACTATGTCTGGCTCGGAAAAACTGTGCCAGCACAGAAAACATCTCCCATCGTCTTTTAGAAGTTGCAGAGATGTCTGCCGAGTGTTTGGCAGGAAGAAAAGAAAAGTTGTCCAAAACAGCTTCCAATCGAACGTTCATGTGATTGGAAAAGTCAGGAGAGTGCAAAAGTACTGTTTTCTAATAGTTGGCAAGGTGCGCACACAATCCCAGTGTTGTTCAGCTTGCTTCTTCACCTTCCCGAAGCTGCCGCTCTCTCTGGCTCCCGGAGCCGAAGATGCGGCTTCTTCGCGCAAAGACGATTGTGCCGCTCACAGTGCTCTCCTTAGCGCGGCTTCTGCAGAAGGACGCCCGGGAGCGGCTCTTAGCTCCGGACAGCATCCTACCTTCGTCTTTAGCGCCTCTTCTCATCTACATTTCGGCAAAAAGCTTTTCCACTATGTCTGGCTCGGAAAAACTGTGCCAGCACAGAAAACATCTCCCATCGTGTTCTAGACGTTGCACGGATTTCTGCCAAGTGTTTGGCAGGAAGAAAAAAAAAAGTTGTCCAAAACAGCTTCCAATCGAATGTTCATGTGACTGGAAAAGTCAGTAGAGTGCAAAAGTACTGTTTTCTAAGAGTTGGCAAGGTGCGCACACAATCCCAGTGTTGTACAGCTTGCTTCTTTACCTTTTCCAAGTTGCCGCTCTACCCGGCTCCCGGAGCCGAAGAAGCGGCTTCTTCCCGCAAAGACGACTGTGTCGCCCACAGTGCTCTCCTTAGCGCGGCTTCTGCCGAAAGACGCCCGGGAGCGGCTCTTAGCTCCGGACAGCATTCTACCTTCGTCTTTAGCGCCTCTTCTCATCTACACCTTGGCAAAAAGCTTTTCCACTATGCCTGGCTAAGAAAAAACTGTGCCAGCACAGAAAACATCTCCCATTGTGTTCTAGACGTTGCACGGATGTCTGCCAAGTGTTTGGCAGGAAGAAAAGAAAAGTTGTCCAAAACAGCTTCCGATCGAATGTTCATGTGATTGGAAAAGTCAGGACAGTGCAAAAGTACTGTTTTCTAATAGTTGGCAAGGTGCGCACACAATCCCAGTGTTGTACAGCTTGCTTCTTCACCTTCCCGAAGCTGCCGCTCTCTCCGGCTCCCGGAGCCGAAGATGCGGCTTCTTCGCGCAAAGACGATTGTGCCGCTCACAGTGCTCTCCTTAGCGCGGCTTCTGCCGAAGGACGCCCGGGAGCGGCTCTTAGCTCCGGACAGCATCCTACCTTCGTCTTTAGCGCCTCTTCTCATCTACATTTCGGCAAAAAGCTTTTCCACTATGTCTGGCTCGGAAAAACTGTGCCAGCACAGAAAACATCTCCCATCGTGTTCTAGACGTTGCACAGATTTCTGCCAAGTGTTTGGCAGGAAGAAAAGAAAAGTTGTCCAAAACAGCTTCCAATCGAACGTTCATGTGATTGGAAAAGTCAGGAGAGTGCAAAAGTACTGTTTTCTAATAGTTGGCAAGGTGCGCACACAATCCCAGTGTTGTACAGCTTGCTTCTTCACCTTCCAGAAGCTGCCGCTCTCTCCGGCTCCCGGAGCTAAAGAAGCGGCTTCTTTGCGCAAAGACGATTGTGCCGCACACAGTGCTCTCCTTAGCGCGGCTTCTGCCGAAAGACGCCCGGGAGCGGCTCTTAGCTCCAGACAGCATCCTACCTTCGTCTTTAGCGCCTCTTCTCATCTACATCTCGGCAAAAAGCTTTTCCACTATGCCTGGCTAGGAAAAACTGTGCCAGCACAGAAAACATCTCCCATCGTCTTCTAGACGTTGCACGGATGTCTGCCAAGTGTTTGGCAGGAAGAAAAGAAAAGTTGTCCAAAACAGCTTCCAAAAGTACTGTTTTCTCATAGTTGGCAAGGTGCGCACACAATCCCAGTGTTGTACAGCTTGCTTCTTCACCTTCCCGAAGCTGCCGCTCTCTCCGGCTCCCGGAGCCGAAGATGCGGCTTCTTCGCGCAAAGACGATTGTGCCGCTCACAGTGCTCTCCTTAGCGCGGCTTCTGTCGAAGGACGCCCGGGAGCGGCTCTTAGCTCCGGACAGCATCCTACCTTCGTCTTTAGCGCCTCTTCTCATCTACATTTCGGCAAAAAGCTTTTCCATTATGTCTGGCTCGGAAAAACTGTGCCAGCACAGAAAAAATCCCCCATCGTGTTCTAGACGTTGCACGGATTTCTGCCAAGTGTTTGGCAGGAAGAAAAAAAAAGTTGTCCAAAACAGCTTCCAATCGAATGTTCATGTGACTGGAAAAGTCAGGAGAGTGCAAAAGTACTGTTTTCTAATAGTTGGCAAGGTGCGCACACAATCCCAGTGTTGTACAGCTTGCTTCTTTACCTTTTCCAAGTTGCCGCTCTCCCCGGCTCCCGGAGCCGAAGAAGCGGCTTCTTCCCGCAAAGACGATTGTGCCGCTCACAGTGCTCTCCTTAGCGCGGCTTCTGCCGAAAGACGCCCCGGAGCGGCTCTTAGCTCCGGACAGCATCCTACCTTCATCTTTAGCGCCTCTTCTCATCTACATCTCGGCAAAAAGCTTTTCCACTATGTCTGGCTAGGAAAAACTGTGCCAGCACAGAAAACATCTCCCATCGCGTTCTAGACGTTGCACAGATGTCTGCCAAGTGTTTGGCAGGAAGAAAAGAAAAGTTGTCCAAAACAGCTTCCAATCGAACGTTCATGTGATTGGAAAAGTCAGGAGAGTGCAAAAGTACTGTTTTCTTATAGTTGACAAGGTGCGCACACAATCCCAGTGTTGTACAGCTTGCTTCTTCACCTTCCCGAAGCTGCCGCTCTCTCCGGCTCCCGGAGCCGAAGATGCGGCTTCTTCGCGCAAAGACGATTGTGCCGCTCACAGTGCTCTCCTTAGCGCGGCTTCTGCCGAAAGACGCCCGGGAGCGGCTCTTAGCTCCGGACAGCATCCTACCTTCGTCTTTAGCGCCTCTTCTCATCTACATCTCGGAAAAAAGCTTTTCCACTATGTCTGGCTAGGAAAAACTGTGCCAGCACAGAAAACCTCTCCCATCGTGTTCTAGACGTTGCACGGATATCTGCCAAGTGTTTGGAAGGAAGAAAAGAAATGTTGTCCAAAACAGCTTCCAATCGAACGTTCATGTGATTGGAAAAGTCAGGAGAGTGCAAAAGTACTGTTTTGTATCAGTTGGCAAGGTGCGCACACAATCCCAGTGTTGTACAGCTTGCTTCTTTACCTTTTCCAAGTTGCCGCTCTACCCGGCTCCCAATGCCGAAGAAGCGGCTTCTTCCCGCAAAGACGATTGTGCCGCTCACAGTGCTCTCCTTAGCGCGGCTTCTGCCGAAAGACGCCCGGGAGCGGCTCTTAGCTCCGGACAGCATCCTACCTTCATCTTTAGCGCCTCTTCTCATCTACATCTCGGCAAAAAGCTTTTCCACTATGTCTGGCTAGGAAAAACTGTGCCAGCACAGAAAACATCTCCCATCGCGTTCTAGACGTTGCACAGATGTCTGCCAAGTGTTTGGCAGGAAGAAAAGAAAAGTTGTCCAAAACAGCTTCCAATCGAACGTTCATGTGATTGGAAAAGTCAGGAGAGTGCAAAAGTACTGTTTTCTAATAGTTGACAAGGTGCGCACACAATCCCAGTGTTGTACAGCTTGCTTCTTCACCTTCCCGAAGCTGCCGCTCTCTCCGGCTCCCGGAGCCGAAGATGCGGCTTCTTCGCGCAAAGACGATTGTGCCGCTCACAGTGCTCTCCTTAGCGCGCCTTCTGCCGAAAGACGCCCGGGAGCGGCTCTTAGCTCCGGACAGCATCCAACCTTCGTCTTTAGCGCCTCTTCTCATCTACATCTCGGCAAAAAGCTTTTCCACTATGTCTGGCTAGGAAAAACTGTGCCAGCACAGAAAACATCTCCCATCGTGTTCTAGACGTTGCACGGATGTCTGCCAAGTGTTTGGCAGGAAGAAAAGAAAAGTTGTCCAAAACAGCTTCCAATCGAATGTTCATGTGATTGGAAAAGTCAAGAGAGAGCAAAAGTACTCTTTTGTATCAGTTGGCAAGGTGCGCACACAATCCCAGTCTTGTACAGCTTGCTTCTTCACCTTCCCGAAGCTGCCGCTCTCTCCGGCTCCCGGAGCCGAAGAAGCGGCATCTTCGCGCAAAGACGATTGTGTCGCTCACAGTGCTCTCCTTAGCGCGGCTTCTGCCGAAAGACGCCCGGGAGCGGCTCTTAGCTCCGGACAGCATCCTACCTTCGTCTTTAGCGCCTCTTCTCATCTACATCTCGGCAAAAAGCTTTTCCACTATGTCTGGCTCGGAAAAACTGTGCCAGCACAGAAAACATCTCCCATCGTGTTCTAGACGTTGCACGGATTTCTGCCAAGTGTTTGGCAGGAAGAAAAGAAAAGTTGTCCAAAACAGCTTCCAATCGAATGTTCATGTGACTGGAAAAGTCAGGAGAGTGCTAAGGTACTTTTTTCTGTGAGTTGGCAACGGTGCGCACACAATGCCAGTCTTGTACAGCTTGCTTCTTCACCTTCCCGAAGCTGCCGCTCTCTCCGGCTCCCGGAGCCGAAGATGCGGCTTCTTCGCGCAAAGACGATTGTGCCGCTCACAGTGCTCTCCTTAGCGCGGCTTCTGCCGAAAGACGCCCGGGAGCGGCTCTTAGCTCCGGACAGCATCCTACCTTCGTCTTTAGCGGCTGTTCTCATCTACATCTCGGCAAAAAGCTTTTCCACTATGTCTGACTAGGAAAAACTGTGCCAGCACAGAAAACATCTCCCATCGTGTTCTAGACGTTGCACGGATGTCTGCCAAGTGTTTTGCAGGAAGAAAAGAAAAGTTGTCCAAAACAGCTTCCAATCGAACGTTCATGTGATTGGAAAAGTCAGGAGAGTGCAAAAGTACTGTTTTCTAATAGTTGGCAAGGTGCGCACACAATCCCAGTGTTGTACAGCTTGCTTCTTCACCTTCCCGAAGCTGCCGCTCTCTCCGGCTCCCGGAGCCGAAGATGCGGCTTCTTCGCGCAAAGACGATTGTGCCGCTCACAGTGCTCTCCTTAGCGCGGCTTCTGCCGAAGGACGCCCGGGAGCGGCTCTTAGCTCCGGACAGCATCCTACCTTCGTCTTTAGCGCCTCTTCTCATCTACATTTCGGCAAAAAGCTTTTCCACTATGTCTGGCTAGGAAAAACTGTGCCAGCACAGAAAACATCTCCCATCGTGTTCTAGACGTTGCACAGATGTCTGCCAAGTGTTTGGCAGGAAGAAAAGAAAAGTTGTCCAAAACAGCTTCCAATCGAACGTTCATGTGATTGGAAAAGTCAGGAGAGTGCAAAAGTACTGTTTTCTAATAGTTGGCAAGGTGCGCACACAATCCCAGTGTTGTACAGCTTGCTTCTTCACCTTCCCGAAGCTGCCGCTCTCTCCGGCTCCCGGAGCCGAAGATGCGGCTTCTTCGCGCAAAGACGATTGTGCCGCTCACAGTGCTCTCCTTAGCGCGGCTTCTGCCGAAGGACGCCCGGGAGCGGCTCTTAGCTCCGGACAGCATCCTACCTTCGTCTTTAGCGCCTCTTCTCATATACATTTCGGCAAAAAGCTTTTCCACTATGTCTGGCTCGGAAAAACTGTGCCAGCACAGAAAACATCTCCCATCGTGTTCTAGACGTTGCACAGATGTCTGCCAAGTGTTTGGCAGGAAGAAAAGAAAAGTTGTCCAAAACAGCTTCCAATCGAACGTTCATGTGATTGGAAAAGTCAGGAGAGTGCAAAAGTACTGTTTTCTAATAGTTGGCAAGGTGCGCACCCAATCCCAGTGTTGTACAGCTTGCTTCTTCACCTTCCCGAAGCTGCCGCTCTCTCCGGCTCCCGGAGCCGAAGATGCGGCTTCTTCGCGCAAAGACGATTGTGCCCCTCACAGTGCTCTCCTTAGCGCGGCTTCTGCCGAAAGACGCCCGGGAGCGGCTCTTAGCTCCGGACAGCATCCTACCTTCGTCTTTAGCGGCTCTTCTCATCTACATCTCGGCAAAAAGCTTTTCCACTATGTCTGGCTAGGAAAAACTGTGCCAGCACAGAAAACATCTCCCATCGTGTTCTAGACGTTGCACGGATATCTGCCAAGTGTTTGGAAGGAAGAAAAGAAAAGTTGTCCAAAACAGCTTCCAATCGAACGTTCATGTGATTGGAAAAGTCAGGAGAGTGCAAAAGTACTGTTTTGTATCAGTTGGCAAGGTGCGCACACAATCCCAGTGTTGTACAGCTTGCTTCTTCACCTTTCCGAAGCTGCTGCTCTCCCCGGATCCCGGAGCCGAAGAAGGGGATTCTTCGCGCAAAGACGATTGTGCCGCTCACAGTGCTCTCCTTAGCGCGGCTTCTGCCGAAGGACGCCCGGGAGCGGCTCTTAGCTCCGGACAGCATCCTACCTTCGTCTTTAGCGCCTCTTCTCATCTACATTTCGGCAAAAAGCTTTTCCACTATGTCTGGCTCGGAAAAACTGTGCCAGCACAGAAAACATCTCCCATCGTGTTCTAGACGTTGCACGGATTTCTGCCAAGTGTTTGGCAGGAAGAAAAGAAAAGTTGTCCAAAACAGCTTCCAATCGAATGTTCATGTGATTGGAAAAGTCAGCAGAGTGCAAAGGTACTGTTTTCTGTGAGTTGGCAAGGTGCGCACACAATCCCAGTGTTGTACAGCTTGCTTCTTCACCTTTCCGAAGCTGCTTCTCTCCCCGGATCCCGGAGCCGAAGAAGGGGCTTCTTCGCGCAAAGACGATTGTGCCCCTCACAGTGCTCTCCTTAGCGCGGCTTCTGCCGAAAGACGCCCGGGAGCGGCTCTTAGCTCCGGACAGCATCCTACCTTCGTCTTTAGCGCCTCTTCTCATCTACATCTCGGCAAAAAGCTTTTCCACTATGCCTGGCTAGGAAAAACTGTGCCAGCACAGAAAACATCTCCCATCGTCTTCTAGACGTTGCACAGATGTCTGCCAAGTGTTTGGCAGGAAGAAAAGAAAAGTTGTCCAAAACAGCTTCCAATCGAATGTTCATGTGATTGGAAAAGTCAGGACAGTGCAAAAGTTCTGTTTTCTAATAGTTGGCAAGGTGCGCACACAATCCCAGTGTTGTACAGCTTGCTTCTTCACCTTTCCGAAGCTGCCGCTCTCTCCGGCTCCCGGAGCCGAAGATGCGGCTTCTTCGCGCAAAGACGATTGTGCCGCTCACAGTGCTCTCCTTAGCGCGGCTTCTGCCGAAGGACGCCCGGGAGCGGCTCTTAGCTCCAGACAGCATCCTACCTTCGTCTTTAGCGCCTCTTCTCATCTACATTTCGGCAAAAAGCTTTTCCACTATGTCTGGCTCGGAAAAACTGTGCCAGCACAGAAAACATCTCCCATCGTGTTCTAGACGTTGCACGGATTTCTGCCAAGTGTTTGGCAGGAAGAAAAAAAAAGTTGTCCAAAACAGCTTCCAATCGAATGTTCATGTGACTGGAAAGGTCAGTAGAGTGCAAAAGTACTGTATTCTAATAGTTGGCAAGGTGCGCACACAATCCCAGTGTTGTACAGCTTGCTTCTTTACCTTTTCCAAGTTGCCGCTCTACCCGGCTCCCGGAGCCGAAGAAGCGGCTTCTTCGCGCAAAGACGATTGTGCCGCTCACAGTGCTCTCCTTAGGGCGGCTTCTGCCGAAAGACGCCCCGGAGCGGCTCTTAGCTCCGGACAGCATCCTACCTTCGTCTTTAGCGCCTCTTCTCATTTACATCTCGGCAAAAAGCTTTTCCACTATGTCTGGCTAGGAAAAACTGTGCCAGCACAGAAAACATCTCCCATCGTGTTCTAGACGTTGCACGGATGTCTGCCAAGTGTTTGGCAGGAAGAAAAGTAAAGTTGTCCAAAACAGCTTCCAATCGAACGTTCATGTGATTGGAAAAGTCAGGAGAGTGCAAAAGTACTGTTTTGTATCAGTTGGCAAGGTGCGCACACAATCCCAGTGTTGTACAGCTTGCTTCTTCACCTTTGTGAAGCTGCCGCTCTCTCCGGCTCCCGGCGCCGAAGATGCGGCTTCTTCGCGCAAAGACGATTGTGCCGCTCACAGTGCTCTTCTTAGCGCGGCTTCTGCCGAAAGACGCCCGGGAGCGGCTCTTAGCTCCGGACAGCATCCTACCTTCGTCTTTAGCGCCTCTTCTCATCTACATTTCGGCAAAAAGCTTTTCCACTATGTCTGGCTCGGAAAAACTGTGCCAGCACAGAAAACATCTCCCATCGTGTTTTAGAAGTTGCAGAGATGTCTGCCAAGTGTTTGGCAGGAAGAAAAGAAAAGTTGTCCAAAACAGCTTCCAATCGAACGTTCATGTGATTGGAAAAGTCAGGAGAGTGCAAAAGTACTGTTTTCTAATAGTTGGCAAGGTGCGCACACAATCCCAGTGTTGTTCAGCTTGCTTCTTCACCTTCCCGAAGCTGCCGCTCTCTCCGGCTCCCGGAGCCGAAGATGCGGCTTCTTCGCGCAAAGACGATTGTGCCGCTCACAGTGCTCTCCTTAGCGCGGCTTCTGCCGAAGGACGCCCGGGAGCGGCTCTTAGCTCCAGACAGCATCCTACCTTCGTCTTTAGCGCCTCTTCTCATCTACATCTCGGCAAAAAGCTTTTCCACTATGTCTGGCTCGGAAAAACTGTGCCAGCACAGAAAAAATCTCCCATCGTGTTCTAGACGTTGCACGGATGTCTGCCAAGTGTTTGGCAGGAAGTAAAGTTGTCCAAAACAGCTTCCAAAAGTACTGTTTTCTCATAGTTGGCAAGGTGCGCACAAAATCCCAGTGTTGTACAGCTTGCTTCTTCACCTTCCCGAAGCTGCCGCTCTCTCCGGCTCCCGGATCCGAAGATGCGGCTTCTTCGCGCAAAGACGATTGTGCCGCTCACAGCGCTCTCCTTAGTGCGGCTTCTGCCGAAGGACGCCCGGGAGCGGCTCTTAGCTCCGGACAGCATCCTACCTTCGTCTTTAGCGCCTCTTCTCATCTACATCTCGGCAAAAAGCTTTTCCACTATGTCTGGCTCGGAAAAACTGTGCCAGCACAGAAAAAATCCCCCATCATGTTCTAGACGTTGCACGGATTTCTGCCAAGTGTTTGGCAGGAAGAAAAAAAAAGTTGTCCAAAACAGCTTCCAATCGAACGTTCATGTGACTGGAAAAGTCAGGAGAGTGCAAAAGTACTGTTTTCTAATAGTTGGCATTGTGCGCACACAATCCCAGTGTTGTACAGCTTGCTTCTTTACCTTTTCCAAGTTGCCGCTCTACCCGGCACCCGTAGCCGAAGATGCGGCTTGTTCCCGCAAAGACGATTGTGCCGCTCACAGTGCTCTCCTTAGCGCGGCTTCTGCCGAAAGACGCCCGGGAGCGTCTCTTAGCTCTGGACAGCATCCTACCTTCGTCTTTAGCGCCTCTTCTCATCTACATCTCGGCAAAAAGCTTTTCCACTATGTCTGGCTAGGAAAAACTGTGCCAGCACAGAAAACATCTCCCATCGCGTTCTAGACGTTGCACAGATGTCTGCCAAGTGTTTGGCAGGAAGAAAAGAAAAGTTGTCCAAAACAGCTTCCAATCGAACGTTCATGTGATTGGAAAAGTCAGGAGAGTGCAAAAGTACTGTTTTCTAATAGCTGACATGGTGCGCACACAATCCCAGTGTTGTACAGCTTGCTTCTTCACCTTCCCGAAGCTGCCACTCTCTCCGGCTCCCGGAGCCGAAGATGCGGCTTCTTCGCGCAAAGACGATTGTGCCGCTCACAGTGCTCTCCTTAGCGCGGCTTCTGCCGAAAGACGCCCGGGAGCGGCTCTTAGCTCCGGACAGCATCCTACCTTCGTCTTTAGCGCCTCTTCTCATCTACATCTCAGCAAAAAGCTTTTCCACTATGTCTGGCTAGGAAAAACTGTGCCAGCACAGAAAACATCTCCCATCGTGTTCTAGACGTTGCACGGATGTCTGCCAAGTGTTTGGCAGGAAGAAAAAAAAAGTTGTCCAAAACAGCTTCCAATCGAATGTTCATGTGACTGGAAAAGTCAGGAGAGTGCAAAAGTACTGTTTTGTATCAGTTGGCAAGGTGCGCACACAATCCCAGTGTTGTACAGCTTGCTTCTTCACCTTCCCGAAGCTGCCGCTCTCTCCGGCTCCCGGAGCCGAAGAAGCGGCATCTTCGCGCAAAGACGAATGTGTCGCTCACAGTGCTCTCCTTAGCGCGGCTTCTGCCGAAAGACGCCCGGGAGCGGCTCTTAGCTCCGGACAGCATCCAACCTTCGTCTTTAGCGCCTCTTCTCATCTACATCTCGGCAAGAAGCTTTTCCACTATGCCTGGCTAGGAAAAACTGTGCCAGCACAGAAAACATCTCCCATCGTGTTCTAGACGTTGCACGGATTTCTGCCAAGTGTTTGGCAGGAAGAAAAGAAAAATTGTCCAAAACAGCTTCCAATCGAATGTTCATGTGATTGGAAAAGTCAAGAGAGTGCAAAAGTACTCTTTTGTATCAGTTGGCAAGGTGCGCACACAATCCCAGTGTTGTACAGCTTGCTTCTTCACCTTCCCGAAGCTGCCGCTCTCTCCGGCTCCCGGAGCCGAAGATGCGGCTTCTTCGCGCAAAGACGATTGTGCCCCTCACAGTGCTCTCCTTAGCGCGGCTTCTGCCGAAGGACGCCCGGGAGCGGCTCTTAGCTCCGGACAGCATCCTACCTTCGTCTTTAGCGCCTCTTCTCATCTACATCTCGGCAAAAAGCTTTTCCACTATGTCTGGCTAGGAAAAACTGTGCCAGCACAGAAAACATCTCCCATCGTGTTCTAGACGTTGCACGGATGTCTGCCAAGTGTTTTGCAGGAAGAAAAGAAAAGTTGTCCAAAACAGCTTCCAATCGAACGTTCATGTGATTGGAAAAGTCAGGAGAGTGCAAAAGTACTGTTTTCTAATAGTTGGCAAGGTGCGCACACAATCCCAGTGTTGTACAGCTTGCTTCTTCACCTTCCCGAAGCTGCCGCTCTCTCCGGCTCCCGGAGCCGAAGATGCGGCTTCTTCGCGCAAAGACGATTGTGCCGCTCACAGTGCTCTCCTTAGCGCGGCTTCTGCCGAAGGACGCCCGGGAGCGGCTCTTAGCTCCGGACAGCATCCTACCTTCGTCTTTAGCGCCTCTTCTCATCTACATTTCGGCAAAAAGCTTTTCCACTATGTCTGGCTCGGAAAAACTGTGCCAGCACAGAAAACATCTCCCATCGTGTTCTAGACGTTGCACAGATGTCTGCCAAGTGTTTGGCAGGAAGAAAAGAAAAGTTGTCCAAAACAGCTTCCAATCGAACGTTCATGTGATTGGAAAAGTCAGGAGAGTGCAAAAGTACTGTTTTCTAATAGTTGGCAAGGTGCGCACCCAAACCCAGTGTTGTACAGCTTGCTTCTTCACCTTCCCGAAGCTGCCGCTCTCTCCGGCTCCCGGAGCCGAAGATGCGGCTTCTTCGCGCAAAGACGATTGTGCCCCTCACAGTGCTCTCCTTAGCGCGGCTTCTGCCGAAGGACGCCCGGGAGCGGCTCTTAGCTCCGGACAGCATCCTACCTTCGTCTTTAGCGCCTCTTCTCATCTACATCTCGGCAAAAAGCTTTTCCACTATGTCTGGCTAGGAAAAACTGTGCCAGCACAGAAAACATCTCCCATCGTGTTCTAGACGTTGCACGGATGTCTGCCAAGTGTTTGGCAGGAAGAAAAGAAAAGTTGTCCAAAACAGCTTCCAATCGAATGTTCATGTGATTGGAAAAGTCAGGAGAGTGCAAAAGTACTCTTTTGTATCAGTTGGCAAGGTGCGCACACAATCCCAGTGTTGTACAGCTTGCTTCTTCACCTTCCCGAAGCTGCCGCTCTCTCCGGCTCCCGGAGCCGAAGAAGCGGCATCTTCGCGCAAAGACGATTGTGTCGCTCACAGTGCTCTCCTTAGCGCGGCTTCTGCCGAAAGATGCCCGGGAGCGGCTCTTAGCTCCGGACAGCATCCTACCTTCGTCTTTAGCGCCTCTTCTCATCTACATTTCGGCAAAAAGCTTTTCCACTATGTCTGGCTCGGAAAAACTGTGCCAGCACAGAAAACATCTCCCATCGTGTTCTAGACGTTGCACGGATTTCTGCCAAGTGTTTGGCAGGAAGAAAAGAAAAGTTGTCCAAAACAGCTTCCAATCGAATGTTCATGTGACTGGAAAAGTCAAGAGAGTGCTAAGGTACTTTTTTCTGTGAGTTGGCAAGGTGCGCACACAATCCCAGTGTTGTACAGCTTGCTTCTTCACCTTTCCGAAGCTGCTGCTCTCCCCGGATCCCGGAGCCGAAGAAGGGGCTTCTTCGCGCAAAGACGATTGTGCCGCTCACAGTGCTCTCCTTAGCGCGGCTTCTGCCGAAAGACGCCCGGGAGCGGCTCTTAGCTCCGGAGAGCATCCTACCTTCGTCTTTAGCGCCTCTTCTCATCTACATCTCGGCAAAAAGCTTTTCCACTATGTCTGGCTCGGAAAAACTGTGCCAGCACAGAAAACATCTCCCATCGTTTTCTAGACGTTGCACGGATGTCTGCCAAGTGCTTGGCAGGAAGAAAAGAAAAGTTGTCCAAAACAGCTTCCAATCGAACGTTCATGTGACTGGAAAAGTCAGGAGAGTGCAAAAGTACTGTTTTCTAATAGTTGGCAAGGTGCGCACACAATCCCAGTGTTGTACAGCTTGCTTCTTTACCTTTTCCAAGTTGCCGCTCTACCCGGCTCCCGGAGCCGAAGAAGCGGCTTCTTCCCGCAAAGACGATTGTGCCGCTCACAGTGCTCTCCTTAGTGCGGCTTCTGCCGAAAGACGCTTGGGAGCAGCTCTTAGCTCCGGACAGCATCCTACCTTCATCTTTAGCGCCTCTTCTCATCTACATCTCGGCAAAAAGCTTTTCCACTATGTCTGGCTAGGAAAAACTGTGCCAGCACAGAAAACATCTCCCATCGTGTTCTAGACGTTGCACAGATGTCTGCCAAGTGTTTGGCAGGAAGAAAAGAAAAGTTGTCCAAAACAGCTTCCAATCGAACGTTCATGTGATTGGAAAAGTCAGGAGATGCAAAAGTACTGTTTTCTAATAGTCGGCAAGGTGCGCACACAATCCCAGTGTTGTACAGCTTGCTTCTTCACCTTCCCGAAGCTGCCGCTCTCTCCGGCTCCCGGAGCCGTAGATGCGGCTTCTTCGCGCAAAGACGATTGTGCCGCTCACAGTGCTCTCCTTAGCGCGGCTTCTGCCGAAGGACGCCCGGGAGCGGCTCTTAGCTCCGGACAGCATCCTACCTTCGTCTTTAGCGCCTCTTCTCATCTACATTTCGGCAAAAAGCTTTTCCACTATGTCTGGCTAGGAAAAACTGTGCCAGCACAGAAAACATCTCCCATCGTGTTCTAGACGTTGCACAGATGTCTGCCAAGTGTTTGGCAGGAAGAAAAGAAAAGTTGTCCAAAACAGCTTCCAATCGAACGTTCATGTGATTGGAAAAGTCAGGAGAGTGCAAAAGTACTGTTTTCTAATAGTTGGCAAGGTGCGCACACAATCCCAGTGTTGTACAGCTTGCTTCTTCACCTTCCCGAAGCTGCCGCTCTCTCCGGCTCCCGGAGCCGAAGATGCGGCTTCTTCGCGCAAAGACGATTGTGCCGCTCACAGTGCTCTCCTTAGCGCGGCTTCTGCCGAAGGACGCCCGGGAGCGGCTCTTAGCTCCGGACAGCATCCTACCTTCGTCTTTAGCGCCTCTTCTCATCTACATTTCGGCAAAAAGCTTTTCCACTATGTCTGGCTCGGAAAAACTGTGCCAGCACAGAAAAAATCTCCCATCGTGTTCTAGACGTTGCACAGATGTCTGCCAAGTGTTTGGCAGGAAGAAAAGAAAAGTTGTCCAAAACAGCTTCCAATCGAACGTTCATGTGATTGGAAAAGTCAGGAGAGTGCAAAAGTACTGTTTTCTAATAGTTGGCAAGGTGCGCACCCAAACCCAGTGTTGTACAGCTTGCTTCTTCACCTTCCCGAAGCTGCCGCTCTCTCCGGCTCCCGGAGCCGAAGATGCGGCTTCTTCGCGCAAAGACGATTGTGCCCCTCACAGTGCTCTCCTTAGCGCGGCTTCTGCCGAAAGACGCCCGGGAGCGGCTCTTAGCTCCGGACAGCATCCTACCTTCGTCTTTAGCGCCTCTTCTCATCTACATCTCGGCAAAAAGCTTTTCCACTATGTCTGGCTAGGAAAAACTGTGCCAGCACAGAAAACATCTCCCATCGTGTTCTAGACGTTGCACGGATATCTGCCAAGTGTTTGGAAGGAAGAAAAGAAAAGTTGTCCAAAACAGCTTCCAATCGAACGTTCATGTGATTGGAAAAGTCAGGAGAGTGCAAAAGTACTGTTTTGTATCAGTTGGCAAGGTGCGCACACAATCCCAGTGTTGTACAGCTTGCTTCTTCACCTTCCCGAAGCTGCCGCTCTCTCCGGCTCCCGGAGCCGAAGATGCGGCTTCTTCGCGCAAAGACGATTGTGCCCCTCACAGTGCTCTCCTTAGCGCGGCTTCTGCCGAAGGACGCCCGGGAGCGGCTCTTAGCTCCGGACAGCATCCTACCTTCGTCTTTAGCGCCTCTTCTCATCTACATCTCGGCAAAAAGCTTTTCCACTATGTCTGGCTAGGAAAAACTGTGCCAGCACAGAAAACATCTCCCATCGTGTTCTAGACGTTGCACGGATGTCTGCCAAGTGTTTGGCAGGAAGAAAAGAAAAGTTGTCCAAAACAGCTTCCAATCGAATGTTCATGTGATTGGAAAAGTCAAGAGAGTGCAAAAGTACTCTTTTGTATCAGTTGGCAAGGTGCGCACACAATCCCAGTGTTGTACAGCTTGCTTCTTCACCTTCCCGAAGCTGCCGCTCTCTCCGGCTCCCGGAGCCGAAGAAGCGGCATCTTCGCGCAAAGACGATTGTGTCGCTCACAGTGCTCTCCTTAGCGCGGCTTCTGCCGAAAGACGCCCGGGAGCGGCTCTTAGCTCCGGACAGCATCCTACCTTCGTCTTTAGCGCCTCTTCTCATCTACATTTCGGCAAAAAGCTTTTCCACTATGTCTGGCTCGGAAAAACTGTGCCAGCACAGAAAACATCTCCCATCGTGTTCTAGACGTTGCACGGATTTCTGCCAAGTGTTTGGCAGGAAGAAAAGAAAAGTTGTCCAAAACAGCTTCCAATCGAATGTTCATGTGACTGGAAAAGTCAGGAGAGTGCTAAGGTACTTTTTTCTGTGAGTTGGCAAGGTGCGCACACAATCCCAGTGTTGTACAGCTTGCTTCTTCACCTTTCCGAAGCTGCTGCTCTCCCCGGATCCCGGAGCCGAAGAAGGGGCTTCTTCGCGCAAAGACGATTGTGCCGCTCACAGTGCTCTCCTTAGCGCGGCTTCTGCCGAAAGACGCCCGGGAGCGGCTCTTAGCTCCGGAGAGCATCCTACCTTCGTCTTTAGCGCCTCTTCTCATCTACATCACGGCAAAAAGCTTTTCCACTATGTCTGGCTCGGAAAAACTGTGCCAGCACAGAAAACATCTCCCATCGTTTTCTAGACGTTGCACGGATGTCTGCCAAGTGTTTGGCAGGAAGAAAAGAAAAGTTGTCCAAAACAGCTTCCAATCGAACGTTCATGTGACTGGAAAAGTCAGGAGAGTGCAAAAGTACTGTTTTCTAATAGTTGGCAAGGTGCGCACACAATCCCAGTGTTGTACAGCTTGCTTCTTTACCTTTTCCAATTTGCCGCTCTACCCGGCTCCCGGAGCCGAAGAAGCGGCTTCTTCCCGCAAAGACGATTGTGCTGCTCACAGTGCTCTCCTTAGTGCGGCTTCTGCCGAAAGACGCTTGGGAGCAGCTCTTAGCTCCGGACAGCATCCTACCTTCATCTTTAGCGCCTCTTCTCATCTACATCTCGGCAAAAAGCTTTTCCACTATGTCTGGCTAGGAAAAACTGTGCCAGCACAGAAAACATCTCCCATCGTGTTCTAGACGTTGCACAGATGTCTGCCAAGTGTTTGGCAGGAAGAAAAGAAAAGTTGTCCAAAACAGCTTCCAATCGAACGTTCATGTGATTGGAAAAGTCAGGAGAGTGCAAAAGTACTGTTTTCTAATAGTCGGCAAGGTGCGCACACAATCCCAGTGTTGTACAGCTTGCTTCTTCACCTTCCCGAAGCTGCCGCTCTCTCCGGCTCCCGGAGCCGTAGATGTGGCTTCTTCGCGCAAAGACGATTGTGCCGCTCACAGTGCTCTCCTTAGCGCGGCTTCTGCCGAAGGACGCCCGGGAGCGGCTCTTAGCTCCGGACAGCATCCTACCTTCGTCTTTAGCGCCTCTTCTCATCTACATTTCGGCAAAAAGCATTTCCACTATGTCTGGCTCGGAAAAACTGTGCCAGCACAGAAAACATCTCCCATCGTGTTCTAGACGTTGCACGGATTTCTGCCAAGTGTTTGGCAGGAAGAAAAGAAAAGTTGTCCAAAACAGCTTCCAATCGAATGTTCATGTGACTGGAAAAGTCAGGAGAGTGCAAAAGTACTGTTTTCTAATAGTTGGCAAGGTGCGCACACAATCCCAGTGTTGTACAGCTTGCTTCTTTACCTTTTCCAAGTTGCCGCTCTACCCGGCTCCCGGAGCCGAAGAAGCGGCTTCTTCCCGCAAAGACGATTGTGCCGCTCACAGTGCTCTCCTTAGTGCGGCTTCTGCCGAAAGACGCCCGGGAGCAGCTCTTAGCTCCGGACAGCATCCTACCTTCATCTTTAGCGCCTCTTCTCATCTACATCTCGGCAAAAAGCTTTTCCACTATGTCTGGCTAGGAAAAACTGTGCCAGCACAGAAAACATCTCCCATCGTGTTCTAGACGTTGCACAGATGTCTGCCAAGTGTTTGGCAGGAAGAAAAGAAAAGTTGTCCAAAACAGCTTCCAATCGAACGTTCATGTGATTGGAAAAGTCAGGAGAGTGCAAAAGTACTGTTTTCTAATAGTTGGCAAGGTGCGCACACAATCCCAGTGTTGTACAGCTTGCTTCTTCACCTTCCCGAAGCTGCCGCTCTCTCCGGCTCCCGGAGCCGAAGATGCGGCTTCTTCGCGCAAAGACGATTGTGCCGCTCACAGTGCTCTCCTTAGCGCGGCTTCTGCCGAAGGACGCCCGGGAGCGGCTCTTAGCTCCAGACAGCATCCTACCTTCGTCTTTAGCGCCTCTTCTCATCTACATTTCGGCAAAAAGCTTTTCCACTATGTCTGGCTCGGAAAAACTGTGCCAGCACAGAAAACATCTCCCATCGTGTTCTAGACGTTGCACAGATGTCTGCCAAGTGTTTGGCAGGAAGAAAAGAAAAGTTGTCCAAAACACCTTCCAATCGAACGTTCATGTGATTGGAAAAGTCAGGAGAGTTCAAAAGTACTGTTTTCTAATAGTTGGCAAGGTGCGCACACAATCCCAGTGTTGTACAGCTTGCTTCTTCACCTTCCAGAAGCTGCCGCTCTCTCCGGCTCCCGGAGCTAAAGAAGCGGCTTCTTTGCGCAAAGACGATTGTGCCGCACACAGTGCTCTCCTTAGCGCGGCTTCTGCCGAAAGACGCCCGGGAGCGGCTCTTAGCTCCAGACAGCATCCTACCTTCGTCTTTAGCGCCTCTTCTCATCTACATCTCGGCAAAAAGCTTTTCCACTATGTCTGGCTCGGAAAAACTGTGCCAGTACAGAAAACATCTCCCATCGTGTTCTAGACGTTGCACGGATGTCTGCCAAGTGTTTGGCAGGAAGTAAAGTTGTCCAAAACAGCTTCCAAAAGTACTGTTTTCTAATAGTTGGCAAGGTGCGCACACAATCCCAGTGTTGTACAGCTTGCTTCTTCACCTTCCCGAAGCTGCCGCTCTCTCCGGCTCCCGGAGCCGAAGATGCGGCTTCTTCGCGCAAAGACGATTGTGCCGCTCACAGCGCTCTCCTTAGTGCGGCTTCTGCCGAAGGACGCCCGGGAGCGGCTCTTAGCTCCGGACAGCATCCTACCTTCGTCTTTAGCGCCTCTTCTCATCTACATCTCGGCAAAAAGCTTTTCCACTATGTCTGGCTCGGAAAAACTGTGCCAGCACAGAAAAAATCCCCCATCATGTTCTAGACGTTGCACGGATTTCTGCCAAGTGTTTGGCAGGAAGAAAAAAAAAGTTGTCCAAAACAGCTTCCAATCGAACGTTCATGTGACTGGAAAAGTCAGGAGAGTGCAAAAGTACTGTTTTCTAATAGTTGGCAAGGTGCGCACACAATCCCAGTGTTGTACAGCTTGCTTCTTTACCTTTTCCAAGTTGCCGCTCTACCCGGCTCCCGGAGCCGAAGATGCGGCTTGTTCCCGCAAATACGATTGTGCCGCTCACAGTGCTCTCCTTAGCGCGGCTTCTGCCGAAAGACGCCCGGGAGCGTCTCTTAGCTCCGGACAGCATCCTACCTTCATCTTTAGCGCCTCTTCTCATCTACATCTCGGCAAAAAGCTTTTCCACTATGTCTGGCTAGGAAAAACTGTGCCAGCACAGAAAACATCTCCCATCGCGTTCTAGACGTTGCACAGATGTCTGCCAAGTGTTTGGCAGGAAGAAAAGAAAAGTTGTCCAAAACAGCTTCCAATCGAACGTTCATGTGATTGGAAAAGTCAGGAGAGTGCAAAAGTACTGTTTTCTAATAGTTGACATGGTGCGCACACAATCCCAGTGTTGTACAGCTTGCTTCTTCACCTTCCCGAAGCTGCCGCTCTCTCCGGCTCCCGGAGCCGAAGATGCGGCTTCTTCGCGCAAAGACGATTGTGCCGCTCACAGTGCTCTCCTTAGCGCGGCTTCTGCCGAAAGACGCCCGGGAGCGGCTCTTAGCTCCGGACAGCATCCTACCTTCGTCTTTAGCGTCTCTTCTCATCTACATCTCGGCAAAAAGCTTTTCCACTATGTCTGGCTAGGAAAAACTGTGCCAGCACAGAAAACATCTCCCATCGTGTTCTAGACGTTGCACGGATGTCTGCCAAGTGTTTGGCAGGAAGTAAAGTTGTCCAAAACAGATTCCAAAAGTACTGTTTTCTCATAGTTGGCAAGGTGCGCACACAATCCCAGTGTTGTACAGCTTGCTTCTTCACCTTCCCGAAGCTGCCGCTCTCTCCGGCTCCCGGAGCCGAAGATGCGGCTTCTTCGCGCAAAGACGATTGTGCCGCTCTCAGTGCTCTCCTTAGCGCGGCTTCTGCCGAAGGACGCCCGGGAGCGGCTCTTAGCTCCGGACAGCATCCTACCTTCGTCTTTAGCGCCTCTTCTCATCTACATTTCGGCAAAAAGCTTTTCCACTATGTCTGGCTCGGAAAAACTGTGCCAGCACAGAAAACATCTCCCATCGTGTTCTAGACGTTGCACGGATTTCTGCCAAGTGTTTGGCAGGAAGAAAAGAAAAGTTGTCCAAAACAGCTTCCAATCGAATGTTCATGTGATTGGAAAAGTCAGGAGAGTGCAAAGGTACTGTTTTCTGTGAGTTGGCAAGGTGCGCACACAATCCCAGTGTTGTACAGCTTGCTTCTTCACCTTCCCGAAGCTGCTTCTCTCCCCGGATCCCGGAGCCGAAGAAGGGGCTTCTTCGCGCAAAGACGATTGTGCCGCTCACAGTGCTCTCCTTAGCGCGGCTTCTGCCGAAAGACGCCCGGGAGCGGCTCTTAGCTCCGGACAGCATCCTACCTTCGTCTTTAGCGCCTCTTCTCATCTACATCTCGGCAAAAAGCTTTTCCACTATGCCTGGCTAGGAAAAACTGTGCCAGCACAGAAAACATCTCCCATCGTCTTCTAGACATTGCACAGATGTCTGCCAAGTGTTTGGCAGGAAGAAAAGAAAAGTTGTCCAAAACAGCTTCCGATCGAATGTTCATGTGATTGGAAAAGTCAGGACAGTGCAAAAGTTCTGTTTTCTAATAGTTGGCAAGGTGCGCACACAATCCCAGTGTTGTACAGCTTGCTTCTTCACCTTCCCGAAGCTGCCGCTCTCTCCGGCTCCCGGAGCCGAAGATGCGGCTTCTTCGCGCAAAGACGATTGTGCCGCTCACAGTGCTCTCCTTAGCGCGGCTTCTGCCGAAAGACGCCCGGGAGCGGCTCTTAGCTCCAGACAGCATCCTACCTTCGTCTTTAGCGCCTCTTCTCATCTACATCTCGGCAAAAAGCTTTTCCACTATGTCTGGCTCGGAAAAACTGTGCCAGCACAGAAAACATCTCCCATCGTGTTCTAGACGTTGCACGGATTTCTGCCAAGTGTTTGGCAGGAAGAAAAGAAAAGTTGTCCAAAACAGCTTCCAATCGAATGTTCATGTGACTGGAAAAGTCAGTAGAGTGCAAAAGTACTGTATTCTAATAGTTGGCAAGGTGCGCACACAATCCCAGTGTTGTACAGCTTGCTTCTTTACCTTTTCCAAGTTGCCGCTCTACCCGGCTCCCGGAGCCGAAGAAGCGGCTTCTTCGCGCAAAGACGATTGTGCCGCTCACAGTGCTCTCCTTAGCGCGGCTTCTGCCGAAAGACGCCCCGGAGCGGCTCTTAGCTCCGGACAGCATCCTACCTTCGTCTTTAGCGCCTCTTCTCATTTACATCTCGGCAAAAAGCTTTTCCACTATGTCTGGCTAGGAAAAACTGTGCCAGCACAGAAAACATCTCCCATCGTGTTCTAGACGTTGCACGGATGTCTGCCAAGTGTTTGGCAGGAAGAAAAGAAAAGTTGTCCAAAACAGCTTCCAATCGAACGTTCATGTGATTGGAAAAGTCAGGAGAGTGCAAAAGTACTGTTTTGTATCAGTTGCCAAGGTGCGCACACAATCCCAGTGTTGTACAGCTTGCTTCTTCACCTTCCCGAAGCTGCCGCTCTCTCCGGCTCCCGGAGCCGAAGATGCGGCTTCTTCGCGCAAAGACGATTGTGGCGCACACAGTGCTCTCCTTAGCGCAGCTTCTGCCGAAAGACGCCCGGGAGCGGCTCTTAGCTCCGGACAGCATCCTACCTTCGTCTTTAGCACCTCTTCTCATCTACATCTCGGCAAAAAGCTTTTCCACTATGTCTGGCTCGGAAAAACTGTGCCAGCACAGAAAACATCTCCCATCGTGTTCTAGACGTTGCACGGATATCTGCCAAGTGTTTGGCAGGAAGAAAAGAAAAGTTGTCCAAAACAGCTTCCAATCGAATGTTCATGTGATTGGAAAAGTCAGGAGAGTGCAAAGGTACTGTTTTCTGTGAGTCGGCAAGGTGCGCACACAATCCCAGTGTTGTACAGCTTGCTTCTTCACCTTCCCGAAGCTGCCGCTCTCTCCGGCTCCCGGAGCCGAAGAAGGGGCTTCTTCGCGCAAAGACGATTGTGCCGCTCACAGTGCTCTCCTTAGCGCGGCTTCTGCCGAAAGACGCCCGGGAGCGGCTCTTAGCTCCGGACAGCATCCTACCTTCGTCTTTAGCGCCTCTTCTCATCTACATTTCGGCAAAAAGCTTTTCCACTATGTCTGGCTCGGAAAAACTGTGCCAGCACAGAAAACATCTCCCATCGTGTTCTAGACGTTGCACGGATTTCTGCCAAGTGTTTGGCAGGAAGAAAAAAAAAGTTGTCCAAAACAGCTTCCAATCGAATGTTCATGTGACTGGAAAAGTCAGTAGAGTGCAAAAGTACTGTTTTCTAATAGTTGGCAAGGTGCGCACACAATCCCAGTGTTGTACAGCTTGCTTCTTCACCTTCCCGAAGCTGCCACTCTCTCCGGCTCCCAGAGCCGAAGAAGGGGCTTCTTCGCGCAAAGACGATTGTGCCGCTCACAGTGCTCTCCTTAGCGCGGCTTCTGCCGAAGGACGCCCGGGAGCGGCTCTTAGCTCCGGACAGCATCCTACCTTCGTCTTTAGCGCCTCTTCTCATCTACATTTCGGCAAAAAGCTTTTCCACTATGTCTGGCTCGGAAAAACTGTGCCAGCACAGAAAACATCTCCCATCGTGTTCTAAACGTTGCACAGATGTCTGCCAAGTGTTTGGCAGGAAGAAAAGAAAAGTTGTCCAAAACAGCTTCCAATCGAATGTTCATGTGATTGGAAAAGTCAGGAGAGTGCAAAAGTACTGTTTTCTAATAGTTGGCAAGGTGCGCACACAATCCCAGTGTTGTACAGCTTGCTTCTTCACCTTCCCGAAGCTGCCGCTCTCTCCGGCTCCCGGAGCTAAAGAAGCGGCTTCTTCACGCAAAGACGATTGTGCCGCTCACAGTGCTCTCCTTAGCGCGGCTTCTGCCGAAGGACGCCCGGGAGCGGCTCTTAGCTCCGGACAGCATCATACCTTCGTCTTTAGCGCCTCTTCTCATCTACATCTTGGCAAAAAGCTTTTCCACTATGTCTGGCTCGAAAAAACTGTGCCAGCACAGAAAAAATCACCCATCGTGTTCTAGACGTTGCACGGATTTCTGCCAAGTGTTTGGCAGGAAGAAAAGAAAAGTTGTCCAAAACAGCTTCCAATCGAATGTTCATGTGACTGGAAAAGTCAGGAGAGTGCAAAAGTACTGTTTTCTAATAGTTGGCAAGGTGTGCACAAAATCCCAGTGTTGTACAGCTTGCTTCTTTACCTTTTTGAAGTTGCCGTTCTCTCCGGCTCCCGGAGCCGAAGAAGCGGCTTCTTCGCGCAAAGACGATTGTGCCGCTCACAGTGCTCTCCTTAGCGCGGCTTCTGCCGAAAGACGCCCGGGAGCGGCTCTTAGCTCCGGACAGAATCCTACCTTCATCTTTAGCGCCTCTTCTCATCTACATCTCGGCAAAAAGCTTTTCCACTATGTCTGGCTCGGAAAAACTGTGCCAGCACAGAAAACATCTCCCATCGTGTTCTAGACGTTGCACGGATATCTGCCAAGTGTTTGGCAGGAAGAAAAGAAAAGTTGTCCAAAACAGCTTCCAATCGAATGTTCATGTGATTGGAAAAGTCAGGAGAGTGCAAAGGTACTGTTTTCTGTGAGTCGGCAAGGTGCGCACACAATCCCAGTGTTGTACAGCTTGCTTCTTCACCTTCCCGAAGCTGCCGCTCTCTCCGGCTCCCGGAGCCGAAGAAGGGGCTTCTTCGCGCAAAGACGATTGTGCCGCTCACAGTGCTCTCCTTAGCGCGGCTTCTGCCGAAAGACGCCCGGGAGCGGCTCTTAGCTCCGGACAGCATCCTACCTTCGTCTTTAGCGCCTCTTCTCATCTACATTTCGGCAAAAAGCTTTTCCACTATGTCTGGCTCGGAAAAACTGTGCCAGCACAGAAAACATCTCCCATCGTGTTCTAGACGTTGCACGGATTTCTGCCAAGTGTTTGGCAGGAAGAAAAAAAAAGTTGTCCAAAACAGCTTCCAATCGAATGTTCATGTGACTGGAAAAGTCAGTAGAGTGCAAAAGTACTGTTTTCTAATAGTTGGCAAGGTGCGCACACAATCCCAGTGTTGTACAGCTTGCTTCTTCACCTTCCCGAAGCTGCCACTCTCTCCGGCTCCCAGAGCCGAAGAAGGGGCTTCTTCGCGCAAAGACGATTGTGCCGCTCACAGTGCTCTCCTTAGCGCGGCTTCTGCCGAAGGACGCCCGGGAGCGGCTCTTAGCTCCGGACAGCATCCTACCTTCGTCTTTAGCGCCTCTTCTCATCTACATTTCGGCAAAAAGCTTTTCCACTATGTCTGGCTCGGAAAAACTGTGCCAGCACAGAAAACATCTCCCATCGTGTTCTAAACGTTGCACAGATGTCTGCCAAGTGTTTGGCAGGAAGAAAAGAAAAGTTGTCCAAAACAGCTTCCAATCGAATGTTCATGTGATTGGAAAAGTCAGGAGAGTGCAAAAGTACTGTTTTCTAATAGTTGGCAAGGTGCGCACACAATCCCAGTGTTGTACAGCTTGCTTCTTCACCTTCCCGAAGCTGCCGCTCTCTCCGGCTCCCGGAGCTAAAGAAGCGGCTTCTTCACGCAAAGACGATTGTGCCGCTCACAGTGCTCTCCTTAGCGCGGCTTCTGCCGAAGGACGCCCGGGAGCGGCTCTTAGCTCCGGACAGCATCATACCTTCGTCTTTAGCGCCTCTTCTCATCTACATCTTGGCAAAAAGCTTTTCCACTATGTCTGGCTCGAAAAAACTGTGCCAGCACAGAAAAAATCACCCATCGTGTTCTAGACGTTGCACGGATTTCTGCCAAGTGTTTGGCAGGAAGAAAAGAAAAGTTGTCCAAAACAGCTTCCAATCGAATGTTCATGTGACTGGAAAAGTCAGGAGAGTGCAAAAGTACTGTTTTCTAATAGTTGGCAAGGTGTGCACAAAATCCCAGTGTTGTACAGCTTGCTTCTTTACCTTTTTGAAGTTGCCGTTCTCTCCGGCTCCCGGAGCCGAAGATGCGGCTTCTTCGCGCAAAGACGATTGTGCCGCTCACAGTGCTCTCCTTAGCGCGGCTTCTGCCGAAAGACGCCCGGGAGCGGCTCTTAGCTCCGGACAGAATCCTACCTTCATCTTTAGCGCCTCTTCTCATCTACATCTCGGCAAAAAGCTTTTCCACTATGTCTGGCTAGGAAAAACTGTGCCAGCACAGAAAACATCTCCCATCGTGTTCTAGACGTTGCACGGATGTCTGCCAAGTGTTTGGCAGGAAGAAAAGAAAAGTTGTCCAAAACAGCTTCCAATCGAACGTTCATGTGATTGGAAAAGTCAGGAGAGTGCAAAAGTACTGTTTTCTAATAGTTGGCAAGGTGCGCACACAATCCCAGTGTTGTACAGCTTGCTTCTTCACCTTCCTGAAGCTGCCGCTCTCTCCGGCTCCTAGAGCCGAAGATGCGGCTTCTTCGCGCAAAGACGATTGTGCCGCTCACTGTGCTCTCCTTAGCGCGGCTTCTGCCGAAAGACGCCCGGGAGCGGCTCTTAGCTCCGGACAGCATCCTACCTTCGTCTTTAGCGCCTCTTCTCATCTAAATCTCGGCAAAAAGCTCTTCCACTATGTCTGGCTAGGAAAAACTGTGCCAGCACAGAAAACATCTCCCATCGTGTTCTAGACGTTGCACGGATATCTGCCAAGTGTTTTGCAGGAAGAAAAGAAAAGTTGTCCAAAACAGCTTCCAATCGAATGTTCATGTGATTGGAAAAGTCAGGAGAGTGCAAAAGTACTGTTTTGTATCAGTTGGCAAGGTGCGCACACAATCCCAGTGTTGTACAGCTTGCTTCTTCACCTTCCCGAAGCTGCCGCTCTCTCCGGCTCCCGGAGCCGAAGATGCGGCTTCTTCGCGCAAAGACGATTGTGGCGCACACAGTGCTCTCCTTAGCGCAGCTTCTGCCGAAAGACGCCCAAAAGCGGCTCTTAGCTCCAGACAGCATCCTACCTTCGTCTTTAGCACCTCTTCTCATCTACATCTCGGCAAAAAGCTTTTCCACTATGTCTGGCTCGGAAAAACTGTGCCAGCACAGAAAACATCTCCCATCGTGTTCTAGACGTTGCACGGATTTCTGCCAAGTGTTTGGCAGGAAGAAAAGAAAAGTTGTCCAAAACAGCTTCCAATCGAATGTTCATGTGACTGGAAAAGTCAGGAGAGTGCAAAAGTACTGTTTTCTAATAGTTGGCAAGGTGCGCACACAATCCCAGTGTTGTACAGCTTGCTTCTTCACCTTCCCGAAGCTGCCGCTCTCTCCGGCTCCCGGAGCCGAAGATGCGGCTTCTTTGCGCAAAGACGATTGTGCCGCTCACAGTGCTCTCCTTAGCGCGGCTTCTGCCGAAAGACGCCCCAGAGCGGCTCTTAGCTCCGGACAGCATCCTACCTTCGTCTTTAGCGCCTCTTCTCATCTACATCTCGGCAAAAAGCTTTTCCACTATGTCTGGCTAGGAAAAACTGTGCCAGCACAGAAAACATCTCCCATCGTGTTCTAGACGTTGCACGGATGTCTGCCAAGTGTTTGGCAGGAAGAAAAGAAAAGTTGTCCAAAACAGCTTCCAATCGAACGTTCATGTGATTGGAAAAGTCAGGAGAGTGCAAAAGTACTGTTTTCTAATAGTTGGCAAGGTGCGCACACAATCCCAGTGTTGTACAGCTTGCTTCTTCACCTTCCTGAAGCTGCCGCTCTCTCCGGCTCCCGGAGCCGAAGATGCGGCTTCTTCGCGCAAAGACGATTGTGCCGCTCACAGTGCTCTCCTTAGCGCGGCTTCTGCCGAAAGACGCCCGGGAGCGGCTCTTAGCTCCGGACAGCATCCTACCTTCGTCTTTAGCGCCTCTTCTCATCTACATCTCGGCAAAAAGCTCTTCCACTATGTCTGGCTAGGAAAAACTGTGCCAGCACAGAAAACATCTCCCATCGTGTTCTAGACGTTGCACGGATTTCTGCCAAGTGTTTGGCAGGAAGAAAAGAAAAGTTGTCCAAAACAGCTTCCAATCGAATGTTCATGTGACTGGAAAAGTCAGGAGAGTGCAAAAGTACTGTTTTCTAATAGTTGGCAAGGTGCGCACACAATCCCAGTGTTGTACAGCTTGCTTCTTCACCTTCCCGAAGCTGCCGCTCTCTCCGGCTCCCGGAGCCGAAGATGCGGCTTCTTTGCGCAAAGACGATTGTGCCGCTCACAGTGCTCTCCTTAGCGCGGCTTCTGCCGAAAGACGCCCGGGAGCGGCTCTTAGCTCCGGACAGCATCCTACCTTCGTCTTTAGCGCCTCTTCTCATCTACATCTCGGCAAAAAGCTTTTCCACTATGTCTGGCTAGGAAAAACTGTGCCAGCACAGAAAACATCTCCCATCGTGTTCTAGACGTTGCACGGATATCTGCCAAGTGTTTGGAAGGAAGAAAAGAAAAGTTGTCCAAAACAGCTTCCAATCGAACGTTCATGTGATTGGAAAAGTCAGGAGAGTGCAAAAGTACTGTTTTGTATCAGTTGGCAAGGTGCGCACACAATCCCAGTGTTGTACAGCTTGCTTCTTCACCTTCCCGAAGCTGCCGCTCTCTCTGGCTCCCGGAGCCGAAGATGCGGCTTCTTCGCGCAAAGACGATTGTGGCGCACACAGTGCTCTCCTTAGCGCGGCTCCTGCCGAAAGACGCCCGGGAGCGGCTCTTAGCTCCAGACAGCATCCTACCTTCGTCTTTAGCACCTCTTCTCATCTACATCTCGGCAAAAAGCTTTTCCACTATGTCTGTCTCGGAAAAACTGTGCCAGCACAGAAAACATCTCCCATCGTGTTCTAGACGTTGCACGGATTTCTGCCAAGTGTTTGGCAGGAAGAAAAGAAAAGTTGTCCAAAACAGCTTCCAATCGAATGTTCATGTGACTGGAAAAGTCAGGAGAGTGCAAAAGTACTGTTTTCTAATAGTTGGCAAGGTGCGCACACAATCCCAGTGTTGTACAGCTTGCTTCTTCACCTTCCCGAAGCTGCCGCTCTCTCCTGCTCCCGGAGCCGAAGATGCGGCTTCTTCGCGCAAAGACGATTGTGCCGCTCACAGTGCTCTCCTTAGCGCGGCTTCTGCCGAAAGACGCCCGGGAGCGGCTCTTAGCTCCGGACAGCATCCAACCTTCGTCTTTAGCGCCTCTTCTCATCTACATCTCGGCAAAAAGCTTTTCCACTATGTCTGGCTAGGAAAAACTGTGCCAGCACAGAAAACATCTCCCATCGTGTTCTAGACGTTGCACGGATGTCTGCCAAGTGTTTGGCAGGAAGAAAAGAAAAGTTGTCCAAAACAGCTTCCAATCGAATGTTCATGTGATTGGAAAAGTCAGGAGAGTGCAAAGGTACTGTTTTCTGTGAGTTGGGAAGGTGCGCACACAATCCCAGTGTTGTACAGCTTGCTTCTTCACCTTTCCGAAGCTGCTGCTCTCCCCGGCTCCCGGAGCCGAAGAAGGGGCTTCTTTGCGCAAAGACGATTGTGCCGCTCACAGTGCTCTCCTTAGCGCGGCTTCTGCCGAAAGACGCCCGGGAGCGGCTCTTAGCTCCAGACAGCATCCTACCTTCGTCTTTAGCGCCTCTTCTCATCTACATCTCGGCAAAAAGCTTTTCCACTATGTCTGGCTCGGAAAAACTGTGCCAGCACAGAAAACATCTCCCATCGTGTTCTAGACGTTGCACGGATGTCTGCCAAGTGTTTGGCAGGAAGAAAAGAAAAGTTGTCCAAAACAGCTTCCAATCGAACGTTCATGTGATTGGAAAAGTCAGGAGAGTGCAAAAGTACTGTTTTGTATCAGTTGGCAAGGTGCGCACACAATCCCAGTGTTGTACAGCTTGCTTCTTCACCTTCCCGAAGCTGCCGCTCTCTCCGGCTCTCGGAGCCGAAGATGCGGCTTCTTCGCGCAAAGACGATTGTGGCGCACACAGTGCTCTCCTTAGCGCGGCTTCTGCTGAAAGACGCCCCGGAGCGGCTCTTAGCTCCAGACAGCATCATACCTTCGGCTTTAGCACCTCTTCTCATCTACATCTCGGCAAAAAGCTTTTCCACTATGTCTGGCTCGGAAAAACTGTGCCAGCACAGAAAACATCTCCCATCGTGTTCTAGACGTTGCACGGATTTCTGCCAAGTGTTTGGCAGGAAGAAAAGAAAAGTTGTCCAAAACAGCTTCCAATCGAATGTTCCAGTGACTGGAAAAGTCAGGAGAGTGCAAAAGTACTGTTTTCTAATAGTTGGCAAGGTGCGCACACAATCCCAGTGTTGTACAGCTTGCTTCTTTACCTTTTCCAAGTTGCCGCTCTCCCCGGCTCCCAGAGCCAAAGAAGCGGCTTCTTCGCGCAAAGACGATTGTGCCGCTCACAGTGCTCTCCTTAGCGCGGCTTCTGCCGAAAGACGCCCCAGAGCGGCTCTTAGCTCCGGACAGCATCCTACCTTCGTCTTTAGCGCCTCTTCTCATTTACATCTCGGCAAAAAGCTTTTCCACTATGTCTGGCTAGGAAAAACTGTGCCAGCACAGAAAACATCTCCCATCGTGTTCTAGACGTTGCACGGATGTCTGCCAAGTGTTTGGCAGGAAGAAAAGAAAAGTTGTCCAAAACAGCTTCCAATCGAATGTTCATGTGATTGGAAAAGTCAGGACAGTGCAAAAGTACTGTTTTCTAATAGTTGGCAAGGTGCGCACACAATCCCAGTGTTGTACAGCTTGCTTCTTCACCTTCCCGAAGCTGCCGCTCTCTCCGGCTCCCGGAGCCGAAGATGCGGCTTCTTCGCGCAAAGACGATTGTGCCGCTCACAGTGCTCTCCTTAGCGCGGCTTCTGCCGAAGGACGCCTGGGAGCGGCTCTTAGCTCCAGACAGCATCCTACCTTCGTCTTTAGCGCCTCTTCTCATCTACATTTCGGCAAAAAGCTTTTCCACTATGTCTGGCTCGGAAAAACTGTGCCAGCACAGAAAACATCTCCCATCGTGTTCTAGACGTTTCACGGATTTCTGCCAAGTGTTTGGCAGGAAGAAAAAAAAGTTGTCCAAAACAGCTTCCAATCGAATGTTCATGTGACTGGAAAAATCAGGAGAGTGCAAAAGTACTGTTTTCTAATAGTTGGCAAGGTGCGCACACAATCCCAGTGTTGTACAGCTTGCTTCTTCACCTTCCCGAAGCTGCCGCTCTCTCCGGCTCCCGGAGCCGAAGATGCGGCTTCTTTGCGCAAAGACGATTGTGCCGCTCACAGTGCTCTCCTTAGCGCGGCTTCTGCCGAAAGACGCCCGGGAGCGGCTCTTAGCTCCGGACAGCATCCTACCTTCGTCTTTAGCGCCTCTTCTCATCTACATCTCGGCAAAAAGCTTTTCCACTATGTCTGGCTAGGAAAAACTGTGCCAGCACAGAAAACATCTCCCATCGTGTTCTAGACGTTGCACGGATATCTGCCAAGTGTTTGGAAGGAAGAAAAGAAAAGTTGTCCAAAACAGCTTCCAATCGAACGTTCATGTGATTGGAAAAGTCAGGAGAGTGCAAAAGTACTGTTTTGTATCAGTTGGCAAGGTGCGCACACAATCCCAGTGTTGTACAGCTTGCTTCTTCACCTTCCCGAAGCTGCCGCTCTCTCCTGCTCCCGGAGCCGAAGATGCGGCTTCTTCGCGCAAAGACGATTGTGCCGCTCACAGTGCTCTCCTTAGCGCGGCTTCTGCCGAAAGATGCCCGGGAGCGGCTCTTAGCTCCGGACAGCATCCAACCTTCGTCTTTAGCGCCTCTTCTCATCTACATCTCGGCAAAAAGCTTTTCCACTATGTCTGGCTAGGAAAAACTGTGCCAGCACAGAAAACATCTCCCATCGTGTTCTAGACGTTGCACGGATGTCTGCCAAGTGTTTGGCAGGAAGAAAAGAAAAGTTGTCCAAAACAGCTTCCAATCGAATGTTCATGTGATTGGAAAAGTCAGGAGAGTGCAAAGGTACTGTTTTCTGTGAGTTGGGAAGGTGCGCACACAATCCCAGTGTTGTACAGCTTGCTTCTTCACCTTTCCGAAGCTGCTGCTCTCCCCGGCTCCCGGAGCCGAAGAAGGGGCTTCTTTGCGCAAAGACGATTGTGCCGCTCACAGTGCTCTCCTTAGCGCGGCTTCTGCCGAAAGACGCCCGGGAGCGGCTCTTAGCTCCAGACAGCATCCTACCTTCGTCTTTAGCGCCTCTTCTCATCTACATCTCGGCAAAAAGCTTTTCCACTATGTCTGGCTCAGAAAAACTGTGCCAGCACAGAAAACATCTCCCATCGTGTTCTAGACGTTGCACGGATGTCTGCCAAGTGTTTGGCAGGAAGAAAAGAAAAGTTGTCCAAAACAGCTTCCAATCGAACGTTCATGTGATTGGAAAAGTCAGGAGAGTGCAAAAGTACTGTTTTGTATCAGTTGGCAAGGTGCGCACACAATCCCAGTGTTGTACAGCTTGCTTCTTCACCTTCCCGAAGCTGCCGCTCTCTCCGGCTCTCGGAGCCGAAGATGCGGCTTCTTCGCGCAAAGACGATTGTGGCGCACACAGTGCTCTCCTTAGCGCGGCTTCTGCTGAAAGACGCCCCGGAGCGGCTCTTAGCTCCAGACAGCATCATACCTTCGGCTTTAGCACCTCTTCTCATCTACATCTCGGCAAAAAGCTTTTCCACTATGTCTGGCTCGGAAAAACTGTGCCAGCACAGAAAACATCTCCCATCGTGTTCTAGACGTTGCACGGATTTCTGCCAAGTGTTTGGCAGGAAGAAAAGAAAAGTTGTCCAAAACAGCTTCCAATCGAATGTTCCAGTGACTGGAAAAGTCAGGAGAGTGCAAAAGTACTGTTTTCTAATAGTTGGCAAGGTGCGCACACAATCCCAGTGTTGTACAGCTTGCTTCTTTACCTTTTCCAAGTTGCCGCTCTCCCCGGCTCCCAGAGCCAAAGAAGCGGCTTCTTCGCGCAAAGACGATTGTGCCGCTCACAGTGCTCTCCTTAGCGCGGCTTCTGCCGAAAGACGCCCCAGAGCGGCTCTTAGCTCCGGACAGCATCCTACCTTCGTCTTTAGCGCCTCTTCTCATTTACATCTCGGCAAAAAGCTTTTCCACTATGTCTGGCTAGGAAAAACTGTGCCAGCACAGAAAACATCTCCCATCGTGTTCTAGACGTTGCACGGATGTCTGCCAAGTGTTTGGCAGGAAGAAAAGAAAAGTTGTCCAAAACAGCTTCCAATCGAATGTTCATGTGATTGGAAAAGTCAGGACAGTGCAAAAGTACTGTTTTCTAATAGTTGGCAAGGTGCGCACACAATCCCAGTGTTGTACAGCTTGCTTCTTCACCTTCCCGAAGCTGCCGCTCTCTCCGGCTCCCGGAGCCGAAGATGCGGCTTCTTCGCGCAAAGACGATTGTGCCGCTCACAGTGCTCTCCTTAGCGCGGCTTCTGCCGAAGGACGCCTGGGAGCGGCTCTTAGCTCCAGACAGCATCCTACCTTCGTCTTTAGCGCCTCTTCTCATCTACATTTCGGCAAAAAGCTTTTCCACTATGTCTGGCTCGGAAAAACTGTGCCAGCACAGAAAACATCTCCCATCGTGTTCTAGACGTTTCACGGATTTCTGCCAAGTGTTTGGCAGGAAGAAAAAAAAGTTGTCCAAAACAGCTTCCAATCGAATGTTCATGTGACTGGAAAAATCAGGAGAGTGCAAAAGTACTGTTTTCTAATAGTTGGCAAGGTGCGCACACAATCCCAGTGTTGTACAGCTTGCTTCTTCACCTTCCCGAAGCTGCCGCTCTCTCCGGCTCCCGGAGCCGAAGATGCGGCTTCTTTGCGCAAAGACGATTGTGCCGCTCACAGTGCTCTCCTTAGCGCGGCTTCTGCCGAAAGACGCCCGGGAGCGGCTCTTAGCTCCGGACAGCATCCTACCTTCGTCTTTAGCGCCTCTTCTCATCTACATCTCGGCAAAAAGCTTTTCCACTATGTCTGGCTAGGAAAAACTGTGCCAGCACAGAAAACATCTCCCATCGTGTTCTAGACGTTGCACGGATATCTGCCAAGTGTTTGGAAGGAAGAAAAGAAAAGTTGTCCAAAACAGCTTCCAATCGAACGTTCATGTGATTGGAAAAGTCAGGAGAGTGCAAAAGTACTGTTTTGTATCAGTTGGCAAGGTGCGCACACAATCCCAGTGTTGTACAGCTTGCTTCTTCACCTTCCCGAAGCTGCCGCTCTCTCTGGCTCCCGGAGCCGAAGATGCGGCTTCTTCGCGCAAAGACGATTGTGCCGCTCACAGTGCTCTCCTTAGCGCGGCTTCTGCCGAAAGACGCCCGGGAGCGGCTCTTAGCTCCGGACAGCATCCTACCTTCGTCTTTAGCGCCTCTTCTCATCTACATCTCGGCAAAAAGCTTTTCCACTATGTCTGGCTAGGAAAAACTTTGCCAGCACAGAAAACATCTCCCATCGTGTTCTAGACGTTGCACGGATGTCTGCCAAGTGTTTGGCAGGAAGAAAAGAAAAGTTGTCCAAAACAGCTTCCAATCGAATGTTCATGTGATTGGAAAAGTCAGGAGAGTGCAAAGGTACTGTTTTCTGTGAGTTGGGAAGGTGCGCACACAATCCCAGTGTTGTACAGCTTGCTTCTTCACCTTTCCGAAGCTGCTGCTCTCCCCGGCTCCCGGAGCCGAAGAAGGGGCTTCTTCGCGCAAAGACGATTGTGCCGCTCACAGTGCTCTCCTTAGCGCGGCTTCTGCCGAAAGACGCCCGGGAGCGGCTCTTAGCTCCGGACAGCATCCTACCTTCGTCTTTAGCGCCTCTTCTCATCTACATCTCGGCAAAAAGCTTTTCCACTATGTCTGGCTCGGAAAAACTGTGCCAGCACAGAAAACATCTCCCATCGTGTTCTAGACGTTGCACGGATGTCTGCCAAGTGTTTGGCAGGAAGAAAAGAAAAGTTGTCCAAAACAGCTTCCAATCGAACGTTCATGTGATTGGAAAAGTCAGGAGAGTGCAAAAGTACTGTTTTGTATCAGTTGGCAAGGTGCGCACACAATCCCAGTGTTGTACAGCTTGCTTCTTCACCTTCCCGAAGCTGCCGCTCTCTCCGGCTCTCGGAGCCGAAGATGCGGCTTCTTCGCGCAAAGACGATTGTGGCGCACACAGTGCTCTCCTTAGCGCGGCTTCTGCTGAAAGACGCCCCGGAGCGGCTCTTAGCTCCAGACAGCATCCTACCTTCGTCTTTAGCACCTCTTCTCATCTACATCTCGGCAAAAAGCTTTTCCACTATGTCTGGCTCGGAAAAACTGTGCCAGCACAGAAAACATCTCCCATCGTGTTCTAGACGTTGCACGGATGTCTGCCAAGTGTTTGGCAGGAAGAAAAGAAAAGTTGTCCAAAACAGCTTCCAATCGAATGTTCCAGTGACTGGAAAAGTCAGGAGAGTGCAAAAGTACTGTTTTCTAATAGTTGGCAAGGTGCGCACACAATCCCAGTGTTGTACAGCTTGCTTCTTTACCTTTTCCAAGTTGCCGCTCTCCCCGGCTCCCAGAGCCAAAGAAGCGGCTTCTTCGCGCAAAGACGATTGTGCCGCTCACAGTGCTCTCCTTAGCGCGGCTTCTGCCGAAAGACGCCCCGGAGCGGCTCTTAGCTCCGGACAGCATCCTACCTTCGTCTTTAGCGCCTCTTCTCATTTACATCTCGGCAAAAAGCTTTTCCACTATGTCTGGCTAGGAAAAACTGTGCCATCACAGAAAACATCTCCCATCGTGTTCTAGACGTTGCACGGATGTCTGCCAAGTGTTTGGCAGGAAGAAAAGAAAAGTTGTCCAAAACAGCTTCCGATCGAATGTTCATGTGATTGGAAAAGTCAGGACAGTGCAAAAGTACTGTTTTCTAATAGTTTGCAAGGTGCGCACACAATCCCAGTGTTGTACAGCTTGCTTCTTCACCTTCCCGAAGCTGCCGCTCTCTCCGGCTCCCGGAGCTGAAGATGCGGCTTCTTCGCGCAAAGACGATTGTGCCGCTCACAGTGCTCTCCTTAGCGCGGCTTCTGCCGAAGGACGCCTGGGAGCGGCTCTTAGCTCCAGACAGCATCCTACCTTCGTCTTTAGCGCCTCTTCTCATCTACATTTCGGCAAAAAGCTTTTCCACTATGTCTGGCTCGGAAAAACTGTGCCAGCACAGAAAAAATCTCCCATCGTGTTCTAGACGTTTCACGGATTTCTGCCAAGTGTTTGGCAGGAAGAAAAAAAAAGTTGTCCAAAACAGCTTCCAATCGAATGTTCATGTGATTGGAAAAATCAGGAGAGTGCAAAAGTACTGTTTTCTAATAGTTGGCAAGGTGCGCACACAATCCCAGTGTTGTACAGCTTGCTTCTTCACCTTCCCGAAGCTGCCGCTCTCTCTGGCTCCCGGAGCCGAAGATGCGGCTTCTTCGCGCAAAGACGATTGTGGCGCACACAGTGCTCTCCTTAGCGCAGCTTCTGCCGAAAGACGCCCGGGAGCGGCTCTTAGCTCCAGACAGCATCCTACCTTCGTCTTTAGCACCTCTTCTCATCTACATCTCGGCAAAAAGCTTTTCCACTATGTCTGTCTCGGAAAAACTGTGCCAGCACAGAAAACATCTCCCATCGTGTTCTAGACGTTGCACGGATTTCTGCCAAGTGTTTGGCAGGAAGAAAAGAAAAGTTGTCCAAAACAGCTTCCGATCGAACGTTCATGTGATTGGAGAAGTCAGTAGAGTGCAAAAGTACTGTTTTGTATCAGTTGGCAAGGTGCGCACACAATCCCAGTGTTGTACAGCTTGCTTCTTCACCTTCCCGAAGCTGCCGCTCTCTCCGGCTCCTGGAGCCGAAGATGCGGCTTCTTCGCGCAAAGACGATTGTGGCGCACACAGTGCTCTCCTTAGCGCGGCTTCTGCCGAAAGACGCCCGGGAGCGGCTCTTAGTTCCGGACAGCATCCTACCTTCGTCTTTAGCACCTCTTCTCATCTACATCTCGCCAAAAAGCTTTTCCACTATGCCTGGCTAGGAAAAACTGTGCCAGCACAGAAAACATCTCCCATCATCTTCTAGACGTTGCACGGATGTCTGCCAAGTGTTTGGCAGGAAGAAAAGAAAAGTTGTCCAAAACAGCTTCCGATCGAATGTTCATGTGATTGGAAAAGTCAGGACAGTGCAAAAGTACTGTTTTCTAATAGTTGGCAAGGTGCGCACACAATCCCAGTGTTGTACAGCTTGCTTCTTCACCTTCCCGTAGCTGCCACTCTCTCCGGCTCCCGGAGCCGAAGATGCGGCTTCTTCGCGCAAAGACGATTGTGCCGCTCACAGTGCTCTCCTTAGCGCGGCTTCTGCTGAAGGACGCCCGGGAGCGACTCTTACCTCCGGTCAGCATCCTACCTTCGTCTTTAGCGCCTCTTCTCATCTACATTTCGGCAAAAAGCTTTTCCACTATGTCTGGCTAGGAAAAACTGTGCCAGCACAGAAAACATCTCCCATCGTGTTCTAGACGTTGCACAGATGTCTGCCAAGTGTTTGGCAGGAAGAAAAGGAAAGTTGTCCAAAACAGCTTCCAATCGAACGTTCATGTGATTGGAAAAGTCAGGAGAGTGCAAAAGTACTGTTTTCTAATAGTTGGCAAGGTGCGCACACAATCCCAGTGTTGTACAGCTTGCTTCTTCACCTTCCCGAAGCTGCCGCTCTCTCCGGCTCCCGGAGCCGAAGATGCGGCTTCTTCGCGCAAAGACGATTGTGCCGCTCACAGTGCTCTCCTTAGCGCGGCTTCTGCCGAAAGACGCCCGGGAGCGGCTCTTAGTTCCGGACAGCATCCTACCTTCGTCTTTAGCGCCTCTTCTCATCTACATCTCGGCAAAAAGCTTTTCCACTATGTCTGGCTAGGAAAAACTGTGCCAGCACAGAAAACATCTCCCATCATCTTCTAGACGTTGCACGGATGTCTGCCAAGTGTTTGGCAGGAAGAAAAGAAAAGTTGTCCAAAACAGCTTCCGATCGAATGTTCATGTGATTGGAAAAGTCAGGAAAGTGCAAAAGTACTGTTTTCTAATAGTTGGCAAGGTGCGCACACAATCCCAGTGTTGTACAGCTTGCTTCTTCACCTTCCCGTAGCTGCCACTCTCTCCGGCTCCCGGAGCCGAAGATGCGGCTTCTTCGCGCAAAGACGATTGTGCCGCTCACAGTGCTCTCCTTAGCGCGGCTTCTGCTGAAGGACGCCCGGGAGCGACTCTTAGCTCCGGACAGCATCCTACCTTCGTCTTTAGCGCCTCTTCTCATCTACATTTCGGCAAAAAGCTTTTCCACTATGTCTGGCTAGGAAAAACTGTGCCAGCACAGAAAACATCTCCCATCGTGTTCTAGACGTTGCACAGATGTCTGCCAAGTGTTTGGCAGGAAGAAAAGAAAAGTTGTCCAAAACAGCTTCCAATCGAACGTTCATGTGATTGGAAAAGTCAGGAGAGTGCAAAAGTACTGTTTTCTAATAGTTGGCAAGGTGCGCACACAATCCCAGTGTTGTACAGCTTGCTTCTTCACCTTCCCGAAGCTGCCGCTCTCTCCGGCTCCCGGAGCCGAAGATGCGGCTTCTTCGCGCAAAGACGATTGTGCCGCTCACAGTGCTCTCCTTAGCGCGGCTTCTGCCGAAAGACGCCCGGGAGCGGCTCTTAGCTCCGGACAGCATCCTACCTTCGTCTTTAGCGCCTCTTCTCATCTACATCTCGGCAAAAAGCTTTTCCACTATGTCTGGCTAGGAAAAACTGTGCCAGCACAGAAAACATCTCCCATCGTGTTCTAGACGTTGCACGGATGTCTGCCAAGTGTTTGGCAGGAAGAAAAGAAAAGTTGTCCAAAACACCTTACGATCGAACGTTCATGTGATTGGAAAAGTCAGGAGAGTGCAAAAGTACTGTTTTGTATCAGTTGGCAAGGTGCGCACACAATTCCAGTGTTGTACAGCTTGCTTCTTCACCTTCCCGAAGCTGCCGCTCTCTCCGGCTCCCAGAGCCAAAGATGCGGCTTCTTCGCGCAAAGACGATTGTGTCGCACACAGTGCTCTCCTTAGCGCAGCTTCTGCCGAAAGACGCCCGGGAGCGGCTCTTAGCTCCAGACAGCATCCTACCTTCGTCTTTAGCACCTCTTCTCATCTACATCTCGGCAAAAAGCTTTTCCACTATGTCTGGCTCGGAAAAACTGTGCCAGCACAGGAAACATCTCCCATCGTGTTCTAGACGTTGCACGGATGTCTGCCAAGTGTTTGGCAGGAAGAAAAGAAAAGTTGTCCAAAACAGCTTCCGATCGAACGTTCATGTGATTGGAAAAGTCAGGACAGTGCAAAAGTACTGTTTTCTAATAGTTGGCAAGGTGCGCACACAATCCCAGTGTTGTACAGCTGGCTTTTTAACCTTCCCGAAGCTGCCGCTCTCTCCGGCTCCCGGAGCCGAAGATTCGGCTTCTTCGCGCAAAGACGATTGTGCCGCTAACAGTGCTCTCCTTAGCGCAGCTTGTGTCGAAAGACGCCCGGGAGCGGCTCTTAGCTCCAGACAGCATCCTACCTTCGCCTTTAGCGCCTCTTCTCATCTACATCTTGGCAAAAAGCTTTTCCACTATGTCTGGCTCGGAAAAACTGCCAGAACAGAAAACATCTCCCATCGTGTTCTAGACGTTGCACGGATGTCTGCCAAGTGTTTGGCAGGAAGAAAAGAAAAAATTTCCAAAACAGCTTCGAATCGAATGTTCATGTGACTGGAAAAGTCAGGAGAGTGCAAAAGTACTGTTTTCTAATAGTTGGCAAAGTGCGCACACAATCCCAGTGTTGTACAGCTTGCTTCTTTACCTTTACCAAGTTGCCGCTCTCCCCGGCTCCCGGAGCCGAAGAAGCGGCTTCTTCGCGCAAAGACGATTGTGCCGCTCACAGTGCTCTCCTTAGCGCGGCTTCTGCCGAAAGACGCCCGGGAGCGGCTCTTAGCTCCGGACAGCATCCTACCTTCGTTTTTAGCGCCTCTTCTCATCTACATCTCAGCAAAAAGCTTTTCCACTATGTCTGGCTAGGTAAAACTGTGCGAGCACAGAAAACATCTCCCATCGTGTTCTAGACGTTGCACGGATGTCTGCCAAGTGTTTGGCAGGAAGAAAAGAGAAGTTGTCCAAAACAGCTTCTATTCGAATGTTCATGTGATTGGAAAAGTCAGGAGAGTGCAAAAGTACTGTTTTGTATCAGTTGGCAAGTTGCGCACACAATCCCAGTGTTGTACGGCTTGCTTCTTCACCTTCCCGAAGCTGCCGCTCTCTCCAGCTCCCGGAGCTGAAGAAGCGGCTTCTTTGCGCAAAGACAATTGTGTCGCCCACAGTGCTCTCCTTAGCGCGGCTTCTGCCGAAAGACGCCCGGGAGCGGCTCTTAGCTCCGGACAGCATCCAACCTTCGTCTTTAGCGCCTCTTCTCATCTACATCTCGGCAAAAAGCTTTTCCACTATGCCTGGCTAGGAAAAACTGTGCCAGCACAGAAAACATCTCCCATCGTGTTCTAGACGTTGCACAGATGTCTGCCAAGTGTTTGGCAAGAAGAAAAGAAAAGTTGTCCAAAACAGCTTCCAATCGAACGTTCATGTGATTGGAAAAGTCAGGACAGTGCAAAAGTACTGTTTTCTAATAGTTGGCAAGGTGCGCACACAATCCCAGTGTTGTACAGCTTGCTTCTTCACCTTCCCGAAGCTGCCGCTCTCTCCGGCTCCCGGAGCCGAAGATGCGGCTTCTTCGCGCAAAGACGATTGTGCCGCTCACAGTGCTCTCCTTAGCGCGGCTTCTGCCGAAAGACGCCCGGGAGCGGCTCTTAGCTCCGGACAGCATCCTACCTTCGTCTTTAGCACCTCTTCTCATCTACATCTCGGCAAAAAGCTTTTCCACTATGTCTGGCTAGGAAAAACTGTGCCAGCACAGAAAACAGCTCCCATCGTGTTCTAGACGTTGCACGGATATCTGCCAAGTGTTTGGAAGGAAGAAAAGAAAAGTTGTCCAAAACAGCTTCCAATCGAACGTTCATGTGATTGGAAAAGTCAGGAGAGTGCAAAAGTACTGTTTTGTATCAGTTGGCAAGGTGCGCACACAATCCCAGTGTTCTACAGCTTGCTTCTTCACCTTCCCGAAGCTGCCGCTCTCTCTGGCTCCCGGAGCCGAAGATGCGGCTTCTTCGCGCAAAGACGATTGTGGCGCACACAGTGCTCTCCTTAGCGCAGCTTCTGCCGAAAGACGCCCGGGAGCGGCTCTTAGCTCCAGACAGCATCCTACCTTCGTCTTTAGCACCTCTTCTCATCTACATCTCGGCAAAAAGCTTTTCCACTATGTCTGTCTCGGAAAAACTGTGCCAGCACAGAAAACATCTCCCAACGTGTTCTAGACGTTGCACGGATTTCTGCCAAGTGTTTGGCAGGAAGAAAAGAAAAGTTGTCCAAAACAGCTTCCAATCGAATGTTCATGTGACTGGAAAAGTCAGGAGAGTGCAAAAGTACTGTTTTCTAATAGTTGGCAAGGTGCGCACACAATCCCAGTGTTGTACAGCTTGCTTCTTTACCTTTTCCAAGTTGCCGCTCTCCATGGCTCCCAGAGCCAAAGAAGCGGCTTCTTCGCGCAAAGACGATTGTGCCGCTCACAGTGCTCTCCTTAGCGCGGCTTCTGCCGAAAGACGCCCGGGAGCGGCTCTTAGCTCCGGACAGCATCCTACCTTCGTCTTTAGCGCCTCTTCTCATCTACATCTCGGCAAAAAGCTTTTCCACTATGTCTGGCTCGGAAAAACTGTGCCAGCACAGAAAACATCTCCCATCGTGTTCTAGACGTTGCACGGATGTCTGCCAAGTGTTTGGCAGGAAGAAAAGAAAAGTTGTCCAAAACAGCTTCCAATCGAATGTTCATGTGATTGGAAAAGTCAGGAGAGTGCAAAGGTACTGTTTTCTGTGAGTTGGCAAGGTGCGCACACAATCCCAGTGTTGTACAGCTTGCTTCTTCACCTTCCCGAAGCTGCTGCTCTCCCCGGATCCCGGAGCCGAAGAAGGGGCTTCTTCGCGCAAAGACGATTGTGCCGCTCACAGTGCTCTCCTTAGCGCGGCTTCTGCCGAAAGACGCCCGGGAGCGGCTCTTAGCTCCGGACAGCATCCTACCTTCGTCTTTAGCGCCTCTTCTCATCTACATCTCGGCAAAAAGCTTTTCCACTATGTCTGGCTCGGAAAAACTGTGCCAGCACAGAAAACATCTCCCATCGTGTTCTAGAAGTTGCACGGATATCTGCCAAGTGTTTGGAAGGAAGAAAAGAAAAGTTGTCCAAAACAGCTTCCAATCGAACGTTCATGTGATTGGAAAAGTCAGGAGAGTGCAAAAGTACTGTTTTGTATCAGTTGGCAAGGTGCGCACACAATCCCATTGTTGTACAGCTTGCTTCTTCACCTTCCCGAAGCTGCCGCTCTCTCCGGCTCCCGGAGCCGAAGATGCGGCTTCTTCGCGCAAAGACGATTGTGGCGCACACAGTGCTCTCCTTAGCGCAGCTTCTGCCGAAAGACGCCCGGGAGCGGCTCTTAGCTCCAGACAGCATCCTACCTTCGTCTTTAGCACCTCTTCTCATCTACATCTCGGCAAAAAGCTTTTCCACTATGTCTGTCTCGGAAAAACTGTGCCAGCACAGAAAACATCTCCCATCGTGTTCTAGACGTTGCACGGATTTCTGCCAAGTGTTTGGCAGGAAGAAAAGAAAAGTTGTCCAAAACAGCTTCCAATCAAATGTTCATGTGACTGGAAAAGTCAGGAGAGTGCAAAAGTACTGTTTTCTAATAGTTGGCAAGGTGCGCACACAATCCCAGTGTTGTACAGCTTGCTTCTTTACCTTTTCCAAGTTGCCGCTCTCCCCGGCTCCCAGAGCCAAAGAAGCGGCTTCTTCGCGCAAAGACGATTGTGCCGCTCACAGTGCTCTCCTTAGCGCGGCTTCTGCCGAAAGACGCCCGGGAGCGGCTCTTAGCTCCGGACAGCATCCTACCTTCGTCTTTAGCGCCTCTTCTCATCTACATCTCGGCAAAAAGCTTTTCCACTATGTCTGGCTAGGAAAAACTGAGCCAGCACAGAAAACATCTCCCATCGTGTTCTAGACGTTGCACGGATGTCTGCCAAGTGTTTGGCAGGAAGAAAAGAAAAGTTGTCCAAAACAGCTTCCAATCGAATGTTCATGTGATTGGAAAAGTCAGGAGAGTGCAAAGGTACTGTTTTCTGTGAGTTGGCAAGGTGCGCACACAATCCCAGTGTTGTACAGCTTGCTTCTTCACCTTTCCGAAGCTGCCGCTCTCCCCGGATCCCGGAGCCGAAGAAGGGGCTTCTTCGCGCAAAGACGATTGTGCCGCTCACAGTGCTCTCCTTAGCGCGGCTTCTGCCGAAAGACGCCCGGGAGCGGCTCTTAGCTCCGGACAGCATCCTACCCTCGTCTTTAGCGCCTCTTCTCATTTACATCTCGGCAAAAAGCTTTTCCACTATGTCTGGCTAGGAAAAACTGTGCCAGCACAGAAAACATCTCCCATCGTGTTCTAAACGTTGCACGGATGTCTGCCAAGTGTTTGGCAGGAAGAAAAGAAAAGTTGTCCAAAACAGCTTCCAATCGAACGTTCATGTGATTGGAAAAGTCAGGAGAGTGCAAAAGTACTGTTTTGTATCAGTTGGCAAGGTGCGCACACAATCCCAGTGTTGTACAGCTTGCTTCTTCACCTTCCCGAAGCTGCCGCTCTCTCCGGCTCCCGGAGCTGAAGAAGCGGCTTCTTTGCTCAAAGACGATTGTGTCGCCCACAGTGCTCTCCTTAGCGCGGCTTCTGCCGAAAGACGCCCGGGAGCGGCTCTTAGCTCCGGACAGCATCCAACCTTCGTCTTTAGCGCCTCTTCTCATCTACATCTCGGCAAAAAGCTTTTCCACTATGCCTGGCTAGGAAAAACTGTGCCAGCACAGAAAACATCTCCCATCGTGTTCTAGACGTTGCACGGATTTCTGCCAAGTGTTTGGCAGGAAGAAAAGAAAAGTTGTCCAAAACAGCTTCCAATTGAATGTTCATGTGATTGGAAAAGTCAGGAGAGTGCAAAGGTACTGTTTTTTGTCAGTTGGCAAAGTGCGCACACAATGCCAGTGTTGTACAGCTTGCTTCTTCACCTTCCAGAAGCTGCCGCTCTCTCCGGCTCCCAGAGTCGAAGAAGCGGCTTCTTCGCGCAAAGACGATTGTGCCGCTCACAGTGCTCTCCTTAGCGCGGCTTCTGCCGAAAGACGCCCGGGAGCGGCTCTTAGCTCCGGACAGCATCCTACCTTCGTCTTTAGCGCCTCTTCTAATCTTCATCTCAGCAAAAAGCTTTTCCACTATGTCTGGCTCGGAAAAACTGTGCCAGCACAGAAAACAACCACCATCGTGTTCTAGACGTTTCACGGATGTCTGCCAAGTGTTTGGCAGGAAGAAAAGTTGTCCAAAGCAACTTCCAATCGAATATTCATGTGATTGGAAAAGTCAGGAGAGTGCAAAAGTACTGTTTTCTAATAGTTGGCAAGGTGCGCACACAATCCCAGTGTTGTACAGCTTGCTTCTTCACCTTCCCGAAGCTGCCGCTCTCTCCGGCTCCCGGAGCCGAAGATGCGGCTTCTTTGCGCAAAGACGATTGTGCCGCTCACAGTGCTCTCCTTAGCGCGGCTTCTGCCGAAAGACGCCCCGGAGCGGCTCTTAGCTCCGGACAGCATCCTACCTTCGTCTTTAGCGCCTCTTCTCATCTACATCTCGGCAAAAAGCTTTTCCACTATGTCTGGCTAGGAAAAACTGTGCCAGCACAGAAAACATCTCCCATCGTGTTCTAGACGTTGCACGGATGTCTGCCAAGTGTTTGGCAGGAAGAAAAGAAAAGTTGTCCAAAACAGCTTCCAATCGAACGTTCATGTGATTGGAAAAGTCAGGAGAGTGCAAAAGTACTGTTTTGTATCAGTTGGCAAGGTGTGCACACAATCCCAGTGTTGTACAGCTTGCTTCTTCACCTTTCCAAAGCTGCCGCTCTCTCCGGCTCCCAGAGCGGAAGAAGCGGCTTCTTTGCGCAAAGACGATTGTGTCGCCCACAGTGCTCTCCTTAGCGCGGCTTCTGCCGAAAGACGCCCGGGAGCGGCTCTTAGCTCCGGACAGCATCCAACCTTCGTCTTTAGCGCCTCTTCTCATCTACATCTCGGCAAAAAGCTTTTCCACTATGCCTGGCTATGAAAAACTGTGCCAGCACAGAAAACATCTCCCATCGTGTTCTAGACGTTGCACGGATGTCTGCCAAGTGTTTGGCAGGAAGAAAAGAAAAGTTGTCCAAAACAGCTTCCGATCGAATGTTCATGTGATTGGAGAAGTCAGGACAGTTCAAAAGTACTGTTTTCTAATAGTTGGCAAGGTGCGCACACAATCCCAGTGTTGTACAGCTTGCTTCTTTACCTTCCCGAAGCTGCCGCTCTCTCCGGCTCCCGGAGCCGAAGATGCGGCTTCTTCGCGCAAAGACGATTGTGCCGCTCACAGTGCTCTCCTTAGCGCGGCTTCTGCCGAAGGACGCCCGGGAGCGGCTCTTAGCTGCGGACAGCATCCTACCTTCGTCTTTAGCGCCTCTTCTCATCTACATCTCGGCAAAAAGCTTTTCCACTATGTCTGGCTCAGAAAAACTGTGCCAGCACAGAAAACATCTCCCATCGTGTTCTAGACGTTGCACGGATGTCTGCCAAGTGTTTGGCAGGAAGAAAAGAAAAGTTGTCCAAAACAGCTTCCAATCGAATGTTCATGTGATTGGAAAAGTCAGGAGAGTGCAAAAGTACTGTTTTCTAATAGTTGGCAAGGTGCGCACACAATCCCAGTGTTGTACAGCTTGCTTCTTCACCTTCCCGAAGCTGCCGCTCTCTCCGGCTCCCGGAGCCGAAGATGCGGCTTCTTTGCGCAAAGCCGATTGTGCCGCTCACAGTGCTCTCCTTAGCGCGGCTTCTGCCGAAAGACGCCCCGGAGCGGCTCTTAGCTCCGGACAGCATCCTACCTTCGTCTTTAGCGCCTCTTCCCATCTACATCTCGGCAAAAAGCTTTTCCACTATGTCTGGCTAGGAAAAACTGTGCCAGCACAGAAAACATCTCCCATCGTGTTCTAGACGTTGCACGGATGTCTGCCAAGTGTTTGGCAGGAAGAAAAGAAAAGTTGTCCAAAACAGCTTCCAATCGAACGTTCATGTGATTGGAAAAGTCAGGAGAGTGCAAAAGTACTGTTTTGTATCAGTTGGCAAGGTGTGCACACAATCCCAGTGTTGTACAGCTTGCTTCTTCACCTTTCCAAAGCTGCCGCTCTCTCCGGCTCCCAGAGCTGAAGAAGCGGCTTCTTTGCGCAAAGACGATTGTGTCGCCCACAGTGCTCTCCTTAGCGCGGCTTCTGCCGAAAGACGCCCGGGAGCGACTCTTAGCTCCGGACAGCATCCAACCTTCGTCTTTAGCGCCTCTTCTCATCTACATCTCGGCAAAAAGCTTTTCCACTATGTCTGGCTATGAAAAACTGTGCCAGCACAGAAAACATCTCCCATCGTGTTCTAGACGTTGCACGGATGTCTGCCAAGTGTTTGGCAGGAAGAAAAGAAAAGTTGTCCAAAACAGCTTTCGATCGAATGTTCATGTGATTGGAGAAGTCAGGACAGTGCAAAAGTACTGTTTTCTAATAGTTGGCAAGGTGCGCACAGAATCCCAGTGTTGTACAGCTTGCTTCTTCACCTTCCCGAAGCTGCCGCTCTCTCCGGCTCCCGGAGCTGAAGATGCGGCTTCTTCGCGCAAAGACGATTGTGCCGCTCACAGTGCTCTCCTTAGCGCGGCTTCTGCCGAAGGACGCCCGGGAGCGGCTCTTAGCTGCGGACAGCATCCTACCTTCGTCTTTAGCGCCTCTTCTCATCTACATCTCGGCAAAAAGCTTTTCCACTATGTCTGGCTCGGAAAAACTGTGCCAGCACAGAAAACATCTCCCATCGTGTTCTAGACGTTGCACGGATGTCTGCCAAGTGTTTGGCAGGAAGAAAAGAAAAGTTGTCCAAAACAGCTTCCAATCGAATGTTCATGTGATTGGAAAAGTCAGGAGAGTGCAAAAGTACTGTTTTCTAATAGTTGGCAAGGTGCGCACACAATCCCAGTGTTGTACAGCTTGCTTCTTCACCTTCCCGAAGCTGCCGCTCTCTCCGGCTCCCGGAGCTAAAGAAGCGGCTTCTTCGCGCAAAGATGATTGTGCCGCTCACAGTGCTCTCCTTAGCGCGGCTTCTGCCGAAATATGCCCGGGAGCGGCTCTTAGCTCCGGACAGCATCCTACCTTCGTCTTTAGCGCCTCTTCTCATCTACATCTCAGCAAAAAGCTTTTCCACTATGTCTGGCTCGGAAAAACTTTGCCAGCACAGAAAACATCTCCCATCGTGTTCTAGACGTTGCACGGATGTCTGCCAAGTGTTTGGCAGGAAGAAAAGAAAAGTTGTCCAAAACAGCTTCCGATCGAACGTTCATGTGATTGGAAAAGTCAGGAGAGTGCAAAAGTACTGTTTTGTATCAGTTGGCAAGGTGCGCACACAATCCCAGTGTTGTACAGCTTGCTTCTTCACCTTCCCGAAGCTGCCGCTCTCTCCGGCTCCCGGAGCTGAAGAAGCGGCTTCTTTGCGCAAAGACGATTGTGTCGCCCACAGTTCTCTCCTTAGCGCGGCTTCTGCCGAAAGACGCCCGGGAGCGGCTCTTAGCTCCGGACAGCATCCTACCTTCGTCTTTAGCGCCTCTTCTCATCTACATCTCGGCAAAAAGCTTTTCCACTATGTCTGGCTCGGAAAAACTGTGCCAGCACAGAAAACATCTCCCATCGTGTTCTAGTCGTTGCACGGATGTCTGCCAAGTGTTTGGCAGGAAGAAAAGAAAAGTTGTCCAAAACAGCTTCCGATCGAACGTTCATGTGATTGGAAAAGTCAGGAGAGTGCAAAAGTACTGTTTTCTAATAGTTGGCAAGGTGCGCACACAATCCCAGTGTTGTACAGCTTGCTTCTTCACCTTTTCCAAGTTGCCACTCTCCCCGGCTCCCAGAGCCAAAGAAGCGGCTTCTTCGCGCAAAGACGATTGTGCCGCTCACAGTGCTCTCCTTAGCGCGGCATCTGCCGAAAGACGCCCGGGAGCGGCTCTTAGCTCCGGACAGCATCCTACCTTCGTCTTTAGCGCCTCTTCTCATCTACATCTCGGCAAAAAGCTTTTCCACTATGTCTGGCTCGGAAAAACTGTGCCAGCACAGAAAACATCTCCCATCGTGTTCTAGACGTTGCACGGATGTCTGCCAAGTGTTTGGCAGGAAGAAAAGAAAAGTTGTCCAAAACACCTTACAATCGAACGTTCATGTGATTGGAAAAGTCAGGAGAGTGCAAAAGTACTGTTTTGTATCAGTTGGCAAGGTGCGCACACAATTCCAGTGTTGTACAGCTTGCTTCTTCACCTTCCCGAAGCTGCCGCTCTCTCCGGCTCCCGGAGCCGAAGATGCGGCTTCTTCGCGCAAAGACGATTGTGGCGCACACAGTGCTCTCCTTAGCGCAGCTTCTGCCGAAAGACGCCCGGGAGCGGCTCTTAGCTCCAGACAGCATCCTACCTTCGTCTTTAGCACCTCTTCTCATCTACATCTCGGCAAAAAGCTTTTCCACTATGTCTGTCTCGGAAAAACTGTGCCAGCACAGAAAACATCTCCCATCGTGTTCTAGACGTTGCACGGATGTCTGCCAAGTGTTTGGCAGGGAGAAAAGAAAAGTTGTCCAAAACAGCTTCCAATCGAATGTTCATGTGACTGGAAAAGTCAGGAGAGTGCAAAAGTACTGTTTTCTAATAGTTGGCAAGGTGCGCACACAATCCCAGTGTTGTACAGCTTGCTTCTTTACCTTTTCCAAGTTGCCGCTCTCCCCGGCTCCCAGAGCCGAAGAAGCGGCTTCTTCGCGCAAAGACGATTGTGCCGCTCACAGTGCTCTCCTTAGCGCGGCTTCTGCCGAAAGACGTCCCGGAGCGGCTCTTAGCTCCGGACAGCATCCTACCTTCGTCTTTAGCGCCGCTTCTCATCTAAATCTCGGCAAAAAGCTTTTCCATTATGTCTGGCTAGGAAAAACTGTGCCAGCACAGAAAACATCTCCCATCGTGTTCTAGACGTTGCACGGATGTCTGCCAAGTGTTTGGCAGGAAGAAAAGAAAAGTTGTCCAAAACAGCTTCCAATCGAATGTTCATGTGATTGGAAAAGTCAGGAGAGTGCAAAAGTACTGTTTTGTATCAGTTGGCAAGGTGCGCACACAATTCCAGTGTTGTACAGCTTGCTTCTTCACCTTCCCGAAGCTGCCGCTCTCTCCGGCTCCCGGAGCCGAAGATGCGGCTTCTTCGCGCAAAGACGATTGTGGCGCACACAGTGCTCTCCTTAGCGCGGCTTCTGCCGAAAGACGCCCGGGAGCGGCTCTTAGCTCCAGACAGCATCCTACCTTCATCTTTAGCACCTCTTCTCATCTACATCTCGGCAAAAAGCTTTTCCACTATGTCTGGCTAGGAAAAACTGTGCCAGCACAGAAAACATCTCCCATCGTGTTCTAGACGTTGCACGGATGTCTGCCAAGTGTTTGGCAGGAAGAAAAGAAAAGTTGTCCAAAACAGCTTCCAATCGAATGTTCATGTGATTGGAAAAGTCAGGAGAGTGCAAAAGTACTTTTTTGTATCAGTTGGCAAGGTGCGCACACAATCCCAGTGTTGTACAGCTTGCTTCTTCACCTTCCCGAAGCTGCCGCTCTCTCCGGCTCCCGGAGCCGAAGATGCGGCTTCTTCGCGCAAAGACGATTGTGCCGCTCACAGTGCTCTCCTTAGCGCAGCTTCTGCTGAAAGACGCCCGGGAGCGGCTCTTAGCTCCAGACAGCATCCTACCTTCGTCTTTAGCACCTCTTCTCATCTACATCTCGGCAAAAAACTTTTCCACTATGTCTGGCAAGGAAAAACTGTGCCAGCACAGAAAACATTTCCCATCGTGTTCTAAACGTTGCACGGATTTCTGCCAAGTGTTTGGCAGGAAGAAAAGAAAAGTTGTCCAAAACAGCTTCCAATCGAATGTTCATGTGACTGGAAAAGTCAGGAGAGTGCAAAAGTACTGTTTTCTAATAGTTGGCAAGGTGCGCACACAATCCCAGTGTTGTACAGCTTGCTTCTTTACCTTTTCCAAGTTGCCGCTCTCCCCGGCTCCCAGAGCCGAAGAAGCGGCTTCTTCGCGCAAAGACGATTGTGCCGCTCACAGTGCTCTCCTTAGCGCGGCTTCTGCCGAAAGACGCCCGGGAGCGGCTCTTAGCTCCGGACAGCATCCTACCTTCGTCTTTAGCGCCTCTTCTCATATACATCTTGGCAAAAAGCTTTTCCACTATGTCTGGCTAGGAAAAACTCTGCCAGAACAGAAAACATCTCCCATCGTGTTCTAGACGTTGCACGGATTTCTGCCAAGTGTTTGGCAGGAAGAAAAGAAAAGTTGTCCAAAACAGCTTCCAATCGAATGTTCATGTGATTGGAAAAGTCAGGAGAGTGCAAAGGTACTGTTTTCTGTCAGTTGGCAAAGTGCGCACACAATCCCAGTGTTGTACAGCTTGCTTCTTCACCTTTCCGAAGCTGCCGCTCTCCCCGGCTCCCGGAGTCGAAGAAGCGGCTTCTTCGCGCAAAGACGATTGTGCCGCTCACAGTGCTCTCCTTAGCGCGGCTTCTGCCGAAAGACGCCCGGGAGCGGCTCTTAGTTCCGGACAGCATCCTACCTTCGTCTTTAGCGCCTCTTCTCATATACATCTCAGCAAAAAGCTTTTCCACTATGTCTGGCTAGGAAAAACTGTGCCAGCACAGAAAACAACTCCCATCGTGTTCTAGACGTTGCACGGATGTCTGCCAAGTGTTTGGCAGGAAGAAAAGTGTTCCAAAGCAGCTTCCAATCGAACATTCATATGATTGGAAAAGTCAGGAGAGTGCAAAAGTACTGTTTTCTAATAGTTGGCAAGGTGCGCACACAATCCCAGTGTTGTACAGCTTGCTTCTTCACCTTCCCGAAGCTGCCGCTCTCTCCGGCTCCCGGAGCCGAAGATGCGGCTTCTTCGCGCAAAGACGATTGTGCCGCTCACAGTGCTCTCCTTAGCGCGGCTTCTGCCAAAAGACGCCCGGAAGCGGCTCTTAGCTCCGGACACCATCCTTCCTTCGTCTTTAGCGCCTCTTCTCATCTACATCTCGGCAAAAAGCTTTTCCACTATGTCTGGCTCGGAAAAACTGTGCCAGCACAGAAAACATCTCCCATCGTGTTCTAGACGTTGCACGGATTTCTGCCAAGTGTTTGGCAGGAAGAAGAGAAAAATTGTCCAAAACAGCTTCCAATCGAATGTTCATGTGATTGGAAAAGTCAGGAGAGTGCAAAAGTATTGTTTTCTAATTGTTGGCAAGGTGCGCACACAATCCCAGTGTTGTACAGCTTGCTTCTTTACCTTTTCCAAGTTGCCGCTCTCTCCGGCTCGAGGAGCCGAAGAAGCGGCTTCTTCGCGCAAAGACGATTGTGCCGCTCACAGTGCTCTCCTTAGCGCGGCTTCTGCCGAAAGACGCCCGGGAGCGGCTCTTAGCTCCGGACAGCATCCTACCTTCGTCTTTAGCGCCTCTTCTCATCTACATCTCGGCAAAAAGCTTTTCCACTATGTCTGGCTCGGAAAAACTGTGCCAGCACAGAAAACATCTCCCATCGTGTTCTAGACGTTGCACGGATATCTGCCAAGTGTTTGGCAGGAAGAAAAGAAAAGTTGTCCAAAACAGCTTCCAATCGAACGTTCATGTGATTGGAAAAGTCAGGAGAGTGCAAAAGTACTGTTTTCTAATAGTTGGCAAGGTGCGCACACAATCCCAGTGTTGTACAGCTTGCTTCTTTACCTTCCCGAAGCTGCCGCTCTCTCCGGCTCCCGGAGCCGAAGAAGCGGCTTCTTCGCGCAAAGACGATTGTGCCGCTCACAGTGCTCTCCTTAGCGCGGCTTCTGCCGAAAGACGCCCGGGAGCGGCTCTTAGCTCCGGACAGCATCCTACCTTCGTCTTTAGCGCCTCTTCTCATCTACATCTCGGCAAAAAGCTTTTCCACTATGTCTGGCTCGGAAAAACTGTGCCAGCACAGAAAACATCTCCCATCGTGTTCTAGACGTTGCACGGATATCTGCCAAGTGTTTGGCAGGAAGAAAAGAAAAGTTGTCCAAAACAGCTTCCAATCGAACGTTCATGTGATTGGAAAAGTCAGGAGAGTGCAAAAGTACTGTTTTCTAATAGTTGGCAAGGTGCGCACACAATCCCAGTGTTGTACAGCTTGCTTCTTTACCTTCCCGAAGCTGCCGCTCTCTCCGGCTCCCGGAGCCGAAGAAGCGGCTTCTTCGCGCAAAGACGATTGTGCCGCTCACAGTGCTCTCCTTAGCGCGGCTTCTGCCGAAAGACGCCCGGGAGCGGCTCTTAGCTCCGGACAGCATCCTACCTTCGTCTTTAGCGCCTCTTCTCATCTACATCTCGGCAAAAAGCTTTTCCACTATGTCTGGCTCGGAAAAACTGTGCCAGCACAGAAAACATCTCCCATCATGTTCTAGATGTTGCACGGATGTCTGCCAAGTGTTTGGCAGGAAGAAAAGAAAAGTTGTCCAAAACAGCTTCCAATCGAACGTTCATGTGATTGGAAAAGTCAGGAGAGTGCAAAAGTACTGTTTTGTATCAGTTGGCACGGTGCGCACGCCATCCCGATGTTGTACAGCTTGCTTCTTCACCTTCCCGAAGCTGCCGCTCTCTCCGGCTCCCGGAGCTGAAGAAGCGGCTTCTTCGCGCAAAGACGATTGTGCCGCTCACAGTGCTCTCCTTTGCGCGGCTTCTGCCGAAAGACGCCCGGGAGTGGCTCTTAGCTCCGGACAGCATCCTACCTTCGTCTTTAGCGCCTCTTCTCATCTACATCTCGGCAAAAAGCTTTTCCACTATGTCTGGCTAGGAAAAACTGTGCCAGCACAGAAAACATCTCCCATCGTGTTCTAGACGTTGCACGGATGTCTGCCAAGTGTTTGGCAGGAAGAAAAGAAAAGTTGTCCAAAACAGCTTCCAATCGAACGTTCATGTGATTGGAAAAGTCAGGAGAGTGCAAAAGTACTGTTTTCTAATAGTTGGCAAGGTGCGCACACAATCCCAGTGTTGTACAGCTTGCTTCTTCACCTTCCCGAAGCTGCCGCTCTCTCCGGCTCCCGGAGCCGAAGATGCGGCTTCTTCGCGCAAAGACGATTGTGCCGCTCACAGTGCTCTCCTTAGCGCGGCTTCTGCCGAAAGACGCCCGGGAGCGGCTCTTAGCTCCGGACAGCATCCTACCTTCGTCTTTAGCGCCTCTTCTCATCTACATCTCGGCAAAAAGCTTTTCCACTATGTCTGGCAAGGAAAAACTGTGCCAGCACAGAAAACATCTCCCATCGTGTTCTAGACGTTGCACGGATTGCTGCCAAGTGTTTGGCAGGAAGAAAAGAAAAGTTGTCCAAAACAGCTTCCAATCGAACGTTCATGTGATTGGAAAAGTCAGGAGAGTGCAAAAGTACTGTTTTGTATCAGTTGGCAAGGTGCGCACACAATCCCAGTGTTGTACAGCTTGCTTCTTCACCTTCCCGAAGCTGCCGCTCTCTCCGGCTCCCGGAGCCGAAGATGCGGCTTCTTCGCGCAAAGACGATTGTGGCGCACACAGTGCTCTCCTTAGCGCGGCTTCTGCTGAAAGACGCCCGGGAGCGGCTCTTAGCTCCAGACAGCATCCTACCTTCGTCTTTAGCACCTCTTCTCATCTACATCTCGGCAAAAAGCTTTTCCACTATGTCTGGCTCGGAAAAACTGTGCCAGCACAGAAAACATCTCCCATCATGTTCTAGACGTTGCACGGATTTCTGCCAAGTGTTTGGCAGGAAGAAAAGAAAAGTTGTCCAAAACAGCTTCCAATCGAATGTTCATGTGACTGGAAAAGTCAGGAGAGTGCAAAAGTACTGTTTTCTAATAGTTGGCAAGGTGCGCACACAATCCCAGTGTTGTACAGCTTGCTTCTTTACCTTTTCCAAGTTGCCGCTCTCCCTGGCTCCCAGAGCCAAAGACGCGGCTTCTTCGCGCAAAGACGATTGTGCCGCTCACAGTGCTCTCCTTAGCGCGACTTCTGCCGAAAGACGCCCGGGAGCGGCTCTTAGCTCCGGACAGCATCCTACCTTCGTCTTTAGCGCCTCTTCTCATCTACATTTCGGCAAAAAGCTTTTTCACTATGTCTGGCTCGGAAAAACTGTGCCAGCACAGAAAACATCTCCCATCGTGTTCTAGACGTTGCACGGATGTCTGCCAAGTGTTTGGCAGGAAGAAAAGAAAAGTTGTCCAAAACAGCTTCCAATCAAACGTTCATGTGATTGGAAAAGTCAGGAGAGTGCAAAAGTACTGTTTTCTAATAGTTGGCAAGGTGCGCACACAATCCCAGTGTTGTACAGCTTGCTTCTTCACCTTCCCGAAGCTGCCGCTCTCCCCGGCTCCCGGAGCCGAAGATGCGGCTTCTTCGCGCAAAGACGATTGTGCCGCTCACAGTGCTCTCCTTAGCACGGCTTCTGCCGAAGGACGCCCAGGAGCGGCTCTTAGCTCCGGACAGCATCCTACCTTCGTCTTTAGCGCCTCTTCTCATCTACATCTCGGCAAAAAGCTTTTCCACTATGTCTGGCTAGGAAAAACTGTGCCAGCACAGAAAACATCTCCCATCGTGTTCTAGACGTTGCACGGATTTCTGCCAAGTGTTTGGCAGGAAGAAAAAAAAAGTTGTCCAAAACAGCTTCCAATCGAATGTTCATGTGACTGGAATAGTCAGTAGAGTGCAAAAGTACTGTTTTCTAATAGTTTGCAAGGTGCGCACACAATCCCAGTGTTGTACAGCTTGCTTCTTTACCTTTTCCAAGTTGCCGCTCTACCCGGCTCCCGGAGCCGAAGAAGCGGCTTCTTCGCGCAAAGACGATTGTGCCGCTCACAGTGCTCTCCTTAGCGCGGCTTCTGCCGAAAGACGCCCCGGAGCGGCTCTTAGCTCCGGACAGCATCCTACCATCGTCTTTAGCGCCTCTTCTCATTTACATCTCGGCAAAAAGCTTTTCCACTATGTCTGGCTAGGAAAAACTGGGCCAGCACAGAAAACATCTCCCATCGTGTTCTAGACGTTGCACGGATGTCTGCCAAGTGTTTGGCAGGAAGAAAAGTTGTCCAAAACAGCTTCCAATCGAATGTTCATGTGATTGGAAAAGTCAGGAGAGTGCAAAAGTTCTGTTTTGTATCAGTTGGCAAGGTGCGCACACAATCCCAGTGTTGTACAGCTTGCTTCTTCACCTTCCCGAAGCTGCCGCTCTCTCCGGCTCCCGGAGCTGAAGAAGCGGCTTCTTTGCGCAAAGACGATTGTGTCGCCCACATTGCTCTCCTTAGCGCGGCTTCTGCCGAAAGACGCCCGGGAGCGGCTCTTAGCTCCGGACACCATCCAACCTTCGTCTTTAGCGCCTCTTCTCATCTACATCTCGGCAAAAAGCTTTTCCACTATGCCTGGCTCGGAAAAACTGTGCCAGCACAGAAAACATCTCCCATCGTTTTCTAGACGTTGCACGGATGTCTGCCAAGTGTTTGGCAGGAAGAAAAGAAAAGTTGTCCAAAACAGCTTCCAATCGAACGTTCATGTGATTGGAAAAGTCAGGAGAGTGCAAAAGTACTGTTTTCTAATAGTTGGCAAGGTGCGCACACAATCCCAGTCTTGTACAGCTTGATTCTTCACCTTCCCGAAGCTGCCGCTCTCTCCGGCTCCCGGAGCCGAAGATGCGGCTTCTTCGCGCAAAGACGATTGTGCCGCTCACAGTGCTCTCCTTAGCACGGCTTCTGCCGAAGGACGCCCGGGAGCGGCTCTTAGCTCCGGACAGCATCCTACCTTCGTCTTTAGCGCCTCTTCTCATCTACATTTCGGCAAAAAGCTTTTCCACTATGTCTGGCTCGGAAAAACTGTGCCAGCACAGAAAACATCTCCCATCGTGTTCTAGACGTTGCACGGATTTCTGCCAAGTGTTTGGCAGGAAGAAAAAAAAAGTTGTCCAAAACAGCTTCCAATCGAATGTTCATGTGACTGGAAAAGTCAGGAGAGTGCAAAAGTACTGTTTTCTAATAGTTGGCAAGGTGCGCACACAATCCCAGTGTTGTACAGCTTGCTTCTTTACCTTTTCCAAGTTGCCGCTCTACCCGGCTCCCGGAGCCGAAGAAGCGGCTTCTTCGCGCAAAGACGATTGTGCCGCTCACAGTGCTCTCCTTAGCGCGGCTTCTGCCGAAAGACGCCCCGGAGCGGCTCTTAGCTCCGGACAGCATCCTACCTTCGTCTTTAGCGCCTCTTCTCATCTACATCTCGGCAAAAAGCTTTTCCACTATGTCTGGCTAGGAAAAACTGTGCCAGCACAGAAAACATCTCCCATCGTGTTCTAGACGTTGCACGGATGTCTGCCAAGTGTTTGGCAGGAAGAAAAGAAAAGTTGTCCAAAACAGCTTCCAATCGAACGTTCATGTGATTGGAAAAGTCAGGAGAGTGCAAAAGTACTGTTTTCTAATAGTTGGCAAGGTGCGCACACAATCCCAGTCTTGTACAGCTTGATTCTTCACCTTCCCGAAGCTGCCGCTCTCTCCGGCTCCCGGAGCCGAAGATGCGGCTTCTTCGCGCAAAGACGATTGTGCCGCTCACAGTGCTCTCCTTAGCGCGGCTTCTGCCGAAAGACGCCCGGGTGCGGCTCTTAGCTCCGGAGAGCATCCTACCTTCGTCTTTAGCGCCTCTTCTCATCTACATCTCGGCAAAAAGCTTTTCCACTATGTCTGGCTAGGAAAAACTGTGCCAGCACAGAAAACATCTCCCATCGTGTTCTAGACATTGCACAGATGTGTGCCAAGTGTTTGGCAGGAAGAAAAGAAAAGTTGTCCAAAACAGCTTCCAATCGAACGTTCATGTGATTGGAAAAGTCAGGAGAGTGCAAAAGTACTGTTTTGTATCAGTTGGCAAGGTGCGCACACAATCCCAGTGTTGTACAGCTTGCTTCTTCACCTTCCCGAAGCTGCCGCTCTCTCCGGCTCCCGGAGCCGAAGATGCGGCTTCTTCGCGCAAAGACGATTGTGCCGCTCACAGTGCTCTCCTTAGCGCGGCTTCTGCCCAAAGACGCCCGGGAGCGGCTCTTAGCTCCGGACAGCATCCTACCTTCGTCTTTAGCGCCTCTTCTCATCTACATCTCGGCAAAAAGCTTTTCCACTATGCCTGGCTAGGAAAAACTGTGCCAGCACAGAAAACATCTCCCATCGTGTTCTAGACGTTGCACGGATGTCTGCCAAGTGTTTGGCAGGAAGAAAAGAAAAGTTGTCCAAAACAGCTTCCAATCGAACGTTCATGTGATTGGAAAAGTCAGGAGAGTGCAAAAGTACTGTTTTCTAATAGTTGGCAAGGTGCGCACACAATCCCAGTGTTGTACAGCTTGCTTCTTCACCTTCCCGAAGCTGCCGCTCTCTCCGGCTCCCGGAGCTGAAGATGCGGCTTCTTCGCGCAAAGACGATTGTGGCGCACACAGTGCTCTCCTTAGCGCGGCTTCTGCCGAAAGACGCCCGGGAGCGGCTCTTAGCTCCGGACAGCATCCTACCTTCGTCTTTAGCGCCTCTTCTCATCTACATCTCGGCAAAAAGCTTTTCCACTATGTCTGGCTCGGAAAAACTGTGCCAGCCCAGAAAACATCTCCCATCGTGTTCTAGACGTTGCACGGATGTCTGCCAAGTGTTTGGCAGGAAGAAAAGAAAAGTTGTCCAAAACAGCTTCCAATCGAACGTTCATGTGATTGGAAAAGTCAGGAGAGTGCAAAAGTACTGTTTTCTAATAGTTTGCAAGGTGCGCACACAATCCCAGTGTTGTACAGCTTGCTTCTTCACCTTCCCGAAGCTGCCGCTCTCTCCGGCTCCCGGAGCCGAAGATGCGGCTTCTTCGCGCAAAGACGATTGTGCCGCTCACAGTGCTCTCCTTAGCGCGGCTTCTGCCGAAAGACGCCCGGGAGCGGCTCTTAGCTCCGGACAGCATCCTACCTTCGTCTTTAGCGCCTCTTCTCATCTACATTTCGGCAAAAAGCTTTTCCACTATGTCTGGCAAGGAAAAACTGTGCCAGCACAGAAAACATCTCCCATCGTGTTCTAGACGTTGCACGGATGTCTGCCAAGTGTTTGGCAGGAAGAAAAGAAAAGTTGTCCAAAACAGCTTCCAATCGAACGTTCATGTGATTGGAAAAGTCAGGAGAGTGCAAAAGTACTGTTTTGTATCAGTTGGCAAGGTGCGCACACAATCCCAGTGTTGTACAGCTTGCTTCTTCACCTTCCCGAAGCTGCCGCTCTCTCCGGCTCCCGGAGCTGAAGAAGCGTCTTCTTTGCGCAAAGACGATTGTGTCGCCCACAGTGCTCTCCTTAGCGCGGCTTCTGCCGAAAGACGCCCGGGAGCGGCTCTTAGCTCCGGACAGCATCCAACCTTCGTCTTTAGCGCCTCTTCTCATCTACATCTCGGCAAAAAGCTTTTCCACTATGCCTGGCTAGGAAAAACTGTGCCAGCACAGAAAACATCTCCCATCGTGTTCTAGACGTTGCACAGATGTCTGCCAAGTGTTTGGCAGGAATTAAAGAAAAGTTGTCCAAAACAGCTTCCGATCGAATGTTCATTTGATTGGAAAAGTCAGTAGAGTGCAAAAGTACTGTTTTCTAATAGTTGGCAAGGTGCGCACACAATCCCAGTGTTGTACAGCTTGCTTCTTCACCTTCCCGAAGCTGCCGCTCTCCCCGGCTCCCGGAGCCGAAGAAGCGGCTTCTTCGCACAAAGACGATTGTGCCGCTCACAGTGCTCTCCTTAGCGCGGCTTCTGCCGAAGGACGCCCGGGAGCGGCTCTTAGCTCCGGACAGCATCCAACCTTCGTCTTTACCGCCTCTTCTCATCTACATTTCGGCAAAAAGCTTTTCCACTATGTCTGGCTCGGAAAAACTGGGCCAGCACAGAAAACATCTCCCATCGTGTTCTAGACGTTGCACGGATGTCTGCCAAGTGTTTGGCAGGAAGAAAAGAACAGTTGTCCAAAACAGCTTCTAATCGAATGTTCATGTGACTGGAAAAGTCAGGAGAGTGCAAAAGTACTGTTTTCTAATAGTTGACAAGGTGCGCACACAATCCCAGTGTTGTACAGCTTGCTTCTTCCCCTTCCCGAAGCTGCCGCTCTCTCCGGCTCCCGGAGCTAAAGAAGCGGCTTCTTCGCGCAAAGACGATTGTGCCGCTCACAGTGCTCTCCTTAGCGCGGCTTCTGCCGAAAGACGCCCGGGAGCGGCTCTTAGCTCCGGACAGCATCCTACCTTCGTCTTTAGCGCCTCTTCTCATCTACATCTCGGCAAAAAGCTTTTCCACTATGCCTGGCTAGGAAAAACTGTGCCAGCACAGAAAACATCGCCCATCATCTTCTAGACGTTGCACGGATGTCTGCCAAGTGTTTGGCAGGAAGAAAAGAAAAGTTGTCCAAAACAGCTTCCGATCGAATGTTCATGTGATTGGAAAAGTCAGTAGAGTGCAAAAGTACTGTTTTCTAATAGTTGGCAAGGTGCGCACACAATCCCAGTGTTGTACAGCTTGCTTCTTCACCTTCCCGAAGCTGCCGCTCTCTCCGGCTCCCGGAGCCGAAGATGCGGCTTCTTCGCGCAAAGACGATTGTGCCGCTCACAGTGCTCTCCTTAGCGCGGCTTCTGCCGGAGGACGCCCGGGAGCGGCTCTTAGCTCCGGACAGCATCCTACCTTCGTCTTTAGCGCCTCTTCTCATCTACATTTCGGCAAAAAGCTTTTCCACTATGTCTGGCTAGGAAAAACTGTGCCAGCACAGAAAACATCTCCCATCGTGCTCTGGACGTTGCACAGATGTCTGCCAAGTGTTTGGCAGGAAGAAAAGAAAAGTTGTCCAAAACAGCTTCCAATGGAACGTTCATGTGATTGGAAAAGTCAGGAGAGTGGAAAAGTACTGTTTTCTAATAGTTGGCAAGGTGCGCACACAATCCCAGTGTTGTACAGCTTGCTTCTTCACCTTCCCGAAGCTGCTGCTCTCTCCGGCTCCCGGTGCCGAAGAAGCGGCTTCTTCGCGCAAAGACGATTGTGCCGCTCACAGTGCTCTCCTTAGCGCGGCTTCTGCCGAAAGACGCCCGGGAGCGGCTCTTAGCTCCGGACAGCATCCTACCTTCGTCTTTAGCGCCTCTTCTCATCTACATCTCGGCAAAAAGCTTTTCCACTATGTCTGGCTAGGAAAAACTGTGCCAGCACAGAAAACATCTCCCATCGTGTTCTAGACGTTGCACGGATGTCTGCCAAGTGTTTGGCAGGAAGAAAAGAAAAGTTGTCCAAAACAGCTTCCAATCGAACGTTCATGTGATTGGAAAAGTCAGGAGAGTGCAAAAGTACTGTTTTGTATCAGTTGGCAAGGTGCGCACAGAATCCCAGTGTTGTACAGCTTGCTTCTTCACCTTCCCGAATCTGCCGCTCTCTCCGGCTCCCGGAGCTGAAGATGCGGCTTCTTCGCGCAAAGACGATTGTGGCGCACACAGTGCTCTCCTTAGCGCGGCTTCTGCCGAAAGACGCCCGGGAGCGGCTCTTAGCTCCGGACAGCATCCTACCTTCGTCTTTAGCGCCTCTTCTCATCTACATCTCGGCAAAAAGCTTTTCCACTATGTCTGGCTCGGAAAAACTGTGCCAGCCCAGAAAACATCTCCCATCGTGTTCTAGACGTTGCACGGATGTCTGCCAAGTGTTTGGCAGGAAGAAAAGAAAAGTTGTCCAAAACAGCTTCCAATCGAACGTTCATGTGATTGGAAAAGTCAGGAGAGTGCAAAAGTACTGTTTTCTAATAGTTTGCAAGGTGCGCACACAATCCCAGTGTTGTACAGCTTGCTTCTTCACCTTCCCGAAGCTGCCGCTCTCTCCGGCTCCCGGAGCCGAAGATGCGGCTTCTTCGCGCAAAGACGATTGTGCCGCTCACAGTGCTCTCCTTAGCGCGGCTTCTGCCGAAAGACGCCCGGGAGCGGCTCTTAGCTCCGGACAGCATCCTACCTTCGTCTTTAGCGCCTCTTCTCATCTACATTTCGGCAAAAAGCTTTTCCACTATGTCTGGCAAGGAAAAACTGTGCCAGCACAGAAAACATCTCCCATCGTGTTCTAGACGTTGCACGGATGTCTGCCAAGTGTTTGGCAGGAAGAAAAGAAAAGTTGTCCAAAACAGCTTCCAATCGAACGTTCATGTGATTGGAAAAGTCAGGAGAGTGCAAAAGTACTGTTTTGTATCAGTTGGCAAGGTGCGCACACAATCCCAGTGTTGTACAGCTTGCTTCTTCACCTTCCCGAAGCTGCCGCTCTCTCCGGCTCCCGGAGCTGAAGAAGCGTCTTCTTTGCGCAAAGACGATTGTGTCGCCCACAGTGCTCTCCTTAGCGCGGCTTCTGCCGAAAGACGCCCGGGAGCGGCTCTTAGCTCCGGACAGCATCCAACCTTCGTCTTTAGCGCCTCTTCTCATCTACATCTCGGCAAAAAGCTTTTCCACTATGCCTGGCTAGGAAAAACTGTGCCAGCACAGAAAACATCTCCCATCGTGTTCTAGACGTTGCACAGATGTCTGCCAAGTGTTTGGCAGGAATTAAAGAAAAGTTGTCCAAAACAGCTTCCGATCGAATGTTCATTTGATTGGAAAAGTCAGTAGAGTGCAAAAGTACTGTTTTCTAATAGTTGGCAAGGTGCGCACACAATCCCAGTGTTGTACAGCTTGCTTCTTCACCTTCCCGAAGCTGCCGCTCTCCCCGGCTCCCGGAGCCGAAGAAGCGGCTTCTTCGCACAAAGACGATTGTGCCGCTCACAGTGCTCTCCTTAGCGCGGCTTCTGCCGAAGGACGCCCGGGAGCGGCTCTTAGCTCCGGACAGCATCCAACCTTCGTCTTTACCGCCTCTTCTCATCTACATTTCGGCAAAAAGCTTTTCCACTATGTCTGGCTCGGAAAAACTGGGCCAGCACAGAAAACATCTCCCATCGTGTTCTAGACGTTGCACGGATGTCTGCCAAGTGTTTGGCAGGAAGAAAAGAACAGTTGTCCAAAACAGCTTCTAATCGAATGTTCATGTGACTGGAAAAGTCAGGAGAGTGCAAAAGTACTGTTTTCTAATAGTTGACAAGGTGCGCACACAATCCCAGTGTTGTACAGCTTGCTTCTTCCCCTTCCCGAAGCTGCCGCTCTCTCCGGCTCCCGGAGCTAAAGAAGCGGCTTCTTCGCGCAAAGACGATTGTGCCGCTCACAGTGCTCTCCTTAGCGCGGCTTCTGCCGAAAGACGCCCGGGAGCGGCTCTTAGCTCCGGACAGCATCCTACCTTCGTCTTTAGCGCCTCTTCTCATCTACATCTCGGCAAAAAGCTTTTCCACTATGCCTGGCTAGGAAAAACTGTGCCAGCACAGAAAACATCGCCCATCATCTTCTAGACGTTGCACGGATGTCTGCCAAGTGTTTGGCAGGAAGAAAAGAAAAGTTGTCCAAAACAGCTTCCGATCGAATGTTCATGTGATTGGAAAAGTCAGTAGAGTGCAAAAGTACTGTTTTCTAATAGTTGGCAAGGTGCGCACACAATCCCAGTGTTGTACAGCTTGCTTCTTCACCTTCCCGAAGCTGCCGCTCTCTCCGGCTCCCGGAGCCGAAGATGCGGCTTCTTCGCGCAAAGACGATTGTGCCGCTCACAGTGCTCTCCTTAGCGCGGCTTCTGCCGGAGGACGCCCGGGAGCGGCTCTTAGCTCCGGACAGCATCCTACCTTCGTCTTTAGCGCCTCTTCTCATCTACATTTCGGCAAAAAGCTTTTCCACTATGTCTGGCTAGGAAAAACTGTGCCAGCACAGAAAACATCTCCCATCGTGCTCTGGACGTTGCACAGATGTCTGCCAAGTGTTTGGCAGGAAGAAAAGAAAAGTTGTCCAAAACAGCTTCCAATGGAACGTTCATGTGATTGGAAAAGTCAGGAGAGTGGAAAAGTACTGTTTTCTAATAGTTGGCAAGGTGCGCACACAATCCCAGTGTTGTACAGCTTGCTTCTTCACCTTCCCGAAGCTGCTGCTCTCTCCGGCTCCCGGTGCCGAAGAAGCGGCTTCTTCGCGCAAAGACGATTGTGCCGCTCACAGTGCTCTCCTTAGCGCGGCTTCTGCCGAAAGACGCCCGGGAGCGGCTCTTAGCTCCGGACAGCATCCTACCTTCGTCTTTAGCGCCTCTTCTCATCTACATCTCGGCAAAAAGCTTTTCCACTATGTCTGGCTAGGAAAAACTGTGCCAGCACAGAAAACATCTCCCATCGTGTTCTAGACGTTGCACGGATGTCTGCCAAGTGTTTGGCAGGAAGAAAAGAAAAGTTGTCCAAAACAGCTTCCAATCGAACGTTCATGTGATTGGAAAAGTCAGGAGAGTGCAAAAGTACTGTTTTGTATCAGTTGGCAAGGTGCGCACAGAATCCCAGTGTTGTACAGCTTGCTTCTTCACCTTCCCGAATCTGCCGCTCTCTCCGGCTCCCGGAGCCGAAGATGCGGCTTCTTCGCGCAAATAAGATTGTGGCGCACACAGTGCTCTCCTTAGCGCAGCTTCTGCCGAAAGACGCCCGGGAGCGGCTCTTAGCTCCAGACAGCATCCTACCTTCGTCTTTAGCACCTCTTCTCATCTACATCTCGGCAAAAAGCTTTTCCACTATGTCGGGCTCGGAAAAACTGTGCCAGCACAGAAAACATCTCCCATCGTGTTCTAGACGTTGCACGGATTTCTGCCAAGTGTTTGGCAGGAAGAAAAGAAAAGTTGTCCAAAACAACTTCTAATCGAATGTTCATGTGATTGGAAAAGTCAGGAGAGTGCAAAAGTACTGTTTTCTAATAGTTGGCAAGGTGCGCACACAATCCCAGTGTTGTACAGCTTGCTTCTTCACCTTCCCGAAGCTGCCGCTCTCTCCAACTCTCGGAGCTGAAGAAGCGGCTTCTTTGCGCAAAGACGATTGTGTCGCCCACAGTGCTCTCCTTAGCGCGGCTTCTGCCGAAAGACGCTCGGGAGCGGCTCTTAGCTCCGGACAGCATCCAACCTTCGTCTTTAGCGCCTCTTCTCATCTACATCTCGGCAAAAAGCTTTTCCACTATGCCTGGCTAGGAAAAACTGTGCCAGCACAGAAAACATCTCCCATCGTGTTCTAGACGTTGCACAGATGTCTGCCAAGTGTTTGGCAGGAATTAAAGAAAAGTTGTCCAAAACAGCTTCCGATCGAATGTTCATGTGATTGGAAAAGTCAGGAGAGTGCAAAAGTACTGTTTTCTAATAGTTGGCAAGGTGCACACACAATCCCAGTGTTGTACAGCTTCCTTTTTTACCTTTTCCAAGTTGCCGCTCTCCCCGGCTCCCGGAGCCAAAGAAGCGGCTTCTTCGCGCAAAGACGATTGTGCCGCTCACAGTGCTCTCCTTAGCGCGGCTTCTGCCGAAAGACGCCCGGGAGCGGCTCTTAGCTCCAGACAGCATCCTACCTTCGTCTTTAGCGCCTCTTCTCATCTACATCTTGGCAAAAAGCTTTTCCACTATGTCTGGCTCGGAAAAACTGCCAGAACAGAAAACATCTCCCATCGTGTTCTAGACGTTGCACGGATGTCTGCCAAGTGTTTGGCAGGAAGAAAAGAAAAGTTGTCCAAAACAGCTTCCAATCAAACGTTCATGTGATTGGAAAAGTCAGGAGAGTGCAAAAGTACTGTTTTCTAATAGTTGGCAAGGTGCGCACACAATCCCAGTGTTGTACAGCTTGCTTCTTCACCTTCCCGAAGCTGCCGCTCTCTCCGGCTCCCAGAGCCGAAGATGCAGCTTCTTCGCGCAAAGACAATTGTGCCGCTCACAGTGCTCTCCTTAGCGCGACTTCTGCCGAAAGACGCCCCGGAGCGGCTCTTAGCTCCGGACAGCATCCTACCTTCGTCTTTAGCGCCTCTTCTCATCTACATCTTGGCAAAAAGCTTTTCCACTATGTCTGGCTAGGAAAAAATGTGCCAGCACAGAAAACATCTCCCATCGTGTTCTAGACGTTGCACGGATGTCTGCCAAGTGTTTGGCAGGAAGAAAAGAAAAATTGTCCAAAACAGCTTCCAATCGAATGTTCATGTGATTGGAAAAGTCAGGAGAGTGCAAAAGTACTGTTTTCTAATAGTTGACAAGGTGCGCACACAATCCCAGTGTTGTACAGCTTGCTTCTTCACCTTCCCGAAGCTGCTGCTCTCTCCGGCTCCCGGAGCCGAAGAAGCGGCTTCTTCGCGCAAAGACGATTGTGCCGCTCACAGTGCTCTCCTTAGCGCGGCTTCTGCCGAAAGACGCCCGGGAGCGGCTCTTAGCTCCGGACAGCATCCTACCTTCGTCTTTAGCGCCTCTTCTCATCTACATCTCAGCAAAAAGCTTTTCCACTATGTCTGGCTAGGAAAAACTGTGCCAGCACAGAAAACATCTCCCATCGTGTTCTAGACATTGCACGGATGTCTGCCAAGTGTTTGGCAGGAAGAAAAGAAAAGTTGTCCAAAACAGCTTCTAATCGAATGTTCATGTTACTGGAAAAGTCAGGAGAGTGCAAAAGTACTGTTTTCTAATAGTTGGCAAGGTGCGCACACAATCCCAGTGTTGTACAGCTTGCTTCTTCACCTTCCCGAAGCTGCCGCTCTCTCTGGCTCCCGGAGCCGAAGATGCGGCTTCTTCGCGCAAAGACAATTGTGCCGCTCACAGTGCTCTCCTTAGCGCGGCTTCTGCCGAAAGACGCCCGGGAGCGGCTCTTAGCTCCGGACAGCATCCTACCTTCGTCTTTAGTGCCTCTTCTCATCTACATCTCGGCAAAAAGCTTTTCCACTATGTCTTGCTCGGAAAAACTGTGCCAGCACAGAAAACATCTCCCATTGTGTTCTAGACGTTGCACAGAGTTCTGCCAAGTGTTTGGCAGGAAGAAAAGAAAAGTTGTCCAAAACAGCTTCCAATCGAATGTTCATGTGATTGGAAAAGTCAGGAGAGTGCAAAAGTACTGTTTTCTAATAGTTGGCAAGGTGCGCACACAATCCCAGTGTTGTACAGCTTGCTTCTTCACCTTCCCGAAGCTGCCGCTCTCCCCGGCTCCCGGAGCCGAAGAAGCGGCATCTTCGCGCAAAGACGATTGTGTCGCTCACAGTGCTCTCCTTAGCGCGGCTTCTGCCGAAAGACTCCCGGGAGCGGCTCTTAGCTCCGGAGAGCATCCTACCTTCGTCTTTAGCGTCTCTTCTCATCTACATCTCAGCAAAAAGCTTTTCCACTATGTCTGGCTAGGAAAAAGTGTGCCAGCACAGAAAACATCTCCCATCGTGTTCTAGACGTTGCACGGATGTCTGCCAAGTGTTTGGCAGGAAGAAAAGAAAAGTTGTCCAAAACAGCTTCCAATCGAATGTTCATGTGATTGGAAAAGTCAGGAGAGTGCAAAAGTACTGTTTTGTATCAGTTGGCAAGGTGCGCACACAATCCCAGTGTTGTACAGCTTGCTTCTTCACCTTCCCGAAGCTGCCGCTCTCTCCAACTCTCGGAGCTGAAGAAGCGGCTTCTTTGCGCAAAGACGATTGTGTCGCCCACAGTGCTCTCCTTAGCGCGGCTTCTGCCGAAAGACGCCCGGGAGCGGCTCTTAGCTCCGGACAGCATCCAACCTTCGTCTTTAGCGCCTCTTCTCATCTACATCTCGGCAAAAAGCTTTTCCACTATGCCTGGCTAGGAAAAACTGTGCCAGCACAGAAAACATCTCCCATCGTGTTCTAGACGTTGCACAGATGTCTGCCAAGTGTTTGGCAGGAATTAAAGAAAAGTTGTCCAAAACAGCTTCCGATCGAATGTTCATGTGATTGGAAAAGTCAGGAGAGTGCAAAAGTACTGTTTTCTAATAGTTGGCAAGGTGCGCACACAATCCCAGTGTTGTACAGCTTGCTTCTTCACCTTCCCGAAGCTGCCGCTCTCTCCGGCTCCCGGAGCCGAAGAAGCGGCTTCTTCGCGCAAAGACGATTGTGCCGCTCACGGTGCTCTCCTTAGCGCGGCTTCTGCCGAAGGACGCCCGGGAGCGGCTCTTAGCTCCGGACAGCATCCAACCTTCGTCTTTAGCGCCTCTTCTCATCTACATTTCGGCAAAAAGCTTTTCCACTATGTCTGGCTCGGAAAAACTGTGCCAGCACAGAAAACATCTCCCATCGTGTTCTAGACGTTGCACGGATTGCTGCCAAGTGTTTGGCAGGAAGAAAAGAAAAGTTGTCCAAAACAGCTTCCAATCGAATGTTCATGTGACTGGAAAAGTCAGGAGAGTGCAAAAGTACTGTTTTGTATCAGTTGGCAAGGTGCGCACACAATCCCAGTGTTGTACAGCTTGCTTTTTTACCTTTTCCAAGTTGCCGCTCTCCCCGGCTCCCGGAGCCAAAGAAGCGGCTTCTTCGCGCAAAGACGATTGTGCCGCACACAGTGCTCTCCTTAGCGCGGCTTCTGCCGAAAGACGCCCGGGAGCGGCTCTTAGCTCCAGACAGCATCCTACCTTCGTCTTTAGCGCCTCTTCTCATCTACATCTTGGCAAAAAGCTTTTCCACTATGTCTGGCTCGGAAAAACTGCCAGAACACAAAACATCTCCCATCGTGTTCTAGACGTTGCACGGATGTCTGCCAAGTGTTTGGCAGGAAGAAAAGAAAAGTTGTCCAAAACAGCTTCCAATCGAACGTTCATGTGATTGGAAAAGTCAGGAGAGTGCAAAAGTACTGTTTTCTAATAGTTGGCAAGGTGCGCACACAATCCCAGTGTTGTACAGCTTGCTTCTTCACCTTCCCGAAGCTGCCGCTCTCTCCGGCTCCCAGAGCCGAAGATGCAGCTTCTTCGCGCAAAGACAATTGTGCCGCTCACAGTGCTCTCCTTAGCGCGGCTTCTGCCGAAAGACGCCCCGGAGCGGCTCTTAGCTCCGGACAGCATCCTACCTTCGTCTTTAGCGCCTCTTCTCATCTACATCTTGGCAAAAAGCTTTTCCACTATGTCTGGCTAGGAAAAAATGTGCCAGCACAGAAAACATCTCCCATCGTGTTCTAGACGTTGCACGGATGTCTGCCAAGTGTTTGGCAGGAAGAAAAGAAAAATTGTCCAAAACAGCTTCCAATCGAATGTTCATGTGATTGGAAAAGTCAGGAGAGTGCAAAAGTACTGTTTTCTAATAGTTGACAAGGTGCGCACACAATCCCAGTGTTGTACAGCTTGCTTCTTCACCTTCCCGAAGCTGCTGCTCTCTCCGGCTCCCGGAGCCGAAGAAGCGGCTTCTTCGCGCAAAGACGATTGTGCCGCTCACAGTGCTCTCCTTAGCGCGGCTTCTGCCGAAAGACGCCCGGGAGCGGCTCTTAGCTCCGGACAGCATCCTACCTTCGTCTTTAGCGCCTCTTCTCATCTACATCTCAGCAAAAAGCTTTTCCACTATGTCTGGCTAGGAAAAACTGTGCCAGCACAGAAAACATCTCCCATCGTGTTCTAGACATTGCACGGATGTCTGCCAAGTGTTTGGCAGGAAGAAAAGAAAAGTTGTCCGAAACAGCTTCTAATCGAATGTTCATGTTACTGGAAAAGTCAGGAGAGTGCAAAAGTACTGTTTTGTATCAGTTGGCAAGGTGCGCACACAATCCCAGTGTTGTACAGCTTGCTTCTTCACCTTCCCGAAGCTGCCGCTCTCTCTGGCTCCCGGAGCCGAAGATGCGGCTTCTTCGCGCAAAGACAATTGTGCCGCTCACAGTGCTCTCCTTAGCGCGGCTTCTGCCGAAAGACGCCCGGGAGCGGCTCTTAGCTCCGGACAGCATCCTACCTTCGTCTTTAGTGCCTCTTCTCATCTACATCTCGGCAAAAAGCTTTTCCACTATGTCTTGCTCGGAAAAACTGTGCCAGCACAGAAAACATCTCCCATTGTGTTCTAGACGTTGCAGAGATGTCTGCCAAGTGTTTGGCAGGAAGAAAAGAAAAGTTGTCCAAAACAGCTTCCAATCGAATGTTCATGTGATTGGAAAAGTCAGGAGAGTGCAAAAGTACTGTTTTCTAATAGTTGGCAAGGTGCGCACACAATCCCAGTGTTGTACAGCTTGCTTCTTCACCTTCCCGAAGCTGCCGCTCTCCCCGGCTCCCGGAGCCGAAGAAGCGGCATCTTCGCGCAAAGACGATTGTGTCGCTCACAGTGCTCTCCTTAGCGCGGCTTCTGCCGAAAGACTCCCGGGAGCGGCTCTTAGCTCCGGAGAGCATCCTACCTTCGTCTTTAGCGTCTCTTCTCATCTACATCTCAGCAAAAAGCTTTTCCACTATGTCTGGCTAGGAAAAACTGTGCCAGCACAGAAAACATCTCCCATCGTGTTCTAGACGTTGCACGGATGTCTGCCAAGTGTTTGGCAGGAAGAAAAGAAAAGTTGTCCAAAACAGCTTCCAATCGAATGTTCATGTGATTGGAAAAGTCAGGAGAGTGCAAAAGTACTGTTTTCTAATAGTTGGCAAGGTGCGCACACAATCCCAGTGTTGTACAGCTGGCTTCTTCACCTTCCCGAAGCTGCCGCTCTCTCCGGCTCCCGGAGCCGAAGATGCGGCTTCTTCGCGCAAAGACGATTGTGCCGCTCACAGTGCTCTCCTTAGCGCAGCTTCTGCCGAAAGACGCCCGGGAGCGGCTCTTAGCTCCAGACAGCATCCTACCTTCGTCTTTAGCACCTCTTCTCATCTACATCTCGGCAAAAAGCTTTTCCACTATGTCTTGCTCTGAAAAACTGTGCCAGCACAGAAAACATCTCCCATCGTGTTCTAGACGTTGCACGGATGTCTGCCAAGTGTTTGGCAGGAAGAAAAGAAAAGTTGTCCAAAACAGCTTCCAATCGAACGTTCATGTGATTGGAAAAGTCAGGAGAGTGCAAAAGTACTGTTTTGTATCAGTTGGCAAGGTGCGCACACAATCCCAGTGTTGTACAGCTTGCTTCTTCACCTTCCAGAAGCTGCCGCTCTCTCCGGCTCCCAGAGCCGAAGATGCAGCTTCTTCGCGCAAAGACGATTGTGCCGCTCACAGTGCTCTCCTTAGCGCGGCTTCTGCCGAAAGACGCCCCGGAGCGGCTCTTAGCTCCGGACAGCATCCTACCTTCGTCTTTAGCGCCTCTTCTCATCTACATCATGGCAAAAAGCTTTTCCACTATGTCTGGCTAGGAAAAAATGTGCCAGCACAGAAAACATCTCCCATCGTGTTCTAGACGTTGCACGGATGTCTGCCAAGTGTTTGGCAGGAAGAAAAGAAAAGTTGTCCAAAACAGCTTCCAATCGAACGTTCATGTGATTGGAAAAGTCAGGAGAGTGCAAAAGTACTGTTTTGTATCAGTTGGCAAGGTGCGCACACAATCCCAGTGTTGTACAGCTTGCTTCTTCACCTTCCAGAAGCTGCCGCTCTCTCCGGCTCCCAGAGCCGAAGATGCAGCTTCTTCGCGCAAAGACGATTGTGCCGCTCACAGTGCTCTCCTTAGCGCGGCTTCTGCCGAAAGACGCCCCGGAGCGGCTCTTAGCTCCGGACAGCATCCTACCTTCGTCTTTAGCGCCTCTTCTCATCTACATCATGGCAAAAAGATTTTCCACTATGTCTGGCTAGGAAAAAATGTGCCAGCACAGAAAACATCTCCCATCGTGTTCTAGACGTTGCACGGATGTCTGCCAAGTGTTTGGCAGGAAGAAAAGAAAAGTTGTCCAAAACAGCTTCTAATCGAATGCTCATGTGACTGGAAAAGTCAGGAGAGTGCAAAAGTACTGTTTTCTAATAGTTGGCAAGGTGCGCACACAATCCCAGTGTTGTACAGCTTGCTTCTTCACCTTCCCGAAGCTGCCGCTCTCTCCGGCTCCCAGAGCCGAAGATGCGGCTTCTTCGCGCAAAGACAATTGTGCCGCTCACAGTGCTCTCCTTAGCGCGGCTTCTGCCGAAAGACGCCCGGGAGCGGCTCTTAGCTCCGGAGAGCATCCTACCTTCGTCTTTAGCGCCTCTTCTCATCTACATCTCGGCAAAAAGCTTTTCCACTATGTCTGGCTCAGAAAAACTGTGCCAGCACAGAAAACATCTCCCATTGTGTTCTAGACGTTGCACGGATTTCTGCCAAGTGTTTGGCAGGAAGAAAAGAAAAGTTGTCCAAAACAGCTTCCAATCGAATGTTCATGTGATTGGAAAAGTCAGGAGAGTGCAAAAGTACTGTTTTGTATCAGTTGGCAAGGTGCGCACACAATCCCAGTGTTGTACAGCTTGCTTCTTCACCTTCCCGAAGCTGCCGCTCTCCCCGGCTCCCGGAGCCGAAGAAGCGGCTTCTTCGCGCAAAGACGATTGTGCCGCTCACAGTGCTCTCCTTAGCGCGGCTTCTGCCGAAAGACGTCCGGGAGCGGCTCTTAGCTCCGGACAGCATCCTACCTTCGTCTTTAGCGCCTCTTCTCATATACATCTTGGCAAAAAGCTTTTCCACTATGTCTGGCTAGGAAAAACTCTGCCAGCACAGAAAACATCTTTCATCGTGTTCTAGACGTTGCACGGATGTCTGCCAAGTGTTTGGCAGGAAGAAAAGAAAAGTTGTCCAAAACAGCTTCCAATCGAACGTTCATGTGATTGGAAAAGTCAGGAGAGTGGAAAAGTACTGTTTTCTAATAGTTGGCAAGGTGCGCACACAATCCCAGTGTTGTACAGCTTGCTTCTTCATCTTCCCGAAGCTGCCGCTCTCTCCGGCTCCCGGAGCCGAAGATGCGGCTTCTTCGCGCAAAGACGATTGTGCCGCTCACAGTGCTCTCCTTAGCGCGGCTTCTGCCGAAAGACGCCCTGGAGCAGCTCTTAGCTCCGGACAGCATCCTACCTTCGTCTTTAGCGCATCTTCTCATCTACATCTTGGCAAAAAGCTTTTCCACTATGTCTGGCTAGGAAAAACTGTGCCAGCACAGAAAACATCTCCCATTGTGTTCTGGACGTTGCACGGATGTCTGCCAAGTGTTTGGCAGGAAGAAAAGAAAAGTTGTCCAAAACAGCTTCCAATAAACGTTCATGTGATTGGAAAAGTCAGGAGAGTGCAAAAGTACTGTTTTCTAATAGTTGGCAAGGTGCGCACACAATCCCAGTGTTGTACAGCTTGCTTCTTTACCTTTTCCAAGTTGCCGCTCTCTCCGGCTCGAGGAGCCGAAGAAGCGGCTTCTTCGCGCAAAGACGATTGTGCCGCTCACAGTGCTCTCCTTAGCGCGGCTTCTGCCGAAAGACGCCCCGGGAGCGGCTCTTAGCTCCGGACAGCATCCTACCTTCGTCTTTAGCGCCTCTTCTCATCTACATCTCAGCAAAAAGCTTTTCCACTATGTCTGGCTAGGAAAAACTGTGCCAGCACAGAAAACATCTCCCATCGTGTTCTAGACGTTGCACGGATGTCTGCCAAGTGTTTGGCAGGAAGAAAAGAAAAATTGTCCGAAACAGCTTCCAATCGAATGTTCATGTGATTGGAAAAGTCAGGAGAGTGCAAAAGTACTGTTTTGTATCAGTTGGCAAGGTGCGCACACAATTCCAGTGTTGTACAGCTTGCTTCTTCACCTTCCCGAAGCTGCCGCTCTCTCCGGCTCCCGGAGCCGAAGAAGCGGCTTCTTCGCGCAAAGACGATTGTGCCGCTCACAGTGCTCTCCTTAGCGCGGCTTCTGCCGAAAGACGCCCGGGAGCGGCTTTTAGCTCCGGACAGCATCCTACCTTCGTCTTTAGCGCCTCTTCTCATCTACATCTCGTCAAAAAGCTTTTCCACTATGTCTGGCTAGGAAAAACTGTGCCAGCACAGAAAACATCTCCCATCGTGTTCTAGACGTTGCACGGATGTCTGCCAAGTGTTTGGCAGGAAGAAAAGAAAAGTTGTCCAAAACAGCTTCCAATCGAACGTTCATGTGATTGGAAAAGTCAGGAGAGTGCAAAAGTACTGTTTTCTAATAGTTGGCAAGGTGCGCACACAATCCCAGTGTTGTACAGCTTGCTTCTTTACCTTTTCCAAGTTGCCGCTCTCTCCGGCTCGAGGAGCCGAAGAAGCGGCTTCTTCGCGCAAAGACGATTGTGCCGCTCACAGTGCTCTCCTTAGCGCGGCTTCTGCCAAAAGACGCCCCGGGAGCGGCTCTTAGCTCCGGACAGCATCCTACCTTCGTCTTTAGCGCCTCTTCTCATCTACATCTTGGCAAAAAGCTTTTCCACTATGTCTGGCTAGGAAAAACTGTGCCAGCACAGAAAACATCTCCCATCGTGTTCTAGACGTTGCACGGATGTCTGCCAAGTGTTTGGCAGGAAGAAAAGAAAAATTGTCCAAAACAGCTTCCAATCGAATGTTCATGTGATTGGAAAAGTCAGGAGAGTGCAAAAGTACTGTTTTGTATCAGTTGGCAAGGTGCGCACACAATTCCAGTGTTGTACAGCTTGCTTCTTCACCTTCCCGAAGCTGCCGCTCTCTCCGGCTCCCGGAGCCGAAGAAGCGGCTTCTTCGCGCAAAGACGATTGTGCCGCTCACAGTGCTCTCCTTAGCGCGGCTTCTGCCGAAAGACGCCCGGGAGCGGCTTTTAGCTCCGGACAGCATCCTACCTTCGTCTTTAGCGCCTCTTCTCATCTACATCTCGTCAAAAAGCTTTTCCACTATGTCTGGCTAGGAAAAACTGTGCCAGCACAGAAAACATCTCCCATCGTGTTCTAGACGTTGCACGGATGTCTGCCAAGTGTTTGGCAGGAAGAAAAGAAAAGTTGTCCAAAACAGCTTCCAATCGAACGTTCATGTGATTGGAAAAGTCAGGAGAGTGCAAAAGTACTGTTTTCTAATAGTTGGCAAGGTGCGCACACAATCCCAGTGTTGTACAGCTTGCTTCTTTACCTTTTCCAAGTTGCCGCTCTCTCCGGCTCGAGGAGCCGAAGAAGCGGCTTCTTCGCGCAAAGACGATTGTGCCGCTCACAGTGCTCTCCTTAGCGCGGCTTCTGCCAAAAGACGCCCCGGGAGCGGCTCTTAGCTCCGGACAGCATCCTACCTTCGTCTTTAGCGCCTCTTCTCATCTACATCTTGGCAAAAAGCTTTTCCACTATGTCTGGCTAGGAAAAACTGTGCCAGCACAGAAAACATCTCCCATCGTGTTCTAGACGTTGCACGGATGTCTGCCAAGTGTTTGGCAGGAAGAAAAGAAAAATTGTCCAAAACAGCTTCCAATCGAATGTTCATGTGATTGGAAAAGTCAGGAGAGTGCAAAAGTACTGTTTTGTATCAGTTGGCAAGGTGCGCACACAATTCCAGTGTTGTACAGCTTGCTTCTTCACCTTCCCGAAGCTGCCGCTCTCTCCGGCTCCCGGAGCCGAAGAAGCGGCTTCTTCGCGCAAAGACGATTGTGCCGCTCACAGTGCTCTCCTTAGCGCGGCTTCTGCCGAAAGACGCCCGGGAGCGGCTCTTAGCTCCGGACAGCATCCTACCTTCGTCTTTAGCGCCTCTTCTCATCTACATCTCAGCAAAAATCTTTTCCACTATGTCTGGCTCGGAAAAACTGTGCCAGCATAGAAAACATCTCCCATCGTGTTCTAGACGTTGCACGGATTTCTGCCAAGTGTTTGGCAGGAAGAAAAGAAAAGTTGTCCAAAACAGCTTCCAATCGAATGTTCATGTGACTGGAAAAGTCAGGAGAGTGCAAAAGTACTGTTTTCTAATACTTGGCAAGGTGCGCACACAATCCCAGTGTTGTACAGCTTGCTTCTTTACCGTTTCCAAGTTGCCGCTCTCTCCGACTCGAGGAGCCGAAGAAGCGGCTTCTTCGCGCAAAGACGATTGTGCCGCTCACAGTGCTCTCCTTAGCACGGCTTCTGCCAAAAGACGCCCCGGGAGCGGCTCTTAGCTCCGGACAGCATCCTACCTTCGTCTTTAGCGCCTCTTCTCATCTACATCTCGGCAAAAAGCTTTTCCACTATGTCTGGCTAGGAAAAACTGTGCCAGCACAGAAAACATCTCCCATCGTGTTCTAGACGTTGCACGGATGTCTGCCAAGTGTTTGGCCGGAAGAAAAGAAAAATTGTCTGAAACAGCTTCCAATCGAATGTTCATGTGATTGGAAAAGTCAGGAGAGTGCAAAAGTACTGTTTTCTAATAGTTGGCAAGGTGCGCACACAATCCCAGTGTTGTACAGCTTGCTTCTTCACTTTTCCGAAGCTGCCGCTCTCCCCGGCTCCCGGAGTCGAAGAAGCGGCTTCTTCGCGCAAAGACGATTGTGCCGCTCACAGTGCTCTCCTTAGCGCGGCTTCTGCCCAAAGACGCCCGGGAGCGGCTCTTAGCTCCGGACAGCATCCTACCTTTGTCTTTAGCGCCTCTTCTCATCTACATCTCGGCAAAAAGCTTTTCCACTATGTCTGGCTAGGAAAAACTGTGCCAGCACAGAAAACATCTCCCATCGTGTTCTAGACGTTGCACGGATTTCTGCCAAGTGTTTGGCAGGAAGAAAAGAAAAGTTGTCCAAAACAGCTTCCAATTGAATGTTCATGTGATTGGAAAAGTCAGGAGAGTGCAAAGGTACTGTTTTCTGTCAGTTGGCAAAGTGCGCACACAATGCCAGTGTTGTACAGCTTGCTTCTTCACCTTTCCGAAGCTGCCGCTCTCCCCGGCTCCCGGAGTCGAAGAAGCGGCTTCTTCGCGCAAAGACGATTGTGCCGCTCACAGTTCTCTCCTTAGCGCGGCTTCTGACGAAAGACGCCCGGGAGCGGCTCTTAGCTCCGGACAGCATCCTACCTTCGTCTTTAGCGCCTCTTCTCATCTACATCTCAGCAAAAAGCTTTTCCACTATGTCTGGCGAGGAAAAACTGTGCCAGCAAAGAAAACAACTCCCATCATGTTCTAGACGTTGCACGGATGTCTGCCAAGTGTTTGGCAGGAAGAAAAGTTGTCCAAAGCAGCTTCCAATCGAACATTCATATGATTGAAAAAGTCAGGAGAGTGCAAAAGTTCTGTTTTCTGTCAGTTGGCAAGGTGCGCACACAATCCCAGTGTTGTACAGCTTGCTTCTTCACCTTCCCGAAGCTGCCGCTCTCTCCGGCACCCGGAGCCGAAGATGCGGCTTCTTCGCGCAAAGACGATTGTGCCGCTCACAGTGCTCTCCTTAGCGCGGCTTCTGCCGAAAGACGCCCGGGAGCGGCTCTTAGCTCCGGACAGCATCCTACCTTCGTCTTTAGCGCCTCTTCTCATCTACATCTCGGCAAAAAGCTTTTCCACTATGTCTGGCTAGGAAAAACTGTGCCAGCACAGAAAACATCTCCCATCGTGTTCTAGACGTTGCACGGATGTCTGCCAAGTGTTTGGCAGGAAGAAAAGAAAAGTTGTCCAAAACAGCTTCCAATCGAACGTTCATGTGATTGGAAAAGTCAGGAGAGTGCAAAAGTACTGTTTTCTAATAGTTGGCAAGGTGCGCACACAATCCCAGTGTTGTACAGCTTGCTTCTTCACCTTCCCGAAGCTGCCGCTCTCTCGGGCTCCCGGAGCCGAAGATGCGGCTTCTTCGCTCAAAGACGATTGTGCCGCTCACAGTGCTCTCCTTAGCGCGGCTTCTGCCGAAAGACACCCGGGAGCGGCTCTTAGCTCCGGACAGCATCCTACCTTCGTCTTTAGCGCCTCTTCTCATCTACATCTCGGCAAAAAGCTTTTCCACTATGTCTGGCTAGGAAAAACTGTGCCAGCACAGAAAACATCTCTCATCGTGTTCTAGACATTGCACAAATGTCTGACAAGTGTTTGGCAGGAAGAAAAGAAAAGTTGTCCAAAACAGCTTCCAATCGAACGTTCATGTGATTGGAAAAGTCAGGAGAGTGCAAAAGTACTGTTTTCTAATAGTTGGCAAGGTGCGCACACAATCCTAGTGTTGTACAGCTTGCTTCTTCACCTTCCCGAAGCTGCCGCTCTCTCCGGCTCCCGGAGCCGAAGAAGCGGCTTCTTCGCGCAAAGACGATTGTGCCACTCACAGTGCTCTCCTTAGCGCGGCTTCTGCCCAAAGACGCCCGGGAGCGGCTCTTAGCTCCGGACAGCATCCTACCTTCGTCTTTAGCGCCTCTTCTCATCTACATCTCGGCAAAAAGCTTTTCCACTATGTCTGGCTCGGAAAAACTGTGCCAGCACAGAAAACATCTCCCATCGTGTTCTAGACGTTGCACGGATTTCTGCCAAGTGTTTGGCAGGAAGAAAAGAAAAGTTGTCCAAAACAGCTTCCAATCGAACGTTCATGTGATTGGAAAAGTCAGGAGAGTGCAAAGGTACTGTTTTCTGTCAGTTGGCAAAGTGCGCACACAATGCCAGTGTTGTACAGCTTGCTTCTTCACCTTTCCGAAGCTGCCGCTCTCCCCGGCTCCCGGAGTCGAAGAAGCGGCTTCTTCGCGCAAAGACGATTGTGCCGCTCACAGTTCTCTCCTTAGCGCGGCTTCTGCCGAAAGACGCCCGGGAGCGGCTCTTAGCTCCGGACAGCATCCTACCTTCGTCTTTAGCGCCTCTTCTCATCTACATCTCAGCAAAAAGCTTTTCCACTATGTCTGGCTAGGAAAAACTGTGCCAGCACAGAAAACATCTCCCATCGTGTTCTAGACGTTGCACGGATGTCTGCCAAGTGTTTGGCAGGAAGAAAAGAAAAGTTGTCCAAAACAGCTTCCAATCGAACGTTCATGTGATTGGAAAAGTCAGGAGAGTGCAAAAGTACTGTTTTCTAATAGTTGGCAAGGTGCGCACACAATCCCAGTGTTGTACAGCTTGCTTCTTTACCTTTTCCAAGTTGCCGCTCTCTCCGGCTCGAGGAGCCGAAGAAGCGGCTTCTTCGCGCAAAGACGATTGTGCCGCTCACAGTGCTCTCCTTAGCGCGGCTTCTGCCAAAAGACGCCCCGGGAGCGGCTCTTAGCTCCGGACAGCATCCTACCTTCGTCTTTAGCGCCTCTTCTCATCTACATCTTGGCAAAAAGCTTTTCCACTATGTCTGGCTAGGAAAAACTGTGCCAGCACAGAAAACATCTCCCATCGTGTTCTAGACGTTGCACGGATGTCTGCCAAGTGTTTGGCAGGAAGAAAAGAAAAATTGTCCGAAACAGCTTCCAATCGAATGTTCATGTGATTGGAAAAGTCAGGAGAGTGCAAAAGTACTGTTTTGTATCAGTTGGCAAGGTGCGCACACAATTCCAGTGTTGTACAGCTTGCTTCTTCACCTTCCCGAAGCTGCCGCTCTCTCCGGCTCCCGGAGCCGAAGAAGCGGCTTCTTCGCGCAAAGACGATTGTGCCGCTCACAGTGCTCTCCTTAGCGCGGCTTCTGCCGAAAGACGCCCGGGAGCAGCTCTTAGCTCCGGACAGCATCCTACCTTCGTCTTTAGCGCCTCTTCTCATCTACATCTCGGCAAAAAGCTTTTCCACTATGTCTGGCTAGGAAAAACTGTGCCAGCACAGAAAACATCTCCCATCGTGTTCTAGACGTTGCACGGATGTCTGCCAAGTGTTTGGCAGGAAGAAAAGAAAAATTGTCCGAAACAGCTTCCAATCGAATGTTCATGTGATTGGAAAAGTCAGGAGAGTGCAAAAGTACTGTTTTCTAATAGTTGGCAAGGTGCGCACACAATCCCAGTGTTGTACAGCTTGCTTCTTCACCTTCCCGAAGTTGCCGCTGTCTCCGACTCCCGGAGCCGAAGAAGCGGCTTCTTCGCGCAAAGACGATTGTGCCGCTCACAGTGCTCTCCTTAGCGCGGCTTCTGCCGAAAGACGCCCGGGAGCGGCTCTTAGCTCCGGACAGCATCCTACCTTCGTCTTTAGCGCCTCTTCTCATCTACATCTCAGCAAAAAGCTTTTCCACTATGTCTGGCTCGGAAAAACTGTGCCAGCACAGAAAACATCTCCCATCGTGTTCTAGACGTTGCACGGATTTCTGCCAAGTGTTTGGCAGGAAGAAAAGAAAAGTTGTCCAAAACAGCTTCCAATCGAATGTTCATGTGACTGGAAAAGTCAGGAGAGTGCAAAAGTACTGTTTTCTAATAGTTGGCAAGGTGCGCACACAATCCCAGTGTTGTACAGCTTGCTTCGTTACCTTTTCCAAGTTGCCGCTCTCTCCGGCTCGAGGAGCCGAAGAAGCGGCTTCTTCGCGCAAAGACGATTGTGCCGCTCACAGTGCTCTCCTTAGCGCGGCTTCTGCCGAAAGACGCCCCGGGAGCGGCTCTTAGCTCCGGACAGCATCCTACCTTCGTCTTTAGCGCCTCTTCTCATCTACATCTTGGCAAAAAGCTTTTCCACTATGTCTGGCTAGGAAAAAATGTGCCAGCACAGAAAACATCTCCCATCGTGTTCTAGACGTTGCACGGATGTCTGCCAAGTGTTTGGCAGGAAGAAAAGAAAAATTGTCCAAAACAGCTTCCAATCGAACGTTCATGTGATTGGAAAAGTCAGGAGAGTGCAAAAGTACTGTTTTCTAATAGTTGGCAAGGTGCGCACACAATCCCAGTGTTGTACAGCTTGCTTCATCACCTTCCCGAAGCTGCCGCTCTCTCCGGCTCCCGGAGCCGAAGATGCGGCTTCTTCGCGCAAAGACGATTGTGCCGCTCACAGTGCTCTCCTTAGCGCAGCTTCTGCCGAAAGACGCCCGGGAGCGGCTCTTAGCTCCAGACAGCATCCTACCTTCGTCTTTAGCACCTCTTCTCATCTACATCTCGGCAAAAAGCTTTTCCACTATGTCTTGCTCTGAAAAACTGTGCCAGCACAGAAAACATCTCCCATCGTGTTCTAGACGTTGCACGGATTTCTGCCAAGTGTTTGGCAGGAAGAAAAGAAAAGTTGTCCAAAACAGCTTCCAATCGAATGTTCATGTGACTGGAAAAGTCAGGAGAGTGCAAAAGTACTGTTTTCTAATACTTGGCAAGGTGCGCACACAATCCCAGTGTTGTACAGCTTGCTTCTTTACCGTTTCCAAGTTGCCGCTCTCTCCGACTCGAGGAGCCGAAGAAGCGGCTTCTTCGCGCAAAGACGATTGTGCCGCTCACAGTGCTCTCCTTAGCACGGCTTCTGCCAAAAGACGCCCCGGGAGCGGCTCTTAGCTCCGGACAGCATCCTACCTTCGTCTTTAGCGCCTCTTCTCATCTACATCTCGGCAAAAAGCTTTTCCACTATGTCTGGCTAGGAAAAACTGTGCCAGCACAGAAAACATCTCCCATCGTGTTCTAGACGTTGCACGGATGTCTGCCAAGTGTTTGGCCGGAAGAAAAGAAAAATTGTCTGAAACAGCTTCCAATCGAATGTTCATGTGATTGGAAAAGTCAGGAGAGTGCAAAAGTACTGTTTTCTAATAGTTGGCAAGGTGCGCACACAATCCCAGTGTTGTACAGCTTGCTTCTTCACTTTTCCGAAGCTGCCGCTCTCCCCGGCTCCCGGAGTCGAAGAAGCGGCTTCTTCGCGCAAAGACGATTGTGCCGCTCACAGTGCTCTCCTTAGCGCGGCTTCTGCCCAAAGACGCCCGGGAGCGGCTCTTAGCTCCGGACAGCATCCTACCTTCATCTTTACCGCCTCTTCTCATCTAAATCTCAGCAAAAAGCTTTTCCACTATGTCTGGCTAGGAAAAACTGTGCCAGCACAGAAAACATCTCCCATCGTGTTCTAGACGTTGCACGGATGTCTGCCAAGTGTTTGGCAGGAAGAAAAGAAAAGTTGTCCAAAACAGCTTCCAATTGAATGTTCATGTGATTGGAAAAGTCAGGAGAGTGCAAAGGTACTGTTTTCTGTCAGTTGGCAAAGTGCGCACACAATGCCAGTGTTGTACAGCTTGCTTCTTCACCTTTCCGAAGCTGCCGCTCTCCCCGGCTCCCGGAGTCGAAGAAGCGGCTTCTTCGCGCAAAGACGATTGTGCCGCTCACAGTTCTCTCCTTAGCGCGGCTTCTGCCGAAAGACGCCCGGGAGCGGCTCTTAGCTCCGGACAGCATCCTACCTTCGTCTTTAGCGCCTCTTCTCATCTACATCTCAGCAAAAAGCTTTTCCACTATGTCTGGCTAGGAAAAACTGTGCCAGCACAGAAAACAACTCCCATCATGTTCTAGACGTTGCACGGATGTCTGCCAAGTGTTTGGCAGGAAGAAAAGTTGTCCAAAGCAGCTTCCAATCGAACATTCATATGATTGAAAAAGTCAGGAGAGTGCAAAAGTTCTGTTTTCTGTCAGTTGGCAAGGTGCGCACACAATCCCAGTGTTGTACAGCTTGCTTCTTCACCTTCCCGAAGCTGCCGCTCTCTCCGGCTCCCGGAGCCGAAGATGCGGCTTCTTCGCGCAAAGACGATTGTGCCGCTCACAGTGCTCTCCTTAGCGCGGCTTCTGCCGAAAGACGCCCGGGAGCGGCTCTTAGCTCCGGACAGCATCCTACCTTCGTCTTTAGCGCCTCTTCTCATCTACATCTCGGCAAAAAGCTTTTCCACTATGTCTGGCTAGGAAAAACTGTGCCAGCACAGAAAACATCTCCCATCGTGTTCTAGACGTTGCACGGATGTCTGCCAAGTGTTTGGCAGGAAGAAAAGAAAAGTTGTCCAAAACAGCTTCCAATCGAACGTTCATGTGATTGGAAAAGTCAGGAGAGTGCAAAAGTACTGTTTTCTAATAGTTGGCAAGGTGCGCACACAATCCCAGTGTTGTACAGCTTGCTTCTTCACCTTCCCGAAGCTGCCGCTCTCTCCGGCTCCCGGAGCCGAAGATGCGGCTTCTTCGCTCAAAGACGATTGTGCCGCTCACAGTGCTCTCCTTAGCGCGGCTTCTGCCGAAAGACGCCCGGGAGCGGCTCTTAGCTCCGGACAGCATCCTACCTTCGTCTTTAGCGCCTCTTCTCATCTACATCTCGGCAAAAAGCTTTTCCACTATGTCTGGCTAGGAAAAACTGTGCCAGCACAGAAAACATCTCTCATCGTGTTCTAGACATTGCACAAATGTCTGACAAGTGTTTGGCAGGAAGAAAAGAAAAGTTGTCCAAAACAGCTTCCAATCGAACGTTCATGTGATTGGAAAAGTCAGGAGAGTGCAAAAGTACTGTTTTCTAATAGTTGGCAAGGTGCGCACACAATCCTAGTGTTGTACAGCTTGCTTCTTCACCTTCCCGAAGCTGCGGCTCTCCCCGGCTTTCGGAGCCGAAGAAGCGGCTTCTTCGCGCAAAGACGATTGTGCCACTCACAGTGCTCTCCTTAGCGCGGCTTCTGCCCAAAGACGCCCGGGAGCGGCTCTTAGCTCCGGACAGCATCCTACCTTCGTCTTTAGCGCCTCTTCTCATCTACATCTCGGCAAAAAGCTTTTCCACTATGTCTGGCTCGGAAAAACTGTGCCAGCACAGAAAACATCTCCCATCGTGTTCTAGACGTTGCACGGATTTCTGCCAAGTGTTTGGCAGGAAGAAAAGAAAAGTTGTCCAAAACAGCTTCCAATCGAACGTTCATGTGATTGGAAAAGTCAGGAGAGTGCAAAGGTACTGTTTTCTGTCAGTTGGCAAAGTACGCACACAATGCCAGTGTTGTACAGCTTGCTTCTTCACCTTCCCGAAGCTGCCGCTCTCCCCGGCTCCCGGAGTCGAAGAAGCGGCTTCTTCGCGCAAAGACGATTGTGCCGCTCACAGTTCTCTCCTTAGCGCGGCTTCTGCCGAAAGACGTCCGGGAGCGGCTCTTAGCTCCGGACAGCATCCTACCTTCGTCTTTAGCGCCTCTTCTCATCTACATCTCAGTAAAAAGCTTTTCCACTATGTCTGGCTAGGAAAAACTGTGCCAGCACAGAAAACAACTCCCATCATGTTCTAGATGTTGCACGGATGTCTGCCAAGTGTTTGGCAGGAAGAAAAGTTGTCCAAAGCAGCTTCCAATCGAACATTCATAGGATTGAAAAAGTCAGGAGAGTGCAAAAGTACTGTTTTCTATCAGATGGCCAGGTGCGCACACAATCCCAGTGTTGTACAGCTTGCTTCTTCACCTTCCCGAAGCTGCCGCTCTCTCCGGCTCCCGGAGCCGAAGATGCGGCTTCTTCGCGCAAAGACGATTGTGCCGCTCACAGTGCTCTCCTTAGCGCGGCTTCTGCCTAAAGACGCCGGGGAGCGGCTCTTAGCTCCGGACAGCATCCTACCTTCGTCTTTAGCGCCTCTTCTCATCTACATCTCGGCAAAAAGCTTTTCCACCATGTCTGGCTAGGAAAAACTGTGCCAGCACAGAAAACATCTCCCATCGTGTTCTAGACGTTGCACGGATGTCTGCCAAGTGTTTGGCAGGAAGAAAAGAAAAGTTGTCCAAAACAGCTTCCAATCGAACGTTCATGTGATTGGAAAAGTCAGGAGAGTGCAAAAGTACTGTTTTCTAATAGTTGGCAAGGTGCGCACACAATCCCAGTGTTGTACAGCTTGCTTCTTCACCTTCCCGAAGCTGCCGCTCTCTCCGGCTCCCGGAGCCGAAGATGCGGCTTCTTCGCTCAAAGACGATTGTGCCGCTCACAGTGCTCTCCTTAGCGCGGCTTCTGCCGAAAGACGCCCGGGAGCGGCTCTTAGCTCCAGACAGCATCCTACCTTCGTCTTTAGCGCCTCTTCTCATCTACATCTCAGCAAAAAGCTTTTCCACTATGTCTGGCTAGGAAAAACTGTGCCAGAACAGAAAACATCTCCCATCATGTTCTAGATGTTGCACGGATGTCTGCCAAGTGTTTGGCAGGAAGAAAAGAAAAGTTGTCCAAAACAGCTTCCAATCGAACGTTCATGTGATTGAAAAAGTCAGGAGAGTGCAAAAGTTCTGTTTTCTGTCAGTTGGCAAGGTGCGCACACAATCCCAGTGTTGTACAGCTTGCTTCTTCACCTTCCCGAAGCTGCCGCTCTCTCCGGCACCCGGAGCCGAAGATGCGGCTTCTTCGCGCAAAGACGATTGTGCCGCTCACAGTGCTCTCCTTAGCGCGGCTTCTGCCGAAAGACGCCCGGGAGCGGCTCTTAGCTCCGGACAGCATCCTACCTTCGTCTTTAGCGCCTCTTCTCATCTACATCTCGGCAAAAAGCTTTTCCACTATGTCTGGCTAGGAAAAACTGTGCCAGCACAGAAAACATCTCCCATCGTGTTCTAGACGTTGCACGGATGTCTGCCAAGTGTTTGGCAGGAAGAAAAGAAAAGTTGTCCAAAACAGCTTCCAATCGAACGTTCATGTGATTGGAAAAGTCAGGAGAGTGCAAAAGTACTGTTTTCTAATAGTTGGCAAGGTGCGCACACAATCCCAGTGTTGTACAGCTTGCTTCTTCACCTTCCCGAAGCTGCCGCTCTCTCGGGCTCCCGGAGCCGAAGATGCGGCTTCTTCGCTCAAAGACGATTGTGCCGCTCACAGTGCTCTCCTTAGCGCGGCTTCTGCCGAAAGACACCCGGGAGCGGCTCTTAGCTCCGGACAGCATCCTACCTTCGTCTTTAGCGCCTCTTCTCATCTACATCTCGGCAAAAAGCTTTTCCACTATGTCTGGCTAGGAAAAACTGTGCCAGCACAGAAAACATCTCTCATCGTGTTCTAGACATTGCACAAATGTCTGACAAGTGTTTGGCAGGAAGAAAAGAAAAGTTGTCCAAAACAGCTTCCAATCGAACGTTCATGTGATTGGAAAAGTCAGGAGAGTGCAAAAGTACTGTTTTCTAATAGTTGGCAAGGTGCGCACACAATCCTAGTGTTGTACAGCTTGCTTCTTCACCTTCCCGAAGCTGCCGCTCTCTCCGGCTCCCGGAGCCGAAGAAGCGGCTTCTTCGCGCAAAGACGATTGTGCCACTCACAGTGCTCTCCTTAGCGCGGCTTCTGCCCAAAGACGCCCGGGAGCGGCTCTTAGCTCCGGACAGCATCCTACCTTCGTCTTTAGCGCCTCTTCTCATCTACATCTCGGCAAAAAGCTTTTCCACTATGTCTGGCTCGGAAAAACTGTGCCAGCACAGAAAACATCTCCCATCGTGTTCTAGACGTTGCACGGATTTCTGCCAAGTGTTTGGCAGGAAGAAAAGAAAAGTTGTCCAAAACAGCTTCCAATCGAACGTTCATGTGATTGGAAAAGTCAGGAGAGTGCAAAGGTACTGTTTTCTGTCAGTTGGCAAAGTGCGCACACAATGCCAGTGTTGTACAGCTTGCTTCTTCACCTTTCCGAAGCTGCCGCTCTCCCCGGCTCCCGGAGTCGAAGAAGCGGCTTCTTCGCGCAAAGACGATTGTGCCGCTCACAGTTCTCTCCTTAGCGCGGCTTCTGCCGAAAGACGCCCGGGAGCGGCTCTTAGCTCCGGACAGCATCCTACCTTCGTCTTTAGCGCCTCTTCTCATCTACATCTCAGCAAAAAGCTTTTCCACTATGTCTGGCTAGGAAAAACTGTGCCAGCACAGAAAACATCTCCCATCGTGTTCTAGACGTTGCACGGATGTCTGCCAAGTGTTTGGCAGGAAGAAAAGAAAAGTTGTCCAAAACAGCTTCCAATCGAACGTTCATGTGATTGGAAAAGTCAGGAGAGTGCAAAAGTACTGTTTTCTAATAGTTGGCAAGGTGCGCACACAATCCCAGTGTTGTACAGCTTGCTTCTTTACCTTTTCCAAGTTGCCGCTCTCTCCGGCTCGAGGAGCCGAAGAAGCGGCTTCTTCGCGCAAAGACGATTGTGCCGCTCACAGTGCTCTCCTTAGCGCGGCTTCTGCCAAAAGACGCCCCGGGAGCGGCTCTTAGCTCCGGACAGCATCCTACCTTCGTCTTTAGCGCCTCTTCTCATCTACATCTTGGCAAAAAGCTTTTCCACTATGTCTGGCTAGGAAAAACTGTGCCAGCACAGAAAACATCTCCCATCGTGTTCTAGACGTTGCACGGATGTCTGCCAAGTGTTTGGCAGGAAGAAAAGAAAAATTGTCCGAAACAGCTTCCAATCGAATGTTCATGTGATTGGAAAAGTCAGGAGAGTGCAAAAGTACTGTTTTGTATCAGTTGGCAAGGTGCGCACACAATTCCAGTGTTGTACAGCTTGCTTCTTCACCTTCCCGAAGCTGCCGCTCTCTCCGGCTCCCGGAGCCGAAGAAGCGGCTTCTTCGCGCAAAGACGATTGTGCCGCTCACAGTGCTCTCCTTAGCGCGGCTTCTGCCGAAAGACGCCCGGGAGCGGCTCTTAGCTCCGGACAGCATCCTACCTTCGTCTTTAGCGCCTCTTCTCATCTACATCTCGGCAAAAAGCTTTTCCACTATGTCTGGCTAGGAAAAACTGTGCCAGCACAGAAAACATCTCCCATCGTGTTCTAGACGTTGCACGGATGTCTGCCAAGTGTTTGGCAGGAAGAAAAGAAAAATTGTCCGAAACAGCTTCCAATCGAATGTTCATGTGATTGGAAAAGTCAGGAGAGTGCAAAAGTACTGTTTTCTAATAGTTGGCAAGGTGCGCACACAATCCCAGTGTTGTACAGCTTGCTTCTTCACCTTCCCGAAGTTGCCGCTGTCTCCGACTCCCGGAGCCGAAGAAGCGGCTTCTTCGCGCAAAGACGATTGTGCCGCTCACAGTGCTCTCCTTAGCGCGGCTTCTGCCGAAAGACGCCCGGGAGCGGCTCTTAGCTCCGGACAGCATCCTACCTTCGTCTTTAGCGCCTCTTCTCATCTACATCTCAGCAAAAAGCTTTTCCACTATGTCTGGCTCGGAAAAACTGTGCCAGCACAGAAAACATCTCCCATCGTGTTCTAGACGTTGCACGGATTTCTGCCAAGTGTTTGGCAGGAAGAAAAGAAAAGTTGTCCAAAACAGCTTCCAATCGAATGTTCATGTGACTGGAAAAGTCAGGAGAGTGCAAAAGTACTGTTTTCTAATAGTTGGCAAGGTGCGCACACAATCCCAGTGTTGTACAGCTTGCTTCGTTACCTTTTCCAAGTTGCCGCTCTCTCCGGCTCGAGGAGCCGAAGAAGCGGCTTCTTCGCGCAAAGACGATTGTGCCGCTCACAGTGCTCTCCTTAGCGCGGCTTCTGCCGAAAGACGCCCCGGGAGCGGCTCTTAGCTCCGGACAGCATCCTACCTTCGTCTTTAGCGCCTCTTCTCATCTACATCTTGGCAAAAAGCTTTTCCACTATGTCTGGCTAGGAAAAAATGTGCCAGCACAGAAAACATCTCCCATCGTGTTCTAGACGTTGCACGGATGTCTGCCAAGTGTTTGGCAGGAAGAAAAGAAAAATTGTCCAAAACAGCTTCCAATCGAACGTTCATGTGATTGGAAAAGTCAGGAGAGTGCAAAAGTACTGTTTTCTAATAGTTGGCAAGGTGCGCACACAATCCCAGTGTTGTACAGCTTGCTTCATCACCTTCCCGAAGCTGCCGCTCTCTCCGGCTCCCGGAGCCGAAGATGCGGCTTCTTCGCGCAAAGATGATTGTGCCGCTCACAGTGCTCTCCTTAGCGCAGCTTCTGCCGAAAGACGCCCGGGAGCGGCTCTTAGCTCCAGACAGCATCCTACCTTCGTCTTTAGCACCTCTTCTCATCTACATCTCGGCAAAAAGCTTTTCCACTATGTCTTGCTCTGAAAAACTGTGCCAGCACAGAAAACATCTCCCATCGTGTTCTAGACGTTGCACGGATTTCTGCCAAGTGTTTGGCAGGAAGAAAAGAAAAGTTGTCCAAAACAGCTTCCAATCGAATGTTCATGTGACTGGAAAAGTCAGGAGAGTGCAAAAGTACTGTTTTCTAATACTTGGCAAGGTGCGCACACAATCCCAGTGTTGTACAGCTTGCTTCTTTACCGTTTCCAAGTTGCCGCTCTCTCCGACTCGAGGAGCCGAAGAAGCGGCTTCTTCGCGCAAAGACGATTGTGCCGCTCACAGTGCTCTCCTTAGCACGGCTTCTGCCAAAAGACGCCCCGGGAGCGGCTCTTAGCTCCGGACAGCATCCTACCTTCGTCTTTAGCGCCTCTTCTCATCTACATCTCGGCAAAAAGCTTTTCCACTATGTCTGGCTAGGAAAAACTGTGCCAGCACAGAAAACATCTCCCATCGTGTTCTAGACGTTGCACGGATGTCTGCCAAGTGTTTGGCCGGAAGAAAAGAAAAATTGTCTGAAACAGCTTCCAATCGAATGTTCATGTGATTGGAAAAGTCAGGAGAGTGCAAAAGTACTGTTTTCTAATAGTTGGCAAGGTGCGCACACAATCCCAGTGTTGTACAGCTTGCTTCTTCACTTTTCCGAAGCTGCCGCTCTCCCCGGCTCCCGGAGTCGAAGAAGCGGCTTCTTCGCGCAAAGACGATTGTGCCGCTCACAGTGCTCTCCTTAGCGCGGCTTCTGCCCAAAGACGCCCGGGAGCGGCTCTTAGCTCCGGACAGCATCCTACCTTCATCTTTACCGCCTCTTCTCATCTAAATCTCAGCAAAAAGCTTTTCCACTATGTCTGGCTAGGAAAAACTGTGCCAGCACAGAAAACATCTCCCATCGTGTTCTAGACGTTGCACGGATTTCTGCCAAGTGTTTGGCAGGAAGAAAAGAAAAGTTGTCCAAAACAGCTTCCAATTGAATGTTCATGTGATTGGAAAAGTCAGGAGAGTGCAAAGGTACTGTTTTCTGTCAGTTGGCAAAGTGCGCACACAATGCCAGTGTTGTACAGCTTGCTTCTTCACCTTTCCGAAGCTGCCGCTCTCCCCGGCTCCCGGAGTCGAAGAAGCGGCTTCTTCGCGCAAAGACGATTGTGCCGCTCACAGTTCTCTCCTTAGCGCGGCTTCTGCCGAAAGACGCCCGGGAGCGGCTCTTAGCTCCGGACAGCATCCTACCTTCGTCTTTAGCGCCTCTTCTCATCTACATCTCAGCAAAAAGCTTTTCCACTATGTCTGGCTAGGAAAAACTGTGCCAGCACAGAAAACAACTCCCATCATGTTCTAGACGTTGCACGGATGTCTGCCAAGTGTTTGGCAGGAAGAAAAGTTGTCCAAAGCAGCTTCCAATCGAACATTCATATGATTGAAAAAGTCAGGAGAGTGCAAAAGTTCTGTTTTCTGTCAGTTGGCAAGGTGCGCACACAATCCCAGTGTTGTACAGCTTGCTTCTTCACCTTCCCGAAGCTGCCGCTCTCTCCGGCTCCCGGAGCCGAAGATGCGGCTTCTTCGCGCAAAGACGATTGTGCCGCTCACAGTGCTCTCCTTAGCGCGGCTTCTGCCGAAAGACGCCCGGGAGCGGCTCTTAGCTCCGGACAGCATCCTACCTTCGTCTTTAGCGCCTCTTCTCATCTACATCTCGGCAAAAAGCTTTTCCACTATGTCTGGCTAGGAAAAACTGTGCCAGCACAGAAAACATCTCCCATCGTGTTCTAGACGTTGCACGGATGTCTGCCAAGTGTTTGGCAGGAAGAAAAGAAAAGTTGTCCAAAACAGCTTCCAATCGAACGTTCATGTGATTGGAAAAGTCAGGAGAGTGCAAAAGTACTGTTTTCTAATAGTTGGCAAGGTGCGCACACAATCCCAGTGTTGTACAGCTTGCTTCTTCACCTTCCCGAAGCTGCCGCTCTCTCCGGCTCCCGGAGCCGAAGATGCGGCTTCTTCGCTCAAAGACGATTGTGCCGCTCACAGTGCTCTCCTTAGCGCGGCTTCTGCCGAAAGACGCCCGGGAGCGGCTCTTAGCTCCGGACAGCATCCTACCTTCGTCTTTAGCGCCTCTTCTCATCTACATCTCGGCAAAAAGCTTTTCCACTATGTCTGGCTAGGAAAAACTGTGCCAGCACAGAAAACATCTCTCATCGTGTTCTAGACATTGCACAAATGTCTGACAAGTGTTTGGCAGGAAGAAAAGAAAAGTTGTCCAAAACAGCTTCCAATCGAACGTTCATGTGATTGGAAAAGTCAGGAGAGTGCAAAAGTACTGTTTTCTAATAGTTGGCAAGGTGCGCACACAATCCTAGTGTTGTACAGCTTGCTTCTTCACCTTCCCGAAGCTGCGGCTCTCCCCGGCTTTCGGAGCCGAAGAAGCGGCTTCTTCGCTCAAAGACGATTGTGCCACTCACAGTGCTCTCCTTAGCGCGGCTTCTGCCCAAAGACGCCCGGGAGCGGCTCTTAGCTCCGGACAGCATCCTACCTTCGTCTTTAGCGCCTCTTCTCATCTACATCTCGGCAAAAAGCTTTTCCACTATGTCTGGCTCGGAAAAACTGTGCCAGCACAGAAAACATCTCCCATCGTGTTCTAGACGTTGCACGGATTTCTGCCAAGTGTTTGGCAGGAAGAAAAGAAAAGTTGTCCAAAACAGCTTCCAATCGAACGTTCATGTGATTGGAAAAGTCAGGAGAGTGCAAAGGTACTGTTTTCTGTCAGTTGGCAAAGTACGCACACAATGCCAGTGTTGTACAGCTTGCTTCTTCACCTTCCCGAAGCTGCCGCTCTCCCCGGCTCCCGGAGTCGAAGAAGCGGCTTCTTCGCGCAAAGACGATTGTGCCGCTCACAGTTCTCTCCTTAGCGCGGCTTCTGCCGAAAGACGCCCGGGAGCGGCTCTTAGCTCCGGACAGCATCCTACCTTCGTCTTTAGCGCCTCTTCTCATCTACATCTCAGTAAAAAGCTTTTCCACTATGTCTGGCTAGGAAAAACTGTGCCAGCACAGAAAACAACTCCCATCATGTTCTAGATGTTGCACGGATGTCTGCCAAGTGTTTGGCAGGAAGAAAAGTTGTCCAAAGCAGCTTCCAATCGAACATTCATAGGATTGAAAAAGTCAGGAGAGTGCAAAAGTACTGTTTTCTATCAGATGGCCAGGTGCGCACACAATCCCAGTGTTGTACAGCTTGCTTCTTCACCTTCCCGAAGCTGCCGCTCTCTCCGGCTCCCGGAGCCGAAGATGCGGCTTCTTCGCGCAAAGACGATTGTGCCGCTCACAGTGCTCTCCTTAGCGCGGCTTCTGCCTAAAGACGCCGGGGAGCGGCTCTTAGCTCCGGACAGCATCCTACCTTCGTCTTTAGCGCCTCTTCTCATCTACATCTCGGCAAAAAGCTTTTCCACTATGTCTGGCTAGGAAAAACTGTGCCAGCACAGAAAACATCTCCCATCGTGTTCTAGACGTTGCACGGATGTCTGCCAAGTGTTTGGCAGGAAGAAAAGAAAAGTTGTCCAAAACAGCTTCCAATCGAACGTTCATGTGATTGGAAAAGTCAGGAGAGTGCAAAAGTACTGTTTTCTAATAGTTGGCAAGGTGCGCACACAATCCCAGTGTTGTACAGCTTGCTTCTTCACCTTCCCGAAGCTGCCGCTCTCTCCGGCTCCCGGAGCCGAAGATGCGGCTTCTTCGCTCAAAGACGATTGTGCCGCTCACAGTGCTCTCCTTAGCGCGGCTTCTGCCGAAAGACGCCCGGGAGCGGCTCTTAGCTCCAGACAGCATCCTACCTTCGTCTTTAGCGCCTCTTCTCATCTACATCTCAGCAAAAAGCTTTTCCACTATGTCTGGCTAGGAAAAACTGTGCCAGAACAGAAAACATCTCCCATCATGTTCTAGATGTTGCACGGATGTCTGCCAAGTGTTTGGCAGGAAGAAAAGAAAAGTTGTCCAAAACAGCTTCCAATCGAACGTTCATGTGATTGGAAAAGTCAGGAGAGTGCAAAAGTTCTGTTTTGTATCAGTTGGCAAGGTGCGCACACAATCCCGGTGTTGTACAGCTTGCTTCTTCACCTCCCCAAAGCTGCCGCTCTCTCCGGCTCCCGGAGCTGAAGAAGCGGCTTCTTCGCGCAAAGACGATTGTGCCGCTCACAGTGCTCTCCTTAGCGCGGCTTCTGCCGAAAGACGCCCGGGAGCGGCTCTTAGCTCCGGACAGCATCCTACCTTCGTCTTTAGCGCCTCTTCTCATCTACATCTTGGCAAAAAGCTTTTCCACTATGTCTGGCTAGGAAAAACTGTGCCAGCACAGAAAACATCTCCCATCGTGTTCTAGACGTTGCACAGATGTCTGCCAAGTGTTTGGCAGGAAGAAAAGAAAAGTTGTCCAAAACAGCTTCCAATCGAACGTTCATGTGATTGGAAAAGTCAGGAGAGTGCAAAAGTACTGTTTTCTAATAGTTGGCAAGGTGCGCACACAATCCCAGTGTTGTACAGCTTGCTTCTTCACCTTCCCGAAGCTGCCGCTCTCTCCGGCTCCCGGAGCCGAAGATGCGGCTTCTTCGCGCAAAGACGATTGTGCCGCTCACAGTGCTCTCCTTAGCGCGGCTTCTGCCGAAAGACGCCCGGGAGCGGCTCTTAGCTCCGGACAGCATCCTACCTTCGTCTTTAGCGCCTCTTCTCATCTACATCTCAGCAAAAAGCTTTTCCACTATGTCTGGCTAGGAAAAACTGTGCCAGCACAGAAAACATCTCCCATCGTGTTCTAGACGTTGCACGGATGTCTGCCAAGTGTTTGGCAGGAAGAAAAGAAAAGTTGTCCAAAACAGCTTCCAATCGAATGTTCATGTGATTGGAAAAGTCAGGAGAGTGCAAAAGTACTGTTTTCTAATACTTGGCAAGGTGCGCACACAATCCCAGTGTTGTACAGCTTGCTTCTTCACCTTCCCGAAGCTGCCGCTCTCTCCGGCTCCCGGAGCCGAAGATGCGGCTTCTTCGCGCAAAGACGATTGTGCCGCTCACAGTGCTCTCCTTAGCGCGGCTTCTGCCCAAAGACGCCCGGGAGCGGCTCTTAGCTCCGGACAGCATCCTACCTTCATCTTTACCGCCTCTTCTCATCTAAATCTCAGCAAAAAGCTTTTCCACTATGTCTGGCTAGGAAAAACTGTGCCAGCACAGGAAACATCTCCCATCGTGTTCCAGACGTTGCACGGAGGTCTGCCAAGTGTTTGGCAGGAAGAAAAGTAAAGTTTTCCAAAACAGCTTCCAATCGAACGTTCATGTGACTGGAAAAGTCAGGAGAGTGCAAAAGTACTGTTTTGTATCAGTTGGCAAGGTGCGCACACAATCCCAGTGTTGTACAGCTTGCTTCTTCACCTTCCCGAAGCTGCCGCTCTCTCCGGCTCGAGGAGCCGAAGAAGCGGCTTCTTCGCGCAAAGACGATTGTGCCGCTCACAGTGCTCTCCTTAGCGCGGCTTCTGCCGAAAGACGCCCGGGAGCGGCTCTTAGCTTCGGACAGGATCCTACCCTCGTTTTTAGCGTCTCTTCTCATCTACATCTCAGCAAAAAGCTTTTCCACTATGTCTGGCTAGGAAAAACTGTGCCAGCACAGGAAACATCTCCCATCGTGTTCTAGACGTTGCACGGAGGTCTGCCAAGTGTTTGGCAGGAAGAAAAGAAAAGTTGTCCAAAACAGCTTCCAATCGAACGTTCATGTGATTGGAAAAGTCAGGAGAGTGCAAAAGTACTGTTTTCTAATAGTTGGCAAGGTGCGCACACAATCCCAGTGTTGTACAGCTTGCTTCTTCACCTTCCCGAAGCTGCCGCTCTCTCCGGCTCCCGGAGCCGAAGATGCGGCTTCTTCGCTCAAAGACGATTGTGCCGCTCACAGTGCTCTCCTTAGCGCGGCTTCTGCCGAAAGACGCCCGGGAGCGGCTCTTAGCTCCAGACAGCATCCTACCTTCGTCTTTAGCGCCTCTTCTCATCTACATCTCAGCAAAAAGCTTTTCCACTATGTCTGGCTAGGAAAAACTGTGCCAGAACAGAAAACATCTCCCATCATGTTCTAGATGTTGCACGGATGTCTGCCAAGTGTTTGGCAGGAAGAAAAGAAAAGTTGTCCAAAACAGCTTCCAATCGAACGTTCATGTGATTGGAAAAGTCAGGAGAGTGCAAAAGTACTGTTTTCTAATAGTTGGCAAGGTGCGCACACAATCCCAGTGTTGTACAGCTTGCTTCTTCACCTTCCCGAAGCTGCCGCTCTCTCCGGCTCCCGGAGCCGAAGATGCGGCTTCTTCGCGCAAAGACGATTGTGCCGCTCACAGTGCTCTCCTTAGCGCGGCTTCTGCCGAAAGACGCCCGGGAGCGGCTCTTAGCTCCGGACAGCATCCTACCTTCGTCTTTAGCGCCTCTTCTCATCTACATCTCAGCAAAAAGCTTTTCCACTATGTCTGGCTAGGAAAAACTGTGCCAGCACAGAAAACATCTCCCATCGTGTTCTAGACGTTGCACGGATGTCTGCCAAGTGTTTGGCAGGAAGAAAAGAAAAGTTGTCCAAAACAGCTTCCAATCGAATGTTCATGTGATTGGAAAAGTCAGGAGAGTGCAAAAGTACTGTTTTCTAATACTTGGCAAGGTGCGCACACAATCCCAGTGTTGTACAGCTTGCTTCTTCACCTTCCCGAAGCTGCCGCTCTCTCCGGCTCCCGGAGCCGAAGATGCGGCTTCTTCGCGCAAAGACGATTGTGCCGCTCACAGTGCTCTCCTTAGCGCGGCTTCTGCCCAAAGACGCCCGGGAGCGGCTCTTAGCTCCGGACAGCATCCTACCTTCATCTTTACCGCCTCTTCTCATCTAAATCTCAGCAAAAAGCTTTTCCACTATGTCTGGCTAGGAAAAACTGTGCCAGCACAGGAAACATCTCCCATCGTGTTCCAGACGTTGCACGGAGGTCTGCCAAGTGTTTGGCAGGAAGAAAAGTAAAGTTTTCCAAAACAGCTTCCAATCGAATGTTCATGTGACTGGAAAAGTCAGGAGAGTGCAAAAGTACTGTTTTGTATCAGTTGGCAAGGTGCGCACACAATCCCAGTGTTGTACAGCTTGCTTCTTCACCTTCCCGAAGCTGCCGCTCTCTCCGGCTCGAGGAGCCGAAGAAGCGGCTTCTTCGCGCAAAGACGATTGTGCCGCTCACAGTGCTCTCCTTAGCGCGGCTTCTGCCGAAAGACGCCCGGGAGCGGCTCTTAGCTCCGGACAGCATCCTACCTTCGTCTTTAGCGTCTCTTCTCATCTAAATCTCAGCAAAAAGCTTTTCCACTATGTCTGGCTAGGTAAAACTGTGCCAGCACAGAAACATCTCCCATCGTGTTCTAGACGTTGCACGGATGTCTGCCAAGTGTTTGGCAGGAAGAAAAGTAAAGTTTTCCAATACAGCTTCCAATCGAATGTTCATGTGACTGGAAAAGTCAGGAGAGTGCAAAAGTACTGTTTTGTATCAGTTGGCAAGGTGCGCACACAATCCCAGTGTTGTACAGCTTGCTTCTTCACCTTCCCGAAGCTGCCGCTCTCTCCGGCTCCCGGAGCCGAAGAAGCGGCTTCTTCGCGCAAAGACGATTGTGCCGCTCACAGTGCTCTCCTTAGCGCGGCTTCTGCCCAAAGACGCCCGGGAGCGGCTCTTAGCTCCTGACAGCATCCTACTTTCGTCTTTAGCGCCTCTTCTCATCTACATCTCGGCAAAAAGCTATTCCACTATGTCTGGCTAGGAAAAACTGTGCCAGCACAGGCACAGAAAACATCTCCCATCGTGTTCTAGACGTTGCATGGATTTCTGCCAAGTGTTTGGCAGGAAGAAAAGAAAAGTTGTCCAAAACAGCTTCCAATCAAATGTTCATGTGATTGGAAAAGTTAGGAGAGTGCAAAGGTACTGTTTTCTGTCAGTTGGCAAGGTGCGCACACAATGCCAGTGTTGTACAGCTTGCTCCTTCACCTTCCCGAAGCTGCCGCTCTCCCCGGCTCCCGGAGCCGAAGAAGCTGCTTCTTCGCGCAAAGACGATTGTGCCGCTCACAGTGCTCTCCTTAGCGCGGCTTCTGCCGAAAGACGCCCGGGAGCTGCTCTTAGCTCCGGACAGCATCCTACCTTTGTCTTTAGCGCCTCTTCTCATCTACATCTCAGCAAAAAGCTTTTCCACTATGTCTGGCTCGGAAAAACTGTGCCAGCACAGAAAACATCTCCCATCGTGTTCTAGACGTTGCACGGATGTCTGCCAAGTGTTTGGCAGGAAGAAAAGAAAAGTTGTCCAAAACAGCTTCTAATCGAATGTTCATGTTACTGGAAAAGTCAGGAGAGTGCAAAGGTACTGTTTTCTGTCAGTTGGCAAGGTGCGCACACAATCCCAGTGTTGTACAGCTTGCTTCTTTACCTTTTCCAAGATGCCGCTCTCTCCGGCTCCCGGAGCCGAAGAAGCGGCTTCTTCGCGCAAAGACGATTGTGCCGCTCACAGTGCTCTCCTTAGCGCGGCTTCTGCCGAAAGACGCCTGGGAGCGGCTCTTAGCTCCGGACAGCATCCTACCTTCGTCTTTAGCGCCTCTTCTCATCTACATCTCGGCAAAAAGCTTTTCCACTATGTCTGCTAGGAAAAACTGTGCCAGCACAGAAAACATCTCCCATCGTGTTCTAGACGTTGCACGGAGGTCTGCCAAGTGTTTGGCAGGAAGAAAAGAAAAGTTGTCCAAAACAGCTTCTATTCGAATGTTCATGTGATTGGAAAAGTCAGGAGAGTGCAAAAGTACTGTTTTGTATCAGTTGGCAAGTTGCGCACACAATCCCAGTGTTGTACGGCTTGCTTCTTCACCTTCCCGAAGCTGCCGCTCTCTCCGGCTCCCGGAGCCGAAGAAGCGGCTTCTTCGCACAAAGACGATTGTGCGGCTCACAGTGCTCTCCTTAGCGCGGCTTCTGCTGAAAGACGCCCGGGAGCAGCTCTTAGCTCCGGACAGCATCCTACCTTCGTCTTTAGCGCCTCTTCTCATCTACATCTCAGCAAAAAGCTTTTCCACTATGTCTGGCTCGGAAAAACTGTGCCAGCACAGAAAACATCTCCCATCATGTTCTAGACGTTGCACGGATGTCTGCCAAGTGTTTGGCAGGAAGAAAAGAAAAGTTGTCCAAAACAGCTTCTAATCGAATGTTCATGTGACTGGAAAAGTCAGGAGAGTGCAAAGGTACTGTTTTCTTTCAGTTGGCAAGGTGCGCACACAATCCCAGTGTTGTACAGCTTGCTTCTTTATCTTTTCCAAGTTTCCGCTCTCTCCGGCTCGAGGAGCAGAAGAAGCGGCTTCTTCGCGCAAAGACGATTGTGCCGCTCACAGTGCTCTCCTTAGCGCGGCTTCTGTCGAAAGACGCCTGGGAGCGGCTCTTAGCTTCGGACAGCATCCTACCTTCGTCTTTAGCGCCTCTTCTCATCTACATCTCGGCAAAAAGCTTTTCCACTATGTCTGCTAGGAAAAACTGTGCCAGCACAGAAAACATCTCCCATCGTGTTCTAGACGTTGCACGGATGTCTGCCAAGTGTTTGGCAGGAAGAAAAGAAAAGTTGTCCAAAACAGCTTCTATTCGAATGTTCATGTGATTGGAAAAGTCAGGAGAGTGCAAAAGTACTGTTTTGTATCAGTTGGCAAGTTGCGCACACAATCCCAGTGTTGTACGGCTTGCTTCTTCACCTTCCCGAAGCTGCCGCTCTCTCCGGCTCCCGGAGCCGAAGAAGCGGCTTCTTCGCACAAAGACGATTGTGCGGCTCACAGTGCTCTCCTTAGCGCGGCTTCTGCCGAAAGACGCCCGGGAGCAGCTCTTAGCTCCGGACAGCATCCTACCTTCGTCTTTAGCGCCTCTTCTCATCTACATCTCAGCAAAAAGCTTTTCCACTATGTCTGGCTCGGAAAAACTGTGCCAGCACAGAAAACATCTCCCATCGTGTTCTAGACGTTGCACGGAGGTCTGCCAAGTGTTTGGCAGGAAGAAAAGAAAAGTTGTCCAAAACAGCTTCTAATCGAATGTTCATGTGACTGGAAAAGTCAGGAGAGTGCAAAGGTAGTGTTTTCTTTCAGTTGGCAAGGTGCGCACACAATCCCAGTGTTGTACAGCTTGCTTCTTTACCTTTTCCAAGATGCCGCTCTCTCCGGCTCCCGGAGCCGAAGAAGCGGCTTCTTCGCGCAAAGACGATTGTGCCGCTCACAGTGCTCTCCTTAGCGCGGCTTCTGCCGAAAGACGCCTGGGAGCGGCTCTTAGCTCCGGACAGCATCCTACCTTCGTCTTTAGCGCCTCTTCTCATCTACATCTCGGCAAAAAGCTTTTCCACTATGTCTGCTAGGAAAAACTGTGCCAGCACAGAAAACATCTCCCATCGTGTTCTAGACGTTGCACGGAGGTCTGCCAAGTGTTTGGCAGGAAGAAAAGAAAAGTTGTCCAAAACAGCTTCTATTCGAAAGTTCATGTGATTGGAAAAGTCAGGAGAGTGCAAAAGTACTGTTTTGTATCAGTTGGCAAGTTGCGCACACAATCCCAGTGTTGTACGGCTTGCTTCTTCACCTTCCCGAAGTTGCCGCTCTCTCCGGCTCCCGGAGCCGAAGAAGCGGCTTCTTCGCACAAAGACGATTGTGCGGCTCACAGTGCTCTCCTTAGCGCGGCTTCTGCCGAAAGACGCCCGGGAGCAGCTCTTAGCTCCGGACAGCATCCTACCTTCGTCTTTAGCGCCTCTTCTCATCTACATCTCAGCAAAAAGCTTTTCCACTATGTCTGGCTCGGAAAAACTGTGCCAGCACAGAAAACATCTCCCATCGTGTTCTAGACGTTGCACAGATGTCTGCCAAGTGTTTGGAAGGAAGAAAAGAAAAGTTGTCCAAAACAGCTTCCAATCGAACGTTCATGTGATTGGAAAAGTCAGGAGAGTGCAAAAGTACTGTTTTGTATCAGTTGGCAAGGTGCGGACACAATCCCAGTGTTGTACAGCTTGCTTCTTTACCTTTTCCAAGATGCCGCTCTCTCCGGCTCGAGGAGCCGAAGAAGCGGCTTCTTCACGCAAAGACGATTGTGCCGCTCACAGTGCTCTCCTTAGCGCGGCTTCTGCCGAAAGACGCCCGGGAGCGGCTCTTAGCTCCGGACAGCATCCTACCTTCGTCTTTAGCGTCTGTTCTCATCTAAATCTCAGCAAAAAGCTTTTCCACTATGTCTGGCTCGGAAAAACTGTGCCAGCACAGAAACATCTCCCATCGTGTTCTAGACGTTGCACGGATGTCTGCCAAGTGTTTGGCAGGAAGAAAAGAAAAGTTGTCCAAAACAGCTTCCAATCGAACGTTCATGTAAATGGGCAAAGTCAGGAGAGTGCAAAAGTACTGTTTTCTAATAGTTGGCAAGGTGCGCACACAATCCCAGTGTTGTACAGCTTGCTTCTTCACCTTCCCGAAGCTGCCGCTCTCCCCGGCTCCCGGAGCCGAAGAAGCGGCTTCTTCGCGCAAAGACGATTGTGCAGCTCACAGTGCTCTCCTTAGCGCGGCTTCTGCCCAAAGATGCCCGGGAGCGGCTCTTAGCTCCGGACAGCATCCTACCTTCGTTTTTAGCGCCTCTTCTCATCTACATCTCAGCAAAAAGCTTTTCCACTATGTCTGGCTAGGTAAAACTGTGCGAGCACAGAAAACATCTCCCATCGTGTTCTAGACGTTGCACGGATGTCTGCCAAGTGTTTGGCAGGAAGAAAAGAGAAGTTGTCCAAAACAGCTTCTATTCGAATGTTCATGTGATTGGAAAAGTCAGGAGAGTGCAAAAGTACTGTTTTGTATCAGTTGGCAAGTTGCGCACACAATCCCAGTGTTGTACGGCTTGCTTCTTCACCTTCCCGAAGCTGCCGCTCTCTCCGGCTCCCGGAGCCGAAGAAGCGGCTTCTTCGCACAAAGACGATTGTGCGGCTCACAGTGCTCTCCTTAGCGCGGCTTCTGCCGAAAGACGCCCGGGAGCAGCTCTTAGCTCCGGACAGCATCCTACCTTCGTCTTTAGCGCCTCTTCTCATCTACATCTCAGCAAAAAGCTTTTCCACTATGTCTGGCTCGGAAAAACTGTGCCAGCACAGAAAACATCTCCCATCGTGTTCTAGACTTTGCACGGAGGTCTGCCAAGTGTTTGGCAGGAAGAAAAGAAAAGTTGTCCAAAACAGCTTCTAATCGAATGTTCATGTGACTGGAAAAGTCAGGAGAGTGCAAAGGTAGTGTTTTCTTTCAGTTGGCAAGGTGCGCACACAATCCCAGTGTTGTACAGCTTGCTTCTTTACCTTTTCCAAGATGCCGCTCTCTCCGGCTCCCGGAGCCGAAGAAGCGGCTTCTTCGCGCAAAGACGATTGTGCCGCTCACAGTGCTCTCCTTAGCGCGGCTTCTGCCGAAAGACGCCTGGGAGCGGCTCTTAGCTCCGGACAGCAGCCTACCTTCGTCTTTAGCGCCTCTTCTCATCTACATCTCGGCAAAAAGCTTTTCCACTATGTCTGCTAGGAAAAACTGTGCCAGCACAGAAAACATCTCCCATCGTGTTCTAGACGTTGCACGGAGGTCTGCCAAGTGTTTGGCAGGAAGAAAAGAAAAGTTGTCCAAAACAGCTTCTATTCGAATGTTCATGTGATTGGAAAAGTCAGGAGAGTGCAAAAGTACTGTTTTGTATCAGTTGGCAAGTTGCGCACACAATCCCAGTGTTGTACGGCTTGCTTCTTCACCTTCCCGAAGCTGCCGCTCTCTCCGGCTCCCGGAGCCGAAGAAGCGGCTTCTTCGCACAAAGACGATTGTGCGGCTCACAGTGCTCTCCTTAGCGCGGCTTCTGCCGAAAGACGCCCGGAAGCAGCTCTTAGCTCCGGACAGCATCCTACCTTCGTCTTTAGCGCCTCTTCTCATCTACATCTCAGCAAAAAGCTTTTCCACTATGTCTGGCTCGGAAAAACTGTGCCAGCACAGAAAACATCTCCCATCATGTTCTAGACGTTGCACGGATGTCTGCCAAGTGTTTGGCAGGAAGAAAAGAAAAGTTGTCCAAAACAGCTTCTAATCGAATGTTCATGTGACTGGAAAAGTCAGGAGAGTGCAAAGGTACTGTTTTCTTTCAGTTGGCAAGGTGCGCACACAATCCCAGTGTTGTACAGCTTGCTTCTTTATCTTTTCCAAGTTTCCGCTCTCTCCGGCTCCCGGAGCCGAAGAAGCGGCTTCTTCGCGCAAAGACGATTGTGCCGCTCACAGTGCTCTCCTTAGCGCGGCTTCTGTCGAAAGACGCCTGGGAGCGGCTCTTAGCTTCGGACAGCATCCTACCTTCGTCTTTAGCGCCTCTTCTCATCTACATCTCGGCAAAAAGCTTTTCCACTATGTCTGCTAGGAAAAACTGTGCCAGCACAGAAAACATCTCCCATCGTGTTCTAGACGTTGCACGGATGTCTGCCAAGTGTTTGGCAGGAAGAAAAGAAAAGTTGTCCAAAACAGCTTCTATTCGAATGTTCATGTGATTGGAAAAGTCAGGAGAGTGCAAAAGTACTGTTTTGTATCAGTTGGCAAGTTGCGCACACAATCCCAGTGTTGTACGGCTTGCTTCTTCACCTTCCCGAAGCTGCCGCTCTCTCCGGCTCCCGGAGCCGAAGAAGCGGCTTCTTCGCACAAAGACGATTGTGCGGCTCACAGTGCTCTCCTTAGCGCGGCTTCTGCCGAAAGACGCCCGGGAGCAGCTCTTAGCTCCGGACAGCATCCTACCTTCGTCTTTAGCGCCTCTTCTCATCTACATCTCAGCAAAAAGCTTTTCCACTATGTCTGGCTCGGAAAAACTGTGCCAGCACAGAAAACATCTCCCATCGTGTTCTAGACGTTGCACGGAGGTCTGCCAAGTGTTTGGCAGGAAGAAAAGAAAAGTTGTCCAAAACAGCTTCTAATCGAATGTTCATGTGACTGGAAAAGTCAGGAGAGTGCAAAGGTAGTGTTTTCTTTCAGTTGGCAAGGTGCGCACACAATCCCAGTGTTGTACAGCTTGCTTCTTTACCTTTTCCAAGATGCCGCTCTCTCCGGCTCCCGGAGCCGAAGAAGCGGCTTCTTCGCGCAAAGACGATTGTGCCGCTCACAGTGCTCTCCTTAGCGCGGCTTCTGTCGAAAGACGCCTGGGAGCGGCTCTTAGCTTCGGACAGCATCCTACCTTCGTCTTTAGCGCCTCTTCTCATCTACATCTCGGCAAAAAGCTTTTCCACTATGTCTGCTAGGAAAAACTGTGCCAGCACAGAAAACATCTCCCATCGTGTTCTAGACGTTGCACGGATGTCTGCCAAGTGTTTGGCAGGAAGAAAAGAAAAGTTGTCCAAAACAGCTTCTATTCGAATGTTCATGTGATTGGAAAAGTCAGGAGAGTGCAAAAGTACTGTTTTGTATCAGTTGGCAAGTTGCGCACACAATCCCAGTGTTGTACGGCTTGCTTCTTCACCTTCCCGAAGCTGCCGCTCTCTCCGGCTCCCGGAGCCGAAGAAGCGGCTTCTTCGCACAAAGACGATTGTGCGGCTCACAGTGCTCTCCTTAGCGCGGCTTCTGCCGAAAGACGCCCGGGAGCAGCTCTTAGCTCCGGACAGCATCCTACCTTCGTCTTTAGCGCCTCTTCTCATCTACATCTCAGCAAAAAGCTTTTCCACTATGTCTGGCTCGGAAAAACTGTGCCAGCACAGAAAACATCTCCCATCGTGTTCTAGACGTTGCACGGAGGTCTGCCAAGTGTTTGGCAGGAAGAAAAGAAAAGTTGTCCAAAACAGCTTCTAATCGAATGTTCATGTGACTGGAAAAGTCAGGAGAGTGCAAAGGTAGTGTTTTCTTTCAGTTGGCAAGGTGCGCACACAATCCCAGTGTTGTACAGCTTGCTTCTTTACCTTTTCCAAGATGCCGCTCTCTCCGGCTCCCGGAGCCGAAGAAGCGGCTTCTTCGCGCAAAGACGATTGTGCCGCTCACAGTGCTCTCCTTAGCGCGGCTTCTGCCGAAAGACGCCTGGGAGCGGCTCTTAGCTCCGGACAGCATCCTACCTTCGTCTTTAGCGCCTCTTCTCATCTACATCTCGGCAAAAAGCTTTTCCACTATGTCTGCTAGGAAAAACTGTGCCAGCACAGAAAACATCTCCCATCGTGTTCTAGACGTTGCACGGAGGTCTGCCAAGTGTTTGGCAGGAAGAAAAGAAAAGTTGTCCAAAACAGCTTCTATTCGAAAGTTCATGTGATTGGAAAAGTCAGGAGAGTGCAAAAGTACTGTTTTGTATCAGTTGGCAAGTTGCGCACACAATCCCAGTGTTGTACGGCTTGCTTCTTCACCTTCCCGAAGTTGCCGCTCTCTCCGGCTCCCGGAGCCGAAGAAGCGGCTTCTTCGCACAAAGACGATTGTGCGGCTCACAGTGCTCTCCTTAGCGCGGCTTCTGCCGAAAGACGCCCGGGAGCAGCTCTTAGCTCCGGACAGCATCCTACCTTCGTCTTTAGCGCCTCTTCTCATCTACATCTCAGCAAAAAGCTTTTCCACTATGTCTGGCTCGGAAAAACTGTGCCAGCACAGAAAACATCTCCCATCGTGTTCTAGACGTTGCACGGAGGTCTGCCAAGTGTTTGGCAGGAAGAAAAGAAAAGTTGTCCAAAACAGCTTCTAATCGAATGTTCATGTGACTGGAAAAGTCAGGAGAGTGCAAAGGTAGTGTTTTCTTTCAGTTGGCAAGGTGCGCACACAATCCCAGTGTTGTACAGCTTGCTTCTTTACCTTTTCCAAGATGCCGCTCTCTCCGGCTCCCGGAGCCGAAGAAGCGGCTTCTTCGCACAAAGACGATTGTGCGGCTCACAGTGCTCTCCTTAGCGCGGCTTCTGCCGAAAGACGCCCGGGAGCAGCTCTTAGCTCCGGACAGCATCCTACCTTCGTCTTTAGCGCCTCTTCTCATCTACATCTCAGCAAAAAGCTTTTCCACTATGTCTGGCTCGGAAAAACTGTGCCAGCACAGAAAACATCTCCCATCGTGTTCTAGACGTTGCACAGATGTCTGCCAAGTGTTTGGAAGGAAGAAAAGAAAAGTTGTCCAAAACAGCTTCCAATCGAACGTTCATGTGATTGGAAAAGTCAGGAGAGTGCAAAAGTACTGTTTTGTATCAGTTGGCAAGGTGCGGACACAATCCCAGTGTTGTACAGCTTGCTTCTTTACCTTTTCCAAGATGCCGCTCTCTCCGGCTCGAGGAGCCGAAGAAGCGGCTTCTTCACGCAAAGACGATTGTGCCGCTCACAGTGCTCTCCTTAGCGCGGCTTCTGCCGAAAGACGCCCGGGAGCGGCTCTTAGCTCCGGACAGCATCCTACCTTCGTCTTTAGCGTCTGTTCTCATCTAAATCTCAGCAAAAAGCTTTTCCACTATGTCTGGCTCGGAAAAACTGTGCCAGCACAGAAACATCTCCCATCGTGTTCTAGACGTTGCACGGATGTCTGCCAAGTGTTTGGCAGGAAGAAAAGAAAAGTTGTCCAAAACAGCTTCCAATCGAACGTTCATGTAAATGGGCAAAGTCAGGAGAGTGCAAAAGTACTGTTTTCTAATAGTTGGCAAGGTGCGCACACAATCCCAGTGTTGTACAGCTTGCTTCTTCACCTTCCCGAAGCTGCCGCTCTCCCCGGCTCCCGGAGCCGAAGAAGCGGCTTCTTCGCGCAAAGACGATTGTGCAGCTCACAGTGCTCTCCTTAGCGCGGCTTCTGCCCAAAGATGCCCGGGAGCGGCTCTTAGCTCCGGACAGCATCCTACCTTCGTTTTTAGCGCCTCTTCTCATCTACATCTCAGCAAAAAGCTTTTCCACTATGTCTGGCTAGGTAAAACTGTGCGAGCACAGAAAACATCTCCCATCGTGTTCTAGACGTTGCACGGATGTCTGCCAAGTGTTTGGCAGGAAGAAAAGAGAAGTTGTCCAAAACAGCTTCTATTCGAATGTTCATGTGATTGGAAAAGTCAGGAGAGTGCAAAAGTACTGTTTTGTATCAGTTGGCAAGTTGCGCACACAATCCCAGTGTTGTACGGCTTGCTTCTTCACCTTCCCGAAGCTGCCGCTCTCTCCGGCTCCCGGAGCCGAAGAAGCGGCTTCTTCGCACAAAGACGATTGTGCGGCTCACAGTGCTCTCCTTAGCGCGGCTTCTGCCGAAAGACGCCCGGGAGCAGCTCTTAGCTCCGGACAGCATCCTACCTTCGTCTTTAGCGCCTCTTCTCATCTACATCTCAGCAAAAAGCTTTTCCACTATGTCTGGCTCGGAAAAACTGTGCCAGCACAGAAAACATCTCCCATCGTGTTCTAGACTTTGCACGGAGGTCTGCCAAGTGTTTGGCAGGAAGAAAAGAAAAGTTGTCCAAAACAGCTTCTAATCGAATGTTCATGTGACTGGAAAAGTCAGGAGAGTGCAAAGGTAGTGTTTTCTTTCAGTTGGCAAGGTGCGCACACAATCCCAGTGTTGTACAGCTTGCTTCTTTACCTTTTCCAAGATGCCGCTCTCTCCGGCTCCCGGAGCCGAAGAAGCGGCTTCTTCGCGCAAAGACGATTGTGCCGCTCACAGTGCTCTCCTTAGCGCGGCTTCTGCCGAAAGACGCCTGGGAGCGGCTCTTAGCTCCGGACAGCAGCCTACCTTCGTCTTTAGCGCCTCTTCTCATCTACATCTCGGCAAAAAGCTTTTCCACTATGTCTGCTAGGAAAAACTGTGCCAGCACAGAAAACATCTCCCATCGTGTTCTAGACGTTGCACGGAGGTCTGCCAAGTGTTTGGCAGGAAGAAAAGAAAAGTTGTCCAAAACAGCTTCTATTCGAATGTTCATGTGATTGGAAAAGTCAGGAGAGTGCAAAAGTACTGTTTTGTATCAGTTGGCAAGTTGCGCACACAATCCCAGTGTTGTACGGCTTGCTTCTTCACCTTCCCGAAGCTGCCGCTCTCTCCGGCTCCCGGAGCCGAAGAAGCGGCTTCTTCGCACAAAGACGATTGTGCGGCTCACAGTGCTCTCCTTAGCGCGGCTTCTGCCGAAAGACGCCCGGAAGCAGCTCTTAGCTCCGGACAGCATCCTACCTTCGTCTTTAGCGCCTCTTCTCATCTACATCTCAGCAAAAAGCTTTTCCACTATGTCTGGCTCGGAAAAACTGTGCCAGCACAGAAAACATCTCCCATCATGTTCTAGACGTTGCACGGATGTCTGCCAAGTGTTTGGCAGGAAGAAAAGAAAAGTTGTCCAAAACAGCTTCTAATCGAATGTTCATGTGACTGGAAAAGTCAGGAGAGTGCAAAGGTACTGTTTTCTTTCAGTTGGCAAGGTGCGCACACAATCCCAGTGTTGTACAGCTTGCTTCTTTATCTTTTCCAAGTTTCCGCTCTCTCCGGCTCCCGGAGCCGAAGAAGCGGCTTCTTCGCGCAAAGACGATTGTGCCGCTCACAGTGCTCTCCTTAGCGCGGCTTCTGTCGAAAGACGCCTGGGAGCGGCTCTTAGCTTCGGACAGCATCCTACCTTCGTCTTTAGCGCCTCTTCTCATCTACATCTCGGCAAAAAGCTTTTCCACTATGTCTGCTAGGAAAAACTGTGCCAGCACAGAAAACATCTCCCATCGTGTTCTAGACGTTGCACGGATGTCTGCCAAGTGTTTGGCAGGAAGAAAAGAAAAGTTGTCCAAAACAGCTTCTATTCGAATGTTCATGTGATTGGAAAAGTCAGGAGAGTGCAAAAGTACTGTTTTGTATCAGTTGGCAAGTTGCGCACACAATCCCAGTGTTGTACGGCTTGCTTCTTCACCTTCCCGAAGCTGCCGCTCTCTCCGGCTCCCGGAGCCGAAGAAGCGGCTTCTTCGCACAAAGACGATTGTGCGGCTCACAGTGCTCTCCTTAGCGCGGCTTCTGCCGAAAGACGCCCGGGAGCAGCTCTTAGCTCCGGACAGCATCCTACCTTCGTCTTTAGCGCCTCTTCTCATCTACATCTCAGCAAAAAGCTTTTCCACTATGTCTGGCTCGGAAAAACTGTGCCAGCACAGAAAACATCTCCCATCGTGTTCTAGACGTTGCACGGAGGTCTGCCAAGTGTTTGGCAGGAAGAAAAGAAAAGTTGTCCAAAACAGCTTCTAATCGAATGTTCATGTGACTGGAAAAGTCAGGAGAGTGCAAAGGTAGTGTTTTCTTTCAGTTGGCAAGGTGCGCACACAATCCCAGTGTTGTACAGCTTGCTTCTTTACCTTTTCCAAGATGCCGCTCTCTCCGGCTCCCGGAGCCGAAGAAGCGGCTTCTTCGCGCAAAGACGATTGTGCCGCTCACAGTGCTCTCCTTAGCGCGGCTTCTGTCGAAAGACGCCTGGGAGCGGCTCTTAGCTTCGGACAGCATCCTACCTTCGTCTTTAGCGCCTCTTCTCATCTACATCTCGGCAAAAAGCTTTTCCACTATGTCTGCTAGGAAAAACTGTGCCAGCACAGAAAACATCTCCCATCGTGTTCTAGACGTTGCACGGATGTCTGCCAAGTGTTTGGCAGGAAGAAAAGAAAAGTTGTCCAAAACAGCTTCTATTCGAATGTTCATGTGATTGGAAAAGTCAGGAGAGTGCAAAAGTACTGTTTTGTATCAGTTGGCAAGTTGCGCACACAATCCCAGTGTTGTACGGCTTGCTTCTTCACCTTCCCGAAGCTGCCGCTCTCTCCGGCTCCCGGAGCCGAAGAAGCGGCTTCTTCGCACAAAGACGATTGTGCGGCTCACAGTGCTCTCCTTAGCGCGGCTTCTGCCGAAAGACGCCCGGGAGCAGCTCTTAGCTCCGGACAGCATCCTACCTTCGTCTTTAGCGCCTCTTCTCATCTACATCTCAGCAAAAAGCTTTTCCACTATGTCTGGCTCGGAAAAACTGTGCCAGCACAGAAAACATCTCCCATCGTGTTCTAGACGTTGCACGGAGGTCTGCCAAGTGTTTGGCAGGAAGAAAAGAAAAGTTGTCCAAAACAGCTTCTAATCGAATGTTCATGTGACTGGAAAAGTCAGGAGAGTGCAAAGGTAGTGTTTTCTTTCAGTTGGCAAGGTGCGCACACAATCCCAGTGTTGTACAGCTTGCTTCTTTACCTTTTCCAAGATGCCGCTCTCTCCGGCTCCCGGAGCCGAAGAAGCGGCTTCTTCGCGCAAAGACGATTGTGCCGCTCACAGTGCTCTCCTTAGCGCGGCTTCTGCCGAAAGACGCCTGGGAGCGGCTCTTAGCTCCGGACAGCATCCTACCTTCGTCTTTAGCGCCTCTTCTCATCTACATCTCGGCAAAAAGCTTTTCCACTATGTCTGCTAGGAAAAACTGTGCCAGCACAGAAAACATCTCCCATCGTGTTCTAGACGTTGCACGGAGGTCTGCCAAGTGTTTGGCAGGAAGAAAAGAAAAGTTGTCCAAAACAGCTTCTATTCGAAAGTTCATGTGATTGGAAAAGTCAGGAGAGTGCAAAAGTACTGTTTTGTATCAGTTGGCAAGTTGCGCACACAATCCCAGTGTTGTACGGCTTGCTTCTTCACCTTCCCGAAGTTGCCGCTCTCTCCGGCTCCCGGAGCCGAAGAAGCGGCTTCTTCGCACAAAGACGATTGTGCGGCTCACAGTGCTCTCCTTAGCGCGGCTTCTGCCGAAAGACGCCCGGGAGCAGCTCTTAGCTCCGGACAGCATCCTACCTTCGTCTTTAGCGCCTCTTCTCATCTACATCTCAGCAAAAAGCTTTTCCACTATGTCTGGCTCGGAAAAACTGTGCCAGCACAGAAAACATCTCCCATCGTGTTCTAGACGTTGCACGGAGGTCTGCCAAGTGTTTGGCAGGAAGAAAAGAAAAGTTGTCCAAAACAGCTTCTAATCGAATGTTCATGTGACTGGAAAAGTCAGGAGAGTGCAAAGGTAGTGTTTTCTTTCAGTTGGCAAGGTGCGCACACAATCCCAGTGTTGTACAGCTTGCTTCTTTACCTTTTCCAAGATGCCGCTCTCTCCGGCTCCCGGAGCCGAAGAAGCGGCTTCTTCGCACAAAGACGATTGTGCGGCTCACAGTGCTCTCCTTAGCGCGGCTTCTGCCGAAAGACGCCCGGGAGCAGCTCTTAGCTCCGGACAGCATCCTACCTTCGTCTTTAGCGCCTCTTCTCATCTACATCTCAGCAAAAAGCTTTTCCACTATGTCTGGCTCGGAAAAACTGTGCCAGCACAGAAAACATCTCCCATCGTGTTCTAGACGTTGCACAGATGTCTGCCAAGTGTTTGGAAGGAAGAAAAGAAAAGTTGTCCAAAACAGCTTCCAATCGAACGTTCATGTGATTGGAAAAGTCAGGAGAGTGCAAAAGTACTGTTTTGTATCAGTTGGCAAGGTGCGGACACAATCCCAGTGTTGTACAGCTTGCTTCTTTACCTTTTCCAAGATGCCGCTCTCTCCGGCTCGAGGAGCCGAAGAAGCGGCTTCTTCACGCAAAGACGATTGTGCCGCTCACAGTGCTCTCCTTAGCGCGGCTTCTGCCGAAAGACGCCCGGGAGCGGCTCTTAGCTCCGGACAGCATCCTACCTTCGTCTTTAGCGTCTGTTCTCATCTAAATCTCAGCAAAAAGCTTTTCCACTATGTCTGGCTCGGAAAAACTGTGCCAGCACAGAAACATCTCCCATCGTGTTCTAGACGTTGCACGGATGTCTGCCAAGTGTTTGGCAGGAAGAAAAGAAAAGTTGTCCAAAACAGCTTCCAATCGAACGTTCATGTAAATGGAAAAGTCAGGAGAGTGCAAAAGTACTGTTTTCTAATAGTTGGCAAGGTGCGCACACAATCCCAGTGTTGTACAGCTTGCTTCTTCACCTTCCCGAAGCTGCCGCTCTCCCCGGCTCCCGGAGCCGAAGAAGCGGCTTCTTCGCGCAAAGACGATTGTGCAGCTCACAGTGCTCTCCTTAGCGCGGCTTCTGCCCAAAGATGCCCGGGAGCGGCTCTTAGCTCCGGACAGCATCCTACCTTCGTTTTTAGCGCCTCTTCTCATCTACATCTCAGCAAAAAGCTTTTCCACTATGTCTGGCTAGGTAAAACTGTGCGAGCACAGAAAACATCTCCCATCGTGTTCTAGACGTTGCACGGATGTCTGCCAAGTGTTTGGCAGGAAGAAAAGAGAAGTTGTCCAAAACAGCTTCTATTCGAATGTTCATGTGATTGGAAAAGTCAGGAGAGTGCAAAAGTACTGTTTTGTATCAGTTGGCAAGTTGCGCACACAATCCCAGTGTTGTACGGCTTGCTTCTTCACCTTCCCGAAGCTGCCGCTCTCTCCGGCTCCCGGAGCCGAAGAAGCGGCTTCTTCGCACAAAGACGATTGTGCGGCTCACAGTGCTCTCCTTAGCGCGGCTTCTGCCGAAAGACGCCCGGGAGCAGCTCTTAGCTCCGGACAGCATCCTACCTTCGTCTTTAGCGCCTCTTCTCATCTACATCTCAGCAAAAAGCTTTTCCACTATGTCTGGCTCGGAAAAACTGTGCCAGCACAGAAAACATCTCCCATCGTGTTCTAGACTTTGCACGGAGGTCTGCCAAGTGTTTGGCAGGAAGAAAAGAAAAGTTGTCCAAAACAGCTTCTAATCGAATGTTCATGTGACTGGAAAAGTCAGGAGAGTGCAAAGGTAGTGTTTTCTTTCAGTTGGCAAGGTGCGCACACAATCCCAGTGTTGTACAGCTTGCTTCTTTACCTTTTCCAAGATGCCGCTCTCTCCGGCTCCCGGAGCCGAAGAAGCGGCTTCTTCGCGCAAAGACGATTGTGCCGCTCACAGTGCTCTCCTTAGCGCGGCTTCTGCCGAAAGACGCCTGGGAGCGGCTCTTAGCTCCGGACAGCAGCCTACCTTCGTCTTTAGCGCCTCTTCTCATCTACATCTCGGCAAAAAGCTTTTCCACTATGTCTGCTAGGAAAAACTGTGCCAGCACAGAAAACATCTCCCATCGTGTTCTAGACGTTGCACGGAGGTCTGCCAAGTGTTTGGCAGGAAGAAAAGAAAAGTTGTCCAAAACAGCTTCTATTCGAATGTTCATGTGATTGGAAAAGTCAGGAGAGTGCAAAAGTACTGTTTTGTATCAGTTGGCAAGTTGCGCACACAATCCCAGTGTTGTACGGCTTGCTTCTTCACCTTCCCGAAGCTGCCGCTCTCTCCGGCTCCCGGAGCCGAAGAAGCGGCTTCTTCGCACAAAGACGATTGTGCGGCTCACAGTGCTCTCCTTAGCGCGGCTTCTGCCGAAAGACGCCCGGAAGCAGCTCTTAGCTCCGGACAGCATCCTACCTTCGTCTTTAGCGCCTCTTCTCATCTACATCTCAGCAAAAAGCTTTTCCACTATGTCTGGCTCGGAAAAACTGTGCCAGCACAGAAAACATCTCCCATCATGTTCTAGACGTTGCACGGATGTCTGCCAAGTGTTTGGCAGGAAGAAAAGAAAAGTTGTCCAAAACAGCTTCTAATCGAATGTTCATGTGACTGGAAAAGTCAGGAGAGTGCAAAGGTACTGTTTTCTTTCAGTTGGCAAGGTGCGCACACAATCCCAGTGTTGTACAGCTTGCTTCTTTATCTTTTCCAAGTTTCCGCTCTCTCCGGCTCCCGGAGCCGAAGAAGCGGCTTCTTCGCGCAAAGACGATTGTGCCGCTCACAGTGCTCTCCTTAGCGCGGCTTCTGTCGAAAGACGCCTGGGAGCGGCTCTTAGCTTCGGACAGCATCCTACCTTCGTCTTTAGCGCCTCTTCTCATCTACATCTCGGCAAAAAGCTTTTCCACTATGTCTGCTAGGAAAAACTGTGCCAGCACAGAAAACATCTCCCATCGTGTTCTAGACGTTGCACGGATGTCTGCCAAGTGTTTGGCAGGAAGAAAAGAAAAGTTGTCCAAAACAGCTTCTATTCGAATGTTCATGTGATTGGAAAAGTCAGGAGAGTGCAAAAGTACTGTTTTGTATCAGTTGGCAAGTTGCGCACACAATCCCAGTGTTGTACGGCTTGCTTCTTCACCTTCCCGAAGCTGCCGCTCTCTCCGGCTCCCGGAGCCGAAGAAGCGGCTTCTTCGCACAAAGACGATTGTGCGGCTCACAGTGCTCTCCTTAGCGCGGCTTCTGCCGAAAGACGCCCGGGAGCAGCTCTTAGCTCCGGACAGCATCCTACCTTCGTCTTTAGCGCCTCTTCTCATCTACATCTCAGCAAAAAGCTTTTCCACTATGTCTGGCTCGGAAAAACTGTGCCAGCACAGAAAACATCTCCCATCGTGTTCTAGACGTTGCACGGAGGTCTGCCAAGTGTTTGGCAGGAAGAAAAGAAAAGTTGTCCAAAACAGCTTCTAATCGAATGTTCATGTGACTGGAAAAGTCAGGAGAGTGCAAAGGTAGTGTTTTCTTTCAGTTGGCAAGGTGCGCACACAATCCCAGTGTTGTACAGCTTGCTTCTTTACCTTTTCCAAGATGCCGCTCTCTCCGGCTCCCGGAGCCGAAGAAGCGGCTTCTTCGCGCAAAGACGATTGTGCCGCTCACAGTGCTCTCCTTAGCGCGGCTTCTGCCGAAAGACGCCTGGGAGCGGCTCTTAGCTCCGGACAGCATCCTACCTTCGTCTTTAGCGCCTCTTCTCATCTACATCTCGGCAAAAAGCTTTTCCACTATGTCTGCTAGGAAAAACTGTGCCAGCACAGAAAACATCTCCCATCGTGTTCTAGACGTTGCACGGAGGTCTGCCAAGTGTTTGGCAGGAAGAAAAGAAAAGTTGTCCAAAACAGCTTCTATTCGAATGTTCATGTGATTGGAAAAGTCAGGAGAGTGCAAAAGTACTGTTTTGTATCAGTTGGCAAGTTGCGCACACAATCCCAGTGTTGTACGGCTTGCTTCTTCACCTTCCCGAAGCTGCCGCTCTCTCCGGCTCCCGGAGCCGAAGAAGCGGCTTCTTCGCACAAAGACGATTGTGCGGCTCACAGTGCTCTCCTTAGCGCGGCTTCTGCCGAAAGACGCCCGGGAGCAGCTCTTAGCTCCGGACAGCATCCTACCTTCGTCTTTAGCGCCTCTTCTCATCTACATCTCAGCAAAAAGCTTTTCCACTATGTCTGGCTCGGAAAAACTGTGCCAGCACAGAAAACATCTCCCATCGTGTTCTAGACGTTGCACAGATGTCTGCCAAGTGTTTGGAAGGAAGAAAAGAAAAGTTGTCCAAAACAGCTTCCAATCGAACGTTCATGTGATTGGAAAAGTCAGGAGAGTGCAAAAGTACTGTTTTGTATCAGTTGGCAAGGTGGCACACAATCCCAGTGTTGTATGGCTTGCTTCTTCACCTTCCCGAAGCTGCCGCTCTCTCCGGCTCCCGGAGCTGAAGAAGCGGCTTCTTCGCGCAAAGACGATTGTGCCGCTCACAGTGCTCTCCTTAGCGCGGCTTCTGCCGAAAGACGCCCGGGAGCGGCTCTTAGCTTCGGACAGGATCCTACCCTCGTCTTTAGCGTCTCTTCTCATCTACATCTCAGCAAAAAGCTTTTCCACTATGTCTGGCTAGGAAAAACTGTGCCAGCACAGGAAACATCTCCCATCGTGTTCTAGACGTTGCACGGAGGTCTGCCAAGTGTTTGGCAGGAAGAAAAGAAAAGTTGTCCAAAACAGCTTCCAATCGAATGTTCATGTGATTGGAAAAGTCAGGAGAGTGCAAAAGTACTGTTTTGTATCAGTTGGCAAGGTGCGGACACAATCCCAGTGTTGTACAGCTTGCTTCTTTACCTTTTCCAAGATGCCGCTCTCTCCGGCTCGAGGAGCCGAAGAAGCGGCTTCTTCACGCAAAGACGATTGTGCCGCTCACAGTGCTCTCCTTAGCGCGGCTTCTGCCGAAAGACGCCCGGGAGCGGCTCTTAGCTCCGGACAGCATCCTACCTTCGTCTTTAGCGTCTGTTCTCATCTAAATCTCAGCAAAAAGCTTTTCCACTATGTCTGGCTCGGAAAAACTGTGCCAGCACAGAAACATCTCCCATCGTGTTCTAGACGTTGCACGGATGTCTGCCAAGTGTTTGGCAGGAAGAAAAGAAAAGTTGTCCAAAACAGCTTCCAATCGAACGTTCATGTAAATGGAAAAGTCAGGAGAGTGCAAAAGTACTGTTTTCTAATAGTTGGCAAGGTGCGCACACAATCCCAGTGTTGTACAGCTTGCTTCTTCACCTTCCCGAAGCTGCCGCTCTCCCCGGCTCCCGGAGCCGAAGAAGCGGCTTCTTCGCGCAAAGACGATTGTGCAGCTCACAGTGCTCTCCTTAGCGCGGCTTCTGCCCAAAGACGCCCGGGAGCGGCTCTTAGCTCCGGACAGCATCCTACCTTCGTTTTTAGCGCCTCTTCTCATCTACATCTCAGCAAAAAGCTTTTCCACTATGTCTGGCTAGGTAAAACTGTGCGAGCACAGAAAACATCTCCCATCGTGTTCTAGACGTTGCACGGATGTCTGCCAAGTGTTTGGCAGGAAGAAAAGAGAAGTTGTCCAAAACAGCTTCCAATCGAATGTTCATGTGACTGGAAAAGTCAGGAGAGTGCAAAAGTACTGTTTTCTAATAGTTGGAAAGGTGCGCACACAATCCCAGTGTTGTACTGCTTGCTTCTTTACCTTTTCCACGTTGCCGCTCTCTCCGGCTCCCGGAGCCGAAGAAGCGGCTTCTTCGCGCAAAGACGATTGTGCCGCTCACAGTGCTCTCCTTAGCGCGGCTTCTGCCGAAAGACGCCTGGGAGCGGCTGTTAGCTCCGGACAGCATCCTACCTTCGTCTTTAGCACCTCTTCTCATCTACATCTCAGCAAAAAGCTTTTCCACTATGTCTGCTAGGAAAAACTGTGCCAGCACAGAAAACATCTCCCATCATGTTCTAGACGTTGCACGGATGTCTGCCAAGTGTTTGGCAGGAAGAAAAGAAAAGTTGTCCAAAACAGCTTCTAATCGAATGTTCATGTGACTGGAAAAGCCAGGAGAGTGCAAAGGTACTGTTTTCTGTCAGTTGGCAAGGTGCGCACACAATCCCAGTGTTGTACAGCTTGCTTCTTTACCTTTTTCAAGTTGCCGCTCTCTCCGGCTCCCGGAGCCAAAGAAGCGGCTTCTTCGCGCAAAGACGATTGTGCCGCTCACAGTGCTCTCCTTAGCGCGGCTTCTGCCGAAAGATGCCCGGGAGCGGCTCTTAGCTCCGGACAGCATCCTACCTTCGTCTTTAGCGCCTCTTCTCATCTACATCTCGGCAAAAACTTTTCCACTATGTCTGCTAGGAAAAACTGTGCCAGCACAGAAAACATCTCCCATCGTGTTCTAGACGTTGCACGGAGGTCTGCCAAGTGTTTGGCAGGAAGAAAAGAAAAGTTGTCCAAAACAGCTTCTATTCGAAAGTTCATGTGATTGGAAAAGTCAGGAGAGTGCAGAAGTTCTGTTTTGTATCAGTTGGCAAGGTGCGCACACAATCCCAGTGTTGTACGGCTTGCTTCTTCACCTTCCCGAAGCTGCCGCTCTCTCCGACTCCCGGAGCCGAAGATGCGGCTTCTTCGCGCAAAGACGATTGTGCCGCTCACAGTGCTCTCCTTAGCGCGGCTTCTGCCGAAAGATGCCCGAGAGCGGCTCTTAGCTCCGGACAGCATCCTACCTTCGTCTTTAGCGCCTCTTCTCATCTACATCTCGGCAAAAAGCTTTTCCACAATGTCTGGCTAGGAAAAATTGTAGCAGCACAGAAAGCATCTCCCATCGTTTTCTAGACGTTGCACGGATGTCTGCCAAGTGTTTGGCAGGAAGAAAAGAAATGTTGTCCTAAACAGCTTCTAATCGAATGTTCATGTGATTGGAAAAGTCAGGAGAGTGCAAAAGTACTGTTTTCTAATAGTTGGCAAGGTGCGCACACAATCCCAGTGTTGTACAGCTTGCTTCTTCATTTTCCCGAAGCTGCCGCTCACTCCGGCTCCCGGAGACAGATATGCGGCTTCTTCGCCAAAGACGATTGTGCCGCTCACAGTGCTCTCCTTAGCGCGGCTTCTGCCGAAAGACGCCCCGGAGCGGCTCTTAGCTCCGTACCTTCCAACTCAATTGTTTGGCTCGACAAACCAAATGGTATACTTGCAGCAGTAGGGCAGGACAGCGAACTGGACTTTCTCCTTGTAGAGAGAAGCTAATGAAAAAGTTTCACTGCAATCAGAGCAGGCTGTCAAACAAGAAAAATGTCATGAAAATAAGCCAGCCTTATCCTCTTAGTCTTGCTTGTTATGATTGGCCAAGAATGAAATGTGTCAACTCTGTGTTTCTGGGTATCACATCAGTAACAGGTACTTCAGCTGCTGTACTTCTCTCCTAAAGTTAAGAACAAAATCCAAGAAATTGTGATTCCATGGTCTCAATTCACCCTATGAAAAAGGAGTGGAAGGTGCCGGGGTCAATTAACTTGAATGGCCTATGTCAATCAGCGGCCACTGATTTCCTGAAGGCTTCAACAGGTTACTTGCCCATGTTTTTCTTGGAATTGTTTTAACCTTTGGTCATGTTTTTTTTGGGATTCTTTTACCCTTTCCCCATTTGTTCAGCCTTTGCTCTCAAGCTGTTGCTGACATTTCCAATATCTCGGTAGCCTAGAAAAGTGTTGTCTTGATTGATCACATCATTATTCCCTTCCAAGGGTCGTTTGCCTCAAGTCTCAGTTTGGCTGGTTTTCTGCTAGTTGATTGTCAGAGGGCAGCAGGTGTTTTGTAAGAGCAAGTACACAATCCCATAGCTTGCTTTTCTTTGGATTTGGCCTGTCTAGAAAATGGAATGACTAAACATCTCTGAGAGGCTTTTCTCTCCCCATTAGTTTTCACATGAAGGGCAGATGCAAATCGTCTACCTAAAGTCTTGGCACAGAAGAAAGTAGTGGTTTACTGCTGCATATAGCTAGAAGCTTACAAAAGGAAGGCCTTGGGCTGAGGCCCATTACTTTGGCTAAGTAGAAAAGGACTGTGGGAGGTGAGGCAGCTGAATTAGAGGTAAATCAACAAGTTCTAGAACCGTCGTGTGTTCACAGCGCGGTGCATGGTGGTTGGTTGAATTGTGTTTGTTATGGCTTAAAGCTATGGAACTGATAAAGGCCTGATGTTGGAATCCATAAGGTTAGAGGATTTTTAAGAAATGGTTACAAAGAAGTATGTAGGCCTTAGACTGGAGTTTTGTTAGCATTGCAGAAAAGTTTCCCATGCAAGCAGAAAAGATTTCCGTGGAAGCAGAAAAGTTTCCCAAGCAGTAGACGTGAAAAATGGAAACAAGGTTATTTAATGTATATCTTTAGAAGGTTAGCATGAATAGAACTCTGTTCTTTGTCTCTTATCAACTAGTCTTTGTTTTAGCTACGATTACCTATGTTTTATAAGATTGGATAGAATGCTTGTCAAGATGTGTTTTCTGTGTCTGATTGGCTGAATTCTAGTCTGAGATGATTTTATGTATTGCTGTATGAGCCCTGTTGAAGGAGACATTTTTTGGTGTGGATCAGTGACCTGTCATGTCTCCATTTTGTATTTTGAGACTGATGTGCTGGAAATAAAAGCAAAAATCTCTTCACTGGTCTGGTTACCATGTTATCCATATTTGGATATTTTGCCGCGGCCTAGTGGATTCCTTTTTTAAGGCGTGGGTTCCTGACACTATTGGACTTATACCTGTCCCTTCCCCCGCATATTGGTGCCTCGTGTGAGGATGTAGAATGGAAGAAAAACAAAGAAAAATCGTGGAAGTACCAGCTGCGGAGACCCAAGTGTTAACAAGGAGCACACTGTATCATCTCTCCCGCCGAAGTCAAGAAAATTGTAAGTAACTTATCTCGGGAGAGCGCTTGGGTGACGTTGGGAGGCAAAATAGAGAAAAAGAAAATTATTAAAAGAACACAAAAATGGGAAAGAATTTATCAGAAGTTGAATGGGATGTTTTTCATCAATTAGAGACAATGTTACAAGAAAAAGGTCACTCTGAAATTTCAAAAACTGAGCTTAAATCTTACTTATCTGGGTTAAAGCGAATACGCAAGATTTAAATCTGCAGTCTGCTTTTACTTTTCATTTTTGGGATCAGATAAACTGGAGAATCTATAATCTAGTCTCTCTCAAAAAAGATGAAAGCTTAAGAGAACTTATGCCGGTTTGTAGAGCGCTGTTGGAGCGCTGTTTTAAACAAACTGATAATAATAAGATCAACTTGGACTCAGAAAACAAAGCTTCTGGTTCTGTCTCATTAAATTCCAGTAAACCGGAGACTGTGTGAGTATCGGAGAATGTTACAAGTGTTGTTGCAAATGCTGAAAGTATTGCTTTGAACTCTGTTGAACAAAATCTTTCTTCTCTCTCTCTGGGAAAAAATGAGACTCTTTTGGACTTTTGTTTGCGTTGTTCTGTTAATGTAAAAATATGTGACTCTTGTAAGGGGGATGGAACAAAGTGTGTAAAAGATGGAAATGAAAAAGTGACTGTACTTCCTAAAATTGTTTGTGCAGGGACACTGAAACCTGAATTGGATTCTGTTGGGCCTGGGGTGGAGGCTGAGGTGGCTGCTTCCACTCGGGAAATTGTGGTTCCGGGGAACTCTTTTTCAGTTAAGCAAAAACATGGTTGTTCTGGTGTTTGTCAATCTATAGATACAGAGAAAGAAAAATTGGCTTTAAGGGTGGGTCATTTGAAAGGAAGAGATGGAAGAAACTCGCGACTGTGTTGTTGCTGAAATTCAAAAATCTGGACTTGAAATCTCTGCAACGAAAATTCAACAAATTTCACCTTAGAAGTACCTGGGATGGAAGATGATGGAAGACGATGGAAGACGACAATAATACCACAGAAAATTCAGATCCGAACCAGAGTCAACAACCTACAAGAGTTACAACAACTTCTAGGAGAAATCAACTGGGTCAGACCGATGCTGGGAATTACCAATGATGAACTGAGTCCGCTCTTCCATTTGCCGAGAGGAAGTTGCGACATCACTTCGCCAAGAACTTTAACCCCTGAAGCTCGTGCTGCTCTCGACAAAGTCACAGAAGCTCTTCAAAAAAGACAAGCTCATCGCTGCGTTCCTGAAAATCCTTTCTTTCTTGCAATCTTAGGAGAGAAGAAGCAGCTTTGTGGTCTCATTTTCCAGTGGAATGCCGCAGAACAAGAACCTTTGTTAATAATGGAATGGGTTTTTCCTCCCTACAGGTTTTCAAAGACCATTTGCTCAGTTTTAGAAATGATTGCATACATTATAATTAAGGCTAGAACCAGATTGTTAACTTTTGCAGGTCAAGAATGTTCAGTTATCTATTTGCCATTGAAAAATGATTATTTCAATTGGGCAATGCAAAATTCTGATGATTTACAATATGCATTCTTAGGTTTTCCAGGTGTTTGTTCCATACACTATCCAGCTCACAAACTACTGCAAGCAAAATTGAGTTTCAGAGAAAAACCTAAATTAAGTGAAGAACCTTTACATGCTGTGACTCTCTTCACTGATGGCTCTGGTAAAAGCCACAAGTCCGTTGTGACTTGGTTTAATCAAAAGACTGATGTTTGGGAATCTGATATTCAAACAGTAGAGGGATCCCCTCAAATTGTTGAGCTTGCTGCAGTAGTTTGAGCTTTTCAGCGGTTTCCTCAGCCTTTTAATTTGGTCACAGATTCTGCTTATGTTGCTAATGTAGTCAGGAGAATAGAAGGTTCCATTTTAAAGGATGTTAGTAATGAAACTTTACATCGTTGGCTTTCATGTCTTTTTATAACTTTGCAATATAGAACTAATCCATATTTTGTTTCTCACATTAGGGCGCATTCTTCACTTCCTGGATTTTTAGTGGAAGGAAATGCAAGAGCGGACAAGCTGACAATGGTCATTTCTAACACATTGCCAAATAGTTTTGAACAAGCAAAATTGAGTCGTGCCTTTTTCCACCAAAATGCACAAGCACTCATGCGAATGTTCCAAATCACTAAAAGTCAAGTTAAAGCTATCATTCATACTTGCCCTGACTGTCAATTGGTACAACCTCCTGTTTCTACAGGAGCAATCAACCCCCGAGGCTTACAAAGCCTACAGTTGTGGCAAACAGGTGTTACTAAATAGCCTTCTTTTGGTAAATTTAAAAATATTCATGTTTCCATAGACACGTTCTCTGGTGCAGTTTTTGCTTCCCTTCACACAGGTGAAACTGGCAGCCATGCCTGTCATCATTTCCTGCAAGCTTTTGCTTCATTGGGTATACCCCAAGAAGTAAAAACTGACAATGGCCCCGCATACATATCTCAAAAATTGGCCACATTTTTAAATGAATGGGGTGTTCGACACATTTTTGGTATTCCCCACTCTCCCACAAGCCAAGCAATCATTGAAAGAACACATCAAACCTTAAAACGCATATTAGATCAACAGAGAGGGGGAATGGAAATCACCCCACAGATGAGACTGAGTAAGGCTTTGTATGGTTTTAATTTTCTAAATAGTTCAAGTACAGAACCAGATCCACCAATCTTTAGACACTTTTCAAATAGCACACAGGCAAAACTGAAAGAACATCCTCCTCTTCTAATTAGAAACCCTGACTCTGGACAGATGGAAGGCCCGTTTCAATTAATAACGTGGGGCAAAGGGTATGCTTCTATTTCCACAGGTGCTGGAAGAATTAAGTGGGTTCCTGCCAAAAACGTCAAACCGTATCGCACTTCAGAACCTGTTGTCGAGCCTAGAACTGAGGAAGCGAGTACGCAGACGTGGACCGAATGGAAGGATCCCGGGTCTCGCCTGACACCTCATGTGCCTGACGTTCTTTGTGCATCGGTGGAACCCATGAACTCTGATTTTGTGCCAATGTTATTTATGAGTATACGAATTGAATGCTGAATGTTTGTTTAACAAAGCTAATTTTTGGCTGAAAATTTAGGTTCTTGTTTTTGTTTAGAAAGAATTCTGCCAAAACTTAGTTCTTGAAAGAGATGGGGCAGAATCAAATGGTATACTTGTTTTGCTTGATTTTAATTGTTTTTTGTCGTGCAGATTTGCCTGTGGATCAACCGAAAACGAGTGTTTGGGTGACCTTAGCCAAGGCTGCCGGATCGGATACTATATGTCTGTCTAATTCGGAACCAGAAAAGCCTTTCTCAACCTGTTTGGTTGGTGTGCCAGTGAAAGAGTTTCCTTTGGTCAGAAAAGAATCCAATGGTAAACCAGGTGGAATTGACAATGGAAACAGTCCTTCCTTCAATTGGAACATTTGTTCCAAGAAACTTCTCAGGGCAGCAAATGTTTCAAACAGTTGGGATGTGTTTCTGGAGACGGACCAATATCCACGGCAATTGCCAAAAGGGTATTGGATCATTTGCGGAGACAGAGGTTGGCAAGGCCTTCCAGCCCACCTTGAAGGTGGCCCTTGTAGCATTGGTATGCTTACCATAATTGCCCCCACTGCCAAAGCAGTGATGAAAAAGAAACAAAGGAAAACAAGAGCTGTTCCTCATTATGATGAGAACTGTCAGAGTGATTTTATGCCTTGGAATGCCGCCAGAAGGCTTTCAGCAGGTATATTTCTACCCCAATTGGCTTCAGCTGTGGCATTGAGACAATTAGATTGAGTTGGATGTTGGCTGAGCAAACAAGCTAATGCCACATCCTCCGCAATCAGTGATATGTTGACCGATGTTGATAGTATTACACATGCTACTCTTCAAAACAGAGCAGCCATTGATTTTCTCTTACTGGCACAAGGACATGGTTGTGAGGAATTGGAAGGATTGTGTTGTATGAATTTGTCTAATCGTTCTGAATCCATTCACAAAAGCATTCAAAAATTAAAGGATCTGACAGCCCAAATTAAAGAAGATGGAGGTTCCTGGTTGGATGATTTGTTTCAAAATTGGAGTTTTGCACCTTGGCTAAGGCAACTTTGCATGATAGGTCTTTACATATTAGGTGTTCTAATACTGATATTGATAGTGGCACCTTGTATACTCTGTTGTGTTCGGCGAATGATGAACAAAACAGTCCGAGAAGTTTTTGTCATTCAAGCAGGAGGACTAGGAAGTAGAAGCACAGAGAGTGTACGAAATCTCACGAAAGCAGTAGATGAGGGTATTGACATGAACGAAGGTTTTGAATTAAGGCCTTGGAATCGACCAGAGTTTTTTGAACGATGCCTTGTGACTGTTGCCAAACGTGATTCATATCTCTTTCAGGGATTGGGTCTTCACAGCATTAAGTTGCTGTGCCGTAATATAGCAATGCTTCAGTTTAGTGAAAATAGGTCTTCAGCAGATAATAAGCAGAAATTTTGCAATAGAGCTATGAAACGCAAATAGCAAGCGACAAGAAAATGAAAGCTTCTGGGACAAACAGAGAGGGGGAAATGTTGGAATCCATAAGGTTAGAGAATTTTTAAGAAATGGTTGAAAAGAAGTATGTCGGCCTTAGACTGGACTATTGTTAGCATTGCAGAAAAGTTTCCCATGCAAGCAGAAAAAGTTTTCCATGCAAGCAGAAAAGTTTCCCAAGCAGTAGACGTGACAAATAACAATAAGCTTCTGTAGAATTGGCTTTAGGATGGCAACAAGGTTATTTAATGTATATCTTTAGAAGATTAGCATGAATAGAACTCTGTTCTTTGTCTCTTATCAACTAGTCTTTGTTTTAGCTACGATTACCTATGTTTTATAAGATTGGATAGAATGCTTGTCAAGATGTGTTTTCTGTGTCTGATTGGCTGAATTCTAGTCTGAGATGATTTTATGTATTGCTGTATGAGCCCTGTTGAAGGAGACATTTTTTGGTGTGGATCAGTGACCTGTCATGTCTCCATTTTGTATTTTGAGACTGATGTGCTGGAAATAAAAGCAAAAATCTCTTCACTGGTCTGGTTACCATGTTATCCATATTTGGATATTTTGCCGCGGCCTAGTGGGTTCCTTTTTTAAGGCGTGGGTTCCTGACACCATTGGACTTATACCTGTCCCGTCCCCTGCAGCCTGAGTGTTTCAAAAGCCTGGTTTTTGCAAGAAAGCAGCTCTCCTTTGCATCTGCCTGGGGACTCTGCATCACCACAAACCCTCACTCCCAGTTTGCCAAGGAGATGATCAGTAGGAATGTTGCAGAGCTGCTGTGTGCATCTGAATGGAAATGCAGAGAGTGAAGTGCTGGACATTTCTGGCTTTAGTACAGTGCTGCTGCATTGGTGCCAGTTGAGTTGGTTTTCCATCAGTGGCCTTTCTGTCTAGAAGTACACTGCCCAGAGTATTTGATGCCATTTCCTTCCTGTTGTTTTCATACCTTCCTTCAGTTGAAAGGATGATACAACCTTTCCACTTTGAAGATCCCTGTTAGGAAACACTATGCCAGAGGAGTCATCGCTCCCTTTTCTTCTGCCTCCTTTGTCATTTTCAGAGACTCATTTCAAATTTCTGCTAATGTCAAGAAGAATACTGAGACTACTTAGCAGGGTTGACACTCTCAGCTGCTTTCCTCTTTCATACCGCTTCATACTGGATGTGACTTCCAGACCTCGTTTTGTCATCTGCATTTTGTCGTGATCCAAAGCTAAATATTCCAGGCCTGTGAACACAAAAAGAACTCTTAGTCTTTTGCAAGAACTACCCCTAGGAGGATTTGTGTTCAGTTTGATCTCTACAGTGTTTCAGAAAAAAGGAGATTGTACTCTCTTCTTGTGTACTCTCTTCTTGTGCTCTCATTTCCCTCTCTCTGCCTTGCATGCCCTAGTTAATCCGCTGGCGTGACTCATTTGGCATCATCTCACGGTGCAAATTCTGCATAGTTTCATGTCCTTACAAATGCCAGTTGCCAAGGAGCCTATCTAACCATTCAAGGGGCAAAGAATTGTAGGGCTGGCAAGTTCAGGTGCTGAAACTGTAAGTCATGCCATATCAAAGTGACAGAGCAAATCAATTGATCTAGGACTTTCAGCTGGACACCTCTGAGAATAGCAGCTTGTCAGCAATGACACAGTCATCTTCCTAGCTGTATTCCAGAAAGAGGAAAGCGACACCTTCAATGGTTAATATGTTTGGCATGAGAAACAGCAAGAAATGTACCGCAAAATACTTGAGTCAGATCAAGTGCGTTTCTCTAGTGAGAAGTTTGCACTTGTTCTTTCTTGTCTGTGCCTTTACTTTTCACAGAAGACAGGGGAGCATTTAATTATGACTGTTCTTTTGTTTTCTTTTGTTGGCCTCCCTCTTTCCACCTGCAATTAACAAATTTGCCTTTCTTTACTGGCTTCTCTTTCTTTACTTCTACAAGTTGACATGAGGTCATCCAACCTTATCATCAATGTTCTCAGACAGTGGAGAGAAGTAGAAGGTACAGCTAAATGGATAAAAGAAACCCACAGAAATAGACAGGTTTTTCTCACAGTCTTCTGTGAGAACATTAGGACACAAGATGTCTTTGAACTGAGTAATGCTCTATTGATTTATCTTTTAGTCCACTCGTTACTATTATTACACGTGTTTGGCCTTTAGTACAGAGCCTTGGAACTAACCCAGGCCAATACTTTGGCTAATTTTGTTTTATTTCTAGTGAGGAATTTGTTTCTTAAGGAATAGTCCAGAGAAAGAGCGTCCACGGTACAGTTACGGGTCATAAATTCTGGGACAGTTTGTGCTGGTAATACGTCTAGGAAAGAAAGGTTTGAAGGAAAGAAAGGTTTGACATCTTTTTGACTTTCAAATGGAACCATTATTTGAAAAACCTAAGAGTTGCGGTTCCCCCCCCACCCCACACCCCAAGTACTTCTCTTTGCACTGTTACTCAGGGATTACACATAAAAGCCCACCCTGTAAAATACGTTGCAGATACTTTGCAATAAGTGCAGCTTAGCAGCTAGAGATGATAACGTGGGTTAAATAACATTGCTTCTGCAGTGATGGAAACTCTGTCTACGCAGACATACTCAACAAAGGTTACGATGGCTTAGCTCCTGTGCTCAAGTTAACGTGCATTTTAGAACTTCCCAAGAAGGTGAATTCAACCTCCTTCATTGCTCTCTGCTGGAGTCCCAAGAGAATTTCAGTCTGCTTTTTGTCATTTACAGCTGTCACTGCTTAGCTCTTGAACATGAGACTCCCTCATGACTGATGAAAGTTGTCTAGTTAAGAGTGGCTGAAAGACATGGTCTTGCTCTAGAAGGAGATGAGAAGGTTTCTGCAGTCTTTGTCATCTCTACTGCTTGTGATTTCTATAAAAAACCAGTGGGAAATTTCTGAAGGCAGTCCAGAAGCTGGCAATATGGACAGCTTACAGCCGAACACTTGCTGCAGTGCAACCATGGTGACACCAGAAAGGACTTCAAAAATTTAAAAGGGCAAACAAAGCAGTTGGAAGGAAAAGAACATGAACCATTATTCCATTTTTCTAATCTATCTTTCTTTCAATCATCATTTTCGTGCAGTTTCGCGGCTTGCGTTGGTATGCCTCCGAAGGAATCTGAGACAGAGTAAGCTTTTGAATGGAGTAGAAGTGAGAAACGCAGGCCAAGTTGCCTTTTTTGCCATCAAATACCAGTTACGCTTGAGCTACCCTTTGCTTAAGGTGCTTAGCTTACACTAAGAATTGATTAGCACATTTTGATGTGAGCAAATTTTACTGTCATGACTGAGTAAATTTTGCTGTCACTCAGAATTTTACTGTCGTCTGAATAGCAATGTTTGTGTCAAAATAGTATTTTGTCTCCTGTATCTGCAGCAGGTAAGCCTTTTGCTGTCAGCAGTGTTGCTTAACCTTTCATGTCATATCCCTCTTCACATCCATCTTCTGCTTAAGGCTTATTCATCTACTTTAGAATTGGCACGTGGAATAAGACTACTTTTCCTTTTTGAAAGCTAATGTCATTTGACCTACTTAGAGCAAATAATTCATTAATTGCAAGTCCCCAGCTAGCATCTTTTTGGCATATTCTAAACTTCTAAAGAAGTAACAAAAGCACTCTCCAATACTTGGCTTTCATATCACAGTGGGAGCGCTGGCCCTGTTTTCAATAAACAATCATGGGTATGGTAAAACAAAAGGAGGGGTTAGAGTTTTCGCTGTTAACCTCTAGTGAGCTTGGATTTTGCAATATGCATGAAGTTAATTACCACTGTTATATAAAGTGGCTGATTTAATCAATAAATTGGAGTCAATGCTGATCAACAACAAGGTGGATTGGCTTCCCTTCGTTTTCAATACAGCGCCAAGTCGGGCTGGTTTGATAGTACCAAGTGGCTCCTGCAATCTGCCATCCAGAAGCGGGACAGGAGAGTTTTGTTTGCCAGGGAAAAGGGCCGTGGTTTTTGTTTGGGGGGCTGTGGCTGGGAGTGGCCGGCTGGCTCCTGAAAATCCACGATACGCAGGATGGTTGCTATGCCCAAGGTGGCACCACTGCCAAGTCGGGCTGTTTCGACAGTGTCAAGTCGCTTCTGCAATCTGCCATGCAGAAGAGGGGCAGGTGAGTTTTGTTTGCCAGGGAAAAGGGCCGTTGTTTTTGTTTGGGGGCCTATGGCAGGGAGTGGCTGCCTGGCGCCTTAAAATCCACGATTCGCAGGATGTTTTCCAGACCCAAAGAGGCACCAGTGCCAAGTCGAGCTTGTTTGACAGTACCATGTTCCTCCTGCAATGTGCCATGCAGAAGCGTGGCAGGTGATTTTTTTTTTGCAAGGGAAAAGGGTCGAGGTTTGGATTTGGGGGCCTGTGGCCGAGAGTGGCCGGCTGGCTCCTGGAATTCATTGATAGGCAGGATGCTTCCCAGACCCAAGGTGGCACCAGTGCCAAGTCGGGCTGGTTTGATAGTACCAAGTGGCTCCTGCAATCTGCCATCCAGAAGCTGGGCAGCTGAGTTTTGTTTGCCAGAGAAAAGGGCCGTGGGCGTGTTTGGGGGCATATGGCTGGGAGTGGCCAGCTGGCCCCTTAAAATGCACGATACGAAGGATGCTTCCCAGACCCAAGGTGGCACCAGTGCCAAGTCGGGCTGGTTTGATAGCACCGAGTGGCTCCTGCAATCTGCCATCCAGATGCGGGGCAACTGATTTTTGTTTGCCAGAGAAAAGGGCCGTGGTTTGTGTTTGGGGGCCTATGGCTGAGAGTGGCCGGCTGGCCCCTGAAAATCCACGATAGGCAGGATGGTTCCCAGATCCAAGGTGGCACCAGTGCCAAGTCGGGCTGGTTTGATGGTACAAAGTGGCTCCTGCAATCTGCCATCCAGAAGCGGGGCAGCTGATTTTTGTTTGCCAGAGAAAAGGTCCGTGGTTTGTTTTTGGGGGCATATGGCTGGGAGTGGCCGGCTGGCTCCTTAAAATGCTCGATACGCAGGATGTTCCCCAGACCCAAGGTGGCACCACTGCCAAGTCACGCTGTTTTTGTAGTACCAAGTGCGTCCTGCAATCCGCCATCCAGAAGCGGGGCACCTGAGTTTTGTTTGCCAGGGAAATGGGCCGTGGTTTGTGTTTGGAGGCCTGTGGCTGGCAGTGGCCGGCTGTTTCCTGAAAATCCACGATACGCAGGATGGTTCCCAGACCCAAGGTGGCACCAGTGCCAAGTCGGGCTTGTTTGATAGCAGAAAGTGGCTCCTGCTATCTGCCATGATCACGTGAAGAAATACTTTCTGGTTTCAGTACTGGGCCATATGCTCTTTCTTCTCTCCCTCAACTTCTCCATCACCTCTCATCTGTTTCACATGCGCTATCTTCAAGGTCCACAGGCTACTTTTCACAGAATCTTCAGGCCTGATGCAGTAAGAATGATGAATAGAACAGAGCTGGGATCTATTTTCCAGTTTGGATAAAATGCATTCTGCACACAAATCCAAGGAGTAGGTGCTGCCCCGATGCCCAGAAAAACTTTCACTCCTGCTAGTGTTCTACGTCAACCGCAACTTAGTTTGAAAGAAAAGCTTTTTCTCTGAGAGCATCTGAGAGGTTTGCATGAAGCACTGATATCTGACATATGCAATTTTGAATAGGAGAGGAAAAAGAAAATGGCAAGGAGTTTTTAATTTTAGTGGTTTCAATTTTAATTTCCGTGCACTTTTTCAAAACTTGTCAGCTCAAATGCCCATCAACATCTTTTAGTCATCTGTAAGTCAGTATTCATATAAAATGTGCTTCAAATCCAAAGAATTTCAAATTTGCACTCCAAGTTTCTATGCCTAGATTTATGATTTCCTACACATATTAGATGAAAGGAAGGCCTTTTTGACTGTGGGAATGCTGGAACACTGGAACAGGTTGCCCAGAGAAGTTGTGGGTGTCCCATCCCTGAAAGTATTCAAGGTCAGCTTGGACGGGGCTTGGAGCAGCAACAAAGGAGAAGCTTGATGGTAGAGAAACAAAGTTGGACTATAGAAGAAACTCGGATTGAAGTAGAGGAGCAAGTTTTCTCTCAGCTCTTGGGGTGAATTCAAAGTGGTACAAAATGACATTTATCTGTGCTATTCACTACTGTAACAGAAAGTTTCATGAAAACTGTACAGAAGATAGTAAATTTTAAAAGAGATAAGAATTACAGCATAAAATCCATGGGATGGGTTACAACATGAGACACTCTCTAAGAGAAAATCTCTGTGTTTCAGCACTTCATCAGGGTAAGATTTCATGAAGTGCCAAAGAAGGCGGCAAAATATCATTCGGGACATTATTTACTGGAATTCAGCCTGGCCATTAGTAGGAACTGGCTTTGAACACATCATGTAGATATACCACACACACTTTCCCTTCACTGAAAAATTACTGTTTACAACGAATAAGCAATTGACGATCAAAATTGATTGAAAGCATCTTAAACATGTCAAGTATTTCATTGTAGATGATCTGTGGTCCAAATGCTTCTTCCACCTTAGAGAGGGACAGAACAACTCTTCCATATCATGATGGTTTAAAATTGTATCAACCAATGTTTTCTGCTGAAAAGATATCATCTATTTTTTTCTATTTTTGGAAGAACATATTCCTAGACATACAACAGGTGAGAACTAAGTAATTTTAAAGAAACAAATGAAATGAAAATATTCTGTAAATAGAATGAAATGAAAAGCTGTGTTTTAAATAGGAGCTAAATATTAAACAGAATTTTTGTACCAGGCATTTGAATTACCGCACCAGCTCTTTTGCCCATCAAGAGAGGCATTTAGCATTTCAGTCTTTTCCAAGGTGTTCATGATCTGCTATGCTGATCTCTGTGTGTGCCTAGGTGTGTGTGGAAGGGGGGGCATGTGAAGGGGAGTGTGTATGTTTGCTTTACAATTGTTGTGGCAGATTCATGCCTCAGCTCCACATTTTGTTTTAAAAAGGTCACACCGAGTGGATATGAAGTTTACTATCAACAAGAGATCAATTCCCAAATCATCCATTTGACTCTCCCTTATAAATCATGTGCTTTGTTGCATATTTTATCAAATATACTTTCAAGCCAGATGGAGGAAGGAGGATGTGGGAATCCCTCCACCATCTTGCAACTTTTATGCAAGTAGGTTTTCAAGAAAATCATCAATTCTCTTTTAAATATGTCTGGAACAGGCATGATGGTAGTGTCAACCTGTTGGAGTTTTTGTTGCTGGAAGAAGTTGTACAAAAGGATTGGTTTTTACATTGACCAGTGACTGAATCAAGCGCAGGAATACATTGGAAATTCAGCTGGGGGTTCCTTTTCCCAGCAGACTACTTCTAGAACGAGCTTGTACACTGAAGCTGACTCTTTCGCTCTCTTTTTGTTTCTTTCCTATTTTCTTGGCTTCTTTGCCACTATCTAGACAATTTTGGAACTTTGTTCCCAACTAAAATGGTTTCAATAGTCTGATTGTGATCATATATTTTTACAAGGAATTTTTAAAATCTTTCCTCAAGTTCAGAAAGTTTTGGACTTAGGTCTTTTTCTTCCCTTATCAATATTGCAATGAAATTGATAAATAAAGACCAACTCTTTATTTTTGTTTTTAACCCACGTAGATAATTCCCATCCATTAATCCATTTTGTGGACCAATAGTTGCCATTCTGATGGAAGTTGTCACTTCTTAACAATAGGCATTCTGTGACTATGTTGACAGCACTTTGGGTGAAGATCCTAACTGGTCTTAGATACACATAGGGAGAAATTTGCTCAGCCAGTGTCAGTCTTAAGCATGCGTATCAGAAGATCTTTCTAGAGTTGGGAATTTTCCCATGAAAGGGATTCAGTTAGGGAAGAGACACTTGTGCCAGAGTTTTACATTCTTCTTGAACACTGCTTAAGGAACTTAGATGCCATGTCCATTTGGATCTCTGTCTGCACAGAACTTTGTCATGCCAGTGCTTGAAATGCATCTTGAAGAGAATTCACTAGCACAGAATGAATGAGAGTGGAAGGGGTTGGTGGGGCTAACCAGGCCCAACCCCCCTTCCTAAACCAGGATACCTAGAGCCTCTTGCCCAGGATTCTATCTGGGTGTACTTTTAATGTCTTCAAAGATCCAGGCTCCACAATCTTTCTGGGCAGTCTGTGCCGTGATTCAGTCACCCTCACAGTAAAGAAACATTTACTGATGTTCAAAGGCAATCTCCTGTATTTCAGTGTGTGCCCACTGCCTCTTGTCTTTTCACTCAGCATCACTGAAAAGACACTGATTCCCTCCCCTTTGCACTATTGCTACCATATGTATGTGTGCTGCCATGTAGAGATATGTCAAAAACCTCCCTGAAGCCCAGGAAGATAATATTCCCATCATCTACCAGTCAAGTTGATTAATCAGAGGAGTTTAAAGTGATGTTCAGCATGAAATTCCCCTGAAAAATCATGCTAACTACATTATTTGGTCGTCTTTCATGTGCCTGGCAAGGATTTCCAGGAAGAGCTGCTTCATCAACTTCCTGGGGATAAAAAAGAGGCTGACGGGTTTGTACTATCGCGAGTCCTCCTAATTGCCTTTTTTGAAGATGGGAGTCATTTGCTTACATACACTCTTTAGCCTCTCTTGTTGTCTACATCTTAGCAAAAAGCTTTTCCACTACATCTGGCAAGGAGAAACTGTGCCAGCACAGAAAACATCTCCCATCGTGTTCTAGACGTTGCACGGAGGTCTGCCAAGTGTTTGGCAGGAAGAAAAGAAAAGTTGTCCAAAACAGCTTCCAATCGAATGTTCATGTGATTGGAAAAGTCAGGAGAGTGCAAAAGTACTTCTTTCTATAAGTTGGCAAGCTGAAAACACAATCCCAGTGTTGTACAGCTTGCTTCTTCACCTTCCCGAAGCTGCCGCTCTCCCCGGCTCCCGGAGCCGAAGAAGCGGCTTCTTCGCGCAAAGACGATTGTGCCGCTCACAGTGCTCTCCTTAGCGCCGCTTCTGCCCAAAGACGCCCGGGAGCGGCTCTTAGCTCCGGAGAGCATCCTACCTTCGTCTTTAGCGTCTCTTCTCATCCACATCTCAGAAAAACGCTTTTCCACTACATCTGGCTAGGAAAAACTGTGCCAGCACAGAAAACATCTCCCATCGTGTTCTAGAAGTTGCAGAGATGTCTGCCAAGTGTTTTGCAGGAAGAAAAGAAAAGTTGTCCAAAACAGCTTCCAATCGAATGTTCATGTGATTGGAAAAGTCAGGAGAGTGCAAAAGTACTGTTTTCTATCAGTTGGCAAGCTGCGCACACAATCCCAGTGTTGTACAGCTTGCTTCTTCACCTTCCCGAAGTTGCCGCTCTCCCCGGCTCCCGGAGCTGAAGAAGTGGGTTCTTCACGCAAAGACGATTGTGCCGCTCACAGTGCTCTCCTTAGCGCGGATTCTGCCCAAAGACGCCCGGGAGTGGCTCTTAGCTCCGGAGAGCATCCTACCTTCGTCTTTAGCGTCTTTTGTAGTCTACATCTTAGCACAACGCTTTCCCAGTATGTCTGGCTTGGAGTAACTGTGCCAGCACAGAAAACATCTCCCATCGTGTTCTAGAAGTTGCAGAGATGTCTGCCAAGTGTTTGGCAGGAAGAAAAGAAAAGTTGTCCAAAACAGCTTCCAATCGAATGTTCATGTGATTGGAAAAGTCAGGAGAGTGCAAAAGTACTGTTTTCTATCAGTTGGCAAGGTGCGCACACAATCCCAGTGTTGTACCGCTTGCTTCTTCACCTTCCCGAAGCTGCCGGTCTCTCCGGCTACTGGAGCCGAAGAAGCGGCTTCTTCGCGCAAAGACAATTGTGCCGCTCACAGTGCTCTCCTTAGCGCGGCTTCTGCCCAAAGACGCCCGGGAGCGGCTCTTAGCTCTGGAGAGCATCCTACCTTCGTCTTTAGCGTCTTTTGTAATCTACATATTAGCAAATAGATTTTCCACTATGTCTGGCTAGGAAAAAGTGTGCCAGCACAGAAAACATCTCCCATCCTGTTCTAGACGTTGCAGAGATGTCTGCCAAGTGTTTGGCAGGAAGAAAAGTTGTCCAAAACAGCTTCCAATCGAATGTTCATGTGATTGGAAAAGTCAGGAGAGTGCAAAAGTACTGTTTTCTATCAGTTGGCAAGCTGCGCACACAATCCCAGTGTTGTACAGCTGCTTCTTCACCTTCCCGAAGCTGCCGCTCTCCCCGGATCCCGGAGCCAAAGAAGCGGCTTCTTCGCGCAAAGACGATTGTGCCGCTCACAGTGCTCTCCTTAGCGCGGCTTCTGCCCAAAGACGCCCGGGAGCGGCTCTTAGCTCCGGAGAGCATCCTACCTTCGTCTTTAGCGTCTTTTGTAGTCTACATCTTAGCAAAACGCTTTCCCAGTATGTCTGGCTAGGAGAAACTGTGCCAGCACAGAAAACATCTCCCATCGTGTTCTAGAAGTTGCAGAGATGTCTGCCAAATGTTTGGCAGGAAGAAAAGAAAAGTTGTCCAAAACAGCTTCCAATCGAATGTTCATGTGATTGGAAAAGTCAGGAGAGTGCAAAAGTACTGTTTTCTATCAGTTGGCAAGGTGCGCACACAATCCCAGTGTTGTACAGCTTGCTTCTTCACGTTCCCGAAGCTGCCGCTCTCCCCGGCTCCCGGAGCCGAAGAAGCGGCTTCTTCGCGCAAAGACGATTGTGCCGCTCACAGTGCTCTCCTTAGCGCGGCTTCTGCCCAAAGACGCCCGGGAGCGGCTCTTAGCTCCGTAGAGCATCCTACCTTCGTCTTTAGCGTCTTTTGTAGTCTGCGTCTTAGCAAAACGCTTTCCCACTATGTCTGGCTAGAGAAACTGTGCCAGCACAGAAAACATCTCCCATCGTGTTCTAGAAGTTGCAGAGATGTCTGCCAAGTGTTTGGCAGGAAGAAAAGTTGTCCAAAACAGCTTCCAATCGAATGTTCATGTGATTGGAAAAGTCAGGAGAGTGCAAAAGTACTGTTTTCTATCAGTTGGCAAGCTGCGCACACAATCCCAGTGTTGTACAGCTTGCTTCTTCACCTTCCCGAAGCTGCCGCTCTCCCCGGATCCCGGAGCCGAAGAAGCGGCTTCTTCGCGCAAAGACGATTGTGCTGCTCACAGTGCTCTCCTTAGCGCGGCTTCTGCCCAAAGACGCCCGGGAGCGGCTCTTAGCTCCGGAGAGCATCCTACCTTCGTCTTTAGCGTCTTTTGTAATCTACATCTTAGCAAAACGCTTTCCCAGTATGACTGACTAGGAGAAACTGTGCCAGCACAGAAAACATCTCCCATCGTGTTCTAGAAGTTGCAGAGATGTCTGCCAAGTGTTTGGCAGGAAGAAAAGAAAAGTTGTCCAAAACAGCTTCCAATCGAATGTTCATGTGATTGGAAAAGTCAGGAGAGTGCAAAAGTACTGTTTTCTATTAGTTGGCAAGCTGCGCACACAATCCCAGTGTTGTACAGCTTGCTTCTTCACCTTCCCGAAGCTGCCGCTCACCCCGGATCCTGGAGCCGAAGAAGCGGCTTCTTTGCGCAAAGACGATTGTGCCGCTCACAGTGCTCTCCTTAGCGCGGCTTCTGCCCAAAGACGCCCGGGAGCGGCTCTTAGCTCCGGAGAGCATCCTACCTTCGTCTTTAGCGTCTTTTGTAGTCTACATCTTAGCAAAACGCTTTCCCAGTATGACTGACTAGGAGAAACTGTGCCAGCACAGAAAACATCTCCCATCGTGTTCTAGAAGTTGCAGAGATGTCTGCCAAGTGTTTGGCAGGAAGAAAAGAAAAGTTATCCACAACAGCTTCCAATCGAATGTTCATGTGATTGGAAAAGTCAGGAGAGTGCAAAAGTACTGTTTTCTATCAGTTGGCAAGCTGCGCACACAATCCCAGTGTTGTACAGCTTGCTTCTTCACCTTCCCGAAGCTGCCGCTCTCCCCGGATCCCGGAGCCGAAGAAGCGGCTTCTTCGCGCAAAGACGATTGTGCCGCTCACAGTGCTCTCCTTAGCGCGGCTTCTGCCCAACGACGACTGGGAGCGGCTCTTTGCTCTGGAGAGCATCCTACCTTCGTCTTTAGCGTCTCTTCTCATCTACATCTCAGCAAAAAGCCTTTCCACTACATCTGGCAAGGAGAAACTGTGCCAGCACAGAAAACATCTCCCATCGTGTTCTAGAAGTTGCAGAGATGTCTGCCAAGTGTTTGGCAGGAAGAAAAGAAAAGTTGTCCAAAACAGCTTCCAATCGAATGTTCATGTGATTGGAAAAGTCAGGAGAGTGCAAAAGTACTGTTTTCTATCAGTTGGCAAGGTGCGCACACTATCCCAGTGTTGTACAGCTTGCTTCTTCACCTTCCTGAAGCTGCCGCTCTCCCCGGCTCCCGGAGCCGAAGAAGCGGCTTCTTCGCGCAAAGACGATTGGGCCGCTCACAGTGCTCTCCTTACTGCGGCTTCTGCCCAAGGACGCCCGGGAGCGGCTCTTAGCTCTGGAGAGCATCCTACCTTCGTCTTTAGCGTCTCTTCCCATCTACATCTCCGCAAAAAGCTTTTCCACAACCTCTGGCGAGGAGAAACTGTGCCAGCACAAAAAACATCTCCCATCGTTTTCTAGAAGTTGCAGAGATGTCTGCCAAGTGTTTGGCAGGAAGAAAAGTTGTCCAAAACAGCTTCCAATCGAATGTTCATGTGATTGGAAAAGTCAGGAGAGTGCAAAAGTACTGTTTTCTATCAGTTGGCAAGCTGCGCACACAATCCCAGTGTTGTACAGCTTGCTTCTTCACCTTCCCGAAGCTGCCGCTCTCCCCGGATCCCGGAGCCGAAGAAGCGGCTTCTTCGCGCAAAGACGATTGTGCTGCTCACAGTGCTCTCCTTAGCGCGGCTTCTGCCCAAAGACGCCCGGGAGCGGCTCTTAGCTCCGGAGAGCATCCTACCTTCGTCTTTAGCGTCTTTTGTAATCTACATCTTAGCAAAACGCTTTCCCAGTATGACTGACTAGGAGAAACTGTGCCAGCACAGAAAACATCTCCCATCGTGTTCTAGAAGTTGCAGAGATGTCTGCCAAGTGTTTGGCAGGAAGAAAAGAAAAGTTGTCCAAAACAGCTTCCAATCGAATGTTCATGTGATTGGAAAAGTCAGGAGAGTGCAAAAGTACTGTTTTCTATTAGTTGGCAAGCTGCGCACACAATCCCAGTGTTGTACAGCTTGCTTCTTCACCTTCCCGAAGCTGCCGCTCACCCCGGATCCTGGAGCCGAAGAAGCGGCTTCTTTGCGCAAAGACGATTGTGCCGCTCACAGTGCTCTCCTTAGCGCGGCTTCTGCCCAAAGACGCCCGGGAGCGGCTCTTAGCTCCGGAGAGCATCCTACCTTCGTCTTTAGCGTCTTTTGTAGTCTACATCTTAGCAAAACGCTTTCCCAGTATGACTGACTAGGAGAAACTGTGCCAGCACAGAAAACATCTCCCATCGTGTTCTAGAAGTTGCAGAGATGTCTGCCAAGTGTTTGGCAGGAAGAAAAGAAAAGTTGTCCAAAACAGCTTCCAATCGAATGTTCATGTGACTGGAAAAGTCAGGACAGTGCAAAAGTACTGTTTTGTATCAGTTGGCAAGGTGCGCACACTATCCCAGTGTGGTACCGCTTGCTTCTTCACCTTCCCGAATCTGCCGCTCTCTCCGGCTCTTGGAGCCGAAGAAGCGGCTTCTTCGCGCAAAGACGATTGTGCCGCTCACAGTGCTCTCCTTAGCGCGGCTTCTGCCCAAAGATGCCCGGGAGCGGCTCTTAGCTCCGGAGAGCATCCTACCTTCGTCTTTAGCGTCTTTTGTAGTCTACATCTTAGCAAAACGCTTTCCCAGTATGACTGACTAGGAGAAACTGTGCCAGCACAGAAAACATCTCCCATCGTGTTCTAGAAGTTGCAGAGATGTCTGCCAAGTGTTTGGCAGGAAGAAAAGAAAAGTTGTCCAAAACAGCTTCCAATCGAATGTTCATGTGACTGGAAAAGTCAGGAGAGTGCAAAAGTACTGTTTTGTATCAGTTGGCAAGGTGCGCACACTATCCCAGTGTTGTACCGCTTGCTTCTTCACCTTCCCAAATCTGCCGCTCTCTCCGGCTCCTGGAGCCGAAGAAGCGGCTTCTTCGCGCAAAGACGATTGTGCCGCTCACAGTGCTCTCCTTAAAGTGGCTTCTGCCCAAAGACGCCCGACAGCGGCTCTTAGCTCCGGAGAGCATCCTACCTTCGTCTTTAGCGTGTTTTGTAATCTACATCTTAGCAAAACGCTTTGCCAGTATGACTGACTAGGAGAAACTGTGCCAGCACAGAAAACATCTCCCATCGTGTTCTAGAAGTTGCAGAGATGTCTGCCAAGTGTTTGGCAGGAAGAAAAGAAAAGTTGTCCAAAACAGCTTCCAATCGAATGTTCATGTGATTGGAAAAGTCAGGAGAGTGCAAAAGTACTGTTTTCTATTAGTTGGCAAGCTGCGCACACAATCCCAGTGTTGTACAGCTTGCTTCTTCACCTTCCCGAAGCTGCCGCTCACCCCGGATCCTGGTGCCGAAGAAGCGGCTTCTTTGCGCAAAGACGATTGTGCCGCTCACAGTGCTCTCCTTAGCGCGGCTTCTGCCCAAAGATGCCCGGGAGCGGCTCTTAGCTCCGGAGAGCATCCTACCTTCGTCTTTAGCGTCTTTTGTAGTCTACATCTTAGCAAAACGCTTTCCCAGTATGACTGACTAGGAGAAACTGTGCTAGCACAGAAAACATCTCCCATCGTGTTCTAGAAGTTGCAGAGATGTCTGCCAAGTGTTTGGCAGGAAGAAAAGAAAAGTTGTCCAAAACAGCTTCCAATCGAATGTTCATGTGACTGGAAAAGTCAGGAGAGTGCAAAAGTACTGTTTTCTATCAGTCGGCAAGGTGCGCACACAATCCCAGTGTTGTACAGCTTGCTTCTTCACCTTCCCGAAGCTGACGCGCGCCCCGGATCCCGGAGCCGAAGAAGCGGCTTCTTCGCGCAAAGATGATTGTGCTGCTCACAGTGCTCTCCTTAGTGCGGCTTCTGCCCAAAGATGCCCGGGAGCGGCTCTTAGCTCCGGAGAGCATCCTACCTTCGTCTTTAGCGTCTCTTCTCATCTACATCTCAGCAAAAAGCTTTTCCACTACATCTGGCAAGGAGAAACTGTGCCAGCACAGAAAACATCTCCCATCGTGTTCTAGAAGTTGCAGAGATGTCTGCCAAGTGTTTGGCAGGAAGAAAAGAAAAGTTGTCCAAAACAGCTTCCAATCGAATGTTCATGTGATTGGAAAAGTCAGGAGAGTGCAAAAGTACTGTTTTCTATCAGTTGGCAAGGTGCGCACACAATCCCAGTGTTGTACAGCTTGCTTCTTCACCTTCCCGAAGCTGCCGCTCTCCCCGGCTCCCGGAGCCGAAGAAGCGGCTTCTTCTCGCAAAGACGATTGTGCTGCTCACAGTGCTCTCCTTAGCGCGGCTTCTGCCCAAAGACGCCCGGGAGCGGCTCTTAGCTCCGGAGAGCATCCTACCTTCGTCTTTAGCGTCTTTTGTAGTCTACATCTTAGCAAAACGCTTTGCCAGTATGTCTGGCTAGAAGAAACTGTGCCAGCACAGAAAACATCTCCCATCGTGTTTTAGAAGTTGCAGAGATGTCTGCCAAGTGTTTGGCAGGAAGAAAAGAAAAGTTGTCCAAAACAGCTTCCAATCGAACGTTCATGTGATTGGAAAAGTCAGGAGAGTGCAAAAGTACTGTTTTGTATCAGTTGGCAAGGTGCGCACACTATCCCAGTGTTGTACCGCTTGCTTCTTCACCTTCCCGAATCTGCCGCTCTCTCCGGCTCCTGGAGCCGAAGAAGCGGCTTCTTCGCGCAAAGACGATTGTGCCGCTCACAGTGCTCTCCTTAGCACGGCTTCTGCCCAAAGACGCCCGGGAGCGGCTCTTAGCTCCGGAGAGCATCCTACCTTCGTCTTTAGCGTCTTTTGTAGTCTACATCTTAGCAAAACGCTTTCCCAGTATGACTGACTAGGAGAAACTGTGCCAGCACAGAAAACATCTCCCATCGTGTTCTAGAAGTTGCAGAGATGTCTGCCAAGTGTTTGGCAGGAAGAAAAGAAAAATTGTCCAAAACAGCTTCCAATCGAATGTTCATGTGACTGGAAAAGTCAGGAGAGTGCAAAAGTACTGTTTTCTATCAGTCGGCAAGGTGCGCACACAATCCCAGTGTTGTACAGCTTGCTTCTTCACCTTCCCGAAGCTGCCGCTCGCCCCGGATCCCGGAGCCGAAGAAGCGGCTTCTTCGCGCAAAGACGATTGTGCTGCTCACTGTGCTCTCCTTAGTGCGGCTTCTGCCCAAAGATGCCCGGGAGCGGCTCTTAGCTCCGGAGAGCATCCTACCTTCGTCTTTAGCGTCTCTTCTCATCTACATCTCAGCAAAAAGCTTTTCCACTACATCTGGAAAGGAGAAACTGTGCCAGCACAGAAAACATCTCCCATCGTGTTCTAGACGTTGCAGAGATGTCTGCCAAGTGTTTGGCAGGAAGAAAAAAAAAGTTGTCCAAAACAGCTTCCAATCGAATGTTCATGTGATTGGAAAAGTCAGGAGAGTGCAAAAGTACTGTTTTCTATCAGTTGGCAAGCTGCGCACACAATCCCAGTGTTGTACAGCTTGCTTCTTCACCTTCCCGAAGCTGCCGCTCTCTCCGTCTCCTGGAGCCGAACAAGCGGCTTCTTCGCGCAAAGACGATTGTGCCGCTCACAGTGCTCTCCTTAGCACGGCTTCTGCCCAAAGACGCCCGGGAGCGGCTCTTAGCTCCGGACAGCATCCTACCTTCGTCTTTAGCGTCTTTTGTAGTCTACATCTTAGCAAAACGCTTTCCCACTATGTCTGGCTAGGAGAAACTGTGCCAGCACAGAAAACATCTCCCATCGTGTTCTAGACGTTGCACAGATGTCTGCCAAGTGTTTGGCAGGAAGAAAAGTTGTCCAAAACAGCTTCCAATCGAAGGTTCATGTGATTGGAAAAGTCAGGAGAGTGCAAAAGTACTGTTTTCTATCAGTTGGCAAGCTGCGCACACAATCCCAGTGTTGTACAGCTTGCTTCTTCACCTTCCCGAAGCTGCCGCTCTCCCCGGATCCCGGAGCCGAAGAAGCGGCTTCTTCGCGCAAAGACGATTGTGCCGCTCACAGTGCTCTCCTTAGCGCGGCTTCTGCCCAAAGACGCCCGGGAGCGGCTCTTAGCTCTGGAGCGCATCCTGCATTCGTCTTTAGCGTCTTTTGTAGTCTACATCTTAGCAAAACGCTTTCCCACTATGTCTGGCTAGGAGAAACTGTGCCAGCACAGAAAACATCTCCCATCGTGTTCTAGACGTTGCACAGATGTCTGCCAAGTGTTTGGCAGGAAGAAAAGTTGTCCAAAACAGCTTCCAATCGAAGGTTCATGTGATTGGAAAAGTCAGGAGAGTGCAAAAGTACTGTTTTCTATCAGTTGGCAAGCTGCGCACACAATCCCAGTGTTGTACAGCTTGCTTCTTCACCTTCCCGAAGCTGCCGCTCTCCCCGGATCCCGGAGCCGAAGAAGCGGCTTCTTCGCGCAAAGACGATTGTGCCGCTCACAGTGCTCTCCTTAGCGCGGCTTCTGCCCAAAGACGCCCGGGAGCGGCTCTTAGCTCTGGAGCGCATCCTGCATTCGTCTTTAGCATCTCTTCTCATCTACATCTCAGCAAAAAGCTTTTCCACTACGTCTGGCAAGGAGAAACTGTGCCAGCACAGAAAACATCTCCCATCGTGTTCTAGAAGTTGCAGAGATGTCTGCCAAGTGTTTGGCAGGAAGAAAAGAAAAGTTGTCCAAAACAGCTTCCAATCGAATGTTCATGTGATTGGAAAAGTCAGGAGAGTGCAAAAGTACTGTTTTCTATCAGTTGGCAAGGTGCGCACACAATCCCAGTGTTGTACAGCTTGCTTCTTCGCCTTCCCGAAGCTGCCGCTCTCTCCGGCTCCCGGAGCCGAAGAAGCGGCTTCTTCGCGCAAACACGATTGTGCCGCTCACAGTGCTCTCCTTAGCGCGGCTTCTGCCCAAAGACGCCCGGGAGCGGCCCTTAGCTCCGGAGAGCATCCTACCTTCGTCTTTAGCGTCTCTTCTCATCTACATCTCAGCAAAAAGCTTTTCCACTATGTCTGGCTAGGAAAAACTGTGCCAGCACAGAAAACATCTCCCATCGTGTTCTAGAAGTTGCAGAGATGTCTGCCAAGTGTTTGGCAGGAAGAAAAGAAAAGTTGTCCAAAACAGCTTCCAATCGAATGTTCATGTGATTGGAAAAGTCAGGAGAGTGCAAAAGTACTGTTTTCTATCAGTTGGCAAGCTGCGCACACAATCCCAGTGTTGTACAGATTGCTTCTTCACCTTCCCGAAGCTGCCGCTCTCCCCGGATCCCGGAGCCGAAGAAGCGGCTTCTTCGCGCAAAGACGATTGTGCCGCTCACAGTGCTCTCCTTAGCGCGGCTTGTGCCCAAAGATGCCCGGGAGCGGCTCTTAGCTCCGGAGAGCATCCTACCTTCGTCTTTAGCGTCTTTTGTAGTCTACATCTTAGCAAAACGCTTTCCCACTATGTCTGGCTAGGAAAAACTGTGCCAGCACAGAAAACATCTCCCATCATGTTCTAGACATTGCAGAGATGTCTGCCAAGTGTTTGGCAGGAAGAAAAGAAAAGTTGTCCAAAACAGCTTCCAATCGAATGTTCATGTGATTGGAAAAGTCAGGAGAGTGCAAAAGTACTGTTTTCTATCAGTTGGCAAGGTGCGCACACAATCCCAGTGTTGTACAGCTTGCTTCTTCACCTTCCCGAAGCTGCCGCTCTCCCCGGCTCCCGGAGCCGAAGAAGCGGCTTCTTCGCGCAAAGACGATTGTGCCGCTCACAGTGCCCTCCTTACTGCGGCTTCTGCCCAAAGATGCCCGGGAGCGGCTCTTAGCTCTGGAGAGCATCCTACCTTCGTCTTTAGCGCCTCTTCTCATCTACATCTCAGCAAAAAGCTTTTCCACTACATCTGGCAAGGAGAAACTGTGCCAGCACAAAAAACATCTCCCATCGTGTTCTAGAAGTTGCAGAGATGTCTGCCAAGTGTTTGGCAGGAAGAAAAGAAAAGTTGTCCAAAACAGCTTCCAATCGAATGTTCATGTGATTGGAAAAGTCAGGAGAGTGCAAAAGTACTGTTTTCTATCAGTTGGCAAGGTGCGCAAACAATCCCAGTGTTGTACAGCTTGCTTCTTCACCTTTCTGAAGCTGCCGCTCTCTCCGGCTCGAGGAGCTGAAGAAGCAGCTTCTTCGCGCAAAGACGATTGTGCCGCTCACAGTGCTCTCCTTAGCACGGCTTCTGCCCAAAGACGCCCGGGAGCGGCTCTTAGCTCCGGACAGCATCCTACCTTCGTCTTTAGCGTCTTTTGTAGTCTACATCTTAGCAAAACGCTTTCCCACTATGTCTGGCTAGGAGAAACTGTGCCAGCACAGAAAACATCTCCCATCGTTTTCTAGAAGTTGCAGAGATGTCTGCCAAGTGTTTGGCAGGAAGAAAAGTTGTCCAAAACAGCTTCCAATCGAATGTTCATGTGATTGGAAAAGTCCGGAGAGTGCAAAAGTACTGTTTTCTATCAGTTGGCAAGCTGCGCACACAATCCCAGTGTTGTACAGCTTGCTTCTTCACCTTCCCGAAGATGCCGCTCTCCCCGGATCCCGGAGCCGAAGAAGCGGCTTCTTCGCGCAAAGACGATTGTGCCGCTCACAGTGCTCTCCTTACTGCGGCTTCTGCCCAAATTCGCCCGGGAGCGGCTCTTAGCTCTGGAGAGCATCCTACCTTCGTCTTTAGCGTCTCTTCTCATCTACATCTCAGCAAAAAGCTTTTCCACTACATCTGGCAAGGAGAAACTGTGCCAGCACAGAAAACATCTCCCATCGTGTTCTAGAAGTTGCAGAGATGTCTGCCAAGTGTTTGGCAGGAAGAAAAGAAAAGTTGTCCAAAACAGCTTCCAATCGAATGTTCATGTGATTGGAAAAGTCAGGAGAGTGCAAAAGTACTGTTTTCTATCAGTTGGCAAGGTGCGCACACAATCCCAGTGTTGTACAGCTTGCTTCTTCGCCTTCCCGAAGCTGCCGCTCTCTCCGGCTCCCGGAGCCGAAGAAGCGGCTTCTTCGCGCAAAGACGATTGTGCCGCTCACAGTGCTCTCCTTAGCGCGGCTTCTGCCCAAAGACGCCCGGGAGCGGCCCTTAGCTCCGGAGAGCATCCTACCTTCGTCTTTAGCGTCTCTTCTCATCTACATCTCAGCAAAAAGCTTTTCCACTATGTCTGGCTAGGAAAAACTGTGCCAGCGCAGAAAACATCTCCCATCGTGTTCTAGAAGTTGCAGAGATGTCTGCCAAGTGTTTGGCAGGAAGAAAAGAAAAGTTGTCCAAAACAGCTTCCAATCGAATGTTCATGTGACTGGAAAAGTCAGGAGAGTGCAAAAGTACTGTTTTGTATCAGTTGGCAAGGTGCGCACACTATCCCAGTGTTGTACCGCTTGCTTCTTCACCTTCCCAAATCTGCCGCTCTCTCCGGCTCCTGGAGCCGAAGAAGCGGCTTCTTCGCGCAAAGACGATTGTGCCGCTCACAGTGCTCTCCTTAAAGTGGCTTCTGCCCAAAGACGCCCGACAGCGGCTCTTAGCTCCGGAGAGCATCCTACCTTCGTCTTTAGCGTGTTTTGTAATCTACATCTTAGCAAAACGCTTTGCCAGTATGACTGACTAGGAGAAACTGTGCCAGCACAGAAAACATCTCCCATCGTGTTCTAGAAGTTGCAGAGATGTCTGCCAAGTGTTTGGCAGGAAGAAAAGAAAAGTTGTCCAAAACAGCTTCCAATCGAATGTTCATGTGATTGGAAAAGTCAGGAGAGTGCAAAAGTACTGTTTTCTATTAGTTGGCAAGCTGCGCACACAATCCCAGTGTTGTACAGCTTGCTTCTTCACCTTCCCGAAGCTGCCGCTCACCCCGGATCCTGGTGCCGAAGAAGCGGCTTCTTTGCGCAAAGACGATTGTGCCGCTCACAGTGCTCTCCTTAGCGCGGCTTCTGCCCAAAGATGCCCGGGAGCGGCTCTTAGCTCCGGAGAGCATCCTACCTTCGTCTTTAGCGTCTTTTGTAGTCTACATCTTAGCAAAACGCTTTCCCAGTATGACTGACTAGGAGAAACTGTGCTAGCACAGAAAACATCTCCCATCGTGTTCTAGAAGTTGCAGAGATGTCTGCCAAGTGTTTGGCAGGAAGAAAAGAAAAGTTGTCCAAAACAGCTTCCAATCGAATGTTCATGTGACTGGAAAAGTCAGGAGAGTGCAAAAGTACTGTTTTCTATCAGTCGGCAAGGTGCGCACACAATCCCAGTGTTGTACAGCTTGCTTCTTCACCTTCCCGAAGCTGCCGCTCTCCCCGGCTCCCGGAGCCGAAGAAGCGGCTTCTTCTCGCAAAGACGATTGTGCTGCTCACAGTGCTCTCCTTAGCGCGGCTTCTGCCCAAAGACGCCCGGGAGCGGCTCTTAGCTCCGGAGAGCATCCTACCTTCGTCTTTAGCGTCTTTTGTAGTCTACATCTTAGCAAAACGCTTTGCCAGTATGTCTGGCTAGAAGAAACTGTGCCAGCACAGAAAACATCTCCCATCGTGTTTTAGAAGTTGCAGAGATGTCTGCCAAGTGTTTGGCAGGAAGAAAAGAAAAGTTGTCCAAAACAGCTTCCAATCGAACGTTCATGTGATTGGAAAAGTCAGGAGAGTGCAAAAGTACTGTTTTGTATCAGTTGGCAAGGTGCGCACACTATCCCAGTGTTGTACCGCTTGCTTCTTCACCTTCCCGAATCTGCCGCTCTCTCCGGCTCCTGGAGCCGAAGAAGCGGCTTCTTCGCGCAAAGACGATTGTGCCGCTCACAGTGCTCTCCTTAGCACGGCTTCTGCCCAAAGACGCCCGGGAGCGGCTCTTAGCTCCGGAGAGCATCCTACCTTCGTCTTTAGCGTCTTTTGTAGTCTACATCTTAGCAAAACGCTTTCCCAGTATGACTGACTAGGAGAAACTGTGCCAGCACAGAAAACATCTCCCATCGTGTTCTAGAAGTTGCAGAGATGTCTGCCAAGTGTTTGGCAGGAAGAAAAGAAAAATTGTCCAAAACAGCTTCCAATCGAATGTTCATGTGACTGGAAAAGTCAGGAGAGTGCAAAAGTACTGTTTTCTATCAGTCGGCAAGGTGCGCACACAATCCCAGTGTTGTACAGCTTGCTTCTTCACCTTCCCGAAGCTGCCGCTCGCCCCGGATCCCGGAGCCGAAGAAGCGGCTTCTTCGCGCAAAGACGATTGTGCTGCTCACTGTGCTCTCCTTAGTGCGGCTTCTGCCCAAAGATGCCCGGGAGCGGCTCTTAGCTCCGGAGAGCATCCTACCTTCGTCTTTAGCGTCTCTTCTCATCTACATCTCAGCAAAAAGCTTTTCCACTACATCTGGAAAGGAGAAACTGTGCCAGCACAGAAAACATCTCCCATCGTGTTCTAGACGTTGCAGAGATGTCTGCCAAGTGTTTGGCAGGAAGAAAAAAAAAGTTGTCCAAAACAGCTTCCAATCGAATGTTCATGTGATTGGAAAAGTCAGGAGAGTGCAAAAGTACTGTTTTCTATCAGTTGGCAAGCTGCGCACACAATCCCAGTGTTGTACAGCTTGCTTCTTCACCTTCCCGAAGCTGCCGCTCTCTCCGGCTCCTGGAGCCGAACAAGCGGCTTCTTCGCGCAAAGACGATTGTGCCGCTCACAGTGCTCTCCTTAGCACGGCTTCTGCCCAAAGACGCCCGGGAGCGGCTCTTAGCTCCGGACAGCATCCTACCTTCGTCTTTAGCGTCTTTTGTAGTCTACATCTTAGCAAAACGCTTTCCCACTATGTCTGGCTAGGAGAAACTGTGCCAGCACAGAAAACATCTCCCATCGTGTTCTAGACGTTGCACAGATGTCTGCCAAGTGTTTGGCAGGAAGAAAAGTTGTCCAAAACAGCTTCCAATCGAAGGTTCATGTGATTGGAAAAGTCAGGAGAGTGCAAAAGTACTGTTTTCTATCAGTTGGCAAGCTGCGCACACAATCCCAGTGTTGTACAGCTTGCTTCTTCACCTTCCCGAAGCTGCCGCTCTCCCCGGATCCCGGAGCCGAAGAAGCGGCTTCTTCGCGCAAAGACGATTGTGCCGCTCACAGTGCTCTCCTTAGCGCGGCTTCTGCCCAAAGACGCCCGGGAGCGGCTCTTAGCTCTGGAGCGCATCCTGCATTCGTCTTTAGCGTCTTTTGTAGTCTACATCTTAGCAAAACGCTTTCCCACTATGTCTGGCTAGGAGAAACTGTGCCAGCACAGAAAACATCTCCCATCGTGTTCTAGACGTTGCACAGATGTCTGCCAAGTGTTTGGCAGGAAGAAAAGTTGTCCAAAACAGCTTCCAATCGAAGGTTCATGTGATTGGAAAAGTCAGGAGAGTGCAAAAGTACTGTTTTCTATCAGTTGGCAAGCTGCGCACACAATCCCAGTGTTGTACAGCTTGCTTCTTCACCTTCCCGAAGCTGCCGCTCTCCCCGGATCCCGGAGCCGAAGAAGCGGCTTCTTCGCGCAAAGACGATTGTGCCGCTCACAGTGCTCTCCTTAGCGCGGCTTCTGCCCAAAGACGCCCGGGAGCGGCTCTTAGCTCTGGAGCGCATCCTGCATTCGTCTTTAGCATCTCTTCTCATCTACATCTCAGCAAAAAGCTTTTCCACTACGTCTGGCAAGGAGAAACTGTGCCAGCACAGAAAACATCTCCCATCGTGTTCTAGAAGTTGCAGAGATGTCTGCCAAGTGTTTGGCAGGAAGAAAAGAAAAGTTGTCCAAAACAGCTTCCAATCGAATGTTCATGTGATTGGAAAAGTCAGGAGAGTGCAAAAGTACTGTTTTCTATCAGTTGGCAAGGTGCGCACACAATCCCAGTGTTGTACAGCTTGCTTCTTCGCCTTCCCGAAGATGCCGCTCTCTCCGGCTCCCGGAGCCGAAGAAGCGGCTTCTTCGCGCAAACACGATTGTGCCGCTCACAGTGCTCTCCTTAGCGCGGCTTCTGCCCAAAGACGCCCGGGAGCGGCCCTTAGCTCTGGAGAGCATCCTACCTTCGTCTTTAGCGTCTCTTCTCATCTACATCTCAGCAAAAAGCTTTTCCACTATGTCTGGCTAGGAAAAACTGTGCCAGCACAGAAAACATCTCCCATCGTGTTCTAGAAGTTGCAGAGATGTCTGCCAAGTGTTTGGCAGGAAGAAAAGAAAAGTTGTCCAAAACAGCTTCCAATCGAATGTTCATGTGATTGGAAAAGTCAGGAGAGTGCAAAAGTACTGTTTTCTATCAGTTGGCAAGCTGCGCACACAATCCCAGTGTTGTACAGATTGCTTCTTCACCTTCCCGAAGCTGCCGCTCTCCCCGGATCCCGGAGCCGAAGAAGCGGCTTCTTCGCGCAAAGACGATTGTGCCGCTCACAGTGCTCTCCTTAGCGCGGCTTCTGCCCAAAGACGCCCGGGAGCGGCTCTTAGCTCTGGAGCGCATCCTGCATTCGTCTTTAGCATCTCTTCTCATCTACATCTCAGCAAAAAGCTTTTCCACTACGTCTGGCAAGGAGAAACTGTGCCAGCACAGAAAACATCTCCCATCGTGTTCTAGAAGTTGCAGAGATGTCTGCCAAGTGTTTGGCAGGAAGAAAAGAAAAGTTGTCCAAAACAGCTTCCAATCGAATGTTCATGTGATTGGAAAAGTCAGGAGAGTGCAAAAGTACTGTTTTCTATCAGTTGGCAAGGTGCGCACACAATCCCAGTGTTGTACAGCTTGCTTCTTCGCCTTCCCGAAGCTGCCGCTCTCTCCGGCTCCCGGAGCCGAAGAAGCGGCTTCTTCGCGCAAACACGATTGTGCCGCTCACAGTGCTCTCCTTAGCGCGGCTTCTGCCCAAAGACGCCCGGGAGCGGCCCTTAGCTCCGGAGAGCATCCTACCTTCGTCTTTAGCGCCTCTTCTCATCTACATCTCAGCAAAAAGCTTTTCCACTATGTCTGGCTAGGAAAAACTGTGCCAGCACAGAAAACATCTCCCATCGTGTTCTAGAAGTTGCAGAGATGTCTGCCAAGTGTTTGGCAGGAAGAAAAGAAAAGTTGTCCAAAACAGCTTCCAATCGAATGTTCATGTGATTGGAAAAGTCAGGAGAGTGCAAAAGTACTGTTTTCTATCAGTTGGCAAGCTGCGCACACAATCCCAGTGTTGTACAGATTGCTTCTTCACCTTCCCGAAGCTGCCGCTCTCCCCGGATCCCGGAGCCGAAGAAGCGGCTTCTTCGCGCAAAGACGATTGTGCCGCTCACAGTGCTCTCCTTAGCGCGGCTTGTGCCCAAAGATGCCCGGGAGCGGCTCTTAGCTCCGGAGAGCATCCTACCTTCGTCTTTAGCGTCTTTTGTAGTCTACATCTTAGCAAAACGCTTTCCCACTATGTCTGGCTAGGAAAAACTGTGCCAGCACAGAAAACATCTCCCATCATGTTCTAGACATTGCAGAGATGTCTGCCAAGTGTTTGGCAGGAAGAAAAGAAAAGTTGTCCAAAACAGCTTCCAATCGAATGTTCATGTGATTGGAAAAGTCAGGAGAGTGCAAAAGTACTGTTTTCTATCAGTTGGCAAGGTGCGCACACAATCCCAGTGTTGTACAGCTTGCTTCTTCACCTTCCCGAAGCTGCCGCTCTCCCCGGCTCCCGGAGCCGAAGAAGCGGCTTCTTCGCGCAAAGACGATTGTGCCGCTCACAGTGCCCTCCTTACTGCGGCTTCTGCCCAAAGATGCCCGGGAGCGGCTCTTAGCTCTGGAGAGCATCCTACCTTCGTCTTTAGCGCCTCTTCTCATCTACATCTCAGCAAAAAGCTTTTCCACTACATCTGGCAAGGAGAAACTGTGCCAGCACAAAAAACATCTCCCATCGTGTTCTAGAAGTTGCAGAGATGTCTGCCAAGTGTTTGGCAGGAAGAAAAGAAAAGTTGTCCAAAACAGCTTCCAATCGAATGTTCATGTGATTGGAAAAGTCAGGAGAGTGCAAAAGTACTGTTTTCTATCAGTTGGCAAGGTGCGCAAACAATCCCAGTGTTGTACAGCTTGCTTCTTCACCTTTCTGAAGCTGCCGCTCTCTCCGGCTCGAGGAGCTGAAGAAGCAGCTTCTTTGCGCAAAGACGATTGTGCCGCTCACAGTGCTCTCCTTAGCACGGCTTCTGCCCAAAGACGCCCGGGAGCGGCTCTTAGCTCCGGACAGCATCCTACCTTCGTCTTTAGCGTCTTTTGTAGTCTACATCTTAGCAAAACGCTTTCCCACTATGTCTGGCTAGGAGAAACTGTGCCAGCACAGAAAACATCTCCCATCGTTTTCTAGAAGTTGCAGAGATGTCTGCCAAGTGTTTGGCAGGAAGAAAAGTTGTCCAAAACAGCTTCCAATCGAATGTTCATGTGATTGGAAAAGTCCGGAGAGTGCAAAAGTACTGTTTTCTATCAGTTGGCAAGCTGCGCACACAATCCCAGTGTTGTACAGCTTGCTTCTTCACCTTCCCGAAGATGCCGCTCTCCCCGGATCCCGGAGCCGAAGAAGCGGCTTCTTCGCGCAAAGACGATTGTGCCGCTCACAGTGCTCTCCTTACTGCGGCTTCTGCCCAAATTCGCCCGGGAGCGGCTCTTAGCTCTGGAGAGCATCCTACCTTCGTCTTTAGCGTCTCTTCTCATCTACATCTCAGCAAAAAGCTTTTCCACTACATCTGGCAAGGAGAAACTGTGCCAGCACAGAAAACATCTCCCATCGTGTTCTAGAAGTTGCAGAGATGTCTGCCAAGTGTTTGGCAGGAAGAAAAGAAAAGTTGTCCAAAACAGCTTCCAATCGAATGTTCATGTGATTGGAAAAGTCAGGAGAGTGCAAAAGTACTGTTTTCTATCAGTTGGCAAGGTGCGCACACAATCCCAGTGTTGTACAGCTTGCTTCTTCGCCTTCCCGAAGCTGCCGCTCTCTCCGGCTCCCGGAGCCGAAGAAGCGGCTTCTTCGCGCAAAGACGATTGTGCCGCTCACAGTGCTCTCCTTAGCGCGGCTTCTGCCCAAAGACGCCCGGGAGCGGCCCTTAGCTCCGGAGAGCATCCTACCTTCGTCTTTAGCGTCTCTTCTCATCTACATCTCAGCAAAAAGCTTTTCCACTATGTCTGGCTAGGAAAAACTGTGCCAGCGCAGAAAACATCTCCCATCGTGTTCTAGAAGTTGCAGAGATGTCTGCCAAGTGTTTGGCAGGAAGAAAAGAAAAGTTGTCCAAAACAGCTTCCAATCGAATGTTCATGTGATTGGAAAAGTCAGGAGAGTGCAAAAGTACTGTTTTCTATCAGTTGGCAAGCTGCGCACACAATCCCAGTGTTGTACAGCTTGCTTCTTCACCTTCCCGAAGCTGCCGCTCTCCCCGGATCCCGGAGCCGAAGAAGCGGCTTCTTCGCGCAAAGACGATTGTGCCACTCACAGTGCTCTCCTTACTGCGGCTTCTGCCCAAAGACGCCCGGGAGCGGCTCTTAGCAATGGAGAGCATCCTACCTTCGTCTTTTGCGTCTCTTCTCATCTACATCTCAGCAAAAAGCTTTTCCACTACATCTGGCAAGGAGAAACTGTGCCAGCACAAAAAACATCTCCCATCGTGTTCTAGAAGATGCAGAGATGTCTGCCAAGTGTTTGGCAGGAAGAAAAGAAAAGTTGTCCAAAACAGCTTCCAAACGAATGTTCATGTGATTGGAAAATTCAGGAGAGTGCAAAAGTACTGTTTTGTATCAGTTGGCAAGGTGCGCACACAATCCCAGTGTTGTACAGCTTGCTTCTTCACATTCCTGAAGCTGCCGCTCCCCCCGGATCCCGGAGTCGAAGAAGCGGCTTCTTCGTGCAAGGACGATTGTGCCGCTCACAGTGCTCTCCTTAGCGCGGCTTCTGCCCAAAGACGCCGGGGAGTGGCTCTTAGCTCTGGAGAGCATCCTACCTTCGTCTTTAGCGTCTTTTGTAGTCTACATCTTTGCAAAAAGCTTTTCCACAACATCTGGCAAGGAGAAACTGTGCCAGCACAGAAAACATCTCCCATCGTGTTCTAGAAGTTGCAGAGATGTCTGCCAAGTGTTTGGCAGGAAGAAAAGAAAAGTTGTCAAAAACAGCTTCCAATCGAATGTTCATGTGATTGGAAAAGTCAGGAGAGTGCAAAAGTACTGTTTTCTATCATTTGGCAAGGTGTGCGCACAATCCCAGTGTTGTACAGCTTGCTTCTTCACCTTCCCAAAGCTGCCGCTCTCTCCGGATCCCGGAGCCGAAGAAGCGGCTTCTTCGCGCCAAGACGATTGTGCCGCTCACAGTGCTCTCCTTAGCGCGGCTTCTGCCCAAAGACGCCCGGGAGCGGCTCTTAGCTCCGGACAGCATCCTACCTTCGTCTTTCGCGTCTTTTGTAGTCTACATCTTAGCAAAACGCTTTCCCACTATGTCTGGCAAGGAAAAACTGTGCCAGCACAGAAAACATCTCCCATCGTGTTCTAGACGTTGCAGAGATGTCTGCCAAGTGTTTGGAAGGAAGAAAAAAAAAGGTGTCCAAAACAGCTTCCAATCGAATGTTCATGTGATTGGAAAAGTCAGGAGAGTGCAAAAGTACTGTTTTCTATCAGTTGGCAAGCTGCGCACACAATCCCAGTGTTGTACAGCTTGCTTCTTCACCTTCCCAAAGCTGCCGGTATCCCCGGCTCCCGAAGTCGAAGAAGCGGCTTCTTCACGCAAAGACGATTGTGCCGCTCACAGTGCTCTCCTTACTGCGGCTTCTGCCCAAAGACGCCCGGGAGCGGCTCTTAGCAATGGAGAGCATCCTACCTTCGTCTTTTGCGTCTCTTCTCATCTACATCTCAGCAAAAAGCTTTTCCACTACATCTGGCAAGGAGAAACTGTGCCAGCACAAAAAACATCTCTCATCGTGTTCTAGAAGTTGCAGAGATGTCTGCCAAGTGTTTGGCAGGAAGAAAAGAAAAGTTGTCCAAAACAGCTTCCAATTGAATGTTCATGTGATTGGAAAAGTCAGGAGAGTGCAAAAGTACTGTTTTCTATCAGTTGGCAAGGTGCGCACACAATCCCAGTGTTGTACAGCTTGCTTCTTCACCTTCCCGAAGCTGCCGCTCTCCCCGACTCCCGGAGCCGAAGAAGCGGCTTCTTCGCGCAAAGACGATTGTGCTGCTCACAGTGCTCTCCTTAGCGCGGCTTCTGCCGAAAGACGCCCAGGAGCGGCTCTTAGCTCCGGAGAGCATCCTACCTTCATCTTTAGCGCCTTAAGTAGTCTACTTCTTAGCAAATATATTTTCCACTACATCTGGCAAGGAGAAACTATGCCAGCACAGAAAACATCTCCCATCGTGTTCTAGAAGTTGCAGAGATGTCTGCCAAGTGTTTGACAGGAAGAAAAGAAAAGTTGTCTAAAACAGCTTCCAATCGAATGTTCATGTGATTGGAAAAGTCAGGAGAGTGCAAAAGTACTGTTTTCTATCAGTTGGCAAGCTGCGCACACAATCCCAGTGTTGTACAGCTTGCTTCTTTACCTTCCCGAAGCTGCCGCTCTCCCCGGCTCTCGGAGCCAAAGAAGCAGCTTCTTCACGCAAAGACGATTGTGCTGCTCACAGTGCTCTCCTTAGCGCGGCTTCTGCCCAAAGACGCACGGGAGCGGCTCTTAGCTCCGGAGAGCATCCTAGCTTCGTCTTTAGCGTCTCTTCTCATCTACATCTCAGCAAAAAGCTTTTCCGCTACATCTGGCAAGGAGAAACTGTGCCAGCACAGAAAACATCTCCCATCGTGTTCTAGACGTTGCAGAGATTTCTGCCAAGTGTTTGGCAGGAAGAAAAGAAAAGTTGTCCAAAACAGCTTCCAATCGAATGTTCATGTGATTGGAAAAGTCAGGAGAGTGCAAAAGTACTGTTTTCTATCAGTTGGCAAGCTGCGCACACAATCCCAGTGTTGTACAGCTTGCTTCTTCACCTTCCCGAAGCTGCCACTCTCTCCGGCTCCCGGAGCCGAAGAAGCGGCTTCTTCGCGCAAGGACGATTGTGCCGCTCACAGTGCTCTCCTTAGCGCGGCTTCTGCCCAAAGACGCCGGGGAGTGGCTCTTAGCTCCGGAGAGCATCCTACCTTCGTCTTTAGCGTCTTTTGTAGTCTACGTCTTAGCAAAACGCTTTCCCAGTATGACTGACTAGGAGAAACTGTGCCAGCACAGAAAACATCTCCCATCGTGTTCTAGAAGTTGCAGAGATGTCTGCCAAGTGTTTGGCAGGAAGAAAAGAATAGTTGTCCAAAACAGCTTCCAATCGAATGTTCATGTGATTGGAAAAGTCAGGAGAGTGCAAAAGTACTGTTTTCTATCAGTTGGCAAGCTGCGCACACAATCCCAGTGTTGTACAGCTTGCTTCTTCACCTTCCCGAAGCTGCCGCTCTCTCCGGATCCCGGAGCCGAAGAAGCGGCTTCTTCGCGCAAAGACGATTGTGCCGCTCACAGTGCTCTCCTTAGCGCGGCTTCTGCCCAAAGACGCCCGGGAGCGGCTCTTAGCTCCGGAGAGCATCCTACCTTCGTCTTTAGCGTCTTTTGTAGTCTACATCTTAGCAAAACGCTTTCCCACTATGTCTGGCAAGGAAAAACTGTGCCAGCACAGAAAACATCTCCCATCGTGTTCTAGACGTTGCAGAGATGTCTGCCAAGTGTTTGGCAGGAAGAAAAGAAAAGTTGTCCAAAACAGCTTCCAATCGAATGTTCATGTGATTGGAAAAGTCAGGAGAGTGCAAAAGTACTGTTTTCTATCAGTTGGCAAGCTGCGCACACAATCCCAGTGTTGTACAGCTTACTTCTTCACCTTCCCGAAGCTGCCGGTCTCCCCGGCTCCCGAAGTCGAAGAAGCGGCTTCTTCACGCAAAGACGATTGTGCCGCTCACAGTGCTCTCCTTACTGCGGCTTCTGCCCAAAGACGCACGGGAGCGGCTCTTAGCTCCGGAGAGCATCCTACCTTCGTCTTTTGCGTCTCTTCTCATCTACATCTCAGCAAAAAGCTTTTCCACTACATCTGGCAAGGAGTAACTGTGCCAGCACAGAAAACATCTCCCATCGTGTTCTAGAAGTTGCAGAGATGTCTGCCAAGTGTTTGGCAGGAAGAAAAGAAAAGTTGTCCACAACAGCTTCCAATCGAATGTTCATGTGATTGGAAAAGTCAGGAGAGTGCAAAAGTACTGTTTTCTATCAGTTGGCAAGCTGCGCACACAATCCCAGTGTTGTAGAGCTTGCTTCTTCACCTTCCCGAAGCTGCCACTCTCTCCGGCTCCCGGAGCCGAAGAAGCGGCTTCTTCGCGCAAGGACGATTGTGCCGCTCACAGTGCTCTCCTTAGCGCGGCTTCTGCCCAAAGACGCCGGGGAGTGGCTCTTAGATCCGGAGAGCATCCTACCTTCGTCTTTAGCCTCTTGTGTAGTCTACAACTTAGCAAAACGTTTTCCAACTATGTCTGGCAAGGAAAAACTGTGCCAGAAGAGAAAACATCTCCCATCGTGTTCTAGAAGTTGCAGAGATGTCTGCCAAGTGTTTGGCAGGAAGAAAAGAAAAGTTGTCCAAAACAGCTTCCAATCGAATGTTCATGTGATTGGAAAAGTCACGAGAGTGCAAAAGTACTGTTTTGTATCAGTTGGCAAGGTGCGCACACAATCCCAGTGTTGTACAGCTTGCTTCTTCACCTTCCCGAAGCTGCCGCTCTCCCCGGCTCCCGGAGCCGAAGAAGCGGCTTCTTCGCGCAAAGACGATTGTGCCGCTCACAGTGCTCTCCTTACTGCGGCTTCTGCCCAAAGACGCACGGGAGCGGCTCTTAGCTCCGGAGAGCATCCTAGCTTCGTCTTTAGCGTCTCTTCTCATCTACATCTCAGCAAAAAGCTTTTCCACTACATCTGGCAAGGAGTAACTGTGCCAGCACAGAAAACATCTCCCATCGTGTTCTAGAAGTTGCAGAGATGTCTGCCAAGTGTTTGGCAGGAAGAAAAGAAAAGTTGTCCAAAACAGCTTCCAATCGAATGTTCATGTGATTGGAAAAGTCAGGAGAGTGCAAAAGTACTGTTTTCTATCAGTTGGCAAGCTGCGCACACAATCCCAGTGTTGTACAGCTTGCTTCTTCACCTTCCCGAAGCTGCCACTCTCTCCGGCTCCCGGAGCCGAAGAAGCGGCTTCTTCGCGCAAGGACGATTGTGCCGCTCACAGTGCTCTCCTTAGCGCGGCTTCTGCCCAAAGACGCCGGGGAGTGGCTCTTAGCTCCGGAGAGCATCCTACCTTCGTCTTTAGCGTCTTTTGTAGTCTACGTCTTAGCAAAACGCTTTGCCAGTATGTCTGGCTAGGAGAAACTGTGCCAGCACAGAAAACATCTCCCATCGTGTTCTAGAAGTTGCAGAGATGTCTGCCAAGTGTTTGGCAGGAAGAAAAGTTGTCCACAACAGCTTCCAATCGAATGTTCATGTGATTGGAAAAGTAAGGAGAGTGCAAAAGTACTGTTTTCTATCAGTTGGCAAGGTGCGCACACAATCCCAGTGTTGTACAGCTTGCTTCTTCACCTTCCCGAAGCTGCCGCTCTCCCCGGATCCCGGAGTCGAAGAAGCGGCTTCTTCGCGCAAAGACGATTGTGCCGCTCACAGTGCTCTCCTTACTGCGGCTTCTGCCCAAAGACGCCCGGGAGCGGCTCTTAGCTCTTAAGAGCATCCTACCTTCGTCTTTAGCGTCTCTTCTCATCTACATCTCAGCAAAAAGCTTTTCCACAACATCTGGCAAGGAGAAACTGTGCCAGCACAAAAAATATCTCCCATCGTGTTCTAGAATTTGCAGAGATGTCTGCCAAGTGTTTGGCAGGAAGAAAAGTTGTCCAAAACAGCTTCCAATCGAATGTTCATGTGATTGGAAAAGTCAGGAGAGTGCAAAAGTACTGTTTTGTATCAGTTGGCAAGGTGCGCACACAATCCCAGTGTTGTACAGCTTGCTTCTTCACCTTCCCGAAGCTGCCGCTCTCTCCGGATCCCGGAGCCGAAGAAGCGGCTTCTTCGCGCAAAGACGATTGTGCCGCTCACAGTGCTCTCCTTAGCGCGGCTTCTGCCCAAAGACGCCCAGGAGCGGCTCTTAGCTCCGGAGAGCATCCTACCTTCGTCTTTAGCGTCTTTTGTAGTCTACATCTTAGCAAAACGCTTTCCCACTATGTCTGGCTAGGAAAAACTGTGCCAGCACAGAAAACATCTCCCATCGTGTTCTAGAAGTTGCAGAGATGTCTGCCAAGTGTTTGGCAGGAAGAAAAGAAAAGTTGTCCAAAACAGCTTCCAATCGAATGTTCATGTGATTGGAAAAGTCAGGAGAGTGCAAAAGTACTGTTTTCTATCAGTTGGCAAGCTGCGCACACAATCCCAGTGTTGTACAGCTTGCTTCTTCACCTTCCCGAAGCTGCCACTCTCTCCGGCTCCCGGAGCCGAAGAAGCGGCTTCTTCGCGCAAGGACGATTGTGCCGCTCACAGTGCTCTCCTTACTGCGGCTTCTGCCCAAAGACGCACGGGAGCGGCTCTTAGCTCCGGAGAGCATCCTACCTTCGTCTTTTGCGTCTCTTCTCATCTACATCTCAGCAAAAAGCTTTTCCACTACATCTGGCAAGGAGTAACTTTGCCAGCACAGAAAACATCTCCCATCGTGTTCTAGAAGTTGCAGAGATGTCTGCCAAGTGTTTGGCAGGAAGAAAAGAAAAGTTGTCCAAAACAGCTTCCAATCGAATGTTCATGTGATTGGAAAAGTCAGGAGAGTGCAAAAGTACTGTTTTCTATCAGTTGGCAAGCTGCGCACACAATCCCAGTGTTGTACAGCTTGCTTCTTCACCTTCCCGAAGCTGCCACTCTCTCCGGCTCCCGGAGCCGAAGAAGTGGCTTCTTCGTGCAAGGACGATTGTGCCGCTCACAGTGCTCTCCTTAGCGCTGCTTCTGCCCAAAGACGCCGGGGAGTGGCTCTTAGCTCCGGAGAGCATCCTACCTTCGTCTTTAGCGTCTTTTGTAGTCTACGTCTTAGCAAAACGCTTTGCCAGTATGTCTGGCTAGGAGAAACTGTGCCAGCACAGAAAACATCTCCCATCGTGTTCTAGAAGTTGCAGAGATGTCTGCCAAGTGTTTGGCAGGAAGAAAAGTTGTCCACAACAGCTTCCAATCGAATGTTCATGTGATTGGAAAAGTAAGGAGAGTGCAAAAGTACTGTTTTCTATCAGTTGGCAAGGTGCGCACACAATCCCAGTGTTGTACAGCTTGCTTCTTCACCTTCCCGAAGCTGCCGCTCTCCCCGGATCCCGGAGTCGAAGAAGCGGCTTCTTCGCGCAAGGACGATTGTGCCGCTCACAGTGCTCTCCTTACTGCGGCTTCTGCCCAAAGACGCCCGGGAGCGGCTCTTAGCTCCGGTGAGCATCCTACCATCGTCTTTAGCGTCTCTTGTCATCTACATCTCAGCAAAAAGCTTTTACACTACATCTGGCAAGGAGAAACTGTGCCAGAAGAGAGAACATCTCCCATCGTGTTCTAGAAGTTGCAGAGATATCTGTCAAGTGTTTGGCAGGAAGAAAAGAAAAGTTGTCCAAAACAGCTTCCAATCGAATGTTCATGTGATTGGAAAAGTCAGGAGAGTGCAAAAGTACTGTTTTCTATCAGTTGGCAAGGTGCGCACACAATCCCAGTGTTGTACAGCTTGCTTCTTTACCTTCCCGAAGCTGCCGCTCTCCCCGGATCCCGGAGCCGAAGAAGCGGCTTCTTCGCGCAAAGACGATTGTGCCGCTCACAGTGCTCTCCTTAGCGCGGCTTCTGCCCAAAGACGCCTGGGAGCGGCTCTTAGCTCCGGACAGCATCCTACCTTCGTCTTTCGCGTCTTTTGCAGTCTACATCTTAGCAAAACGCTTTCCCACTATGTCTGGCAAGGAAAAACTGTGCCAGCACAGAAAACATCTCCCTTCGTGTTCTAGACGTTGCAGAGATGTCTGCCAAGTGTTTGGCAGGAAGAAAAAAAAAGTTGTCCAAAACAGCTTCCAATCGAATGTTCATGTGATTGGAAAAGTCAGGAGAGTGCAAAAGTACTGTTTTGTATCAGTTGGCGAGGTGCGCACACAATCCCAGTGTTGTACAGCTTGCTTCTTCACCTTCCCAAAGCTGCCGCTCTCCCCGACTCCCGGAGCCGAAGAAGCGGCTTCTTCGCGCAAAGACGATTGTGCTGCTCACAGTGCTCTCCTTAGCGCGGCTTCTGCCGAAAGACGCCCAGGAGCGGCTCTTAGCTCCGGAGAGCATCCTACCTTCATCTTTAGCGCCTTAAGTAGTCTACTTCTCAGCAAAAAGCTTTTCCACTACATCTGGCAAGGAGAAACTATGCCAGCACAGAAAACATCTCCCATCGTGTTCTAGAAGTTGCAGAGATGTCTGCCAAGTGTTTGACAGGAAGAAAAGAAAAGTTGTCTAAAACAGCTTCCAATCGAATGTTCATGTGATTGGAAAAGTCAGGAGAGTGCAAAAGTACTGTTTTCTATCAGTTGGCAAGCTGCGCACACAATCCCAGTGTTGTACAGCTTGCTTCTTTACCTTCCCGAAGCTGCCGCTCTCCCCGGCTCTCGGAGCCGAAGAAGCAGCTTCTTCACGCAAAGACGATTGTGCTGCTCACAGTGCTCTCCTTAGCGCGGCTTCTGCCCAAAGACGCACGGGAGCGGCTCTTAGCTCCGGAGAGCATCCTAGCTTCGCCTTTAGCGTCTCTTCTCATCTACATCTCAGCAAAAAGCTTTTCCACTACATCTGGCAAGGAGAAACTGTGCCAGCACAGAAAACATCTCCCATCGTGTTCTAGACGTTGCAGAGATGTCTGCCAAGTGTTTGACAGGAAGAAAAGAAAAGTTGTCCAAAACAGCTTCCAATCGAATGTTCATGTGATTGGAAAAGTCAGGAGAGTGCAAAAGTACTGTTTTCTATCAGTTGGCAAGCTGCGCACACAATCCCAGTGTTGTACAGCTTGCTTCTTCACCTTCCCGAAGCTGCCACTCTCTCCGGCTCCCGGAGCCGAAGAAGCGGCTTCTTCGCGCAAGGACGATTGTGCCGCTCACAGTGCTCTCCTTAGCGCGGCTTCTGCCCAAAGACGCCGGGGAGTGGCTCTTAGCTCCGGAGAGCATCCTACCTTCGTCTTTAGCGTCTTTTGTAGTCTACGTCTTTGCAAAACGCTTTGCCAGTATGTCTGGCTAGGAGAAACTGTGCCAGCACAGAAAACATCTCCCATCGTGTTCTAGAAGTTGCAGAGATGTCTGCCAAGTGTTTGGCAGGAAGAAAAGTTGTCCACAACAGCTTCCAATCGAATGTTCATGTGATTGGAAAAGTAAGGAGAGTGCAAAAGTACTGTTTTCTATCAGTTGGCAAGGTGCGCACACAATCCCAGTGTTGTACAGCTTGCTTCTTCACCTTCCCGAAGCTGCCGCTCTCCCCGGATCTCGGAGTCGAAGAAGCGGCTTCTTCGCGCAAAGACGATTGTGCCGCTCACAGTGCTCTCCTTAGCGCTGCTTCTGCCCAAAGACGCCGTGGAGTGGCTCTTAGCTCCGGAGAGCATCCTACCTTCGTCTTTAGCGTCTTTTGTAGTCTACGTCTTAGCAAAACGCTTTGCCAGTATGTCTGGCTAGGAGAAACTGTGCCAGCACAGAAAACATCTCCCATCGTGTTCTAGAAGTTGCAGAGATGTCTGCCAAGTGTTTGGCAGGAAGAAAAGTTGTCCACAACAGCTTCCAATCGAATGTTCATGTGATTGGAAAAGTAAGGAGAGTGCAAAAGTACTGTTTTCTATCAGTTGGCAAGGTGCGCACACAATCCCAGTGTTGTACAGCTTGCTTCTTCACCTTCCCGAAGCTGCCGCTCTCCCCGGATCCCGGAGTCGAAGAAGCGGCTTCTTCGCGCTAGGACGATTGTGCCGCTCACAGTGCTCTCCTTACTGCGGCTTCTGCCCAAAGACGCCCGGGAGCGGCTCTTAGCTCTGAAGAGCATCCTACCTTCGTCTTTAGCGTCTCTTCTCATCTACATCTCAGCAAAAAGCTTTTCCACTACATCTGGCAAGGAGTAACTGTGCCAGCACAGAAAACATCTCCCATCGTGTTCTAGAAGTTGCAGAGATGTCTGCCAAGTGTTTGGCAGGAAGAAAAGAAAAGTTGTCCACAACAGCTTCCAATCGAATGTTCATGTGATTGGAAAAGTAAGGAGAGTGCAAAAGTACTGTTTTCTATCAGTTGGCAAGCTGCGCACACAATCCCAGTGTTGTAGAGCTTGCTTCTTCACCTTCCCGAAGCTGCCACTCTCTCCGGCTCCCGGAGCCGAAGAAGCGGCTTCTTCGCGCAAGGACGATTGTGCCGCTCACAGTGCTCTCCTTAGCGCGGCTTCTGCCCAAAGACGCCGGGGAGTGGCTCTTAGATCCGGAGAGCATCCTACCTTCGTCTTTAGCCTCTTGTGTAGTCTACAACTTAGCAAAACGTTTTCCAACTATGTCTGGCAAGGAAAAACTGTGCCAGAAGAGAAAACATCTCCCATCGTGTTCTAGAAGTTGCAGAGATGTCTGCCAAGTGTTTGGCAGGAAGAAAAGAAAAGTTGTCCAAAACAGCTTCCAATCGAATGTTCATGTGATTGGAAAAGTCACGAGAGTGCAAAAGTACTGTTTTGTATCAGTTGGCAAGGTGCGCACACAATCCCAGTGTTGTACAGCTTGCTTCTTCACCTTCACGAAGCTGCCGCTCTCTCCGGCTCCCGGAGCCGAAGAAGCGGCTTCTTCGCGCAAAGACGATTGTGCCGCTCACAGTGCTCTCCTTACTGCGGCTTCTGCCCAAAGACGCACGGGAGCGGCTCTTAGCTCCGGAGAGCATCCTAGCTTCGTCTTTAGCGTCTCTTCTCATCTACATCTCAGCAAAAAGCTTTTCCACTACATCTGGCAAGGAGTAACTGTGCCAGCACAGAAAACATCTCCCATCGTGTTCTAGAAGTTGCAGAGATGTCTGCCAAGTGTTTGGCAGGAAGAAAAGAAAAGTTGTCCAAAACAGCTTCCAATCGAATGTTCATGTGATTGGAAAAGTCAGGAGAGTGCAAAAGTACTGTTTTCTATCAGTTGGCAAGCTGCGCACACAATCCCAGTGTTGTACAGCTTGCTTCTTCACCTTCCCGAAGCTGCCACTCTCTCCGGCTCCCGGAGCCGAAGAAGCGGCTTCTTCGCGCAAGGACGATTGTGCCGCTCACAGTGCTCTCCTTAGCGCGGCTTCTGCCCAAATACGCCGGGGAGTGGCTCTTAGCTCCGGAGAGCATCCTACCTTCGTCTTTAGCGTCTTTTGTAGTCTACGTCTTAGCAAAACGCTTTGCCAGTATGTCTGGCTAGGAGAAACTGTGCCAGCACAGAAAACATCTCCCATCGTGTTCTAGAAGTTGCAGAGATGTCTGCCAAGTGTTTGGCAGGAAGAAAAGTTGTCCACAACAGCTTCCAATCGAATGTTCATGTGATTGGAAAAGTAAGGAGAGTGCAAAAGTACTGTTTTCTATCAGTTGGCAAGGTGCGCACACAATCCCAGTGTTGTACAGCTTGCTTCTTCACCTTCCCGAAGCTGCCGCTCTCCCCGGATCCCGGAGTCGAAGAAGCGGCTTCTTCGCGCAAAGACGATTGTGCCGCTCACAGTGCTCTCCTTACTGCGGCTTCTGCCCAAAGACGCCCGGGAGCGGCTCTTAGCTCTTAAGAGCATCCTACCTTCGTCTTTAGCGTCTCTTCTAATCTACATCTCAGCAAAAAGCTTTTCCACAACATCTGGCAAGGAGAAACTGTGCCAGAAGAGAGAACATCTCCCATCGTGTTCTAGAAGTTGCAGAGATATCTGTCAAGTGTTTGGCAGGAAGAAAAGAAAAGTTGTCCAAAACAGCTTCCAATCGAATGTTCATGTGATTGGAAAAGTCAGGAGAGTGCAAAAGTACTGTTTTCTATCAGTTGGCAAGGTGCGCACACAATCCCAGTGTTGTACAGCTTGCTTCTTCACCTTCCCGAAGCTGCCGCTCTCCCCGGATCTCGGAGTCGAAGAAGCGGCTTCTTCGCGCAAAGACGATTGTGCCGCTCACAGTGCTCTCCTTACTGCGGCTTCTGCCCAAAGACGCACGGGAGCGGCTCTTAGCTCCGGAGAGCATCCTACCTTCGTCTTTAGCGTGTTTTGTAATCTACATCTTAGCAAAACGCTTTCCCAGTATGACTGACTAGGAGAAACTGTGCCAGCACAGAAAACATCTCCCATCGTGTTCTAGAAGTTGCAGAGATGTCTGCCAAGTGTTTGGCAGGAAGAAAAGAAAAGTTGTCCAAAACAGCTTCCAATCGAATGTTCATGTGATTGGAAAAGTCAGGAGAGTGCAAAAGTACTGTTTTCTATCAGTTGGCAAGCTGCGCACACAATCCCAGTGTTGTACAGCTTACTTCTTCACCTTCCCGAAGCTGCCGGTCTCCCCGGCTCCCGAAGTCGAAGAAGCGGCTTCTTCACGCAAAGACGATTGTGCCGCTCACAGTGCTCTCCTTACTGCGGCTTCTGCCCAAAGACGCACGGGAGCGGCTCTTAGCTCCGGAGAGCATCCTACCTTCGTCTTTTGCGTCTCTTCTCATCTACATCTCAGCAAAAAGCTTTTCCACTACATCTGGCAAGGAGTAACTGTGCCAGCACAGAAAACATCTCCCATCGTGTTCTAGAAGTTGCAGAGATTTCTGCCAAGTGTTTGGCAGGAAGAAAAGAAAAGTTGTCCAAAACAGCTTCCAATCGAATGTTCATGTGATTGGAAAAGTCAGGAGAGTGCAAAAGTACTGTTTTCTATCAGTTGGCAAGCTGCGCACACAATCCCAGTGTTGTAGAGCTTGCTTCTTCACCTTCCCGAAGCTGCCACTCTCTCCGGCTCCCGGAGCCGAAGAAGCGGCTTCTTCGCGCAAGGACGATTGTGCCGCTCACAGTGCTCTCCTTACTGCGGCTTCTGCCCAAAGACGCACGGGAGCGGCTCTTAGCTCCGGAGAGCATCCTAGCTTCGTCTTTAGCGTCTCTTCTCATCTACATCTCAGCAAAAAGCTTTTCCACTACATCTGGCAAGGAGAAACTGTGCCAGCACAGAAAACATCTCCCATCGTGTTCTAGAAGTTGCAGAGATGTCTGCCAAGTGTTTGGCAGGAAGAAAAGAAAAGTTGTCCAAAACAGCTTCCAATCGAATGTTCATGTGATTGGAAAAGTCAGGAGAGTGCAAAAGTACTGTTTTCTATCAGTTGGCAAGCTGCGCACACAATCCCAGTGTTGTACAGCTTGCTTCTTCACCTTCCCGAAGCTGCCACTCTCTCCGGCTCCCGGAGGCGAAGAAGCGGCTTCTTCGCGCAAGGACGATTGTGCCGCTCACAGTGCTCTCCTTAGCGCGGCTTCTGCCCAAAGACGCCGGGGAGTGGCTCTTAGCTCCGGAGAGCATCCTACCTTCGTCTTTAGCGTCTTTTGTAGTCTACGTCTTAGCAAAACGCTTTGCCAGTATGTCTGGCTAGGAGAAACTGTGCCAGCACAGAAAACATCTCTCATCGTGTTCTAGAAGTTGCAGAGATGTCTGCCAAGTGTTTGGCAGGAAGAAAAGTTGTCCACAACAGCTTCCAATCGAATGTTCATGTGATTGGAAAAGTAAGGAGAGTGCAAAAGTACTGTTTTCTATCAGTTGGCAAGGTGCGCACACAATCCCAGTGTTGTACAGCTTGCTTCTTCACCTTCCCGAAGCTGCCGCTCTCCCCGGATCCCGGAGTCGAAGAAGCGGCTTCTTCGCGCAAGGACGATTGTGCCGCTCACAGTGCTCTCCTTACTGCGGCTTCTGCCCAAAGATGCCCGGGAGCGGCTCTTAGCTCTTAAGAGCATCCTACCTTCGTCTTTAGCGTCTCTTCTAATCTACATCTCAGCAAAAAGCTTTTCCACAACATCTGGCAAGGAGAAACTGTGCCAGCACAAAAAATATCTCCCATCGTGTTCTAGAATTTGCAGAGATGTCTGCCAAGTGTTTGGCAGGAAGAAAAGAAAAGTTGTCCAAAACAGCTTCCAATCGAATGTTCATGTGATTGGAAAAGTCAGGAGAGTGCAAAAGTACTGTTTTCTATCAGTTGGCAAGGTGCGCACACAATCCCAGTGTTGTACAGCTTGCTTCTTCACCTTCCCGAAGCTGCCGCTCTCTCCGGATCCCGGAGCCGAAGAAGCGGCTTCTTCGCGCAAAGACGATTGTGCCGCTCACAGTGCTCTCCTTAGCGCGGCTTCTGCCCAAAGACGCCCAGGAGCGGCTCTTAGCTCCGGAGAGCATCCTACCTTCGTCTTTAACGTCTTTTGTAGTCTACATCTTAGCAAAACGCTTTCCCACTATGTCTGGCTAGGAAAAACTGTGCCAGCACAGAAAACATCTCCCATCGTGTTCTAGACGTTGCAGAGATGTCTGCCAAGAGTTTGGCAGGAAGAAAAGAAAAGTTGTCCAAAACAGCTTCCAATCGAATGTTCATGTGATTGGAAAAGTCAGGAGAGTGCAAAAGTACTGTTTTCTATCAGTTGGCAAGCTGCGCACACAATCCCAGTGTTGTACAGCTTACTTCTTCACCTTCCCGAAGCTGCCGGTCTCCGCGGCTCCCGGAGCCGAAGAAGCGGCTTCTTCACGCAAAGACGATTGTGCCGCTCACAGTGCTCTCATTACTGCGGCTTCTGCCCAAAGAGGCACAGGAGCGGCTCTTAGCTCCGGAGAGCATCCTACCTTCGTCTTTTGCGTCTCTTCTCATCTACATCTCAGCAAAAAGCTTTTCCACTACATCTGGCAAGGAGTAACTTTGCCAGCACAGAAAACATCTCCCATCGTGTTCTAGAAGTTGCAGAGATGTCTGCCAAGTGTTTGGCAGGAAGAAAAGAAAAGTTGTCCAAAACAGCTTCCAATCGAATGTTCATGTGATTGGAAAAGTCAGGAGAGTGCAAAAGTACTGTTTTCTATCAGTTGGCAAGCTGCGCACACAATCCCAGTGTTGTACAGCTTGCTTCTTCACCTTCCCGAAGCTGCCACTCTCTCTGGCTCCCGGAGCCGAAGAAGCGGCTTCTTCGCTCAAGGACGATTGTGCCGCTCACAGTGCTCTCCTTAGCGCTGCTTCTGCCCAAAGACGCCGGGGAGTGGCTCTTAGCTCCGGAGAGCATCCTACCTTCGTCTTTAGCGTCTTTTGTAGTCTACGTCTTAGCAAAACGCTTTGCCAGTATGTCTGGCTAGGAGAAACTGTGCCAGCACAGAAAACATCTCCCATCGTGTTCTAGAAGTTGCAGAGATGTCTGCCAAGTGTTTGGCAGGAAGAAAAGTTGTCCACAACAGCTTCCAATCGAATGTTCATGTGATTGGAAAAGTAAGGAGAGTGCAAAAGTACTGTTTTCTATCAGTTGGCAAGGTGCGCACACAATCCCAGTGTTGTACAGCTTGCTTCTTCACCTTCCCGAAGCTGCCGCTCTCCCCGGATCCCGGAGTCGAAGAAGCGGCTTCTTCGCGCAAGGACGATTGTGCCGCTCACAGTGCTCTCCTTACTGCGGCTTCTGCCCAAAGACGCCCGGGAGCGGCTCTTAGCTCTGAAGAGCATCCTACCTTCGTCTTTAGCGTCTCTTCTAATCTACATCTCAGCAAAAAGCTTTTCCACAACATCTGGCAAGGAGAAACTGTGCCAGCACAAAAAATATCTCCCATCGTGTTCTAGAAGTTGCAGAGATGTCTGTCAAGTGTTTGGCAGGAAGAAAAGAAAAGTTGTCCAAAACAGCTTCCAATCGAATGTTCATGTGATTGGAAAAGTCAGGAGAGTGCAAAAGTACTGTTTTCTATCAGTTGGCAAGGTGCGCACACAATCCCAGTGTTGTCCAGCTTGCTTCTTCACCTTCCCGAAGCTGCCGCTCTCTCCGGATCCCGGAGCCGAAGAAGCGGCTTCTTCGCGCAAAGACGATTGTGCCGATCACAGTGCTCTCCTTAGCGCGGCTTCTGCCCAAAGACGCACGGGAGCGGCTCTTAGCTCCGGAGAGCATCCTACCTTCGTCTTTTGCGTCTCTTCTCATATACATCTCAGCAAAAAGCTTTTCCACTACATCTGGCAAGGAGTAACTTTGCCAGCACAGAAAACATCTCCCATCGTGTTCTAGAAGTTGCAGAGATGTCTGCCAAGTGTTTGGCAGGAAGAAAAGAAAAGTTGTCCAAAACAGCTTCCAATCGAATGTTCATGTGATTGGAAAAGTCAGGAGAGTGCAAAAGTACTGTTTTCTATAAGTTGGCAAGCTGCGCACACGATCCCAGTGTTGTACAGCTTACTTCTTCACCTTCCCGAAGCTGCCGGTCTCCCCGGCTCCCGGAGTCGAAGAAGCGGCTTCTTCACGCAAAGACGATTGTGCCGCTCACAGTGCTCTCCTTACTGCGGCTTCTGCCCAAAGACGCACGGGAGCGGCTCTTAGCTCCGGAGAGCATCCTACCTTCGTCTTTTGCGTCTCTTCTCATCTACATCTCAGCAAAAAGCTTTTCCACTACATCTGGCAAGGAGAAACTGTGCCACCACAAAAAAAATCTCCCATCGTGTTCTAGAAGTCTCAGAGATGTCTGCCAAGGTTTTGGCAGGAAGAAAAGAAAAGTTGTCCAAAACAGCTTCCAATCGAATGTTCATGTGATTGGAAAAGTCAGGAGAGTGCAAAAGTACTGTTTTCTATCAGTTGGCAAGCTGCGCACACAATCCCAGTGTTGTACAGCTTGCTTCTTCACCTTCCCGAAGCTGCCGCTCTCCCCGGCTCCCGGAGCCGAAGAAGCGGATTCTTCGCGCAAAGACGATTGTGCCGCTCACAGTGCTCTCCTTACTGCGGCTTCTGCCCAAAGACGCACGGGAGCGGCTCTTAGCTCCGGAGAGCATCCTACCTTCGTCTTTAGCGTCTCTTCTCATCTACATCTCAGCAAAAATCTTTTCCACTACATCTGGCAAGGAGTAACTGTGCCAGCACAGAAAACATCTCCCATCGTGTTCTAGAAGTTGCAGAGATGTCTGCCAAGTGTTTGGCAGGAAGAAAAGAAAAGTTGTCCAAAACAGCTTCCAATCGAATGTTCATGTGATTGGAAAAGTCAGGAGAGTGCAAAAGTACTGTTTTCTATCAGTTGGCAAGGTGCGCACACAATCCCAGTGTTGTACAGCTTGCTTCTTCACCTTCCCGAAGCTGCCACTCTCTCCGGCTCCCTGAGCCGAAGAAGCGGCTTCTTCGCGCAAGGACGATTGTGCCGCTCACAGTGCTCTCCTTAGCGCGGCTTCTGCCCAAAGACGCCGGGGAGTGGCTCTTAGCTCCGGAGAGCATCCTACCTTCGTCTTTAGCGTCTTTTGTAGTCTACATCTTTGCAAAAAGCTTTTCCACTACATCTGGAAAGGAGAAACTGTGCCAGCACAGAAAACATCTCCCATCGTGTTCTAGAAGTTGCAGAGATATCTGCCATGTGTTTGGCAGGAAGAAAAGAAAAGTTGTCCAAAACAGCTTCCAATCGAATGTTCATGTGATTGGAAAAGTCAGGAGAGTGCAAAAGTACTGTTTTCTATCAGTTGGCAAGGTGCGCACACAATCCCAGTGTTGTACAGCTTGCTTCTTCACCTTCCCGAAGCTGCCACTCTCTCCGGCTCCCTGAGCTGAAGAAGCGGCTTCTTCGCGCAAGGACGATTGTGCCGCTCACAGTGCTCTCCTTAGCGCGGCTTCTGCCCAAAGACGCCCGGGAGCGGCTCTTAGCTCCGGAGAGCATCCTACCTTCGTCTTTAGCGTCTTTTGTAGTCTACATCTTAGCAAAACGCTTTCCTACTATGTCTGGCAAGGAAAAACTGAGCCAGCACAGAAAACATCTCCCATCGTGTTCTAGACGTTGCAGAGATGTCTGACAAGTGTTTGGCAGGAAGAAAAGAAAAGTTGTCCAAAACAGCTTCCAATCGAATGTTCATGTGATTGGAAAAGTCAGGAGAGTGCAAAAGTACTGTTTTCTATCAGTTGGCAAGCTGCGCACACAATCCCAGTGTTGTACAGCTTACTTCTTCACCTTCCCGAAGCTGCCGGTCTTCCCGGCTCCCGAAGTCGAAGAAGCGGCTTCTCCACGCAAAGACGATTGTGCCGCTCACAGTGCTCTCCTTAGCGCGGCTTCCGCCGAAAGACGCCCGGGAGAGGCTCTTAGCAATGGAGAGCATCCTACCTTCGTCTTTTGCGTGTCTTCTCATCTACATCACAGCAAAAAGCTTTTCCACTACATCTGGCAAGGAAAAACTGTGCCAGCACAGAAAACATCTCCCATCGTGTTCTAGAAGTCTCAGAGATGTCTGCCAAGTGTTTGGCAGGAAGAAAAGAAAAGTTGTCCAAAACAGCTTCCAATCGAATGTTCATGTGATTGGAAAAGTCAGGAGAGTGCAAAAGTACTGTTTTCTATCAGTTGGCAAGGTGCGCACACAATCCCAGTGTTGTACAGCTTGCTTCTTCACCTTCCCGAAGCTGCCGCTCTCTCCGGATCCCGGAGCCGAAGAAGCGGCTTCTTCGCGCAAAGACGATTGTGCCGCTCACAGTGCTCTCCTTAGCGCGGCTTCTGCCCAAAGACGCCCGGAACGGCTCTTAGCTCCGGAGAGCATCCTACTTTCGTCTTTAGCGTCTTTTGTAGTCTACATCTTAGCAAAACGCTTTCCCACTATGTCTGGCAAGGAAAAACTTTGCCAGCACAGAAAACATCTCCCATCGTGTTCTAGACGTTGCAGAGATGTCTGCCAAGTGTTTGGCAGGAAGAAAAGAAAAGTTGTCCAAAACAGCTTCCAATCGAATGTTCATGTGATTGGAAAAGTCAGGAGAGTGCAAAAGTACTGTTTTCTATGGGTTGGCAAGCTGCGCACACGATCCCAGTGTTGTACAGCTTACTTCTTCACCTTCCCGATGCTGCCGGTCTCCCCGGCTCCCGGAGTCGAAGAAGCGGCTTCTTCACGCAAAGACGATTGTGCCGGTCACAGTGCTCTCCTTACTGCGGCTTCTGCCCAAAGACGCACGGGAGCGGCTCTTAGCTCCGGAGAGCATCCTACCTTCGTCTTTTGCGTCTCTTCTCATCCACATCTCAGCAAAAAGCTTTTCCACTCCATCTGGCAAGGAGAAACTGTGCCACCACAAAAAAAATCTCCCATCGTGTTCTAGAAGTCTCAGAGATGTCTGCCAAGTGTTTGGCAGGAAGAAAAGAAAAGTTGTCCAAAACAGCTTCCAATCGAATGTTCATGTGATTGGAAAAGTCAGGAGAGTGCAAAAGTACTGTTTTGTATCAGTTGGCAAGGTGCGCACACAATCCCAGTGTTGTACAGCTTGCTTCTTCACCTTCCCGAAGCTGCCGCTCTCCCCGGCTCCCGGAGCCGAAGAAGCGGATTCTTCGCGCAAAGACGATTGTGCCGCTCACAGTGCTCTCCTTACTGCGGCTTCTGCCCAAAGACGCACGGGAGCGGCTCTTAGCTCTGGAGAGCATCCTACCTTCGTCTTTAGCGTCTCTTCTCATCTACATCTCAGCAAAAAGCTTTTCCACTACATCTGGCAAGGAGTAACTGTGCCAGCACAGAAAACATCTCCCATCGTGTTCTAGAAGTTGCAGAGATGTCTGCCAAGTGTTTGGCAGGAAGAAGAGAAAAGTTGTCCAAAACAGCTTCCAATCGAATGTTCATGTGATTGGAAAAGTCAGGAGAGTGCAAAAGTACTGTTTTCTATCAGTTGGCAAGGTGCGCACACAATCCCAGTGTTGTACAGCTTGCTTCTTCACCTTCCCGAAGCTGCCACTCTCTCCGGCTCCCTGAGCCGAAGAAGCGGCTTCTTCGCGCAAGGACGATTGTGCCGCTCACAGTGCTCTCCTTAGCGCGGCTTCTGCCCAAAGACGCCGGGGAGTGGCTCTTAGCTCCGGAGAGCATCCTACCTTCGTCTTTAGCGTCTTTTGTAGACTACATCTTTGCAAAAAGCTTTTCCACTACATCTGGCAAGGAGAAACTGTGCCAGCACAGAAAACATCTCCCATCGTGTTCTAGAAGTTGCAGAGATGTCTGCCAAGTGTTTGGCAGGAAGAAAAGAAAAGTTGTCCAAAACAGCTTCCAATCGAATGTTCATGTGATTGGAAAAGTCAGGAGAGTGCAAAAGTACTGTTTTCTATCAGTTGGCAAGGTGCGCACACAATCCCAGTGTTGTACAGCTTGCTTCTTCACCTTCCCGAAGCTGCCGCTCTCCCCGGCTCCCGGAGCCGAAGAAGCGGATTCTTCGCGCAAAGACGATTGTGCCGCTCACAGTGCTCTCCTTACTGCGGCTTCTGCCCAAAGACGCACGGGAGCGGCTCTTAGCTCCGGAGAGCATCCTACCTTCGTCTTTAGCGTCTCTTCTCATCTACATCTCAGCAAAAAGCTTTTCCACTACATCTGGCAAGGAGTAACTGTGCCAGCACAGAAAACATCTCCCATCGTGTTCTAGAAGTTGCAGAGATGTCTGCCAAGTGTTTGGCAGGAAGAAGAGAAAAGTTGTCCAAAACAGCTTCCAATCGAATGTTCATGTGATTGGAAAAGTCAGGAGAGTGCAAAAGTACTGTTTTCTATCAGTTGGCAAGGTGCGCACACAATCCCAGTGTTGTACAGCTTGCTTCTTCACCTTCCCGAAGCTGCCACTCTCTCCGGCTCCCTGAGCCGAAGAAGCGGCTTCTTCGCGCAAGGACGATTGTGCCGCTCACAGTGCTCTCCTTAGCGCGGCTTCTGCCCAAAGACGCCGGGGAGTGGCTCTTAGCTCCGGAGAGCATCCTACCTTCGTCTTTAGCGTCTTTTGTAGACTACATCTTTGCAAAAAGCTTTTCCACTACATCTGGCAAGGAGAAACTGTGCCAGCACAGAAAACATCTCCCATCGTGTTCTAGAAGTTGCAGAGATGTCTGCCAAGTGTTTGGCAGGAAGAAAAGAAAAGTTGTCCAAAACAGCTTCCAATCGAATGTTCATGTGATTGGAAAAGTCAGGAGAGTGCAAAAGTACTGTTTTCTATCAGTTGGCAAGCTGCGCACACAATCCCAGTGTTGTACAGCTTACTTCTTCACCTTCCCGAAGCTGCCGGTCTTCCCGGCTCCCGAAGTCGAAGAAGCGGCTTCTTCACGCAAAGACGATTGTGCCGCTCACAGTACTCTCCTTACTGCGGCTTCTGCCCAAAGACGCCCGGGAGCGGCTCTTAGCTCCGGAGAGCATCCTACCTTCGTCTTTTGCGTGACTTCTCATCTACATCTCAGCAAAAAGCTTTTCCACTACATCTGGCAAGGAGAAACTGTGCCAGCACAGAAAACATCTCCCATCGTGTTCTAGAAGTTGCAGAGATGTCTGCCAAGTGTTTGGCAGGAAGATAAGAAAAGTTGTCCACAACAGCTTCCAATCGAATGTTCATGTGATTGGAAAAGTCAGGAGAGTGCAAAAGTACTGTTTTCTATCAGTTGGCAAGCTGCGCACACAATCCCAGTGTTGTACAGCTTGCTTCTTCACCTTCCCGAAGCTGCCGCTCTCTCCGGATGCCGGAGCCGAAGAAGCGGCTTCTTCGCGCAAAGACGATTGTGCCGCTCACAGTGCTCTCCTTAGCGCGGCTTCTGCCCAAAGACGCCCGGGAGCGGCTCTTAGCTCCGGAGAGCATCCTACCTTCGTCTTTAGCGTCTTTTGTAGTCTACATCTTCGCAAAACGCTTTCCCACTATGTCTGGCAAGGAAAAACTGTGCCAGCACAGAAAACATCTCCCATCGTGTTCTAGACGTTGCAGAGATGTCTGCCAAGTGTTTGGCAGGAAGAAAAGAAAAGTTGTCCAAAACAGCTTCCTATCGAATGTTCATGTGATTGGAAAAGTCAGGAGAGTGCAAAAGTACTGTTTTCTATCAGTTGGCAAGCTGCGCACACAATCCCAGTGTTGTACAGCTTGCTTCTTCACCTTCCCGAAGCTGCCACTCTCTCCGGCTCCCTGAGCTGAAGAAGCGGCTTCTTCGCGCAAGGACGATTGTGCCGCTCACAGTGCTCTCCTTAGCGCGGCTTCTGCCCAAAGACGCCCGGGAGCGGCTCTTAGCTCCGGAGAGCATCCTACCTTCGTCTTTAGCGTCTTTTGTAGTCTACATCTTAGCAAAACGCTTTCCTACTCTGTCTGGCAAGGAAAAACTGAGCCAGCACAGAAAACATCTCCCATCGTGTTCTAGACGTTGCAGAGATGTCTGCCAAGTGTTTGGCAGGAAGAAAAGAAAAGTTGTCCAAAACAGCTTCCAATCGAATGTTCATGTGATTGGAAACGTCAGGAGAGTGCAAAAGTACTGTTTTCTATCAGTTGGCAAGCTGCGCACACAATCCCAGTGTTGTACAGCTTACTTCTTCACCTTCCCGAAGCTGCCGGTCTTCCCGGCTCCCGAAGTCGAAGAAGCGGCTTCTCCACGCAAAGACGATTGTGCCGCTCACAGTGCTCTCCTTAGCGCGGCTTCCGCCGAAAGACGCCCGGGAGCGGCTCTTAGCAATGGAGAGCATCCTACCTTCGTCTTTTGCGTGTCTTCTCATCTACATCTCAGCAAAAAGCTTTTCCACTACATCTGGCAAGGAAAAACTGTGCCAGCACAGAAAACATCTCCCATCGTGTTCTAGAAGTTGCAGAGATGTCTGCCAAGTGTTTGGCAGGAAGAAAAGAAAAGTTGTCCAAAACAGCTTCCAATCGAATGTTCATGTGATTGGAAAAGTCAGGAGAGTGCAAAAGTACTGTTTTCTATCAGTTGGCAAGGTGCGCACACAATCCCAGTGTTGTACAGCTTGCTTCTTCACCTTCCCGAAGCTGCCGCTCTCTCCGGATCCCGGAGCCGAAGAAGTGGCTTCTTCGCGCAAAGACGATTGTGCCGCTCACAGTGCTCTCCTTAGCGCGGCTTCTGCCCAAAGACGCCCGGAACGGCTCTTAGCTCCGGAGAGCATCCTACTTTCGTCTTTAGCGTCTTTTGTAGTCTACATCTTAGCAAAACGCTTTCCCACTATGTCTGGCTAGGAAAAACTTTGCCAGCACAGAAAACATCTCCCATCGTGTTCTAGACGTTGCAGAGATGTCTGCCAAGTGTTTGGCAGGAAGAAAAGAAAAGTTGTCCAAAACAGCTTCCAATCGAATGTTCATGTGATTGGAAAAGTCAGGAGAGTGCAAAAGTACTGTTTTCTATAAGTTGGCAAGCTGCGCACACGATCCCAGTGTTGTACAGCTTACTTCTTCACCTTCCCGATGCTGCCGGTCTCCCCGGCTCCCGGAGTCGAAGAAGCGGCTTCTTCACGCAAAGACGATTGTGCCGGTCACAGTGCTCTCCTTACTGCGGCTTCTGCCCAAAGACGCACGGGAGCGGCTCTTAGCTCCGGAGAGCATCCTACCTTCGTCTTTTGCGTCTCTTCTCATCTACATCTCAGCAAAAAGCTTTTCCACTACATCTGGCAAGGAGAAACTGTGCCACCACAAAAAAAATCTCCCATCGTGTTCTAGAAGTCTCAGAGATGTCTGCCAAGTGTTTGGCAGGAAGAAAAGAAAAGTTGTCCAAAACAGCTTCCAATCGAATGTTCATGTGATTGGAAAAGTCAGGAGAGTGCAAAAGTACTGTTTTCTATCAGTTGGCAAGGTGCGCACACAATCCCAGTGTTGTACAGCTTGCTTCTTCACCTTCCCGAAGCTGCCGCTCTCCCCGGCTCCCGGAGCCGAAGAAGCGGATTCTTCGCGCAAAGACGATTGTGCCGCTCACAGTGCTCTCCTTACTGCGGCTTCTGCCCAAAGACGCACGGGAGCGGCTCTTAGCTCCGGAGAGCATCCTACCTTCGTCTTTAGCGTCTCTTCTCATCTACATCTCAGCAAAAAGCTTTTCCACTACATCTGGCAAGGAGTAACTGTGCCAGCACAGAAAACATCTCCCATCATGTTCTAGAAGTTGCAGAGATGTCTGCCAAGTGTTTGGCAGGAAGAAGAGAAAAGTTGTCCAAAACAGCTTCCAATCGAATGTTCATGTGATTGGAAAAGTCAGGAGAGTGCAAAAGTACTGTTTTCTATCAGTTGGCAAGGTGCGCACACAATCCCAGTGTTGTACAGCTTGCTTCTTCACCTTCCCGAAGCTGCCACTCTCTCCGGCTCCCTGAGCCGAAGAAGCGGCTTCTTCGCGCAAGGACGATTGTGCCGCTCACAGTGCTCTCCTTAGCGCGGCTTCTGCCCAAAGACGCCGGGGAGTGGCTCTTAGCTCCGGAGAGCATCCTACCTTCGTCTTTAGCGTCTTTTGTAGACTACATCTTTGCAAAAAGCTTTTCCACTACATCTGGCAAGGAGAAACTGTGCCAGCACAGAAAACATCTCCCATCGTGTTCTAGAAGTTGCAGAGATGTCTGCCAAGTGTTTGGCAGGAAGAAAAGAAAAGTTGTCCAAAACAGCTTCCAATCGAATTTTCATGTGATTGGAAAAGTCAGGAGAGTGCAAAAGTACTGTTTTCTATCAGTTGGCAAGCTGCGCACACAATCCCAGTGTTGTACAGCTTACTTCTTCACCTTCCCGAAGCTGCCGGTCTTCCCGGCTCCCGAAGTCGAAAAAGCGGCTTCTTCACGCAAAGACGATTGTGCCGCTCACAGTGCTCTCCTTAGCGCGGCTTCTGCCCAAAGACGCCCGGGAGCGGCTCTTAGCAATGGAGAGCATCCTACCTTCGTCTTTTGCGTGTCTTCTCATCTACATCTCAGCAAAAAGCTTTTCCACTACATCTGGCAAGGAAAAACTGTGCCAGCACAGAAAACATCTCCCATCGTGTTCTAGAAGTTGCAGAGATGTCTGCCAAGTGTTTGGCAGGAAGAAAAGAAAAGTTGTCCAAAACAGCTTCCAATCGAATGTTCATGTGATTGGAAAAGTCAGGAGAGTGCAAAAGTACTGTTTTCTATCAGTTGGCAAGCTGCGCACACAATCCCAGTGTTGTAGAGGTTGCTTCTTCACCTTCCCGAAGCTGCCGCTCTCCCCGGATCCCGGAGTCGAAGAAGCGGCTTCTTTGCGCAAAGACCATTGTGCCGCTCACAGTGCTCTCCTTACTGCGGCTTCTGCCCAAAGACGCCCGGGAGCGGCTCTTAGCTCTGAAGAGCATCCTACCTTCGTCTTTAGCACCTCTTCTAATCTACATCTCAGCAAAAAGCTTTTCTACAACATCTGGCAAGGAGAAACTGTGCCAGCACAAAAAATATCTCCCATCGTGTTCTAGAAGTTGCAGAGATGTCTGCCAAGTGTTTGGCAGGAAGAAAAGAAAAGTTGTCCAAAACAGCTTCCAAACGAATGTTCATGTGATTGGAAAAGTCAGGAGAGTGCAAAAGTACTGTTTTCTATCAGTTGGCAAGGTGCGCACACAATCCCAGTGTTGTACAGCTTGCTTCTTCACCTTCCCGAAGCTGCCGCTCTCTCCGGATCCCGGAGCCGAAGAAGCGGCTTCTTCGCGCAAAGACGATTGTGCCGCTCACAGTGCTCTCCTTAGCGCGGCTTCTGCCCGAAGACGCCCGGGAGCGGCTCTTAGCTCCGGAGAGCATCCTACCTTCGTCTTTAGCGTCTTTTGTAGTCCACATCTTAGCAAAACGCTTTCCCACCATGTCTGGCAAGGAAAAACTGTGCCAGCACAGAAAACATCTCCCATCGTGTTCTAGACGTTGCACAGATGTCTGCCAAGTGTTTGGCAGGAAGAAAAGAAAAGTTGTCCAAAACAGCTTCCAATCGAATGTTCATGTGATTGGAAAAGTCAGGAGAGTGCAAAAGTACTGTTTTCTATCAGTTGGCAAGCTGCGCACACAATCCCAGTGTTGTACAGCTTACTTCTTCACCTTCCCGAAGCTGCCGGTCTTCCCGGCTCCCGAAGTCGAAGAAGCGGCTTCTTCACGCAAAGACGATTGTGCCGCTCACAGTACTCTCCTTACTGCGGCTTCTGCCCAAAGACGCCCGGGAGCGGCTCTTAGCTCCGGAGAGCATCCTACCTTCGTCTTTTGCGTGACTTCTCATCTACATCTCAGCAAAAAGCTTTTCCACTACATCTGGCAAGGAGAAACTGTGCCAGCACAGAAAACATCTCCCATCGTGTTCTAGAAGTTGCAGAGATGTCTGCCAAGTGTTTGGCAGGAAGATAAGAAAAGTTGTCCACAAAAGCTTCCAATCGAATGTTCATGTGATTGGAAAAGTCAGGAGAGTGCAAAAGTACTGTTTTGAATCAGTTGGCAAGGTGCGCACACAATCCCAGTGTTGTACAGCTTGCTTCTTCACCTTCCCGAAGCTGCCGCTCTCTCCGGATCCCGGAGCCGAAGAAGTGGCTTCTTCGCGCAAAGACGATTGTGCCGCTCACAGTGCTCTCCTTAGCGCGGCTTCTGCCCAAAGACGCCCGGGAGCGGCCCTTAGCTCCGGAGAGCATCCTACCTTCGTCTTTAGCGTCTTTTGTAGACTACATCTTTGCAAAAAGCTTTTCCACTACATCTGGCAAGGAGAAACTGTGCCAGCACAGAAAACATCTCCCATCGTGTTCTAGAAGTTGCAGAGATGTCTGCCAAGTGTTTGGCAGGAAGAAAAGAAAAGTTGTCCAAAACAGCTTCCAATCGAATTTTCATGTGATTGGAAAAGTCAGGAGAGTGCAAAAGTACTGTTTTCTATCAGTTGGCAAGCTGCGCACACAATCCCAGTGTTGTACAGCTTACTTCTTCACCTTCCCGAAGCTGCCGGTCTTCCCGGCTCCCGAAGTCGAAAAAGCGGCTTCTTCACGCAAAGACGATTGTGCCGCTCACAGTGCTCTCCTTAGCGCGGCTTCTGCCCAAAGACGCCCGGGAGCGGCTCTTAGCAATGGAGAGCATCCTACCTTCGTCTTTTGCGTGTCTTCTCATCTACATCTCAGCAAAAAGCTTTTCCACTACATCTGGCAAGGAAAAACTGTGCCAGCACAGAAAACATCTCCCATCGTGTTCTAGAAGTTGCAGAGATGTCTGCCAAGTGTTTGGCAGGAAGAAAAGAAAAGTTGTCCAAAACAGCTTCCAATCGAATGTTCATGTGATTGGAAAAGTCAGGAGAGTGCAAAAGTACTGTTTTCTATCAGTTGGCAAGCTGCGCACACAATCCCAGTGTTGTAGAGGTTGCTTCTTCACCTTCCCGAAGCTGCCGCTCTCCCCGGATCCCGGAGTCGAAGAAGCGGCTTCTTTGCGCAAAGACCATTGTGCCGCTCACAGTGCTCTCCTTACTGCGGCTTCTGCCCAAAGACGCCCGGGAGCGGCTCTTAGCTCTGAAGAGCATCCTACCTTCGTCTTTAGCGCCTCTTCTAATCTACATCTCAGCAAAAAGCTTTTCTACAACATCTGGCAAGGAGAAACTGTGCCAGCACAAAAAATATCTCCCATCGTGTTCTAGAAGTTGCAGAGATGTCTGCCAAGTGTTTGGCAGGAAGAAAAGAAAAGTTGTCCAAAACAGCTTCCAAACGAATGTTCATGTGATTGGAAAAGTCAGGAGAGTGCAAAAGTACTGTTTTCTATCAGTTGGCAAGGTGCGCACACAATCCCAGTGTTGTACAGCTTGCTTCTTCACCTTCCCGAAGCTGCCGCTCTCTCCGGATCCCGGAGCCGAAGAAGCGGCTTCTTCGCGCAAAGACGATTGTGCCGCTCACAGTGCTCTCCTTAGCGCGGCTTCTGCCCGAAGACGCCCGGGAGCGGCTCTTAGCTCCGGAGAGCATCCTACCTTCGTCTTTAGCGTCTTTTGTAGTCCACATCTTAGCAAAACGCTTTCCCACCATGTCTGGCAAGGAAAAACTGTGCCAGCACAGAAAACATCTCCCATCGTGTTCTAGACGTTGCACAGATGTCTGCCAAGTGTTTGGCAGGAAGAAAAGAAAAGTTGTCCAAAACAGCTTCCAATCGAATGTTCATGTGATTGGAAAAGTCAGGAGAGTGCAAAAGTACTGTTTTCTATCAGTTGGCAAGCTGCGCACACAATCCCAGTGTTGTACAGCTTACTTCTTCACCTTCCCGAAGCTGCCGGTCTTCCCGGCTCCCGAAGTCGAAGAAGCGGCTTCTTCACGCAAAGACGATTGTGCCGCTCACAGTACTCTCCTTACTGCGGCTTCTGCCCAAAGACGCCCGGGAGCGGCTCTTAGCTCCGGAGAGCATCCTACCTTCGTCTTTTGCGTGACTTCTCATCTACATCTCAGCAAAAAGCTTTTCCACTACATCTGGCAAGGAGAAACTGTGCCAGCACAGAAAACATCTCCCATCGTGTTCTAGAAGTTGCAGAGATGTCTGCCAAGTGTTTGGCAGGAAGATAAGAAAAGTTGTCCACAAAAGCTTCCAATCGAATGTTCATGTGATTGGAAAAGTCAGGAGAGTGCAAAAGTACTGTTTTGAATCAGTTGGCAAGGTGCGCACACAATCCCAGTGTTGTACAGCTTGCTTCTTCACCTTCCCGAAGCTGCCGCTCTCTCCGGATCCCGGAGCCGAAGAAGTGGCTTCTTCGCGCAAAGACGATTGTGCCGCTCACAGTGCTCTCCTTAGCGCGGCTTCTGCCCAAAGACGCCCGGGAGCGGCCCTTAGCTCCGGAGAGCATCCTACCTTCGTCTTTAGCGTCTTTTGTAGTCTACATCTTCGCAAAACGCTTTCCCACTATGTCTGGCAAGGAAAAACTGTGCCAGCACAGAAAACATCTCCCATCGTGTTCTAGACGTTGCAGAGATGTCTGCCAAGTGTTTGGCAGGAAGAAAAGAAAAGTTGTCCAAAACAGCTTCCTATCGAATGTTCATGTGATTGGAAAAGTCAGGAGAGTGCAAAAGTACTGTTTTCTATCAGTTGGCAAGCTGCGCACACAATCCCAGTGTTGTACAGCTTGCTTCTTCACCTTCCCGAAGCTGCCGCTCTCCCCGGCTCCCGGAGCCGAAGAAGCGGCTTCTTCGCGCAAAGACGATTGTGCCACTCACAGTGCTCTCCTTACTGCGACTTCTGCCCAAAGACGCACGGGAGCGGCTCTTAGCTCCGGAGAGCATCCTACCTTCGTCTTTTGCGTCTCTTCTCATCTACATCTCAGCAAAAAGCTTTTCCACTACATCTGGCAAGGAGTAACTGTGCCAGCACAGAAAACATCTCCCATCGTGTTCTAGAGGTTGCAGAGATGTCTGCCAAGTTTTTGGCAGGAAGAAAAGAAAAGTTGTCCAAAACAGCTTCCAATCGAATGTTCATGTGATTGGAAAAGTCAGGAGAGTGCAAAAGTACTGTTTTCTATCAGTTGGCAAGCTGCGCACACAATCCCAGTGTTGTACAGCTTGCTTCTTCACCTTCCCGAAGCTGCCACTCTCTGCGGCTCCCGGAGCCGAAGAAGCGGCTTCTTCGCGCAAGGACGATTGTGCCGCTCACAGTGCTCTCCTTAGCGCGGCTTCTGCCCAAAGACGCCGGGGAGTGGCTCTTAGCTCCGGAGAGCATCCTACCTTCGTCTTTAGCGTCTTTTGTAGCCTACGTCTTAGCAAAATGCTTTGCCAGTATGTCTGGCTAGGAGAAACTGTGCCAGCACAGAAAACATCTCCCATCGTGTTCTAGAAGTTGCAGAGATGTCTGCCAAGTGTTTGGCAGGAAGAAAAGAAAAGTTGTCCAAAACAGCTTCCAATCGAATGTTCATGTGATTGGAAAAGTCAGGAGAGTGCAAAAGTACTGTTTTCTATCAGTTGGCAAGGTGCGCACACAATCCCAGTGTTGTACAGCTTGCTTCTTCACCTTCCCGAAGCTGCCGCTCTCTCCGGATCCCGGAGCCGAAGAAGCGGCTTCTTCGCGCAAAGACGATTGTGCCGCTCACAGTGCTCTCCTTACTGCGGCTTCTGCCCAAAGACGCCCGGGAGCGGCTCTTAGCTCCGGAGAGCATCCTACCTTCGTCTTTAGCGTCTTTTGTAGTCTACATCTTAGCAAAACGCTTTCCCACTATGTCTGGCAAGGAAAAACTGTGCCAGCACAGAAAACATCTCCCATCGTGTTCTAGACGTTGCAGAGATGTCTGCCAAGTGTTTGGCAGGAAGAAAAGAAAAGTTGTCCAAAACAGCTTCCAATCGAATGTTCATATGATTGGAAAAGTCAGGAGAGTGCAAAAGTACTGTTTTCTATCAGTTGGCAAGGTGCGCACACAATCCCAGTGTTGTACAGCTTGCTTCTTCACCTTCCCGAAGCTGCCACTCTCTCCGGCTCACGGAGCCGAAGAAGCGGCTTCTTCGCGCAAGGACGTTTGTGCCGCTCACAGTGCTCTCCTTAGCGCGGCTTCTGCCCAAAGACGCCCGGGAGCGGCTCTTAGCTCCGGTGAGCATCCTACCTTCGTCATTAGCGTCTTTTGTTATCTACGCCTTAGCAAAACGCTTTGCCAGTATGTCTGGCTAGCAGAATCTGTGCCAGCACAGAAAATATCTCCCATCATGTTCTAGAAGTTGCAGAGATGTCTGCCAAGTGTTTGGCAGGAAGAAAAGAAAAGTTGTCCACAACAGCTTCCAATCGAATGTTCATGTGATTGGAAAAGTAAGGAGAGTGCAAAAGTACTGTTTTCTATCAGTTGGCAAGGTGCGCACACAATCCCAGTGTTGTACAGCTTGCTTCTTCACCTTCCCGAAGCTGCCGCTCTCCGCGGCTCCCGGAGCCCAAGAAGCAGGTTCTTCGCGCAAAGACGATTGTGCCGCTCACAGTGCTCTCCTATACTGCGGCTTCTGCCCAAAGACGCCCAGGAGCGGCTCTTAGCTCCGGAGAGCATCCTACCTTCGTCTTTAGCGTCTCTTCTCATCTACATCTCAGCAAAAAGCTTTTCCACTACATCTGGCAAGGAGAAACTGTGCCAGCACAAAAAATATCTCCCATCGTGTTCTAGAAGTTGCAGAGATGTCTGCCAAGTGTTTGGCAGGAAGAAAAGAAAAGTTGTCCAAAACAGCTTCCAATCGAATGTTCATGTGATTGGAAAAGTCAGGAGAGTGCAAAAGTACTGTTTTCTATCAGTTGGCAAGGTGCGCACACAATCCCAGTGTTGTACAGCTTGCTTCTTCACCTTCCCGAAGCTGCCGCTCTCCCCGGATCCCGGAGTCGAGGAAGCGGCTTCTTCGCGCAAAGACGATTGTGCCGCTCACAGTGCTCTCCTTACTGCGGCTTCTGCCCAAAGACGCCCGGGAGCGGCTCTTAGCTCTGAAGAGCATCCTACCTTCGTCTTTAGCGTCTCTTCTAATCTACATCTGAGCAAAAAGCTTTTCCACAACATCTGGCAAGGAGAAACTGTGCCAGCACAAAAAACATCTCCCATCGTGTTCTAGAAGTTGCAGAGATGTCTGCCATGTGTTTGGCAGGAAGAAAAGAAAAGTTGTCCAAAACAGCTTCCAATCAAATGTTCATGTGATTGGAAAAGTCAGGAGAGTGCAAAAGTACTGTTTTCTATCAGTTGGCAAGCTGCGCACACAATCCCAGTGTTGTACAGCTTGCTTCTTCACCTTCCCGAAGCTGCCACGCTCTCCGGCTCACGGAGCCGAAGAAGCGGCTTCTTCGCCCAAGGACAATTGTGCCGCTCACAGTGCTCTCCTTAGCGCGGCTTCTGCCCAAAGACGCCCGGGAGCGGCTCTTAGCTCCGGTGAGCATCCTGCCTGCGTCATTAGCGTCTCTTCTCATCTACATCTCAGCAAAAAGCTTTTACACTACATCTGGCAAGGAGAAACTGTGCCAGCACAGAAAACATCTCCCATCGTGTTCTAGAAGTTGCAGAGATGTCTGCCAAGTGTTTGGCAGGAAGAAAAGAAAAGTTGTCCACAACAGCTTCCAATCGAATGTTCATGTGATTGGAAAAGTCAGGAGAGTGCAAAAGTACTGTTTTCTATCAGTTGGCAAGGTGCGCACGCAATCCCAGTGTTGTACAGCTTGCTTCTTCACCTTCCCGAAGCTGCCGCTCTCCCCGGCTCCCGGAGCCGAAGAAGCGGCTTCTTCGCGCAAAGACGATTGTGCCGCTCACAGTGCTCTCCTTACTGCGGCTTCTGCCCAAAGACGCCCGGGAGCGGCTCTTAGCTCCGGTGAGCATCCTACCTTCGTCTTTAGCGTCTTTTGTAGTCTACATCTTAGCAAAACGCTTTCCCACTATGTCTGGCAAGGAAAAACTGTGCCAGCGCAGAAAACATCTCCCATCGTGTTCTAGACGTTGCAGAGATGTCTGCCAAGTGTTTGGCAGGAAGAAAAGAAAAGTTGTCCACAACAGCTTCCAATCGAATGTTCATGTGATTGGAAAAGTCAGGAGAGTGCAAAAGTACTGTTTTCTATCAGTTGGCAAGCTGCGCACACAATCCCAGTGTTGTACAGCTTGCTTCTTCACCTTCCCGAAGCTGCCGCTCTCCCCGGCTCCCGGAGCCGAAGAAGCGGCTTCTTCGCGCAAAGACGATTGTGCCGCTCACAGTGCTCTCCTTACTGCGGCTTCTGCCCAAAGACGCCCGGGAGCGGCTCTTAGCTCCGGAGAGCATCCTACCTTCGTCTTTAGCCCCTCTTCTCATCTACATCTCAGCAAAAAGCTTTTCCACTACATCTGGCAAGGAGTAACTGTGCCAGCAATGAAAACATCTCCCATCGTGTTCTAGAAGTTGCAGAGATGTCTGCCAAGTGTTTGGCAGGAAGAAAAGAAAAGTTGTCCAAAACAGCTTCCAATCGAATGTTCATGTGATTGGAAAAGTCAGGAGAGTGCAAAAGTACTGTTTTCTATCAGTTGGCAAGCTGCGCACACAATCCCAGTGTTGTAAAGCTTGCTTCTTCACCTTCCCGAAGCTGCCGCTCTCTCTGGCTCCCGGAGCCGAAGAAGCGGCTTCTTCGCGCAAGGACGATTGTGCCGCTCACAGTGCTCTCCTTAGCGCGGCTTCTGCCCAAAGACGCCGGGGAGTGGCTCTTAGCACCAGAGAGCATCCTACCTTCGTCTTTAGCGTCTTTTGTAGTCTACGTCTTAGCAAAACGCTTTGCCAGCATGTCTGGCTAGGAGAAACTGTGCCAGCACAGAAAACATCTCCCATCATGTTCTAGAAGTTGCAGAGATGTCTGCCAAGTGTTTGGCAGGAAGAAAAGAAAAGTTGTCCACAACAGCTTCCAATCGAATGTTCATGTGATTGGAAAAGTAAGGAGAGTGCAAAAGTACTGTTTTCTATCAGTTGGCAAGGTGCGCACACAATCCCAGTGTTGTACAGCTTGCTTCTTCACCTTCCTGAAGCTGCCGCTCCCCCCGGATCCCGGAGTCGAAGAAGCGGCTTCTTCGCGCAAAGACGATTGTGCCGCTCACAGTGCTCTCCTTACTGCGGCTTCTGCCCAAAGACGCCCGGGAGCGGCTCTTACCTCTGAAGAGCATCCTACCTTCGTCTTTAGCGTCTCTTCTAATCTACATCTCAGTAAAAAGCTTTTCCACAACATCTGGCAAGGAGAAACTGTGCCAGCAGAAAAAATATCTCCCATCGTGTTCTAGAAGTTGCAGAGATGTCTGCCAAGTGTTTGGCAGGAAGAAAAGAAAAGTTGTCCAAAACAGCTTCCAATCGAATGTTCATGTGATTGGAAAAGTCAGGAGAGTGCAAAAGTACTGTTTTCTATCAGTTGGCAAGCTGCGCACACAATCCCAGTGTTGTACAGCTTGCTTCTTCACCTTCCCGAAGCTGCCACTCTCTCCGGCTCACGGAGCCGAAGAAGCGGCTTCTTCGCGCAAGGACGTTTGTGCCGCTCACAGTGGTCTCCTTAGCGCGGCTTCTGCCCAAAGACGCCCGGGAGCGGCTCTTAGCTCCGGTGAGCATCCTACCTTCGTCTTTAGCGTCTTTTGTAGTCTACATCTTAGCAAAACGCTTTCCCACTATGTCTGGCAAGGAAAAACTGTGCCAGCGCAGAAAACATCTCCCATCGTGTTCTAGACGTTGCAGAGATGTCTGCCAAGTGTTTGGCAGGAAGAAAAGAAAAGTTGTCCACAACAGCTTCCAATCGAATGTTCATGTGATTGGAAAAGTCAGGAGAGTGCAAAAGTACTGTTTTCTATCAGTTGGCAAGCTGCGCACACAATCCCAGTGTTGTACAGCTTGCTTCTTCACCTTCCCGAAGCTGCCGCTCTCCCCGGCTCCCGGAGCCGAAGAAGCGGCTTCTTCGCGCAAAGACGATTGTGCCGCTCACAGTGCTCTCCTTACTGCGGCTTCTGCCCAAAGACGCCCGGGAGCGGCTCTTAGCTCCGGAGAGCATCCTACCTTCGTCTTTAGCCCCTCTTCTCATCTACATCTCAGCAAAAAGCTTTTCCACTACATCTGGCAAGGAGTAACTGTGCCAGCAATGAAAACATCTCCCATCGTGTTCTAGAAGTTGCAGAGATGTCTGCCAAGTGTTTGGCAGGAAGAAAAGAAAAGTTGTCCAAAACAGCTTCCAATCGAATGTTCATGTGATTGGAAAAGTCAGGAGAGTGCAAAAGTACTGTTTTCTATCAGTTGGCAAGCTGCGCACACAATCCCAGTGTTGTACAGCTTGCTTCTTCACCTTCCCGAAGCTGCCACTCTCTCTGGCTCCCGGAGCCGAAGAAGCGGCTTCTTCGCGCAACGACGATTCTGCCGCTCACAGTGCTCTCCTTAGCGCGGCTTCTGCCCAAAGACGCCGGGGAGTGGCTCTTAGCACCGGAGAGCATCCTACCTTCGTCTTTAGCGTCTTTTGTAGTCTACGCCTTAGCAAAACGCTTTGCCAGTATGTCTGGATAGGAGAAACTGTGCCAGCACAGAAAACATCTCCCATCATGTTCTAGAAGTTGCAGAGATGTCTGCCAAGTGTTTGGCAGGAAGAAAAGAAAAGTTGTCCACAACAGCTTCCAATCGAATGTTCATGTGATTGGAAAAGTAAGGAGAGTGCAAAAGTACTGTTTTCTATCAGTTGGCAAGGTGCGCACACAATCCCAGTGTTGTACAGCTTGCTTCTTCACCTTCCCGAAGCTGCCGCTCTCCGCGGCTCCCGGAGCCGAAGAAGCAGGTTCTTCGCGCAAAGACGATTGTGCCGCTCACAGTGCTCTCCTATACTGCGGCTTCTGCCCAAAGACGCCCAGGAGCGGCTCTTAGCTCCGGAGAGCATCCTACCTTCGTCTTTAGCGTCTCTTCTCATCTACATCTCAGCAAAAAGCTTTTCCACTACATCTGGCAAGGAGAAACTGTGCCAGCACAAAAAATATCTCCCATCGTGTTCTAGAAGTTGCAGAGATGTCTGCCAAGTGTTTGGCAGGAAGGATAGAAAAGTTGTCCAAAACAGCTTCCAATCGAATGTTCATGTGATTGGAAAAGTCAGGAGAGTGCAAAAGTACTGTTTTCTATCAGTTGGCAAGGTGCGCACACAATCCCAGTGTTGTACAGCTTGCTTCTTCACCTTCCCGAAGCTGCCGCTCTCCCCGGATCCCGGAGTCGAGGAAGCGGCTTCTTCGCGCAAAGACGATTGTGCCGCTCACAGTGCTCTCCTTACTGCGGCTTCTGCCCAAAGACGCCCGGGAGCGGCTCTTAGCTCTGAAGAGCATCCTACCTTCGTCTTTAGCGTCTCTTCTAATCTACATCTCAGCAAAAAGCTTTTCCACAACATCTGGCAAGGAGAAACTGTGCCAGCACAAAAACATCTCCCATCGTGTTCTAGAAGTTGCAGAGATGTCTGCCATGTGTTTGGCAGGAAGAAAAGAAAAGTTGTCCAAAACAGCTTCCAATCGAATGTTCATGTGATTGGAAAAGTCAGGAGAGTGCAAAAGTACTGTTTTCTATCAGTTGGCAAGGTGCGCACACAATCCCAGTGTTGTACAGCTTGCTTCTTCACCTTCCCGAAGCTGCCGCTCTCCCCGGCTCCCGGAGCCGAAGAAGCGGCTTCTTCGCGCAAAGACGATTGTGCCGCTCACAGTGCTCTCCTTACTGCGGCTTCTGCCCAAAGACGCCCGGGAGCGGCTCTTAGCTCTGGAGAGCATCCTACCTTCGTCTTAAGCCTCTCTTCTCATCTACATCTCAGCAAAAAGCTTTTCCACTACATCTGGCAGGGAGTAACTGTGCCAGCAATGAAAACATCTCCCATCGTGTTCTAGAAGTTGCAGAGATGTCTGCCAAGTGTTTGGCAGGAAGAAAAGAAAAGTTGTCCAAAACAGCTTCCAATCGAATGTTCATGTGATTGGAAAAGTCAGGAGAGTGCAAAAGTACTGTTTTCTATCAGTTGGCAAGCTGCGCACACAATCCCAGTGTTGTACAGCTTGCTTCTTCACCTTCCCGAAGCTGCCGCTCTCTCTGGCTCCCGGAGCCGAAGAAGCGGCTTCTTCGCGCAAGGACGATTGTGCCGCTCACAGTGCTCTCCTTAGCGCGGCTTCTGCCCAAAGACGCCGGGGAGTGGCTCTTAGCACCAGAGAGCATCCTACCTTCGTCTTTAGCGTCTTTTGTAGTCTACGTCTTAGCAAAACGCTTTGCCAGCATGTCTGGCTAGGAGAAACTGTGCCAGCACAGAAAACATCTCCCATCATGTTCTAGAAGTTGCAGAGATGTCTGCCAAGTGTTTGGCAGGAAGAAAAGAAAAGTTGTCCACAACAGCTTCCAATCGAATGTTCATGTGATTGGAAAAGTAAGGAGAGTGCAAAAGTACTGTTTTCTATCAGTTGGCAAGGTGCGCACACAATCCCAGTGTTGTACAGCTTGCTTCTTCACCTTCCCGAAGCTGCCGGTCTCCGCGGCTCCCGGAGCCGAAGAAGCAGGTTCTTCGCGCAAAGACGATTGTGCCGCTCACAGTGCTCTCCTTACTGCGGCTTCTGCCCAAAGACGCCCGGGAGCGGCTCTTAGCTCCGGAGAGCATCCTACCTTCGTCTTTAGCGTCTCTTCTCATCTACATCTCAGCAAAAAGCTTTTCCACAACATCTGGCAAGGAGAAACTGTGCCAGCACAAAAAACATCTCCCATCGTGTTCTAGAAGTTGCAGAGATGTCTGCCAAGTGTTTGGCAGGAAGAAAAGAAAAGTTGTCCAAAACAGCTTCCAATCGAATGTTCATGTGATTGGAAAAGTCAGGAGAGTGCAAAAGTACTGTTTTCTATCAGTTGGCAAGCTGCGCACACAATCCCAGTGTTGTACAGCTTGCTTCTTCACCTTCCCGAAGCTGCCGCTCTCCCCGGATCCCGGAGTCGAAGAAGCGGCTTCTTCGCGCAAAGACGATTGTGCCGCTCACAGCGCTCTCCTTACTGCGGCTTCTGCCCAAAGACGCCCGGGAGCGGCTCTTAGCTCTGAAGAGCATCCTACCTTCATCTTTAGCGTCTCTTCTAATCTACATCTCAGTAAAAAGCTTTTCCACAACATCTGGCAAGGAGAAACTGTGCCAGCACAAAAAATATCTCCCATCGTGTTCTAGAAGTTGCAGAGATGTCTGCCAAGTGTTTGGCAGGAAGAAAAGAAAAGTTGTCCAAAACAGCTTCCAATCGAATGTTCATGTGATTGGAAAAGTCAGGAGAGTGCAAAAGTACTGTTTTCTATCAGTTGGCAAGCTGCGCACACAATCCCCGTGTTGTACAGCTTGCTTCTTCACCTTCCCGAAGCTGCCACTCTCTCCGGCTCACGGAGCCGAAGAAGCGGCTTCTTCGCGCAAGGACGATTGTGCCGCTCACAGTGCTCTCCTTAGCGCGGCTTCTGCCCAAAGACGCCCGGGAGCGGCTCTTAGCTCCGGTGAGCATCCTGCCTTCGTCATTAGCGTCTCTTCTCATCTACATCTCAGCAAAAAGCTTTTCCACTACATCTGGAAAGGAAAAACTGTGCCAGCACAGAAAACATCTCCCATCGTGTTCTAGAAGTTGCAGAGATGTCTGCCAAGTGTTTGGCAGGAAGAAAAGAAAAGTTGTCCACAACAGCTTCCAATCGAATGTTCATGTGATTGGAAAAGTAAGGAGAGTGCAAAAGTACTGTTTTCTATCAGTTGGCAAGGTGCGCACACAATCCCAGTGTTGTACAGCTTGCTTCTTCACCTTCCTGAAGCTGCCGCTCCCCCCGGATCCCGGAGTCGAAGAAGCGGCTTCTTCGCGCAAAGACGATTGTGCCGCTCACAGTGCTCTCCTTACTGCGGCTTCTGCCCAAAGACGCCCGGGAGCGGCTCTTAGCTCTGGAGAGCATCCTACCTTCGTCTTAAGCCTCTCTTCTCATCTACATCTCAGCAAAAAGCTTTTCCACTACATCTGGCAGGGAGTAACTGTGCCAGCAATGAAAACATCTCCCATCGTGTTCTAGAAGTTGCAGAGATGTCTGCCAAGTGTTTGGCAGGAAGAAAAGAAAAGTTGTCCAAAACAGCTTCCAATCGAATGTTCATGTGATTGGAAAAGTCAGGAGAGTGCAAAAGTACTGTTTTCTATCAGTTGGCAAGCTGCGCACACAATCCCAGTGTTGTACAGCTTGCTTCTTCACCTTCCCGAAGCTGCCGCTCTCTCTGGCTCCCGGAGCCGAAGAAGCGGCTTCTTCGCGCAAGGACGATTGTGCCGCTCACAGTGCTCTCCTTAGCGCGGCTTCTGCCCAAAGACGCCGGGGAGTGGCTCTTAGCACCAGAGAGCATCCTACCTTCGTCTTTAGCGTCTTTTGTAGTCTACGTCTTAGCAAAACGCTTTGCCAGCATGTCTGGCTAGGAGAAACTGTGCCAGCACAGAAAACATCTCCCATCATGTTCTAGAAGTTGCAGAGATGTCTGCCAAGTGTTTGGCAGGAAGAAAAGAAAAGTTGTCCACAACAGCTTCCAATCGAATGTTCATGTGATTGGAAAAGTAAGGAGAGTGCAAAAGTACTGTTTTCTATCAGTTGGCAAGGTGCGCACACAATCCCAGTGTTGTACAGCTTGCTTCTTCACCTTCCCGAAGCTGCCGGTCTCCGCGGCTCCCGGAGCCGAAGAAGCAGGTTCTTCGCGCAAAGACGATTGTGCCGCTCACAGTGCTCTCCTTACTGCGGCTTCTGCCCAAAGACGCCCGGGAGCGGCTCTTAGCTCCGGAGAGCATCCTACCTTCGTCTTTAGTGTCTCTTCTCATCTACATCTCAGCAAAAAGCTTTTCCACTACATCTGGCAAGGAGAAACTGTGCCAGCACAAAAAACATCTCCCATCGTGTTCTAGAAGTTGCAGAGATGTCTGCCAAGTGTTTGGCAGGAAGAAAAGAAAAGTTGACCAAAACAGCTTCCAATCGAATGTTCATGTGATTGGAAAAGTCAGGAGAGTGCAAAAGTACTGTTTTCTATCAGTTGGCAAGCTGCGCACACAATCCCAGTGTTGTACAGCTTGCTTCTTCACCTTCCCGAAGCTGCCGCTCTCCCCGGATCCCGGAGTCGAAGAAGCGGCTTCTTCGCGCAAAGACGATTGTGCCGCTCACAGCGCTCTCCTTACTGCGGCTTCTGCCCAAAGACGCCCAGGAGCGGCTCTTAGCTCCGGAGAGCATCCTACCTTCGTCTTTAGCGTCTCTTCTCATCTACATCTCAGCAAAAAGCTTTTCCACAACATCTGGCAAGGAGAAACTGTGCCAGCACAAAAAATATCTCCCATCGTGCTCTAGAAGTTGCAGAGATGTCTGCCAAGTGTTTGGCAGGAAGAAAAGAAAAGTTGTCCAAAACAGCTTCCAATCGAATGTTCATGTGATTGGAAAAGTCAGGAGAGTGCAAAAGTACTGTTTTCTATCAGTTGGCAAGCTGCGCACACAATCCCCGTGTTGTACAGCTTGCTTCTTCACCTTCCCGAAGCTGCCACTCTCTCCGGCTCACGGAGCCGAAGAAGCGGCTTCTTCGCGCAAGGACGATTGTGCCGCTCACAGTGCTCTCCTTAGCGCGGCTTCTGCCCAAAGACGCCCGGGAGCGGCTCTTAGCTCCGGTGAGCATCCTGCCTTCGTCATTAGCGTCTCTTCTCATCTATATCTCAGCAAAAAGCTTTTCCACTACATCTGGAAAGGAAAAACTGTGCCAGCACAGAAAACATCTCCCATCGTGTTCTAGAAGTTGCAGAGATGTCTGCCAAGTGTTTGGCAGGAAGAAAAGAAAAGTTGTCCACAACAGCTTCCAATCGAATGTTCATGTGATTGGAAAAGTCAGGAGAGTGCAAAAGTACTGTTTTCTATCAGTTGGCAAGGTGCGCACACAATCCCAGTGTTGTACAGCTTGCTTCTTCACCTTCCTGAAGCTGCCGCTCCCCCCGGATCCCGGAGTCGAAGAAGCGGCTTCTTCGCGCAAAGACGATTGTGCCGCTCACAGTGCTCTCCTTACTGCGGCTTCTGCCCAAAGACGCCCGGGAGCGGCTCTTAGCTCTGAAGAGCATCCTACCTTCGTCTTTAGCGTCTCTTCTAATCTACATCTCAGTAAAAAGCTTTTCCACAACATCTGGCAGGGAGTAACTGTGCCAGCAATGAAAACATCTCCCATCGTGTTCTAGAAGTTGCAGAGATGTCTGCCAAGTGTTTGGCAGGAAGAAAAGAAAAGTTGTCCAAAACAGCTTCCAATCGAATGTTCATGTGATTGGAAAAGTCAGGAGAGTGCAAAAGTACTGTTTTCTATCAGTTGGCAAGCTGCGCACACAATCCCAGTGTTGTACAGCTTGCTTCTTCACCTTCCCGAAGCTGCCGCTCTCCCCGGCTCCCGGAGCCGAAGAAGCGGCTTCTTCGCGCAAAGACGATTGTGCCGCTCACAGTGCTCTCCTTACTGCGGCTTCTGCCCAAAGACGCCCGGGAGCGGCTCTTAGCTCCGGAGAGCATCCTACCTTCGTCTTTAGCCCCTCTTCTCATCTACATCTCAGCAAAAAGCTTTTCCACTACATCTGGCAAGGAGAAACTGTGCCAGCAATGAAAACATCTCCCATCGTGTTCTAGAAGTTGCAGAGATGTCTGCCAAGTGTTTGGCAGGAAGAAAAGAAAAGTTGTCCAAAACAGCTTCCAATCGAATGTTCATGTGATTGGAAAAGTCAGGAGAGTGCAAAAGTACTGTTTTCTATCAGTTGGCAAGCTGCGCACACAATCCCAGTGTTGTACAGCTTGCTTCTTCACCTTCCCGAAGCTGCCACTCTCTCTGGCTCCCAGAGCCGAAGAAGCGGCTTCTTCGCGCAAGGACGATTCTGCCGCTCACAGTGCTCTCCTTAGCGCGGCTTCTGCCCAAAGACGCCCGGGAGCGGCTCTTAGCTCCGGAGAGCATCCTACTTTCGTCTTTAGCGTCTTTTGTAGTCTACGCCTTAGCAAAACGCTTTGCCAGTATGTCTGGCTAGGAGAAACTGTGCCAGCACAGAAAACATCTCCCATCATGTTCTAGAAGTTGCAGAGATGTCTGCCAAGTGTTTGGCAGGAAGAAAAGAAAAGTTGTCCACAACAGCTTCCAATCGAATGTTCATGTGATTGGAAAAGTAAGGAGAGTGCAAAAGTACTGTTTTCTATCAGTTGGCAAGGTGCGCACACAATCCCAGTGTTGTACAGCTTGCTTCTTCACCTTCCCGAAGCTGCCGCTCTCCGCGGCTCCCGGAGCCGAAGAAGCAGGTTCTTCGCGCAAAGACGATTGTGCCGCTCACAGTGCTCTCCTATACTGCGGCTTCTGCCCAAAGACGCCCAGGAGCGGCTCTTAGCTCCGGAGAGCATCCTACCTTCGTCTTTAGCGTCTCTTCTCATCTACATCTCAGCAAAAAGCTTTTCCACTACATCTGGCAAGGAGAAACTGTGCCAGCACAAAAAATATCTCCCATCGTGTTCTAGAAGTTGCAGAGATGTCTGCCAAGTGTTTGGCAGGAAGAAAAGAAAAGTTGTCCAAAACAGCTTCCAATCGAATGTTCATGTGATTGGAAAAGTCAGGAGAGTGCAAAAGTACTGTTTTCTATCAGTTGGCAAGGTGCGCACACAATCCCAGTGTTGTACAGCTTGCTTCTTCACCTTCCCGAAGCTGCCGCTCTCCCCGGATCCCGGAGTCGAGGAAGCGGCTTCTTCGCGCAAAGACGATTGTGCCGCTCACAGTGCTCTCCTTACTGCGGCTTCTGCCCAAAGACGCCCGGGAGCGGCTCTTAGCTCTGAAGAGCATCCTACCTTCGTCTTTAGCGTCTCTTCTAATCTACATCTCAGCAAAAAGCTTTTCCACAACATCTGGCAAGGAGAAACTGTGCCAGCACAAAAAACATCTCCCATCGTGTTCTAGAAGTTGCAGAGATGTCTGCCATGTGTTTGGCAGGAAGAAAAGAAAAGTTGTCCAAAACAGCTTCCAATCGAATGTTCATGTGATTGGAAAAGTCAGGAGAGTGCAAAAGTACTGTTTTCTATCAGTTGGCAAGCTGCGCACACAATCCCAGTGTTGTACAGCTTGCTTCTTCACCTTCCCGAAGCTGCCACTCTCACCGGCTCACGGAGCCGAAGAAGCGGCTTCTTCGCGCAAGGACAATTGTGCCGCTCACAGTGCTCTCCTTAGCGCGGCTTCTGCCCAAAGACGCCCGGGAGCGGCTCTTAGCTCTGGAGAGCATCCTACCTTCGTCTTAAGCCTCTCTTCTCATCTACATCTCAGCAAAAAGCTTTTCCACTACATCTGGCAGGGAGTAACTGTGCCAGCAATGAAAACATCTCCCATCGTGTTCTAGAAGTTGCAGAGATGTCTGCCAAGTGTTTGGCAGGAAGAAAAGAAAAGTTGTCCAAAACAGCTTCCAATCGAATGTTCATGTGATTGGAAAAGTCAGGAGAGTGCAAAAGTACTGTTTTCTATCAGTTGGCAAGCTGCGCACACAATCCCAGTGTTGTACAGCTTGCTTCTTCACCTTCCCGAAGCTGCCGCTCTCTCTGGCTCCCGGAGCCGAAGAAGCGGCTTCTTCGCGCAAGGACGATTGTGCCGCTCACAGTGCTCTCCTTAGCGCGGCTTCTGCCCAAAGACGCCGGGGAGTGGCTCTTAGCACCAGAGAGCATCCTACCTTCGTCTTTAGCGTCTTTTGTAGTCTAAGTCTTAGCAAAACGCTTTGCCAGCATGTCTGGCTAGGAGAAACTGTGCCAGCACAGAAAACATCTCCCATCATGTTCTAGAAGTTGCAGAGATGTCTGCCAAGTGTTTGGCAGGAAGAAAAGAAAAGTTGTCCACAACAGCTTCCAATCGAATGTTCATGTGATTGGAAAAGTAAGGAGAGTGCAAAAGTACTGTTTTCTATCAGTTGGCAAGGTGCGCACACAATCCCAGTGTTGTACAGCTTGCTTCTTCACCTTCCCGAAGCTGCCGGTCTCCGCGGCTCCCGGAGCCGAAGAAGCAGGTTCTTCGCGCAAAGACGATTGTGCCGCTCACAGTGCTCTCCTTACTGCGGCTTCTGCCCAAAGACGCCCGGGAGTGGCTCTTAGCTCCGGAGAGCATCCTACCTTCGTCTTTAGCGTCTCTTCTCATCTACATCTCAGCAAAAAGCTTTTCCACTACATCTGGCAAGGAGAAACTGTGCCAGCACAAAAAACATCTCCCATCGTGTTCTAGAAGTTGCAGAGATGTCTGCCAAGTGTTTGGCAGGAAGAAAAGAAAAGTTGTCCAAAACAGCTTCCAATCGAATGTTCATGTGATTGGAAAAGTCAGGAGAGTGCAAAAGTACTGTTTTCTATCAGTTGGCAAGCTGCGCACACAATCCCAGTGTTGTACAGCTTGCTTCTTCACCTTCCCGAAGCTGCCGCTCTCCCCGGATCCCGGAGTCGAAGAAGCGGCTTCTTCGCGCAAAGACGATTGTGCCGCTCACAGCGCTCTCCTTACTGCGGCTTCTGCCCAAAGACGCCCGGGAGCGGCTCTTAGCTCTGAAGAGCATCCTACCTTCGTCTTTAGCGTCTCTTCTAATTTACATCTCAGTAAAAAGCTTTTCCACAACATCTGGCAAGGAGAAACTGTGCCAGCACAAAAAATATCTCCCATCGTGCTCTAGAAGTTGCAGAGATGTCTGCCAAGTGTTTGGCAGGAAGAAAAGAAAAGTTGTCCAAAACAGCTTCCAATCGAATGTTCATGTGATTGGAAAAGTCAGGAGAGTGCAAAAGTACTGTTTTCTATCAGTTGGCAAGCTGCGCACACAATCCCAGTGTTGTACAGCTTGCTTCTTCACCTTCCCGAAGCTGCCACTCTCTCCGGCTCACGGAGCCGAAGAAGCGGCTTCTTCGCGCAAGGACGATTGTGCCGCTCACAGTGCTCTCCTTACTGCGGCTTCTGCCCAAAGACGCTCGGGAGCGGCTCTTAGCTCTGAAGAGCATCCTACCTTCGTCTTTAGCGTCTCTTCTAATCTACATCTCAGTAAAAAGCTTTTCCACAACATCTGGCAAGGAGAAACTGTGCCAGCACAAAAAATATCTCCCATCGTGTTCTAGAAGTTGCAGAGATGTCTGCCAAGTGTTTGGCAGGAAGAAAAGAAAAGTTGTCCACAACAGCTTCCAATCGAATGTTCATGTGATTGGAAAAGTCAGGAGAGTGCAAAAGTACTGTTTTCTATCAGTTGGCAAGGTGCGCACACAATCCCAGTGTTGTACAGCTTGCTTCTTCACCTTCCTGAAGCTGCCGCTCCCCCCGGATCCCGGAGTCGAAGAAGCGGCTTCTTCGCGCAAAGACGATTGTGCCGCTCACAGTGCTCTCCTTACTGCGGCTTCTGCCCAAAGACGCTCGGGAGCGGCTCTTAGCTCTGAAGAGCATCCTACCTTCGTCTTTAGCGTCTCTTCTAATCTACATCTCAGTAAAAAGCTTTTCCACAACATCTGGCAAGGAGAAACTGTGCCAGCACAAAAAATATCTCCCATCGTGTTCTAGAAGTTGCAGAGATGTCTGCCAAGTGTTTGGCAGGAAGAAAAGAAAAGTTGTCCAAAACAGCTTCCAATCGAATGTTCATGTGATTGGAAAAGTCAGGAGAGTGCAAAAGTACTGTTTTCTATCAGTTGGCAAGGTGCGCACACAATCCCAGTGTTGTACAGCTTGCTTCTTCACCTTCCCGAAGCTGCCACTCTCTCCGGCTCACGGAGCCGAAGAAGCGGCTTCTTCGCGCAAGGACGTTTGTGCCGCTCACAGTGCTCTCCTTAGCGCGGCTTCTGCCCAAAGACGCCCGGGAGCGGCTCTTAGCTCCGGTGAGCATCCTACCTTCGTCATTAGCGTCTCTTCTCATCTACATCTCAGCAAAAAGCTTTTCCACTACATCTGGCAAGGAGAAACTGTGCCAGCACAGAAAACATCTCCCATCGTGTTCTAGAAGTTGCAGAGATGTCTGCCAAGTGTTTGGCAGGAAGAAAAGAAAAGTTGTCCACAACAGCTTCCAATCGAATGTTCATGTGATTGGAAAAGTCAGGAGAGTGCAAAAGTACTGTTTTCTATCAGTTGGCAAGGTGCGCACACAATCCCAGTGTTGTACAGCTTGCTTCTTCACCTTCCCGAAGCTGCCGCTCCCCCCGGATCCCGGAGTCGAAGAAGCGGCTTCTTCGCGCAAGGCTGTTTGTGCCGCTCACAGTGCTCTCCTTAGCGCTGCTTCTGCCCAAAGACGCCGGGGAGTGGCTCTTAGCTCCGGAGAGCATCCTACCTTCGTCTTTAGCGTCTTTTGTAGTCTACATCTTAGCAAAAAGCTTTTCCACTACATCTGGCAAGGAGAAACTGTGCCAGCACAGAAAACATCTCCCATCGTGTTCTAGAAGTTGCAGAGATGTCTGCCAAGTGTTTGGCAGGAAGAAAAGAAAAGTTGTCCAAAACAGCTTCCAATCGAATGTTCATGTGATTGGAAAAGTCAGGAGAGTGCAAAAGTACTGTTTTCTATCAGTTGGCAAGGTGCGCACACAATCCCAGTGTTGTACAGCTTGCTTCTTCACCTTCCCGAAGCTGCCGCTCTCCCCGGATCCCGGAGTCGAAGAAGCGGCTTCTTCACGCAAAGACGATTGTGCCACTCACAGTGCTCTCCTTACTGCGGCTTCTGCCCAAAGACGCCCGGGAGCGGCTCTTAGCTCTGAAGAGCATCCTACCTTCGTCTTTAGCGTCTCTTCTAATCTACATCTCAGTAAAAAGCTTTTCCACAACATCTGGCAAGGAGAAACTGTGCCAGCACAAAAAATATCTCCCATCGTGTTCTAGAAGTTGCAGAGATGTCTGCCAAGTGTTTGGCAGGAAGAAAAGAAAAGTTGTCCAAAACAGCTTCCAATCGAATGTTCATGTGATTGGAAAAGTCAGGAGAGTGCAAAAGTACTGTTTTCTATCAGTTGGCAAGCTGCGCACACAATCCCCGTGTTGTACAGCTTGCTTCTTCACCTTCCCGAAGCTGCCGCTCTCTCCGGCTCACGGATCCGAAAAAGCGGCTTCTTCGCGCAAGGACGATTGTGCCTCTCACAGTGCTCTCCTTAGCGCGGCTTCTGCCGAAAGACGCCCGGGAGCGGCTCTTAGCTCCGGTGAGCATCCTACCTTCGTCATTAGCGTCTCTTCTCATCTACATCTCAGCAAAAAGCTTTTCCGCTACATCTGGCAAGGAGAAACTGTGCCAGCACAGAAAACATCTCCCATCGTGTTCTAGACGTTGCAGAGATGTCTACCAAGTGTTTGGCAGGAAGAAAAGAAAAGTTGTCCACAACAGCTTCCAATCGAATGTTCATGTGATTGGAAAAGTCAGGAGAGTGCAAAAGTACTGTTTTCTATCAGTTGGCAAGGTGCGCACACAATCCCAGTGTTGTACAGCTTGCTTCTTCACCTTCCTGAAGCTGCCGCTCCCCCTGGATCCCGGAGTCGAAGAAGCGGCTTCTTCGCGCAAAGACGATTGTGCCGCTCACAGTGCTCTCCTTACTGCGGCTTCTGCCCAAAGACGCCCGGGAGCGGCTCTTAGCTCTGAAGAGCATCCTACCTTCGTCTTTAGCGTCTCTTCTAATCTACATCTCAGTAAAAAGCTTTTCCACAACATCTGACAAGGAGAAACGGTGCCAGCACAAAAAATATCTCCCATCGTGTTCTAGAAGTTGCAGAGATGTCTGCCAAGTGTTTGGCAGGAAGAAAAGAAAAGTTGTCCAAAACAGCTTCCAATCGAATGTTCATGTGATTGGAAAAGTCAGGAGAGTGCAAAAGTACTGTTTTCTATCAGTTGGCAAGGTGCGCACACAATCCCAGTGTTGTACAGCTTGCTTCTTCACCTTCCCGAAGCTGCCACTCTCTCCGGCTCACGGAGCCGAAGAAGCGGCTTCTTCGCGCAAGGACGTTTGTGCCGCTCACAGTGCTCTCCTTAGCGCGGCTTCTGCCCAAAGACGCCCGGGAGCGGCTCTTAGCTCCGGTGAGCATCCTACCTTCGTCATTAGCGTCTCTTCTCATCTACATATCAGCAAAAAGCTTTTCCACTACATCTGGCAAGGAGAAACTGTGCCAGCACAGAAAACATCTCCCATCGTGTTCTAGAAGTTGCAGAGATGTCTGCCAAGTGTTTGGCAGGAAGAAAAGAAAAGTTGTCCACAACAGCTTCCAATCGAATGTTCATGTGATTGGAAAAGTCAGGAGAGTGCAAAAGTACTGTTTTCTATCAGTTGGCAAGGTGCGCACACAATCCCAGTGTTGTACAGCTTGCTTCTTCACCTTCCCGAAGCTGCCGCTCCCCCCGGATCCCGGAGTCGAAGAAGCGGCTTCTTCGCGCAAGGCTGTTTGTGCCGCTCACAGTGCTCTCCTTAGCGCTGCTTCTGCCCAAAGACGCCGGGGAGTGGCTCTTAGCTCCGGAGAGCATCCTACCTTCGTCTTTAGCGTCTTTTGTAGTCTACATCTTAGCAAAAAGCTTTTCCACTACATCTGGCAAGGAGAAACTGTGCCAGCACAAAAAATATCTCCCATCGTGTTCTAGAAGTTGCAGAGATGTCTGCCAAGTGTTTGGCAGGAAGAAAAGAAAAGTTGTCCAAAACAGCTTCCAATCGAATGTTCATGTGATTGGAAAAGTCAGGAGAGTGCAAAAGTACTGTTTTCTATCAGTTGGCAAGGTGCGCACACAATCCCAGTGTTGTACAGCTTGCTTCTTCACCTTCCCGAAGCTGCCACTCTCTCCGGCTCACGGAGCCGAAGAAGCGGCTTCTTCGCGCAAGGACGTTTGTGCCGCTCACAGTGCTCTCCTTAGCGCGGCTTCTGCCCAAAGACGCCCGGGAGCGGCTCTTAGCTCCGGTGAGCATCCTACCTTCGTCATTAGCGTCTCTTCTCATCTACATCTCAGCAAAAAGCTTTTCCACTACATCTGGCAAGGAGAAACTGTGCCAGCACAGAAAACATCTCCCATCGTGTTCTAGAAGTTGCAGAGATGTCTGCCAAGTGTTTGGCAGGAAGAAAAGAAAAGTTGTCCACAACAGCTTCCAATCGAATGTTCATGTGATTGGAAAAGTCAGGAGAGTGCAAAAGTACTGTTTTCTATCAGTTGGCAAGGTGCGCACACAATCCCAGTGTTGTACAGCTTGCTTCTTCACCTTCCCGAAGCTGCCGCTCCCCCCGGATCCCGGAGTCGAAGAAGCGGCTTCTTCGCGCAAGGCTGTTTGTGCCGCTCACAGTGCTCTCCTTAGCGCTGCTTCTGCCCAAAGACGCCGGGGAGTGGCTCTTAGCTCCGGAGAGCATCCTACCTTCGTCTTTAGCGTCTTTTGTAGTCTACATCTTAGCAAAAAGCTTTTCCACTACATCTGGCAAGGAGAAACTGTGCCAGCACAGAAAACATCTCCCATCGTGTTCTAGAAGTTGCAGAGATGTCTGCCAAGTGTTTGGCAGGAAGAAAAGAAAAGTTGTCCAAAACAGCTTCCAATCTAATGTTCATGTGATTGGAAAAGTCAGGAGAGTGCAAAAGTACTGTTTTCTATCAGTTGGCAAGGTGCGCACACAATCCCAGTGTTGTACAGCTTGCTTCTTCACCTTCCCGAAGCTGCCGCTCTCCCCGGATCCCGGAGTCGAAGAAGCGGCTTCTTCACGCAAAGACGATTGTGCCACTCACAGTGCTCTCCTTACTGCGGCTTCTGCCCAAAGACGCCCGGGAGCGGCTCTTAGCTCTGAAGAGCATCCTACCTTCGTCTTTAGCGTCTCTTCTAATCTACATCTCAGTAAAAAGCTTTTCCACAACATCTGGCAAGGAGAAACTGTGCCAGCACAAAAAATATCTCCCATCGTGTTCTAGAAGTTGCAGAGATGTCTGCCAAGTGTTTGGCAGGAAGAAAAGAAAAGTTGTCCAAAACAGCTTCCAATCGAATGTTCATGTGATTGGAAAAGTCAGGAGAGTGCAAAAGTACTGTTTTCTATCAGTTGGCAAGCTGCGCACACAATCCCCGTGTTGTACAGCTTGCTTCTTCACCTTCCCGAAGCTGCCGCTCTCTCCGGCTCACGGATCCGAAGAAGCGGCTTCTTCGCGCAAGGACGATTGTGCCTCTCACAGTGCTCTCCTTAGCGCGGCTTCTGCCGAAAGACGCCCGGGAGCGGCTCTTAGCTCCGGTGAGCATCCTACCTTCGTCATTAGCGTCTCTTCTCATCTACATCTCAGCAAAAAGCTTTTCCGCTACATCTGGCAAGGAGAAACTGTGCCAGCACAGAAAACATCTCCCATCGTGTTCTAGACGTTGCAGAGATGTCTACCAAGTGTTTGGCAGGAAGAAAAGAAAAGTTGTCCACAACAGCTTCCAATCGAATGTTCATGTGATTGGAAAAGTCAGGAGAGTGCAAAAGTACTGTTTTCTATCAGTTGGCAAGGTGCGCACACAATCCCAGTGTTGTACAGCTTGCTTCTTCACCTTCCTGAAGCTGCCGCTCCCCCTGGATCCCGGAGTCGAAGAAGCGGCTTCTTCGCGCAAAGACGATTGTGCCGCTCACAGTGCTCTCCTTACTGCGGCTTCTGCCCAAAGACGCCCGGGAGCGGCTCTTAGCTCTGAAGAGCATCCTACCTTCGTCTTTAGCGTCTCTTCTAATCTACATCTCAGTAAAAAGCTTTTCCACAACATCTGACAAGGAGAAACGGTGCCAGCACAAAAAATATCTCCCATCGTGTTCTAGAAGTTGCAGAGATGTCTGCCAAGTGTTTGGCAGGAAGAAAAGAAAAGTTGTCCAAAACAGCTTCCAATCGAATGTTCATGTGATTGGAAAAGTCAGGAGAGTGCAAAAGTACTGTTTTCTATCAGTTGGCAAGGTGCGCACACAATCCCAGTGTTGTACAGCTTGCTTCTTCACCTTCCCGAAGCTGCCACTCTCTCCGGCTCACGGAGCCGAAGAAGCGGCTTCTTCGCGCAAGGACGTTTGTGCCGCTCACAGTGCTCTCCTTAGCGCGGCTTCTGCCCAAAGACGCCCGGGAGCGGCTCTTAGCTCCGGTGAGCATCCTACCTTCGTCATTAGCGTCTCTTCTCATCTACATATCAGCAAAAAGCTTTTCCACTACATCTGGCAAGGAGAAACTGTGCCAGCACAGAAAACATCTCCCATCGTGTTCTAGAAGTTGCAGAGATGTCTGCCAAGTGTTTGGCAGGAAGAAAAGAAAAGTTGTCCACAACAGCTTCCAATCGAATGTTCATGTGATTGGAAAAGTCAGGAGAGTGCAAAAGTACTGTTTTCTATCAGCTGGCAAGGTGCGCACACAATCCCAGTGTTGTACAGCTTGCTTCTTCACCTTCCCGAAGCTGCCGCTCTCCCCGGATCCCGGAGTCGAAGAAGCGGCTTCTTCGCGCAAAGACGATTGTGCCGCTCACAGTGCTCTCCTTACTGCGGCTTCTGCCCAAGGACGCCCGGGAGCGGCTCTTAGCTCTGAAGAGCATCCTACCTTTGTCTTTAGCGTCTCTTCTAATCTACATCTCAGCAAAAAGCTTTTCCACTACATCTGGCAAGGAGAAACTGTGCCAGCACAAAAAACATCTCCCATCGTGTTCTAGAAGTTGCAGAGATGTCTGCCAAGTGTTTGGCAGGAAGAAAAGAAAAGTTGTCCAAAACAGCTTCCAATCGAATGTTCATGTGATTGGAAAAGTCAGGAGAGTGCAAAAGTACTGTTTTCTATCAGTTGGCAAGCTGCGCACTCAATCCCAGTGTTGTACAGCTTGCTTCTTCACCTTCCCGAAGCTGCCACTCTCTCCGGCTCACGGAGCCGAAGAAGCGGCTTCTTCGCGCAAGGACGATTGTGCCGCTCACAGTGCTCTCCTTAGCGCGGCTTCTGCCCAAAGACGCCCGGGAGCGGCTCTTAGCTCCGGTGAGCATCCTACCTTCGTCATTAGCGTCTCTTCTCATCTACATCTCAGCAAAAAGCTTTTCCACTACATCTGGAAAGGAGAAACTGTGCCAGCACAGAAAACATCTCCCATCGTGTTCTAGAAGTTGCAGAGATGTCTGCCAAGTGTTTGGCAGGAAGAAAAGAAAAGTTGTCCACAACAGCTTCCAATCGAATGTTCATGTGATTGGAAAAGTCAGGAGAGTGCAAAAGTACTGTTTTCTATCAGTTGGCAAGGTGCGCACACAATCCCAGTGTTGTACAGCTTGCTTCTTCACCTTCCCGAAGCTGCCGCTCCCCCCGGATCCCGGAGTCGAAGAAGCGGCTTCTTCGCGCAAAGACGATTGTGCCGCTCACAGTGCTCTCCTTAGCGCTGCTTCTGCCCAAAGACGCCGGGGAGTGGCTCTTAGCTCCGGAGAGCATCCTACCTTCGTCTTTAGCGTCTTTTGTAGTCTACATCTTAGCAAAAAGCTTTTCCACTACATCTGGCAAGGAGAAACTGTGCCAGCACAGAAAACATCTCCCATCGTGTTCTAGAAGTTGCAGAGATGTCTGCCAAGTGTTTGGCAGGAAGAAAAGAAAAGTTGTCCAAAACAGCTTCCAATCGAATGTTCATGTGATTGGAAAAGTCAGGAGAGTGCAAAAGTACTGTTTTCTATCAGTTGGCAAGGTGCGCACACAATCCCAGTGTTGTACAGCTTGCTTCTTCACCTTCCCGAAGCTGCCGCTCTCCCCGGATCCCGGAGTCGAAGAAGCGGCTTCTTCACGCAAAGACGATTGTGCCACTCACAGTGCTCTCCTTACTGCGGCTTCTGCCCAAAGACGCCCGGGAGCGGCTCTTAGCTCTGAAGAGCATCCTACCTTCGTCTTTAGCGTCTCTTCTAATCTACATCTCAGTAAAAAGCTTTTCCACAACATCTGGCAAGGAGAAACTGTGCCAGCACAAAAAATATCTCCCATCGTGTTCTAGAAGTTGCAGAGATGTCTGCCAAGTGTTTGGCAGGAAGAAAAGAAAAGTTGTCCAAAACAGCTTCTAATCGAATGTTCATGTGATTGGAAAAGTCAGGAGAGTGCAAAAGTACTGTTTTCTATCAGTTGGCAAGCTGCGCACACAATCCCCGTGTTGTACAGCTTGCTTCTTCACCTTCCCGAAGCTGCCACTCTCTCCGGCTCACGGAGCCGAAGAAGCGGCTTCTTCGCGCAAAGACGATTGTGCCGCTCTCAGTGCTCTCCTTAGCGCGGCTTCTGCCCAAAGACGCCCGGGAGCGGCTCTTAGCTCCGGTGAGCATCCTACCTTCGTCATTAGCGTCTCTTCTCATCTACATCTCAGCAAAAAGCTTTTCCGCTACATCTGGCAAGGAGAAACTGTGCCAGCACAGAAAACATCTCCCATCGTGTTCTAGACGTTGCAGAGATGTCTACCAAGTGTTTGTCAGGAAGAAAAGAAAAGTTGTCCACAACAGCTTCCAATCGAATGTTCATGTGATTGGAAAAGTCAGGAGAGTGCAAAAGTACTGTTTTCTATCAGTTGGCAAGGTGCGCACACAATCCCAGTGTTGTACAGCTTGCTTCTTCACCTTCCCGAAGCTGCCGCTCTCCCCGGATCCCGGAGTCGAAGAAGCGGCTTCTTCGCGCAAAGACGATTGTGCCGCTCACAGTGCTCTCCTTACTGCGGCTTCTGCCCAAACACGCCCGGGAGCGGCTCTTAGCTCTGAAGAGCATCCTACCTTCGTCTTTAGCGTCTCTTCTAATCTACATCTCAGCAAATAGCTTTTCCACTACATCTGGCAAGGAGAAACTGTGCCAGCACAAAAAATATCTCCCATCGTGTTCTAGAAGTTGCAGAGATGTCTGCCAAGTGTTTGGCAGGAAGAAAAGAAAAGTTGTCCAAAACAGCTTCCAATCGAATGTTCATGTGATTGGAAAAGTCAGGAGAGTGCAAAAGTACTGTTTTCTATCAGTTGGCAAGCTGCGCACACAATCCCAGTGTTGTACAGCTTGCTTCTTCACCTTTCCGAAGCTGCCACTCTCTCCGGCTCACGGAGCCGAAGAAGCGGCTTCTTCGCGCAAGGACGATTGTGCCGCTCACAGTGCTCTCCTTAGCGCGGCTTCTGCCCAAAGACGCCCGGGAGCGGCCCTTAGCTCCGGAGAGCATCCTACCTTCGTCTTTAGCGCCTTTTGTAGTCTACATCTTAGCAAATAGATTTTCCACTACATCTGGCAAGGAGAAACTGTGCCAGCACAAAAAACATCTCCCATCGTGTTCTAGAAGTTGCAGAGATGTCTGCCAAGTGTTTGGCAGGAAGAAAAGAAAAGTTGTCCAAAACAGCTTCCAATCGAATGTTCATGTGATTGGAAAAGTCAGGAGAGTGCAAAAGTACTGTTTTCTATCAGTTGGCAAGGTGCGCACACAATCCCACTGTTGTACAGCTTGCTTCTTCACCTTCCCGAAGCTGCCGCTCTCTCCGGATCTTGAAGCCGAAGAAGCGGCTTCTTCGCGCAAAGACGATTGTGCCACTCACAGTGCTCTCCTTAGCGCGGCTTCTGCCCAAAGACGCCCGGGAGTGGCTCTTAGCTCCGGAGAGCATCCTACCTTCGTCTTTAGCGCCTTTTGTAGTCTACATCTTAGCAAAATGCTTTCCCACTATGTCTGGCCAGGAAAAACTGTGCCAGCACAGAAAACATCTCCCATCGTGTTCTAGACGTTGCAGAGATGTCTGCCAAGTTTTTGGCAGGAAGAAAAGAAAAGTTGTCCAAAACAGCTTCCAATCGAATGTTCATGTGATTGGAAAAGTCAGGAGAGTGCAAAAGTACTGTTTTCTATCAGTTGGCAAGGTGCGCACACAATCCCAGTGTTGTACAGCTTGCTTCTTCACCTTCCCGAAGCTGCCGCTCTCCCCGGCTCCCGGAGCCGAAGAAGCGGCTTCTTCACGCAAAGACGATTGTGCCGCTCACAGTGCTCTCCTTACTGCGGCTTCTGCCCAAAGACGCCCGGGAGCGGCTCTTAGCTCCAGTGAGCATCCTACCTTCGTCTTTAGCGTCTCTTCTCATCTACATCTCAGCAAAAAGCTTTTCCACTACATCTGGAAAGGAGAAACTGTGCCAGCACAGAAAACATCTCCCATCGTGTTCTAGAAGTTGCAGAGATGTCTACCAAGTGTTTGGCAGGAAGAAAAGAAAAGTTGTCCACAACAGCTTCCAATCGAATGTTCATGTGATTGGAAAAGTCAGGAGAGTGCAAAAGTACTGTTTTCTATCAGTTGGCAAGGTGCGCACACAATCCCAGTGTTGTACAGCTTGCTTCTTCACCTTCCCGAAGCTGCCGCTCTCCCCGGCTCCCGGAGCCGAAGAAGCGGCTTCTTCACGCAAAGACGATTGTGCCGCTCACAGTGCTCTCCTTAGCGCGGCTTCTGCCCAAAGACGCCCGGGAGCGGCTCTTAGCTCTGGAGAGCATCCTACCTTCGTATTTAGCGTCTCTTCTCATCTACATCTCAGCAAAAAGCTTTTCCACAACATCTGGAAAGGAGAAACTGTGCCAGCACAAAAAACATCTCCCATCGTGTTCTAGAAGTTGCAGAGATGTCTGCCAAGTGTTTGGCAGGAAGAAAAGAAAAGTTGTCCAAAACAGCTTCCAATCGAATGTTCATGTGATTGGAAAAGTCAGGAGAGTGCAAAAGTACTGTTTTCTATCAGTTGGCAAGCTGCGCACACAATCCCAGTGTTGTACAGCTTGCTTCTTCACCTTCCCGAAGCTGCCGCTCTCCCCGGCTCCCGGAGCCGAAGAAGCGGCTTCTTCGCGCAAAGACGATTGTGCCGCTCACAGTGCTCTCCTTAGCGCGGCTTCTGCCCAAAGACGCCCGGGAGCGGCCCTTAGCTCCGGAGAGCATCCTACCTTCGTCTTTAGCGCCTTTTGTTGTCTACATCTTAGCAAATAGATTTTCCACTACATCTGGCAAGGAGAAACTGTGCCAGCACAAAAAACATCTCCCATCGTGTTCTAGAAGTTGCAGAGATGTCTGCCAAGTGTTTGGCAGGAAGAAAAGAAAAGTTGTCCAAAACAGCTTCCAATCGAATGTTCATGTGATTGGAAAAGTCAGGAGAGTGCAAAAGTACTGTTTTCTATCAGTTGGCAAGCTGCGCACACAATCCCAGTGTTGTACAGCTTGCTTCTTCACCTTCCCGAAGCTGCCGCTCTCCCCGGCTCCCGGAGCCGAAGAAGCGGCTTCTTCGCGCAAAGACGATTGTGCCGCTCACAGTGCTCTCCTTAGCGCGGCTTCTGCCCAAAGACGCCCGGGAGCGGCCCTTAGCTCCGGAGAGCATCCTACCTTCGTCTTTAGCGCCTTTTGTAGTCTACATCTTAGCAAATAGATTTTCCACTACATCTGGCAAGGAGAAACTGTGCCAGCACAAAAAACATCTCCCATCGTGTTCTAGAAGTTGCAGAGATGTCTGCCAAGTGTTTGGCAGGAAGAAAAGAAAAGTTGTCCAAAACAGCTTCCAATCGAATGTTCATGTGATTGGAAAAGTCAGGAGAGTGCAAAAGTACTGTTTTCTATCAGTTGGCAAGGTGCGCACACAATCCCAGTGTTGTACAGCTTGCTTCTTCACCTTCTCGAAGCTGCCGCTCTCTCCGGATCCCGAAGCCGAAGAAGCGGCTTCTTCGCGCAAAGACGATTGTGCCGCTCACAGTGCTCTCCTTAGCGCGGCTTCTGCCCAAAGACGCCCGGGAGTGGCTCTTAGCTCCGGAGAGCATCCTACCTTCGTCTTTAGCGCCTTTTGTAGTCTACATCTTAGCAAAACGCTTTCCCACTATGTCTGGCAAGGAAAAACTGTGCCAGCACAGAAAACATCTCCCATCGTGTTCTAGACGTTGCAGAGATGTCTGCCAAGTTTTTGGCAGGAAGAAAAGAAAAGTTGTCCAAAACAGCTTCCAATCGAATGTTCATGTGATTGGAAAAGTCAGGAGAGTGCAAAAGTACTGTTTTCTATCAGCTGGCAAGGTGCGCACACAATCCCAGTGTTGTACAGCTTGCTTCTTCACCTTCCCGAAGCTGCCGCTCTCCCCGGCTCCCGGAGCCGAAGAAGCGGCTTCTTCACGCAAAGACGATTGTGTTGCTCACAGTGCTCTCCTTACTGCGGCTTCTGCCCAAAGACGCACGGGAGCGGCTCTTAGCTCCAGTGAGCATCCTACCTTCGTCTTTAGCGTCTCTTCTCATCTACATCTCAGCAAAAAGCTTTTCCACTACATCTGGAAAGGAGAAACTGTGCCAGCACAGAAAACATCTCCCATCGTGTTCTAGAAGTTGCAGAGATGTCTGCCAAGTGTTTGGCAGGAAGAAAAGAAAAGTTGTCCAAAACAGCTTCCAATCGAATGTTCATGTGATTGGAAAAGTCAGGAGAGTGCAAAAGTACTGTTTTCTATCAGTTGGCAAGCTGCGCACACAATCCCAGTGTTGTACAGCTTGCTTCTTCACCTTCCCGAAGCTGCCGCTCTCCCCGGCTCCCGGAGCTGAAGAAGCGGCTTCTTCGCGCAAAGACGATTGTGCCGCTCACAGTGCTCTCCTTAGCGCGGCTTCTGCCCAAAGACGCCCGGGAGCGGCTCTTAGCTCTGGAGAGCATCCTACCTTCGTATTTAGCGTCTCTTCTCATCTACATCTCAGCAAAAAGCTTTTCCACAACATCTGGCAAGGAGAAACTGTGCCAGCACAAAAAACATCTCCCATCGTGTTCTAGACGTTGCAGAGATGTCTGCCAAGTTTTTGGCAGGAAGAAAAGAAAAGTTGTCCAAAACAGCTTCCAATCGAATGTTCATGTGATTGGAAAAGTCAGGAGAGTGCAAAAGTACTGTTTTCTATCAGTTGGCAAGGTGCGCACACAATCCCAGTGTTGTACAGCTTGCTTCTTCACCTTCCCGAAGCTGCCGCTCTCCCCGGCTCCCGGAGCCGAAGAAGCGGCTTCTTCACGCAAAGACGATTGTGCCGCTCACAGTGCTCTCCTTACTGCGGCTTCTGCCCAAAGACGCACGGGAGCGGCTCTTAGCTCCAGTGAGCATCCTACCTTCGTCTTTAGCGTCTCTTCTCATCTACATCTCAGCAAAAAGCTTTTCCACTACATCTGGAAAGGAGAAACTGTGCCAGCACAGAAAACATCTCCCATCGTGTTCTAGAAGTTGCAGAGATGTCTGCCAAGTGTTTGGCAGGAAGAAAAGAAAAGTTGTCCAAAACAGCTTCCAATCGAATGTTCATGTGATTGGAAAAGTCAGGAGAGTGCAAAAGTACTGTTTTCTATCAGTTGGCAAGGTGCGCACACAATCCCAGTGTTGTACAGCTTGCTTCTTCACCTTCCCGAAGCTTCCGCTCTCCCCGGATCCCGGAGCCGAAGAAGCGGCTTCTTCGCGCAAAGACGATTGTGCCGCTCACAGTGCTCTCCTTAGCGCGGCTTCTGCCCAAAGACGCCCGGGAGCGGCTCTTAGCTCCGGAGAGCATCCTACCTTCGTCTTTAGCGTCTCTTCTCATCTACATCTCAGCAAAACGCTTTCCCACTATGTCTGGCAAGGAAAAACTGTGCCAGCACAGAAAACATCTCCCATTGTGTTCTAGAAGTTGCAGAGATGTCTGCCAAGTGTTTGGCAGGAAGAAAAGAAAAGTTGTCCAAAACAGCTTCCAATCGAATGTTCATGTGATTGGAAAAGTCAGGAGAGTGCAAAAGTACTGTTTTCTATCAGTTGGCAAGGTGCGCACACAATCCCAGTGTTGTACAGCTTGCTTCTTCACCTTCCCGAAGCTGCCGCTCTCCCCGGCTCCCGGAGCCGAGGAAGCGGCTTCTTCGCGCAAAGACGATTGTGCCGCTCACAGTGCTCTCCTTAGCACGGCTTCTGCCCAAAGACGCCCGGGAGCGGCCCTTAGCTCCGGAGAGCATCCTACCTTCGTCTTTAGCGCCTTTTGTTGTCTACATCTTAGCAAATAGATTTTCCACTACATCTGGCAAGGAGAAACTGTGCCAGCACAGAAAACATCTCCCATCGTGTTCTAGAAGTTGCAGAGATGTCTGCCAAGTGTTTGGCAGGAAGAAAAGAAAAGTTGTCCAAAACAGCTTCCAATCGAATGTTCATGTGATTGGAAAAGTCAGGAGAGTGCAAAAGTACTGTTTTCTATCAGTTGGCAAGGTGCGCACACAATCCCAGTGTTGTACAGCTTGCTTCTTCACCTTCCCGAAGCTGCCGCTCTCCCCGGCTCCCGGAGCCGAAGAAGCGGCTTCTTCGCGCAAAGACGATTGTGCCGCTCACAGTGCTCTCCTTAGCGCGGCTTCTGCCCAAAGACGCCCGGGAGCGGCCCTTAGCTCCGGAGAGCATCCTACCTTCATCTTTAGCGCCTTTTGTAGTCTACATCTTAGCAAATAGATTTTCCACTACATCTGGCAAGGAGAAACTGTTCCAGCACAAAAAACATCTCCCATCGTGTTCTAGAAGTTGCAGAGATGTCTGCCAAGTGTTTGGCAGGAAGAAAAGAAAAGTTGTCCAAAACAGCTTCCAATCGAATGTTCATGTGATTGGAAAAGTCAGGAGAGTGCAAAAGTACTGTTTTCTATCAGTTGGCAAGGTGCGCACACAATCCCAGTGTTGTACAGCTTGCTTCTTCACCTTCCCGAAGCTGCCGCTCTCCCCGGATCCCGGAGCCGAAGAAGCGGCTTCTTCGCGCAAAGACGATTGTGCCGCTCACAGTGCTCTCCTTAGCGCGGCTTCTGCCCAAAGACGCCCGGGAGCGGCCCTTAGCTCCGGAGAGCATCCTACCTTCGTCTTTAGCGCCTTTTGTAGTCTACATCTTAGCAAATAGATTTTCCACTACATCTGGCAAGGAGAAACTGTGCCAGCACAAAAAACATCTCCCATCGTGTTCTAGAAGTTGCAGAGATGTCTGCCAAGTGTTTGGCAGGAAGAAAAGAAAAGTTGTCCAAAACAGCTTCCAATCGAATGTTCATGTGATTGGAAAAGTCAGGAGAGTGCAAAAGTCCTGTTTTCTATCAGTTGGCAAGCTGCGCACACAATCCCAGTGTTGTACAGCTTGCTTCTTCACCTTCCCGAAGCTGCCGCTCTCCCCGGCTCCCGGAGCCGAAGAAGCGGCTTCTTCGCGCAAAGACGATTGTGCCGCTCACAGTGCTCTCCTTAGCGCGGCTTCTGCCCAAAGACGCCCGGGAGCGGCCCTTAGCTCCGGAGAGCATCCTACCTTCATCTTTAGCGCCTTTTGTAGTCTACATCTTAGCAAATAGATTTTCCACTACATCTGGCAAGGAGAAACTGTGCCAGCACAAAAAACATCTCCCATCGTGTTCTAGAAGTTGCAGAGATGTCTGCCAAGTGTTTGGCAGGAAGAAAAGAAAAGTTGTCCAAAACAGCTTCCAATCGAATGTTCATGTGATTGGAAAAGTCAGGAGAGTGCAAAAGTACTGTTTTCTATCAGTTGGCAAGGTGCGCACACAATCCCAGTGTTGTACAGCTTGCTTCTTCACCTTCCCGAAGCTGCCGCTCTCCCCGGATCCCGGAGCCGAAGAAGCGGCTTCTTCGCGCAAAGACGATTGTGCCGCTCACAGTGCTCTCCTTAGCGCGGCTTCTGCCCAAAGACGCCCGGGAGCGGCCCTTAGCTCCGGAGAGCATCCTACCTTCGTCTTTAGCGCCTTTTGTAGTCTACATCTTAGCAAATAGATTTTCCACTACATCTGGCAAGGAGAAACTGTGCCAGCACAAAAAACATCTCCCATCGTGTTCTAGAAGTTGCAGAGATGTCTGCCAAGTGTTTGGCAGGAAGAAAAGAAAAGTTGTCCAAAACAGCTTCCAATCGAATGTTCATGTGATTGGAAAAGTCAGGAGAGTGCAAAAGTACTGTTTTCTATCAGTTGGCAAGGTGCGCACACAATCCCAGTGTTGTACAGCTTGCTTCTTCACCTTCCCGAAGCTGCCGCTCTCCCCGGCTCCCGGAGCCGAAGAAGCGGCTTCTTCGCGCAAAGACGATTGTGCCGCTCACAGTGCTCTCCTTAGCGCGGCTTCTGCCCAAAGACGCCCGGGAGCGGCCCTTAGCTCCGGAGAGCATCCTACCTTCATCTTTAGCGCCTTTTGTAGTCTACATCTTAGCAAATAGATTTTCCACTACATCTGGCAAGGAGAAACTGTTCCAGCACAAAAAACATCTCCCATCGTGTTCTAGAAGTTGCAGAGATGTCTGCCAAGTGTTTGGCAGGAAGAAAAGAAAAGTTGTCCAAAACAGCTTCCAATCGAATGTTCATGTGATTGGAAAAGTCAGGAGAGTGCAAAAGTACTGTTTTCTATCAGTTGGCAAGGTGCGCACACAATCCCAGTGTTGTACAGCTTGCTTCTTCACCTTCCCGAAGCTGCCGCTCTCCCCGGATCCCGGAGCCGAAGAAGCGGCTTCTTCGCGCAAAGACGATTGTGCCGCTCACAGTGCTCTCCTTAGCGCGGCTTCTGCCCAAAGACGCCCGGGAGCGGCCCTTAGCTCCGGAGAGCATCCTACCTTCGTCTTTAGCGCCTTTTGTAGTCTACATCTTAGCAAATAGATTTTCCACTACATCTGGCAAGGAGAAACTGTGCCAGCACAAAAAACATCTCCCATCGTGTTCTAGAAGTTGCAGAGATGTCTGCCAAGTGTTTGGCAGGAAGAAAAGAAAAGTTGTCCAAAACAGCTTCCAATCGAATGTTCATGTGATTGGAAAAGTCAGGAGAGTGCAAAAGTCCTGTTTTCTATCAGTTGGCAAGCTGCGCACACAATCCCAGTGTTGTACAGCTTGCTTCTTCACCTTCCCGAAGCTGCCGCTCTCCCCGGCTCCCGGAGCCGAAGAAGCGGCTTCTTCGCGCAAAGACGATTGTGCCGCTCACAGTGCTCTCCTTAGCGCGGCTTCTGCCCAAAGACGCCCGGGAGCGGCCCTTAGCTCCGGAGAGCATCCTACCTTCATCTTTAGCGCCTTTTGTAGTCTACATCTTAGCAAATAGATTTTCCACTACATCTGGCAAGGAGAAACTGTGCCAGCACAAAAAACATCTCCCATCGTGTTCTAGAAGTTGCAGAGATGTCTGCCAAGTGTTTGGCAGGAAGAAAAGAAAAGTTGTCCAAAACAGCTTCCAATCGAATGTTCATGTGATTGGAAAAGTCAGGAGAGTGCAAAAGTACTGTTTTCTATCAGTTGGCAAGGTGCGCACACAATCCCAGTGTTGTGCAGCTTGCTTCTTCACCTTCCCGAAGCTGCCGGTCTCCCCGGCTCCCGAAGTCGAAGAAGCGGCTTCTTCACGCAAAGACGCTTGTGCCGTTCACAGTGCTCTCCTTACTGCGGCTTCTGCCCAAAGACGCCCGGGAGCGGCTCTTAGCTCCAGTGAGCATCCTACCTTCGTCTTTAGCGTCTCTTCTCATCTACATCTCAGCAAAAAGCTTTTCCACTACATCTGGAAAGGAGAAACTGTGCCAGCGCAGAAAACATCTCCCATCGTGTTCTAGAAGTTGCAGAGATGTCTAGCAAGTGTTTGGCAGGAAGAAAAGAAAAGTTGTCCAAAACAGCTTCCAATCGAATGTTCATGTGATTGGAAAAGTCAGGAGAGTGCAAAAGTACTGTTTTCTATCAGTTGGCAAGGTGCGCACACAATCCCAGTGTTGTACAGCTTGCTTCTTCACCTTCCCGAAGCTTCCGCTCTCCCCGGATCCCGGAGCCGAAGAAGCGGCTTCTTCGCGCAAAGACGATTGTGCCGCTCACAGTGCTCTCCTTACTGCGGCTTCTGCCCAAAGCCGCCCGGGAGCGGCTCTTAGCCCCGGTGAGCATCCTACCTTCGTCTTTAGCGTCTCTTCTCATCTACATCTCAGCAAAACGCTTTCCCACTATGTCTGGCAAGGAAAAACTGTGCCAGCACAGAAAACATCTCCCATTGTGTTCTAGAAGTTGCCGAGATGTCTGCCAAGTGTTTGGCAGGAAGAAAAGAAAAGTTGTCCAAAACAGCTTCCAATCGAATGTTCATGTGATTGGAAAAGTCAGGAGAGTGCAAAAGTACTGTTTTCTATCAGTTGGCAAGCTGCGCACACAATCCCAGTGTTGTACAGCTTACTTCTTCACCTTCCCGAAGCTGCCGGTCTCCCCGGCTCCCGAAGTCGAAGAAGCGGCTTCTTCACGCAAAGACGCTTGTGCCGTTCACAGTGCTCTCCTTACTGCGGCTTCTGCCCAAATACGCCCGGGAGCGGCTCTTAGCTCCGGTGAGCATCCTACCTTCGTCATTAGCGTCTCTTCTCATCTACATCACAGCAAAAAGCTTTTCCACAACATCTTGCAAGGAGAAACTGTGCCAGCACAAAAAACATCTCCCATTGTGTTCTAGAAGTTGCAGAGATGTCTGCCAAGTGTTTGGCAGGAAGAAAAGAAAAGTTGTCCAAAACAGCTTCCAATCGAACGTTCATGTGATTGGAAAAGTCAGGAGAGTGCAAAAGTACCGTTTTCTATCAGTTGGCAAGCTGCGCACACAATCCCAGTGTTGTACAGCTTGCTTCTTCACATTCCCGAAGCTGCCGCTCTCCCCGGCTCCCGGAGCCGAAGAAGCGGCTTCTTCGCGCAAAGACGATTGTGCTGCTCACAGTGCTCTCCTTAGCGCGGCTTCTGCCCAAAGACGCCCGGGAGCGGCTCTTAGCTCTGGAGAGCATCCTACCTTCGTATTTAGCGTCTCTTCTCATCTACATCTCAGCAAAAAGCTTTTCCACAACATCTGGCAAGGAGAAACTGTGCCAGCACAAAAAACATCTCCCATCGTGTTCTAGAAGTTGCAGAGATGTCTGCCAAGTGTTTGGCAGGAAGAAAAGAAAAGTTGTCCAAAACAGCTTCCAATCGAATGTTCATGTGATTGGAAAAGTCAGGAGAGTGCAAAAGTACTGTTTTCTATCAGTTGGCAAGGTGCGCACACAATCCCAGTGTTGTACAGCTTGCTTCTTCACCTTCCCGAAGCTGCCGCTCTCCCCGGATCCCGGAGTCGAGGAAGCGGCTTCTTCGCGCAAAGACGATTGTGCCGCTCACAGTGCTCTCCTTACTGCGGCATCTGCCCAAAGACGCCCGGGAGCGGCTCTTAGCTCTGAAGAGCATCCTACCTTCGTCTTTAGCGTCTCTTCTAATCTACATCTCAGCAAAAAGCTTTTCCACAACATCTGGCAAGGAGAAACTGTGCCAGCACAAAAAACATCTCCCATCGTGTTCTAGAAGTTGCAGAGATGTCTGCCAAGTGTTTGGCAGGAAGAAAAGAAAAGTTGTCCAAAACAGCTTCCAATCGAATGTTCATGTGATTGGAAAAGTCAGGAGAGTGCAAAAGTACTGTTTTCTATCAGTTGGCAAGGTGCGCACACAATCCCAGTGTTGTACAGCTTGCTTCTTCACCTTCCCGAAGCTGCCGCTCTCTCCGGATCCCGAAGCCGAAGAAGCGGCTTCTTCGCGCGAAGACGATTGTGCCGCTCACAGTGCTCTCCTTAGCGCGGCTTCTGCCAAAGACGCCCGGGAGCGGCTCTTAGCTCCGGAGAGCATCCTACCTTCGTCTTTAGCGCCTTTTGTAGTCTACATCTTAGCAAAACGCTTTCCCACTATGTCTGGCAAGGAAAAACTGTGCCAGCACAGAAAACATCTCCCATCGTGTTCTAGACGTTGCAGAGATGTCTGCCAAGTTTTTGACGGAAGAAAAGAAAAGTTGTCCAAAACAGCTTCCAATCGAATGTTCATGTGATTGGAAAAGTCAGGAGAGTGCAAAAGTACTGTTTTCTATCAGTTGGCAAGGTGCGCACACAATCCCAGTGTTGTACAGCTTGCTTCTTCACCTTCCCGAAGCTGCCGCTCTCCCCGGCTCCCGGAGCCGAAGAAGCGGCTTCTTCACGCAAAGACGATTGTGCCGCTCACAGTGCTCTCCTTAGCGCGGCTTCTGCCCAAAGACGCCCGGGAGCGGCTCTTAGCTCCAGTGAGCATCCTACCTTCGTCTTTAGCGTCTCTTCTAATCTACATCTCAGCAAAAAGCTTTTCCACTACATCTGGAAAGGAGAAACTGTGCCAGCACAGAAAACATCTCCCATCGTGTTCTAGAAGTTGCAGAGATGTCTACCAAGTGTTTGGCAGGAAGAAAAGAAAAGTTGTCCAAAACAGCTTCCAATCGAATGTTCATGTGATTGGAAAAGTCAGGAGAGTGCAAAAGTACTGTTTTCTATCAGTTGGCAAGGTGCACACACAATCCCAGTGTTGTACAGCTTGCTTCTTCACCTTCCCGAAGCTTCCGCTCTCCCCGGATCCCGGAGCCGAAGAAGCGGCTTCTTCGCGCAAAGACGATTGTGCCGCTCACAGTGCTCTCCTTACTGCGGCTTCTGCCCAAAGACGCCCGGGAGCGGCTCTTAGCCCCGGTGAGCATCCTACCTTCGTCTTTAGCGTCTCTTCTCATCTACATCTCAGCAAAACGCTTTCCCACTATGTCTGGCAAGGAAAAACTGTGCCAGCACAGAAAACATCTCCCATTGTGTTCTAGAAGTTGCAGAGATGTCGGCCAAGTGTTTGGCAGGAAGAAAAGAAAAGTTGTCCAAAACAGCTTCCAATCGAATGTTCATGTGATTGGAAAAGTCAGGAGAGTGCAAAAGTACTGTTTTCTATCAGTTGGCAAGCTGCGCACACAATCCCAGTGTTGTACAGCTTACTTCTTCACCTTCCCGAAGCTGCCGGTCTCCCCGGCTCCCGAAGTCGAAGAAGCGGCTTCTTCACGCAAAGACGATTGTGCCGTTCACAGTGCTCTCCTTACTGCGGCTTCTGCCCAAATACGCCCGGGAGCGGCTCTTAGCTCCGGTGAGCATCCTACCTTCGTCATTAGCGTCTCTTCTCATCTACATCTCAGCAAAAAGCTTTTCCACAACATCTGGCAAGGAGAAACTGTGCCAGCACAAAAAACATCTCCCATCGTGTTCTAGAAGTTGCAGAGATGTCTGCCAAGTGTTTGGCAGGAAGAAAAGAAAAGTTGTCCAAAACAGCTTCCAATCGAATGTTCATGTGATTGGAAAAGTCAGGAGAGTGCAAAAGTACTGTTTTCTATCAGCTGGCAAGCTGCGCACACAATCCCAGTGTTGTACAGCTTGCTTCTTCACCTTCCCGAAGCTGCCGCTCTCCCCGGCTCCCGGAGCCGAAGAAGCGGCTTCTTCGCGCAAAGACGATTGTGCCGCTCACAGTGCTCTCCTTAGCGCGGCTTCTGCCCAAAGACGCCCGGGAGCGGCCCTTAGCTCCGGAGAGCATCCTACCTTCGTCTTTAGCGCCTTTTGTTGTCTACATCTTAGCAAATAGATTTTCCACTACATCTGGCAAGGAGAAACTGTGCCAGCACAAAAAACATCTCCCATCGTGTTCTAGAAGTTGCAGAGATGTCTGCCAAGTGTTTGGCAGGAAGAAAAGAAAAGTTGTCCAAAACAGCTTCCAATCGAATGTTCATGTGATTGGAAAAGTCAGGAGAGTGCAAAAGTACTGTTTTCTATCAGTTGGCAAGGTGCGCACACAATCCCAGTGTTGTACAGCTTGCTTCTTCACCTTCCCGAAGCTGCCGCTCTCTCCGGATCCCGAAGCCGAAGAAGCGGCTTCTTCGCGCAAAGACGATTGTGCCGCTCACAGTGCTCTGCTTAGCGCGGCTTCTGCCCAAAGACGCCCGGGAGTGGCTCTTAGCTCCGGAGAGCATCCTACCTTCGTCTTTAGCGCCTTTTGTAGTCTACATCTTAGCAAAACGCTTTCCCACTATGTCTGGCAAGGAAAAATTGTGCCAGCACAGAAAACATCTCCCATCGTGTTCTAGACGTTGCAGAGATGTCTGCCAAGTTTTTGGCAGGAAGAAAAGAAAAGTTGTCCAAAACAGCTTCCAATCGAATGTTCATGTGATTGGAAAAGTCAGGAGAGTGCAAAAGTACTGTTTTCTATCAGTTGGCAAGCTGCGCACACAATCCCAGTGTTGTACAGCTTGCTTCTTCACCTTCCCGAAGCTGCGGCTCTCTCCGGCTCCCGGAGCCGAAGAAGCGGCTTCTTCGCGCAAAGACGATTGTGCCGCTCACAGTGCTCTCCTTACTGCGGCTTCTGCCCAAAGACGCCCGGGAGCGGCTCTTAGCTCTGGAGAGCATCCTACCTTCGTCTTTAGCGTCTCTTCTCATCTACATCTCAGCAAAAAGCTTTTCCACAACATCTGGCAAGGAGAAACTGTGCCAGCACAAAAAACATCTCCCATCGTGTTCTAGAAGTTGCAGAGATGTCTGCCAAGTGTTTGGCAGGAAGAAAAGAAAAGTTGTCCAAAACAGCTTCCAATCGAATGTTCATGTGATTGCAAAAGTCAGGAGAGTGCAAAAGTACTGTTTTCTATCAGTTGACAAGCTGCGCACACAATCCCAGTGTTGTACAGCTTGCTTCTTCACCTTCCCGAAGCTGCCGCTCTCCCCGGCTCCCGGAGCCGAAGAAGCGGCTTCTTCGCGCAAAGACGATTGTGCCGCTCACATTGCTCTCCTTAGCGCGGCTTCTGCCCAAAGACGCCCGGGAGCGGCTCTTAGCTCCGGACAGCATCCTACCTTCGTCTTTAGCGCCTTTTGTTGTCTACATCTTAGCAAATAGATTTTCCACTACATCTGGCAAGGAGAAACTGTGCCAGCACAAAAAACATCTCCCATCGTGTTCTAGAAGTTGCAGAGATGTCTGCCAAGTGTTTGGCAGGAAGAAAAGAAAAGTTGTCCAAAACAGCTTCCAATCGAATGTTCATGTGATTGGAAAAGTCAGGAGAGTGCAAAAGTACTGTTTTCTATCAGTTGGCAAGGTGCGCACACAATCCCAGTGTTGTACAGCTTGCTTCTTCACCTTCCCGAAGCTGCCGCTCTCCCCGGCTCCCGGAGCCGAAGAAGCGGCTTCTTCACGCAAAGACGATTGTGCCGCTCACAGTGCTCTCCTGACTGCGGCTTCTGCCCAAAGACGCCCGGGAGCGGCTCTTAGCTCCAGTGAGCATCCTACCTTCGTCTTTAGCGTCTCTTCTCATCTACATCTCAGCAAAAAGCTTTCCCACTATGTCTGGCAAGGAAAAACTGTGCCAGCACAGAAAACATCTCCCATCGTGTTCTAGAAGTTGCAGAGATGTCTGCCAAGTGTTTGGCAGGAAGAAAAGAAAAGTTGTCCAAAACAGCTTACAATCGTATGTTCATGTGATTGGAAAAGTCAGGAGAGTGCAAAAGTACTGTTTTCTATCAGTTGGCAAGCTGCGCACACAATCCCAGTGTTGTACAGCTCACTTCTTCACCTTCCCGAAGCTGCCGGTCTCCCCGGCTCCTGAAGTCGAAGAAGCGGCTTCTTCACGCAAAGACGATTGTGCCTCTCACAGTGCTCTCCTTACTGCGGCTTCTGCCCAAATACGCCTGGGAGCAGCTCTTAGCTCCGGTGAGCATCCTACCTTCGTCATTAGCGTCTCTTCTCATCTACATCTCAGCAAAAAGCTTTTCCACAACATCTTGCAAGGAGAAACTGTGCCAGCACAAAAAACATCTCCCATTGTGTTCTAGAAGTTGCAGAGATGTCTGCCAAGTGTTTGGCAGGAAGAAAAGGAAAGTTGTCCAAAACAGCTTCCAATCGAATGTTCATGTGATTGGAAAATTCAGGAGAGTGCAAAAGTACTGTTTTCTATCAGTTGGCAAGCTGCGTACACAATCCCAGTGTTGTACAGCTTGCTTCTTCACCTTCCCGAAGCTGCCGCTCTCTCCGGCTCCCGGAGCCGAAGAAGCGGCTTCTTCGCGCAAAGACGATTGTGCCGCTCACAGTGCTCTCCTTAGCGCGGCTTCTTCCCAAAGACGCCCGGGAGCGGCTCTTAGCTCCGGAGAGCGTCCTACCTTCGTCTTTAGCGCCTTTTGTAGTCTACATCTCGGCAAAATGCTTTTCCACTATGTCTGGCTAGGAGAAACTGTGCCAGCACAGAAAACATCTCCCATCGTGTTCTAGAAGTTGCAGAGATGTCTGCCAAGTGTTTGGCAGGAAGAAAAGTTGTCCAAAACACCTTCCAATCGAATGTTCATGTGATTGGAAAAGTCAGGAGAGTGCAAAAGTACTGTTTTCTATCAGTTGGCAAGCTGCGCACACAATCCCAGTGTTGTACAGCTTGCTTCTTCACCTTCCCGAAGCTGCCGCTCTCCCCGGCTCCCGGAGCCGAAGAAGCGGCTTCTTCGCGCAAAGACGATTGTGCCGCTCACAGTGCTCTCCTTAGCGCGGCTTCTGCCCAAAGACGCCCGGAAGCGGCCCTTAGCTCCGGACAGCATCCTACCTTCGTCTTTAGCGCCTTTTGTAGTCTACATCTTAGCAAAACGCTTTGCCAGTATGTCTGGCTAGGAGAAACTGTGCCAGCACAGAAAACATCTCCCATCGTGTTCTAGAAGTTGCAGAGATGTCTGCCAAGTGTTTGGCAGGAAGAAAAGAAAAGTTGTCCAAAACAGCTTCTAATCGAATGTTCATGTGATTGGAAAAGTCAGGAGTGTGCAAAAGTACTGTTTTGTATCAGTTGGCAAGTTGCGCACACAATCCCAGTGTTGTACGGCTTGCTTCTTCACCTTCCCGAAGCTGCCGCTCTCCCCGGCTCCCGGTGCCGAAGATGCGGCTTCTTCGCGCAAAGACGATTGTGCCACTCACAGTGCTCTCCTTAGCGCGGCTTCTGCCCAAAGACGCCCGGAAGCGGCTCCTAGCTCCGGACAGCATCCTACCTTCGTCTTTAGCGCCTCTTCTCATCTACATCTCGGCAAAAAGCTTTTCCACTATGTCTGTCTAGGAAAAACTGTGCCAGCACAGAAAACATCTCCCATCGTGTTCTAGACGTTGCACGGATGTCTGCCAAGTGTTTGGCAGGAAGAAAAGAAAAGTTGTCCAAAACAGCTTCCAATTGAATGTTCATGTGACTGGAAAAGTCAGGAGAGTGCAAAAGTACTGTTTTCTATCAGTTGGCAAGCTGCGCACACAATCCCAGTGTTGTACAGCTTGCTTCTTCACCTTCCCGAAGCTGCCGCTCTCCCCGGCTCCCGGAGCCGAAGAAGCGGCTTCTTTGCGCAAAGACGATTGTGCCGCTCACAGTGCTCTCCTTGGCACGGCTTCTGCCCAAAGACGCCCGGGAGCAGCTCTTAGCTCCGGAGAGCATCCTACCTTCGTCTTTAGCGTCTTTTGTAGTCTACATCTCAGCAAAACGCTTTTCCACTATGTCTGGCAAGGAGAAACTGTGCCAGCACAGAAAACATCTCCCATCGTGTTCTAGAAGTTGCAGAGATGTCTGCCAAGTGTTTGGCAGGAAGAAAAGTTGTCCAAAACACCTTCCAATCGAATGTTCATGTGATTGGAAAAGTCAGGAGAGTGCAAAAGTACTGTTTTCTATCAGTTGGCAAGCTGCGCACACAATCCCAGTGTTGTACAGCTTGCTTCTTCACCTTCCCGAAGCTGCCGCTCTCCCCGGCTCCCGGAGCCGAAGAAGCGGCTTCTTCGCGCAAAGACGATTGTGCCGCTCACAGTGCTCTCCTTAGCGCGGCTTCTGCCCAAAGACGCCCGGAAGCGGCCCTTAGCTCCGGACAGCATCCTACCTTCGTCTTTAGCGCCTTTTGTAGTCTACATCTTAGCAAAACGCTTTGCCAGTATGTCTGGCTAGGAGAAACTGTGCCAGCACAGAAAACATCTCCCATCGTGTTCTAGAAGTTGCAGAGATGTCTGCCAAGTGTTTGGCAGGAAGAAAAGAAAAGTTGTCCAAAACAGCTTCTAATCGAATGTTCATGTGATTGGAAAAGTCAGGAGTGTGCAAAAGTACTGTTTTGTATCAGTTGGCAAGTTGCGCACACAATCCCAGTGTTGTACGGCTTGCTTCTTCACCTTCCCGAAGCTGCCGCTCTCCCCGGCTCCCGGTGCCGAAGATGCGGCTTCTTCGCGCAAAGACGATTGTGCCACTCACAGTGCTCTCCTTAGCGCGGCTTCTGCCCAAAGACGCCCGGAAGCGGCTCCTAGCTCCGGACAGCATCCTACCTTCGTCTTTAGCGCCTCTTCTCATCTACATCTCGGCAAAAAGCTTTTCCACTATGTCTGTCTAGGAAAAACTGTGCCAGCACAGAAAACATCTCCCATCGTGTTCTAGACGTTGCACGGATGTCTGCCAAGTGTTTGGCAGGAAGAAAAGAAAAGTTGTCCAAAACAGCTTCCAATTGAATGTTCATGTGACTGGAAAAGTCAGGAGAGTGCAAAAGTACTGTTTTCTAATACTTGGCAAGGTGCGCACACAATCCCAGTGTTGTACAGCTTGCTTCTTCACCTTCCCGAAGCTGCCGCTATCTCCGGCTCCCGGAGCCGAAGATGCGGCTTCTTCGCGCAAAGACGATTGTGCCGCTCTCAGTGCTCTCCTTAGCGCGGCTTCTGCCGAAAGACGCCCGGGAGCGGCTCTTAGCTCTGGAGAGCATCCTACCTTCGTCTTTAGCGTCTTTTGTAGTCTACATCACAGCAAATAGATTTCCCACTATGTCTGGCTAGGAAAAACTGTGCCAGCACAGAAAACATCTCCCATCGTGTTCTAGATGTTGCAGAGAGGTCTGCCAAGTGTTTGGCAGGAAGAAAAGAAAAGTTGTCCAAAACAGCTTCCAATCGAATGTTCATGTGATTGGAAAAGTCAGGAGAGTGCAAAGATACTGTTTTCTATCAGTTGGCAATCTGCGCACACAATCCTAGTGTTGTACAGCTTGCTTCTTACCTTGCCGAAGCTGCCGCTATCTCCGGCTCCCGGAGCCGAAGAAGCGGCTTCTTCGCGCAAAGACGATTGTGCTGCTCACAGTGCTCTCCTTAGCGTGGCTTCTGCCGAAAGACGCCCTGGAGCGGCTCTTATCTCCGTACCTTCCAATTCAAATTTTTGGCTCGACAAACCAAATGGTCTACTTGCAGCAGTAGGGCAGGACAGTGAACTGGACTTTCTCCTTTTAGAGAGAAGCTAATGAAAAATTTTCACTGCAATCAGAGCAGGCTGTCAAACAAGAAAAATGTCATGAAAATTAGCCAGCCGTATCCTCTTAGTCTTGCTTGTTGTGATTGGCCAAGAATGAAATGTGTGAACTCTGTGTTTCTGGGTATCACATCAGTAACAGGTACTTCAGCTGCTGTACTTCTCTCCTAAAGTTAAGAACAGAATCCAAGGAATTGTGATTCCATGGTCTCAATTCACCCTATGAAAAAGGAGTGGAAGGTGCAGGGATCAATTAACTTGAATGGCCTATGTAAATCAGCGGCCACTGATTTCCTGAAGGCTTCAACAGGTTACTTGCCTATGTTTTTCTTGGAATTGTTTTAACCTTTGGTCATGTTTTTCTTGGGATTCTTTTACCCTTTCCCCATTTGTTCAGCCTTTGCTCTCAAGCCTTTGCTGACATTTCCAATATCTCGGTAGCCTGGAAAAGTGTTGTCTTGATTGATCACATCATTATTCCCTTCCAAGGGTTGTTTGCCTCAAGTCTCAGTTTGGCTGGTTTTCTGCTAGTTGATTGTCAGAGGGCAGCAGGTGTTTTGTAAGAGCAAGTACACAATCCCATAGCTTGCTTTTCTTTGGATTTTGCCTGTCTAGAAAATGGAATGACTGAACATCTCTGAGAGGCTTTTCTCTCCCCATTAGGTTTCACTAGAAGGGCAGATGCAAATCGTCTACCTAAAGTCTTGGCACAGAAGAAAGTAGTGGTTTGCTGCTGCATATAGCTAGAAGCTTACAAAAGGAAGGCCTTGGGCTGAGGCCCATTACTTTGGCTAAGTAGAAAAGGACTGTGGGAGGTGAGGCAGCTGAATTAGAGGTAAATCAACAAGTTCTAGAACCGTCGTGTGTTCACAGCGTGGTGCATGGTGGTTGGTTGAATTGTGTTTGTTATGGCTTAAAGCTATGGAACTGATAAAGGCCTGATGTTGGAATCCATAAGGTTAGAGGATTTTTAGGAAATGGTTAAAAAGAAGTATGTAGGCCTTAGACTGGAGTTTTGTGAGCATTGCAGAAAAGTTTTGCATGCAAGCAGAAAAGTTTTCCGTGCAAGCAGAAATTTTCCCAAGCAGTAGACGTGACAAATGGCAACAAGGTTATTTAATGTATATCTTTAGAAGGTTAGCATGAATAGAACTCTGTTCTTTGTCTCTTATCAACTAGTCTTTTAGCTACGATTACGTATGTTTTATAAGATTGGATAGAATGCTTGTCAAGATGTATTTTCTGTGTCTGATTGGCTGAATTCTAGTCTGAGATGATTTTATGTATTGCTGTATGAGCCCTGTTGAAGGAGACATTTTTTGGTGTGGATCAGTGAGCTGTCATGTCTCCATTTTGTATTTTGAGACTGATGTGCTGGAAATAAAAGCAAAAATCTCTTCACTGGTCTGGTTACCATGTTATCCATATTTGGATATTTTGCCGCGGCCTAGTGGGTTCCTTTTTTAAGGCGTGGGTTCCTGACACCATTGGACTTATACCTGTCCCGTCCCCCGCATATTGCTGCCCCGTGTGAGGACGTAGAATAGAAGAAAAACAAAGAAAAATCGTGGAAGTACCAGCCGCGGAGACCCAAGTGTTAACAAGGAGGACACTGTATCATCTCTCCCGCCGAAGCCAAGAAAATTGTAAGTAACTTATCTCGGGAGAGCGCTTGGGTGACGTTGGGAAGAAAAAATAGAGAAAAAGAAAATTATTAAAAGAACACAAAAAGGGGAACGAATTTATCAAAAGTTGAATGGGATGTTTTTCATCAATGAGAGACAATGTTACAAGAAAAAGGTCACTCTGAAATTTCAAAAACTGAGCTTAAAATCTTACTTATCTGGGTTAAAGCGAATACGCAAGATTTAAATCTGCAGTCTGCTTTTACTTTTCATTTTTGGGATCAGATAAACTGGAGAATCTATAATCTAGTCTCTCTCAAAAAAGATGAAAGCTTAAGAGAACTTATGCAGGTTTGTAGAGCGCTGTTGGAGCGCTGTTTTAAACAAACTGATAATAATAAGATCAACTTGGACTCAGAAAACAAAGCTTCTGGTTCTGTCTCATTAAATTCCAGTAAATCGGAGACTGTGTGAGTATCGGAGAATGTTACAAGTGTTGTTGCAAATGCTGAAAGTATTGCTTTGAACTCTGTTGAACAAAATCTTTCTTCTCTCTCTCTGGGAAAAAATGAGACTCTTTCGGACTTTTCTTCGCGTTGTTCTGTTAATGTAAAAATATGTGACTCTTGTAAGGGGGATGGAACAAAGTGTGTAAAAAATGGAAATGAAAAAGTGACTGTACTTCCTAAAATTGTTTGTGCAGGGACACTGAAACCTGAATTGGATTCTGTTGGGCCTGGGGTGGAGGCTGAGGTGGCTGCTTCCACTCGGGAAATTGTGGTTCCGGGGAACTCTTTTTCAGTTAAGCAAAACCATGGTTGTTCTGGTGTTTGTCAATCTATAGATACAGAGAAAGAAAAATTGGCTTTAAGGGTGGAGTCCTTTGAAAGGAAGAGATGGAAGAAACTGGCGACTGTGTTGTTGCTGGAATTCAAAAAGCTGGACTTGAAATCTCTGCAACGAAAATTCAAGAAGTTTCACCTTAGAAGTACCTGGGATGGAAGATGACTGAGACGACAAGAACACCACAGAAAATTCATATCCGAACCAGAGTCAACAACCTACAAGAGTTACAACAACTTCTAGGAGAAATCAACTGGGTCAGACCGATGCTGGGTATCACCAATGATGAACTGAGTCTGCTCTTCGATTTGCTGAGAGGAAGTTGCGACATCACTTCGCCAAGAACTTTAACCCCTGAAGCTCGTGCTGCTCTCGACAAAGTCACAGAAGCTCTTCAAAAAAGACAAGCTCATCGCTGCGTTCCTGAAAATCCTTTCTTTCTTGCAATCTTAGGAGAGAAGATGCAGCTTTGTGGTCTCATTTTCCAGTGGGATGCCACAGAACAAGATCCTTTGTTAATAATGGAATGGGTTTTTCCTCCCTACAGGTTTTCAAAGACCATTTGCTCAGTTTTAGAAATGATCGCATACATTATAATTAAGGCTAGAACCAGATTGTTAACTTTGGCAGGTCAAGAATGTTCAGTTATCTATTTGCCATTGAAAAATGATTATTTCAATTGGGCAATGCAAAATTCTGATGATTTACAATATGCATTCTTAGGTTTTCCAGGTGTTTGTTCCATACACTATCCAGCTCACAAACTACTGCAAGCAAAATTGAGTTTCAGAGAAAAACCTAAATTTAGTGAAGAACCTTTACATGCTGTGACTCTCTTCACTGATGGCTCTGGTAAAAGCCACAAGTCCGTTGTGACTTGGTTTAATCAAAAGACTGATGTTTGGGAATCTGATATTCAAACAGTAGAGGGATCCCCTCAAATTGTTGAGCTTGCTGCAGTAGTTTGAGCTTTTCAGCTGTTTCCTCAGCCTTTTAATTTGGTCACAGATTCTGCTTATGTTGCTAATGTAGTCAGGAGAATAGAAGGTTCCATTTTAAAGGATGTTAGTAATGAAACTTTACATCGTTGGCTTTCATGTCTTTTTATAACTTTGCAATATAGAACTAATCCACATTTTGTTTCTCACATTAGGGCGCATTCTTCACTTCCTGGATTTTTAGTGGAAGGAAATGCAAGAGCGGACAAGCTGACAATGGTCATTTCTAACACATTGCCAAATAGTTTTGAACAAGCAAAATTGAGTCATGCCTTTTTCCACCAAAATGCACAAGCACTCATGCAAATGTTCCAAATCACTAAAAGTCAAGCTAAAGCTATGATTCGTACTTGCCCTGACTGTCAATTGGTACAGCCTCCTGTTTCTACAGGAACAATCAACCCCCGAGGCTTACAAAGCCTACAGTTGTGGCAAACAGATGTTACTAAATAGCCTTCTTTTGGTAAATTTAAAAATATTCATGTTTCCATAGACACGTTCTCTGGTGCAGTTTTTGCTTCCCTTCACACAGGTGAAACTGGCAGCCATGCCTGTCATCATTTCCTGCAAGCTTTTGCTTCATTGGGTATACCCCAAGAAGTAAAAACTGACAATGGTCCTGCATACATATCTCAAAAATTGGCCACATTTTTAAATGAATGGGGTGTTTGACACATTTTTGGTATTCCCCACCATCACACAAGCTAAGCAATCATTGAAAGAACACATCAAACCTTAAAACGCATATTAGATCAACAGAGAGGGGGAACGGAAATCACCCCACAGATGAGACTGAGTAAGGCTTTGTATGGTTTTAATTGTCTAAATAGTTCAAGTACAGAACCAGATCCACCAATCTTTAGACACTTTTCAAATAGCACACAGGCAAAACTGAAAGAACATCCTCCTCTTCTAATTAGAAACCCTGACTCTGGACAGATGGAAGGTCCGTTTCAATTAATAACGTGGGGCAAAGGGTATGCTTCTATTTCCACAGGTGCTGGAAGAATTAAGTGGGTTCCTGCCAAAAACGTCAAACCGTATCGCACTTCAGAACCTGTTGTCGAGCCTAGAACTGAGGAAGCAAGTACGCAGACGTAGACCGAATGGAAGGATCCCGGGTCTCGCCTGACGCCTCTTGTGCCTGACGTTCTTTGTGCATCGGTGGAACCCATGAACTCTGATTTTGTGCCAATGTTATTTATGAGTATACGAATTAAATGCTGAATGTTTGTTTAACAAAGCTAATTTTTGGCTGAAAATTTAGGTTCTTGTTTTTGTTTAGAAAGAATTCTGCCAAAACTTAGTTCTTGAAAGAGATGGGGCAGAATCAAATGGTATACTTGTTTTGCTTGATTTTAATTGTTTTTTGTCGTGCAGATTTGCCTGTGGATCAACCGAAGACGAATGTTTGGGTGACCTTAGCCAAGGCTGCCGGATCGGATACTATATGTCTGTCTAATTCGGAACCAGAAAAGCCTTTCTCAACCTGTTTGGTTGGTGTGCCAGTGAAAGAGTTTCCTTTGGTCAGAAAAGAATCCAATGGTAAACCAGGTGGAATTGACAATGGAAACAGTCCTTCCTTCAATTGGAACATTTGGTCCAACAAACTTCTCAGGGCAGCAAATGTTTCAAACAGTTGGGATGTGTTTCTGGAGACGGACCAATATCCACGGCAATTGCCAAAAGGGTATTGGATCATTTGCGGAGACAGAGGTTGGCAAGGCATTCCAGCCCACCTTGAAGGTGGCCCTTGCAGCATTGGTATGCTTACCATAATTGCCCCCACTGCCAAAGCAGTGATGAAAAAGAAACAAAGGAAAACAAGAGCTGTTCCTCATTATGATGAGAACTGTCAGAGTGATTTTATGCCTTGGAATGCCGCCAGAAGGGTTTCAGCAGGTATATTTCTACCCCAATTGGCTTCAGCTGTGGCATTGAGACAATTAGATCGAGTTGGATGTTGGCTGAGCAAACAAGCTAATGCCACATCCTCCGCAATCAGTGATATGTTGACCGATGTTGATAGTATTAGACATGCTACTCTTCAAAACAGAGCAGCCATTGATTTTCTTTTACTGGCATAAGGACATGGTTGTTAGGAATTTGAAGGATTGTGTTGTATGAATTTGTCTGATCATTCTGAATCCATTCACAAAAGCATTCAAAAATTAAAGGATCTGACAGCCCAAATTAAAAAAGATGGAGGTTCCTGGTTGGATGATTTGTTTCAAAATTGGAGTTTTGCACCTTGGCTACGGCAACTTTGCAAGATAGGTCTTTACATATTAGGTGTTCTAATACTGATATTGATAGTGGTACCTTGTATACTCTGTTGTGTTCGGCGAATGATGAACAAAACAGTCCGAGAAGTTTTTGTCATTCAAGCAGGAGAATTAGGAAGTAGAAGCACAGAGAGTGTACAAAATCTCACGGAAGCAGTAGATGAGGATATTGACATGAACGAAGGTATTGAATTAAGGCCTTGGAATCGACCAGAGTTTTTTGAACGATGCCTTGTGACTGTTGCCAAACGTGATTCATATCTCTCTTTCAGGGATTGGGTCTTCACAGCATGAAGTTGCTGTGCCGTAATATAGCAATGCTTCAGTTTAGTGAAAATAGGTCTTCAGCAGATAATAAGCAGAAAATTTGCAATAGAGCTATGAAACGTAAATAGCAAGCGACAAGAAAATGAAAGCTTCTGCGTCAAACAGAGAGGGGGAAATGTTGGAATCCATAAGGTTAGAGGATTTTTAAGAAATGGTTAAAAAGAAGTATGTAGGCCTTAGACTGGAGTTTTGTTAGCATTGCAGAAAAGTTTCCCATGCAAGCAGAAAAAGTTTTCCATGCAAGCAGAAAAGTTTCCCAAGCGGTAGACGTGACAAATAACAATAGGCTTCTGTAGAATTGGCTTTAGGATGGCAACAAGGTTATTTAATGTATATCTTTAGAAGGCTAGCATGAATAGAACTCTGTTCTTTGTCTCTTATCAACTAGTCTTTGTTTTAGCTACGATTACCTATGTTTTATAAGATTGGATAGAATGCTTGTCAAGATGTGTTTTCTGTGTCTGATTGGCTGAATTCTAGTCTGAGATGATTTTATGTATTGCTGTATGAGCCCTGTTGAAGGAGACATTTTTTGGTGTGGATCAGTGAGCTGTCATGTCTCCATTTTGTATTTTGAGACTGATGTGCTGGAAATAAAAGCAAAAATCTCTTCACTGGTCTGGTTACCATGTTATCCATATTTGGATATTTTGCCGCGGCCTAGTGGGTTCCTTTTTTAAGGCGTGGGTTCCTGACACCATTGGACTTATACCTGTCCCGTCCCCTGCAGCCTGAGTGTTTCAAAAGCCTGGTTTTTGCAAGAAAGCAGCTCTCCTTTGCATCTGCCTGGGGACTCTGCATCACCACGAACCCTCACTCCCAGTTTGCCAAGGAGATGATCAGTAGGAATGTTGCAGAGCTGCTGTGTGCATCTGAATGGAATGGCAGAGAGCGAAGTGCTGGACATTTCTGGCTTTAGTACAATGCTGCTGCATTGGTGCCAGTTGAGTTGGTTTTCCATCAGTGGCCTTTCTGTCTAGAAGTACACTGCCCAGAGTATTTGATGCCATTTTTTTCCTGTTGTTTTCATACCTTCCTTCAGTTGAAAGTATGATACAACCTTTCCACTTTGAAGATCCCTGTTAGGAAACACTATGCCAGAGGAGTCATCGCTCCCTTTTCTTCTGCCTCCTTTGTCATTTTCAGAGACTCATTTCAAATTTCTGCTAATGTCAAGAAGAATACTGAGACTACTTAGCAGGGTTGACGCTCTCAGCTGCTTTCCTCTTTCATACCGCTTCATACTGGATGTGACTTCAAGACCTCGTTTTGTCATCTGCATTTTGTCGTGATCCAAAGCTAAATATTCCAGGCCTGTGAACACAAAAAGAACTCTTAGTCTTTTGCAAGAACTACCCCTAGGAGGATTTGTGTTCAGTTTGATCTCTACAGTGTTTCAGAAAAAAGGAGATTGTACTCTCTTCCTGTGTACTCTCTTCTTGTGCTCTCATTTCCCTCTCTCTGCCTTGCATGCCCTAGTTAATCCGCTGGCGTGACTCATTTGGCATCATCTCACGGTGCAAATTCTGCATAGTTTCATGTCCTTACAAATGCCAGTTGCCAAGGAGCCTATCTAAGCATTCAAGGGGCAAAGAATTGTAGGGCTGGCAAGTTCAGGTGCTGAAACTGTAAGTCATGCCATATCAAAGTGACAGAGCAAATCAATTGATCTAGGACTTTCAGCTGGACACCTCTGAGAATAGCAGCTTGTCAGCAATGACACAGCCATCTTCCTAGCTGTATTCCAGAAAGAGGAAAGTGACACCTTCAATGGTTAATATGTTTGGCATGAGAAACAGCAAGAAATGTACCGCAAAATACTTGAGTCAGATCAAGCGCGTTTCTCTAGTGAGAAGTTTGCACTTGTTCTTTCTTGTCTGTGCCTTTACTTTTCACAGAAGACAGGGGAGCATTTCATTATTACTGTTCTTTTGTTTTCTTTTGTTGGCCTCCCTCTTTCCACCTGCAATAACAAATTTGCCTTTCTTTACTGGCTTCTCTTTCTTTACTTCTACAAGTTGACATGAGGTCATCCAACCTTATCATCAATGTTCTCAGACAGTGGAGAGAAGTAGAAGGTACAGCTAAATGGATAAAAGAAACCCACAGAAATAGACAGGTTTTTCTCACAGTCTTCTGTGAGAACATTAGGACACAAGATGTCTTTGAACTGAGTAATGCTCTATTGATTTAACTTTTAGTCCACTCGTTACTATTATTACACGTGTTTGGCCTTTAGTACAGAGCCTTGGAACTAACCCAGGCCAATACTTTGGCTAATTTTGTTTTATTTCTAGTGAGGAATTTGTTTCTTAAGGAATAGTCCAGAGAAAGAGCGTCCACGGTACAGTTACGGGTCATAAATTCTGGGACAGTTTGTGCTGGTAATACGTCTAGGAAAGAAAGGTTTGAAGGAAAGAAAGGTTTGACATCTTTTTGACTTTCAAATGGAACCATTATTTGAAAAACCTAAGAGTTGCGGTTCCCCCCCCACCCCACACCCCAAGTACTTCTCTTTGCACTGTTACTCAGGGATTACACATAAAAGCCCACCCTGTAAAATACGTTGCAGATACTTTGCAATAAGTGCAGCTTAGCAGCTAGAGATGATAACGTGGGTTAAATAACATTGCTTCTGCAGTGATGGAAACTCTGTCTACGCAGACATACTCAACAAAGGTTACGATGGCTTAGCTCCTGTGCTCAAGTTAACGTGCATTTTAGAACTTCCCAAGAAGGTGAATTCAACCTCCTTCATTGCTCTCTGCTGGAGTCCCAAGAGAATTTCAGTCTGCTTTTTGTCATTTACAGCTGTCACTGCTTAGCTCTTGAACATGAGACTCCCTCATGACTGATGAAAGTTGTCTAGTTAAGAGTGGCTGAAAGACATGGTCTTGCTCTAGAAGGAGATGAGAAGGTTTCTGCAGTCTTTGTCATCTCTACTGCTTGTGATTTCTATAAAAAACCAGTGGGAAATTTCTGAAGGCAGTCCAGAAGCTGGCAATATGGACAGCTTACAGCCGAACACTTGCTGCAGTGCAACCATGGTGACACCAGAAAGGACTTCAAAAATTTAAAAGGGCAAACAAAGCAGTTGGAAGGAAAAGAACATGAACCATTATTCCATTTTTCTAATCTATCTTTCTTTCAATCATCATTTTCGTGCAGTTTCGCGGCTTGCGTTGGTATGCCTCCGAAGGAATCTGAGACAGAGTAAGCTTTTGAATGGAGTAGAAGTGAGAAACGCAGGCCAAGTTGCCTTTTTTGCCATCAAATACCAGTTACGCTTGAGCTACCCTTTGCTTAAGGTGCTTAATTTACACTAAGAATTGATTAGCACATTTTGATGTGAGCAAATTTTACTGTCATGACTGAGTAAATTTTGCTGGCACTCAGAATTTTACTGTCGTCTGAATAGCAATGTTTGTGTCAAAATAGTATTTTGTCTCCTGTATCTGCAGCAGGTAAGCCTTTTGCTGTCAGCAGTGTTGCTAAACCTTTCATGTCATATCCCTCTTCACATCCATCTTCTGCTTAAGGCTTATTAATCTACTTTAGAATTGGCACGTGGAATAAGACTACTTTTCCTTTTTGAAAGCTAATGTCATTTGACCTACTTAGAGCAAATAATTCATTATTTGCAAGTCCCCAGCTAGCATCATTTTGGCATAATCTGAACTTCTAAAGAAGTAACAAAAACACTCTCCAATACTTGGCTTTCATATCACAGTGGGAGCGCTGGCCCTGTATTCAATAAACAATCATGGGTATGGTAAAACAAAAGGAGGGGTTAGAGTTTTCGCTGTTAACCTCTAGTGAGCTTGGATTTTGCAATATGCATGAAGTTAATTACCACTGTTATATAAAGTGGCTGATTTAATCAATAAATTGGAGTCAATGCTGATCAACGACAAGGTGGATTGGCTTCCCTTCGTTTTCAACACAGCGCCAAGTCGGGCTGGTTTGATAGTACCAAGTGGCTCCTGCAATCTGCCGTCCAGAAGCGGGGGTGGAGAGTTTTGTTTGCCAGGGAAAAGGGCCGTGGTTTGTGTTTGGGGGGCTGTGGCTGGGAGTGGCCAGCTGGCTCCTGAAAATCCACGATACGCAGGATGGTTGCTATGCCCAAGGTGGCACCACTGCCAAGTCGGGCTGTTTCGACAGTGTCAAGTCGCTTCTGCAATCTGCCATGCAGAAGAGGGGCAGGTGAGTTTTGTTTGCCAGGGAAAAGGGCCGTTGTTTTTGTTTGGGGGCCTAAGGCAGGGAGTGGCTGCCTGGCGCCTTAAAATCCACGATTCGCAGGATGTTTTCCAGACCCAAAGAGGCATCAGTGCCAAGTCGAGCTTGTTTGACAGTACCATGTTCCTCCTGCAATGTGCCATCCAGAATAGGGGCAGTTGAGTTTTGTTTGCCAGAGAAAAGGGCCATGGTTTGTGTTTGGGGGCATATGGCTGAGAGCGGCCGGCTGGCCCCTGAAAATCCACGATAGGCATGATGGTTCCCAGACCCAAGGTGGCACCACTGCCAAGTCAGGCTGTTTTTGTAGTACCAAGTGCGTCCAGCAATCTGCCATCCAGAAGCGGGGCAGCTGAGTTTTGTTTTCCAGGGAAAAGCGCCGTTGTTTGTGTTTGGGGGCCCGTGGCTGGGAGTGGCCGGCTGGCTCCTTAGAATCCACGATACGCAGGATGGTTCCCAGACCCAAGGTGGCACCAGTGCCAAGTCGGGCTGGTTTGATAGTACCAAGTGGCTCCTGCAATCTGCCATCCAGAAGCAGGGCAGCTAAGTTTTGTTTGCCAGAAAAAAGGGCCGTGGTTTTTGTTGGGGGCCTGTGGCTGGGAGAAGCCGGCTGGCTCCTTAAAATCCACGATACGCAGGATGGTTCCCAGAGCCAAGGTGGCACCAGTGCCAAGTCGGGCTGGTTTGATAGTACCAAGTGGCTCCTGCAATCTGCCATCCAGAAGCGGGGCAACTGAGTTTTGTTTGCCCGAGAGAAGGGCTGTGGTTTGTGTTTGGGGGTGTGTGGCTGGGAGTGGCCGGATGGCTCCTTAAAATCCACGATATGCAGGATGGCTCCCAGACCCAAGCTGGCACCAGTGCCAAGTCGGGCTGGTTTGATAGCACCAAGTGGCTCCTGCAATCTGCCATGATCACGTGAAGAAATACTTTCTGGTTTCAGCCATATGCTCTTTCTTCTCTCCCTCAACTTCTCCATCACCTCTCATCTGTTTCACATGCGCTATCTTCAAGGTCCACAGGCTACTTTTCACAGAATCTTCAGGCCTGATGCAGTAAGAATGATGAATAGAACAGAGCTGGGATCTATTTTCCAGTTTGGATAAAATGCATTCTGCACACAAATCCAAGGAGTAGGTGCTGCCCCGATGCCCAGAAAAACTTTCACTCCTGCTAGTGTTCTACGTCAACCGCAACTTAGTCTGAAAGAAAAGCTTTTTCTCTGAGAGCATCTGAGAGGTTTGCATGAAGCACTGATATCTGACATATGCAATTTTGAATAGGAGAGGAAAAAGAAAATGGCAAGGAGTTTTTAATTTTAGTGGTTTCAATTTTAATTTCCGTGCACTTTTTCAAAACTTGTCAGCTCAAATGCCCATCAACATCTTTTAGTCATCTGTAAGTCAGTATTCATATAAAATGTGCTTCAAATCCAAAGAATTTCAAATTTGCACTCCAAGTTTCTATGCCTAGATTTATGATTTCCTACACATATTAGATGAAAGGAAGGCCTTTTTGACTGTGGGAGTGCTGGAACACTGGAACAGGTTGCCCAGAGAAGTTGTGGGTGTCCCATCCCTGAAAGTATTCAAGGTCACCTTGGACGGGGCTTGGAGCAGCAACAAAGGAGAAGCTTGATGGTAGAGAAACAAAGTTGGACTGTAGAAGAAACTCGGATTGAAGTATAGGAGCAAGTTTTCTCTCAGCTCTTGGGTAAATTCAAAGTTGTACAAAATGACATTTATCTGTGCTATTCACTACTGTAACAGAAAGTTTCATGAAAACTGTACAGAAGATAGTAAATTTTAAAAGAGATAAGAATTACAGCATAAAATCCATGGGATGGGTTACAACATGAGACACTCTCTAAGAGAAAATCTCTGTGTTTCAGCACTTCATCGGGGTAAGATTTCATGAAGTGCCAAAGAAGGCGGCAAAATATCATTCGGGACATTATTTACTGGAATTCAGCCTGGCCATTAGTAGGAACTGGCTTTGAACACATCATGTAGATATACCACACACACTTTCCCTTCACTGAAAAATTACTGTTTACAACGAATAAGCAATTGACGATCAAAATTGATGGAAAGCATCTTAAACATGTCAAGTATTTCATTGTAGATGATCTGTGATCCAAATGCTTCTTCCACCTTCGAGAGGGACAGAAGAATTCTTCCATATCATGATGGTTTAAAATTGCATCAACCAATGTTTTCTGCTGAAAAGATATCATCTATTTTTTTCTATTTTTGGAAGAAAATATTCCTAGACATACAACAGGTGAGAACTAAGTAATTTTAAAGAAACAAATGAAATGAAAATATTCTGTAAATAGAATGAAATGAAAAGCTGTGTTTTAAATAGGAGCTAAATATTAAACAGAATTTTTGTACCAGGCATTTGAATTACTGCACCAGCTCTTTTGCCCATCAAGAGAGGCATTTAGCATTTCAGTCTTTTCCAAGGTGTTCATGATCTGCTATGCTGATCTCTGTGTGTGCCTAGGTGTGTGTGGAAGGGGGGGCATGTGAAGGGGAGTGTGTATGTTTGCTTTACAATTGTTGTGGCAGATTCATGCCTCAGCTCCACATTTTGTTTTAAAAAGGTCACACCGAGTGGATATGAAGTTTACTATCAACAAGAGATCAATTCCCAAATCATCCATTTGACTCTCCCTTATAAATCATGTGCTTTGTTGCATATTTTATCAAATATACTTTCAAGCCAGATGGAGGAAGGAGGATGTGGGAATCCCTCCACCATCTTGCAACTTTTATGCAAGTAGGTTTTCAAGAAAATCATCATTTCTCTTTTAAATATGTCTGGAACAGGCATGATGGTAGTGTCAACCTGTTGGAGTTTTTGTTGCTGGAAGAAGTTGTACAAAAGGATTGGTTTTTACATTGACCAGTGACTGAATCAAGCGCAGGAATACATTGGAAATTCAGCTGGGGGTTCCTTTTCCCAGCAGACTACTTCTAGAACGAGCTTGTACACTGAAGCTGACTCTTTTGCTCTCTTTTTGTTTCTTTCCTATTTTCTTGGCTTCTTTGCCACTATCTAGACAATTTTGGAACTTTGTTCCCAACTAAAATGGTTTCAATAGTCTGATTGTGATCATACATTTTTACAAGGAATTTTTAAAATCTTTCCTTGAGTTCAGAAATTCAAGGACTTAGATCTTTTTCTTCCCTTATCAATATTGCAATGAAATTGATAAATAAAGACCAACTCTTTATTTTTGTTTTTAACCCCACGTAGATAATTCCCATCCATTCATCCATTTTGTGGACCAATAGTTGCCATTCTGATGGAAGTTGTCACTTCTTAACAATAGGCATTCTGTGACTATGTTGACAGCACTTTGGGTGAAGATCCTAACTGGTCTTAGATACACATAGGGAGAAATTTGCTCAGCCAGCGTCAGTCTTAAGCATGCGTATCAGAAGATCTTTCTAGAGTTGGGAATTTTCCCATGAAAGGGATTCAGTTAGGGAAGAGACACTTGTGCCAGAGTTTTACATTCTTCTTGAACACTGCTTAAGGAACTTAGATGCCATGTCCATTTGGATCTCTGTCTGCACAGAACTTTGTCATGCCAGTGCTTGAAATGCATCTTGAAGAGAATTCACTAGCACGGAATGAAAGAGAGTGGAAGGGGTTGGTGGGGCTAACCAGGCCCAACCCCCCTGCCTAAACCAGGATACCTAGAGCCTCTTCCCAGGATTCTATCTGGGTGTACTTTTAATGTCTTCAAAGATCCAGGCTCCACAATCTTTCTGGGCAGTCTGTGCCGTGGTTCAGTCACCCTCACAGTAAAGAAACATTTACTGATGTTCAAAGGCAATCTCCTGTATTTCAGTGTGTGCCCACTGCCTCTTGTCTTTTCCCTCAGCATCACTGAAAAGACACTGATTCCCTCCCCTTTGCACTATTGCTTCCATATGTATGTGTGCTGCCAAGTAGAGATATGTCAAAAACCTCCCTGAAGCCCAGGCAGATAATATTCCCTTCATCTACCAGTCAAGTTGATTCATCAGAGGAGTTTAAAGTGATGTTCAGCATGAAATTCCCCTGAAAAATCATGCTAACTACATTATTTGGTCGTCTTTCATGTGCCTGACAAGGTGTTCCAGGAAGAGCTGCGTCATCAACTTCCTGGGGATAAAAAAGAGGCTGGCTAGTTTGTACTATCGCGAGTCCTCTTAATAGACTTTTTTGAATATGGCTGTCATTTGCTTACATTCACTCTTAAGCCTCTCTTTTTGTCTACATCTTAGCAAAAAGCTTTTCCACTACATCTGGCAAGGAGAAACTGTGCCAGCACAGAAAACATCTCCCATCGTGTTCTAGACGTTGCACGGAGGTCTGCCAAGTGTTTGGCAGGAAGAAAAGAAAAGTTGTCCAAAACAGCTTCTAATCGAATGTTCATGTGATTGGAAAAGTCAGGAGAGTGCAAAAGTACTGTTTTGTATCAGTTGGCAAGGTGCGCACACAATCCCAGTGTTGTACAGCTTGCTTCTTCACCTTCCCGAAGCTGCCGCTCTCTCCGGCTCCCGGAGCCGAAGAAGCGGCTTCTTCGCGCAAAGACGATTGTGCCACTCCCAGTGCTCTCCTTAGCGCGGCTTCTGCCGAAAGACGCCCCGGAGCGGCTCTTAGCTCCGGACAGCATCCTACCTTCGTCTTTAGCGTCTTTTGTAGTCTACATCTCGGCAAAAAGCTTTTCCACTATGTCTGGCTAGGAAAAACTGTGCCAGCACAGAAAACATCTCCCATCGTGTTCTAGACGTTGCACGGATGTCTGCCAAGTGTTTGGCAGGAAGAAAAGAAAAGTTGTCCAAAACAGCTTCCAATCGAATGTTCATGTGATTGGAAAAGTCAGGAGAGCGCAAAAGTACTGTTTTCTATCAGTTGGCAAGGTGCGCACACAATCCCAGTGTTGTACAGCTTGCTTCTTCACCTTCCCGAAGCTGCCGCTCTCTCCGGCTCCCGGAGCCGAAGAAGCGGCTTCTTCGCGCAAAGACGATTGTGCCACTCACAGTGCTCTCCTTAGCGCGGCTTCTGCCGAAAGATGCCCGGGAGCGGCTCTTAGCTCCGGACAGCATCCTACCTTCGTCTTTAGTGTCTCTTCTCATCTACATCTCAGCAAAAAGCTTTTCCACTATGTCTGGCAAGGAAAAACTGTGCCAGCACAGAAAACATCTCCCATCGTGTTCTAGAAGTTGCAGAGATGTCTGCCAAGTGTTTGGCAGGAAGAAAAGCAAAGTTGTCCAAAACAGCTTCCAATCGAATGTTCATGTGATTGGAAAAGTCAGGAGAGTGCAAAAGTACTGTTTTGTATCAGTTGGCAAGGTGCGCACACAATCCCAGTGTTGTACAGCTTGCTTCTTCACCTTCCCGAAGCTGCCGCTCTCTCCGGCTCCCGGAGCCGAAGAAGCGGCTTCTTCGCGCAAAGACGATTGTGCCACTCCCAGTGCTCTCCTTAGCGCGGCTTCTGCCGAAAGACGCCCCGGAGCGGCTCTTAGCTCCGGACAGCATCCTACCTTCGTCTTTAGCGTCTTTTGTAGTCTACATCTCGGCAAAAAGCTTTTCCACTATGTCTGGCTAGGAAAAACTGTGCCAGCACAGAAAACATCTCCCATCGTGTTCTAGACGTTGCACGGATGTCTGCCAAGTGTTTGGCAGGAAGAAAAGAAAAGTTGTCCAAAACAGCTTCCAATCGAATGTTCATGTGATTGGAAAAGTCAGGAGAGCGCAAAAGTACTGTTTTCTATCAGTTGGCAAGGTGCGCACACAATCCCAGTGTTGTACAGCTTGCTTCTTCACCTTCCCGAAGCTGCCGCTCTCTCCGGCTCCCGGAGCCGAAGAAGCGGCTTCTTCGCGCAAAGACGATTGTGCCACTCACAGTGCTCTCCTTAGCGCGGCTTCTGCCGAAAGATGCCCGGGAGCGGCTCTTAGCTCCGGACAGCATCCTACCTTCGTCTTTAGTGTCTCTTCTCATCTACATCTCAGCAAAAAGCTTTTCCACTATGTCTGGCAAGGAAAAACTGTGCCAGCACAGAAAACATCTCCCATCGTGTTCTAGAAGTTGCAGAGATGTCTGCCAAGTGTTTGGCAGGAAGAAAAGCAAAGTTGTCCAAAACAGCTTCCAATCGAATGTTCATGTGATTGGAAAAGTCAGGAGAGTACAAAAGTACTGTTTTGTATCAGTTGGCAAGGTGCGCACACAATCCCAGTGTGGTACAGCTTGCTTCTTCACCTTTCCGAAGCTGCCGCTCTCCCTGGCTCCCGGAGCCGAAGAAGCGGCTTCTTCGCGCAAAGATGATTGTGCCGCTCTCAGTGCTCTCCTTAGCGCGGCTTCTGCCGAAAGACGCCCGGGAGCGGCTCTTAGCTCCGGACAGCATCCTACCTTCGTCTTTAGCGCCTCTTCTCATCTACATCTCAGCAAAAAGCTTTTCCACTATGTCTGGCTAGGAAAAACTGTGCCAGCACAGAAAACATCTCCCATCGTGTTCTAGACGTTGCACGGATGTCTTCCAAGCGTTTGACAGGAAGAAAAGAAAAGTTGTCCAAAACAGCTTCCAATCGAATGTTCATGTGACTGGAAAAGTCAGGAGAGTGCAAAAGTACTGTTTTGTATCAGTTGGCAAGGTGCGCACACAATCCCAGTGTTGTACAGCTTGCTTCTTCACCTTCCCGAAGCTGCCGCTCTCTCCGGCTCCCGGAGCCGAAGAAGCGGCTTCTTCGCGCAAAGACGATTGTGCCACTCCCAGTGCTCTCCTTAGCGCGGCTTCTGCCGAAAGACGCCCCGGAGCGGCTCTTAGCTCCGGACAGCATCCTACCTTCGTCTTTAGCGTCTTTTGTAGTCTACATCTCGGCAAAAAGCTTTTCCACTATGTCTGGCTAGGAAAAACTGTGCCAGCACAGAAAACATCTCCCATCGTGTTCTAGACGTTGCACGGATGTCTGCCAAGTGTTTGGCAGGAAGAAAAGAAAAGTTGTCCAAAACAGTTTCTAATCGAATGTTCATGTGATTGGAAAAGTCAGGAGAGTGCAAAAGTACAGTTTTGTATCAGTTGGCAAGGTGCGCACACAATCCCAGTGTTGTACAGCTTGCTTCTTCACCTTCCCGAAGCTGCCGCTCTCTCCGGCTCCCGGAGCCGAAGAAGCGGCTTCTTCGCGCAAAGACGATTGTGCCACTCACAGTGCTCTCCTTAGCGCGGCTTCTGCCGAAAGATGCCCGGGAGCGGCTCTTAGCTCCGGACAGCATCCTACCTTCGTCTTTAGTGCCTCTTCTCATCTACATCTCAGCAAAAAGCTTTTCCACTATGTCTGGCTAGGAAAAACTGTGCCAGCACAGAAAACATCTCCCATCGTGTTCTAGAAGTTGCAGAGATGTCTGCCAAGTGTTTGGCAGGAAGAAAAGCAAAGTTGTCCAAAACAGCTTCCAATCGAATGTTCATGTGATTGGAAAAGTCAGGAGAGTACAAAAGTACTGTTTTGTATCAGTTGGCAAGGTGCGCACACAATCCCAGTGTGGTACAGCTTGCTTCTTCACCTTTCCGAAGCTGCCGCTCTCCCTGGCTCCCGGAGCCGAAGAAGCGGCTTCTTCGCGCAAAGATGATTGTGCCGCTCACAGTGCTCTCCTTAGCGCGGCTTCTGCCGAAAGACGCCCGGGAGCGGCTCTTAGCTCCGGACAGCATCCTACCTTCGTCTTTAGCGCCTCTTCTCATCTACATCTCGGCAAAAAGCTTTTCCACTATGTCTGGCTAGGAAAAACTGTGCCAGCACAGAAAACATCTCCCATCGTGTTCTAGACGTTGCACGGATGTCTTCCAAGCGTTTGACAGGAAGAAAAGAAAAGTTGTCCAAAACAGCTTCCAATCGAATGTTCATGTGACTGGAAAAGTCAGGAGAGTGCAAAAGTACTGTTTTGTATCAGTTGGCAAGGTGCGCACACAATCCCAGTGTTGTACAGCTTGCTTCTTTACCTTTTCCACGTTGCCGCTCTCTCCGGCTCCCAGAGCCGAAGAAGCGGCTTCTTTGCGCAAAGACGATTGTGCCGCTCACAGTGCTCTCCTTAGCGCGGCTTCTGCCGAAAGACGCCCGGGAGCGGCTCTTAGCTCCGGACAGCATCCTACCTTCGTCTTTAGGGCCTCTTCTCATCTACATCTCAGCAAAAAGCTTTTCCACTATGTCTGGCTAGGAAAAACTGTGCCAGCACAGAAAACATCTCCCATCGTGTTCTAGACGTTGCACGGAGGTCTGCCAAGTGTTTGGCAGGAAGAAAAGAAAAGTTGTCCAAAACAGCTTCTAATCGAATGTTCATGAGATTGGAAAAGTCAGGAGAGTGCAAAAGTACTGTTTTGTATCAGTTGGCAAGGTGCGCACACAATCCCAGTGTTGTACAGCTTGCTTCTTCACCTTCCCGAAGCTGCCGCTCTCTCCGGCTCCCGGAGCCGAAGAAGCGGCTTCTTCGCGCAAAGACGATTGTGCCACTCACAGTGCTCTCCTTAGCGCGGCTTCTGCCGAAAGATGCCCGGGAGCGGCTCTTAGCTCCGGACAGCATCCTACCTTCGTCTTTAGTGCCTCTTCTCATCTACATCTCAGCAAAAAGCTTTTCCACTATGTCTGGCAAGGAAAAACTGTGCCAGCGCAGAAAACATCTCCCATCGTGTTCTAGAAGTTGCAGAGATATCTGCCAAGTGTTTGGCAGGAAGAAAAGCAAAGTTGTCCAAAACAGCTTCCAATCGAATGTTCATGTGATTGGAAAAGTCAGGAGAGTACAAAAGTACTGTTTTGTATCAGTTGGCAAGGTGCGCACACAATCCCAGTGTGGTACAGCTTGCTTCTTCACCTTTCCGAAGCTGCCGCTCTCCCTGGCTCCCGGAGCCGAAGAAGCGGCTTCTTCGCGCAAAGATGATTGTGCCGCTCTCAGTGCTCTCCTTAGCGCGGCTTCTGCCGAAAGACGCCCGGGAGCGGCTCTTAGCTCCGGACAGCATCCTACCTTCGTCTTTAGCGCCTCTTCTCATCTACATCTCAGCAAAAAGCTTTTCCACTATGTCTGGCTAGGAAAAACTGTGCCAGCACAGAAAACATCTCCCATCGTGTTCTAGACGTTGCACGGAGGTCTGCCAAGTGTTTGGCAGGAAGAAAAGAAAAGTTGTCCAAAACAGCTTCTAATCGAATGTTCATGTGATTGGAAAAGTCAGGAGAGTGCAAAGGTACTGTTTTCTATCAGTTGGCAAGGTGCGCACACAATCCCAGTGTTGTACAGCTTGCTTCTTCACCTTCCCGAAGCTGCCGCTCTCTCCGGCTCCCGGAGCCGAAGAAGCGGCTTCTTCGCGCAAAGACGATTGTGCCACTCACAGTGCTCTCCTTAGCGCGGCTTCTGCCGAAAGATGCCCGGGAGCGGCTCTTAGCTCCGGACAGCATCCTACCTTCGTCTTTAGTGCCTCTTCTCATCTACATCTCAGCAAAAAGCTTTTCCACTATGTCTGGCAAGGAAAAACTGTGCCAGCGCAGAAAACATCTCCCATCGTGTTCTAGAAGTTGCAGAGATATCTGCCAAGTGTTTGGCAGGAAGAAAAGCAAAGTTGTCCAAAACAGCTTCCAATCGAATGTTCATGTGATTGGAAAAGTCAGGAGAGTACAAAAGTACTGTTTTGTATCAGTTGGCAAGGTGCGCACACAATCCCAGTGTGGTACAGCTTGCTTCTTCACCTTTCCGAAGCTGCCGCTCTCCCTGGCTCCCGGAGCCGAAGAAGCGGCTTCTTCGCGCAAAGATGATTGTGCCGCTCACAGTGCTCTCCTTAGCGCGGCTTCTGCCGAAAGACGCCCGGGAGCGGCTCTTAGCTCCGGACAGCATCCTACCTTCGTCTTTAGCGCCTCTTCTCATCTACATCTCGGCAAAAAGCTTTTCCACTATGTCTGGCTAGGAAAAACTGTGCCAGCACAGAAAACATCTCCCATCGTGTTCTAGACGTTGCACGGATGTCTTCCAAGCGTTTGACAGGAAGAAAAGAAAAGTTGTCCAAAACAGCTTCCAATCGAATGTTCATGTGACTGGAAAAGTCAGGAGAGTGCAAAAGTACTGTTTTGTATCAGTTGGCAAGGTGCGCACACAATCCCAGTGTTGTACAGCTTGCTTCTTCACCTTCCCGAAGCTGCCGCTCTCTCGGGCTCCCGGAGCCGAAGATGCGGCTTCTTCACGCAAAGACGATTGTGCCGCTCACAGTGCTCTCCTTAGCGCGGCTTCTGCCGAAAGACGCCCGGGAGCGGCTCTTAGCTCCGGACAGCATCCTACCTTCGTCTTTAGCGCCTCTTCTCATCTACATCTCGGCAAAAAGCTTTTCCACTATGTCTGGCTAGGAAAAACTGTGCCAGCACAGAAAACATCTCCCATCGTGTTCTAGAAGTTGCAGAGATGTCTGCCAAGTGTTTGGCAGGAAGAAAAGAAAAGTTGTCCAAAACAGCTTCCAATCGAATGTTCATGTGATTGGAAAAGTCAGGAGAGTACAAAAGTACTGTTTTGTATCAGTTGGCAAGGTGCGCACACAATCCCAGTGTGGTACAGCTTGCTTCTTCACCTTTCCGAAGCTGCCGCTCTCCCTGGCTCCTGGAGCCGAAGAAGCGGCTTCTTCGCGCAAAGATGATTGTGCCGCTCACAGTGCTCTCCTTAGCGCGGCTTCTGCCGAAAGACGCCCGGGAGCGGCTCTTAGCTCCGGACAGCATCCTACCTTCGTCTTTAGCGCCTCTTCTCATCTACATCTCGGCAAAAAGCTTTTCCACTATGTCTGGCTAGGAAAAACTGTGCCAGCACAGAAAACATCTCCCATCGTGTTCTAGACGTTGCACGGATGTCTTCCAAGCGTTTGACAGGAAGAAAAGAAAAGTTGTCCAAAACAGCTTCCAATCGAATGTTCATGTGACTGGAAAAGTCAGGAGAGTGCAAAAGTACTGTTTTGTATCAGTTGGCAAGGTGCGCACACAATCCCAGTGTTGTACAGCTTGCTTCTTCACCTTCCCGAAGCTGCCGCTCTCTCCGGCTCCCGGAGCCGAAGATGCGGCTTCTTCGCGCAAAGACGATTGTGCCGCTCACAGTGCTCTCCTTAGCGCGGCTTCTGCCGAAAGACGCCCGGGAGCGGCTCTTAGCTCCGGACAGCATCCTACCTTCGTCTTTAGCGCCTCTTCTCATCTACATCTCGGCAAAAAGCTTTTCCACTATGTCTGGCTAGGAAAAACTGTGCCAGCACAGAAAACATCTCCCATCGTGTTCTAGAATTTGCAGAGATGTCTGCCAAGTGTTTGGCAGGAAGAAAAGAAAAGTTGTCCAAAATAGCTTCCAATCGAATGTTCATGTGATTGGAAAAGTCAGGAGAGTGCAAAGGTACTGTTTTCTATCAGTTGGCAAGGTGCGCACACAATCCCAGTGTTGTACAGCTTGCTTCTTTACCTTTTCCAAGTTGCCGCTCTCTCCGGCTCCCAGAGCCGAAGAAGCGGCTTCTTTGCGCAAAGACGATTGTGCCGCTCACAGTGCTCTCCTTAGCGCGGCTTCTGCCGAAAGACGCCCGGGAGCGGCTCTTAGCTCCGGACAGCATCCTACCTTCGTCTTTAGGGCCTCTTCTCATCTACATCTCAGCAAAAAGCTTTTCCACTATGTCTGGCTAGGAAAAACTGTGCCAGCACAGAAAACATCTCCCATCGTGTTCTAGAAGTTGCAGAGATGTCTGCCAAGTGTTTGGCAGGAAGAAAAGCAAAGTTGTCCAAAACAGCTTCTAATCGAATGTTCATGTGATTGGAAAAGTCAGGAGAGTGCAAAAGTACTGTTTTGTATCAGTTGGCAAGGTGCGCACACAATCCCAGTGTTGTACAGCTTGCTTCTTCACCTTTCCGAAGCTGCCGCTCTCCCTGGCTCCCGGAGCCGAAGAAGCGGCTTCTTCGCGCAAAGATGATTGTGCCGCTCTCAGTGCTCTCCTTAGCGCAGCTTCTGCCGAAAGACGCCCGGGAGCGGCTCTTAGCTCCGGACAGCATCCTACCTTCGTCTTTAGCGCCTCTTCTCATCTACATCTCAGCAAAAAGCTTTTCCACTATGTCTGGCTAGGAAAAACTGTGCCAGCACAGAAAACATCTCCCATCGTGTTCTAGAAGTTGCAGAGATGTCTGCCAAGTGTTTGGCAGGAAGAAAAGAAAAGTTGTCCAAAATAGCTTCCAATCGAATGTTCATGTGACTGGAAAAGTCAGGAGAGTGCAAAGGTACTGTTTTCTAATAGTTGGCAAGGTGCGCACACAATCCCAGTGTGGTACAGCTTGCTTCTTCACCTTTCCGAAGCTGCCGCTCTCCCTGGCTCCCGGAGCCGAAGAAGCGGCTTCTTCGCGCAAAGATGATTGTGCCGCTCACAGTGCTCTCCTTAGCGCGGCTTCTGCCGAAAGACGCCCGGGAGCGGCTCTTAGCTCCGGACAGCATCCTACCTTCGTCTTTAGCGCCTCTTCTCATCTACATCTCGGCAAAAAGCTTTTCCACTATGTCTGGCTAGGAAAAACTGTGCCAGCACAGAAAACATCTCCCATCGTGTTCTAGACGTTGCACGGATGTCTTCCAAGCGTTTGACAGGAAGAAAAGAAAAGTTGTCCAAAACAGCTTCCAATCGAATGTTCATGTGACTGGAAAAGTCAGGAGAGTGCAAAAGTACTGTTTTGTATCAGTTGGCAAGGTGCGCACACAATCCCAGTGTTGTACAGCTTGCTTCTTCACCTTCCCGAAGCTGCCGCTCTCTCGGGCTCCCGGAGCCGAAGATGCGGCTTCTTCACGCAAAGACGATTGTGCCGCTCACAGTGCTCTCCTTAGCGCGGCTTCTGCCGAAAGACGCCCGGGAGCGGCTCTTAGCTCCGGACAGCATCCTACCTTCGTCTTTAGCGCCTCTTCTCATCTACATCTCGGCAAAAAGCTTTTCCACTATGTCTGGCTAGGAAAAACTGTGCCAGCACAGAAAACATCTCCCATCGTGTTCTAGAAGTTGCAGAGATGTCTGCCAAGTGTTTGGCAGGAAGAAAAGAAAAGTTGTCCAAAACAGCTTCCAATCGAATGTTCATGTGACTGGAAAAGTCAGGAGAGTGCAAAAGTACTGTTTTGTATCAGTTGGCAAGGTGCGCACACAATCCCAGTGTTGTACAGCTTGCTTCTTCACCTTTCCGAAGCTGCCGCTCTCCCTGGCTCCCGGAGCCGAAGAAGCGGCTTCTTCGCGCAAAGATGATTGTGCCGCTCACAGTGCTCTCCTTAGCGCGGCTTCTGCCGAAAGACGCCCGGGAGCGGCTCTTAGCTCCGGACAGCATCCTACCTTCGTCTTTAGCGCCTCTTCTCATCTACATCTCGGCAAAAAGCTTTTCCACTATGTCTGGCTAGGAAAAACTGTGCCAGCACAGAAAACATCTCCCATCGTGTTCTAGACGTTGCACGGATGTCTTCCAAGCGTTTGACAGGAAGAAAAGAAAAGTTGTCCAAAACAGCTTCCAATCGAATGTTCATGTGACTGGAAAAGTCAGGAGAGTGCAAAAGTACTGTTTTGTATCAGTTGGCAAGGTGCGCACACAATCCCAGTGTTGTACAGCTTGCTTCTTCACCTTCCCGAAGCTGCCGCTCTCTCCGGCTCCCGGAGCCGAAGATGCGGCTTCTTCGCGCAAAGACGATTGTGCCGCTCACAGTGCTCTCCTTAGCGCGGCTTCTGCCGAAAGACGCCCGGGAGCGGCTCTTAGCTCCGGACAGCATCCTACCTTCGTCTTTAGCGCCTCTTCTCATCTACATCTCGGCAAAAAGCTTTTCCACTATGTCTGGCTAGGAAAAACTGTGCCAGCACAGAAAACATCTCCCATCGTGTTCTAGAAGTTGCAGAGATGTCTGCCAAGTGTTTGGCAGGAAGAAAAGAAAAGTTGTCCAAAATAGCTTCCAATCGAATGTTCATGTGATTGGAAAAGTCAGGAGAGTGCAAAGGTACTGTTTTCTATCAGTTGGCAAGGTGCGCACACAATCCCAGTGTTGTACAGCTTGCTTCTTTACCTTTTCCAAGTTGCCGCTCTCTCCGGCTCCCAGAGCCGAAGAAGCGGCTTCTTTGCGCAAAGACGATTGTGCCGCTCACAGTGCTCTCCTTAGCGCGGCTTCTGCCGAAAGACGCCCGGGAGCGGCTCTTAGCTCCGGACAGCATCCTACCTTCGTCTTTAGTGCCTCTTCTCATCTACATCTCAGCAAAAAGCTTTTCCACTATGTCTGGCAAGGAAAAACTGTGCCAGCGCAGAAAACATCTCCCATCGTGTTCTAGAAGTTGCAGAGATATCTGCCAAGTGTTTGGCAGGAAGAAAAGCAAAGTTGTCCAAAACAGCTTCCAATCGAATGTTCATGTGATTGGAAAAGTCAGGAGAGTACAAAAGTACTGTTTTGTATCAGTTGGCAAGGTGCGCACACAATCCCAGTGTGGTACAGCTTGCTTCTTCACCTTTCCGAAGCTGCCGCTCTCCCTGGCTCCCGGAGCGGAAGAAGCGGCTTCTTCGCGCAAAGATGATTGTGCCGCTCTCAGTGCTCTCCTTAGCGCGGCTTCTGCCGAAAGACGCCCGGGAGCGGCTCTTAGCTCCGGACAGCATCCTACCTTCGTCTTTAGCGCCTCTTCTCATCTACATCTCAGCAAAAAGCTTTTCCACTATGTCTGGCTAGGAAAAACTGTGCCAGCACAGAAAACATCTCCCATCGTGTTCTAGACGTTGCACGGAGGTCTGCCAAGTGTTTGGCAGGAAGAAAAGAAAAGTTGTCCAAAACAGCTTCTAATCGAATGTTCATGTGATTGGAAAAGTCAGGAGAGTGCAAAAGTACTGTTTTGTATCAGTTGGCAAGGTGCGCACACAATCCCAGTGTTGTACAGCTTGCTTCTTCACCTTCCCGAAGCTGCCGCTCTCTCCGGCTCCCGGAGCCGAAGAAGCGGCTTCTTCGCGCAAAGACGATTGTGCCACTCACAGTGCTCTCCTTAGCGCGGCTTCTGCCGAAAGATGCCCGGGAGCGGCTCTTAGCTCCGGACAGCATCCTACCTTCGTCTTTAGTGCCTCTTCTCATCTACATCTCAGCAAAAAGCTTTTCCACTATGTCTGGCAAGGAAAAACTGTGCCAGCGCAGAAAACATCTCCCATCGTGTTCTAGAAGTTGCAGAGATATCTGCCAAGTGTTTGGCAGGAAGAAAAGCAAAGTTGTCCAAAACAGCTTCCAATCGAATGTTCATGTGATTGGAAAAGTCAGGAGAGTACAAAAGTACTGTTTTGTATCAGTTGGCAAGGTGCGCACACAATCCCAGTGTGGTACAGCTTGCTTCTTCACCTTTCCGAAGCTGCCGCTCTCCCTGGCTTCCGGAGCCGAAGAAGCGGCTTCTTCGCGCAAAGATGATTGTGCCGCTCTCAGTGCTCTCCTTAGCGCGGCTTCTGCCGAAAGACGCCCGGGAGCGGCTCTTAGCTCCGGACAGCATCCTACCTTCGTCTTTAGCGTCTCTTCTCATCTACATCTCGGCAAAAAGCTTTTCCACTATGTCTGGCTAGGAAAAACTGTGCCAGCACAGAAAACATCTCCCATCGTGTTCTAGACGTTGCACGGGTGTCTTCCAAGCGTTTGACAGGAAGAAAAGAAAAGTTGTCCAAAACAGCTTCCAATCGAATGTTCATGTGACTGGAAAAGTCAGGAGAGTGCAAAAGTAGTGTTTTGTATCAGTTGGCAAGGTGCGCACACAATCCCAGTGTTGTACAGCTTGCTTCTTCACCTTCCCGAAGCTGCCGCTCTCTCCGGCTCCCGGAGCCGAAGAAGGGGCTTCTTCGCGCAAAGACGATTGTGCCACTCACAGTGCTCTCCTTAGCGCGGCTTCTGCCGAAAGATGCCCGGGAGCGGCTCTTAGCTCCGGACAGCATCCTACCTTCGTCTTTAGTGCCTCTTCTCATCTACATCTCGGCAAAAAGCTTTTCCACTATGTCTGGCTAGGAAAAACTGTGCCAGCACAGAAAACATTTCCCATCGTGTTCTAGACGTTGCACGGATGTCTGCCAAGTGTTTGGCAGGAAGAAAAGAAAAGTTGTCCAAAACAGCTTCTAATCGAATGTTCATGAGATTGGAAAAGTCAGGAGAGTGCAAAAGTACTGTTTTGTATCAGTTGGCAAGGTGCGCACACAATCCCAGTGTTGTACAGCTTGCTTCTTCACCTTCCCGAAGCTGCCGCTCTCTCCGGCTCCCGGAGCCGAAGAAGCGGCTTCTTCGCGCAAAGATGATTGTGCCGCTCACAGTGCTCTCCTTAGCGCGGCTTCTGCCGAAAGACGCCCGGGAGCGGCTCTTAGCTCCGGACAGCATCCTACCTTCGTCTTTAGCGCCTCTTCTCATCTACATCTCGGCAAAAAGCTTTTCCACTATGTCTGGCTAGGAAAAACTGTGCCAGCACAGAAAACATCTCCCATCGTGTTCTAGACGTTGCACGGATGTCTTCCAAGCGTTTGACAGGAAGAAAAGAAAAGTTGTCCAAAACAGCTTCCAATCGAATGTTCATGTGACTGGAAAAGTCAGGAGAGTGCAAAAGTACTGTTTTGTATCAGTTGGCAAGGTGCGCACACAATCCCAGTGTTGTACAGCTTGCTTCTTCACCTTCCCGAAGCTGCCGCTCTCTCGGGCTCCCGGAGCCGAAGATGCGGCTTCTTCACGCAAAGACGATTGTGCCGCTCACAGTGCTCTCCTTAGCGCGGCTTCTGCCGAAAGACGCCCGGGAGCGGCTCTTAGCTCCGGACAGCATCCTACCTTCGTCTTTAGCGCCTCTTCTCATCTACATCTCGGCAAAAAGCTTTTCCACTATGTCTGGCTAGGAAAAACTGTGCCAGCACAGAAAACATCTCCCATCGTGTTCTAGAAGTTGCAGAGATGTCTGCCAAGTGTTTGGCAGGAAGAAAAGCAAAGTTGTCCAAAACAGCTTCCAATCGAATGTTCATGTGATTGGAAAAGTCAGGAAAGTACAAAAGTACTGTTTTGTATCAGTTGGCAAGGTGCGCACACAATCCCAGTGTGGTACAGCTTGCTTCTTCACCTTTCCGAAGCTGCCGCTCTCCCTGGCTCCCGGAGCCGAAGAAGCGGCTTCTTCGCGCAAAGATGATTGTGCCGCTCACAGTGCTCTCCTTAGCGCGGCTTCTGCCGAAAGACGCCCGGGAGCGGCTCTTAGCTCCGGACAGCATCCTACCTTCGTCTTTAGCGCCTCTTCTCATCTACATCTCGGCAAAAAGCTTTTCCACTATGTCTGGCTAGGAAAAACTGTGCCAGCACAGAAAACATCTCCCATCGTGTTCTAGACGTTGCACGGATGTCTTCCAAGCGTTTGACAGGAAGAAAAGAAAAGTTGTCCAAAACAGCTTCCAATCGAATGTTCATGTGACTGGAAAAGTCAGGAGAGTGCAAAAGTACTGTTTTGTATCAGTTGGCAAGGTGCGCACACAATCCCAGTGTTGTACAGCTTGCTTCTTCACCTTCCCGAAGCTGCCGCTCTCTCCGGCTCCCGGAGCCGAAGATGCGGCTTCTTCGCGCAAAGACGATTGTGCCGCTCACAGTGCTCTCCTTAGCGCGGCTTCTGCCGAAAGACGCCCGGGAGCGGCTCTTAGCTCCGGACAGCATCCTACCTTCGTCTTTAGCGCCTCTTCTCATCTACATCTCGGCAAAAAGCTTTTCCACTATGTCTGGCTAGGAAAAACTGTGCCAGCACAGAAAACATCTCCCATCGTGTTCTAGAAGTTGCAGAGATGTCTGCCAAGTGTTTGGCAGGAAGAAAAGAAAAGTTGTCCAAAATAGCTTCCAATCGAATGTTCATGTGATTGGAAAAGTCAGGAGAGTGCAAAGGTACTGTTTTCTATCAGTTGGCAAGGTGCGCACACAATCCCAGTGTTGTACAGCTTGCTTCTTTACCTTTTCCAAGTTGCCGCTCTCTCCGGCTCCCAGAGCCGAAGAAGCGGCTTCTTTGCGCAAAGACGATTGTGCCGCTCACAGTGCTCTCCTTAGCGCGGCTTCTGCCGAAAGACGCCCGGGAGCGGCTCTTAGCTCCGGACAGCATCCTACCTTCGTCTTTAGTGCCTCTTCTCATCTACATCTCAGCAAAAAGCTTTTCCACTATGTCTGGCAAGGAAAAACTGTGCCAGCGCAGAAAACATCTCCCATCGTGTTCTAGAAGTTGCAGAGATATCTGCCAAGTGTTTGGCAGGAAGAAAAGCAAAGTTGTCCAAAACAGCTTCCAATCGAATGTTCATGTGATTGGAAAAGTCAGGAGAGTACAAAAGTACTGTTTTGTATCAGTTGGCAAGGTGCGCACACAATCCCAGTGTGGTACAGCTTGCTTCTTCACCTTTCCGAAGCTGCCGCTCTCCCTGGCTCCCGGAGCCGAAGAAGCGGCTTCTTCGCGCAAAGATGATTGTGCCGCTCTCAGTGCTCTCCTTAGCGCGGCTTCTGCCGAAAGACGCCCAGGAGCGGCTCTTAGCTCCGGACAGCATCCTACCTTCGTCTTTAGCGCCTCTTCTCATCTACATCTCAGCAAAAAGCTTTTCCACTATGTCTGGCTAGGAAAAACTGTGCCAGCACAGAAAACATCTCCCATCGTGTTCTAGACGTTGCACGGAGGTCTGCCAAGTGTTTGGCAGGAAGAAAAGAAAAGTTGTCCAAAACAGCTTCTAATCGAATGTTCATGTGATTGGAAAAGTCAGGAGAGTGCAAAAGTACTGTTTTGTATCAGTTGGCAAGGTGCGCACACAATCCCAGTGTTGTACAGCTTGCTTCTTCACCTTCCCGAAGCTGCCGCTCTCTCCGGCTCCCGGAGCCGAAGAAGCGGCTTCTTCGCGCAAAGACGATTGTGCCACTCACAGTGCTCTCCTTAGCGCGGCTTCTGCCGAAAGATGCCCGGGAGCGGCTCTTAGCTCCGGACAGCATCCTACCTTCGTCTTTAGTGCCTCTTCTCATCTACATCTCAGCAAAAAGCTTTTCCACTATGTCTGGCAAGGAAAAACTGTGCCAGCGCAGAAAACATCTCCCATCGTGTTCTAGAAGTTGCAGAGATATCTGCCAAGTGTTTGGCAGGAAGAAAAGCAAAGTTGTCCAAAACAGCTTCCAATCGAATGTTCATGTGATTGGAAAAGTCAGGAGAGTACAAAAGTACTGTTTTGTATCAGTTGGCAAGGTGCGCACACAATCCCAGTGTGGTACAGCTTGCTTCTTCACCTTTCCGAAGCTGCCGCTCTCCCTGGCTTCCGGAGCCGAAGAAGCGGCTTCTTCGCGCAAAGATGATTGTGCCGCTCTCAGTGCTCTCCTTAGCGCGGCTTCTGCCGAAAGACGCCCGGGAGCGGCTCTTAGCTCCGGACAGCATCCTACCTTCGTCTTTAGCGTCTCTTCTCATCTACATCTCGGCAAAAAGCTTTTCCACTATGTCTGGCTAGGAAAAACTGTGCCAGCACAGAAAACATCTCCCATCGTGTTCTAGACGTTGCACGGGTGTCTTCCAAGCGTTTGACAGGAAGAAAAGAAAAGTTGTCCAAAACAGCTTCCAATCGAATGTTCATGTGACTGGAAAAGTCAGGAGAGTGCAAAAGTAGTGTTTTGTATCAGTTGGCAAGGTGCGCACACAATCCCAGTGTTGTACAGCTTGCTTCTTCACCTTCCCGAAGCTGCCGCTCTCTCCGGCTCCCGGAGCCGAAGAAGGGGCTTCTTCGCGCAAAGACGATTGTGCCACTCTCAGTGCTCTCCTTAGCGCGGCTTCTGCCGAAAGACGCCCCGGAGCGGCTCTTAGCTCCGGACAGCATCCTACCTTCGTCTTTAGCGTCTTTTGTAGTCTACATCTCGGCAAAAAGCTTTTCCACTATGTCTGGCTAGGAAAAACTGTGCCAGCACAGAAAACATCTCCCATCGTGTTCTAGACGTTGCACGGATGTCTGCCAAGTGTTTGGCAGGAAGAAAAGAAAAGTTGTCCAAAACAGCTTCTAATCGAATGTTCATGAGATTGGAAAAGTCAGGAGAGTGCAAAAGTACTGTTTTGTATCAGTTGGCAAGGTGCGCACACAATCCCAGTGTTGTACAGCTTGCTTCTTCACCTTCCCGAAGCTGCCGCTCTCTCCGGCTCCCGGAGCCGAAGAAGCGGCTTCTTCGCGCAAAGACGATTGTGCCACTCACAGTGCTCTCCTTAGCGCGGCTTCTGCCGAAAGATGCCCGGGAGCGGCTCTTAGCTCCGGACAGCATCCTACCTTCGTCTTTAGTGCCTCTTCTCATCTACATCTCAGCAAAAAGCTTTTCCACTATGTCTGGCTAGGAAAAACTGTGCCAGCACAGAAAACATCTCCCATCGTGTTCTAGAAGTTGCAGAGATGTCTGCCAAGTGTTTGGCAGGAAGAAAAGCAAAGTTGTCCAAAACAGCTTCCAATCGAATGTTCATGTGATTGGAAAAGTCAGGAGAGTGCAAAGGTACTGTTTTCTAATAGTTGGCAAGGTGCGCACACAATCCCAGTGTTGTACAGCTTGCTTCTTTACCTTTTCCAAGTTGCCGCTCTCTCTGGCTCCCAGAGCCGAAGAAGTGGCTTCTTTGCGCAAAGACGATTGTGCCGCTCACAGTGCTCTCCTTAGCGCGGCTTCTGCCGAAAGACGCCCGGGAGCGGCTCTTAGCTCCGGACAGCATCCTACCTTCGTCTTTAGCGCCTCTTCTCATCTACATTTCGGCAAAAAGCTTTTCCACTATGTCTGGCTAGGAAAAACTGTGCCAGCACAGAAAACATCTCCCATGGTGTTCTAGAAGTTGCAGAGATGTCTGCCAAGTGTTTGGCAGGAAGAAAAGAAAAGTTGTCCAAAATAGCTTCCAATCGAATGTTCATGTGACTGGAAAAGTCAGGAGAGTGCAAAGGTACTGTTTTCTAATAGTTGGCAAGGTGCGCACACAATCCCAGTGTGGTACAGCTTGCTTCTTCACCTTTCCGAAGCTGCCGCTCTCCCTGGCTCCCGGAGCCGAAGAAGCGGCTTCTTCGCGCAAAGATGATTGTGCCGCTCTCAGTGCTCTCCTTAGCGCGGCTTCTGCCGAAAGACGCCCGGGAGCGGCTCTTAGCTCCGGACAGCATCCTACCTTCGTCTTTAGCGCCTCTTCTCATCTACATCTCGGCAAAAAGCTTTTCCACTATGTCTGGCTAGGAAAAACTGTGCCAGCACAGAAAACATCTCCCATCGTGTTCTAGACGTTGCACGGATGTCTTCCAAGCGTTTGACAGGAAGAAAAGAAAAGTTGTCCAAAACAGCTTCCAATCGAATGTTCATGTGACTGGAAAAGTCAGGAGAGTGCAAAAGTACTGTTTTGTATCAGTTGGCAAGGTGCGCACACAATCCCAGTGTTGTACAGCTTGCTTCTTCACCTTCCCGAAGCTGCCGCTCTCTCGGGCTCCCGGAGCCGAAGATGCGGCTTCTTCACGCAAAGACGATTGTGCCGCTCACAGTGCTCTCCTTAGCGCGGCTTCTGCCGAAAGACGCCCGGGAGCGGCTCTTAGCTCCGGACAGCATCCTACCTTCGTCTTTAGCGCCTCTTCTCATCTACATCTCGGCAAAAAGCTTTTCCACTATGTCTGGCTAGGAAAAACTGTGCCAGCACAGAAAACATCTCCCATCGTGTTCTAGAAGTTGCAGAGATGTCTGCCAAGTGTTTGGCAGGAAGAAAAGCAAAGTTGTCCAAAACAGCTTCCAATCGAATGTTCATGTGATTGGAAAAGTCAGGAGAGTACAAAAGTACTGTTTTGTATCAGTTGGCAAGGTGCGCACACAATCCCAGTGTGGTACAGCTTGCTTCTTCACCTTTCCGAAGCTGCCGCTCTCCCTGGCTCCCGGAGCCGAAGAAGCGGCTTCTTCGCGCAAAGATGATTGTGCCGCTCACAGTGCTCTCCTTAGCGCGGCTTCTGCCGAAAGACGCCCGGGAGCGGCTCTTAGCTCCGGACAGCATCCTACCTTCGTCTTTAGCGCCTCTTCTCATCTACATCTCGGCAAAAAGCTTTTCCACTATGTCTGGCTAGGAAAAACTGTGCCAGCACAGAAAACATCTCCCATCGTGTTCTAGACGTTGCACGGATGTCTTCCAAGCGTTTGACAGGAAGAAAAGAAAAGTTGTCCAAAACAGCTTCCAATCGAATGTTCATGTGACTGGAAAAGTCAGGAGAGTGCAAAAGTACTGTTTTGTATCAGTTGGCAAGGTGCGCACACAATCCCAGTGTTGTACAGCTTGCTTCTTCACCTTCCCGAAGCTGCCGCTCTCTCCGGCTTCCGGAGCCGAAGATGCGGCTTCTTCGCGCAAAGACGATTGTGCCGCTCACAGTGCTCTCCTTAGCGCGGCTTCTGCCGAAAGACGCCCGGGAGCGGCTCTTAGCTCCGGACAGCATCCTACCTTCGTCTTTAGGGCCTCTTCTCATCTACATCTCAGCAAAAAGCTTTTCCACTATGTCTGGCTAGGAAAAACTGTGCCAGCACAGAAAACATCTCCCATCGTGTTCTAGAAGTTGCAGAGATGTCTGCCAAGTGTTTGGCAGGAAGAAAAGCAAAGTTGTCCAAAACAGCTTCTAATCGAATGTTCATGTGATTGGAAAAGTCAGGAGAGTACAAAAGTACTGTTTTGTATCAGTTGGCAAGGTGCGCACACAATCCCAGTGTTGTACAGCTTGCTTCTTCACCTTTCCGAAGCTGCCGCTCTCCCTGGCTCCCGGAGCGGAAGAAGCGGCTTCTTCGCGCAAAGACGATTGTGCCGCTCTCAGCGCTCTCCTTAGCGCGGCTTCTGCCGAAAGACGCCCGGGAGCGGCTCTTAGCTCCGGACAGCATCCTACCTTCGTCTTTAGCGCCTCTTCTCATCTACATCTCAGCAAAAAGCTTTTCCACTATGTCTGGCTAGGAAAAACTGTGCCAGCACAGAAAACATCTCCCATCGTGTTCTAGACGTTGCACGGAGGTCTGCCAAGTGTTTGGCAGGAAGAAAAGAAAAGTTGTCCAAAACAGCTTCTAATCGAATGTTCATGTGATTGGAAAAGTCAGGAGAGTGCAAAAGTACTGTTTTGTATCAGTTGGCAAGGTGCGCACACAATCCCAGTGTTGTACAGCTTGCTTCTTCACCTTCCCGAAGCTGCCGCTCTCTCCGGCTCCCGGAGCCGAAGAAGCGGCTTCTTCGCGCAAAGACGATTGTGCCACTCACAGTGCTCTCCTTAGCGCGGCTTCTGCCGAAAGATGCCCGGGAGCGGCTCTTAGCTCCGGACAGCATCCTACCTTCGTCTTTAGTGCCTCTTCTCATCTACATCTCAGCAAAAAGCTTTTCTACTATGTCTGGCAAGGAAAAACTGTGCCAGCGCAGAAAACATCTCCCATCGTGTTCTAGAAGTTGCAGAGATATCTGCCAAGTGTTTGGCAGGAAGAAAAGCAAAGTTGTCCAAAACAGCTTCCAATCGAATGTTCATGTGATTGGAAAAGTCAGGAGAGTACAAAAGTACTGTTTTGTATCAGTTGGCAAGGTGCGCACACAATCCCAGTGTGGTACAGCTTGCTTCTTCACCTTTCCGAAGCTGCCGCTCTCCCTGGCTCCCGGAGCCGAAGAAGGGGCTTCTTCGCGCAAAGACGATTGTGCCACTCTCAGTGCTCTCCTTAGCGCGGCTTCTGCCGAAAGACGCCCCGGAGCGGCTCTTAGCTCCGGACAGCATCCTACCTTCGTCTTTAGCGTCTTTTGTAGTCTACATCTCGGCAAAAAGCTTTTCCACTATGTCTGGCTAGGAAAAACTGTGCCAGCACAGAAAACATCTCCCATCGTGTTCTAGACGTTGCACGGATGTCTGCCAAGTGTTTGGCAGGAAGAAAAGAAAAGTTGTCCAAAACAGCTTCTAATCGAATGTTCATGTGATTGGAAAAGTCAGGAGAGTGCAAAAGTACTGTTTTGTATCAGTTGGCAAGGTGCGCACACAATCCCAGTGTTGTACAGCTTGCTTCTTCACCTTCCCGAAGCTGCCGCTCTCTCCGGCTCCCGGAGCCGAAGAAGCGGCTTCTTCGCGCAAAGACGATTGTGCCACTCACAGTGCTCTCCTTAGCGCGGCTTCTGCCGAAAGATGCCCAGGAGCGGCTCTTAGCTCCGGACAGCATCCTACCTTCGTCTTTAGTGCCTCTTCTCATCTACATCTCAGCAAAAAGCTTTTCCACTATGTCTGGCTAGGAAAAACTGTGCCAGCACAGAAAACATCTCCCATCGTGTTCTAGAAGTTGCAGAGATGTCTGCCAAGTGTTTGGCAGGAAGAAAAGCAAAGTTGTCCAAAACAGCTTCCAATCGAATGTTCATGTGATTGGAAAAGTCAGGAGAGTGCAAAGGTACTGTTTTCTAATAGTTGGCAAGGTGCGCACACAATCCCAGTGTTGTACAGCTTGCTTCTTTACCTTTTCCAAGTTGCCGCTCTCTCTGGCTCCCAGAGCCAAAGAAGCGGCTTCTTTGCGCAAAGACGATTGTGCCGCTCACAGTGCTCTCCTTAGCGCGGCTTCTGCCGAAAGACGCCCGGGAGCGGCTCTTAGCTCCGGACAGCATCCTACCTTCGTCTTTAGCGCCTCTTCTCATCTACATCTCGGCAAAAAGCTTTTCCACTATGTCTGGCTAGGAAAAACTGTGCCAGCACAGAAAACATCTCCCATGGTGTTCTAGAAGTTGCAGAGATGTCTGCCAAGTGTTTGGCAGGAAGAAAAGAAAAGTTGTCCAAAATAGCTTCCAATCGAATGTTCATGTGACTGGAAAAGTCAGGAGAGTGCAAAGGTACTGTTTTCTAATAGTTGGCAAGGTGCGCACACAATCCCAGTGTGGTACAGCTTGCTTCTTCACCTTTCCGAAGCTGCCGCTCTCCCTGGCTCCCGGAGCCGAAGAAGCGGCTTCTTCGCGCAAAGATGATTGTGCCGCTCTCAGTGCTCTCCTTAGCGCGGCTTCTGCCGAAAGACGCCCGGGAGCGGCTCTTAGCTCCGGACAGCATCCTACCTTCGTCTTTAGCGCCTCTTCTCATCTACATCTCGGCAAAAAGCTTTTCCACTATGTCTGGCTAGGAAAAACTGTGCCAGCACAGAAAACATCTCCCATCGTGTTCTAGACGTTGCACGGATGTCTTCCAAGCGTTTGACAGGAAGAAAAGAAAAGTTGTCCAAAACAGCTTCCAATCGAATGTTCATGTGACTGGAAAAGTCAGGAGAGTGCAAAAGTACTGTTTTGTATCAGTTGGCAAGGTGCGCACACAATCCCAGTGTTGTACAGCTTGCTTCTTCACCTTCCCGAAGCTGCCGCTCTCTCCGGCTCCCGGAGCCGAAGAAGCGGCTTCTTCGCGCAAAGACGATTGTGCCACTCCCAGTGCTCTCCTTAGCGCGGCTTCTGCCGAAAGACGCCCCGGAGCGGCTCTTAGCTCCGGACAGCATCCTACCTTCGTCTTTAGCGTCTTTTGTAGTCTACATCTCGGCAAAAAGCTTTTCCACTATGTCTGGCTAGGAAAAACTGTGCCAGCACAGAAAACATCTCCCATCGTGTTCTAGACGTTGCACGGATGTCTGCCAAGTGTTTGGCAGGAAGAAAAGAAAAGTTGTCCAAAACAGCTTCCAATTGAATGTTCATGTGATTGGAAAAGTCAGGAGAGTACAAAAGTACTGTTTTGTATCAGTTGGCAAGGTGCGCACACAATCCCAGTGTGGTACAGCTTGCTTCTTCACCTTTCCGAAGCTGCCGCTCTCCCTGGCTCCCGGACCGAAGAAGCGGCTTCTTCGCGCAAAGATGATTGTGCCGCTCTCAGTGCTCTCCTTAGCGCGGCTTCTGCCGAAAGACGCCCGGGAGCGGCTCTTAGCTCCGGACAGCATCCTACCTTCGTCTTTAGCGCCTCTTCTCATCTACATCTCAGCAAAAAGCTTTTCCACTATGTCTGGCTAGGAAAAACTGTGCCAGCACAGAAAACATCTCCCATCGTGTTCTAGACGTTGCACGGATGTCTTCCAAGCGTTTGACAGGAAGAAAAGAAGAGTTGTCCAAAACAGCTTCCAATCGAATGTTCATGTGACTGGAAAAGTCAGGAGAGTGCAAAAGTACTGTTTTGTATCAGTTGGCAAGGTGCGCACACAATCCCAGTGTTGTACAGCTTGCTTCTTCACCTTCCCGAAGCTGCCGCTCTCTCCGGCTCCCGGAGCCGAAGAAGCGGCTTCTTCGCGCAAAGACGATTGTGCCACTCCCAGTGCTCTCCTTAGCGCGGCTTCTGCCGAAAGACGCCCCGGAGCGGCTCTTAGCTCCGGACAGCATCCTACCTTCGTCTTTAGCGTCTTTTGTAGTCTACATCTCGGCAAAAAGCTTTTCCACTATGTCTGGCTAGGAAAAACTGTGCCAGCACAGAAAACATCTCCCATCGTGTTCTAGACGTTGCACGGATGTCTGCCAAGTGTTTGGCAGGAAGAAAAGAAAAGTTGTCCAAAACAGTTTCTAATCGAATGTTCATGTGATTGGAAAAGTCAGGAGAGTGCAAAAGTACTGTTTTGTATCAGTTGGCAAGGTGCGCACACAATCCCAGTGTTGTACAGCTTGCTTCTTCACCTTCCCGAAGCTGCCGCTCTCTCCGGCTCCCGGAGCCGAAGAAGCGGCTTCTTCGCGCAAAGACGATTGTGCCACTCACAGTGCTCTCCTTAGCGCGGCTTCTGCCGAAAGATGCCCGGGAGCGGCTCTTAGCTCCGGACAGCATCCTACCTTCGTCTTTAGTGCCTCTTCTCATCTACATCTCAGCAAAAAGCTTTTCCACTATGTCTGGCAAGGAAAAACTGTGCCAGCACAGAAAACATCTCCCATCGTGTTCTAGAAGATGCAGAGATGTCTGCCAAGTGTTTGGCAGGAAGAAAAGCAAAGTTGTCCAAAACAGCTTCCAATCGAATGTTCATGTGATTGGAAAAGTCAGGAGAGTACAAAAGTACTGTTTTGTATCAGTTGGCAAGGTGCGCACACAATCCCAGTGTGGTACAGCTTGCCTCTTCACCTTTCCGAAGCTGCCGCTCTCCCTTGCTCCCGGAGCCGAAGAAGCGGCTTCTTCGCGCAAAGATGATTGTGCCGCTCTCAGTGCTCTCCTTAGCGCGGCTTCTGCCGAAAGACGCCCGGGAGCGGCTCTTAGCTCCGGACAGCATCCTACCTTCGTCTTTAGCGCCTCTTCTCATCTACATCTCAGCAAAAAGCTTTTCCACTATGTCTGGCTAGGAAAAACTGTGCCAGCACAGAAAACATCTCTCATCGTGTTCTAGACGTTGCACGGATGTCTTCCAAGCGTTTGACAGGAAGAAAAGAAAAGTTGTCCAAAACAGCTTCCAATCGAATGTTCATGTGACTGGAAAAGTCAGGAGAGTGCAAAAGTACTGTTTTGTATCAGTTGGCAAGGTGCGCACACAATCCCAGTATTGTACAGCTTGCTTCTTCACCTTCCCGAAGCTGCCGCTCTCTCCGGCTCCCGGAGCCGAAGAAGCGGCTTCTTCGCGCAAAGACGATTGTGCCACTCCCAGTGCTCTCCTTAGCGCGGCTTCTGCCGAAAGACGCCCCGGAGCGGCTCTTAGCTCCGGACAGCATCCTACCTTCGTCTTTAGCGCCTCTTCTCATCTACATCTCAGCAAAAAGCTTTTCCACTATGTCTGGCAAGGAAAAACTGTGCCAGCACAGAAAACATCTCCCATCGTGTTCTAGAAGTTGCAGAGATGTCTGCCAAGTGTTTGGCAGGAAGAAAAGCAAAGTTGTCCAAAACAGCTTCCAATCGAATGTTCATGTGATTGGAAAAGTCAGGAGAGTACAAAAGTACTGTTTTGTATCAGTTGGCAAGGTGCGCACACAATCCCAGTGTGGTACAGCTTGCTTCTTCACCTTTCCGAAGCTGCCGCTCTCCCTGGCTCCCGGAGCCGAAGAAGCGGCTTCTTCGCGCAAAGATGATTGTGCCGCTCACAGTGCTCTCCTTAGCGCGGCTTCTGCCGAAAGACGCCCGGGAGCGGCTCTTAGCTCCGGACAGCATCCTACCTTCGTCTTTAGCGCCTCTTCTCATCTACATCTCGGCAAAAAGCTTTTCCACTATGTCTGGCTAGGAAAAACTGTGCCAGCACAGAAAACATCTCCCATCGTGTTCTAGACGTTGCACGGATGTCTTCCAAGCGTTTGACAGGAAGAAAAGAAAAGTTGTCCAAAACAGCTTCCAATCGAATGTTCATGTGACTGGAAAAGTCAGGAGAGTGCAAAAGTACTGTTTTGTATCAGTTGGCAAGGTGCGCACACAATCCCAGTGTTGTACAGCTTGCTTCTTCACCTTCCCGAAGCTGCCGCTCTCTCCGGCTCCCGGAGCCGAAGAAGCGGCTTCTTCGCGCAAAGACGATTGTGCCGCTCACAGTGCTCTCCTTAGCGCGGCTTCTGCCGAAAGACGCCCGGGAGCGGCTCTTAGCTCCGGACAGCATCCTACCTTCGTCTTTAGCGCCTCTTCTCATCTACATCTCGGCAAAAAGCTTTTCCACTATGTCTGGCTAGGAAAAACTGTGCCAGCACAGAAAACATCTCCCATCGTGTTCTAGAAGTTGCAGAGATGTCTGCCAAGTGTTTGGCAGGAAGAAAAGAAAAGTTGTCCAAAATAGCTTCCAATCGAATGTTCATGTGATTGGAAAAGTCAGGAGAGTGCAAAGGTACTGTTTTCTATCAGTTGGCAAGGTGCGCACACAATCCCAGTGTTGTACAGCTTGCTTCTTTACCTTTTCCAAGTTGCCGCTCTCTCCGGCTCCCAGAGCCGAAGAAGCGGCTTCTTTGCGCAAAGACGATTGTGCCGCTCACAGTGCTCTCCTTAGCGCGACTTCTGCCGAAAGACGCCCGGGAGCGGCTCTTAGCTCCGGACAGCATCCTACCTTCGTCTTTAGGGCCTCTTCTCATCTACATCTCAGCAAAAAGCTTTTCCACTATGTCTGGCTAGGAAAAACTGTGCCAGCACAGAAAACATCTCCCATCGTGTTCTAGAAGTTGCAGAGATGTCTGCCAAGTGTTTGGCAGGAAGAAAAGCAAAGTTGTCCAAAACAGCTTCTAATCGAATGTTCATGTGATTGGAAAAGTCAGGAGAGTGCAAAAGTACTGTTTTGTATCAGTTGGCAAGGTGCGCACACAATCCCAGTGTTGTACAGCTTGCTTCTTCACCTTTCCGAAGCTGCCGCTCTCCCTGGCTCCCGGAGCCAAAGAAGCGGCTTCTTCGCGCAAAGATGATTGTGCCGCTCTCAGTGCTCTCCTTAGCGCGGCTTCTGCCGAAAGACGCCCGGGAGCGGCTCTTAGCTCCGGACAGCATCCTACCTTCGTCTTTAGCGCCTCTTCTCATCTACATCTCAGCAAAAAGCTTTTCCACTATGTCTGGCTAGGAAAAACTGTGCCAGCACAGAAAACATCTCCCATCGTGTTCTAGACGTTGCACGGAGGTCTGCCAAGTGTTTGGCAGGAAGAAAAGAAAAGTTGCCCAAAACAGCTTCTAATCGAATGTTCATGTGATTGGAAAAGTCAGGAGAGTGCAAAAGTACTGTTTTGTATCAGTTGGCAAGGTGCGCACACAATCCCAGTGTTGTACAGCTTGCTTCTTCACCTTCCCGAAGCTGCCGCTCTCTCCGGCTCCCGGAGCCGAAGAAGCGGCTTCTTCGCGCAAAGACGATTGTGCCACTCACAGTGCTCTCCTTAGCGCGGCTTCTGCCGAAAGATGCCCGGGAGCGGCTCTTAGCTCCGGACAGCATCCTACCTTCGTCTTTAGTGCCTCTTCTCATCTACATCTCAGCAAAAAGCTTTTCCACTATGTCTGGCAAGGAAAAACTGTGCCAGCGCAGAAAACATCTCCCATCGTGTTCTAGAAGTTGCAGAGATATCTGCCAAGTGTTTGGCAGGAAGAAAAGCAAAGTTGTCCAAAACAGCTTCCAATCGAATGTTCATGTGATTGGAAAAGTCAGGAGAGTACAAAAGTACTGTTTTGTATCAGTTGGCAAGGTGCGCACACAATCCCAGTGTGGTACAGCTTGCTTCTTCACCTTTCCGAAGCTGCCGCTCTCCCTGGCTCCCGGAGCCGAAGAAGCGGCTTCTTCGCGCAAAGATGATTGTGCCGCTCTCAGTGCTCTCCTTAGCGCGGCTTCTGCCGAAAGACGCCCGGGAGCGGCTCTTAGCTCCGGACAGCATCCTACCTTCGTCTTTAGCGCCTCTTCTCATCTACATCTCAGCAAAAAGCTTTTCCACTATGTCTGGCTAGGAAAAACTGTGCCAGCACAGAAAACATCTCCCATCGTGTTCTAGACGTTGCACGGAGGTCTGCCAAGTGTTTGGCAGGAAGAAAAGAAAAGTTGTCCAAAACAGCTTCTAATCGAATGTTCATGTGATTGGAAAAGTCAGGAGAGTGCAAAGGTACTGTTTTCTATCAGTTGGCAAGGTGCGCACACAATCCCAGTGTTGTACAGCTTGCTTCTTCACCTTCCCGAAGCTGCCGCTCTCTCCGGCTCCCGGAGCCGAAGAAGCGGCTTCTTCGCGCAAAGACGATTGTGCCACTCACAGTGCTCTCCTTAGCGCGGCTTCTGCCGAAAGATGCCCGGGAGCGGCTCTTAGCTCCGGACAGCATCCTACCTTCGTCTTTAGTGCCTCTTCTCATCTACATCTCAGCAAAAAGCTTTTCCACTATGTCTGGCAAGGAAAAACTGTGCCAGCGCAGAAAACATCTCCCATCGTGTTCTAGAAGTTGCAGAGATATCTGCCAAGTGTTTGGCAGGAAGAAAAGCAAAGTTGTCCAAAACAGCTTCCAATCGAATGTTCATGTGATTGGAAAAGTCAGGAGAGTACAAAAGTACTGTTTTGTATCAGTTGGCAAGGTGCGCACACAATCCCAGTGTGGTACAGCTTGCTTCTTCACCTTTCCGAAGCTGCCGCTCTCCCTGGCTCCCGGAGCCGAAGAAGCGGCTTCTTCGCGCAAAGATGATTGTGCCGCTCACAGTGCTCTCCTTAGCGCGGCTTCTGCCGAAAGACGCCCGGGAGCGGCTCTTAGCTCCGGACAGCATCCTACCTTCGTCTTTAGCGCCTCTTCTCATCTACATCTCGGCAAAAAGCTTTTCCACTATGTCTGGCTAGGAAAAACTGTGCCAGCACAGAAAACATCTCCCATCGTGTTCTAGACGTTGCACGGATGTCTTCCAAGCGTTTGACAGGAAGAAAAGAAAAGTTGTCAAAAACAGCTTCCAATCGAATGTTCATGTGACTGGAAAAGTCAGGAGAGTGCAAAAGTACTGTTTTGTATCAGTTGGCAAGGTGCGCACACAATCCCAGTGTTGTACAGCTTGCTTCTTCACCTTCCCGAAGCTGCCGCTCTCTCGGGCTCCCGGAGCCGAAGATGCGGCTTCCTCACGCAAAGACGATTGTGCCGCTCACAGTGCTCTCCTTAGCGCGGCTTCTGCCGAAAGACGCCCGGGAGCGGCTCTTAGCTCCGGACAGCATCCTACCTTCGTCTTTAGCGCCTCTTCTCATCTACATCTCGGCAAAAAGCTTTTCCACTATGTCTGGCTAGGAAAAACTGTGCCAGCACAGAAAACATCTCCCATCGTGTTCTAGAAGTTGCAGAGATGTCTGCCAAGTGTTTGGCAGGAAGAAAAGCAAAGTTGTCCAAAACAGCTTCCAATCGAATGTTCATGTGATTGGAAAAGTCAGGAGAGTACAAAAGTACTGTTTTGTATCAGTTGGCAAGGTGCGCACACAATCCCAGTGTGGTACAGCTTGCTTCTTCACCTTTCCGAAGCTGCCGCTCTCCCTGGCTCCCGGAGCCGAAGAAGCGGCTTCTTCGCGCAAAGATGATTGTGCCGCTCACAGTGCTCTCCTTAGCGCGGCTTCTGCCGAAAGACGCCCGGGAGCGGCTCTTAGCTCCGGACAGCATCCTACCTTCGTCTTTAGCGCCTCTTCTCATCTACATCTCGGCAAAAAGCTTTTCCACTATGTCTGGCTAGGAAAAACTGTGCCAGCACAGAAAACATCTCCCATCGTGTTCTAGACGTTGCACGGATGTCTTCCAAGCGTTTGACAGGAAGAAAAGAAAAGTTGTCCAAAACAGCTTCCAATCGAATGTTCATGTGACTGGAAAAGTCAGGAGAGTGCAAAAGTACTGTTTTGTATCAGTTGGCAAGGTGCGCACCCAATCCCAGTGTTGTACAGCTTGCTTCTTCACCTTCCCGAAGCTGCCGCTCTCTCCGGCTCCCGGAGCCGAAGAAGCGGCTTCTTCGCGCAAAGACGATTGTGCCACTCACAGTGCTCTCCTTAGCGCGGCTTCTGCCGAAAGATGCCCGGGAGCGGCTCTTAGCTCCGGACAGCATCCTACCTTCGTCTTTAGTGCCTCTTCTCATCTACATCTCAGCAAAAAGCTTTTCCACTATGTCTGGCAAGGAAAAACTGTGCCAGCGCAGAAAACATCTCCCATCGTGTTCTAGAAGTTGCAGAGATATCTGCCAAGTGTTTGGCAGGAAGAAAAGCAAAGTTGTCCAAAACAGCTTCCAATCGAATGTTCATGTGATTGGAAAAGTCAGGAGAGTACAAAAGTACTGTTTTGTATCAGTTGGCAAGGTGCGCACACAATCCCAGTGTGGTACAGCTTGCTTCTTCACCTTTCCGAAGCTGCCGCTCTCCCTGGCTCCCGGAGCCGAAGAAGCGGCTTCTTCGCGCAAAGATGATTGTGCCGCTCTCAGTGCTCTCCTTAGCGCGGCTTCTGCCGAAAGACGCCCGGGAGCGGCTCTTAGCTCCGGACAGCATCCTACCTTCGTCTTTAGCGCCTCTTCTCATCTACATCTCAGCAAAAAGCTTTTCCACTATGTCTGGCTAGGAAAAACTGTGCCAGCACAGAAAACATCTCCCATCGTGTTCTAGACGTTGCACGGAGGTCTGCCAAGTGTTTGGCAGGAAGAAAAGAAAAGTTGTCCAAAACAGCTTCTAATCGAATGTTCATGTGATTGGAAAAGTCAGGAGAGTGCAAAGGTACTGTTTTCTATCAGTTGGCAAGGTGCGCACACAATCCCAGTGTTGTACAGCTTGCTTCTTCACCTTCCCGAAGCTGCCGCTCTCTCCGGCTCCCGGAGCCGAAGAAGCGGCTTCTTCGCGCAAAGACGATTGTGCCACTCACAGTGCTCTCCTTAGCGCGGCTTCTGCCGAAAGATGCCCGGGAGCGGCTCTTAGCTCCGGACAGCATCCTACCTTCGTCTTTAGTGCCTCTTCTCATCTACATCTCAGCAAAAAGCTTTTCCACTATGTCTGGCAAGGAAAAACTGTGCCAGCGCAGAAAACATCTCCCATCGTGTTCTAGAAGTTGCAGAGATATCTGCCAAGTGTTTGGCAGGAAGAAAAGCAAAGTTGTCCAAAACAGCTTCCAATCGAATGTTCATGTGATTGGAAAAGTCAGGAGAGTACAAAAGTACTGTTTTGTATCAGTTGGCAAGGTGCGCACACAATCCCAGTGTGGTACAGCTTGCTTCTTCACCTTTCCGAAGCTGCCGCTCTCCCTGGCTCCCGGAGCCGAAGAAGCGGCTTCTTCGCGCAAAGATGATTGTGCCGCTCACAGTGCTCTCCTTAGCGCGGCTTCTGCCGAAAGACGCCCGGGAGCGGCTCTTAGCTCCGGACAGCATCCTACCTTCGTCTTTAGCGCCTCTTCTCATCTACATCTCGGCAAAAAGCTTTTCCACTATGTCTGGCTAGGAAAAACTGTGCCAGCACAGAAAACATCTCCCATCGTGTTCTAGACGTTGCACGGATGTCTTCCAAGCGTTTGACAGGAAGAAAAGAAAAGTTGTCAAAAACAGCTTCCAATCGAATGTTCATGTGACTGGAAAAGTCAGGAGAGTGCAAAAGTACTGTTTTGTATCAGTTGGCAAGGTGCGCACACAATCCCAGTGTTGTACAGCTTGCTTCTTCACCTTCCCGAAGCTGCCGCTCTCTCGGGCTCCCGGAGCCGAAGATGCGGCTTCCTCACGCAAAGACGATTGTGCCGCTCACAGTGCTCTCCTTAGCGCGGCTTCTGCCGAAAGACGCCCGGGAGCGGCTCTTAGCTCCGGACAGCATCCTACCTTCGTCTTTAGCGCCTCTTCTCATCTACATCTCGGCAAAAAGCTTTTCCACTATGTCTGGCTAGGAAAAACTGTGCCAGCACAGAAAACATCTCCCATCGTGTTCTAGAAGTTGCAGAGATGTCTGCCAAGTGTTTGGCAGGAAGAAAAGCAAAGTTGTCCAAAACAGCTTCCAATCGAATGTTCATGTGATTGGAAAAGTCAGGAGAGTACAAAAGTACTGTTTTGTATCAGTTGGCAAGGTGCGCACACAATCCCAGTGTGGTACAGCTTGCTTCTTCACCTTTCCGAAGCTGCCGCTCTCCCTGGCTCCCGGAGCCGAAGAAGCGGCTTCTTCGCGCAAAGATGATTGTGCCGCTCACAGTGCTCTCCTTAGCGCGGCTTCTGCCGAAAGACGCCCGGGAGCGGCTCTTAGCTCCGGACAGCATCCTACCTTCGTCTTTAGCGCCTCTTCTCATCTACATCTCGGCAAAAAGCTTTTCCACTATGTCTGGCTAGGAAAAACTGTGCCAGCACAGAAAACATCTCCCATCGTGTTCTAGACGTTGCACGGATGTCTTCCAAGCGTTTGACAGGAAGAAAAGAAAAGTTGTCCAAAACAGCTTCCAATCGAATGTTCATGTGACTGGAAAAGTCAGGAGAGTGCAAAAGTACTGTTTTGTATCAGTTGGCAAGGTGCGCACCCAATCCCAGTGTTGTACAGCTTGCTTCTTCACCTTCCCGAAGCTGCCGCTCTCTCCGGCTCCCGGAGCCGAAGATGCGGCTTCTTCGCGCAAAGACGATTGTGCCGCTCACAGTGCTCTCCTTAGCGCGGCTTCTGCCGAAAGACGCCCGGGAGCGGCTCTTAGCTCCGGACAGCATCCTACCTTCGTCTTTAGCGCCTCTTCTCATCTACATCTCGGCAAAAAGCTTTTCCACTATGTCTGGCTAGGAAAAACTGTGCCAGCACAGAAAACATCTCCCATCGTGTTCTAGAAGTTGCAGAGATGTCTGCCAAGTGTTTGGCAGGAAGAAAAGAAAAGTTGTCCAAAATAGCTTCCAATCGAATGTTCATGTGATTGGAAAAGTCAGGAGAGTGCAAAGGTACTGTTTTCTATCAGTTGGCAAGGTGCGCACACAATCCCAGTGTTGTACAGCTTGCTTCTTTACCTTTTCCAAGTTGCCGCTCTCACCGGCACCCAGAGCCGAAGAAGCGGCTTCTTTGCGCAAAGACGATTGTGCCGCTCACAGTGCTCTCCTTAGCGCGGCTTCTGCCGAAAGACGCCCGGGAGCGGCTCTTAGCTCCGGACAGCATCCTACCTTCGTCTTTAGGGCCTCTTCTCATCTACATCTCAGCAAAAAGCTTTTCCACTATGTCTGGCTAGGAAAAACTGTGCCAGCACAGAAAACATCTCCCATCGTGTTCTAGAAGTTGCAGAGATGTCTGCCAAGTGTTTGGCAGGAAGAAAAGCAAAGTTGTCCAAAACAGCTTCTAATCGAATGTTCATGTGATTGGAAAAGTCAGGAGAGTGCAAAAGTACTGTTTTGTATCAGTTGGCAAGGTGCGCACACAATCCCAGTGTTGTACAGCTTGCTTCTTCACCTTTCCGAAGCTGCCGCTCTCCCTGGCTCCCGGAGCCGAAGAAGCGGCTTCTTCGCGCAAAGATGATTGTGCCGCTCTCAGTGCTCTCCTTAGCGCAGCTTCTGCCGAAAGACGCCCGGGAGCGGCTCTTAGCTCCGGACAGCATCCTACCTTCGTCTTTAGCGCCTCTTCTCATCTACATCTCAGCAAAAAGCTTTTCCACTATGTCTGGCTAGGAAAAACTGTGCCAGCGCAGAAAACATCTCCCATCGTGTTCTAGAAGTTGCAGAGATGTCTGCCAAGTGTTTGGCAGGAAGAAAAGAAAAGTTGTCCAAAATAGCTTCCAATCGAATGTTCATGTGACTGGAAAAGTCAGGAGAGTGCAAAGGTACTGTTTTCTAATAGTTGGCAAGGTGCGCACACAATCCCAGTGTGGTACAGCTTGCTTCTTCACCTTTCCGAAGCTGCCGCTCTCCCTGGCTCCCGGAGCCGAAGAAGCGGCTTCTTCGCGCAAAGATGATTGTGCCGCTCACAGTGCTCTCCTTAGCGCGGCTTCTGCCGAAAGACGCCCGGGAGCGGCTCTTAGCTCCGGACAGCATCCTACCTTCGTCTTTAGCGCCTCTTCTCATCTACATCTCGGCAAAAAGCTTTTCCACTATGTCTGGCTAGGAAAAACTGTGCCAGCACAGAAAACATCTCCCATCGTGTTCTAGACGTTGCACGGATGTCTTCCAAGCGTTTGACAGGAAGAAAAGAAAAGTTGTCCAAAACAGCTTCCAATCGAATGTTCATGTGACTGGAAAAGTCAGGAGAGTGCAAAAGTACTGTTTTGTATCAGTTGGCAAGGTGCGCACACAATCCCAGTGTTGTACAGCTTGCTTCTTCACCTTCCCGAAGCTGCCGCTCTCTCGGGCTCCCGGAGCCGAAGATGCGGCTTCTTCACGCAAAGACGATTGTGCCGCTCACAGTGCTCTCCTTAGCGCGGCTTCTGCCGAAAGACGCCCGGGAGCGGCTCTTAGCTCCGGACAGCATCCTACCTTCGTCTTTAGCGCCTCTTCTCATCTACATCTCGGCAAAAAGCTTTTCCACTATGTCTGGCTAGGAAAAACTGTGCCAGCACAGAAAACATCTCCCATCGTGTTCTAGAAGTTGCAGAGATGTCTGCCAAGTGTTTGGCAGGAAGAAAAGCAAAGTTGTCCAAAACAGCTTCCAATCGAATGTTCATGTGATTGGAAAAGTCAGGAGAGTACAAAAGTACTGTTTTGTATCAGTTGGCAAGGTGCGCACACAATCCCAGTGTGGTACAGCTTGCTTCTTCACCTTTCCGAAGCTGCCGCTCTCCCTGGCTCCCGGAGCCGAAGAAGCGGCTTCTTCGCGCAAAGATGATTGTGCCGCTCACAGTGCTCTCCTTAGCGCGGCTTCTGCCGAAAGACGCCCGGGAGCGGCTCTTAGCTCCGGACAGCATCCTACCTTCGTCTTTAGCGCCTCTTCTCATCTACATCTCGGCAAAAAGCTTTTCCACTATGTCTGGCTAGGAAAAACTGTGCCAGCACAGAAAACACCTCCCATCGTGTTCTAGACGTTGCACGGATGTCTTCCAAGCGTTTGACAGGAAGAAAAGAAAAGTTGTCCAAAACAGCTTCCAATCGAATGTTCATGTGACTGGAAAAGTCAGGAGAGTGCAAAAGTACTGTTTTGTATCAGTTGGCAAGGTGCGCACACAATCCCAGTGTTGTACAGCTTGCTTCTTCACCTTCCCGAAGCTGCCGCTCTCTCCGGCTTCCGGAGCCGAAGATGCGGCTTCTTCGCGCAAAGACGATTGTGCCGCTCACAGTGCTCTCCTTAGCGCGGCTTCTGCCGAAAGACGCCCGGGAGCGGCTCTTAGCTCCGGACAGCATCCTACCTTCGTCTTTAGGGCCTCTTCTCATCTACATCTCAGCAAAAAGCTTTTCCACTATGTCTGGCTAGGAAAAACTGTGCCAGCACAGAAAACATCTCCCATCGTGTTCTAGAAGTTGCAGAGATGTCTGCCAAGTGTTTGGCAGGAAGAAAAGCAAAGTTGTCCAAAACAGCTTCTAATCGAATGTTCATGTGATTGGAAAAGTCAGGAGAGTGCAAAAGTACTGTTTTGTATCAGTTGGCAAGGTGCGCACACAATCCCAGTGTTGTACAGCTTGCTTCTTCACCTTTCCGAAGCTGCCGCTCTCCCTGGCTCCCGGAGCCGAAGAAGCGGCTTCTTCGCGCAAAGACGATTGTGCCGCTCTCAGTGCTCTCCTTAGCGCGGCTTCTGCCGAAAGACGCCCGGGAGCGGCTCTTAGCTCCGGACAGCATCCTACCTTCGTCTTTAGCGCCTCTTCTCATCTACATCTCAGCAAAAAGCTTTTCCACTATGTCTGGCTAGGAAAAACTGTGCCAGCACAGAAAACATCTCCCATCGTGTTCTAGACGTTGCACGGAGGTCTGCCAAGTGTTTGGCAGGAAGAAAAGAAAAGTTGTCCAAAACAGCTTCTAATCGAATGTTCATGTGATTGGAAAAGTCAGGAGAGTGCAAAAGTACTGTTTTGTATCAGTTGGCAAGGTGCGCACACAATCCCAGTGTTGTACAGCTTGCTTCTTCACCTTCCCGAAGCTGCCGCTCTCTCCGGCTCCCGGAGCCAAAGAAGCGGCTTCTTCGCGCAAAGACGATTGTGCCACTCACAGTGCTCTCCTTAGCGCGGCTTCTGCCGAAAGATGCCCGGGAGCGGCTCTTAGCTCCGGACAGCATCCTACCTTCGTCTTTAGTGCCTCTTCTCATCTACATCTCAGCAAAAAGCTTTTCCACTATGTCTGGCAAGGAAAAACTGTGCCAGCGCAGAAAACATCTCCCATCGTGTTCTAGAAGTTGCAGAGATATCTGCCAAGTGTTTGGCAGGAAGAAAAGCAAAGTTGTCCAAAACAGCTTCCAATCGAATGTTCATGTGATTGGAAAAGTCAGGAGAGTACAAAAAGTACTGTTTTGTATCAGTTGGCAAGGTGCGCACACAATCCCAGTGTGGTACAGCTTGCTTCTTCACCTTTCCGAAGCTGCCGCTCTCCCTGGCTCCCGGAGCCGAAGAAGCGGCTTCTTCGCGCAAAGATGATTGTGCCGCTCTCAGTGCTCTCCTTAGCGCGGCTTCTGCCGAAAGACGCCCGGGAGCGGCTCTTAGCTCCGGACAGCATCCTACCTTCGTCTTTAGCGCCTCTTCTCATCTACATCTCAGCAAAAAGCTTTTCCACTATGTCTGGCTAGGAAAAACTGTGCCAGCACAGAAAACATCTCCCATCGTGTTCTAGACGTTGCACGGAGGTCTGCCAAGCGTTTGGCAGGAAGAAAAGAAAAGTTGTCCAAAACAGCTTCTAATCGAATGTTCATGTGATTGGAAAAGTCAGGAGAGTGCAAAAGTACTGTTTTGTATCAGTTGGCAAGGTGCGCACACAATCCCAGTGTTGTACAGCTTGCTTCTTCACCTTCCCGAAGCTGCCGCTCTCTCCGGCTCCCGGAGCCGAAGAAGCGGCTTCTTCGCGCAAAGACGATTGTGCCACTCACAGTGCTCTCCTTAGCGCGGCTTCTGCCGAAAGATGCCCGGGAGCGGCTCTTAGCTCCGGACAGCATCCTACCTTCGTCTTTAGTGCCTCTTCTCATCTACATCTCAGCAAAAAGCTTTTCCACTATGTCTGGCAAGGAAAAACTGTGCCAGCGCAGAAAACATCTCCCATCGTGTTCTAGAAGTTGCAGAGATATCTGCCAAGTGTTTGGCAGGAAGAAAAGCAAAGTTGTCCAAAACAGCTTCCAATCGAATGTTCATGTGATTGGAAAAGTCAGGAGAGTACAAAAGTAATGTTTTGTATCAGTTGGCAAGGTGCGCACACAATCCCAGTGTGGTACAGCTTGCTTCTTCACCTTTCCGAAGCTGCCGCTCTCCCTGGCTCCCGGAGCCGAAGAAGCGGCTTCTTCGCGCAAAGATGATTGTGCCGCTCACAGTGCTCTCCTTAGCGCGGCTTCTGCCGAAAGACGCCCGGGAGCGGCTCTTAGCTCCGGACAGCATCCTACCTTCGTCTTTAGCGCCTCTTCTCATCTACATCTCGGCAAAAAGCTTTTCCACTATGTCTGGCTAGGAAAAACTGTGCCAGCACAGAAAACATCTCCCATCGTGTTCTAGACGTTGCACGGATGTCTTCCAAGCGTTTGACAGGAAGAAAAGAAAAGTTGTCCAAAACAGCTTCCAATCGAATGTTCATGTGACTGGAAAAGTCAGGAGAGTGCAAAAGTACTGTTTTGTATCAGTTGGCAAGGTGCGCACACAATCCCAGTGTTGTACAGCTTGCTTCTTCACCTTCCCGAAGCTGCCGCTCTCTCCGGCTCCCGGAGCCGAAGAAGGGGCTTCTTCGCGCAAAGACGATTGTGCCACTCTCAGTGCTCTCCTTAGCGCGGCTTCTGCCGAAAGACGCCCCGGAGCGGCTCTTAGCTCCGGACAGCATCCTACCTTCGTCTTTAGCGTCTTTTGTAGTCTACATCTCGGCAAAAAGCTTTTCCACTATGTCTGGCTAGGAAAAACTGTGCCAGCACAGAAAACATCTCCCATCGTGTTCTAGACGTTGCACGGATGTCTGCCAAGTGTTTGGCAGGAAGAAAAGAAAAGTTGTCCAAAACAGCTTCTAATCGAATGTTCATGTGATTGGAAAAGTCAGGAGAGTGCAAAAGTACTGTTTTGTATCAGTTGGCAAGGTGCGCACACAATCCCAGTGTTGTACAGCTTGCTTCTTCACCTTCCCGAAGCTGCCGCTCTCTCCGGCTCCCGGAGCCGAAGAAGCGGCTTCTTCGCGCAAAGACGATTGTGCCACTCACAGTGCTCTCCTTAGCGCGGCTTCTGCCGAAAGATGCCCGGGAGCGGCTCTTAGCTCCGGACAGCATCCTACCTTCGTCTTTAGTGCCTCTTCTCATCTACATCTCAGCAAAAAGCTTTTCCACTATGTCTGGCTAGGAAAAACTGTGCCAGCACAGAAAACATCTCCCATCGTGTTCTAGAAGTTGCAGAGATGTCTGCCAAGTGTTTGGCAGGAAGAAAAGCAAAGTTGTCCAAAACAGCTTCCAATCGAATGTTCATGTGATTGGAAAAGTCAGGAGAGTGCAAAGGTACTGTTTTCTAATAGTTGGCAAGGTGCGCACACAATCCCAGTGTTGTACAGCTTGCTTCTTCACCTTCCCGAAGCTGCCGCTCTCTCCGGCTCCCGGAGCCGAAGAAGGGACTTCTTCGCGCAAAGACGATTGTGCCACTCTCAGTGCTCTCCTTAGCGCGGCTTCTGCCGAAAGACGCCCCGGAGCGGCTCTTAGCTCCGGACAGCATCCTACCTTCGTCTTTAGCGTCTTTTGTAGTCTACATCTCGGCAAAAAGCTTTTCCACTATGTCTGGCTAGGAAAAACTGTGCCAGCACAGAAAACATCTCCCATCGTGTTCTAGACGTTGCACGGATGTCTGCCAAGTGTTTGGCAGGAAGAAAAGAAAAGTTGTCCAAAACAGCTTCTAATCGAATGTTCATGAGATTGGAAAAGTCAGGAGAGTGCAAAAGTACTGTTTTGTATCAGTTGGCAAGGTGCGCACACAATCCCAGTGTTGTACAGCTTGCTTCTTCACCTTCCCGAAGCTGCCGCTCTCTCCGGCTCCCGGAGCCGAAGAAGCGGCTTCTTCGCGCAAAGACGATTGTGCCACTCACAGTGCTCTCCTTAGCGCGGCTTCTGCCGAAAGATGCCCGGGAGCGGCTCTTAGCTCCGGACAGCATCCTACCTTCGTCTTTAGTGCCTCTTCTCATCTACATCTCAGCAAAAAGCTTTTCCACTATGTCTGGCTAGGAAAAACTGTGCCAGCACAGAAAACATCTCCCATCGTGTTCTAGAAGTTGCAGAGATGTCTGCCAAGTGTTTGGCAGGAAGAAAAGCAAAGTTGTCCAAAACAGCTGCCAATCGAATGTTCATGTGATTGGAAAAGTCAGGAGAGTGCAAAGGTACTGTTTTCTAATAGTTGGCAAGGTGCGCACACAATCCCAGTGTTGTACAGCTTGCTTCTTTACCTTTTCCAAGTTGCCGCTCTCTCTGGCTCCCAGAGCCGAAGAAGCGGCTTCTTTGCGCAAAGGCGATTGTGCCGCTCACAGTGCTCTCCTTTGCGCGGCTTCTGCCGAAAGACGCCCGGGAGTGGCTCTTAGCTCCGGACAGCATCCTACCTTCGTCTTTAGCGCCTCTTCTCATCTACATCTCGGCAAAAAGCTTTTCCACTATGTCTGGCTAGGAAAAACTGTGCCAGCACAGAAAACATCTCCCATGGTGTTCTAGAAGTTGCAGAGATGTCTGCCAAGTGTTTGGCAGGAAGAAAAGAAAAGTTGTCCAAAATAGCTTCCAATCGAATGTTCATGTGACTGGAAAAGTCAGGAGAGTGCAAAGGTACTGTTTTCTAATAGTTGGCAAGGTGCGCACACAATCCCAGTGTGGTACAGCTTGCTTCTTCACCTTTCCGAAGCTGCCGCTCTCCCTGGCTCCCGGAGCCGAAGAAGCGGCTTCTTCGCGCAAAGATGATTGTGCCGCTCACAGTGCTCTCCTTAGCGCGGCTTCTGCCGAAAGACGCCCGGGAGCGGCTCTTAGCTCCGGACAGCATCCTACCTTCGTCTTTAGCGCCTCTTCTCATCTACATCTCGGCAAAAAGCTTTTCCACTATGTCTGGCTAGGAAAAACTGTGCCAGCACAGAAAACACCTCCCATCGTGTTCTAGACGTTGCACGGATGTCTTCCAAGCGTTTGACAGGAAGAAAAGAAAAGTTGTCCAAAACAGCTTCCAATCGAATGTTCATGTGACTGGAAAAGTCAGGAGAGTGCAAAAGTACTGTTTTGTATCAGTTGGCAAGGTGCGCACACAATCCCAGTGTTGTACAGCTTGCTTCTTCACCTTCCCGAAGCTGCCGCTCTCTCCGGCTTCCGGAGCCGAAGATGCGGCTTCTTCGCGCAAAGACGATTGTGCCGCTCACAGTGCTCTCCTTAGCGCGGCTTCTGCCGAAAGACGCCCGGGAGCGGCTCTTAGCTCCGGACAGCATCCTACCTTCGTCTTTAGGGCCTCTTCTCATCTACATCTCAGCAAAAAGCTTTTCCACTATGTCTGGCTAGGAAAAACTGTGCCAGCACAGAAAACATCTCCCATCGTGTTCTAGAAGTTGCAGAGATGTCTGCCAAGTGTTTGGCAGGAAGAAAAGCAAAGTTGTCCAAAACAGCTTCTAATCGAATGTTCATGTGATTGGAAAAGTCAGGAGAGTGCAAAAGTACTGTTTTGTATCAGTTGGCAAGGTGCGCACACAATCCCAGTGTTGTACAGCTTGCTTCTTCACCTTTCCGAAGCTGCCGCTCTCCCTGGCTCCCGGAGCCGAAGAAGCGGCTTCTTCGCGCAAAGACGATTGTGCCGCTCTCAGTGCTCTCCTTAGCGCGGCTTCTGCCGAAAGACGCCCGGGAGCGGCTCTTAGCTCCGGACAGCATCCTACCTTCGTCTTTAGCGCCTCTTCTCATCTACATCTCAGCAAAAAGCTTTTCCACTATGTCTGGCTAGGAAAAACTGTGCCAGCACAGAAAACATCTCCCATCGTGTTCTAGACGTTGCACGGAGGTCTGCCAAGTGTTTGGCAGGAAGAAAAGAAAAGTTGTCCAAAACAGCTTCTAATCGAATGTTCATGTGATTGGAAAAGTCAGGAGAGTGCAAAAGTACTGTTTTGTATCAGTTGGCAAGGTGCGCACACAATCCCAGTGTTGTACAGCTTGCTTCTTCACCTTCCCGAAGCTGCCGCTCTCTCCGGCTCCCGGAGCCGAAGAAGCGGCTTCTTCGCGCAAAGACGATTGTGCCACTCACAGTGCTCTCCTTAGCGCGGCTTCTGCCGAAAGATGCCCGGGAGCGGCTCTTAGCTCCGGACAGCATCCTACCTTCGTCTTTAGTGCCTCTTCTCATCTACATCTCAGCAAAAAGCTTTTCCACTATGTCTGGCAAGGAAAAACTGTGCCAGCGCAGAAAACATCTCCCATCGTGTTCTAGAAGTTGCAGAGATATCTGCCAAGTGTTTGGCAGGAAGAAAAGCAAAGTTGTCCAAAACAGCTTCCAATCGAATGTTCATGTGATTGGAAAAGTCAGGAGAGTACAAAAAGTACTGTTTTGTATCAGTTGGCAAGGTGCGCACACAATCCCAGTGTGGTACAGCTTGCTTCTTCACCTTTCCGAAGCTGCCGCTCTCCCTGGCTCCCGGAGCCGAAGAAGCGGCTTCTTCGCGCAAAGATGATTGTGCCGCTCTCAGTGCTCTCCTTAGCGCGGCTTCTGCCGAAAGACGCCCGGGAGCGGCTCTTAGCTCCGGACAGCATCCTACCTTCGTCTTTAGCGCCTCTTCTCATCTACATCTCAGCAAAAAGCTTTTCCACTATGTCTGGCTAGGAAAAACTGTGCCAGCACAGAAAACATCTCCCATCGTGTTCTAGACGTTGCACGGAGGTCTGCCAAGCGTTTGGCAGGAAGAAAAGAAAAGTTGTCCAAAACAGCTTCTAATCGAATGTTCATGTGATTGGAAAAGTCAGGAGAGTGCAAAAGTACTGTTTTGTATCAGTTGGCAAGGTGCGCACACAATCCCAGTGTTGTACAGCTTGCTTCTTCACCTTCCCGAAGCTGCCGCTCTCTCCGGCTCCCGGAGCCGAAGAAGCGGCTTCTTCGCGCAAAGACGATTGTGCCACTCACAGTGCTCTCCTTAGCGCGGCTTCTGCCGAAAGATTCCCGGGAGCGGCTCTTAGCTCCGGACAGCATCCTACCTTCGTCTTTAGTGCCTCTTCTCATCTACATCTCAGCAAAAAGCTTTTCCACTATGTCTGGCAAGGAAAAACTGTGCCAGGGCAGAAAACATCTCCCATCGTGTTCTAGAAGTTGCAGAGATATCTGCGAAGTTTTTGGCAGGAAGAAAAGCAAAGTTGTCCAAAACAGCTTCCAATCGAATGTTCATGTGATTGGAAAAGTCAGGAGAGTACAAAAGTACTGTTTTGTATCAGTTGGCAAGGTGCGCACACAATCCCAGTGTGGTACAGCTTGCTTCTTCACCTTTCCGAAGCTGCCGCTCTCCCTGGCTCCCGGAGCCGAAGAAGCGGCTTCTTCGCGCAAAGATGATTGTGCCGCTCACAGTGCTCTCCTTAGCGCGGCTTCTGCCGAAAGACGCCCGGGAGCGGCTCTTAGCTCCGGACAGCATCCTACCTTCGTCTTTAGTGCCTCTTCTCATCTACATCTCGGCAAAAAGCTTTTCCACTATGTCTGGCTAGGAAAAACTGTGCCAGCACAGAAAACATCTCCCATCGTGTTCTAGACGTTGCACGGATGTCTTCCAAGCGTTTGACAGGAAGAAAAGAAAAGTTGTCCAAAACAGCTTCCAATCGAATGTTCATGTGACTGGAAAAGTCAGGAGAGTGCAAAAGTACTGTTTTGTATCAGTTGGCAAGGTGCGCACACAATCCCAGTGTTGTACAGCTTGCTTCTTCACCTTCCCGAAGCTGCCGCTCTCTCCGGCTCCCGGAGCCGAAGAAGGGGCTTCTTCGCGCAAAGACGATTGTGCCACTCTCAGTGCTCTCCTTAGCGCGGCTTCTGCCGAAAGACGCCCCGGAGCGGCTCTTAGCTCCGGACAGCATCCTACCTTCGTCTTTAGCGTCTTTTGTAGTCTACATCTCGGCAAAAAGCTTTTCCACTATGTCTGGCTAGGAAAAACTGTGCCAGCACAGAAAACATCTCCCATCGTGTTCTAGACGTTGCACGGATGTCTGCCAAGTGTTTGGCAGGAAGAAAAGAAAAGTTGTCCAAAACAGCTTCTAATCGAATGTTCATGTGATTGGAAAAGTCAGGAGAGTGCAAAAGTACTGTTTTGTATCAGTTGGCAAGGTGCGCACACAATCCCAGTGTTGTACAGCTTGCTTCTTCACCTTCCCGAAGCTGCCGCTCTCTCCGGCTCCCGGAGCCGAAGAAGCGGCTTCTTCGCGCAAAGACGATTGTGCCACTCACAGTGCTCTCCTTAGCGCGGCTTCTGCCGAAAGATGCCCGGGAGCGGCTCTTAGCTCCGGACAGCATCCTACCTTCGTCTTTAGTGCCTCTTCTCATCTACATCTCAGCAAAAAGCTTTTCCACTATGTCTGGCTAGGAAAAACTGTGCCAGCACAGAAAACATCTCCCATCGTGTTCTAGAAGTTGCAGAGATGTCTGCCAAGTGTTTGGCAGGAAGAAAAGCAAAGTTGTCCAAAACAGCTTCCAATCGAATGTTCATGTGATTGGAAAAGTCAGGAGAGTGCAAAGGTACTGTTTTCTAATAGTTGGCAAGGTGCGCACACAATCCCAGTGTTGTACAGCTTGCTTCTTTACCTTTTCCAAGTTGCCGCTCTCTCTGGCTCCCAGAGCCAAAGAAGCGGCTTCTTTGCGCAAAGACGATTGTGCCGCTCACAGTGCTCTCCTTAGCGCGGCTTCTGCCGAAAGACGCCCGGGAGCGGCTCTTAGCTCCGGACAGCATCCTACCTTCGTCTTTAGCGCCTCTTCTCATCTACATCTCGGCAAAAAGCTTTTCCACTATGTCTGGCTAGGAAAAACCGTGCCAGCACAGAAAACATCTCCCATGGTGTTCTAGAAGTTGCAGAGATGTCTGCCAAGTGTTTGGCAGGAAGAAAAGCAAAGTTGTCCAAAATAGCTTCCAATCGAATGTTCATGTGACTGGAAAAGTCAGGAGAGTGCAAAGGTACTGTTTTCTAATAGTTGGCAAGGTGCGCACACAATCCCAGTGTGGTACAGCTTGCTTCTTCACCTTTCCGAAGCTGCCGCTCTCCCTGGCTCCCGGAGCCGAAGAAGCGGCTTCTTCGCGCAAAGATGATTGTGCCGCTCTCAGTGCTCTCCTTAGCGCGGCTTCTGCCGAAAGACGCCCGGGAGCGGCTCTTAGCTCCGGACAGCATCCTACCTTCGTCTTTAGCGCCTCTTCTCATCTACATCTCGGCAAAAAGCTTTTCCACTATGTCTGGCTAGGAAAAACTGTGCCAGCACAGAAAACATCTCCCATCGTGTTCTAGACGTTGCACGGATGTCTTCCAAGCGTTTGACAGGAAGAAAAGAAAAGTTGTCCAAAACAGCTTCCAATCGAATGTTCATGTGACTGGAAAAGTCAGGAGAGTGCAAAAGTACTGTTTTGTATCAGTTGGCAAGGTGCGCACACAATCCCAGTGTTGTACAGCTTGCTTCTTCACCTTCCCGAAGCTGCCGCTCTCTCGGGCTCCCGGAGCCGAAGATGCGGCTTCTTCACGCAAAGACGATTGTGCCGCTCACAGTGCTCTCCTTAGCGCGGCTTCTGCCGAAAGACGCCCGGGAGCGGCTCTTAGCTCCGGACAGCATCCTACCTTCGTCTTTAGCGCCTCTTCTCATCTACATCTCGGCAAAAAGCTTTTCCACTATGTCTGGCTAGGAAAAACTGTGCCAGCACAGAAAACATCTCCCATCGTGTTCTAGAAGTTGCAGAGATGTCTGCCAAGTGTTTGGCAGGAAGAAAAGCAAAGTTGTCCAAAACAGCTTCCAATCGAATGTTCATGTGATTGGAAAAGTCAGGAGAGTACAAAAGTACTGTTTTGTATCAGTTGGCAAGGTGCGCACACAATCCCAGTGTGGTACAGCTTGCTTCTTCACCTTTCCGAAGCTGCCGCTCTCCCTGGCTCCCGGAGCCGAAGAAGCGGCTTCTTCGCGCAAAGATGATTGTGCCGCTCACAGTGCTCTCCTTAGCGCGGCTTCTGCCGAAAGACGCCCGGGAGCGGCTCTTAGCTCCGGACAGCATCCTACCTTCGTCTTTAGCGCCTCTTCTCATCTACATCTCGGCAAAAAGCTTTTCCACTATGTCTGGCTAGGAAAAACTGTGCCAGCACAGAAAACATCTCCCATCGTGTTCTAGACGTTGCACGGATGTCTTCCAAGCGTTTGACAGGAAGAAAAGAAAAGTTGTCCAAAACAGCTTCCAATCGAATGTTCATGTGACTGGAAAAGTCAGGAGAGTGCAAAAGTACTGTTTTGTATCAGTTGGCAAGGTGCGCACACAATCCCAGTGTTGTACAGCTTGCTTCTTCACCTTCCCGAAGCTGCCGCTCTCTCCGGCTTCCGGAGCCGAAGATGCGGCTTCTTCGCGCAAAGACGATTGTGCCGCTCACAGTGCTCTCCTTAGCGCGGCTTCTGCCGAAAGACGCCCGGGAGCGGCTCTTAGCTCCGGACAGCATCCTACCTTCGTCTTTAGGGCCTCTTCTCATCTACATCTCAGCAAAAAGCTTTTCCACTATGTCTGGCTAGGAAAAACTGTGCCAGCACAGAAAACATCTCCCATCGTGTTCTAGAAGTTGCAGAGATGTCTGCCAAGTGTTTGGCAGGAAGAAAAGCAAAGTTGTCCAAAACAGCTTCTAATCGAATGTTCATGTGATTGGAAAAGTCAGGAGAGTGCAAAAGTACTGTTTTGTATCAGTTGGCAAGGTGCGCACACAATCCCAGTGTTGTACAGCTTGCTTCTTCACCTTTCCGAAGCTGCCGCTCTCCCTGGCTCCCGGAGCCGAAGAAGCGGCTTCTTCGCGCAAAGACGATTGTGCCGCTCTCAGTGCTCTCCTTAGCGCGGCTTCTGCCAAAAGACGCCCGGGAGCGGCTCTTAGCTCCGGACAGCATCCTACCTTCGTCTTTAGCGCCTCTTCTCATCTACATCTCAGCAAAAAGCTTTTCCACTATGTCTGGCTAGGAAAAACTGTGCCAGCACAGAAAACATCTCCCATCGTGTTCTAGACGTTGCACGGAGGTCTGCCAAGTGTTTGGCAGGAAGAAAAGAAAAGTTGTCCAAAACAGCTTCTAATCGAATGTTCATGTGATTGGAAAAGTCAGGAGAGTGCAAAAGTACTGTTTTGTATCAGTTGGCAAGGTGCGCACACAATCCCAGTGTTGTACAGCTTGCTTCTTCACCTTCCCGAAGCTGCCGCTCTCTCCGGCTCCCGGAGCCGAAGAAGCGGCTTCTTCGCGCAAAGACGATTGTGCCACTCACAGTGCTCTCCTTAGCGCGGCTTCTGCCGAAAGATGCCCGGGAGCGGCTCTTAGCTCCGGACAGCATCCTACCTTCGTCTTTAGTGCCTCTTCTCATCTACATCTCAGCAAAAAGCTTTTCCACTATGTCTGGCAAGGAAAAACTGTGCCAGCGCAGAAAACATCTCCCATCGTGTTCTAGAAGTTGCAGAGATATCTGCCAAGTGTTTGGCAGGAAGAAAAGCAAAGTTGTCCAAAACAGCTTCCAATCGAATGTTCATGTGATTGGAAAAGTCAGGAGAGTACAAAAAGTACTGTTTTGTATCAGTTGGCAAGGTGCGCACACAATCCCAGTGTGGTACAGCTTGCTTCTTCACCTTTCCGAAGCTGCCGCTCTCCCTGGCTCCCGGAGCCGAAGAAGCGGCTTCTTCGCGCAAAGATGATTGTGCCGCTCTCAGTGCTCTCCTTAGCGCGGCTTCTGCCGAAAGACGCCCGGGAGCGGCTCTTAGCTCCGGACAGCATCCTACCTTCGTCTTTAGCGCCTCTTCTCATCTACATCTCAGCAAAAAGCTTTTCCACTATGTCTGGCTAGGAAAAACTGTGCCAGCACAGAAAACATCTCCCATCGTGTTCTAGACGTTGCACGGAGGTCTGCCAAGCGTTTGGCAGGAAGAAAAGAAAAGTTGTCCAAAACAGCTTCTAATCGAATGTTCATGTGATTGGAAAAGTCAGGAGAGTGCAAAAGTACTGTTTTGTATCAGTTGGCAAGGTGCGCACACAATCCCAGTGTTGTACAGCTTGCTTCTTCACCTTCCCGAAGCTGCCGCTCTCTCCGGCTCCCGGAGCCGAAGAAGCGGCTTCTTCGCGCAAAGACGATTGTGCCACTCACAGTGCTCTCCTTAGCGCGGCTTCTGCCGAAAGATTCCCGGGAGCGGCTCTTAGCTCCGGACAGCATCCTACCTTCGTCTTTAGTGCCTCTTCTCATCTACATCTCAGCAAAAAGCTTTTCCACTATGTCTGGCAAGGAAAAACTGTGCCAGCGCAGAAAACATCTCCCATCGTGTTCTAGAAGTTGCAGAGATATCTGCCAAGTGTTTGGCAGGAAGAAAAGCAAAGTTGTCCAAAACAGCTTCCAATCGAATGTTCATGTGATTGGAAAAGTCAGGAGAGTACAAAAGTACTGTTTTGTATCAGTTGGCAAGGTGCGCACACAATCCCAGTGTGGTACAGCTTGCTTCTTCACCTTTCCGAAGCTGCCGCTCTCCCTGGCTCCCGGAGCCGAAGAAGCGGCTTCTTCGCGCAAAGATGATTGTGCCGCTCACAGTGCTCTCCTTAGCGCGGCTTCTGCCGAAAGACGCCCGGGAGCGGCTCTTAGCTCCGGACAGCATCCTACCTTCGTCTTTAGCGCCTCTTCTCATCTACATCTCGGCAAAAAGCTTTTCCACTATGTCTGGCTAGGAAAAACTGTGCCAGCACAGAAAACATCTCCCATCGTGTTCTAGACGTTGCACGGAGGTCTGCCAAGTGTTTGGCAGGAAGAAAAGAAAAGTTGTCCAAAACAGCTTCTAATCGAATGTTCATGTGATTGGAAAAGTCAGGAGAGTGCAAAAGTACTGTTTTGTATCAGTTGGCAAGGTGCGCACACAATCCCAGTGTTGTACAGCTTGCTTCTTCACCTTCCCGAAGCTGCCGCTCTCTCCGGCTCCCGGAGCCGAAGAAGCGGCTTCTTCGCGCAAAGACGATTGTGCCACTCACAGTGCTCTCCTTAGCGCGGCTTCTGCCGAAAGATGCCCGGGAGCGGCTCTTAGCTCCGGACAGCATCCTACCTTCGTCTTTAGTGCCTCTTCTCATCTACATCTCAGCAAAAAGCTTTTCCACTATGTCTGGCAAGGAAAAACTGTGCCAGCGCAGAAAACATCTCCCATCGTGTTCTAGAAGTTGCAGAGATATCTGCCAAGTGTTTGGCAGGAAGAAAAGCAAAGTTGTCCAAAACAGCTTCCAATCGAATGTTCATGTGATTGGAAAAGTCAGGAGAGTACAAAAAGTACTGTTTTGTATCAGTTGGCAAGGTGCGCACACAATCCCAGTGTGGTACAGCTTGCTTCTTCACCTTTCCGAAGCTGCCGCTCTCCCTGGCTCCCGGAGCCGAAGAAGCGGCTTCTTCGCGCAAAGATGATTGTGCCGCTCTCAGTGCTCTCCTTAGCGCGGCTTCTGCCGAAAGACGCCCGGGAGCGGCTCTTAGCTCCGGACAGCATCCTACCTTCGTCTTTAGCGCCTCTTCTCATCTACATCTCAGCAAAAAGCTTTTCCACTATGTCTGGCTAGGAAAAACTGTGCCAGCACAGAAAACATCTCCCATCGTGTTCTAGACGTTGCACGGATGTCTTCCAAGCGTTTGACAGGAAGAAAAGAAAAGTTGTCCAAAACAGCTTCCAATCGAATGTTCATGTGACTGGAAAAGTCAGGAGAGTGCAAAAGTACTGTTTTGTATCAGTTGGCAAGGTGCGCACACAATCCCAGTGTTGTACAGCTTGCTTCTTCACCTTCCCGAAGCTGCCGCTCTCTCCGGCTCCCGGAGCCGAAGAAGGGGCTTCTTCGCGCAAAGACGATTGTGCCACTCACAGTGCTCTCCTTAGCGCGGCTTCTGCCGAAAGATGCCCGGGAGCGGCTCTTAGCTCCGGACAGCATCCTACCTTCGTCTTTAGTGCCTCTTCTCATCTACATCTCAGCAAAAAGCTTTTCCACTATGTCTGGCAAGGAAAAACTGTGCCAGCGCAGAAAACATCTCCCATCGTGTTCTAGAAGTTGCAGAGATATCTGCCAAGTGTTTGGCAGGAAGAAAAGCAAAGTTGTCCAAAACAGCTTCCAATCGAATGTTCATGTGATTGGAAAAGTCAGGAGAGTACAAAAAGTACTGTTTTGTATCAGTTGGCAAGGTGCGCACACAATCCCAGTGTGGTACAGCTTGCTTCTTCACCTTTCCGAAGCTGCCGCTCTCCCTGGCTCCCGGAGCCGAAGAAGCGGCTTCTTCGCGCAAAGATGATTGTGCCGCTCTCAGTGCTCTCCTTAGCGCGGCTTCTGCCGAAAGACGCCCGGGAGCGGCTCTTAGCTCCGGACAGCATCCTACCTTCGTCTTTAGCGCCTCTTCTCATCTACATCTCGGCAAAAAGCTTTTCCACTATGTCTGGCTAGGAAAAACTGTGCCAGCACAGAAAACATCTCCCATCGTGTTCTAGACGTTGCACGGATGTCTTCCAAGCGTTTGACAGGAAGAAAAGAAAAGTTGTCCAAAACAGCTTCCAATCGAATGTTCATGTGACTGGAAAAGTCAGGAGAGTGCAAAAGTACTGTTTTGTATCAGTTGGCAAGGTGCGCACACAATCCCAGTGTTGTACAGCTTGCTTCTTCACCTTCCCGAAGCTGCCGCTCTCTCCGGCTCCCGGAGCCGAAGAAGGGGCTTCTTCGCGCAAAGACGATTGTGCCACTCACAGTGCTCTCCTTAGCGCGGCTTCTGCCGAAAGATGCCCGGGAGCGGCTCTTAGCTCCGGACAGCATCCTACCTTCGTCTTTAGTGCCTCTTCTCATCTACATCTCAGCAAAAAGCTTTTCCACTATGTCTGGCAAGGAAAAACTGTGCCAGCGCAGAAAACATCTCCCATCGTGTTCTAGAAGTTGCAGAGATATCTGCCAAGTGTTTGGCAGGAAGAAAAGCAAAGTTGTCCAAAACAGCTTCCAATCGAATGTTCATGTGATTGGAAAAGTCAGGAGAGTACAAAAAGTACTGTTTTGTATCAGTTGGCAAGGTGCGCACACAATCCCAGTGTGGTACAGCTTGCTTCTTCACCTTTCCGAAGCTGCCGCTCTCCCTGGCTCCCGGAGCCGAAGAAGCGGCTTCTTCGCGCAAAGATGATTGTGCCGCTCTCAGTGCTCTCCTTAGCGCGGCTTCTGCCGAAAGACGCCCGGGAGCGGCTCTTAGCTCCGGACAGCATCCTACCTTCGTCTTTAGCGCCTCTTCTCATCTACATCTCAGCAAAAAGCTTTTCCACTATGTCTGGCTAGGAAAAACTGTGCCAGCACAGAAAACATCTCCCATCGTGTTCTAGACGTTGCACGGAGGTCTGCCAAGCGTTTGGCAGGAAGAAAAGAAAAGTTGTCCAAAACAGCTTCTAATCGAATGTTCATGTGATTGGAAAAGTCAGGAGAGTGCAAAAGTACTGTTTTGTATCAGTTGGCAAGGTGCGCACACAATCCCAGTGTTGTACAGCTTGCTTCTTCACCTTCCCGAAGCTGCCGCTCTCTCCGGCTCCCGGAGCCGAAGAAGCGGCTTCTTCGCGCAAAGACGATTGTGCCACTCACAGTGCTCTCCTTAGCGCGGCTTCTGCCGAAAGATTCCCGGGAGCGGCTCTTAGCTCCGGACAGCATCCTACCTTCGTCTTTAGTGCCTCTTCTCATCTACATCTCAGCAAAAAGCTTTTCCACTATGTCTGGCAAGGAAAAACTGTGCCAGGGCAGAAAACATCTCCCATCGTGTTCTAGAAGTTGCAGAGATATCTGCGAAGTGTTTGGCAGGAAGAAAAGCAAAGTTGTCCAAAACAGCTTCCAATCGAATGTTCATGTGATTGGAAAAGTCAGGAGAGTACAAAAGTACTGTTTTGTATCAGTTGGCAAGGTGCGCACACAATCCCAGTGTGGTACAGCTTGCTTCTTCACCTTTCCGAAGCTGCCGCTCTCCCTGGCTCCCGGAGCCGAAGAAGCGGCTTCTTCGCGCAAAGATGATTGTGCCGCTCACAGTGCTCTCCTTAGCGCGGCTTCTGCCGAAAGACGCCCGGGAGCGGCTCTTAGCTCCGGACAGCATCCTACCTTCGTCTTTAGCGCCTCTTCTCATCTACATCTCGGCAAAAAGCTTTTCCACTATGTCTGGCTAGGAAAAACTGTGCCAGCACAGAAAACATCTCCCATCGTGTTCTAGACGTTGCACGGAGGTCTGCCAAGTGTTTGGCAGGAAGAAAAGAAAAGTTGTCCAAAACAGCTTCTAATCGAATGTTCATGTGATTGGAAAAGTCAGGAGAGTGCAAAAGTACTGTTTTGTATCAGTTGGCAAGGTGCGCACACAATCCCAGTGTTGTACAGCTTGCTTCTTCACCTTCCCGAAGCTGCCGCTCTCTCCGGCTCCCGGAGCCGAAGAAGCGGCTTCTTCGCGCAAAGACGATTGTGCCACTCACAGTGCTCTCCTTAGCGCGGCTTCTGCCGAAAGATGCCCGGGAGCGGCTCTTAGCTCCGGACAGCATCCTACCTTCGTCTTTAGTGCCTCTTCTCATCTACATCTCAGCAAAAAGCTTTTCCACTATGTCTGGCAAGGAAAAACTGTGCCAGCGCAGAAAACATCTCCCATCGTGTTCTAGAAGTTGCAGAGATATCTGCCAAGTGTTTGGCAGGAAGAAAAGCAAAGTTGTCCAAAACAGCTTCCAATCGAATGTTCATGTGATTGGAAAAGTCAGGAGAGTACAAAAGTACTGTTTTGTATCAGTTGGCAAGGTGCGCACACAATCCCAGTGTGGTACAGCTTGCTTCTTCACCTTTCCGAAGCTGCCGCTCTCCCTGGCTCCCGGAGCCGAAGAAGCGGCTTCTTCGCGCAAAGATGATTGTGCCGCTCACAGTGCTCTCCTTAGCGCGGCTTCTGCCGAAAGACGCCCGGGAGCGGCTCTTAGCTCCGGACAGCATCCTACCTTCGTCTTTAGCGCCTCTTCTCATCTACATCTCGGCAAAAAGCTTTTCCACTATGTCTGGCTAGGAAAAACTGTGCCAGCACAGAAAACATCTCCCATCGTGTTCTAGACGTTGCACGGATGTCTTCCAAGCGTTTGACAGGAAGAAAAGAAAAGTTGTCCAAAACAGCTTCCAATCGAATGTTCATGTGACTGGAAAAGTCAGGAGAGTGCAAAAGTACTGTTTTGTATCAGTTGGCAAGGTGCGCACACAATCCCAGTGTTGTACAGCTTGCTTCTTCACCTTCCCGAAGCTGCCGCTCTCTCCGGCTCCCGGAGCCGAAGAAGGGGCTTCTTCGCGCAAAGACGATTGTGCCACTCTCAGTGCTCTCCTTAGCGCGGCTTCTGCCGAAAGACGCCCCGGAGCGGCTCTTAGCTCCGGACAGCATCCTACCTTCGTCTTTAGCGTCTTTTGTAGTCTACATCTCGGCAAAAAGCTTTTCCACTATGTCTGGCTAGGAAAAACTGTGCCAGCACAGAAAACATCTCCTATCGTGTTCTAGACGTTGCACGGATGTCTGCCAAGTGTTTGGCAGGAAGAAAAGAAAAGTTGTCCAAAACAGCTTCTAATCGAATGTTCATGTGATTGGAAAAGTCAGGAGAGTGCAAAAGTACTGTTTTGTATCAGTTGGCAAGGTGCGCACACAATCCCAGTGTTGTACAGCTTGCTTCTTCACCTTCCCGAAGCTGCCGCTCTCTCCGGCTCCCGGAGCCGAAGAAGCGGCTTCTTCGCGCAAAGACGATTGTGCCACTCACAGTGCTCTCCTTAGCGCGGCTTCTGCCGAAAGATGCCCGGGAGCGGCTCTTAGCTCCGGACAGCATCCTACCTTCGTCTTTAGTGCCTCTTCTCATCTACATCTCAGCAAAAAGCTTTTCCACTATGTCTGGCTAGGAAAAACTGTGCCAGCACAGAAAACATCTCCCATCGTGTTCTAGAAGTTGCAGAGATGTCTGCCAAGTGTTTGGCAGGAAGAAAAGCAAAGTTGTCCAAAACAGCTTCCAATCGAATGTTCATGTGATTGGAAAAGTCAGGAGAGTGCAAAGGTACTGTTTTCTAATAGTTGGCAAGGTGCGCACACAATCCCAGTGTTGTACAGCTTGCTTCTTTACCTTTTCCAAGTTGCCGCTCTCTCTGGCTCCCAGAGCCAAAGAAGCGGCTTCTTTGCGCAAAGACGATTGTGCCGCTCACAGTGCTCTCCTTAGCGCGGCTTCTGCCGAAAGACGCCCGGGAGCGGCTCTTAGCTCCGGACAGCATCCTACCTTCGTCTTTAGCGCCTCTTCTCATCTACATCTCGGCAAAAAGCTTTTCCACTATGTCTGGCTAGGAAAAACTGTGCCAGCACAGAAAACATCTCCCATGGTGTTCTAGAAGTTGCAGAGATGTCTGCCAAGTGTTTGGCAGGAAGAAAAGAAAAGTTGTCCAAAATAGCTTCCAATCGAATGTTCATGTGACTGGAAAAGTCAGGAGAGTGCAAAGGTACTGTTTTCTAATAGTTGGCAAGGTGCGCACACAATCCCAGTGTGGTACAGCTTGCTTCTTCACCTTTCCGAAGCTGCCGCTCTCCCTGGCTCCCGGAGCCGAAGAAGCGGCTTCTTCGCGCAAAGATGATTGTGCCGCTCTCAGTGCTCTCCTTAGCGCGGCTTCTGCCGAAAGACGCCCGGGAGCGGCTCTTAGCTCCGGACAGCATCCTACCTTCGTCTTTAGCGCCTCTTCTCATCTACATCTCGGCAAAAAGCTTTTCCACTATGTCTGGCTAGGAAAAACTGTGCCAGCACAGAAAACATCTCCCATCGTGTTCTAGAAGTTGCAGAGATGTCTGCCAAGTGTTTGGCAGGAAGAAAAGCAAAGTTGTCCAAAACAGCTTCCAATCGAATGTTCATGTGATTGGAAAAGTCAGGAGAGTACAAAAGTACTGTTTTGTATCAGTTGGCAAGGTGCGCACACAATCCCAGTGTGGTACAGCTTGCTTCTTCACCTTTCCGAAGCTGCCGCTCTCCCTGGCTCCCGGAGCCGAAGAAGCGGCTTCTTCGCGCAAAGATGATTGTGCCGCTCACAGTGCTCTCCTTAGCGCGGCTTCTGCCGAAAGACGCCCGGGAGCGGCTCTTAGCTCCGGACAGCATCCTACCTTCGTCTTTAGGGCCTCTTCTCATCTACATCTCAGCAAAAAGCTTTTCCACTATGTCTGGCTAGGAAAAACTGTGCCAGCACAGAAAACATCTCCCATCGTGTTCTAGAAGTTGCAGAGATGTCTGCCAAGTGTTTGGCAGGAAGAAAAGCAAAGTTGTCCAAAACAGCTTCTAATCGAATGTTCATGTGATTGGAAAAGTCAGGAGAGTGCAAAAGTACTGTTTTGTATCAGTTGGCAAGGTGCGCACACAATCCCAGTGTTGTACAGCTTGCTTCTTCACCTTTCCGAAGCTGCCGCTCTCCCTGGCTCCCGGAGCCGAAGAAGCGGCTTCTTCGCGCAAAGACGATTGTGCCGCTCTCAGTGCTCTCCTTAGCGCGGCTTCTGCCGAAAGACGCCCGGGAGCGGCTCTTAGCTCCGGACAGCATCCTACCTTCGTCTTTAGCGCCTCTTCTCATCTACATCTCAGCAAAAAGCTTTTCCACTATGTCTGGCTAGGAAAAACTGTGCCAGCACAGAAAACATCTCCCATCGTGTTCTAGACGTTGCACGGAGGTCTGCCAAGTGTTTGGCAGGAAGAAAAGAAAAGTTGTCCAAAACAGCTTCTAATCGAATGTTCATGTGATTGGAAAAGTCAGGAGAGTGCAAAAGTACTGTTTTGTATCAGTTGGCAAGGTGCGCACACAATCCCAGTGTTGTACAGCTTGCTTCTTCACCTTCCCGAAGCTGCCGCTCTCTCCGGCTCCCGGAGCCAAAGAAGCGGCTTCTTCGCGCAAAGACGATTGTGCCACTCACAGTGCTCTCCTTAGCGCGGCTTCTGCCGAAAGATGCCCGGGAGCGGCTCTTAGCTCCGGACAGCATCCTACCTTCGTCTTTAGTGCCTCTTCTCATCTACATCTCAGCAAAAAGCTTTTCCACTATGTCTGGCAAGGAAAAACTGTGCCAGCGCAGAAAACATCTCCCATCGTGTTCTAAAAGTTGCAGAGATATCTGCCAAGTGTTTGGCAGGAAGAAAAGCAAAGTTGTCCAAAACAGCTTCCAATCGAATGTTCATGTGATTGGAAAAGTCAGGAGAGTACAAAAGTACTGTTTTGTATCAGTTGGCAAGGTGCGCACACAATCCCAGTGTGGTACAGCTTGCTTCTTCACCTTTCCGAAGCTGCCGCTCTCCCTGGCTCCCGGAGCCGAAGAAGCGGCTTCTTCGCGCAAAGATGATTGTGCCGCTCACAGTGCTCTCCTTAGCGCGGCTTCTGCCGAAAGACGCCCGGGAGCGGCTCTTAGCTCCGGACAGCATCCTACCTTCGTCTTTAGCGCCTCTTCTCATCTACATCTCGGCAAAAAGCTTTTCCACTATGTCTGGCTAGGAAAAACTGTGCCAGCACAGAAAACATCTCCCATCGTGTTCTAGACGTTGCACGGATGTCTTCCAAGCGTTTGACAGGAAGAAAAGAAAAGTTGTCCAAAACAGCTTCCAATCGAATGTTCATGTGACTGGAAAAGTCAGGAGAGTGCAAAAGTACTGTTTTGTATCAGTTGGCAAGGTGCGCACACAATCCCAGTGTTGTACAGCTTGCTTCTTCACCTTCCCGAAGCTGCCGCTCTCTCCGGCTCCCGGAGCCGAAGAAGGGGCTTCTTCGCGCAAAGACGATTGTGCCACTCTCAGTGCTCGCCTTAGCGCGGCTTCTGCCGAAAGACGCCCCGGAGCGGCTCTTAGCTCCGGACAGCATCCTACCTTCGTCTTTAGCGTCTTTTGTAGTCTACATCTCGGCAAAAAGCTTTTCCATTATGTCTGGCTAGGAAAAACTGTGCCAGCACAGAAAACATCTCCCATCGTGTTCTAGACGTTGCACGGATGTCTGCCAAGTGTTTGGCAGGAAGAAAAGAAAAGTTGTCCAAAACAGCTTCTAATCGAATGTTCATGTGATTGGAAAAGTCAGGAGAGTGCAAAAGTACTGTTTTGTATCAGTTGGCAAGGTGCGCACACAATCCCAGTGTTGTACAGCTTGCTTCTTCACCTTCCCGAAGCTGCCGCTCTCTCCGGCTCCCGGAGCCGAAGAAGCGGCTTCTTCGCGCAAAGACGATTGTGCCACTCACAGTGCTCTCCTTAGCGCGGCTTCTGCCGAAAGATGCCCGGGAGCGGCTCTTAGCTCCGGACAGCATCCTACCTTCGTCTTTAGTGCCTCTTCTCATCTACATCTCAGCAAAAAGCTTTTCCACTATGTCTGGCTAGGAAAAACTGTGCCAGCACAGAAAACATCTCCCATCGTGTTCTAGAAGTTGCAGAGATGTCTGCCAAGTGTTTGGCAGGAAGAAAAGCAAAGTTGTCCAAAACAGCTTCCAATCGAATGTTCATGTGATTGGAAAAGTCAGGAGAGTGCAAAGGTACTGTTTTCTAATAGTTGGCAAGGTGCGCACACAATCCCAGTGTTGTACAGCTTGCTTCTTTACCTTTTCCAAGTTGCCGCTCTCTCTGGCTCCCAGAGCCAAAGAAGCGGCTTCTTTGCGCAAAGACGATTGTGCCGCTCACAGTGCTCTCCTTAGCGCGGCTTCTGCCGAAAGACGCCCGGGAGCGGCTCTTAGCTCCGGACAGCATCCTACCTTCGTCTTTAGCGCCTCTTCTCATCTACATCTCGGCAAAAAGCTTTTCCACTATGTCTGGCTAGGAAAAACTGTGCCAGCACAGAAAACATCTCCCATGGTGTTCTAGAAGTTGCAGAGATGTCTGCCAAGTGTTTGGCAGGAAGAAAAGAAAAGTTGTCCAAAATAGCTTCCAATCGAATGTTCATGTGACTGGAAAAGTCAGGAGAGTGCAAAGGTACTGTTTTCTAATAGTTGGCAAGGTGCGCACACAATCCCAGTGTGGTACAGCTTGCTTCTTCACCTTTCCGAAGCTGCCGCTCTCCCTGGCTCCCGGAGCCGAAGAAGCGGCTTCTTCGCGCAAAGACGATTGTGCCGCTCTCAGTGCTCTCCTTAGCGCGGCTTCTGCCGAAAGACGCCCGGGAGCGGCTCTTAGCTCCGGACAGCATCCTACCTTCGTCTTTAGCGCCTCTTCTCATCTACATCTCAGCAAAAAGCTTTTCCACTATGTCTGGCTAGGAAAAACTGTGCCAGCACAGAAAACATCTCCCATCGTGTTCTAGAAGTTGCAGAGATGTCTGCCAAGTGTTTGGCAGGAAGAAAAGCAAAGTTGTCCAAAACAGCTTCCAATCGAATGTTCATGTGATTGGAAAAGTCAGGAGAGTACAAAAGTACTGTTTTGTATCAGTTGGCAAGGTGCGCACACAATCCCAGTGTGGTACAGCTTGCTTCTTCACCTTTCCGAAGCTGCCGCTCTCCCTGGCTCCCGGAGCCGAAGAAGCGGCTTCTTCGCGCAAAGACGATTGTGCCGCTCTCAGTGCTCTCCTTAGCGCGGCTTCTGCCGAAAGACGCCCGGGAGCGGCTCTTAGCTCCGGACAGCATCCTACCTTCGTCTTTAGCGCCTCTTCTCATCTACATCTCAGCAAAAAGCTTTTCCACTATGTCTGGCTAGGAAAAACTGTGCCAGCACAGAAAACATCTCCCATCGTGTTCTAGACGTTGCACGGAGGTCTGCCAAGTGTTTGGCAGGAAGAAAAGAAAAGTTGTCCAAAACAGCTTCTAATCGAATGTTCATGTGATTGGAAAAGTCAGGAGAGTGCAAAAGTACTGTTTTGTATCAGTTGGCAAGGTGCGCACACAATCCCAGTGTTGTACAGCTTGCTTCTTCACCTTCCCGAAGCTGCCGCTCTCTCCGGCTCCCGGAGCCGAAGAAGCGGCTTCTTCGCGCAAAGACGATTGTGCCACTCACAGTGCTCTCCTTAGCGCGGCTTCTGCCGAAAGATGCCCGGGAGCGGCTCTTAGCTCCGGACAGCATCCTACCTTCGTCTTTAGTGCCTCTTCTCATCTACATCTCAGCAAAAAGCTTTTCCACTATGTCTGGCAAGGAAAAACTGTGCCAGCGCCGAAAACATCTCCCATCGTGTTCTAGAAGTTGCAGAGATATCTGCCAAGTGTTTGGCAGGAAGAAAAGCAAAGTTGTCCAAAACAGCTTCCAATCGAATGTTCATGTGATTGGAAAAGTCAGGAGAGTACAAAAGTACTGTTTTGTATCAGTTGGCAAGGTGCGCACACAATCCCAGTGTGGTACAGCTTGCTTCTTCACCTTTCCGAAGCTGCCGCTCTCCCTGGCTCCCGGAGCCGAAGAAGCGGCTTCTTCGCGCAAAGATGATTGTGCCGCTCACAGTGCTCTCCTTAGCGCGGCTTCTGCCGAAAGACGCCCGGGAGCGGCTCTTAGCTCCGGACAGCATCCTACCTTCGTCTTTAGCGCCTCTTCTCATCTACATCTCAGCAAAAAGCTTTTCCACTATGTCTGGCTAGGAAAAACTGTGCCAGCACAGAAAACATCTCCCATCGTGTTCTAGACGTTGCACGGAGGTCTGCCAAGCGTTTGGCAGGAAGAAAAGAAAAGTTGTCCAAAACAGCTTCTAATCGAATGTTCATGTGATTGGAAAAGTCAGGAGAGTGCAAAAGTACTGTTTTGTATCAGTTGGCAAGGTGCGCACACAATCCCAGTGTTGTACAGCTTGCTTCTTCACCTTCCCGAAGCTGCCGCTCTCTCCGGCTCCCGGAGCCGAAGAAGGGGCTTCTTCGCGCAAAGACGATTGTGCCACTCACAGTGCTCTCCTTAGCGCGGCTTCTGCCGAAAGATGCCCGGGAGCGGCTCTTAGCTCCGGACAGCATCCTACCTTCGTCTTTAGTGCCTCTTCTCATCTACATCTCAGCAAAAAGCTTTTCCACTATGTCTGGCAAGGAAAAACTGTGCCAGCGCAGAAAACATCTCCCATCGTGTTCTAGAAGTTGCAGAGATATCTGCCAAGTGTTTGGCAGGAAGAAAAGCAAAGTTGTCCAAAACAGCTTCCAATCGAATGTTCATGTGATTGGAAAAGTCAGGAGAGTACAAAAGTACTGTTTTGTATCAGTTGGCAAGGTGCGCACACAATCCCAGTGTGGTACAGCTTGCTTCTTCACCTTTCCGAAGCTGCCGCTCTCCCTGGCTCCCGGAGCCGAAGAAGCGGCTTCTTCGCGCAAAGATGATTGTGCCGCTCTCAGCGCTCTCCTTAGCGCGGCTTCTGCCGAAAGACGCCCGGGAGCGGCTCTTAGCTCCGGACAGCATCCTACCTTCGTCTTTAGCGCCTCTTCTCATCTACATCTCGGCAAAAAGCTTTTCCACTATGTCTGGCTAGGAAAAACTGTGCCAGCACAGAAAACATCTCCCATCGTGTTCTAGACGTTGCACGGGTGTCTTCCAAGCGTTTGACAGGAAGAAAAGAAAAGTTGTCCAAAACAGCTTCCAATCGAATGTTCATGTGACTGGAAAAGTCAGGAGAGTGCAAAAGTACTGTTTTGTATCAGTTGGCAAGGTGCGCACACAATCCCAGTGTTGTACAGCTTGCTTCTTCACCTTCCCGAAGCTGCCGCTCTCTCCGGCTCCCGGAGCCGAAGAAGGGGCTTCTTCGCGCAAAGACGATTGTGCCACTCTCAGTGCTCTCCTTAGCGCGGCTTCTGCCGAAAGACGCCCCGGAGCGGCTCTTAGCTCCGGACAGCATCCTACCTTCGTCTTTAGCGTCTTTTGTAGTCTACATCTCGGAAAAAAGCTTTTCCACTATGTCTGGCTAGGAAAAACTGTGCCAGCACAGAAAACATCTCCCATCGTGTTCTAGACGTTGCACGGATGTCTGCCAAGTGTTTGGCAGGAAGAAAAGAAAAGTTGTCCAAAACAGCTTCTAATCGAATGTTCATGTGATTGGAAAAGTCAGGAGAGTGCAAAAGTACTGTTTTGTATCAGTTGGCAAGGTGCGCACACAATCCCAGTGTTGTACAGCTTGCTTCTTCACCTTCCCGAAGCTGCCGCTCTCTTCGGCTCCCGGAGCCGAAGAAGCGGCTTCTTTGCGCAAAGACGATTGTGCCGCTCACAGTGCTCACCTTAGCGCGGCTTCTGCTGAAAGACGCCCGGGAGCGGCTCTTAGCTCCGGACAGCATCCTACCTTCGTCTTTAGCGCCTCTTCTCATCTACATCTCAGCAAAAAGCTTTTCCACTATGTCTGGCTAGGAAAAACTGTGCCAGCACAGAAAACATCTCCCATCGTGTTCTAGACGTTGCACAGAGGTCTGCCAAGTGTTTGGCAGGAAGAAAAGAAAAGTTGTCCAAAACAGCTTTCAATCGAATGTTCATGTGACTGGAAAAGTCAGGAGAGTGCAAAAGTACTGTTTTGTATCAGTTGGCAAGGTGCGCACACAATCCCAGTGTTGTACAGCTTGCTTCTTTACCTTTTCCAAGTTGCCGCTCTCTCCGGCTCCCGGAGCCGAAGAAGCGGCTTCTTCGCGCAAAGACGATTGTGCCGCTCACAGTGCTCTCCTTAGCGCGGCTTCTGCCGAAAGACGCCCGGGAGCGGCTCTTAGCTCCGGACAGCATCCTACCTTCGTCTTTAGGGCCTCTTCTCATCTACATCTCGGCAAAAAGCTTTTCCACTATGTCTGGCTAGGAAAAACTGTGCCAGCACAGAAAACATCTCCCATCGTGTTCTAGACGTTGCACGGATGTCTGCCAAGTGTTTGGCAGGAAGAAAAGAAAAGTTGTCCAAAACAGCTTCTAATCGAATGTTCATGTGATTGGAAAAGTCAGGAGAGTGCAAAAGTACTGTTTTGTATCAGTTGGCAAGGTGCGCACACAATCCCAGTGTTGTACAGCTTGCTTCTTCACCTTTCCGAAGCTGCCGCTCTCCCTGGCTCCCGGAGCCGAAGAAGCGGCTTCTTCGCGCAAAGGTGATTGTGCCGCTCTCAGTGCTCTCCTTAGCGCGGCTTCTGCCGAAAGACGCCCGGGAGCGGCTCTTAGCTCCGGACAGCATCCTACCTTCGTCTTTAGCGCCTCTTCTCATCTACATCTCAGCAAAAAGCTTTTCCACTATGTCTGGCTAGGAAAAACTGTGCCAGCACAGAAAACATCTCCCATCGTGTTCTAGACGTTGCACAGAGGTCTGCCAAGTGTTTGGCAGGAAGAAAAGAAAAGTTGTCCAAAACAGCTTTCAATCGAATGTTCATGTGACTGGAAAAGTCAGGAGAGTGCAAAAGTACTGTTTTGTATCAGTTGGCAAGGTGCGCACACAATCCCAGTGTTGTACAGCTTGCTTCTTTACCTTTTCCAAGTTGCCGCTCTCTCCGGCTCCCGGAGCCGAAGAAGCGGCTTCTTCGCGCAAAGACGATTGTGCCGCTCACAGTGCTCTCCTTAGCGCGGCTTCTGCCGAAAGACGCCCGGGAGCGGCTCTTAGCTCCGGACACCATCCTACCTTCGTCTTTAGCGCCTCTTCTCATCTACATCTCAGCAAAAAGCTTTTCCACTATGTCTGGCTAGGAAAAACTGTGCCAGCACAGAAAACATCTCCCATCGTGTTCTAGAAGTTGCAGAGATGTCTGCCAAGTGTTTTGCAGGAAAAAAAGAAAAGTTGTCAAAAACCGCTTCCAATCGAATGTTCATGTGATTGGAAAAGTCAGGAGAGTGCAAAGGTACTGTTTTCTAATAGTTGGCAAGGTGCGCACACAATCCCAGTGTTGTACAGCTTGCTTCTTCACCTTTCCGAAGCTGCCGCTCAATCCGGCTCCCGGAGCCGAAGAAGCAGCTTCTTTGCTCAAAGACGATTGTGCCGCTCACAGTGCTCTCCTTAGCGCGGCTTCTGCTGAAAGACGCCCGGGAGCGGCTCTTAGCTCCGGACAGCATCCTACCTTCGTCTTTAGCGCCTCTTCTCATCTACATCTCGGCAAAAAGCTTTTCCACTATGTCTGGCTAGGAAAAACTGTGCCAGCACAGAAAACATCTCCCATCGTGTTCTAGACGTTGCACGGATGTCTTCCAAGCGTTTGACAGGAAGAAAAGAAAAGTTGTCCAAAACAGCTTCCAATCGAATGTTCATGTGACTGGAAAAGTCAGGAGAGTGCAAAAGTACTGTTTTGTATCAGTTGGCAAGGTGCGCACACAATCCCAGTGTTGTACAGCTTGCTTCTTCACCTTCCCGAAGCTGCCGCTCTCTCCGGCTCCCGGAGCCGAAGAAGGGGCTTCTTCGCGCAAAGACGATTGTGCCACTCTCAGTGCTCTCCTTAGCGCGGCTTCTGCCGAAAGACGCCCCGGAGCGGCTCTTAGCTCCGGACAGCATCCTACCTTCGTCTTTAGCGCCTCTTCTCATCTACATCTCGGCAAAAAGCTTTTCCACTATGTCTGGCTAGGAAAAACTGTGCCAGCACAGAAAACATCTCCCATCGTGTTCTAGAAGTTGCAGAGATGTCTGCCAAGTGTTTGGCAGGAAGAAAAGAAAAGTTGTCCAAAATAGCTTCCAATCGAATGTTCATGTGATTGGAAAAGTCAGGAGAGTGCAAAGGTACTGTTTTCTAATAGTTGGCAAGGTGCGCACACAATCCCAGTGTTGTACAGCTTGCTTCTTTACCTTTTCCAAGTTGCCGCTCTCTCTGGCTCCCAGAGCCGAAGAAGCGGCTTCTTTGCGCAAAGACGATTGTGCCGCTCACAGTGCTCTCCTTAGCGCGGCTTCTGCCGAAAGACGCCCGGGAGCGGCTCTTAGCTCCGGACAGCATCCTACCTTCGTCTTTAGGGCCTCTTCTCATCTACATCTCGGCAAAAAGCTTTTCCACTATGTCTGGCTAGGAAAAACTGTGCCAGCACAGAAAACATCTCCCATCGTGTTCTAGAAGTTGCAGAGATGTCTGCCAAGTGTTTGGCAGGAAGAAAAGCAAAGTTGTCCAAAACAGCTTCTAATCGAATGTTCATGTGATTGGAAAAGTCAGGAGAGTGCAAAAGTACTGTTTTGTATCAGTTGGCAAGGTGCGCACACAATCCCAGTGTTGTACAGCTTGCTTCTTCACCTTTCCGAAGCTGCCGCTCTCCCTGGCTCCCGGAGCCGAAGAAGCGGCTTCTTCGCGCAAAGGTGATTGTGCCGCTCTCAGTGCTCTCCTTAGCGCGGCTTCTGCCGAAAGACGCCCGGGAGCGGCTCTTAGCTCCGGACAGCATCCTACCTTCGTCTTTAGCGCCTCTTCTCATCTACATCTCAGCAAAAAGCTTTTCCACTATGTCTGGCTAGGAAAAACTGTGCCAGCACAGAAAACATCTCCCATCGTGTTCTAGACGTTGCACGGATGTCTGCCAAGTGTTTGGCAGGAAGAAAAGAAAAGTTGTCCAAAACAGCTTTCAATCGAATGTTCATGTGACTGGAAAAGTCAGGAGAGTGCAAAAGTACTGTTTTGTATCAGTTGGCAAGGTGCGCACACAATCCCAGTGTTGTACAGCTTGCTTCTTTACCTTTTCCAAGTTGCCGCTCTCTCCGGCTCCCGGAGCCGAAGAAGCGGCTTCTTCGCGCAAAGACGATTGTGCCGCTCACAGTGCTCTCCTTAGCGCGGCTTCTGCCGAAAGACGCCCGGGAGCGGCTCTTAGCTCCGGACACCATCCTACCTTCGTCTTTAGCGCCTCTTCTCATCTACATCTCAGCAAAAAGCTTTTCCACTATGTCTGGCTAGGAAAAACTGTGCCAGCACAGAAAACATCTCCCATCGTGTTCTAGAAGTTGCAGAGATGTCGGCCAAGTGTTTTGCAGGAAAAAAAGAAAAGTTGTCAAAAACCGCTTCCAATCGAATGTTCATGTGATTGGAAAAGTCAGGAGAGTGCAAAGGTACTGTTTTCTAATAGTTGGCAAGGTGCGCACACAATCCCAGTGTTGTACAGCTTGCTTCTTCACCTTTCCGAAGCTGCCGCTCAATCCGGCTCCCGGAGCCGAAGAAGCGGCTTCTTTGCGCAAAGACCATTGTGCCGCTCACAGTGCTCTCCTTAGCGCGGCTTCTGCTGAAAGACGCCCGGGAGCGGCTCTTAGCTCCGGACAGCATCCTACCTTCGTCTTTAGGGCCTCTTCTCATCTACATCTCAGCAAAAAGCTTTTCCACTATGTCTGGCTAGGAAAAACTGTGCCAGCACAGAAAACACCTCCCATCGTGTTCTAGACGTTGCACGGATGTCTGCCAAGTGTTTGGCAGGAAGAAAAGAAAAGTTGTCCAAAACAGCTTTCAATCGAATGTTCATGTGACTGGAAAAGTCAGGAGAGTGCAAAAGTACTGTTTTGTATCAGTTGGCAAGGTGCGCACACAATCCCAGTGTTGTACAGCTTGCTTCTTTACCTTTTCCAAGCTGCCGCTCTCTCCGGCTCCCGGAGCCGAAGAAGCGGCTTCTTCGCGCAAAGACGATTGTGCCGCTCACAGTGCTCTCCTTAGCGCGGCTTCTGCCGAAAGACGCCCGGGAGCGGCTCTTAGCTCCGGACAGCATCCTACCTTCGTCTTTAGCGCCTCTTCTCATCTACATCTCAGCAAAGAGCTTTTCCACTATGTCTGGCTAGGAAAAACTGTGCCAGCACAGAAAACATCTCCCATCGTGTTCTAGAAGTTGCAGAGATGTCTGCCAAGTGTTTTGCAGGAAAAAAAGCAAAGTTGTCCAAAACAGCTTCCAATCGAATGTTCATGTGATTGGAAAAGTCAGGAGAGTGCAAAGGTACTGTTTTCTAATAGTTGGCAAGGTGCGCACACAATCCCAGTGTTGTACAGCTTGCTTCTTCACCTTTCCGAAGCTGCCGCTCTCTCCGGCTCCCGGAGCCGAAGAAGCGGCTTCTTTGCGCAAAGACGATTGTGCCGCTCACAGTGCTCTCCTTAGCGCGGCTTCTGCTGAAAGACGCCCGGGAGCGGCTCTTAGCTCCGGACAGCATCCTACCTTCGTCTTTAGCGCCTCTTCTCATCTACATCTCAGCAAAAAGCTTTTCCACTATGTCTGGCTAGGAAAAACTGTGCCAGCACAGAAAACACCTCCCATCGTGTTCTAGACGTTGCACGAATGTCTGCCAAGTGTTTGGCAGGAAGAAAAGAGAAGTTGTCCAAAACAGCTTTCAATCGAATGTTCATGTGACTGGAAAAGTCAGGAGAGTGCAAAAGTACTGTTTTTTATCAGTTGGCAAGGTGCGCACACAATCCCAGTGTTGTACAGCTTGCTTCTTTACCTTTTCCAAGTTGCCGCTCTCTCTGGCTCCCGGAGCCGAAGAAGCGGCTTCTTCGCGCAAAGACGATTGTGCCGCTCACAGTGCTCTCCTTAGCGCGGCTTCTGCCGAAAGACGCCCGGGAGCGGCTCTTAGCTCCGGACAGCATCCTACCTTCGTCTTTAGCGCCTCTTCTCATCTACATCTCGGCAAAAAGCTTTTCCACTATGTCTGGCTAGGAAAAACTGTGCCAGCACAGAAAACATCTCCCATCGTGTTCTAGAAGTTGCAGAGATGTCTGCCAAGTGTTTGGCAGGAAGAAAAGCAAAGTTGTCCAAAACAGCTTCCAATCGAATGTTCATGTGATTGGAAAAGTCAGGAGAGTGCAAAAGTACTGTTTTGTATCAGTTGGCAAGGTGCGCACACAATCCCAGTGTTGTACAGCTTGCTTCTTTACCTTTTCCAAGTTGCCGCTCTCTCCGGCTCCCGGAGCCGAAGAAGCGGCTTCTTCGCGCAAAGACGATTGTGCCGCTCACAGTGCTCTCCTTAGCGCGGCTTCTGCCCAAAGACGCCCGGGAGCGGCTCTTAGCTCCGGACAGCATCCTACCTTCGTCTTTAGCGCCTCTTCTCATCTACATCTCAGCAAAAAGCTTTTCCACTATGTCTGGCTAGGAAAAACTGTGCCAGCACAGAAAACACCTCCCATCGTGTTCTAGACGTTGCACGGAGGTCTGCCAAGTGTTTGGCAGGAAGAAAATAAAAGTTGTCCAAAACATCTTCTAATCGAATGCTCATGTGATTGGAAAAGTCAGGAGTGTGCAAAAGTACTGTTTTGTATCATTTGGCAAGTTGCGCACACAATCCCAGTGTTGTACGGCTTGCTTCTTCACCTTCCCGAAGCTGCCGCTCTCTCCGGCTCCCGGAGTCGAAGATGCGGCTTCTTCGCGCAAAGACGATTGTGCCACTCACAGTGCTCTCCTTAGCGCGGCTTCTGCCGAAAGACGCCCGGGAGCGGCGCCTAGCTCCGGACAGCATCCTACCTTCGTCTTTAGCGCCTCTTCTCATCTACATCTCGGCAAAAAGCTTTTCCACTATGTCTGGCTAGGAAAAACTGTGCGAGCACAGAAAACATCTCCCATCGTGTTCTAGAAGTTGCAGAGATGTCTGCCAAGTGTTTTGCAGGAAAAAAAGAAAAGTTGTCCAAAACAGCTTCCAATCGAATGTTCATGTGATTGGAAAAGTCAGGAGAGTGCAAAAGTACTGTTTTGTATCAGTTGGCAAGGTGCGCACACAATCCCAGTGTTGTACAGCTTGCTTCTTCACCTTCCCGAAGCTGCCGCTCTCTCCGGTTCCCGGAGCCGAAGAAGTGGCTTCTTCGCGCAAAGACGATTGTGCCACTCACAGTGCTCTCCTTAGCGCGGCTTCTGCTGAAAGACGCCCGGGAGCGGCTCTTAGCTCCGGACAGCATCCTACCTTCGTCTTTAGCGCCTCTTCTCATCTACATCTCAGCAAAAAGCTTTTCCACTATGTCTGGCTAGGAAAAACTGTGCCAGCACAGAAAACATCTCCCATCGTGTTCTAGACGTTGCACGGATGTCTGCCAAGTGTTTGGCAGGAAGAAAAGAAAAGTTGTCCAAAACAGCTTTCAATCGAATGTTCATGTGACTGGAAAAGTCAGGAGAGTGCAAAAGTTCTGTTTTCTAATAGTTGGCAAGGTGCGCACACAATCCCAGTGTTGTACAGCTTGCTTCTTTACCTTTTCCAAGTTGCCTCTCTCTCCGGCTCCCGGTGCCAAAGAAGCAGCTTCTTCCCGCAAAGACGATTGTGCCGCTCACAGTGCTCTCCTTAGCGCGGCTTCTGCCGAAAGACGCCCGGGAGCGGCTCTTAGCTCCGGACAGCATCCTACCTTCGTCTTTAGCGCCTCTTCTCATATACATCTCGGCAAAAAGCTTTTCCACTATGTCTGGCTAGGAAAAACTGTGCCAGCACAGAAAACATCTCCCATCGTGTTCTAGAAGTTGCAGAGATATCTGCCAAGTGTTTGGGAGGAAGAAAAGAAAAGTTGTCCAAAACTGCTTCCAATCGAATGTTCATGTGACTGGAAAAGTCAGGAGAGTGAACAAGTACTGTTTTCTAATAGTTGGCAAGGTGCGCACACAATCCCAGTGTTGTACAGCTTGCTTCTTTACCTTTTCCAAGTTGCCGCTCTCTCCGGCTCCCGGAGCCGAAGAAGCGGCTTCTTCGCGCAAAGACGATTGTGCCGCTCACAGTGCTCTCCTTAGCGCGGCTTCTGCCGAAAGACGCCGGGGAGCGGCTCTTAGCTCCGGACAGCATCCTACCTTCGTCTTTAGCGCCTCTTCTCATCTACATCTCAGCAAAAAAGCTTTTCCACTATGTCTGGCTAGGAAAAACTGTGCCAGCACAGAAAACATCTCCCATCGTGTTCTAGAAGTTGCAGAGATGTCTGCCAAGTGTTTTGCAGGAAAAAAAGAAAAGTTGTCAAAAACAGCTTCCAATCGAATGTTCATGTGCTTGGAAAAGTCAGGAGAGTGCAAAGGTACTGTTTTCTAATAGTTGGCAAGGTGCGCACACAATCCCAGTGTTGTACAGCTTGCTTCTTCACCTTTCCGAAGCTGCCGCTCTCTCCGGCTCCCGGAGCCGAAGAAGCGGCTTCTTTGCGCAAAGACGATTGTGCCGCTCACAGTGTTCTCCTTAGCGCGGCTTCTGCTGAAAGACGCCCGGGAGCGGCTCTTAGCTCCGGACAGCATCCTACCTTCGTCTTTAGCGCCTCTTCTCATCTACATCTCAGCAAAAAGCTTTTCCACTATGTCTGGCTAGGAAAAACTGTGCCAGCACAGAAAACACCTCCCATCGTGTTCTAGACGTTGCACGGAGGTCTGCCAAGTGTTTGGCAGGAAGAAAATAAAAGTTGTCCAAAACATCTTCTAATCGAATGCTCATGTGCTTGGAAAAGTTAGGAGTGTGCAAAAGTACTGTTTTGTATCAGTTGGCAAGGTGCGCACACAATCCCAGTGTTGTACAGCTTGCTTCTTCACCTTCCCGAAGCTGCCGCTCTCTCCGGTTCCCGGAGCCGAAGAAGTGGCTTCTTCGCGCAAAGACGATTGTGCCACTCACAGTGCTCTCCTTAGCGCGGCTTCTGCTGAAAGACGCCCGGGAGCGGCTCTTAGCTCCGGACAGCATCCTACCTTCGTCTTTAGCGCCTCTTCTCATCTACATCTCAGCAAAAAGCTTTTCCACTATGTCTGGCTAGGAAAAACTGTGCCAGCACAGAAAACATCTCCCATCGTGTTCTAGACGTTGCACGGATGTCTGTCAAGTGTTTGGCAGGAAGAAAAGAAAAGTTGTCCAAAACAGCTTTCAATCGAATGTTCATGTGACTGGAAAAGTCAGGAGAGTGCAAAAGTTCTGTTTTCTAATAGTTGGCAAGGTGCGCACACAATCCCAGTGTTGTACAGCTTGCTTCTTTACCTTTTCCAAGTTGCCTCTCTCTCCGGCTCCCGGTGCCGAAGAAGTGGCTTCTTCCCGCAAAGACGATTGTGCCGCTCACAGTGCTCTCCTTAGCGCGGCTTCTGCCGAAAGACGCCCGGGAGCGGCTCTTAGCTCCGGACAGCATCCTACCTTCGTCTTTAGCGCCTCTTCTCATCTACATCTCGGCAAAAAGCTTTTCCACTATGTCTGGCTAGGAAAAACTGTGCCAGCACAGAAAACATCTCCCATCGTGTTCTAGAAGTTGCAGAGATGTCTGCCAAGTGTTTGGGAGGAAGAAAAGAAAAGTTGTCAAAAACTGCTTCCAATCGAATGTTCATGTGATTGGAAAAGTCAGGAGAGTGCAAAGGTACTGTTTTCTAATAGTTGGCAAGGTGCGCACACAATCCCAGTGTTGTACAGCTTGCTTCTTCACCTTTCCGAAGCTGCCGCTCTCTCCGGCTCCCGGAGCCGAAGAAGCGGCTTCTTTGCGCAGAGACGATTGTGCCGCTCACAGTGCTCTCCTTAGCGCGGCTTCTGCTGAAAGACGCCCGGGAGCGGCTCTTAGCTCCGGACAGCATCCTACCTTCGTCTTTAGCGCCTCTTCTCATCTACATCTCAGCAAAAAGCTTTTCCACTATGTCTGGCTAGGAAAAACTGTGCCAGCACAGAAAACATCTCCCATCGTGTTCTAGACGTTGCACGGATGTCTGCCAAGTGTTTGGCAGGAAGAAAAGAAAAGTTGTCCAAAACAGCTTTCAATCGAATGTTCATGTGACTGGAAAAGTCAGGAGAGTGCAAAAGTACTGTTTTGTATCAGTTGGCAAGGTGCGCACACAATCCCAGTGTTGTACAGCTTGCTTCTTCACCTTTTCCAAGTTGCCGCTCTCTCCGGCTCCCGGAGCCGAAGAAGCGGCTTCTTCGCGCAAAGACGATTGTGCCGCTCACAGTGCTCTCCTTAGCGCGGCTTCTGCCGAAAGATGCCCGGGAGCGGCTCTTAGCTCCGGACAGCATCCTACCTTCGTCTTTAGCGCCTCTTCTCATCTACATCTCAGCAAAAAGCTTTTCCACTATGTCTGGCTAGGAAAAACTGTGCCAGCACAGAAAACATCTCCCATCGTGTTCTAGAATTTGCAGAGATGTCTGCCAAGTGTTTTGCAGGAAAAAAAGAAAAGTTGTCCAAAACAGCTTCTAATCGAATGTTCATGTGATTGGAAAAGTCAGGAGAGTGCAAAAGTACTGTTTTCTATCAGTTGGCAAGGTGCGCACACAATCCCAGTGTTGTACAGCTTGCTTCTTCACCTTCCCGAAGCTGCCGCTCTCTCTGGCTCCCGGAGCCGAAGAAGCGGCTTCTTCGCGCAAAGACGATTGTGCCGCTCACAGTGCTCTCCTTAGCGCGGCTTCTGCCGAAAGATGCCCGGGAGCAGCTCTTAGCTCCGGACAGCATCCTACCTTCGTCTTTAGTGCCTCTTCTCATCTACATCTCAGCAAAAAGCTTTTCCACTATGTCTGGCTAGGAAAAACTGTGCCAGCACAGAAAACATCTCCCATCGTGTTCTAGATGTTGCACGGATGTCTTCCAAGCGTTTGACAGGAAGAAAAGAAAAGTTGTCCAAAACAGCTTCCAATCGAATGTTCATGTGACTGGAAAAGTCAGGAGAGTGCAAAAGTACTGTTTTGTATCAGTTGGCAAGGTGCGCACACAATCCCAGTGTTGTACAGCTTGCTTCTTCACCATTCCAAAGCTGCCGCTCTCCCCGGCTCCCGGAGCGGAAGAAGCGGCTTCTTCGCGCAAAGACGATTGTGCCGCTCACAGTGCTCTCCTTAGCGCGGCTTCTGCCGAAAGACGCCCGGGAGCGGCTCTTAGCTCCGGAGAGCATCCTACCTTCGTCTTTAGCGCCTCTTCTCATCTACATCTCGGCAAAAAGCTTTTCCACTATGTCTGGCTAGGAAAAACTGTGCCAGCACAGAAAACATCTCCCATCGTGTTCTAGACGTTGCACGGATGTCTGCAAAGTGTTTGGCAGGAAGTAAAGAAAAGTTGTCCAAAACTGCTTCCAATCGAATGTTCATGTGATTGGAAAAGTCATGAGAGTGCCAAAGTACTGTTTTCTATCAGTTGGCAAGGTGCGCACACAATCCCAGTGTTGTACAGCTTGCTTCTTCACCTTTCCGAAGCTGCCGCTCTCCCCGGCTCCCGGAGCCGAAGAAGCGGCTTCTTTGCGCAAAGACGATTGTGCCGCTCTCAGTGCTCTCCTTAGCGCGGCTTCTGCCGAAAGACGCCCGGGAGCGGCTCTTAGCTCCGGACAGCATCCTACCTTCGTCTTTAGCGCCTCTTCTCATCTACATCTCAGCAAAAAGCTTTTCCACTATGTCTGGCTCGGAAAAACTGTGCCAGCACAGAAAACATCTCCCATCGTTTTCTAGACGTTGCACGGATGTCTGCCAAGTGTTTGGCAGCAAGAAAAGAAAAGTTGTCCAAAACAGCTTCCAATCGAATGTTCATGTGACTGGAAAAGTCAGGAGAGTGCAAAAGTACTGTTTTGTATCAGTTGGCAAGGTGCGCACACAATCCCAGTGTTGTACCGCTTGCTTCTTTACCTTTTCCACGTTGCCGCTCTCTCCGGCTCCCGGAGCCGAAGAAGCGGCTTCTTCGCGCAAAGACGATTGTGCCGCTCACAGTGCTCTCCTTAGCGCGGCTTCTGCCGAAAGACGCCCGGGAGCGGCTCTTAGCTCCGGACAGCATCCTACCTTCGTCTTTAGCGCCTCTTCTAATCTACATCTCAGCAAAAAGCTTTTCCACTATGTCTGGCTAGGAAAAACTGTGCCAGCACAGAAAACATCTCCCATCGTGTTCTAGAAGTTGCAGAGATGTCTGCCAAGTGTTTGGCAGGAAGAAAAGAAAAGTTGTCCAAAACAGCTTCCAATCGAATGTTCATGTGATTGGAAAAGTCAGGAGAGTGCAAAGGTACTGTTTTCTAATAGTTGGCAAGGTGCGCACACAATCCCAGTGTTGTACAGCTTGCTTCTTCACCTTTCCGAAGCTGCCGCTCTCTCCGACTCCCAAAGCCGAAGAAGCGGCTTCTTTGCGCAAAGACGATTGTGCCGCTCACAGTGCTCACCTTAGCGCGGCTTCTGCTGAAAGACGCCCGGCAGCGGCTCTTAGCTCCGGACAGCATCCTACCTTCGTCTTTAGCGCCTCTTCTCATCTACATCTCAGCAAAAAGCTTTTCCACTATGTCTGGCTAGGAAAAACTGTGCCAGCACAGAAAACATCTCCCATCGTGTTCTAGACGTTGCACGGATGTCTGCCAAGTGTTTGGCAGGAAGAAAAGAAAAGTTGTCCAAAACAGCTTTCAATCGAATGTTCATGTGACTGGAAAAGTCAGGAGAGTGCAAAAGTACTGTTTTGTATCAGTTGGCAAGGTGCGCACACAATCCCAGTGTTGTACAGCTTGCTTCTTTACCTTTTCCAAGTTGCCGCTCTCTCCGGCTCCCGGAGCCGGAGAAGCGGCTTCTTCGCGCAAAGACGATTGTGCCGCTCACAGTGCTCTCCTTAGCGCGGCTTCTGCCGAAAGACGCCCGGGAGTGGCTCTTAGCTCCGGAGAGCATCCTACCTTCGTCTTTAGCGCCTCTTCTCATCTACATCTCGGCAAAAAGCTTTTCCACTATGTCTGGCTAGGAAAAACTGTGCCAGCACAGAAAACATCTCCCATCGTGTTCTAGATGTTGCACGGATGTCTGCAAAGTGTTTGGCAGGAAGTAAAGAAAAGTTGTCCAAAACTGCTTCCAATCGAATGTTCATGTGATTGGAAAAGTCATGAGAGTGCCAAAGTACTGTTTTCTATCAGTTGGCAAGGTGCGCACACAATCCCAGTGTTGTACAGCTTGCTTCTTCACCTTTCCGAAGCTGCCGCCCTCCCGGGCTCCCAGAGCCGAAGAAGCGGCTTCTTCGCGCAAAGACGATTGTGCCGCTCACAGTGCTCTCCTTAGCGCGGCTTCTGCCGAAAGACGCCCGGGAGCGGCTCTTAGCTCCGGACAGCATCCTACCTTCGTCTTTAGCGCCTCTTCTCATCTACATCTCAGCAAAAAGCTTTTCCACTATGTCTGGCTAGGAAAAACTGTGCCAGCACAGAAAACATCTCCCATCGTGTTCTAGAAGTTGCAGAGATGTCTGCCAAGTGTTTGGCAGGCAGAAAAGAAAAGTTGTCCAAAACAGCTTTCAATCGAATGTTCATGTGACTGGAAAAGTCAGGAGAGTGCAAAAGTACTGTTTTGTATCAGTTGGCAAGGTGCGCACACAATCCCAGTGTTGTACAGCTTGCTTCTTTACCTTTTCCAAGTTGCCGCTCTCTCCGGCTCCCGGAGCCGAAGAAGCGGCTTCTTCGCGCAAAGACGATTGTGCCGCTCACAGTGCTCTCCTTAGCGCGGCTTCTGCCGAAAGACGCCCGGGAGCGGCTCTTAGCTCCGGACAGCATCCTACCTTCGTCTTTAGCGCCTCTTCTCATCTACATCTCAGCAAAAAGCTTTTCCACTATGTCTGGCTAGGAAAAACTGTGCCAGCACAGAAAACACCTCCCATCATGTTCTAGACGTTGCACGGATGTCTGCCAAGTGTTTGGCAGGAAGAAAAGAAAAGTTGTCCAAAACAGCTTCCAATCGAATGTTCATGTGACTGGAAAAGTCAGGAGAGTGCAAAGGTACTGCTTTCTATAAGTTGGCAAGGTGCGCACACAATCCCAGTGTTGTACAGCTTGCTTCTTTACCTTGTCCAAGTTGCCGCTCTCTCTGGCTCCCGGAGCCGAAGAAGTGGCTTCTTCGCGCAAAGACGATTGTGCCGCTCACAGTGCTCTCCTTAGCGCGGCTTCTGCCGAAAGACGCCCGGGAGCGGCTCTTAGCTCCGGACAGCATCCTACCTTCGTCTTTAGCGCCTCTTCTCATCTACATCTCGGCAAAAAGCTTTTCCACTATGTCTGGCTAGGAAAAACTGTGCCAGCACAGAAAACATCTCCCATCGTGTTCTAGACGTTGCACGGATGTCTGCCAAGTGTTTGGCAGGAAGAAAAGCAAAGTTGTCCAAAACTGCTTCCAATCGAATGTTCATGTGATTGGAAAAGTCAGGAGAGTGCATAAGTACTGTTTTCTATCAGTTGGACAGGTGCGCACACAATCCCAGTGTTGTACAGCTTGCTTCTTCACCTTTCCGAAGCTGCCGCTCTCTCCGGCTCCCGGAGCCGAAGAAGCGGCTTCTTCGCTCAAAGACGATTGTGCCGCTCACAGTGCTCTCCTTAGCGCGGCTTCTGCCGAAAGACGCCCGGGAGCGGCTCTTAGCTCCGGACAGAATCCTACCTTCGTCTTTAGCGCCTCTTCTCATCTACATCTCGGCAAAAAGCTTTTCCACTATGTCTGGCTAGGAAAAACTGTGCCAGCACAGAAAACATCTCCCATCGTGTTCTAGACGTTGCACGGATGTCTGCCAAGTGTTTGGCAGGAAGAAAAGCAAAGTTGTCCAAAACTGCTTCCAATCGAATGTTCATGTGATTGGAAAAGTCATGAGAGTGCCAAAGTACTGTTTTCTATCAGTTGGCAAGGTGCGCACACAATCCCAGTGTTGTACAGCTTGCTTCTTTACCTTCCCGAAGCTGCCGCTCTCCCCGGCTCCCGGAGCCGAAGAAGCGGCTTCTTTGCGCAAAGACGATTGTGCCGCTCTCAGTGCTCTCCTTAGCGCGGCTTCTGCCGAAAGACGCCCGGGAGCGGCTCTTAGCTCCGGACAGCATCCTACCTTCATCTTTAGCGCCTCTTCTCATCTACATCTCGGCAAAAAGCTTTTCCACTATGTCTGGCTAGGAAAAACTGTGCCAGCACAGAAAACATCTCCCATCGTGTTCTAGACGTTGCACGGATTTCTGCCAAGTGTTTGGCAGGAAGAAAAGAAAAGTTGTCCAAAACAGCTTCCAATCGAATGTTCATGTGATTGGAAAAGTCGGGAGAGTGCAAAGGTACTGCTTTCTATCAGTAGCAAGGTGCGCACACAATCCGTGTTGTACAGCTTGCTTCTTCACCATTCCAAAGCTGCCGCTCTCCCCGGCTCCCGGAGCGGAAGAAGCGGTTTCTTCGCGCAAAGACGATTGTGCCGCTCACAGTGCTCTCCTTAGCGCGGCTTCTGCCGAAAGACGCCCGGGAGCGGCTCTTAGCTCCGGACAGCATCCTACCTTCGTCTTTAGCGCCTCTTCTCATCTACATCTCAGCAAAAAGCTTTTCCACTATGTCTGGCTAGGAAAAACTGTGCCAGCACAGAAAACATCTCCCATCGTGTCCTAGAAGTTGCAGAGATGTCTGCCAAGTGTTTGGCAGGAAGAAAAGAAAAGTTGTCCAAAACAGCTTTCAATCGAATGTTCATGTGACTGGAAAAGTCAGGAGAGTGCAAAAGTACTGTTTTGTATCAGTTGGCAAGGTGCGCACACAATCCCAGTGTTGTACAGCTTGCTTCTTTACCTTTTCCAAGTAGCCGCTCTCTCCGGCTCCCGGAGCCGAAGAAGTGGCTTCTTCGCGCAAAGACGATTGTGCCGCTCACAGTGCTCTCCTTAGCGCGGCTTCTGCCGAAAGACGCCCGGGAGCGGCTCTTAGCTCCGGACAGCATCCTACCTTCGTCTTTAGCGCCTCTTCTCATCTACATCTCAGCAAAAAGCTTTTCCACTATGTCTGGCTAGGAAAAACTGTGCCAGCACAGAAAACATCTCCCATCGTGTTCTAGACGTTGCACGGATTTCTGCCAAGTGTTTGGCAGGAAGAAAAGAAAAGTTGTCCAAAACAGCTTCCAATCGAATGTTCATGTGATTGGAAAAGTCAGCAGAGTGCAAAAGTACTGTTTTCTAATAGTTGGCAAGGTGCGCACACAATCCCAGTGTTGTACAGCTTGCTTCTTCACCTTTCCGAAGCTGCCGCTCTCCCCGGCTCCCGGAGCCGAAGAAGCGGTTTCTTCGCGCAAAGACGATTGTGCCGCTCACAGTGCTCTCCTTAGCGCGGCTTCTGCCGAAAGACGCCCCGGAGCGGCTCTTAGCTCCGGACAGCATCCTACCTTCGTCTTTAGCGCCTCTTCTCATCTACATCTCGGCAAAAAGCTTTTCCACTATGTCTGGCTCGGAAAAACTGTGCCAGCACAGAAAACATCTCCCATCGTGTTCTAGAAGTTGCAGAGATGTCTGCCAAGTGTTTGGCAGGAAGAAAAGAAAAGTTGTCAAAAACAGCTTCCAATCGAATGTTCATGTGATTGGAAAAGTCAGGAGAGTGCAAAAGTACTGTTTTGTATCAGTTGGCAAGGTGCTCACACAATCCCAGTGTTGTACAGCTTGCTTCTTCACCTTCCCGAAGCTGCCGCTCTGTCGGGCTCCCGGAGCCGAAGATGCGGCTTTTTCGCGCAAAGACGATTGTGCCGCTCACAGTGCTCTCCTTAGCGCGGCTTCTGCCGAAAGACGCCCGGGAGCGGCTCTTAGCTCCGGACAGCATCCTACCTTCGTCTTTAGCGCCTCTTCTCATTTACATCTCGGCAAAAAGCTTTTCTACTATGTCTGGCTAGGAAAAACTGTGCCAGCACAGAAAACATCTCCCATCGTGTTCTAGAAGTTGCAGAGATGTCTGCCAAGTGTTTGGCAGGAAGAAAAGAAAAGTTGTCCAAAACAGCTTCCAATCGAATGTTCATGTGATTGGAAAAGTCAGGAGAGTGCAAAGGTACTGTTTTCTAATAGTTGGCAAGGTGCGCACACAATCCCAGTGTTGTACAGCTTGCTTCTTTACCTTTTCCATGTTTCCGCTCTCTCCGGCTCCCGGAGCCGAAGAAGCGGCTTCTTCGCGCAAAGACGATTGTGCCGCTCACGGTGCTCTCCTTAGCGCGGCTTCTGCCGAAAGACGCCCGGGAGCAGCTCTTAGCTCCGGACAGCATCCTACCTTCGTCTTTAGCGCCTCTTCTAATCTACATCTCGGCAAAAAGCTTTTCCACTATGTCTGGCTATAAAAAACTGTGCCAGCACAGAAAACATCTCCCATCGTATTCTAGACGTTTCACGGATGTCTGCCAAGTGTTTGGCAGGAAGAAAAGAAAAGTTGTCCAAAACAGCTTCCAATCGAATGTTCATGTGATTGGAAAAGTCAGGAGAGTGCAAAAGTACTGTTTTCTAATAGTTGGCACGGTGCGCACACAATCCCAGTGTTGTACAGCTTGCTTCTTCACCTTTCCGAAGCTGCCGCTCTCCCCGGCTCCCAAAGCCGAAGAAGCGGTTTCTTCGCGCAAAGACGATTGTGCCGCTCACAGTGCTCTCCTTAGCGCGGCTTCTGCCGAAAGACGCCCCGGAGCGGCTCTTAGCTCCGGACAGCATCATACCTTCGTCTTTAGCGCCTCTTCTCATCTACATCTCAGCAAAAAGCTTTTCCACTATGTCTGGCTAGGAAAAACTGTGCCAGCACAGAAAACATCTCCCATCGTGTTCTAGACGTTGCACGGATTTCTGCCAAGTGTTTGGCAGGAAGAAAAGAAAAGTTGTCCAAAACAGCTTCCAATCGAATGTTCATGTGATTGGAAAAGTCAGGAGAGTGCAAAAGTACTGTTTTCTAATAGTTGGCAAGGTGCGCACACAATCCCAGTGTTGTACAGCTTGCTTCTTTACCTTTTCCAAGTAGCCGCTCTCTCCGGCTCCCGGAGCCGAAGAAGCGGCTTCTTCGCGCAAAGACGATTGTGCCGCTCACAGTGCTCTCCTTAGCGCGGCTTCTGCCGAAAGACGCCCGGGAGCGGCTCTTAGCTCCGGACAGCATCCTACCTTCGTCTTTAGCGCCTCTTCTCATCTACATCTCAGCAAAAAGCTTTTCCACTATGTCTGGCTAGGAAAAACTGTGCCAGCACAGAAAACATCTCCCATCGTGTTCTAGACGTTGCACGGATTTCTGCCAAGTGTTTGGCAGGAAGAAAAGAAAAGTTGTCCAAAACAGCTTCCAATCGAATGTTCATGTGATTGGAAAAGTCAGGAGAGTGCAAAAGTACTGTTTTCTAATAGTTGGCAAGGTGCGCACACAATCCCAGTGTTGTACAGCTTGCTTCTTCACCTTTCGGAAGCTGCGGCTCTCCCCGGCTTTCGGAGCCGAAGAAGCGGTTTCTTCGCGCAAAGACGATTGTGCCGCTCACAGTGCTCTCCTTAGCGCGGCTTCTGCCGAAAGACGCCCGGGAGCGGCTCTTAGCTCCGGACAGCATCCTACCTTCGTCTTTAGCGCCTCTTCTCATCTACATCTCAGCAAAAAGCTTTTCCACTATGTCTGGCTAGGAAAAACTGTGCCAGCACAGAAAACATCTCCCATCGTGTTCTAGAAGTTGCAGAGATGTCTGCCAAGTGTTTGGCAGGAAGAAAAGAAAAGTTGTCAAAAACAGCTTCCAATCGAATGTTCATGTGATTGGAAAAGTCAGGAGAGTGCAAAAGTACTGTTTTGTATCAGTTGGCAAGGTGCTCACACAATCCCAGTGTTGTACAGCTTGCTTCTTCACCTTCCCGAAGCTGCCGCTCTGTCGGGCTCCCGGAGCCGAAGATGCGGCTTTTTCGCGCAAAGACGATTGTGCCGCTCACAGTGCTCTCCTTAGCGCGGCTTCTGCCGAAAGACGCCCGGGAGCGGCTCTTAGCTCCGGACAGCATCCTACCTTCGTCTTTAGCGCCTCTTCTCATCTACATCTCAGCAAAAAGCTTTTCCACTATGTCTGGCTAGGAAAAACTGTGCCAGCACAGAAAACATCTCCCATCGTGTTCTAGAAGTTGCAGAGATGTCTGCCAAGTGTTTGGCAGGCAGAAAAGAAAAGTTGTCCAAAACAGCTTTCAATCGAATGTTCATGTGACTGGAAAAGTCAGGAGAGTGCAAAAGTACTGTTTTGTATCAGTTGGCAAGGTGCGCACACAATCCCAGTGTTGTACAGCTTGCTTCTTCACCTTTCCGAAGCTGCCGCCCTCCCGGGCTCCCAGAGCCGAAGAAGCGGCTTCTTCGCGCAAAGACGATTGTGCCGCTCACAGTGCTCTCCTTAGCGCGGCTTCTGCCGAAAGACGCCCGGGAGCGGCTCTTAGCTCCGGACAGCATCCTACCTTCGTCTTTAGCGCCTCTTCTCATCTACATCTCAGCAAAAAGCTTTTCCACTATGTCTGGCTAGGAAAAACTGTGCCAGCACAGAAAACATCTCCCATCGTGTTCTAGAAGTTGCAGAGATGTCTGCCAAGTGTTTGGCAGGCAGAAAAGAAAAGTTGTCCAAAACAGCTTTCAATCGAATGTTCATGTGACTGGAAAAGTCAGGAGAGTGCAAAAGTACTGTTTTGTATCAGTTGGCAAGGTGCGCACACAATCCCAGTGTTGTACAGCTTGCTTCTTTACCTTTTCCAAGTTGCCGCTCTCTCCGGCTCCCGGAGCCGAAGAAGCGGCTTCTTCGCGCAAAGACGATTGTGCCGCTCACAGTGCTCTCCTTAGCGCGGCTTCTGCCGAAAGACGCCCGGGAGCGGCTCTTAGCTCCGGACAGCATCCTACCTTCGTCTTTAGCGCCTCTTCTCATCTACATCTCAGCAAAAAGCTTTTCCACTATGTCTGGCTAGGAAAAACTGTGCCAGCACAGAAAACACCTCCCATCATGTTCTAGACGTTGCACGGATGTCTGCCAAGTGTTTGGCAGGAAGAAAAGAAAAGTTGTCCAAAACAGCTTCCAATCGAATGTTCATGTGACTGGAAAAGTCAGGAGAGTGCAAAGGTACTGCTTTCTATAAGTTGGCAAGGTGCGCACACAATCCCAGTGTTGTACAGCTTGCTTCTTTACCTTGTCCAAGTTGCCGCTCTCTCTGGCTCCCGTAGCCGAAGAAGTGGCTTCTTCGCGCAAAGACGATTGTGCCGCTCACAGTGCTCTCCTTAGCGCGGCTTCTGCCGAAAGACGCCCGGGAGCGGCTCTTAGCTCCGGACAGCATCCTACCTTCGTCTTTAGCGCCTCTTCTCATCTACATCTCGGCAAAAAGCTTTTCCACTATGTCTGGCTAGGAAAAACTGTGCCAGCACAGAAAACATCTCCCATCGTGTTCTAGACGTTGCACGGATGTCTGCCAAGTGTTTGGCAGGAAGAAAAGCAAAGTTGTCCAAAACTGCTTCCAATCGAATGTTCATGTGATTGGAAAAGTCAGGAGAGTGCATAAGTACTGTTTTCTATCAGTTGGACAGGTGCGCACACAATCCCAGTGTTGTACAGCTTGCTTCTTCACCTTTCCGAAGCTGCCGCTCTCTCCGGCTCCCGGAGCCGAAGAAGCGGCTTCTTCGCTCAAAGACGATTGTGCCGCTCACAGTGCTCTCCTTAGCGCGGCTTCTGCCGAAAGACGCCCGGGAGCGGCTCTTAGCTCCGGACAGAATCCTACCTTCGTCTTTAGCGCCTCTTCTCATCTACATCTCGGCAAAAAGCTTTTCCACTATGTCTGGCTAGGAAAAACTGTGCCAGCACAGAAAACATCTCCCATCGTGTTCTAGACGTTGCACGGATGTCTGCCAAGTGTTTGGCAGGAAGAAAAGCAAAGTTGTCCAAAACTGCTTCCAATCGAATGTTCATGTGATTGGAAAAGTCATGAGAGTGCCAAAGTACTGTTTTCTATCAGTTGGCAAGGTGCGCACACAATCCCAGTGTTGTACAGCTTGCTTCTTTACCTTCCCGAAGCTGCCGCTCTCCCCGGCTCCCGGAGCCGAAGAAGCGGCTTCTTTGCGCAAAGACGATTGTGCCGCTCTCAGTGCTCTCCTTAGCGCGGCTTCTGCCGAAAGACGCCCGGGAGCGGCTCTTAGCTCCGGACAGCATCCTACCTTCATCTTTAGCGCCTCTTCTCATCTACATCTCGGCAAAAAGCTTTTCCACTATGTCTGGCTAGGAAAGACTGTGCCAGCACAGAAAACATCACCCATCGTGTTCTAGACGTTGCACGGATGTCTGCCAAGTGTTTGGCAGGAAGAAAAGAAAAGTTGTCCAAAACAGCTTCCAATCGAATGTTCATGTGATTGGAAAAGTCGGGAGAGTGCAAAGGTACTGCTTTCTATCAGTAGCAAGGTGCGCACACAATCCGTGTTGTACAGCTTGCTTCTTCACCATTCCAAAGCTGCCGCTCTCCCCGGCTCCCGGAGCGGAAGAAGCGGCTTCTTCGCGCAAAGACGATTGTGCCGCTCTCAGTGCTCTCCTTAGCGCGGCTTCTGCCGAAAGACGCCCGGGAGCGGCTCTTAGCTCCGGACAGCATCATACCTTCGTCTTTAGCGCCTCTTCTCATCTACATCTCAGCAAAAAGCTTTTCCACTATGTCTGGCTAGGAAAAACTGTGCTAGCACAGAAAACATCTCCCATCGTGTCCTAGAAGTTGCAGAGATGTCTGCCAAGTGTTTGGCAGGAAGAAAAGAAAAGTTGTCCAAAACAGCTTCCAATCGAATGTTCATGTGATTGGAAAAGTCAGGAGAGTGCAAAAGTACTGTTTTCTAATAGTTGGCAAGGTGCGCACACAATCCCAGTGTTGTACAGCTTGCTTCTTTACCTTTTCCAAGTAGCCGCTCTCTCCGGCTCCCGGAGCCGAAGAAGTGGCTTCTTCGCGCAAAGACGATTGTGCCGCTCACAGTGCTCTCCTTAGCGCGGCTTCTGCCGAAAGACGCCCGGGAGCGGCTCTTAGCTCCGGACAGCATCCTACCTTCGTCTTTAGCGCCTCTTCTCATCTACATCTCAGCAAAAAGCTTTTCCACTATGTCTGGCTAGGAAAAACTGTGCCAGCACAGAAAACATCTCCCATCGTGTTCTAGACGTTGCACGGATTTCTGCCAAGTGTTTGGCAGGAAGAAAAGAAAAGTTGTCCAAAACAGCTTCCAATCGAATGTTCATGTGATTGGAAAAGTCAGCAGAGTGCAAAAGTACTGTTTTCTAATAGTTGGCAAGGTGCGCACACAATCCCAGTGTTGTACAGCTTGCTTCTTCACCTTTCCGAAGCTGCCGCTCTCCCCGGCTCCCGGAGCCGAAGAAGCGGTTTCTTCGCGCAAAGACGATTGTGCCGCTCACAGTGCTCTCCTTAGCGCGGCTTCTGCCGAAAGACGCCCCGGAGCGGCTCTTAGCTCCGGACAGCATCCTACCTTCGTCTTTAGCGCCTCTTCTCATCTACATCTCGGCAAAAAGCTTTTCCACTATGTCTGGCTCGGAAAAACTGTGCCAGCACAGAAAACATCTCCCATCGTGTTCTAGAAGTTGCAGAGATGTCTGCCAAGTGTTTGGCAGGAAGAAAAGAAAAGTTGTCAAAAACAGCTTCCAATCGAATGTTCATGTGATTGGAAAAGTCAGGAGAGTGCAAAAGTACTGTTTTGTATCAGTTGGCAAGGTGCTCACACAATCCCAGTGTTGTACAGCTTGCTTCTTCACCTTCCCGAAGCTGCCGCTCTGTCGGGCTCCCGGAGCCGAAGATGCGGCTTTTTCGCGCAAAGACGATTGTGCCGCTCACAGTGCTCTCCTTAGCGCGGCTTCTGCCGAAAGACGCCCGGGAGCGGCTCTTAGCTCCGGACAGCATCCTACCTTCGTCTTTAGCGCCTCTTCTCATTTACATCTCGGCAAAAAGCTTTTCTACTATGTCTGGCTAGGAAAAACTGTGCCAGCACAGAAAACATCTCCCATCGTGTTCTAGAAGTTGCAGAGATGTCTGCCAAGTGTTTGGCAGGAAGAAAAGAAAAGTTGTCCAAAACAGCTTCCAATCGAATGTTCATGTGATTGGAAAAGTCAGGAGAGTGCAAAGGTACTGTTTTCTAATAGTTGGCAAGGTGCGCACACAATCCCAGTGTTGTACAGCTTGCTTCTTTACCTTTTCCATGTTTCCGCTCTCTCCGGCTCCCGGAGCCGAAGAAGCGGCTTCTTCGCGCAAAGACGATTGTGCCGCTCACGGTGCTCTCCTTAGCGCGGCTTCTGCCGAAAGACGCCCGGGAGCAGCTCTTAGCTCCGGACAGCATCCTACCTTCGTCTTTAGCGCCTCTTCTAATCTACATCTCGGCAAAAAGCTTTTCCACTATGTCTGGCTATAAAAAACTGTGCCAGCACAGAAAACATCTCCCATCGTATTCTAGACGTTTCACGGATGTCTGCCAAGTGTTTGGCAGGAAGAAAAGAAAAGTTGTCCAAAACAGCTTCCAATCGAATGTTCATGTGATTGGAAAAGTCAGGAGAGTGCAAAAGTACTGTTTTCTAATAGTTGGCACGGTGCGCACACAATCCCAGTGTTGTACAGCTTGCTTCTTCACCTTTCCGAAGCTGCCGCTCTCCCCGGCTCCCAAAGCCGAAGAAGCGGTTTCTTCGCGCAAAGACGATTGTGCCGCTCACAGTGCTCTCCTTAGCGCGGCTTCTGCCGAAAGACGCCCCGGAGCGGCTCTTAGCTCCGGACAGCATCATACCTTCGTCTTTAGCGCCTCTTCTCATCTACATCTCAGCAAAAAGCTTTTCCACTATGTCTGGCTAGGAAAAACTGTGCCAGCACAGAAAACATCTCCCATCGTGTTCTAGACGTTGCACGGATTTCTGCCAAGTGTTTGGCAGGAAGAAAAGAAAAGTTGTCCAAAACAGCTTCCAATCGAATGTTCATGTGATTGGAAAAGTCAGGAGAGTGCAAAAGTACTGTTTTCTAATAGTTGGCAAGGTGCGCACACAATCCCAGTGTTGTACAGCTTGCTTCTTTACCTTTTCCAAGTAGCCGCTCTCTCCGGCTCCCGGAGCCGAAGAAGCGGCTTCTTCGCGCAAAGACGATTGTGCCGCTCACAGTGCTCTCCTTAGCGCGGCTTCTGCCGAAAGACGCCCGGGAGCGGCTCTTAGCTCCGGACAGCATCCTACCTTCGTCTTTAGCGCCTCTTCTCATCTACATCTCAGCAAAAAGCTTTTCCACTATGTCTGGCTAGGAAAAACTGTGCCAGCACAGAAAACATCTCCCATCGTGTTCTAGACGTTGCACGGATTTCTGCCAAGTGTTTGGCAGGAAGAAAAGAAAAGTTGTCCAAAACAGCTTCCAATCGAATGTTCATGTGATTGGAAAAGTCAGGAGAGTGCAAAAGTACTGTTTTCTAATAGTTGGCAAGGTGCGCACACAATCCCAGTGTTGTACAGCTTGCTTCTTCACCTTTCGGAAGCTGCGGCTCTCCCCGGCTTTCGGAGCCGAAGAAGCGGTTTCTTCGCGCAAAGACGATTGTGCCGCTCACAGTGCTCTCCTTAGCGCGGCTTCTGCCGAAAGACGCCCGGGAGCGGCTCTTAGCTCCGGACAGCATCCTACCTTCGTCTTTAGCGCCTCTTCTCATCTACATCTCAGCAAAAAGCTTTTCCACTATGTCTGGCTAGGAAAAACTGTGCCAGCACAGAAAACATCTCCCATCGTGTTCTAGAAGTTGCAGAGATGTCTGCCAAGTGTTTGGCAGGAAGAAAAGAAAAGTTGTCAAAAACAGCTTCCAATCGAATGTTCATGTGATTGGAAAAGTCAGGAGAGTGCAAAAGTACTGTTTTGTATCAGTTGGCAAGGTGCTCACACAATCCCAGTGTTGTACAGCTTGCTTCTTCACCTTCCCGAAGCTGCCGCTCTGTCGGGCTCCCGGAGCCGAAGATGCGGCTTTTTCGCGCAAAGACGATTGTGCCGCTCACAGTGCTCTCCTTAGCGCGGCTTCTGCCGAAAGACGCCCGGGAGCGGCTCTTAGCTCCGGACAGCATCCTACCTTCGTCTTTAGCGCCTCTTCTCATTTACATCTCGGCAAAAAGCTTTTCCACTATGTCTGGCTAGGAAAAACTGTGCCAGCACAGAAAACATCTCCCATCGTGTTCTAGAAGTTGCAGAGATGTCTGCCAAGTGTTTGGCAGGAAGAAAAGAAAAGTTGTCCAAAACAGCTTCCAATCGAATGTTCATGTGATTGGAAAAGTCAGGAGAGTTCAAAGGTACTGTTTTCTAATAGTTGGCAAGGTGCGCACACAATCCCAGTGTTGTACAGCTTGCTTCTTTACCTTTTCCATGTTTCCGCTCTCTCCGGCTCCCGGAGCCGAAGAAGTGGCTTCTTCGCGCAAAGACGATTGTGCCGCTCACGGTGCTCTCCTTAGCGCGGCTTCTGCCGAAAGACGCCCGGGAGCAGCTCTTAGCTCCGGACAGCATCCTACCTTCGTCTTTAGCGCCTCTTCTAATCTACATCTTGGCAAAAAGCTTTTCCACTATGTCTGGCTAGGAAAAACTGTGCCAGCACAGAAAACATCTCCCATCGTATTCTAGACGTTTCACGGATGTCTGCCAAGTGTTTGGCAGGAAGAAAAGAAAAGTTGTCCAAAACAGCTTCCAATCGAATGTTCATGTGACTGGAAAAGTCAGGAGAGTGCAAAAGTACTGTTTTCTAATAGTTGGCACGGTGCGCACACAATCCCAGTGTTGTACAGCTTGCTTCTTCACCTTTCCGAAGCTGCCGCTCTCCCCGGCTCCCAAAGCCGAAGAAGCGGTTTCTTCGCGCAAAGACGATTGTGCTGCTCACAGTGCTCTCCTTAGCGCGGCTTCTGCCGAAAGACGCCCCGGAGCGGCTCTTAGCTCCGGACAGCATCCTACCTTCGTCTTTAGCGCCTCTTCGCATCTACATCTCGGCAAAAAGCTTTTCCACTATGTCTGGCTAGGAAAGACTGTGCCAGCACAGAAAACATCACCCATCGTGTTCTAGACGTTGCACGGATGTCTGCCAAGTGTTTGGCAGGGAGAAAAGAAAAGTTGTCCAAAACAGCTTCCAATCGAACGTTCATGTGATTGGAAAAGTCAGGAGAGTGCAAAAGTACTGTTTTCTAATAGTTGGCACGGTGCGCACACAATCCCAGTGTTGTACAGCTTGCTTCTTCACCTTTCCGAAGCTGCCGCTCTCTCGGGCTCCCGGAGCCGAAGATGCGGCTTTTTCGCGCAAAGACGATATTGCCGCTCACAGTGCTCTCCTTAGCGCGGCTTCTGCCGAAAGACGCCCGGGAGCGGCTCTTAGCTCCGGACAGCATCCTACCTTCGTCTTTAGCGCCTCTTCTCATCTACATCTCGGCAAAAAGCTTTTCCACTATGTCTGGCTAGGAAAAACTGTGCCAGCACAGGAAACATCTCCCATCGTGTTCTAGAAGTTGCAGAGATGTCTGCCAAGTGTTTGGCAGGAAGAAAAGAAAAGTTGTCCAAAACAGCTTCCAATCGAATGTTCATGTGATTGGAAAAGTCAGGAGAGTGCAAAGGTACTGTTTTCTAATAGTTGGCAAGGTGCGCACACAATCCCAGTGTTGTACAACTTGCTTCTTTACCTTTTCCAAGTTGCCGCTCTCTCCGGCTCCTGGAGCCGAAGAAGCGGCTTCTTCGCGCAAAGATGATTGTGCCGCTCACAGTGCTCTCCTTAGCGCGGCTTCTGCCGAAAGACGCCCGGGAGCGGCTCTTAGCTCCGGACAGCATCCTACCTTCGTCTTTAGCGCCTCTTCTCATCTACATCTCGGCAAAAAGCTTTTCCACTATGTCTGGCTAGGAAAGACTGTGCCAGCACAGAAAACATCACCCATCGTGTTCTAGACGTTGCACGGATGTCTGCCAAGTGTTTGGCAGGGAGAAAAGAAAAGTTGTCCAAAACAGCTTCCAATCGAACGTTCATGTGATTGGAAAAGTCAGGAGAGTGCAAAAGTACTGTTTTCTAATAGTTGGCAAGGTGCGCACACAATCCCAGTGTTGTACAGCTTGCTTCTTCACCTTTCCGAAGCTGCCGCTCTCCCCGGCTCCCGGAGCCGAAGAAGCGGTTTCTTCGCGCAAAGACGATTGTGCCGCTCACAGTGCTCTCCTTAGCGCGGCTTCTGCCGAAAGACGCCCCGGAGCGGCTCTTAGCTCCGGACAGCATCCTACCTTCGTCTTTAGCGCCTCTTCTCATCTACATCTCGGCAAAAAGCTTTTCCACTATGTCTGGCTAGGAAAAACTGTGCCAGCACAGAAAACATCTCCCATCGTGTTCTGGAAGTTGCAGAGATGTCTGCCAAGTGTTTGGCAGAAAGAAAAGAAAAGTTGTCCAAAGCAGCTTCCAATCGAATGTTCATGTGATTGGAAAAGTCAGGAGAGTGCAAAGGTACTGTTTTCTAATAGTTGGCAAGGTGCGCACACAATCCCAGTGTTGTACAGCTTGCTTCTTCACCTTTCCAAAGCTGCTGCTCTCCCCGGCTCCCGGAGCCGAAGAAGCGGCTTCTTCGCGCAAAGACGATTTTGCCGCTCTCAGTGCTCTCCTTAGCGCGGCTTCTGCCGAAAGACGCCCGGGTGCGGCTCTTAGCTCCGGACAGCATCCTACCTTCGTCTTTAGCGCCTCTTCTCATCTACATCCCAGCAAAAAGCTTTTCCACTATGTCTGGCTAGGAAAAACTGTGCCAGCACAGAAAACATCTCCCATCGTGTTCTAGACGTTGCACGGATTTCTGCCAAGTGTTTGGCAGGAAGAAAAGAAAAGTTGTCCAAAACAGCTTTCAATCGAATGTTCATGTGACTGGAAAAGTCAGGAGAGTGCAAAAGTACTGTTTTCTAATAGTTGGCAAGGTGCGCACACAAATCCCAGTGTTGTACAGCTTGCTTCTTCACCTTTCCGAAGCTGCCGCTCTCCCCGGCTCCCGGAGCCGAAGAAGCGGTTTCTTCGCGCAAAGACGATTGTGCCGCTCACAGTGCTCTCCTTAGCGCGACTTCTGCCGAAAGACGCCCCGGAGCGGCTCATAGCTCCGGACAGCATCCTACCTTCGTCTTTAGCGCCTCTTCTCATCTACATCTCGGCAAAAAGCTTTTCCACTATGTCTGGCTAGGAAAAACTGTGCCAGCACAGAAAACATCTCCCATCGTGTTCTAGAAGTTGCAGAGATGTCTGCCAAGTGTTTGGCAGGAAGAAAAGAAAAGTTGTCCAAAACAGCTTCCAATCGAATGTTCATGTGATTGGAAAAGTCAGGAGAGTGTAAAAGTACTGTTTTGTATCAGTTGGCAAAATGCTCACACAATCCCAGTGTTGTACAGCTTGCTTCTTCACCTTCCCGAAGCTGCCGCTCTCCCCGGCTCCCGGAGCCGAAGAAGCGGCTTCTTTGCGCAAAGACGATTGTGTAGCTCACAGTGCTCTCCTTAGCGCGGCTTCTGCCGAAAGACGCCCCGGAGCGGCTCTTAGCTCCGGACAGCATCCTTCCTTCGTCTTTAGCGCCTCTTCTCATCTACATCTCGGTAAAAAGCTTTTCTACTATGTCTGGCTAGGAAAAACTGTGCCAGCACAGAAAACATCTCCCATCGTGTTCTAGAAGTTGCAGAGATGTCTGCCAAGTGTTTGGCAGGAAGAAAAGAAAAGTTGTCCAAAGCAGCTTCCATTCGAATGTTCATGTGATTGGAAAAGTCAGGAGAGTGCAAAAGTACTGTTTTCTAATAGTTGGCAAGGTGCGCACACAATCCCAGTGTTGTACAGCTTGCTTCTTCACCTTTCCGAAGCTGCCGCTCTCTCCGGCTCCCAGAGCCGAAGAAGCGGCTTCTTCGCGCAGACGATTGTGCCGCTCTCAGTGCTCTCCTTAGCGAGGCTTCTGCCGAAAGACGCCCGGGAGCGGCTCTTAGCTCCGGACAGCATCCTACCTTCGTCTTTAGCGTCTCTTCTCATCTACATCTCAGCAAAAAGCTTTTCCACTATGTCTGGCAAGGAAAAACTGTGCCAGCACAGAAAACATCTCCCATCGTGTTCTAGAAGTTGCAGGTATTTCTGCCAAGTGTTTGGCAGGAAGAAAAGTAAAGTTGTCCAAAACAGCTTCCAATCGAATGTTCATGTGATTGGAAAAGTCAGGAGAGTGCAAAAGCACTTTTTTTCATCAGTTGGCAAGTTGCGCACACAATCCCAGTGTTGTACAGCTTGCTTCTTCACCTTCCCGACGATGCCGCTCTTTCCGGCTCCCGGAGCCGAAGATGCGGCTTCTTCGCGCAAAGACGATTGTGCCGCTCACAGTGCTCTCCTTAGCGCGGCTTCTGCCGAAAGACGCCCCGGAGCGGCTCTTAGCTCCGGACAGCATCCTACCTTCGTCTTTAGCGCCTCTTCTCATCTACATCTCGGCAAAAAGCTTTTCCACTATGTCTGGCTAGGAAAAACTGTGCCAGCACAGAAAACATCTCCCATCGTGTTCTAGAAGTTGCAGAGATGTCTGCCAAGTGTTTGGCAGGAAGAAAAGAAAAGTTGTCCAAAACAGCTTCCAATCGAATGTTCATGTGACTGGAAAAGTCAGGAGAGTGCAAAAGTACTGTTTTCTAATAGTTGGCAAGGTGCGCACACAAATCCCAGTGTTGTACAGCTTGCTTCTTTACCTTTTCCTAGTTGCCGCTCTCCCCGGCTCCCGGAGCCGAAGATGCGGCTTCTTCGCGCAAAGACGATTGTGCTGCTCTCAGTGCTCTCCTTAGCGAGGCTTCTGCCGAAAGATGCCCGGGAGCGGCTCTTAGCTCCGGACAGCATCCTACCTTCGTCTTTAGCGCCTCTTCTCATCTACATCTCGGCAAAAAGCTTTTCCACTATGTCTGGCTAGGAAAAACTGTGCCAGCGCAGAAAACATCTCCCATCGTGTTCTAGACGTTGCAGAGATGTCTGCCAAGTGTTTGGCAGGGAGAAAAGAAAAGTTGTCCAAAACAGCTTCCAATCGAACATTCATGTGATTGGAAAAGTCAGGAGAGTGCAAAAGTACTGTTTTCTTATAGTTGGCAAGGTGCGCACACAATCCCAGTGTTGTACAGCTTGCTTCTTCACCTTTAGGAAGCTGCTGCTCTCCCCGGCTTTCGGAGCCGAAGAAGCGGCTTCTTCGCGCAAAGACGATTGTGTCGCTCACAGTGCTCTCCTTAGCGCGGCTTCTGCCGAAAGACGCCCGGGAGCGGCTCTTAGCTCCGGACAGCATCCTACCTTCGTCTTTAGCGCCTCTTCTCATCTACATCTCGGCAAAAAGCTTTTCCACTATGTCTGGCTAGGAAAAACTGTGCCAGCACAGAAAACATCTCCCATCGTGTTCTAGAAGTTTCAGAGATGTCTGCCAAGTGTTTGGCAGGAAGAAAAGAAAACTTGTCCAAAACAGCTTCCAATCGAATGTTCATGTGATTGGAAAAGTCAGGAGAGTGCAAAGGTACTCTTTTCTATCAGTTGGCAAGGTGCCCACACAATCCCAGTGTTGTACAGGTTGCTTCTTCACCTTTCCGAAGCTGCCGCTCTCTCCGGTTCCCGGAGCCGAAGAAGCGGCTTCTTCGCGCAAAGACGATTGTGCCGCTCACAGTGCTCTCCTTAGCGCGGCTTCTGCCGAAAGACGCCCGGGAGCGGCTCTTAGCTCCGGACAGCATCCTACCTTCGTCTTTAGCGCCTCTTCTCATCTACATCTCAGCAAAAAGCTTTTCCACTATGTCTGGCTAAGAAAAACTGTGCCAGCACAGAAAACATCTCCCATCGTGTTCTAGACGTTGCACGGATGTCTGCCAAGTGTTTGGCAGGAAGAAAAGAAAAGTTGTCCAAAACAGCTTCCAGTCGAATGTTCATGTGATTGGAAAAGTCAGGAGAGTGCCAAAGTACTGTTTTCTATCAGTTGGCAAGGTGCGCACACAATCCCAGTGTTGTACAGCTTGCTTCTTCACCTTTCCGAAGCTGCCGCTCTCCCCGGCTATCGGAGCCGAAGAAGCGGCTTCTTCGCGCAAAGACGATTGTGCCGCTCACAGTGCTCTCCTTAGCGCGGCTTCTGCCGAAAGACGCCCGGGAGCGGCTCTTAGCTCCGGACAGCATCCTACCTTCGTCTTTAGCGCCTCTTCTCATCTACATCTCAGCAAAAAGCTTTTCCACTATGTCTGGCAAGGAAAAACTGTGCCAGCACAGAAAACATCTCCCATCGTGTTCTAGAAGTTGCAGAGATGTCTGCTAAGTGTTTGGCAGGAAGAAAAGAAAAGTTGTCCAAAACAGCTTCCAATCGAATGTTCATGTGATTGGAAAAGTCAGGAGAGTGCAAAGGTACTGTTTTCTATCAGTTGGCAAGGTGCGCACACAATCCCAGTGTTGTAAAGCTTGCTTCTTCACCTTTCCGAAGCTGCCGCTCTCTCCGGCTCCTGGAGCCGAAGAAGCGGCTTCTTCGCGCAAAGACGATTGTGCCGCTCACAGTGCTCTCCTTAGCGCGGCTTCTGCCGAAAGACGCCCGGGAGCGGCTCATAGCTCCGGACAGCATCCTACCTTCGTCTTTAGCGCCTCTTCTCATCTACATCTCGGCAAAAAGCTTTTCCACTATGTCTGGCTAGGAAAAACTGTGCCAGCACAGAAAACATCACCCATCGTGTTCTAGACGTTGCACGGATGTCTGCAAAGTGTTTGGCAGGGAGAAAAGAAAAGTTGTCCAAAACAGCTTCCAATCGAACGTTCATGTGATTGGAAAAGTCAGGAGAGTGCAAAAGTACTGTTTTCTAATAGTTGGCAAGGTGCGCACACAATCCCAGTGTTGTACAGCTTTCTTCTTTACCTTTTCCAAGTAGCCGCTCTCTCCGGCTCCCGGAGCCGAAGAAGCGGCTTCTTCGCGCAAAGACGATTGTGCCGCTCACAGTGCTCTCCTTAGCGCGGCTTCTGCCGAAAGACGCCCGGGAGCGGCTCTTAGCTCCGGACAGCATCCTACCTTCGTCTTTAGCGCCTCTTCTCATCTACATCTCAGCAAAAAGCTTTTCCACTATGTCTGGCTAGGAAAAACTGTGTCAGCACAGAAAACATCTCCCATCGTGTTCTAGAAGTTGCAGAGATGTCTGCCAAGTGTTTGGCAGGAAGAAAAGAAAACTTGTCCAAAACAGCTTCCAATCGAATGTTCATGTGATTGGAAAAGTCAGGAGAGTGCAAAAGTACTGTTTTCTAATAGTTGACAAGGTGCGCACACAATCCCAGTGTTGTACAGCTTGCTTCTTCACCTTTCCGAAGCTGCCGCTCTCCCCGGCTCCCGGAGCCGAAGAAGCGGTTTCTTCGCGCAAAGACGATTGTGCCGCTCATGGTGCTCTCCTTAGCGCGGCTTCTGCCGAAAGACGCCCCGGAGCGGCTCTTAGCTCCGGACAGCATCCTACCTTCGTCTTTAGCGCCTCTTCTCATCTACATCTCGGCAAAAAGCTTTTCCACTATGTCTGGCTAGGAAAAACTGTGCCAGCACAGAAAACATCTCCCATCGTGTTCTAGAAGTTGCAGAGATGTCTGCCAAGTGTTTGGCAGGAAGAAAAGAAAAGTTGTCCAAAGCAGCTTCCAATCGAATGTTCATGTGATTGGAAAAGTCAGGAGAGTGCAAAAGTACTGTTTTCTAATAGTTGGCAAGGTGCGCACACAATCCCAGTGTTGTACAGCTTGCTTCTTCACCTTTCCAAAGCAGCTGCTCTCCCCGGCTCCCGGAGCCGAAGAAGCGGCTTCTTCGCGCAAAGACGATTTTGCCGCTCTCAGTGCTCTCCTTAGCGCGGCTTCTGCCGAAAGACGCCCGGGTGCGGCTCTTAGCTCCGGACAGCATCCTACCTTCGTCTTTAGCGCCTCTTCTCATCTACATCTCGGCAAAAAGCTTTTCCACTATGTCTGGCTAGGAAAAACTGTGCCAGCACAGAAAACATCTCCCATCGTGTTCTAGAAGTTGCAGAGATGTCTGGCAAGTGTTTGGCAGGAAGAAAAGAAAAGTTGTCCAAAGCAGCTTCCAATCGAATGTTCATGTGATTGGAAAAGTCAGGAGAGTGCAAAAGTACTGTTTTCTAATAGTTGGCAAGGTGCGCACACAATCCCAGTGTTGTACAGCTTGCTTCTTCACCTTTCCGAAGCTGCCGCTCTCCCCGGCTCCCGGAGCCGAAGAAGCGGTTTCTTCGCGCAAAGACGATTGTGCCGCTCACAGTGCTCTCCTTAGCGCGGCTTCTGCCGAAAGACGCCCCGGAGCGGCTCATAGCTCCGGACAGCATCCTACCTTCGTCTTTAGCGCCTCTTCTCATCTACATCTCGGCAAAAAGCTTTTCCACTATGTCTGGCTAGGAAAAACTGTGCCAGCACAGAAAACATCTCCCATCGTGTTCTAGAAGTTGCAGAGATGTCTGCCAAGTGTTTGGCAGGAAGAAAAGAAAAGTTGTCCAAAACAGCTTCCAATCGAATGTTCATGTGATTGGAAAAGTCAGGAGAGTGTAAAAGTACTGTTTTCTAATAGTTGGCAAGGTGCGCACACAATCCCACTGTTGTACAGCTTGCTTCTTCACCTTTCCGAAGCTGCCGCTCTCTCCGGCTCCCAGAGCCGAAGAAGCGGCTTCTTCGCGCAAAGACGATTGTGCCGCTCACAGTGCTCTCCTTAGCGCGGCTTCTGCCGAAAGACGCCCGGGAGCGGCTCTTAGCTCCGGACAGCATCCTACCTTCGTCTTTAGCGCCTCTTCTCATCTACATCTCGGCAAAAAGCTTTTCCACTATGTCTGGCTAGGAAAAACTGTGCCAGCACAGAAAACATCTCCCATCGTGTTCTAGACATCGCAGAGATGTCTGCCAAGTGTTTGGCAGGAAGAAAAGAAAAGTTGTCCAAAACAGCTTCCAATCGAATGTTCATGTGACTGGAAAAGTCAGGAGAGTGCAAAAGTACTGTTTTCTAATAGTTGGCAAGGTGCGCACACAAATCCCAGTGTTGTACAGCTTGCTTCTTTACCTTTTCCTAGTTGCCGCTCTCCCCGGCTCCCGGAGCCGAAGATGCGGCTTCTTCGCGCAAAGACGATTGTGCTGCTCTCAGTGCTCTCCTTAGCGAGGCTTCTGCCGAAAGACGCCCGGGAGCGGCTCTTAGCTCCGGACAGCATCCTACCTTCGTCTTTAGCGCCTCTTCTCATCTACATCTCGGCAAAAAGCTTTTCCACTATGTCTGGCTAGGAAAAACTGTGCCAGCACAGAAAACATCTCCCATCGTGTTCTAGACGTTGCAGAGATGTCTGCCAAGTGTTTGGCAGGAAGAAAAGTAAAGTTGTCCAAAACAGCTTCCAATCGAATGTTCATGTGACTGGAAAAGTCAGGAGAGTGCAAAAGTACTGTTTTCTAATAGTTGGCAAGGTGCGCACACAAATCCCAGTGTTGTACAGCTTGCTTCTTTACCTTTTCCTAGTTGCCGCTCTCCCCGGCTCCCGGAGCCGAAGATGCGGCTTCTTCGCGCAAAGACGATTGTGCTGCTCTCAGTGCTCTCCTTAGCGAGGCTTCTGCCGAAAGACGCCCGGGAGCGGCTCTTAGCTCCGGACAGCATCCTACCTTCGTCTTTAGCGTCTCTTCTCATCTACATCTCGGCAAAAAGCTTTTCCACTATGTCTGGCTAGGAAAAACTGTGCCAGCACAGAAAACATCGCCCATCGTGTTCTAGACGTTGCACGGATGTCTGCCAAGTGTTTGGCAGGGAGAGAAGAAAAGTTGTCCAAAACAGCTTCCAATCGAACATTCATGTGATTGGAAAAGTCAGGAGAGTGCAAAAGTACTGTTTTCTTATAGTTGGCATGGTGCGCACACAATCCCAGTGTTGTACAGCTTGCTTCTTCACCTTTCGGAAGCTGCGGCTCTCCCCGGCTTTCGGAGCCGAAGAAGCGGCTTCTTCGCGCAAAGACGATTGTGTCGCTCACAGTGCTCTCCTTAGCGCGGCTTCTGCCGAAAGACGCCCGGGAGCGGCTCTTAGCTCCGGACAGCATCCTACCTTCGTCTTTAGCGCCTCTTCTCATCTACATCTCGGCAAAAAGCTTTTCCACTATGTCTGGCTAGGAAAAACTGTGCCAGCACAGAAAACATCTCCCATCGTGTTCTAGAAGTTTCAGAGATGTCTGCCAAGTGTTTGGCAGGAAGAAAAGAAAACTTGTCCAAAACAGCTTCCAATCGAATGTTCATGTGATTGGAAAAGTCAGGAGAGTGCAAAGGTACTCTTTTCTATCAATTGGCAAGGTGCGCACACAATCCCAGTGTTGTACAGCTTGCTTCTTCACCTTTCCGAAGCTGCCGCTCTCTCCGGCTCCCGGAGCCGAAGAAGCGGCTTCTTCGGGCAAAGACGATTGTGCCGCTCACAGTGCTCTCCTTAGCGCGGCTTCTGCCGAAATACGCCCGGGAGCGGCTCTTAGCTCCGGACAGCATCCTACCTTCGTCTTTAGCGTCTCTTCTCATCTACATCTCAGCAAAAAGCTTTTCCACTATGTCTGGCTAAGAAAAACTGTGCCAGCACAGAAAACATCTCCCATCGTGTTCTAGACGTTGCACGGATGTCTGCCAAGTGTTTGGCAGGAAGAAAAGAAAAGTTGTCCAAAACAGCTTCCAGTCGAATGTTCATGTGATTGGAAAAGTCAGGAGAGTGCCAAATTACTGTTTTCTATCAGTTGGCAAGGTGCGCACACAATCCCAGTGTTGTACAGCTTGCTTCTTCACCTTTCCGAAGCTGCCGCTCTCCCCGGCTATCGGAGCCGAAGAAGCGGCTTCTTCGCGCAAAGACGATTGTGCCGCTCACAGTGCTCTCCTTAGCGCGGCTTCTGCCGAAAGACGCCCGGGAGCGGCTCTTAGCTCCGGACAGCATCCTACCTTCGTCTTTAGCGCCTCTTCTCATCTACATCTCAGCAAAAAGCTTTTCCACTATGTCTGGCAAGGAAAAACTGTGCCAGCACAGAAAACATCTCCCATCGTGTTCTAGACGTTGCACGGATGTCTGCGAAGTGTTTGGCAGGAAGAAAAGAAAAGTTGTCCAAAACAGCTTCCAATCGAATGTTCATGTGACTGGAAAAGTCAGGAGAGTGCAAAAGTACTGTTTTCTAATAGTTGGCAAGGTGCGCACACAATCCCAGTGTTGTACAACTTGCTTCTTCACCTTTCGGAAGCTGCGGCTCTCCCCGGCTCCCGGAGCCGAAGAAGCGGCTTCTTCGCGCAAAGACGATTGTGTCGCTCACAGTGCTCTCCTTAGCGCGGCTTCTTCCGAAAGATGCCCGGCAGCGGCTCTTAGCTCCGGACAGCATCCTACCTTCGTCTTTAGCGCCTCTTCTCATCTACATCTCGGCAAAAAGCTTTTCCAATATGTCTGGCTCGGAAAAACTGTGCCAGCACAGAAAACATCTCCCATCGTGTTCTAGACGTTGCACTGATTTCTGCAAAGTGTTTGGCCGGAAGAAAAGAAAAGTTGTCCAAAACAGCTTCCAATCGAATGTTCATGTGACTGGAAAAGTCAGGAGAGTGCAAAAGTACTGTTTTCTAATAGTTGGCAAGGTGCGCACACAATCCCAGTGTTGTACAACTTGCTTCTTCACCTTTCGGAAGCTGCGGCTCTCCCCGGCTCCCGGAGTCGAAGAAGCGGCTTCTTCGCGCAAAGACGATTGTGTCGCTCACAGTGCTCTCCTTAGCGCGGCTTCTTCCGAAAGATGCCCGGGAGCGGCTCTTAGCTCCGGACAGCATCCTACCTTCGTCTTTAGCGCCTCTTCTCATCTACATCTCGGCAAAAAGCTTTTCCAATATGTCTGGCTCGGAAAAACTGTGCCAGCACAGAAAACATCTCCCATCGTGTTCTAGACGTTGCACGGATTTCTGCCAAGTGTTTGGCCGGAAGAAAAGAAAAGTTGTCCAAAACAGCTTCCAATCGAATGTTCATGTGACTGGAAAAGTCAGGAGAGTGCCAAAGTACTGTTTTCTAATAGTTGGCAAGGTGCGCACAAGATCCTAGTGTTGTACAGCTTGCTTCTTCACCTTTCCGAAGCTGCGGCTCTCCCCGGCTTTCGGAGCCGAAGAAGCGGCTTCTTCGCGCAAAGACGATTGTGTCGCTCACAGTGCTCTCCTTAGCGCGGCTTCTTCCGAAAGACGCCCGGGAGCGGCTCTTAGCTCCAGACAGCATCTTACCTTCGTCTTTAGCGCCTCTTCTCATCTACATCTCGGCAAAAAGCTTTTCCACTATGTCTGGCTAGGAAAAACTGTGCCAGCACAGAAAACATCTCCCATCATGTTCTAGAAGTTGCAGAGATGTCTGCTAAGTGTTTGGCAGGAAGAAAAGAAAAGTTGTCCAAAACAGCTTCCAATCGAATGTTCATGTGATTGGAAAAGTCAGGAGAGTGCAAAGGTACTGTTTTCTATCAGTTGGCAAGGTGCGCACACAATCCCAGTGTTGTAAAGCTTGCTTCTTTACCTTTCCGAAGCTGCCGCTCTCTCCGGCTCCCGGAGCCGAAGAAGCGGCTTCTTCGCGCAAAGACGATTGTGCCGCTCACAGTGCTCTCCTTAGCGCGGCTTCTGCCGAAAGACGCCCGGGAGCGGCTCTTAGCTCCGGACAGCATCCTACCTTCGTCTTTAGCGCCTCTTCTCATCTACATCTCGGCAAAAAGCTTTTCCACTATGTCTGGCTAGGAAAAACTGTGCCAGCACAGAAAACATCTCCCATCGTGTTCTAGAAGTTGCAGAGATGTCTGCCAAGTGTTTGGCAGGAAGAAAAGAAAAGTTGTCCAAAACAGCTTCCAATCGAATGTTCATGTGATTGGAAAAGTCAGGAGAGTGCAAAAGTACTGTTTTCTAATAGTTGGCACGGTGCGCACACAATCCCAGTGTTTTACAGCTAGCTTCTTCACCTTCCCGATGCTGCCGCTCTCTCGGGCTCCGGGAGCCCAAGATGCGGCTTCTTCGCGCAAAGACGATTGTGCCGCTCTCAGTGCTCTCCTTAGAGCGGCTTCTGCCGAAAGACGCCCGGGAGCGGGTCTTAGCTCCGGACAGCATCCTACCTTCGTCTTTAGCGCCTCTTCTCATCTACATCTCGGCAAAAAGCTTTTCCACTATGTCTGGCAAGGAAAAACTGTGCCAGCACAGAAAACATCTCCCATCGTGTTCTAGAAGTTGCAGAGATGTCTGCCAAGTGTTTGGCAGGAAGAAAAGAAAAGTTGTCCAAAACAGCTTCCAATCGAATGTTCATGTGATTGGAAAAGTCAGGAGAGTGCAAAGGTAATCTTTTCTATCAGTTGGCAAGGCGCTCACACAATCCCAGTGTTGTACAGCTTGCTTCTTCACCTTTCCGAAGCTGCGGCTCTCCCCGGCTTTCGGAGCCGAAGAAGCGGCTACTTCGCGCAAAGACGATTGTGCCGCTCACAGTGCTCTCCTTAGCGCGGCTTCTGCCGAAAGACGCCCGGGAGCGGCTCTTAGCTCCGGACAGCATCCTACCTTCGTCTTTAGCGCCTCTTCTCATCTACATCTCAGCAAAAAGCTTTTCCACTATGTCTGGCTAGGAAAAACTGTGCCAGCACAGAAAACATCTCCCATCGTGTTCTAGAAGTTGCAGAGATGTCTGCCAAGTGTTTGGCAGGAAGAAAAGAAAAGTTGTCCAAAACAGCTTCCAAGCGAATGTTCATGTGATTGGAAAAGTCAGGAGAGTTAAAAGGTACTGTTTTCTAATAGTTGGCAAGGTGCGCACACAATCCCAGTGTTGTACAGCTTGTTTCTTCACCTTTCTGAAGCTGCCGCTCTCTCCGGCTCCCGGAGCCGAAGAAGCGGCTTCTTCGCGCAAAGACGATTGTGCCGCTCTCAGTGTTCTCCTTAGCGCGGCTTCTGCCGAAAGACGCCCGGGAGCGGCTCTTAGCTCCAGGCAGCATCCTACCTTCGTCTTTAGTGCCTCTTCTAATCTACATCTCGGCAAAAAGCTTTTCCACTATGTCTGGCTAGGAAAAACTGTGCCAGCACAGAAAACATCTCCCATCGTGTTCTAGATGTTGCACGGATGTCTGCCAAGTGTTTGGCAGGAAGAAAAGTTGTCCAAAACTGCTTCCAATCGAATGTTCATGTGATTGGAAAAGTCAGGAGAGTGCCAAAGTACTGTTTTGTATCAGATGGCAAGGTGCGCACATTATCCCAGTGTTGTACAGCTTGCTTCTTCACCATTCCGAAGCTGCCGCTCTCCCCGGCTCCCGGAGCCGAAGAAGCGGCTTTTTCGCGCAAAGACGATTGTGCCGCTCTCAGTGCTCTCCTTAGCGCGGCTTCTGCCGAAAGACGCCCGGGAGCGGCTCTTAGCTCCGGACAGCATCCTACCTTCGTCTTTAGCGCCTCTTCTCATCTACATCTCGACAAAAAGCTTTTCCACTATGTCTGGCTAGGAAAAACTGTTCCAGCACAGAAAACATCTCCCATCGTGTTCTAGAAGTTGCAGAGATGTCTGCTAAGTGTTTGGCAGGAAGAAAAGAAAAGTTGTCCAAAACAGCTTCCAATCGAATGTTCATGTGATTGGAAAAGTCAGGAGAGTGCAAAGGTACTCTTTTCTATCAGTTGGCAAGGTGCGCACACAATCCCAGTGTTGTAAAGCTTGCTTCTTCACCTTTCCGAAGCTGCCGCTCTCTCCGGCTCCTGGAGCCGAAGAAGCGGCTTCTTCGCGCAAAGACGATTGTGCCGCTCACAGTGCTCTCCTTAGCGCGGCTTCTGCCGAAAGACGCCCGGGAGCGGCTCTTAGCTCCGGACAGCATCCTACCTTCGTCTTTAGCGCCTCTTCTCATCTACATCTCGGCAAAAAGCTTTTCCACTATGTCTGGCTAGGAAAAACTGTGCCAGCACAGAAAACATCTCCCATCGTGTTCTAGAAGTTGCAGAGATGTCTGCCAAGTGTTTGGCAGGAAGAAAAGAAAAGTTGTCCAAAACAGCTTCCAATCGAATGTTCATGTGATTGGAAAAGTCAGGAGAGTGCAAAAGTACTGTTTTCTAATAGTTGGCAAGGTGCGCACACAATCCCAGTGTTGTACAGCTAGCTTCTTCACCTTCCCGAAGCTGCCGCTCTCTCGGGCTCCGGGAGCCCAAGATGCGGCTTCTTCGCGCAAAGACGATAGTGCCGCTCACACAGCTCTCCTTAGCGCGGCTTCTGCCGAAAGACGCCCGGGAGCGGCTCTTAGCTTCGGACAGCATCCTACCTTCGTCTTTAGCGCCTCTTCTCATCTACATCTCGGCAAAAAGCTTTTCCACTATGTCTGGCTAGGAAAAACTGTGCCAGCACAGAAAACATCTCCCATCGTGTTCTAGAAGTTGCAGAGATGTCTGCCAAGTGTTTGGCAGGAAGAAAAGAAAAGTTGTCCAAAACAGCTTCCAATCGAATGTTCATGTGACTGGAAAAGTCAGGAGAGTGCCAAAGTGCTGTTTTCTAATAGTTGGCAAGGTGCGCACACAATCCCAGTGTTGTACAGCTTGCTTCTTCACCTTTCCGAAGCTGCGGCTCTCCCCGGCTTTCGGAGCCGAAGAAGCGGCTTCTTCGCGCAAAGACGATTGTGTCGCTCACAGTGCTCTCCTTAGCGCGGCTTCTGCCGAAAGACGCCCGGGAGCGGCTCTTAGCTCCGGACAGCATCCTACCTTCGTCTTTAGCGCCTCTTCTCATCTACATCTCAGCAAAAAGCTTTTCCACTATGTCTGGCTAGGAAAAACTGTTCCAGCACAGAAAACATCTCCCATCGTGTTCTAGAAGTTGCAGAGATGTCTGCTAAGTGTTTGGCAGGAAGAAAAGAAAAGTTGTCCAAAACAGCTTCCAATCGAATGTTCATGTGATTGGAAAAGTCAGGAGAGTGCAAAGATACTCTTTTCTATCAGTTGGCAAGGTGAGCACACAATCCCAGTGTTGTACAGCTTGCTTCTTCACCTTTCCGAAGCTGCCGCTCTCCCCGGCTATCAGACCCGAAGAAGCGGCTTCTTCGCGCAAAGACGATTGTGCCGCTCACAGTGCTCTCCTTAGCGCGGCTTCTGCCAAAAGACGCCCCGGAGCGGCTCTTAGCTCCGGACAGCATCCTACCTTCGTCTTTAGCGTCTCTTCTCATCTACATCTCGGCAAAAAGCTTTTCTACTATGTCTGGCTAGGAAAAACTGTGCCAGCACAGAAAACATCGCCCATCGTGTTCTAGACATTGCACGGATGTCTGCCAAGTGTTTGGCAGGGAGAAAAGAAAAGTTGTCCAAAACAGCTTCCAATCGAACGTTCATGTGATTGGAAAAGTCAGGAGAGTGCAAAAGTACTGTTTTCTAATAGTTGGCACGGTGCGCACACAATCCCAGTGTTGTACAGCTTGCTTCATCACCTTCCCGAATCTGCCGCTCTCTCGGGGTCCCGGAGCCGAAGATGCGGCTTCTTCGCGCAAAGACGATTGTGCCTCTCACAGTGCTCTCCTTAGCGCGGATTCTGCCGAAAGACGCCCGGGAGCGGCTCTTAGCTCCGGACAGCATCCTACCTTCGTCTTTAGCGCCTCTTCTCATCTGCATCTCGGCAAAAAGCTTTTCCACTATGTCTGGCTCGGAAAAACTGTGCCAGCACAGAAAACATCTCCCATCATGTTCTAGACGTTGCACGGATTTCTGCCAAGTGTTTGGCAGGAAGAAAAGAAAAGTTGTCCAAAACAGCTTTTAATCGGATGTTCATGTGACTGGAAAAGTCAGGAGAGTGCAAAAGTACTGTTTTCTAATAGTTGGCAAGGTGCGCACACAATCCCAGTGTTGTACAGCTTGCTTCTTCACCTTTCCAAAGCTGCTGCTCTCCCCGGCTCTCGGAGCCGAAGAAGCGGCTTCTTCGCGCAAAGACGATTGTGCCGCTCACAGTGCTCTCCTTAGCGCGGCTTCTGCCGAAAGACGCCCCGGAGCGGGTCTTAGCTCCGGACAGCATCCTACCTTCGTCTTTAGCGCCTCTTCTCATCTACATCTCGGCAAAAAGCTTTTCCACTATGTCTGGCAAGGAAAAACTGTGCCAGCACAGAAAACATCGCCCATCGTGTTCTAGACATTGCACGGATGTCTGCCAAGTGTTTGGCAGGGAGAAAAGAAAAGTTGTTTAAAACAGCTTCCAATCGAACGTTCATGTGATTGGAAAAGTCAGGAGAGTGCAGAAGTACTGTTTTCTAATAGTTGGCACGGTGCGCACAAAATCCCAGTGTTGTACAGCTTGCTTCTTCGCCATTCCAAAGCTGCCGCTCTCCCCGGCTCCCGGAGCCGAAGAAGCGGCTTCTTCGCGAAAAGACGATTGTGCCGCTCACAGTGCTCTCCTTAGCGCGGCTTCTGCCGAAAGACGCCCGGGAGCGGCTCTTAGCTCCGGACAGCATCCTACCTTCGTCTTTAGCGCCTCTTCTCATCTTCATCTCGGCAAAAACATTTTCCACTATGTCTGGCTAGGAAAAACTGTGCCAGCACAGAAAACATCTCCCATCGTCTTCTAGAAGTTGCAGAGATGTCTGCCAAGTGTTTGGCAGGAAGAAAAGAAAAGTTGTCCAAAACAGCTTCCAATCGAATGTTCATGTGACTGGAAAAGTCAGGAGAGTGCAAAAGTACTGTTTTCTATCAGTTGGCAAGGTGCGCACACAATCCCAGTGTTGTACAGCTTGCTTCTTCACCTTTCCGAAGCTGCGGCTCTCCCCGGCTTTCCGAGCCGAAGAAGCGGCTTCTTCGCGCAAAGACGATTGTGTCGCTCACAGTGCTCTCTTTAGCGCGGCTTCTGCCGAAAGACGCCCGGGAGCAGCTCTTAACTCCGGACAGCATCCTACCTTCGTCTTTAGCGTCTCTTCTCATCTACATCTCGGCAAAAAGCTTTTCCACTATGTCTGGCTAGGAACAACTGTGCCAGCACAGAAAACATCTCCCATCGTGTTCTAGAAGTTGCAGAGATGTCTGCCAAGTGTTTGGCAGGAAGAAAAGAAAAGTTGTCCAAAACAGCTTCCAATCGAATGTTCATGTGATTGGAAAAGTCAGGAGAGTGCAAAGGTACTGTTTTCTATCAGTTGGCAAGGTGCGCACACAATCCCAGTGTTGTACAGCTTGCTTCTTCACCTTTCCGAAGCTGCCGCTCGCCCCGGCTATCAGAGCCGAAGAAGCGGCTTCTTCGCGCAAAGACGATTGTGCCGCTCACAGTGCTCTCCTTAGCGCGGCTTCTGCCGAAAGACGCCCCGGAGCGGCTCTTAGCTCCGGACAGCATCCTACCTTCGTCTTTAGCGCCTCTTCTCATCTACATCTCGGCAAAAAGCTTTTCCACTATGTCTGGCTAGGAAAAACTGTGCCAGCACAGAAAACATCTCCCATTGTGTTCTAGACATTGCATGGATGTCTGCCAAGTGTTTGGCAGGGAGAAAAGAAAAGTTGTCCAAAACAGCTTCCAATCGAACGTTCATGTGATTGGAAAAGTCAGGAGAGTGCAAAAGTACTGTTTTCCAATAGTTGGCACGGTGCGCACACAATCCCAGTGTTGTACAGCTTGCTTCTTTACCTTTTCCGAGTTGCCGCTCTCCCCGGCTCTCGGAGCCGAAGAAGCGGCTTCTTCGCGCAAAGACGATTGTGCCGCTCACAGTGCTCTCCTTAGCGCGGCTTCTGCCGAAATACGCCCCGGAGCGGGTCTTAGCTCCGGACAGCATCCTATTTTCGTCTTTAGCGCCTCTTCTCATCTACATCTCGGCAAAAAGCTTTTCCACTATGTCTGGCTAGGAAAAACTGTGCCAGCACAGAAAACATCGCCCATCGTGTTCTAGACATTGCACGGATGTCTGCCAAGTGTTTGGCAGGGAGAAAAGAAAAGTTGTCCAAAACAGCTTCCAATCGAACGTTCATGTGATTGGAAAAGTCAGGAGAGTGCAGAAGTACTGTTTTCTAATAGTTGGCACGGTGCGCAAACAATCCCAGTGTGGTACAGCTTGTTTCTTCACCTTTCTGAAGCTGCCGCTCTCTCCGGCTCCCGGAGCCGAAGAAGCGGCTTCTTCGCGCAAAGACGATTGTGCCGCTCACAGTGCTCTCCTTAGCGCGGCTTCTGGCGAAAGACGCCCGGGAGCGGCTCTTATCTCCGGACAGCATCCTACCTTCGTCTTTAGCGCCTCTTCTCATCTACATCTCGGCAAAATGCTTTTCCACTATGTCTGGCTAGGAAAAACTGTGCCAGCACAGAAAACATCTCCCATCGTCTTCTAGAAGTTGCAGAGATGTCTGCCAAGTGTTTGGCAGGAAGAAAAGAAAAGTTGTCCAAAACAGCTTCCAATCGAATGTTCATGTGACTGGAAATGTAAAGAGAGTGCAGAAGTACTGTTTTCTAATAGTTGGCACGGTGCGCACAAAATCCCAGTGTTGTACAGCTTGCTTCTTCACCATTCCAAAGCTGCCGCTCTCCCCGGCTCCCGGAGCCGAAGAAGCGGCTTCTTCGCGCAAAGACGATTGTGCCGCTCACAGTGCTCTCCTTAGCGCGGCTTCTGCCGAAAGACGCCCGGGAGCGGCTCTTAGCTCCGGACAGCATCCTACCTTCGTCTTTAGCGCCTCTTCTCATCTACATCTCGGCAAAAAGATTTTCCACTATGTCTGGCTAGGAAAAACTGTGCCAGCACAGAAAACATCTCCCATCGTCTTCTAGAAGTTGCAGAGATGTCTGCCAAGTGTTTGGCAGGAAGAAAAGAAAAGTTGTCCAAAACAGCTTCCAATCGAATGTTCATGTGACTGGAAAAGTCAGGAGAGTGCAAAAGTACTGTTTTCTATCAGTTGGCAAGGTGCGCACACAATCCCAGTGTTGTACAGCTTGCTTCTTCACCTTTCCGAAGCTGCGGCTCTCCCCGGCTTTCCGAGCCGAAGAAGCGGCTTCTTCGCGCAAAGACGATTGTGTCGCTCACAGTGCTCTCTTTAGCGCGGCTTCTGCCGAAAGACGCCCGGGAGCAGCTCTTAACTCCGGACAGCATCCTACCTTCGTCTTTAGCGTCTCTTCTCATCTACATCTCGGCAAAAAGCTTTTCCACTATGTCTGGCTAGGAAAAACTGTGCCAGCACAGAAAACATCTCCCATCGTGTTCTAGAAGTTGCAGAGATGTCTGCCAAGTGTTTGGCAGGAAGAAAAGAAAAGTTGTCCAAAACAGCTTCCAATCGAATGTTCATGTGATTGGAAAAGTCAGGAGAGTGCAAAGGTACTCTTTTCTATCAGTTGGCAAGGTGCGCACACAATCCCAGTGTTGTACAGCTTGCTTCTTCACCATTCCGAAGCTGCCGCTCTCCCCGGCTATCAGAGCCGAAGAAGCGGCTTCTTCGCGCAAAGACGAATGTGCCGCTCACAGTGCTCTCCTTAGCGCGGCTTCTGCCGAAAGACGCCCCGGAGCGGCTCTTAGCTCCGGACAGCATCCTACCTTCGTCTTTAGCGTCTCTTCTCATCTACATCTCGGCAAAAAGCTTTTCCACTATGTCTGGCTAGGAAAAACTGTGCCAGCACAGAAAACATCGCCCATCGTGTTCTAGACATTGCATGGATGTCTGCCAAGTGTATGGCAGGGAGAAAAGAAAAGTTGTCCAAAACAGCTTCCAATCGAACGTTCATGTGATTGGAAAAGTCAGGAGAGTGCAAAAGTACTGTTTTCTAATAGTTGGCACGGTGCGCACACAATCCCAGTGTTGTACAGCTTGCTTCATCACCTTCCCGAAGCTGCCGCTCTCTCGGGCTCCCAGAGCCGAAGATGCGGCTTCTTCGCGCAAAGACGATTGTGCCTCTCACAGTGCTCTCCTTAGCGCGGATTCTGCCGAAAGACGCCCGGGAGCGGCTCTTAGCTCCGGACAGCATCCTACCTTCGTCTTTAGCGCCTCTTCTCATCTACATCTCAGCAAAAAGCTTTCCCACAATGTCTGGCTAGGAAAAACTGTGCCAGCACAGAAAACATCTCCCATCGTATTCTAGACGTTGCACGGATTTCTGCCAAGTGTTTGGCAGGAAGAAAAGAAAAGTTGTCCAAAACAGCTTCCAATCGAATGTTCATGTGACTGGAAAAGTCAGGAGAGTGCAAAAGTACTGTTTTCTAATAGTTGGCAAGGTGCGCACACAATCCCAGTGTTGTACAGCTTGCTTCTTTACCTTTTTCAAGTAGCCGCTCTCTCCGGCTCCCGGAGCCGAAGAAGCGGCTTCTTCGCGCAAAGACGATTGTGCCGCTCACAGTGCTCTCCTTAGCGCGGCTTCTGCCAAAAGACGTCCGGGAGCGGCTCTTAGCTCCGGACAGCATCCTACCTTCGTCTTTAGCGCCTCTTCTCATCTACATCTCAGCAAAAAGCTTTTCCACTATGTCTGGCTAGGAAAAACTGTGCCAGCACAGAAAACATCTCCCATCGTGTTCTAGAAGTTGCAGAGATGTCTGCCAAGTGTTTGGCAGGAAGAAAAGAAAAGTTGTCCAAAACAGCTTCCAATCGAATGTTCATGTGATTGGAAAAGTCAGGAGAGTGCAAAGGTACTGTTTTCTATCAGTTGGCAAGGTGCGCACACAATCCCAGTGTTGTAAAGCTTGCTTCTTCACCTTTCCGAAGCTGCCGCTCTCTCCGGCTCCCGGAGCCGAAGAAGCGGCTTCTTCGCGCAAAGACGATTGTGCCGCTCACAGTGCTCTCCTTAGCGCGGCTTCTGCCGAAAGACGCCCGGGAGCGGCTCTTATCTCCGGACAGCATCCTACCTTCGTCTTTAGCGCCTCTTCTCATCTACATTTCGTCAAAATGCTTTTCCACTATGTCTGGCAAGGAAAAACTGTGCCAGCACAGAAAACATCTCCCATCGTGTTCTAGAAGTTGCAGAGATGTCTGCCAAGTGTTTGGCAGGAAGAAAAGTTGTCCAAAACAGCTTCCAATCGAATGTTCATGTGACTGGAAATGTAAGGAGAGTGCAAAAGTACTGTTTTCTAATAGTTGGCAAGGTGCGCACACAATCCTGGTGTTGTACAGCTTGCTTCTTCACCTTTCCGAAGCTGCGGCTCTCCCTGGCTTTCGGAGCCGAAGAAGCGGCTTCTTCGCGCAATGACGATTGTGTAGCTCACAGTGCTCTCCTTAGCGCGGCTTCTGCCGAAAGACGCCCGGGAGCGGCTCTTATCTCCGGACAGCATCCTACCTTCGTCTTTAGCGTCTCTTCGCATCTACATCTCGGCAAAAAGCTTTTCCACTATGTCTGGCTAGGAAAAACTGTGCCAGCACAGAAAACATCTCCCATCGTGTTCTAGAAGTTGCAGAGATGTCTGCCAAGTGTTTGGCAGGAAGAAAAGAAAAGTTGTCCAAAACAGCTTCCAATCGAATGTTCATGTGATTGGAAAAGTCAGGAGAGTGCAAAGGTACTCTTTTCTATCAGTTGGCAAGGTGCGCACACAATCCCAGTGTTGTACAGCTTGCTTCTTCACCTTTCCGAAGCTGCCGCTCTCCCCGGCTATCAGAGCCGAAGAAGCGGCTTCTTCGCGCAAAGACGATTGTGCCGCTCACAGTGCTCTCCTTAGCGCGGCTTCTGCCGAAAGACGCCCCGGAGCGGCTCTTAGCTCCGGACAGCATCCTACCTTCGTCTTTAGCGCCTCTTCTCATCTACATCTCGGCAAAAAGCTTTTCCACTATGTCTGGCTAGGAAAAACTGTGCCAGCACAGAAAACATCGCCCATCGTGTTCTAGACATTGCACGGATGTCTGCCAAGTGTTTGGCAGGGAGAAAAGAAAAGTTGTCCAAAACAGCTTCCAATCGAACGTTCATGTGATTGGAAAAGTCAGGAGAGTGCAAAAGTACTGTTTTCTAATAGTTGGCACGGTGCGCACACAATCCCAGTGTTGTACAGCTTGCTTCTTCACCTTCCCGAAGCTGCCGCTCTCTCGGGCTCCTGGAGCCGAAGATGCGGCTTCTTCGCGCAAAGACGATTGTGCCGCTCACAGTGCTCTCCTTAGCGCGGCTTCTGCCGAAAGACGCCCGGGAGCGGCTCTTAGCTCCGGACAGCATCCTACCTTCGTCTTTAGCGTCTCTTCTCATCTACATCTCGGCAAAAAGCTTTTCCACTATGTCTGGCTAGGAAAAATTTTGCCAGCACAGAAAACATCTCCCATCGTGTTCTAGAAGTTGCAGAGATGACTGCCAAGTGTTTGGCAGGAAGAAAAGAAAAGTTGTCCAAAACAGCTTCCAATCGAATGTTCATGTGATTGGAAAAGTCAGGAGAGTGCAAAGGTACTGTTTTCTAATAGTTGGCAAGGTGCGCACACAATCCCTGTGTTGTACAGCTTGCTTCTTTACCTTTTCCGAGTTGCCGCTCTCCCCAGCTCACGGAGCCGAAGAAGCGGCTTCTTCGCGCAAAGACGATTGTGCCGCTCACAGTGCTCTCCTTAGCGCGGCTTCTGCCCAAAGACGCCCCGGAGCGGCTCTTAGCTCCGGACAGCATCCTACCTTCGTCTTTAGCGCCTCTTCTCATCTACATCTCGGCAAAAAGCTTTTCCACTATGTCTGGCTAGGAAAAACTGTGCCAGCACAGAAAACATCTCCCATCGTGTTCTAGACGTTGCAGAGATGTCTGCCAAGTGTTTGGCAGGAAGAAAAGAAAAGTTGTCCAAAACAGCTTCCAATCGAATGTTCATGTGATTGGAAAAGTCAGGAGAGTGCAAAGGTACTGTTTTCTATCAGTTTGCAAGGTGCGCAAACAATCCCAGTGTTGTACAGCTTGTTTCTTCACCTTTCTGAAGCTGTTGCTCTCCCTGGCTATCAGAGCCGAAGAAGCGGCTTCTTCGCGCAAAGACGATTGTGCCGCTCTCAGTGCTCTCCTTAGCGAGGCTTCTGTCGAAAGACGCCCGGGAGCGGCTCTTAGCTCCGGACAGCATCCTACCTTCGTCTTTAGCGTCTCTTCTCATCTACTTCTCAGCAAAAAGCTTTTCCACTATGTCTGGCTAGGAAAAACTGTGCCAGCACAGAAAACATCTCCCATCGTGTTCTAGAAGTTGCCGAGATGTCTCCCAAGTGTTTGGCAGGAAGAAAAGAAAAGTTGTTCAAAACAGCTTCCAATCGGATATTCATGTGATTGGAAAAGTCAGGAGAGTGCAAAAGTACTTTTTTCTAATAGTTGGCAAGGTGCGCACACAATCCCAGTGTTGTACAGCTTGCTTCTTCACCTTTCCGAAGCTGCCGCTCTCCCCGGGTCCCGGAGCCAAAGAAGCGGCTTCTTCGCGCAAAGACGATTGTGCCGCTCACAGTGCTCTCCTTAGCGCGGCTTCTGCCGAAAGACGCCCGGGAGCGGCTCTTAGCTCCGGACAGCATCCTACCTTCGTCTTTAGCGCCTCTTCTCATCTACATCTCGGCAAAAAGCTTTTCCACTATCTGGCTAGGAAAAACTGTGCCAGCACAGAAAACATCTCCCATCGTGTTCTAGACGTTGCAGAGATGTCTGCCAAGTGTTTGGCAGGAAGAAAAGAAAAGTTGTCCAAAACAGCTTCCAATCGAATGTTCATGTGATTGGAAAAGACAGGAGAGTGCAAAGGTACTGTTTTCTAATAGTTGGCAAGGTGCGCACACAATCCCAGTGTTGTACAGCTTGCTTCTTTACCTTTTCCGAGTTGCCGCTCTCCCCGGCTCCCGGAGCCGAAGAAGCGGCTTTTTCGCGCAAAGACGATTGTGCCGCTCACAGTGCTCTCCTTAGCGCGGCTTCTGCCGAAAGATGCCCCGGAGCGGCTCTTAGCTCCGGACAGCATCCTACCTTCGTCTTTAGCGCCTCTTCTCATCTACATCTCGGCAAAAAGCTTTTCCACTATGTCTGGCTAGGAAAAACTGTGCCAGCACAGAAAACATCTCCCATCGTGTTCTAGACGTTGCACGGATGTCTGCCAAATGTTTGGCAGGAAGAAAAGAAAAGTTGTCCAAAACAGCTTCCAATCGAATGTTCATGTGACTGGAAAAGTCAGGAGAGTGCAAAAGTACTGTTTTCTAATAGTTGGCAAGGTGCGCACACAATCCCAGTGTTGTACAGCTTGCTTCTTCACCTTTCCGAAGCTGCCGCTCTCCCCGGCTATCAGAGCCGAAGAAGCGGCTTCTTCGCGCAAAGACGATTGTGCCGCTCACAGTGCTCTCCTTAGCGCGGCTTCTGCCGAAAGACGCCCGGGAGCGGCTCTTAGCTCCGGACAGCATCCTACCTTCGTCTTTAGCGCCTCTTCTCATCTACATCTCAGGAAAAAGCTTTTCCACTATGTCTGGCTAGGAAAAATTGTGCCAGCACAGAAAACATCTCCCATCGTGTTCTAGAAATTGCAGAGATGACTGCCAAGTGTTTGGCAGGAAGAAAAGAAAAGTTGTCCAAAACAGCTTCCAATCGAATGTTCATGTGATTGGAAAAGTCAGGAGAGTGCAAAGGTTCTGTTTTCTAATAGTTGGCAAGGTGCGCACACAATCCCAGTGTTGTACAGCTTGCTTCTTCACCTTTCCGAAGCTGCCGCTCTCCCCAGCTCCCGGAGCCGAAGAAGCGGCTTCTTCGCGCAAAGACGATTGTGCCGCTCACAGTGCTCTCCTTAGCGCGGCTTCTGCCGAAAGACGCCCCGGAGCGGCTCTTAGCTCCGGACAGCATCCTACCTTCGTCTTTAGCGCCTCTTCTCATCTACATCTCGGCAAAAAGCTTTTCCACTATGTCTGGCTAGGAAAAACTGTGCCAGCACAGAAAACATCTCCCATCGTGTTCTAGAAGTTGCAGAGATGTCTGCCAAGTGTTTGGCAGGAAGAAAAGAAAAGTTGTCCAAAACAGCTTCCAATCGAATGTTCATGTGACTGGAAAATCAGGAGAGTGCAAAGGTACTGTTTTCTATCAGTTGGCAAGGTGCGCAAACAATCCCAGTGTGGTACAGCTTGCTTCTTCACCTTTCTGAAGCTGCCGCTCTCCCTGGCTATCGGAGCCGAAGAAGCGGCTTCTTCGCGCAAAGACTATTGTGCCGCTCTCAGTGCTCTCCTTAGCGAGGCTTCTGCCGAAAGACGCCCGGGAGCGGCTCTTAGCTCCGGACAGCATCCTACCTTCGTCTTTAGCGTCTCTTCTCATCTACTTCTCAGCAAAAAGCTTTTCCACTATGTCTGGCTAGGAAAAACTGTGCCAGCACAGAAAACATCTCCCATCGTGTTCTAGAAGTTGCAGAGATGTCTGCCAAGTGTTTGGCAGGAAGAAAAGAAAAGTTGTCCAAAACAGCTTCCAATCGAATGTTCATGTGATTGGAAAAGTCAGGAGAGTGCAAAAGTACTGTTTTCTAATAGTTGGCAAGGTGCGCACACAATCCCAGTGTTGTACAGCTTGCTTCTTCACCTTCCCGACGATGCCGCTCTCTCCGGCTCCTGCAGCCGAAGATGCGGCTTCTTAGCGCAAAGACGATTGTGCCGCTCTCAGTGCTCTCCTTAGCGAGGCTTCTGCCGAAAGACGCCCGGGAGCGGCTCTTAGCTCCGGACAGCATCCTACCTTCGTCTTTAGCGCCTCTTCTCATCTACATCTCGGCAAAAAGCTTTTCCACTATGTCTGGCTAGGAAAAACTGTGCCAGCACAGAAAACATCTCCCATCGTGTTCTAGACGTTGCACGGATGTCTGCGAAGTGTTTGGCAGGAAGAAAAGAAAAGTTGTCCAAAACAGCTTCCAATCGAATGTTCATGTGATTGGAAAAGGCAGGAGAGTGCAAAAGTACTGTTTTCTAATAGTTGGCAAGGTGCGCACACAATCCCAGTGTTGTACAGCTTGCTTCTTTACCTTTCGGAAGCTGCCGCTCTCCCCAGCTTTCGGAGCTGAAGAAGCGGCTTCTTCGCGCAAAGACGATTGTGTCGCTCACAGTGCTCTCCTTAGCGCGGCTTCTGCCGAAAGACGCCCGGGAGCGGCTTTTAGCTCCGCACAGCATCCTACCTTCGTCTTTAGCGCCTCTTCTCATCTAAATCTCAGCAAAAAGCTTTTCCACTATGTCTGGCTAGGAAAAACTGTGCCAGCACAGAAAACATCTCCCATCGTGTTCTAGAAGTTGCCGAGATGTCTTCCAAGTGTTTGGCAGGAAGAAAAGAAAAGTTGTCCAAAACAGCTTCCAATCGGATATTCATGTGATTGGAAAAGTCAGGAGAGTGCAAAAGTACTTTTTTCTAATAGTTGGCAAGGTGCGCACACAATCCCAGTGTTGTACAGCTTGCTTCTTCACCTTTCCGAAGCTGCCGCTCTCCCCGGCTCCCGGAGCCAAAGAAGCGGCTTCTTCGCGCAAAGACGATTGTGCCGCTCACAGTGCTCTCCTTAGCGCGGCTTCTGCCGAAAGACGCCCGGGAGCGGCTCTTAGCTCCGGACAGCATCCTACCTTCGTCTTTAGCGCCTCTTCTCATCTACATCTCGGCAAAAAGCTTTTCCACTATCTGGCTAGGAAAAACTGTGCCAGCACAGAAAACATCTCCCATCGTGTTCTAGACGGTGCAGAGATGTCTGCCAAGTGTTTGGCAGGAAGAAAAGAAAAGTTGTCCAAAACAGCTTCCAATCGAATGTTCATGTGATTGGAAAAGACAGGAGAGTGCAAAAGTACTGTTTTCTAATAGTTGGCAAGGTGCGCACACAATCCCAGTGTTGTACAGCTTCTTTCTTCACCTTTCTGAAGCTGCCGCTCTCTCCGGCTCCCAGAGCCGAAGAAGCGGCTTCTTCGCGCAAAGACGATTGTGCCGCTCACAGTGCTCTCCTTAGCGCGGCTTCTGCCGAAAGACGCCCGGGAGCGGCTCTTAGCTCCGGACAGCATCCTACCTTCGTCTTTAGCGTCTCTTCTCATCTACATCTCGGCAAAAAGCTTTTCCACTATGTCTGGCTAGGAAAAACTGTGCCAGCACAGAAAACATCTCCCATCTTGTTCTAGATGTTGCACGGATGTCTGCCAAGTGTTTGGCAGGAAGAAAAGAAAAGTTGTCCAAAACAGCTTCCAATCGAATGTTCATGTGACTGGAAAAGTCAGGAAAGTGCAAAAATACTGTTTTCTAATAGTTGGCAAGGTGCGCACACAATCCCAGTGTTGTACAGCTTGCTTCTTTACCTTTCCGAAGCTGCGGCTCTCTCTGGCTCCCGGAGCCGAAGAAGCGGCTTCTTCGCGCAAAGACGATTGTGCCGCTCACAGTGCTCTCCTTAGCGCGGCTTCTGCCGAAAGACGCCCCGGAGTGGCTCTTAGCTCCGGACAGCATCCTACCTTCTTCGTTAGGGCCTCTTCTCATCTACATCTCTGCAAAAAGCTTTTCCACTATGTCTGACTAGGAAAAACTGTGTCAGCACAGGAAACATCTCCCATCGTGTTCTAGAAGTTGCAGAGATGTCTGCCAAGTGTTTGGCAGGAAGAAAAGAAAAGTTGTCCAAAACAGCTTCCAATCGAATGTTCATGTGATTGGAAAAGTCAGGAGAGTGCAAAGGTACTCTTTTCTATCAGTTGGCAAGGTGCGCACACAATCCCAGTGTTGTACAGCTTGCTTCTTTACCTTTTCCGAGTTGCCGCTCTCCCCGGCTCCCGGAGCCGAAGAAGCGGCTTTTTCGCGCAAAGACGATTGTGCCGCTCACAGTGCTCTCCTTAGCACGGCTTCTGCCGAAAGATGCCCCGGAGCGGCTCTTAGCTCCGGACAGCATCCTACCTTCGTCTTTAGCGCCTCTTCTCATCTACATCTCGGCAAAAAGCTTTTCCACTATGTCTGGCTAGGAAAAACTGTGCCAGCACAGAAAACATCTCCCATCGTGTTCTAGACGTTGCACGGATGTCTGCCAAATGTTTGGCAGGAAGAAAAGAAAAGTTGTCCAAAACAGCTTCCAATCGAATGTTCATGTGACTGGAAAAGTCAGGAGAGTGCAAAAGTACTGTTTTCTAATAGTTGGCAAGGTGCGCACACAATCCCAGTGTTGTACAGCTTGCTTCTTCACCTTTCCGAAGCTGCCGCTCTCCCCGGCTATCAGAGCCGAAGAAGCGGCTTCTTCGCGCAAAGACGATTGTGCCGCTCACAGTGCTCTCCTTAGCGCGGCTTCTGCCGAAAGACGCCCGGGAGCGGCTCTTAGCTCCGGACTGCATCCTACCTTCGTCTTTAGCGCCTCTTCTCATCTACATCTCAGCAAAAAGCTTTTCCACTATGTCTGGCTAGGAAAAATTGTGCCAGCACAGAAAACATCTCCCATCGTGTTCTAGAAATTGCAGAGATGACTGCCAAGTGTTTGGTAGGAAGAAAAGAAAAGTTGTCCAAAACAGCTTCCAATCGAATGTTCATGTGATTGGAAAAGTCAGGAGAGTGCAAAGGTACTGTTTTCTAATAGTTGGCAAGGTGCGCACACAATCCCAGTGTTGTACAGCTTGCTTCTTCACCTTTCCGAAGCTGCCGCTCTCCCCAGCTCCCGGAGCCGAAGAAGCGGCTTCTTCGCGCAAAGACGATTGTGCCGCTCACAGTGCTATCCTTAGCGCGGCTTCTGCCGAAAGACGCCCCGGAGCGGCTCTTAGCTCCGGACAGCATCCTACCTTCGTCTTTAGCGCCTCTTCTCATCTACATCTCGGCAAAAAGCTTTTCCACTATGTCTGGCTAGGAAAAACTGTGCCAGCACAGAAAACATCTCCCATCGTGTTCTAGAAGTTGCAGAGATGTCTGCCAAGTGTTTGGCAGGAAGAAAAGAAAACTTGTCCAAAACAGCTTCCAATCGAATGTTCATGTGACTGGAAAAGTCAGGAGAGTGCAAAGGTACTGTTTTCTATCAGTTGGCAAGGTGCGCAAACAATCCCAGTGTGGTACAGCTTGCTTCTTCACCTTTTTGAAGCTGCCGCTCTCCCTGGCTATCGGAGCCGAAGAAGCGGCTTCTTCGCGCAAAGACGATTGTGCCGCTCACTGTGCTCTCCTTAGCGCGGCTTCTGCCCAAAGACGCCCCGGAGTGGCTCTTAGCTCCGGACAGCATCCTACCTTCGTCTTTAGCGCCTCTTCTCATCTACATCTCGGCAAAAAGCTTTTCCACTATGTCTGGCTAGGAAAAACTGTGCCAGCACAGAAAACATCTCCCATCGTGTTCTAGAAGTTGCAGAGATGTCTGCCAAGTGTTTGGCAGGAAGAAAAGAAAAGTTGTCCAAAACAGCTTCCAATCGAATGTTCATGTGATTGGAAAAGTCAGGAGAGTGCAAAGGTACTGTTTTCTATCAGTTTGCAAGGTGCGCAAACAATCCCAGTGTTGTACAGCTTGATTCTTCACCTTTCTGAAGCTGCCGCTCTCCCTGGCTATCAGAGCCGAAGAAGCGGCTTCTTCGCGCAAAGACGATTGTGCCGCTCTCAGTGCTCTCCTTAGCGCGGCTTCTGCCGAAAGACGCCCCGGAGCGGCTCTTAGCTCCGGACAGCATCCTACCTTCATCTTTAGCGTCTCTTCTCATCTACATCTCAGCAAAAAGCTTTTCCACTATGTCTGGCTAGGAAAAACTGTGCCAGCACAGAAAACATCTCCCATCGTGTTCTAGACGTTGCACGGATGTCTGCCAAGTGTTTGGCAGGAAGAAAAGTAAAGTTGTCCAAAACAGCTTCCAATCGAATGTTCATGTGACTGGAAAAGTCAGGAGAGTGCAAAAGTACTGTTTTCTAATAGTTGGCAAGGTGCGCACACAATCCCAGTGTTGTACAGCTTGCTTCTTCACCTTCCTGACGATGCCGCTCTCTCCAGCTCCCGCAGCCGAAGATGCGGCTTCTTCGCGCAAAGACGATTGTGCCGCTCTCAGTGCTCTCCTTAGCGAGGCTTCTGCCGAAAGACGCCCGGGAGCGGCTCTTAGCTCCGGACAGCATCCTACCTTCGTCTTTAGCGCCTCTTCTCATCTACATCTCGGCAAAAAGCTTTTCCACTATGTCTGGCTAGGAAAAACTGTGCCAGCACAGAAAACATCTCCCATCGTGTTCTAGACGTTGCACGGATGTCTGCCAAATGTTTGGCAGGAAGAAAAGAAAAGTTGTCCAAAACAGCTTCCAATCGAATGTTCATGTGACTGGAAAAGTCAGGAGAGTGCAAAAGTACTGTTTTCTAATAGTTGGCAAGGTGCGCACACAATCCCAGTGTTGTACAGCTTGCTTCTTCACCTTTCCGAAGCTGCCGCTCTCCCCGGCTATCAGAGCCGAAGAAGCGGCTTCTTCGCGCAAAGACGATTGTGCCGCTCACAGTGCTCTCCTTAGCGCGGCTTCTGCCGAAAGACGCCCGGGAGCGGCTCTTAGCTCCGGACTGCATCCTACCTTCGTCTTTAGCGTCTCTTCTAATCTACATCTCAGCAAAAAGCTTTTCCACTATGTCTGGCTAGGAAAAATTGTGCCAGCACAGAAAACATCTCCCATCGTGTTCTAGAAATTGCAGAGATGACTGCCAAGTGTTTGGCAGGAAGAAAAGAAAAGTTGTCCAAAACAGCTTCCAATCGAATGTTCATGTGATTGGAAAAGTCAGGAGAGTGCAAAGGTACTGTTTTCTAATAGTTGGCAAGGTGCGCACACAATCCCAGTGTTGTACAGCTTGCTTCTTCACCTTTCCGAAGCTGCCGCTCTCCCCAGCTCCCGGAGCCGAAGAAGCGGCTTCTTCGCGCAAAGACGATTGTGCCGCTCACAGTGCTCTCCTTAGCGCGGCTTCTGCCGAAAGACGCCCCGGAGCGGCTCTTAGCTCCGGACAGCATCCTACCTTCGTCTTTAGCGCCTCTTCTCATCTACATCTCGGCAAAAAGCTTTTCCACTATGTCTGGCTAGGAAAAACTGTGCCAGCACAGAAAACATCTCCCATCGTGTTCTAGAAGTTGCAGAGATGTCTGCCAAGTGTTTGGCAGGAAGAAAAGAAAAGTTGTCCAAAACAGCTTCCAATCGAATGTTCATGTGACTGGAAAAGTCAGGAGAGTGCAAAGGTACTGTTTTCTATCAGTTGGCAAGGTGCGCAAACAATCCCAGTGTGGTACAGGTTGCTTCTTCACCTTTCTGAAGCTGCCGCTCTCCCTGGCTATCAGAGCCGAAGAAGCGGCTTCTTCGCGCAAAGACGATTGTGCCGCTCTCAGTGCTCTCCTTAGCGAGGCTTCTGCCGAAAGACGCCCGGGAGCGGCTCTTAGCTCCGGACAGCATCCTACCTTCGTCTTTAGCGTCTCTTCTCATCTACATCTCAGCAAAAAGCTTTTCCACTATGTCTGGCTAGGAAAAACTGTGCCAGCACAGAAAACATCTCCCATCGTGTTCTAGAAGTTGCAGAGATGTCTGCCAAGTGTTTGGCAGGAAGAAAAGAAAAGTTGTCCAAAACAGCTTCCAATCGAATGTTCATGTGATTGGAAAAGTCAGGAGAGTGCAAAGGTACTGTTTTCTAATAGTTGGCAAGGATGCGCACACAATCCCTGTGTTGTACAGCTTGCTTCTTTACCTTTTCCGAGTTTCCGCTCTCCCCAGCTCACGGAGCCGAAGAAGCGGCTTCTTCGCGCAAAGACGATTGTGCCGCTCACTGTGCTCTCCTTAGCGCGGCTTCTGCCCAAAGACGCCCCGGAGTGGCTCTTAGCTCCGGACAGCATCCTACCTTCGTCTTTAGCGCCTCTTCTCATCTACATCTCGGCAAAAAGCTTTTCCACTATGTCTGGCTAGGAAAAACTGTGCCAGCACAGAAAACATCTCCCATCGTGTTCTAGAAGTTGCAGAGATGTCTGCCAAGTGTTTGGCAGGAAGAAAAGAAAAGTTGTCCAAAACAGCTTCCAATCGAATGTTCATGTGATTGGAAAAGTCAGGAGAGTGCAAAGGGTACTGTTTTCTATCAGTTTGCAAGGTGCGCAAACAATCCCAGTGTTGTACAGCTTGATTCTTCACCTTTCTGAAGCTGCTGCTCTCCCTGGCTATCAGAGCCGAAGAAGCGGCTTCTTCGCGCAAAGACGATTGTGCCGCTCTCAGTGCTCTCCTTAGCGCGGCTTCTGCCGAAAGACGCCCCGGAGCGGCTCTTAGCTCCGGACAGCATCCTACCTTCGTCTTTAGCGTCTCTTCTCATCTACATCTCAGCAAAAAGCTTTTCCACTATGTCTGGCTAGGAAAAACTGTGCCAGCACAGAAAACATCTCCCATCGTGTTCTAGACGTTGCACGGATGTCTGCCAAGTGTTTGGCAGGAAGAAAAGTAAAGTTGTCCAAAACAGCTTCCAATCGAATGTTCATGTGACTGGAAAAGTCAGGAGAGTGCAAAAGTACTGTTTTCTAATAGTTGGCAAGGTGCGCACACAATCCCAGTGTTGTACAGCTTGCTTCTTCACCTTCCTGACGATGCCGCTCTCTCCGGCTCCCGCAGCCGAAGATGCGGCTTCTTCGCGCAAAGACGATTGTGCCGCTCTCAGTGCTCTCCTTAGCGAGGCTTCTGCCGAAAGACGCCCGGGAGCGGCTCTTAGCTCCGGACAGCATCCTACCTTCGTCTTTAGCGCCTCTTCTCATCTACATCTCGGCAAAAAGCTTTTCCACTATGTCTGGCTAGGAAAAACTGTGCCAGCACAGAAAACATCTCCCATCGTGTTCTAGACGTTGCACGGATGTCTGCGAAGTGTTTGGCAGGAAGAAAAGAAAAGTTGTCCAAAACAGCTTCCAATCGAATGTTCATGTGATTGGAAAAGGCAGGAGAGTGCAAAAGTACTGTTTTCTAATAGTTGGCAAGGTGCGCACACAAATCCCAGTGTTGTACAGCTTGCTTCTTTACCTTTTCCGAGTTGCCGCTCTCCCCGGCTCCCGGAGCCGAAGAAGCGGCTTCTTCGCGCAAAGACGATTGTGCCGCTCACAGTGCTCTCCTTTGCGCGGCTTCTGCCGAAAGACGCCCGGGAGCGGCTCTTAGCTCCGGACAGCATCCTACCTTCGTCTTTAGCGCCTCTTCTCATCTACATCTCGGCAAAAAGCTTTTCCACTATGTCTGGCTAGGAAAAACTGTGCCAGCACAGAAAACATCTCCCATCGTCTTCTAGACGTTGCACAGATGTCTGCCAAGTGTTTGGACGGGAGAAAAGAAAAGTTGTCCAAAACAGCTTCCAATCGAACATTCATGTGATTGGAAAAGTCAGGAGAGTTCAAAAGTACTGTTTTCTAATAGTTGGCACGGTGCGCACACAATCCCAGTGTTGTACAGCTTGCTTCTTCACCTTCCCGAAGCTGCCGCTCTCTCGGACTCCCGGAGCTGAAGATGCGGCTTCTTCGCGCAAAGACGATTGTGCCGCTCACAGTGCTCTCCTTAGCGCGGCTTCTGCCGAAAGATGCCCGGGAGCGGCTCTTAGCTCCGGACAGCATCCTACCTTCGTCTTTAGCGCCTCTTCTCATCTACATCTCGGCCAAAAGCTTTTCCACTATGTCTGGCTCGGAAAAACTGTGCCAGCACAGGAAACATCTCCCATCGTGTTCTAGACGTTGCACGGATGTCTGCCAAGTGTTTGGCAGGAAGAAAAGAAAAGTTGTCCAAAACAGCTTCCAATCGAATGTTCATGTGACTGGAAAAGTCAGGAGAGTGCAAAAGTACTGTTTTCTAATAGTTGGCAAGGTGCGCACACAATCCCAGTGTTGTACAGCTTGCTTCTTTACCTTTCGGAAGCTGCGGCTCTACACAGCTTTCGGAGCCGAAGAAGCGGCTTCTTCGCGCAAAGACGATTGTGTCGCTCACAGTGCTCTCCTTAGCGCGGCTTGTGCCGAAAGACGCCCGGGAGCGGCTTTTAGCTCCGGACAGCATCCTACCTTCGTCTTTAGCGCCTCTTCTCATCTACATCTCTGCAAAAAGCTTTTCCACTATGTCTGGCTAGGAAAAACTGTGCCAGCACAGAAAACATCTCCCATCGTGTTCTAGAAGTTGCAGAGATGTCTGCGAAGTGTTTGGCAGGAAGAAAAGGAAAGTTGTCCAAAACAGCTTCCAATCGAATGTTCATGTGATTGGAAAAGTCAGGAGAGTGCAAAGGTACTGTTTTCTAATAGTTGGCAAGGTGCGCACACAATCCCAGTGTTGTACAGCTTGCTTCTTTTTCTTTTCCAAGTTGCCGCTCTCTCCGGCTCCCGGAGCCGAAGAAGCGGCTTCTTCGCGAAAAGACGATTGTGCCGCTCACAGTGCTCTCCTTAGCGCGGCTTCTGCCGAAAGACGCCCGGGAGCGGCTCTTTGCTCCGGACAGCATCCTACCTTCGTCTTTAGCGCCTCTTCTCATCTACATCTCCGCAAAAAGCTTTTCCACTATGTCTGGCTAGGAAAAACTGTGCCAGCACAGAAAACATCTCCCATCGTGTTCTAGACGTTGCACGGATGTCTGCCAAGTGTTTGGCAGGAAGAAAAGAAAAGTTGTCCAAAACAGCTTCCAATCGAATGTTCATGTGACTGGAAAAGTCAGGAGAGTGCAAAAGTACTGTTTTCTAATAGTTGGCAAGGTGCGCACACAATCCCAGTGTTGTACAGCTTGCTTCTTTACCTTTTCCGAGTTGCCGCTCTCCCCGGCTCCCGGAGCCGAAGAAGCGGCTTCTTCGCGCAAAGACGATTGTGCCGCTCACAGTGCTCTCCTTAGCGCGGCTTCTGCCGAAAGACGCCCGGGAGCGGCTCTTATCTCCGGACAGCATCCTACCTTCGTCTTTAGCGCCTCTTCTCATCAACATCTCGGCAAAAAGCTTTTCCACTATGTCTGGCTCGGAAAAACTGTGCAAGCACAGAAAACATCTCCCATCGTGTTCTAGACGTTGCACGTGTTTCTGCCAAGTGTTTGGCAGGAAGAAAAGAAAAGTTGTCCAAAACAGCTTCCAATCGAATGTTCATGTGATTGGAAAAGACAGGAGAGTGCAAAAGTACTGTTTTCTAATAGTTGGCAAGGTGCGCACACAATCCCAGTGTTGTACAGCTTCTTTCTTCACCTTTCTGAAACTGCCGCTCTCTCCGGCTCCCAGAGCCGAAGAAGCGGCTTCTTCGCGCAAAGACGATTGTGTCGCTCCCAGTACTCTCCTTAGCGCGGCTTCTGCCGAAAGACGCCCGGGAGCGGCTCTTAGCTCCGGACAGCATCCTACCTTCGTCTTTAGCGTCTCTTCTCATCTACATCTCAGCAAAAAGCTTTTCCACTATGTCTGGCTAGGAAAAACTGTGCCAGCACAGAAAACATCTCCCATCTTGTTCTAGATGTTGCACGGATGTCTGCCAAGTGTTTGGCAGGAAGAAAAGAAAAGTTGTCCAAAACAGCTTCCAATCGAATGTTCATGTGACTGGAAAAGTCAGGAAAGTGCAAAAGTACTGTTTTCTAATAGTTGGCAAGGTGCGCACACAATCCCAGTGTTGTACAGCTTGCTTCTTTACCTTTCCGAAGCTGCGGCTCTCTCTGGCTCCCGGAGCCGAAGAAGCGGCTTCTTCGCGCAAAGACGATTGTGCCGCTCACAGTGCTCTCCTTAGCGCGGCTTCTGCCGAAAGACGCCCCGGAGTGGCTCTTAGCTCCGGACAGCATCCTACCTTCGTCTTTAGCGCCTCTTCTCATCTACATCTCAGCAAAAAGCTTTTCCACTATGTCTGGCTAGGAAAAACTGTGCCAGCACAGGAAACATCTCCCATCGTGTTCTAGAAGTTGCAGAGATGTCTGCCAAGTGTTTGGCAGGAAGAAAAGAAAAGTTGTCCAAAACAGCTTCCAATCGAATGTTCATGTGATTGGAAAAGTCAGGAGAGTGCAAAGGTACTGTTTTCTAATAGTTGGCAAGGTGCGCACACAATCCCAGTGTTGTACAGCTTGCTTCTGTACCTTTTCCGAGTTGCCGCTCTCCCCGGCTCCCGGAGCCAAAGAAGCGGCTTCTTTGCGCAAAGACGATTGTGCCGCTCACAGTGCTCTCCTTAGCGCGGCTTCTGCCGAAAGACGCCCCGGAGCGGCTCTTAGCTCCGGACAGCATCCTACCTTCGTCTTTAGCGTCTCTTCTCATCTACATCTCGGCAAAAAGCTTTTCCACTATGTCTGGCTAGGAAAAACTGTGCCAGCACAGAAAACATCTCCCATCGTGTTCTAGACGTTGCACGGATGTCTGCCAAGTGTTTGGCAGGAAGAAAAGAAAAGTTGTCCAAAACAGCTTCCAATCGAATGTTCATGTGATTGGAAAAGTCAGGAGAGTTCAAAGGTACTGTTTTCTATCAGTTGGCAAGGTGCGCACACAATCCCAGTGTTGTACAGCTTGCTTCTTCACCTTTCTGAAGCTGCCGCTCTCTCCGGCTCCCGGAGCCGAAGAAGCGGCTTCTTCGCGCAAAGACGATTGTGCCGCTCACAGTGCTCTCCTTAGTGCGGCTTCTGCCGAAAGACGCCCGGGAGCAGCTCTTAGCTCCGGACAGCATCCTACCTTCGTCTTTAGCGCCTCTTCTCATCTACATCTCAGCAAAAAGCTTTTCCACTATATCTGGTTAAGAAAAACTGTGCCAGCACAGAAAACATCTCCCATCGTGTTCTAGACGTTGCACGGATGTCTGCCAAATGTTTGGCAGGAAGAAAAGAAAAGTTGTCCAAAACAGCTTCCAATCGAATGTTCATGTGACTGGAAAAGTCAGGAGAGTGCAAAAGTACTGTTTTCTAATAGTTGGCAAGGTGCGCACACAATCCCAGTGTTGTACAGCTTGCTTCTGTACCTTTTCCAAGTAGTCGCTCTCTCTGGCTCCCGGAGCCGAAGAAGTGGCTTCTTCGCGCAAAGACGATTGTGCTGCACACAGTGCTCTCCTTAGCGCGGCTTCTGCCGAAAGACGCCCGGGAGCGGCTCTTAGCTCCGGACAGCATCCTACCTTCGTCTTTAGCGCCTCTTCTCATCTACATCTCAGCAAAAAGCTTTTCCACTATATCTGGCTAGGAAAAACTGTGCCAGCACAGAAAACATCTCCCATCGTGTTCTAGAAGTTGCAGAGATGTCTGCCAAGTGTTTGGCAGGGAGAAAAGAAAAGTTGTCCAAAACAGCTTCCAATCGAACGTTCATGTGATTGGAAAAGTCAGGAGAGTGCAGAAGTACTGTTTTCTAATAGTTGGCACGGTGCGCACAAAATCCCAGTGTTGTACAGCTTGCTTCTTCACCATTCCAAATCTGCCGCTCTCCCCGGCTCCCGGAGCCGAAGAAGCGGCTTCTTCGCGCAAAGACGATTGTGCCGCTCACAGTGCTCTCCTTAGCGCGGCTTCTGCCGAAAGACGCCCCGGAGTGGCTCTTAGCTCCGGACAGCATCCTACCTTCGTCTTTAGCGCCTCTTCTCATCTACATCTCGGCAAAAAGATTTTCCACTATGTCAGGCTAGGAAAAACTGTGCCACCACAGAAAACATCTCCCATCGTCTTCTAGAAGTTGCAGAGATGTCTGCCAAGTGTTTGGCAGGAAGAAAAGAAAAGTTGTCCAAAACAGCTTCCAATCGAATGTTCATGTGACTGGAAAAGTCAGGAGAGTGCAAAAGTACTGTTTTCTATCAGTTGGCAAGGTGCGCACACAATCCCAGTGTTGTACAGCTTGCTTCTTCACCTTTCCGAAGCTGCGGCTCTCCCCGGCTTTCCGAGCCGAAGAAGCGGCTTCTTCGCGCAAAGACGATTGTGTCGCTCACAGTGCTCTCTTTAGCGCGGCTTCTGCCGAAAGACGCCCGGGAGCAGCTCTTAACTCCGGACAGCATCCTACCTTCGTCTTTAGTGTCTCTTCTCATCTACATCTCGGCAAAAAGCTTTTCCACTATGTCTTGCTAGGAACAACTGTGCCAGCACAGAAAACATCTCCCATCGTGTTCTAGAAGTTGCAGAGATGTCTGCCAAGTGTTTGGCAGGAAGAAAAGAAAAGTTGTCCAAAACAGCTTCCAATCGAATGTTCATGTGATTGGAAAAGTCAGGAGAGTGCAAAGGTACTCTTTTCTATCAGTTGGCAAGGTGCGCACACAATCCCAGTGTTGTACAGCTTGCTTCTTCACCTTTCCGAAGCTGCCGCTCTCCCCGGCTATCAGAGCCGAAGAAGCGGCTTCTTCGCGCAAAGACGATTGTGCCTCTCACAGTGCTCTCCTTAGCGCGGATTCTGCCGAAAGACGCCCGGGAGCGGCTCTTAGCTCCGGACAGCATCCTACCTTCGTCTTTAGCGCCTCTTCTCATCTGCATCTCGGCAAAAAGCTTTTCCACTATGTCTGGCTCGGAAAAACTGTGCCAGCACAGAAAACATCTCCCATTGTGTTCTAGACGTTGCACGGATGTCTGCCAAGTGTTTGGCAGGAAGAAAAGAAAAGTTGTCCAAAACAGCTTTTAATCGGATGTTCATGTGACTGGAAAAGTCAGGAGAGTGCAAAAGTACTGTTTTCTAATAGTTGGCAAGGTGTGCACACAATCCCAGTGTTGTACAGCTTGCTTCTTTACCTTTTCCGAGTTGCCGCTCTCCCCGGCTCCCAGAGCCGAAGAAGTGGCTTCTTCGCGCAAAGACGATTGTGCCGCTCACAGTGCTCTCCTTAGCGCGGCTTCTGCCGAAAGACGCCCCGGAGCGGGTCTTAGCTCCGGACAGCATCCTACCTTCGTCTTTAGCGCCTCTTCTCATCTACATCTCGGCAAAAAGCTTTTCCACTATGTCTGGCTAGGAAAAACTGTGCCAGCACATAAAACATCTCCCATCGTGTTCTAGAAGTTTCAGAGATGTCTGCCAAGTGTTTGGCAGGAAGAAAAGAAAAGTTGTCCAAAACAGCTTCCAATCGAATGTTCATGTGATTGGAAAAGTCAGGAGAGTGCAAAGGTACTGTTTTCTATCAGTTGGCAAGGTGCGCACACAATCCCAGTGTTGTAAAGCTTGCTTCTTCACCTTTCCGAAGCTGCCGTTCTCTCCGGCTCCCGGAGCCGAAGAAGCGGCTTCTTCGCGCAAAGACGATTGTGCCGCTCACAGTGCTCTCCTTAGCGCGGCTTCTGCCGAAAGACGCCCGGGAGCGGCTCTTAGCTCCGGACAGCATCCTACCTTCGTCTTTAGCGTCTCTTCTCATCTACATCTCGGCAAAATGCTTTTCCACTATGTCTGGCTAGGAAAAACTGTGCCAGCACATAAAACATCTCCCATCGTCTTCTAGAAGTTGCAGAGATGTCTGCCAAGTGTTTGGCAGGAAGAAAAGAAAAGTTGTCCAAAACAGCTTCCAATCGAATGTTCATGTGACTGGAAATGTAAGGAGAGTGCAAAAGTACTGTTTTCTAATAGTTGGCAAGGTGCGCACACAATCCCGGTGTTGTACAGCTTGCTTCTTCACCTTTCCGAAGCTGCGGCTCTCCCCGGCTTTCGGAGCCGAAGAAGCGGCTTCTTCGCGCAAAGACGATTGTGTAGCTCACAGGGCTCTCCTTAGCGCGGCTTCTGCCGAAAGACGCCCGGGAGCGGCTCTTAGCTCCGGACAGCATCCTACCTTCGTCTTTAGCGCCTCTTCTCATCTACATCTCGGCAAAAAGCTTTTCCACTATGTCTGGCTAGGAAAAACTCTGCCAGCACAGAAAACATCGCCCATCGTGTTCTAGACATTGCACGGATGTCTGCCAAGTGTTTGGCAGGAAGAAAAGAAAAGTTGTCCAAAACAGCTTCCAATCGAATGTTCATGTGACTGGAAAAGTCAGGAGAGTGCAAAGGTACTGTTTTCTATCAGTTGGCAAGGTGCGCAAACAATCCCAGTGTGGTACAGCTTGCTTCTTCACCTTTCTGAAGCTGCCGCTCTCCCTGGCTATCGGAGCCGAAGAAGCGGCTTCTTCGCGCAAAGACGATTGTGCCGCTCTCAGTGCTCTCCTTAGCGCGGCTTCTGCCGAAAGACGCCCGGGAGCGGCTCTTAGCTCCGGACAGCATCCTACCTTCGTCTTTAGCGTCTCTTCTCATCTACATCTCAGCAAAAAGCTTTTCCACTATGTCTGGCTAAGAAAAACTGTGCCAGCACAGAAAACATCTCCCATCGTGTTCTAGAAGTTGCAGAGATGTCTGCCAAGTGTTTGGCAGGAAGAAAAGAAAAGTTGTCCAAAACAGCTTCCAATCGAATGTTCATGTGATTGGAAAAGTCAGGAGAGTGCAAAGGTACTGTTTTCTAATAGTTGGCAAGGTGCGCACACAATCCCAGTGTTGTACAGCTTCTTTCTTCACCTTTCTGAAGCTGCCGCTCTCTCCGGCTCCCAGAGCCAAAGAAGCGGCTTCTTCGCGCAAAGACGATTGGGCCGCTCACAGTGCTCTCCTTAGCGCGGCTTCTGCCAAAAGACGCCCGGGAGCGGCTCTTAGCTCTGGACAGCATCCTACCTTCGTCTTTAGCGCCTCTTCTCATCTACATCTCGGCAAAAAGCTTTTCCACTATCTGGCTAGGAAAAACTGTGCCAGCACAGAAAACATCTCCCATCTTGTTCTAGATGTTGCACGGATGTCTGCCAAGTGTTTGGCAGGAAGAAAAGAAAAGTTGTCCAAAACAGCTTCCAATCGAATGTTCATGTGACTGGAAAAGTCAGTAAAGTGCAAAAGTACTGTTTTCTAATAGTTGGCAAGGTGCGCACACAATCCCAGTGTTGTACAGCTTGCTTCTTTACCTTTCCGAAGCTGCGGCTCTCTCTGGCTCCCGGAGCCGAAGAAGCGGCTTCTTCGCGCAAAGACGATTGTGCCGCTCACAGTGCTCTCCTTAGCGCGGCTTCTGCCGAAAGACGCCCCGGAGTGGCTCTTAGCTCCGGACAGCATCCTACCTTCGTCTTTAGCGCCTCTTCTCATCTACATCTCGGCAAAAAGCTTTTCCACTATGTCTGGCTAGGAAAAACTGTGCCAGCACAGGAAACATCTCCCATCGTGTTCTAGAAGTTGCAGAGATGTCTGCCAAGTGTTTGGCAGGAAGAAAAGAAAAGTTGTCCAAAACAGCTTCCAATCGAATGTTCATGTGATTGGAAAAGTCAGGAGAGTGCAAAGGTACTGTTTTCTAATAGTTGGCAAGGTGCGCACACAATCCCAGTGTTGTACAGCTTCTTTCTTCACCTTTCTGAAGCTGCCGCTCTCTCCGGCTCCCAGAGCCAAAGAAGCGGCTTCTTCGCGCAAAGACGATTGGGCCGCTCACAGTGCTCTCCTTAGCGCGGCTTCTGCCAAAAGACGCCCGGGAGCGGCTCTTAGCTCTGGACAGCATCCTACCTTCGTCTTTAGCGCCTCTTCTCATCTACATCTCGGCAAAAAGCTTTTCCACTATCTGGCTAGGAAAAACTGTGCCAGCACAGAAAACATCTCCCATCGTGTTCTAGACGTTGCAGAGATGTCTGCCAAGTGTTTGGCAGGAAGAAAAGAAAAGTTGTCCAAAACAGCTTCCAATTGAATGTTCATGTGATTGGAAAAGACAGGAGAGTGCAAAAGTACTGTTTTCTAATAGTTGGCAAGGTGCGCACACAATCCCAGTGTTGTACAGCTTCTTTCTTCACCTTTCTGAAGCTGCCGCTCTCTCCGGCTCCCAGAGCCGAAGAAGCGGCTTCTTCGCGCAAAGACGATTGTGCCGCTCACAGTGCTCTCCTTAGCGCGGCTTCTGCCGAAAGACGCCCGGGAGCGGCTCTTAGCTCCGGACAGCATCCTACCTTCGTCTTTAGCGTCTCTTCTCATCTACATCTCAGCAAAAAGCTTTTCCACTATGTCTGGCTAGGAAAAACTGTGCCAGCACAGAAAACATCTCCCATCTTGTTCTAGATGTTGCACGGATGTCTGCCAAGTGTTTGGCAGGAAGAAAAGAAAAGTTGTCCAAAACAGCTTCCAATCGAATGTTCATGTGACTGGAAAAGTCAGTAAAGTGCAAAAGTACTGTTTTCTAATAGTTGGCAAGGTGCGCACACAATCCCAGTGTTGTACAGCTTGCTTCTTTACCTTTCCGAAGCTGCGGCTCTCTCTGGCTCCCGGAGCCGAAGAAGCGGTTTCTTCGCGCAAAGACGATTGTGCCGCTCACAGTGCTCTCCTTAGCGCGGCTTCTGCCGAAAGACGCCCCGGAGTGGCTCTTAGCTCCGGACAGCATCCTACCTTCGTCTTTAGCGCCTCTTCTCATCTACATCTCGGCAAAAAGCTTTTCCACTATGTCTGGCTAGGAAAAACTGTGCCAGCACAGGAAACATCTCCCATCGTGTTCTAGAAGTTGCAGAGATGTCTGCCAAGTGTTTGGCAGGAAGAAAAGAAAAGTTGTCCAAAACAGCTTCCAATCGAATGTTCATGTGATTGGAAAAGTCAGGAGAGTGCAAAGGTACTGTTTTCTAATAGTTGGCAAGGTGCGCACACAATCCCAGTGTTGTACAGCTTGCTTCTTTTTCTTTTCCAAGTTGCCGCTCTCTCCGGCTCCCGGAGCCGAAGAAGCGGCTTCTTCGCGAAAAGACGATTGTGCCGCTCACAGTGCTCTCCTTAGCGCGGCTTCTGCCGAAAGACGCCCGGGAGCGGCTCTTTGCTCCGGACAGCATCCTACCTTCGTCTTTAGCGCCTCTTCTCATCTACATCTCCGCAAAAAGCTTTTCCACTATGTCTGGCTAGGAAAAACTGTGCCAGCACAGAAAACATCTCCCATCGTGTTCTAGACGTTGCACGGATGTCTGCCAAGTGTTTGGCAGGAAGAAAAGAAAAGTTGTCCAAAACAGCTTCCAATCGAATGTTCATGTGACTGGAAAAGTCAGGAGAGTGCAAAAGTACTGTTTTCTAATAGTTGGCAAGGTGCACACACAATCCCAGTGTTGTACAGCTTGCTTCTGTACCTTTTCCAAGTAGCCGCTCTCTCCGGCTCCCGGAGCCGAAGAAGTGGCTTCTTCGCGCAAAGACGATTGTGCTGCACACAGTGCTCTCCTTAGCGCGGCTTCTGCCGAAAGATGCCCGGGAGCGGCTCTTAGCTCTGGACAGCATCCTACCTTCGTCTTTAGCGCCTCTTCTCATCTAAATCTCAGCAAAAAGCTTTTCCACTATGTCTGGCTAGGAAAAACTGTGCCAGCACAGAAAACATCTCCCATCGTGTTCTAGAAGTTGCAGAGATGTCTCCCAAGTGTTTGGCAGGAAGAAAAGAAAAGTTGTCCAAAACAGCTTCCAATCGAATGTTCATGTGATTGGAAAAGTCAGGAGAGTGCAAAGGTACTGTTTTCTAATAGTTGGCAAGGTGCGCACACAATCCCAGTGTTGTACAGCTTGCTTCTTTTTCTTTTCCAAGTTGCCGCTCTCTCCGGCTCCCGGAGCCGAAGAAGCGGCTTCTTCGCGAAAAGACGATTGTGCCGCTCACAGTGCTCTCCTTAGCGCGGCTTCTGCCGAAAGACGCCCGGGAGCGGCTCTTTGCTCCGGACAGCATCCTACCTTCGTCTTTAGCGCCTCTTCTCATCTACATCTCCGCAAAAAGCTTTTCCACTATGTCTGGCTAGGAAAAACTGTGCCAGCACAGAAAACATCTCCCATCGTGTTCTAGACGTTGCACGGATGTCTGCCAAGTGTTTGGCAGGAAGAAAAGAAAAGTTGTCCAAAACAGATTCCAATCGAATGTTCATGTGATTGGAAAAGTCAGGAGAGTGCAAAGGTACTGTTTTCTAATAGTTGGCAAGGTGCGCACACAATCCCAGTGTTGTACAGCTTGTTTCTTTTTCTTTTCCAAGTTGCCGCTCTCTCCGGCTCCCGGAGCCGAAGAAGCGGCTTCTTCGCGAAAAGACGATTGTGCCGCTCACAGTGCTCTCTTTAGCGCGTCTTCTGCTGAAAGACGCCCGGGAGCGGCTCTTTGCTCCGGACAGCATCCTACCTTCGTCTTTAGCGCCTCTTCTCATCTACATCTCCGCAAAAAGCTTTTCCACTATGTCTGGCTAGGAAAAACTGTGCCAGCACAGAAAACATCTCCCATCGTGTTCTAGACGTTGCACGGATGTCTGCCAAGTGTTTGGCAGGAAGAAAAGAAAAGTTGTCCAAAACAGCTTCCAATCGAATGTTCATGTGACTGGAAAAGTCAGGAGAGTGCAAAAGTACTGTTTTCTAATAGTTGGCAAGGTGCGCACACAATCCCAGTGTTGTACAGCTTGCTTCTGTACCTTTTCCATGTAGCCGCTCTCTCCGGCTCCCGGAGCCGAAGAAGTGGCTTCTTCGCGCAAAGACGATTGTGCTGCACACAGTGCTCTCCTTAGCGCGGCTTCTGCCGAAAGACGCCCGGGAGCGGCTCTTAGCTCTGGACAGCATCCTACCTTCGTCTTTAGCGCCTCTTCTCATCTAAATCTCAGCAAAAAGCTTTTCCACTATGTCTGGCTAGGAAAAACTGTGCCAGCACAGAAAACATCTCCCATCGTGTACTAGAAGTTGCAGAGATGTCTCCCAAGTGTTTTGCAGGAAGAAAAGAAAAGTTGTCCAAAACAGCTTCCAATCGGATATTCATGTGATTGGAAAAGTCAGGAGAGTGCAAAAGTACTTTTTTCTAATAGTTGGCAAGGTGCGCACACAATCCCAGTGTTGTACAGCTTGCTTCTTCACCTTTCCGAAGCTGCCGCTCTCCCCGGCTCCCGGAGCCAAAGAAGCGGCTTCTTCGCGCAAAGACGATTGGGCCGCTCACAGTGCTCTCCTTAGCGCGGCTTCTGCCGAAAGACGCCCGGGAGCGGCTCTTAGCTCTGGACAGCATCCTACCTTCGTCTTTAGCGTCTCTTCTCATCTACATCTCAGCAAAAAGCTTTTCCACTATGTCTGGCTAGGAAAAACTGTGCCAGCACAGAAAACATCTCCCATCTTGTTCTAGATGTTGCACGGATGTCTGCCAAGTGTTTGGCAGGAAGAAAAGAAAAGTTGTCCAAAACAGCTTCCAATCGAATGTTCATGTGACTGGAAAAGTCAGTAAAGTGCAAAAGTACTGTTTTCTAATAGTTGGCAAGGTGCGCACACAATCCCAGTGTTGTACAGCTTGCTTCTTTACCTTTCCGAAGCTGCGGCTCTCTCTGGCTCCCGGAGCCGAAGAAGCGGCTTCTTCGCGCAAAGACGATTGTGCCGCTCACAGTGCTCTCCTTAGCGCGGCTTCTGCCGAAAGACGCCCCGGAGTGGCTCTTAGCTCCGGACAGCATCCTACCTTCGTCTTTAGCGCCTCTTCTCATCTACATCTCTGCAAAAAGCTTTTCCACTATGTCTGGCTAGGAAAAACTGTGCCAGCACAGGAAACATCTCCCATCGTGTTCTAGAAGTTGCAGAGATGTCTGCCAAGTGTTTGGCAGGAAGAAAAGAAAAGTTGTCCAAAACAGCTTCCAATCGAATGTTCATATGATTGGAAAAGTCAGGAGAGTGCAAAGGTACTGTTTTCTAATAGTTGGCAAGGTGCGCACACAATCCCAGTGTTGTACAGCTTGCTTCTTTACCTTTTCCGAGTTGCCGCTCTCCCCGGCTCCCGGAGCCGAAGAAGCGGCTTCTTCGCGCAAAGACGATTGTGCCGCTCACAGTGCTCTCCTTAGCGCGGCTTCTGCCGAAAGACGCCCTGGAGCGGCTCTTAGCTCCGGACAGCATCCTACCTTCGTCTTTAGCGCCTCTTCTCATCTACATCTCGGCAAAAAGCTTTTCCACTATGTCTGGCTAGGAAAAACTGTGCCAGCACGGAAAACATCTCCCATCGTGTTCTAGACGTTGCACGGATGTCTGCCAAGTGTTTGGCAGGAAGAAAAGAAAAGTTGTCCAAAACAGCTTCCAATCGGATATTCATGTGATTGGAAAAGTCAGGAGACTTCAAAAGTACTGTTTTCTAATAGTTGGCAAGGTGCGCACACAATCCCAGTGTTGTACAGCTTGCTTCTTCACCTTTCTGAAGCTGCCGCTCTCTCCGGCTCCCGGAGCCGAAGAAGCGGCTTCTTCGCGCAAAGACGATTGTGCCGCTCACAGTGCTCTCCTTAGCGCGGCTTCTGCCGAAAGACGCCCGGGAGCGGCTCTTAGCTCCGGACAGCATCCTACCTTCGTCTTTAGCGCCTCTTCTCATCTACATCTCGGCAAAAAGCTTTTCCACTATCTGGCTAGGAAAAACTGTGCCAGCACGGAAAACATCTCCCATCGTGTTCTAGACGTTGCAGAGATGTCTGCCAAGTGTTTGGCAGGAAGAAAAGAAAAGTTGTCCAAAACAGCTTCCAATCGAATGTTCATGTGATTGGAAAAGACAGGAGAGTGCAAAAGTACTGTTTTCTAATAGTTGGCAAGGTGCGCACACAATCCCAGTGTTGTACAGCTTGCTTCTTCACCTTCCCGAAGCTGCTGCTCTCTCCGGCTCCCGGAGCCGAAGAAGCGGCTTCTTCGCGCAAAGACGATTGTGCCGCTCACAGTGCTCTCCTTAGCGCGGCTTCTGCCGAAAGACGCCCGGGAGCGGCTCTTAGCTCCGGACAGCATCCTACCTTCGTCTTTAGCGCCTCTTCTCATCTACATCTCAGCAAAAAGCTTTTCCACTATGTCTGGCTAGGAAAAACTGTGCCAGCACAGAAAACATCTCCCATCGTGTTCTAGACGTTGCACGGATTTCTGCCAAGTTTTTGGCAGAAAGAAAAGAAAAGTTGTCCAAAACAGCTTCAAATCGAATGTTCATGTGACTGGAAAAGTCAGGAGAGTGCAAAAGTACTGTTTTCTAATAGTTGGCAAGGTGCGCACACAATCCCAGTGTTGTACAGCTTGCTTCTTTACCTTTTCCAAGTAGCCGCTCTCTCCGGCTCCCGAAGACGAAGAAGTGGCTTCTTCGCGCAAAGACGATTGTGCTGCACACAGTGCTCTCCTTAGGGCGGCTTCTGCCGAAAGACGCCCGGGAGCGGCTCTTAGCTCTGGACAGCATCCTACCTTCGTCTTTAGCGCCTCTTCTCATCTAAGTCTCAGCAAAAAGCTTTTCCACTATGTCTGGCTAGGAAAAACTGTGCCAGCACAGAAAACATCACCCATCGTGTTCTAGAAGTTGCAGAGATGTCTGCCAAGTGTTTGGCAGGAAGAAAAGAAAAGTTGTCCAAAACAGCTTCCAATCGAATGTTCATATGATTGGAAAAGTCAGGAGAGTGCAAAGGTACTGTTTTCTAATAGTTGGCAAGGTGCGCACACAATCCCAGTGTTGTACAGCTTGCTTCTTTACCTTTTCCGAGTTGCCGCTCTCCCCGGCTCCCGGAGCCGAAGAAGCGGCTTCTTCGCGCAAAGACGATTGTGCCGCTCACAGTGCTCTCCTTAGCGCGGCTTCTGCCGAAAGACGCCCCGGAGCGGCTCTTAGCTCCGGACAGCATCCTACCTTCGTCTTTAGCGCCTCTTCTCATCTACATCTCGGCAAAAAGCTTTTCCACTATGTCTGGCTAGGAAAAACTGTGCCAGCACGGAAAACATCTCCCATCGTGTTCTAGACGTTGCACGGATGTCTGCCAAGTGTTTGGCAGGAAGAAAAGAAAAGTTGTCCAAAACAGCTTCCAATCGGATATTCATGTGATTGGAAAAGTCAGGAGAGTGCAAAAGTACTGTTTTCTAATAGTTGGCAAGGTGCGCACACAATCCCAGTGTTGTACAGCTTGCTTCTTCACCTTTCTGAAGCTGCCGCTCTCTCCGGCTCTCGGAGCCGAAGAAGCGGCTTCTTCGCGCAAAGACGATTGTGCCGCTCACAGTGCTCTCCTTAGCGCGGCTTCTGCCGAAAGACGCCCGGGAGCGGCTCTTAGCTCTGGACAGCATCCTACCTTCGTCTTTAGCGCCTCTTCTCATCTACATCTCGGCAAAAAGCTTTTCCACTATCTGGCTAGGAAAAACTGTGCCAGCACGGAAAACATCTCCCATCGTGTTCTAGACGTTGCAGAGATGTCTGCCAAGTGTTTGGCAGGAAGAAAAGAAAAGTTGTCCAAAACAGCTTCCAATCGAATGTTCATGTGATTGGAAAAGACAGGAGAGTGCAAAAGTACTGTTTTCTAATAGTTGGCAAGGTGCGCACACAATCCCAGTGTTGTACAGCTTGTTTCTTCACCTTTCCGAAGCTGCCGCTCTCTCCGGCTCCCGGAGCCGAAGAAGCGGCTTCTTCGCGCAAAGACGATTGTGCCGCTCACAGTGCTCTCCTTAGCGCGGCTTCTGCCGAAAGACGCCCGGGAGCGGCTCTTAGCTCCGGACAGCATCCTACCTTCGTCTTTAGCGCCTCTTCTCATCTACATCTCAGCAAAAAGCTTTTCCACTATGTCTGGCTAGGAAAAACTGTGCCAGCACAGAAAACATCTCCCATCGTGTTCTAGACGTTGCACGGATTTCTGCCAAGTTTTTGGCAGAAAGAAAAGAAAAGTTGTCCAAAATAGCTTCAAATCGAATGTTCATGTGACTGGAAAAGTCAGGAGAGTGCAAAAGTACTGTTTTCTAATAGTTGGCAAGGTGCGCACACAATCCCAGTGTTGTACAGCTTGCTTCTTTACCTTTTCCAAGTAGCCGCTCTCTCCGGCTCCCGAAGCCGAAGAAGTGGCTTCTTCGCGCAAAGACGATTGTGCTGCACACAGTGCTCTCCTTAGGGCGGCTTCTGCCGAAAGACGCCCGGGAGCGGCTCTTAGCTCTGGACAGCATCCTACCTTCGTCTTTAGCGCCTCTTCTCATCTACATCTCCGCAAAAAGCTTTTCCACTATGTCTGGCTAGGAAAAACTGTGCCAGCACAGAAAACATCTCCCATCGTGTTCTAGAAGTTGCAGAGATGTCTGCCAAGTGTTTGGCAGGAAGAAAAGAAAAGTTGTCCAAAACAGCTTCCAATCGAATGTTCATGTGATTGGAAAAGTCAGGAGAGTGCAAAGGTACTGTTTTCTAATAGTTGGCAAGGTGCGCACACAATCCCAGTGTTGTACAGCTTGCTTCTTTTTCTTTTCCAAGTTGCCGCTCTCTCCGGCTCCCGGAGCCGAAGAAGCGGCTTCTTCGCGAAAAGACGATTGGGCCGCTCACAGTGCTCTCCTTAGCGCGGCTTCTGCCGAAAGACGCCCGGGAGCGGCTCTTTGCTCCGGACAGCATCCTACCTTCGTCTTTAGCGCCTCTTCTCATCTACATCTCCGCAAAAAGCTTTTCCACTATGTCTGGCTAGGAAAAACTGTGCCAGCACAGAAAACATCTCCCATCGTGTTCTAGACGTTGCACGGATGTCTGCCAAGTGTTTGGCAGGAAGAAAAGAAAAGTTGTCCAAAACAGCTTCCAATCGAATGTTCATGTGACTGGAAAAGTCAGGAGAGTGCAAAAGTACTTTTTTCTAATAGTTGGCAAGGTGCGCACACAATCCCAGTGTTGTACAGCTTGCTTCTTCACCTTTCCGAAGCTGCCGCTCTCCCCGGCTCCTGGAGCCAAAGAAGCGGCTTCTTCGCGCAAAGACGATTGGGCCGCTCACAGTGCTCTCCTTAGCGCGGCTTCTGCCAAAAGACGCCCGGGAGCGGCTCTTAGCTCTGGACAGCATCCTACCTTCGTCTTTAGCGCCTCTTCTCATCTACATCTCCGCAAAAAGCTTTTCCACTATCTGGCTAGGAAATACTGTGCCAGCACAGAAAACATCTCCCATCGTGTTCTAGACGTTGCAGAGATGTCTGCCAAGTGTTTGGCAGGAAGAAAAGAAAAGTTGTCCAAAACAGCTTCCAATTGAATGTTCATGTGATTGGAAAAGACAGGAGAGTGCAAAAGTACTGTTTTCTAATAGTTGGCAAGGTGCGCACACAATCCCAGTGTTGTACAGCTTCTTTCTTCACCTTTCTGAAGCTGCCGCTCTCTCCGGCTCCCAGAGCCGAAGAAGCGGCTTCTTCGCGCAAAGACGATTGTGCCGCTCACAGTGCTCTCCTTAGCGCGGCTTCTGCCGAAAGACGCCCGGGAGCGGCTCTTAGCTCCGGACAGCATCCTACCTTCGTCTTTAGCGTCTCTTCTCATCTACATCTCAGCAAAAAGCTTTTCCACTATGTCTGGCTAGGAAAAACTGTGCCAGCACAGAAAACATCTCCCATCTTGTTCTAGATGTTGCACGGATGTCTGCCAAGTGTTTGGCAGGAAGAAAAGAAAAGTTGTCCAAAACAGCTTCCAATCGAATGTTCATGTGACTGGAAAAGTCAGTAAAGTGCAAAAGTACTGTTTTCTAATAGTTGGCAAGGTGCGCACACAATCCCAGTGTTGTACAGCTTGCTTCTTTACCTTTCCGAAGCTGCGGCTCTCTCTGGCTCCCGGAGCCGAAGAAGCGGCTTCTTCGCGCAAAGACGATTGTGCCGCTCACAGTGCTCTCCTTAGCGCGGCTTCTGCCGAAAGACGCCCCGGAGTGGCTCTTAGCTCCGGACAGCATCCTACCTTCGTCTTTAGCGCCTCTTCTCATCTACATCTCGGCAAAAAGCTTTTCCACTATGTCTGGCTAGGAAAAACTGTGCCAGCACAGGAAACATCTCCCATCGTGTTCTAGAAGTTGCAGAGATGTCTGCCAAGTGTTTGGCAGGAAGAAAAGAAAAGTTGTCCAAAACAGCTTCCAATCGAATGTTCATGTGATTGGAAAAGTCAGGAGAGTGCAAAGGTACTGTTTTCTAATAGTTGGCAAGGTGCGCACACAATCCCAGTGTTGTACAGCTTCTTTCTTCACCTTTCTGAAGCTGCCGCTCTCTCCGGCTCCCAGAGCCAAAGAAGCGGCTTCTTCGCGCAAAGACGATTGGGCCGCTCACAGTGCTCTCCTTAGCGCGGCTTCTGCCAAAAGACGCCCGGGAGCGGCTCTTAGCTCTGGACAGCATCCTACCTTCGTCTTTAGCGCCTCTTCTCATCTACATCTCGGCAAAAAGCTTTTCCACTATCTGGCTAGGAAAAACTGTGCCAGCACAGAAAACATCTCCCATCTTGTTCTAGATGTTGCACGGATGTCTGCCAAGTGTTTGGCAGGAAGAAAAGAAAAGTTGTCCAAAACAGCTTCCAATCGAATGTTCATGTGACTGGAAAAGTCAGTAAAGTGCAAAAGTACTGTTTTCTAATAGTTGGCAAGGTGCGCACACAATCCCAGTGTTGTACAGCTTGCTTCTTTACCTTTCCGAAGCTGCGGCTCTCTCTGGCTCCCGGAGCCGAAGAAGCGGCTTCTTCGCGCAAAGACGATTGTGCCGCTCACAGTGCTCTCCTTAGCGCGGCTTCTGCCGAAAGACGCCCCGGAGTGGCTCTTAGCTCCGGACAGCATCCTACCTTCGTCTTTAGCGCCTCTTCTCATCTACATCTCGGCAAAAAGCTTTTCCACTATGTCTGGCTAGGAAAAACTGTGCCAGCACAGGAAACATCTCCCATCGTGTTCTAGAAGTTGCAGAGATGTCTGCCAAGTGTTTGGCAGGAAGAAAAGAAAAGTTGTCCAAAACAGCTTCCAATCGAATGTTCATGTGATTGGAAAAGTCAGGAGAGTGCAAAGGTACTGTTTTCTAATAGTTGGCAAGGTGCGCACACAATCCCAGTGTTGTACAGCTTCTTTCTTCACCTTTCTGAAGCTGCCGCTCTCTCCGGCTCCCAGAGCCAAAGAAGCGGCTTCTTCGCGCAAAGACGATTGGGCCGCTCACAGTGCTCTCCTTAGCGCGGCTTCTGCCAAAAGACGCCCGGGAGCGGCTCTTAGCTCTGGACAGCATCCTACCTTCGTCTTTAGCGCCTCTTCTCATCTACATCTCGGCAAAAAGCTTTTCCACTATCTGGCTAGGAAAAACTGTGCCAGCACAGAAAACATCTCCCATCGTGTTCTAGACGTTGCAGAGATGTCTGCCAAGTGTTTGGCAGGAAGAAAAGAAAAGTTGTCCAAAACAGCTTCCAATTGAATGTTCATGTGATTGGAAAAGACAGGAGAGTGCAAAAGTACTGTTTTCTAATAGTTGGCAAGGTGCGCACACAATCCCAGTGTTGTACAGCTTCTTTCTTCACCTTTCTGAAGCTGCCGCTCTCTCCGGCTCCCAGAGCCGAAGAAGCGGCTTCTTCGCGCAAAGACGATTGTGCCGCTCACAGTGCTCTCCTTAGCGCGGCTTCTGCCGAAAGACGCCCGGGAGCGGCTCTTAGCTCCGGACAGCATCCTACCTTCGTCTTTAGCGTCTCTTCTCATCTACATCTCAGCAAAAAGCTTTTCCACTATGTCTGGCTAGGAAAAACTGTGCCAGCACAGAAAACATCTCCCATCTTGTTCTAGATGTTGCACGGATGTCTGCCAAGTGTTTGGCAGGAAGAAAAGAAAAGTTGTCCAAAACAGCTTCCAATCGAATGTTCATGTGACTGGAAAAGTCAGTAAAGTGCAAAAGTACTGTTTTCTAATAGTTGGCAAGGTGCGCACACAATCCCAGTGTTGTACAGCTTGCTTCTTTACCTTTCCGAAGCTGCGGCTCTCTCTGGCTCCCGGAGCCGAAGAAGCGGTTTCTTCGCGCAAAGACGATTGTGCCGCTCACAGTGCTCTCCTTAGCGCGGCTTCTGCCGAAAGACGCCCCGGAGTGGCTCTTAGCTCCGGACAGCATCCTACCTTCGTCTTTAGCGCCTCTTCTCATCTACATCTCGGCAAAAAGCTTTTCCACTATGTCTGGCTAGGAAAAACTGTGCCAGCACAGGAAACATCTCCCATCGTGTTCTAGAAGTTGCAGAGATGTCTGCCAAGTGTTTGGCAGGAAGAAAAGAAAAGTTGTCCAAAACAGCTTCCAATCGAATGTTCATGTGATTGGAAAAGTCAGGAGAGTGCAAAGGTACTGTTTTCTAATAGTTGGCAAGGTGCGCACACAATCCCAGTGTTGTACAGCTTGCTTCTTTACCTTTTCCGAGTTGCCGCTCTCCCCGGCTCCCGGAGCCGAAGAAGCGGCTTCTTCGCGCAAAGACGATTGTGCCGCTCACAGTGCTCTCCTTAGGGCGGCTTCTGCCGAAAGACGCCCGGGAGCGGCTCTTAGCTCTGGACAGCATCCTACCTTCGTCTTTAGCGCCTCTTCTCATCTAAATCTCAGCAAAAAGCTTTTCCACTATGTCTGGCTAGGAAAAACTGTGCCAGCACAGAAAACATCTCCCATCGTGTTCTAGAAGTTGCAGAGATGTCTGCCAAGTGTTTGGCAGGAAGAAAAGAAAAGTTGTCCAAAACAGCTTCCAATCGAATGTTCATGTGATTGGAAAAGTCAGGAGAGTGCAAAGGTACTGTTTTCTAATAGTTGGCAAGGTGCGCACACAATCCCAGTGTTGTACAGCTTGCTTCTTTACCTTTCCGAAGCTGCGGCTCTCTCTGGCTCCCGGAGCCGAAGAAGCGGCTTCTTCGCGCAAAGACGATTGTGCCGCTCACAGTGCTCTCCTTAGCGCGGCTTCTGCCGAAAGACGCCCGGGAGCGGCTCTTAGCTCCGGACAGCATCCTACCTTCGTCTTTAGCGCCTCTTCTCATCTACATCTCAGCAAAAAGCTTTTCCACTATGTCTGGCTAGGAAAAACTGTGCCAGCACAGAAAACATCTCCCATCGTGTTCTAGACGTTGCACGGATTTCTGCCAAGTTTTTGGCAGAAAGAAAAGAAAAGTTGTCCAAAACAGCTTCAAATCGAATGTTCATGTGACTGGAAAAGTCAGGAGAGTGCAAAAGTACTGTTTTCTAATAGTTGGCAAGGTGCGCACACAATCCCAGTGTTGTACAGCTTGCTTCTTTACCTTTTCCAAGTAGCCGCTCTCTCCGGCTCCCGAAGCCGAAGAAGTGGCTTCTTCGCGCAAAGACGATTGTGCTGCACACAGTGCTCTCCTTAGGGCGGCTTCTGCCGAAAGACGCCCGGGAGCGGCTCTTAGCTCTGGACAGCATCCTACCTTCGTCTTTAGCGCCTCTTCTCATCTAAATCTCAGCAAAAAGCTTTTCCACTATGTCTGGCTAGGAAAAACTGTGCCAGCACAGAAAACATCTCCCATCGTGTTCTAGAAGTTGCAGAGATGTCTGCCAAGTGTTTGGCAGGAAGAAAAGAAAAGTTGTCCAAAACAGCTTCCAATCGAATGTTCATGTGATTGGAAAAGTCAGGAGAGTGCAAAGGTACTGTTTTCTAATAGTTGGCAAGGTGCGCACACAATCCCAGTGTTGTACAGCTTGCTTCTTTTTCTTTTCCAAGTTGCCGCTCTCTCCGGCTCCCGGAGCCGAAGAAGCGGCTTCTTCGCGAAAAGACGATTGGGCCGCTCACAGTGCTCTCCTTAGCGCGGCTTCTGCCGAAAGACGCCCGGGAGCGGCTCTTTGCTCCGGACAGCATCCTACCTTCGTCTTTAGCGCCTCTTCTCATCTACATCTCCGCAAAAAGCTTTTCCACTATGTCGGGCTAGGAAAAACTGTGCCAGCACAGAAAACATCTCCCATCGTGTTCTAGACGTTGCACGGATGTCTGCCAAGTGTTTGGCAGGAAGAAAAGAAAAGTTGTCCAAAACAGCTTCCAATCGAATGTTCATGTGACTGGAAAAGTCAGGAGAGTGCAAAAGTACTGTTTTCTAATAGTTGGCAAGGTGCGCACACAATCCCAGTGTTGTACAGCTTGCTTCTGTACCTTTTCCAAGTAGCCGCTCTCTCCGGCTCCCGGAGCCGAAGAAGTGGCTTCTTCGCGCAAAGACGATTGTGCTGCACACAGTGCTCTCCTTAGCGCGGCTTCTGCCGAAAGACGCCCGGGAGCGGCTCTTAGCTCTGGACAGCATCCTACCTTCGTCTTTAGCGCCTCTTCTCATCTAAATCTCAGCAAAAAGCTTTTCCACTATGTCTGGCTAGGAAAAACTGTGCCAGCACAGAAAACATCTCCCATCGTGTTCTAGAAGTTGCAGAGATGTCTCCCAAGTGTTTGGCAGGAAGAAAAGAAAAGTTGTCCAAAACAGCTTCCAATCGGATATTCATGTGATTGGAAAAGTTAGGAGAGTGCAAAAGTCCTTTTTTCTAATAGTTGGCAAGGTGCGCACACAATCCCAGTGTTGTACAGCTTGCTTCTTCACCTTTCCGAAGCTGCCGCTCTCCCCGGCTCCTGGAGCCAAAGAAGCGGCTTCTTCGCGCAAAGACGATTGGGCCGCTCACAGTGCTCTCCTTAGCGCGGCTTCTGCCAAAAGACGCCCGGGAGCGGCTCTTAGCTCTGGACAGCATCCTACCTTCGTCTTTAGCGCCTCTTCTCATCTACATCTCGGCAAAAAGCTTTTCCACTATCTGGCTAGGAAAAACTGTGCCAGCACAGAAAACATCTCCCATCGTGTTCTAGACGTTGCAGAGATGTCTGCCAAGTGTTTGGCAGGAAGAAAAGAAAAGTTGTCCAAAACAGCTTCCAATTGAATGTTCATGTGATTGGAAAAGACAGGAGAGTGCAAAAGTACTGTTTTCTAATAGTTGGCAAGGTGCGCACACAATCCCAGTGTTGTACAGCTTCTTTCTTCACCTTTCTGAAGCTGCCGCTCTCTCCGGCTCCCAGAGCCGAAGAAGCGGCTTCTTCGCGCAAAGACGATTGTGCCGCTCACAGTGCTCTCCTTAGCGCGGCTTCTGCCGAAAGACGCCCGGGAGCGGCTCTTAGCTCCGGACAGCATCCTACCTTCGTCTTTAGCGTCTCTTCTCATCTACATCTCAGCAAAAAGCTTTTCCACTATGTCTGGCTAGGAAAAACTGTGCCAGCACAGAAAACATCTCCCATCTTGTTCTAGATGTTGCATGGATGTCTGCCAAGTGTTTGGCAGGAAGAAAAGAAAAGTTGTCCAAAACAGCTTCCAATCGAATGTTCATGTGACTGGAAAAGTCAGTAAAGTGCAAAAGTACTGTTTTCTAATAGTTGGCAAGGTGCGCACACAATCCCAGTGTTGTACAGCTTGCTTCTTTACCTTTCCGAAGCTGCGGCTCTCTCTGTCTCCCGGAGCCGAAGAAGCGGCTTCTTCGCGCAAAGACGATTGTGCCGCTCACGGTGCTCTCCTTAGCGCGGCTTCTGCCGAAAGACGCCCCGGAGTGGCTCTTAGCTCCGGACAGCATCCTACCTTCGTCTTTAGCGCCTCTTCTCATCTACATCTCGGCAAAAAGCTTTTCCACTATGTCTGGCTAGGAAAAACTGTGCCAGCACAGGAAACATCTCCCATCGTGTTCTAGAAGTTGCAGAGATGTCTGCCAAGTGTTTGGCAGGAAGAAAAGAAAAGTTGTCCAAAACAGCTTCCAATCGAATGTTCATGTGATTGGAAAAGTCAGGAGAGTGCAAAGGTACTGTTTTCTAATAGTTGGCAAGGTGCGCACACAATCCCAGTGTTGTACAGCTTGCTTCTTTACCTTTTCCGAGTTGCCGCTCTCCCCGGCTCCCGGAGCCGAAGAAGCGGCTTCTTCGCGCAAAGACGATTGTGCCGCTCACAGTGCTCTCCTTAGCGCGGCTTCTGCCGAAAGACGCCCCGGAGCGCCTCTTAGCTCCGGACAGCATCCTACCTTCGTCTTTAGCGCCTCTTCTCATCTACATCTCAGCAAAAAGCTTTTCCACTATGTCTGGCTAGGAAAAACTGTGCCAGCACAGAAAACATCTCCCATCGTGTTCTAGACGTTGCACGGATGTCTGCCAAGTGTTTGGCAGGAAGAAAAGAAAAGTTGTCCAAAACAGCTTCCAATCGAATGTTCATGTGACTGGAAAAGTCAGGAGAGTGCAAAAGTACTGTTTTCTAATAGTTGGCAAGGTGCGCACACAATCCCAGTGTTGTACAGCTTGCTTCTTCACCTTTCTGAAGCTGCCGCTCTCTCCGGCTCCCGGAGCCGAAGAAGCGGCTTCTTCGCGCAAAGACGATTGTGCCGCTCACAGTGCTCTCCTTAGCGCGGCTTCTGCCGAAAGACGCCCGGGAGCGGCTCTTAGCTCCGGACAGCATCCTACCTTCGTCTTTAGCGCCTCTTCTCATCTACATCTCGGCAAAAAGCTTTTCCACTATCTGGCTAGGAAAAAATGTGCCAGCACGGAAAACATCTCCCATCGTGTTCTAGACGTTGCAGAGATGTCTGCCAAGTGTTTGGCAGGAAGAAAAGAAAAGTTGTCCAAAACAGCTTCCAATCGAATGTTCATGTGATTGGAAAAGACAGGAGAGTGCAAAAGTACTGTTTTCTAATAGTTGGCAAGGTGCGCACACAATCCCAGTGTTGTACAGCTTGTTTCTTCACCTTTCTGAAGCTGCCGCTCTCTCCGGCTCCCGGAGCCGAAGAAGCGGCTTCTTCGCGCAAAGACGAATGTGCCGCTCACAGTGCTCTCCTTAGCGCGGCTTCTGCCGAAAGACGCCCGGGAGCGGCTCTTTGCTCCGGACAGCATCCTACCTTCGTCTTTAGCGCCTCTTCTCATCTACATCTCGGCAAAAAGCTTTTCCACTATGTCTGGCTAGGAAAAACTGTGCCAGCACAGAAAACATCTCCCATCGTGTTCTAGACGTTGCACGGATTTCTGCCAAGTTTTTGGCAGAAAGAAAAGAAAAGTTGTCCAAAACTGCTTCAAATCGAATGTTCATGTGACTGGAAAAGTCAGGAGATTGCAAAAGTACTGTTTTCTAATAGTTGGCAAGGTGCGCACACAATCCCAGTGTTGTACAGCTTGCTTCTGTACCTTTTCCAAGTAGCCGCTCTCTCCGGCTCCCGGAGCCGAAGAAGTGGCTTCTTCACGCAAAGACGATTGTGCTGCACACAGTGCTCTCCTTAGCGCGGTTTCTGCCGAAAGACGCCCCGGAGCGGCTCTTAGCTCCGGACAGCATCCTACCTTCGTCTTTAGCGCCTCTTCTCATCTACATCTCGGCAAAAAGCTTTTCCACTATGTCTGGCTAGGAAAAACTGTGCCAGCACAGAAAACATCTCCCATCGTGTTCTAGACGTTGCAGAGATGTCTGCCAAGTGTTTGGCAGGAAGAAAAGAAAAGTTGTCCAAAACAGCTTCCAATCGAATGTTCATGTGATTGGAAAAGACAGGAGAGTGCAAAAGTACTGTTTTCTAATAGTTGGCAAGGTGCGCACACAATCCCAGTGTTGTACAGCTTGTTTCTTCACCTTTCTGAAGGTGCCGCTCTCTCCGGCTCCCGGAGCCGAAGAAGCGGCTTCTTCGCGCAAAGACGATTGTGCCGCTCACAGTGCTCTCCTTAGCGCGGCTTCTGCCGAAAGACGCCCGGGAGCGGCTCTTAGCTCCGGACAGCATCCTACCTTCGTCTTTAGCGCCTCTTCTCATCTTCATCTCGGCAAAAAGCTTTTCCACTATGTCTGGCTAGGAAAAACTGTGCCAGCACAGAAAACATCTCCCATCGTGTTCTAGATGTTGCACGGATGTCTGCCAAGTGTTTGGCAGGGAGAAAAGAAAAGTTGTCCAAAAGAGCTTCCAATAGAACATTCATGTGATTGGAAAAGTCAGGAGAGTGCAAAAGTACTGTTTTCTAATAGTTGGCAAGGTGCGCACACAATCCCAGTGTTGTACAGCTTGCTTCTTCACCTTTCGGAAGCTGCGGCTCTCCCCAGCTTTCGGAGCCGAAGAAGCGGCTTCTTCGCGCAAAGACGATTGTGTCGCTCACAGTACTCTCCTTAGCGCGGCTTCTGCCGAAAGACGCCCGGGAGCGGCTCTTATCTCCGGACAGCATCCTGCCTTCGTCTTTAGCGTCTCTTCTCATCTACATCTCAGCAAAAAGCTTTTCCACTATGTCTGGCTAGGAAAAACTGTGCCAGCACAGAAAACATCTCCCATCGTGTTCTAGACGTTGCACGGATTTCTGCCAAGTGTTTGGCAGGAAGAAAAGAAAAGTTGTCCAAAACAGCTTCCAATCGAATGTTCATGTGACTGGAAAAGTCAGGAGAGTGCAAAAGTACTGTTTTCTAATAGTTGGCAAGGTGCGCACACAATCCCAGTGTTGTACAGCTTGCTTCTTCACCTTTCGGAAGCTGCGGCTCTCCCCAGCTTTCGGAGCCGAAGAAGCGGCTTCTTCACGCAAAGACGATTGTGCCGCTCACAGTGCTCTCCTTAGCGCGGCTTCTGCCGAAAGACGCCCGGGAGCGGCTCTTACCTCCGGACAGCATCCTACCTTCGTCTTTAGCGCCTCTTCTCATCAACATCTCGGCAAAAAGCTTTTCCACTATGTCTGGCTAGGAAAAACTGTGCCAGCACAGAAAACATCTCCCATCGTGTTCTAGAAGTTGCAGAGATGTCTGCCAAGTGTTTGGCAGGAAGAAAAGAAAAGTTGTCCAAAACAGCTTCCAATCGAATGTTCATGTGACTGGAAAAGTCAGGAGAGTGCAAAATATACTGTTTTCTAATAGTTGGCAAGGTGCGCACACAATCCCAGTGTTGTACAGCTTGCTTCTTCACCTTTCGGAAGCTGCGGCTCTCCCCAGCTTTCGGAGCCGAAGAAGCGGCTTCTTCACGCAAAGACGATTGTGCCGCTCACAGTGCTCTCCTTAGCGCGGCTTCTGCCGAAAGACGCCCGGGAGCGGCTCTTAGCTCCGGACAGCATCCTACCTTCGTCTTTAGCGCCTCTTCTCATCAACATCTCGGCAAAAAGCTTTTCCACTATGTCTGGCTAGGAAAAACTGTGCCAGCACAGAAAACATCTCCCATCGTGTTCTAGAAGTTGCAGAGATGTCTGCCAAGTGTTTGGCAGGAAGAAAAGAAAAGTTGTCCAAAACAGCTTCCAATCGAATGTTCATGTGACTGGAAAAGTCAGGAGAGTGCAAAATATACTGTTTTCTAATAGTTGGCAAGGTGCGCACACAATCCCAGTGTTGTACAGCTTGCTTCTGTACCTTTTCCAAGTAGCCGCTCTCTCCGGCTCCCGGAGCCGAAGAAGTGGCTTCTTCACGCAAAGACGATTGTGCTGCACACAGTGCTCTCCTTAGCGCGGCTTCTGCCGAAAGACGCCCGGGAGCAGCTCTTAGCTCCGGACAGCATCCTACCTTCGTCTTTAGCGCCTCTTCTCATCTACATCTCGGCAAAAAGCTTTTCCACTATGTCTGGCTAGGAAAAACTGTGCCAGCACAGAAAACATCTCCCATCGTGTTCTAGACGTTGCAGAGATGTCTGCCAAGTGTTTGGCAGGAAGAAAAGAAAAGTTGTCCAAAACAGCTTCCAATCGAATGTTCATGTGATTGGAAAAGACAGGAGAGTGCAAAAGTACTGTTTTCTAATAGTTGGCAAGGTGCGCACACAATCCCAGTGTTGTACAGCTTGTTTCTTCACCTTTCTGAAGCTGCCGCTCTCTCCGGCTCCCGGAGCCGAAGAAGCGGCTTCTTCGCGCAAAGACGATTGTGCCGCTCACAGTGCTCTCCTTAGCGCGGCTTCTGCCGAAAGACGCCCGGGAGCGGCTCTTAGCTCCCGACAGCATCCTACCTTCGTCTTTAGCGCCTCTTCTCATCAACATCTCGGCAAAAAGCTTTTCCACTATGTCTGGCTCGGAAAAACTGTGCAATCACAGAAAACATCTCCCATCGTGTTCTAGACGTTGCATGTATTTCTGCCAAGTGTTTGGCAGGAAGAAAAGAAAAGTTGTCCAAAACAGCTTCCAATCAAATGTTCATGTGATTGGAAAAGTCAGGAGAGTGCAAAAGTACTGTTTTCTAATAGTTGGCAAGGTGCGCACACAATCCCAGTGTTGTACAGCTTGCTTCTGTACCTTTTCCAAGTAGCCGCTCTCTCCGGCTCCCGGAGCCGAAGAAGTGGCTTCTTCGCGCAAAGACGATTGTGCTGCACACCGTGCTCTCCTTAGCGCGGCTTCTGCCGAAAGACGCCCCGGAGCGGCTCTTAGCTCCGGACAGCATCCTACCTTCGTCTTTAGCGCCTCTTCTCATCTACATCTCAGCAAAAAGCTTTTCCACTATGTCTGGCTAGGAAAAACTGTGCCAGCACAGAAATCATCTCCCATCGTGTTCTAGAAGTTGCAGAGATGTCTCCCAAGTGTTTGGCAGGAAGAAAAGAAAAGTTGTCCAAAACAGCTTCCAATCGGATATTCATGTGATTGGAAAAGTCAGGAGCGTGCAAAAGTACTGTTTTCTAATAGTTGGCAAGGTGCGCACACAATCCCAGTGTTGTACAGCTTGCTTCTTCACCTTTCCGAAGCTGCCGCTCTCCCCGGCTCCCGGAGCCGAAGAAGCGGCTTCTTCGTGCAAAGACGATTGTGCCGCTCACAGTGCTCTCCTTAGCGCGGCTTCTGCCCAAAGACGCCCGGGAGCGGCTCTTAGCTCCGGACAGCATCCTACCTTCGTCTTTAGCGCCTCTTCTCATCTACATCTCAGCAAAAAGCTTTTCCACTATGTCTGGCTAGGAAAAACTGTGCCAGCACAGAAAACATCTCCCATCGTGTTCTAGAAGTTGCAGAGATGTCTCCCAAGTGTTTGGCAGGAAGAAAAGAAAAGTTGTCCAAAACAGCTTCCAATCGGATATTCATGTGATTGGAAAAGTCAGGAGCGTGCAAAAGTACTGTTTTCTAATAGTTGGCAAGGTGCGCACACAATCCCAGTGTTGTACAGCTTGCTTCTTCACCTTCCCGAAGCTGCCGCTCTCCCCGGCTCCCGGAGCCGAAGAAGCGGCTTCTTCGCGCAAAGACGATTGTGCCGCTCACAGTGCTCTCCTTAGCGCGGCTTCTGCCCAAAGACGCCCGGGAGCGGCTCTTTGCTCCGGACAGCATCCTACCTTCGTCTTTAGCGCCTCTTCTCATCTACATCTCAGCAAAAAGCTTTTCCACTATGTCTGGCTAGGAAAAACTGTGCCAGCACAGAAAACATCTCCCATCGTGTTCTAGACTGTGCACGGATGTCTGTCAAGTGTTTGGCAGGAAGAAAAGAAAAGTTGTCCAAAACAGCTTCCAATCGAATGTTCATGTGACTGGAAAAGTCAGGAGAGTGCAAAAGTACTGTTTTCTAATAGTTGGCAAGGTGCGCACACAATCCCAGTGTTGTACAGCTTGCTTCTTCACCTTTCGGAAGCTGCGGCTCTCCCCAGCTTTCGGAGCCGAAGAAGCGGCTTCTTCGCGCAAAGACGATTGTGTCGCTCACAGTACTCTCCTTAGCGCGGCTTCTGCCGAAAGACGCCCGGGAGCGGCTCTTAGCTCCGGACAGCATCCTACCTTCGTCTTTAGCGTCTCTTCTCATCTACATCTCAGCAAAAAGCTTTTCCACTATGTCTGGCTAGGAAAAACTGTGCCAGCACAGAAAACATCTCCCATCGTGTTCTAGACGTTGCACGGATGTCTGCCAAGTGTTTGGCAGGAAGAAAAGAAAAGTTGTCCAAAACAGCTTCCAATCGAATGTTCATGTGACTGGAAAAGTCAGGAGAGTGCAAAAGTACTGTTTTCTAATAGTTGGCAAGGTGCGCACACAAATCCCAGTGTTGTACAGCTTGCTTCTTTACCTTTTCCGAGTTGCCGCTCTCCCCGGCTCCCGGAGCCGAAGAAGCGGCTTCTTCGCGCAAAGACGATTGTGCCGCTCACAGTGCTCTCCTTAGCGCGGCTTCTGCCGAAAGACGCCCGGGAGCGGCTCTTAGCTCCGGACAGCATCCTACCTTCGTCTTTAGCGCCTCTTCTCATCTACATCTCGGCAAAAAGCTTTTCCACTATGTCTGGCTAGGAAAAACTGTGCCAGCACAGAAAACATCGCCCATCGTGTTCTAGACGTTGCACGGATGTCTGCCAAGTGTTTGGCAGGGAGAAAAGAAAAGTTGTCCAAAGGAGCTTCTAATCGAACATTCATGTGATTGGAAAAGTCAGGAGAGAGCAAAAGTACTGTTTTCTAATAGTTGGCAAGGTGCGCACACAATCCCAGTGTTGTACAGCTTGCTTCTTAACCTTTCGGAAGCTGCGGCTCTCCCCAGCTTTCGGAGCCGAAGAAGCGGCTTCTTCACGCAAAGACGATTGTGCCGCTCACAGTGCTCTCCTTAGCGCGGCTTCTGCCGAAAGACGCCCGGGAGCGGCTCTTAGCTCCGGACAGCATCCTACCTTCGTCTTTAGCGCCTCTTCTCATCAACATCTCGGCAAAAAGCTTTTCCACTATGTCTGGCTAGGAAAAACTGTGCCAGCACAGAAAACATCTCCCATCGTGTTCTAGAAGTTGCAGAGATGTCTGCCAAGTGTTTGGCAGGAAGAAAAGAAAAGTTGTCCAAAACAGCTTCCAATCGAATGTTCATGTGATTGGAAAAGACAGGAGAGTGGAAAAGTACTGTTTTCTAATAGTTGGCAAGGTGCGCACACAATCCCAGTGTTGTACAGCTTGTTTCTTCACCTTTCGTAAGCTGCCGCTCTCTCCGGCTCCCGGAGCCGAAGAAGCGGCTTCTTCGCGCAAAGACGATTGTGCCGCTCACAGTGCTCTCCTTAGCGCGGCTTCTGCCGAAAGACGCCTGGGAGCGGCTCTTAGCTCCCGACAGCATCCTACCTTCGTCTTTAGCGCCTCTTCTCATCAACATCTCGGCAAAAAGCTTTTCCACTATGTCTGGCTCGGAAAAACTGTGCAATCACAGAAAACATCTCCCATCGTGTTCTAGACGTTGCATGTATTTCTGCCAAGTGTTTGGCAGGAAGAAAAGAAAAGTTGTCCAAAACAGCTTCCAATCGAATGTTCATGTGATTGGAAAAGTCAGGAGAGTGCAAAAGTACTGTTTTCTAATAGTTGGCAAGGTGCGCACACAATCCCAGTGTTGTACAGCTTGCTTCTGTACGTTTTCCAAGTAGCCGCTCTCTCCGGCTCCCGGAGCCGAAGAAGTGGCTTCTTCGCGCAAAGACGATTGTGCTGCACACAGTGCTCTCCTTAGCGCGGCTTCTGCCGAAAGACGCCCCGGAGCGGCTCTTAGCTCCGGACAGCATCCTACCTTCGTCTTTAGCGCCTCTTCTCATCTACATCTCAGCAAAAAGCTTTTCCACTATGTCTGGCTAGGAAAAACTGTGCCAGCACAGAAATCATCTCCCATCGTGTTCTAGAAGTTGCAGAGATGTCTCCCAAGTGTTTGGCAGGAAGAAAAGAAAAGTTGTCCAAAACAGCTTCCAATCGGATATTCATGTGATTGGAAAAGTCAGGAGCGTGCAAAAGTACTGTTTTCTAATAGTTGGCAAGGTGCGCACACAATCCCAGTGTTGTACAGCTTGCTTCTTCACCTTTCCGAAGCTGCCGCTCTCCCCGGCTCCCGGAGCCGAAGAAGCGGCTTCTTCGCGCAAAGACGATTGTGCCGCTCACAGTGCTCTCCTTAGCGCGGCTTCTGCCCAAAGACGCCCGGGAGCGGCTCTTTGCTCCGGACAGCATCCTACCTTCGTCTTTAGCGTCTCTTCTCATCTACATCTCAGCAAAAAGCTTTTCCACTATGTCTGGCTAGGAAAAACTGTGCCAGCACAGAAAACATCTCCCATCGTGTTCTAGACGTTGCACGGATGTCTGCCAAGTGTTTGGCAGGAAGAAAAGAAAAGTTGTCCAAAACAGCTTCCAATCGAATGTTCATGTGACTGGAAAAGTCAGGAGAGTGCAAAAGTACTGTTTTCTAATAGTTGGCAAGGGGCGCACACAAATCCCAGTGTTGTACAGCTTGCTTCTTTACCTTTTCCGAGTTGCCGCTCTCCCCGGCTCCCAAAGCCGAAGAAGCGGCTTCTTCGCGCAAAGACGATTGTGCCGCTCACAGTGCTCTCCTTAGCGCGGCTTCTGCCGAAAGACGCCCGGGAGCGGCTCTTAGCTCCGGACAGCATCCTACCTTCGTCTTTAGCGCCTCTTCTCATCTACATCTCGGCAAAAAGCTTTTCCACTATGTCTGGCTAGGAAAAACTGTGCCAGCACAGAAAACATCTCCCATCGTGTTCTAGACGTTGCAGAGATGTCTGCCAAGTGTTTGGCAGGAAGAAAAGAAAAGTTGTCCAAAACAGCTTCCAATCGAATGTTCATGTGATTGGAAAAGACAGGAGAGTGCAAAAGTACTGTTTTCTAATAGTTGGCAAGGTGCGCACACAATCCCAGTGTTGTACAGCTTGTTTCTTCACCTTTCTGAAGCTGCCGCTCTCTCCGGCTCCCGGAGCCGAAGAAGCGGCTTCTTCGCGCAAAGACGATTGTGCCGCTCACAGTGCTCTCCTTAGCGCGGCTTCTGCCGAAAGACGCCCGGGAGCGGCTCTTAGCTCCCGACAGCATCCTACCTTCGTCTTTAGCGCCTCTTCTCATCAACATCTCGGCAAAAAGCTTTTCCACTATGTCTGGCTCGGAAAAACTGTGCAATCACAGAAAACATCTCCCATCGTGTTCTAGACGTTGCATGTATTTCTGCCAAGTGTTTGGCAGGAAGAAAAGAAAAGTTGTCCAAAACAGCTTCCAATCGAATGTTCATGTGATTGGAAAAGACAGGAGAGTGCAAAAGTACTGTTTTCTAATAGTTGGCAAGGTGCGCACACAATCCCAGTGTTGTACAGCTTGCTTCTGTACCTTTTCCAAGTAGCCGCTCTCTCCGGCTCCCGGAGCCGAAGAAGTGGCTTCTTCGCGCAAAGACGATTGTGCTGCACACCGTGCTCTCCTTAGCGCGGCTTCTGCCGAAAGACGCCCGGGAGCGGCTCTTAGCTCCGGACAGCATCCTACCTTCGTCTTTAGCGCCTCTTCTCATCTACATCTCAGCAAAAAGCTTTTCCACTATGTCTGGCTAGGAAAAACTGTGCCAGCACAGAAAACATCTCCCATCGTGTTCTAGAAGTTGCAGAGATGTCTGCCAAGTGTTTGGCAGGAAGAAAAGAAAAGTTGTCCAAAACAGCTTCCAATCGGATATTCATGTGATTGGAAAAGTCAGGAGCGTGCAAAAGTACTGTTTTCTAATAGTTGGCAAGGTGCGCACACAATCCCAGTGTTGTACAGCTTGCTTCTTCACCTTTCCGAAGCTGCCGCTCTCCCCGGCTCCCGGAGCCGAAGAAGCGGCTTCTTCGCGCAAAGACGATTGTGCCGCTCACAGTGCTCTCCTTAGCGCGGCTTCTGCCGAAAGACGCCCGGGAGCGGCTCTTAGCTCCGGACAGCATCCTACCTTCGTCTTTAGCGCCTCTTCTCATCTACATCTCGGCAAAAAGCTTTTCCACTATGTCTGGCTAGGAAAAACTGTGCCAGCACAGAAAACATCTCCCATCGTGTTCTAGACGTTGCACGGATGTCTGCCAAGTGTTTGGCAGGAAGAAAAGAAAAGTTGTCCAAAACAGCTTCCAATCGAATGTTCATGTGATTGGAAAAGTCAGGAAAGCGCAAAAGTACTGTTTTCTAATAGTTGGCAAGGTGAGCACACAATCCCAGTGTTGTACAGCTTGCTTCTTTACCTTTCCGAAGCTGCGGCTCTCTTTGGCTACCGCAGCCGAAGAAGCGGCTTCGTCGCGCAAAGACGATTGTGCCGCTCACAGTGCTCTCCTTAGCGCGGCTTCTGCCGAAAGACGCCCCGGAGTGGCTCTTAGCTCCGGACAGCATCCTACCTTCGTCTTTAGCGCCTCTTCTCATCTACATCTCTGCAAAAAGCTTTTCCACTATGTCTGGCTAGGAAAAACTGTGCCAGCACAGAAAACATCTCCCATCGTGTTCTAGAAGTGTCAGAGATGTCTGCCAAGTGTTTGGCAGGAAGAAAAGAAAAGTTGTCCAAAACAGCTTCCAATCGAATGTTCATGTGATTGGAAAAGTCAGGAGAGTGCAAAGGTACTGTTTTCTAATAGTTGGCAAGGTGCGCACACAATACCAGTGTTGTACAGCTTGCTTCTTTACCTTTTCCGAGTTGCCGCTCTCCCCGGCTCCTATAGCTGAAGAAGCGGCTTCTTCGCGCAAAGACGATTGTGCCGCTCACAGTGCTCTCCTTAGCGCGGCTTCTGCCGAAAGACGCCCCGGATCGGCTCTTAGCTCCGGACAGCATCCTCCCTTCGTCTTTAGCGCCTCTTCTCATCTACATCTCGGCAAAAAGCTTTTCCACTATGTCTGGCTAGGAAAAACTGTGCCAGCACAGAAAACATCTCCCATCGTGTTCTAGACGTTGCAGAGATGTCTGCCAAGTGTTTGGCAGGAAGAAAAGAAAAGTTGTCCAAAACAGCTTCCAATCGAATGTTCATGTGATTGGAAAAGTCAGGAGAGTGCAAAAGTACTGTTTTCTATTAGTTGGCAAGGTGCGCACACAATCCCAGTGTTGTACAGCTTGCTTCTTCACCTTTCTGAAGCTGCCGCTCTCTCCGGCTCCCGGAGCCGAAGAAGCGGCTTCTTCGCGCAAAGACGATTGTGCCGCTCACAGTGCTCTCCTTAGTGCGGCTTCTGCCGAAAGACGCCCGGGAGCAGCTCTTAGCTCCGGACAGCATCCTACCTTCGTCTTTAGCGCCTCTTCTCATCTACATCTCAGCAAAAAGCTTTTCCACTATGTCTGGTTAAGAAAAACTGTGCCAGCACAGAAAACATCTCCCATCGTGTTCTAGACGTTGCACGGATGTCTGCCAAGTGTTTGGCAGGAAGAAAAGAAAAGTTGTCCAAAACAGCTTCCAATCGAATGTTCATGTGACTGGAAAAGTCAGGAAAGCGCAAAAGTACTGTTTTCTAATAGTTGGCAAGGTGAGCACACAATCCCAGTGTTGTACAGCTTGCTTCTTTACCTTTCCGAAGCTGCGGCTCTCTCTGGCTCCCGCAGCCGAAGAAGCGGCTTCTTCGCGCAAAGACGATTGTGCCGCTCACAGTGCTCTCCTTAGCGTGGCTTCTGCCGAAAGACGCCCCGGAGCGGCTCTTAGCTCCGGACAGCATCCTACCTTCGTCTTTAGCGCCTCTTCTCATCTACATCTCTGCAAAAAGCTTTTCCACTATGTCTGGCTAGGAAAAACTGTGCCAGCACAGAAAACATCTCCCATCGTGTTCTAGAAGTTGCAGAGATGTCTGCCAAGTGTTTGGCAGGAAGAAAAGAAAAGTTGTCCAAAACAGCTTCCAATCGAATGTTCATGTGATTGGAAAAGTCAGGAGAGTGCAAAGGTACTGTTTTCTAATAGTTGGCAAGGTGCGCACACAATACCAGTGTTGTACAGCTTGCTTCTTTACCTTTTCCGAGTTGCCGCTCTCCCCGGCTCCTATAGCTGAAGAAGCGGCTTCTTCGCGCAAAGACGATTGTGCCGCTCACAGTGCTCTCCTTAGCGCGGCTTCTGCCGAAAGACGCCCCGGAGCGGCTCTTAGCTCCGGACAGCATCCTCCCTTCGTCTTTAGCGCCTCTTCTCATCTACATCTCGGCAAAAAGCTTTTCCACTATGTCTGGCTAGGAAAAACTGTGCCAGCACAGAAAACATCTCCCATCGTGTTCTAGAAGTTGCAGAGATGTCTGCCAAGTGTTTGGCAGGAAGAAAAGAAAAGTTGTCCAAAACAGCTTCCAATCGAATGTTCATGTGATTGGAAAAGTCAGGAGAGTGCAAAGGTACTGTTTTCTATCAGTTGGCAAGGTGCGCACACAATCCCAGTGTTGTACAGCTTGCTTCTTCACCTTTCTGAAGCTGCCGCTCTCTCCGGCTCCCGGAGCCGAAGAAGCGGCTTCTTCGCGCAAAGACGATTGTGCCGCTCACAGTGCTCTCCTTAGTGCGGCTTCTGCCGAAAGACGCCCGGGAGCAGCTCTTAGCTCCGGACAGCATCCTACCTTCGTCTTTAGCGCCTCTTCTCATCTACATCTCAGCAAAAAGCTTTTCCACTATGTCTGGTTAAGAAAAACTGTGCCAGCACAGAAAACATCTCCCATCGTGTTCTAGACGTTGCACGGATGTCTGCCAAGTGTTTGGCAGGAAGAAAAGAAAAGTTGTCCAAAACAGCTTCCAATCGAATGTTCATGTGACTGGAAAAGTCAGGAAAGCGCAAAAGTACTGTTTTCTAATAGTTGGCAAGGTGAGCACACAATCCCAGTGTTGTACAGCTTGCTTCTTTACCTTTCCGAAGCTGCGGCTCTCTCTGGCTCCCGCAGCCGAAGAAGCGGCTTCTTCGCGCAAAGACGATTGTGCCGCTCACAGTGCTCTCCTTAGCGTGGCTTCTGCCGAAAGACGCCCCGGAGCGGCTCTTAGCTCCGGACAGCATCCTACCTTCGTCTTTAGCGCCTCTTCTCATCTACATCTCTGCAAAAAGCTTTTCCACTATGTCTGGCTAGGAAAAACTGTGCCAGCACAGAAAACATCTCCCATCGTGTTCTAGAAGTTGCAGAGATGTCTGCCAAGTGTTTGGCAGGAAGAAAAGAAAAGTTGTCCAAAACAGCTTCCAATCGAATGTTCATGTGATTGGAAAAGTCAGGAGAGTGCAAAGGTACTGTTTTCTAATAGTTGGCAAGGTGCGCACACAATACCAGTGTTGTACAGCTTGCTTCTTTACCTTTTCCGAGTTGCCGCTCTCCCCGGCTCCTATAGCTGAAGAAGCGGCTTCTTCGCGCAAAGACGATTGTGCCGCTCACAGTGCTCTCCTTAGCGCGGCTTCTGCCGAAAGACGCCCCGGAGCGGCTCTTAGCTCCGGACAGCATCCTCCCTTCGTCTTTAGCGCCTCTTCTCATCTACATCTCGGCAAAAAGCTTTTCCACTATGTCTGGCTAGGAAAAACTGTGCCAGCACAGAAAACATCTCCCATCGTGTTCTAGAAGTTGCAGAGATGTCTGCCAAGTGTTTGGCAGGAAGAAAAGAAAAGTTGTCCAAAACAGCTTCCAATCGAATGTTCATGTGATTGGAAAAGTCAGGAGAGTGCAAAGGTACTGTTTTCTATCAGTTGGCAAGGTGCGCACACAATCCCAGTGTTGTACAGCTTGCTTCTTCACCTTTCTGAAGCTGCCGCTCTCTCCGGCTCCCGGAGCCGAAGAAGCGGCTTCTTCGCGCAAAGACGATTGTGCCGCTCACAGTGCTCTCCTTAGTGCGGCTTCTGCCGAAAGACGCCCGGGAGCAGCTCTTAGCTCCGGACAGCATCCTACCTTCGTCTTTAGCGCCTCTTCTCATCTACATCTCAGCAAAAAGCTTTTCCACTATGTCTGGTTAAGAAAAACTGTGCCAGCACAGAAAACATCTCCCATCGTGTTCTAGACGTTGCACGGATGTCTGCCAAGTGTTTGGCAGGAAGAAAAGAAAAGTTGTCCAAAACAGCTTCCAATCGAATGTTCATGTGACTGGAAAAGTCAGGAGAGTGCAAAAGTACTGTTTTCTAATAGTTGGCAAGGTGCGCACACAATCCCAGTGTTGTACAGCTTGCTTCTTTACCTTTCCGAAGCTGCGGCTCTCTCTGGCTCCCGGAGCCGAAGAAGCGGCTTCTTCGCGCAAAGACGATTGTGCCGCTCACAGTGCTCTCCTTAGCGCGGCTTCTGCCGAAAGACGCCCCGGAGTGGCTCTTAGCTCCGGACAGCATCCTACCTTCGTCTTTAGCGCCTCTTCTCATCTACATCTCTGCAAAAAGCTTTTCCACTATGTCTGGCTAGGAAAAACTGTGCCAGCACAGAAAACATCTCCCATCGTGTTCTAGAATTTGCAGAGATGTCTGCCAAGTGTTTGGCAGGAAGAAAAGAAAAGTTGTCCAAAACAGCTTCCAATCGAATGTTCATGTGATTGGAAAAGTCAGGAGAGTGCAAAGGTACTGTTTTCTAATAGTTGGCAAGGTGCGCACACAATCCCAGTGTTGTACAGCTTGCTTCTTTACCTTTTCCGAGTTGCCGCTCTCCCCGGCTCCTATAGCTGAAGAAGCGGCTTCTTCGCGCAAAGACGATTGTGCCGCTCACAGTGCTCTCCTTAGCGCGGCTTCTGCCGAAAGACGCCCCGGAGCGGCTCTTAGCTCCGGACAGCATCCTACCTTCGTCTTTAGTGCCTCTTCTCATCTACATCTCGGCAAAAAGCTTTTCCACTATGTCTGGCTAGGAAAAACTGTGCCAGCACAGAAAACATCTCCCATCGTGTTCTAGAAGTTGCAGAGATGTCTGCCAAGTGTTTGGCAGGAAGAAAAGAAAAGTTGTCCAAAACAGCTTCCAATCGAATGTTCATGTGATTGGAAAAGTCAGGAGAGTGCAAAGGTACTGTTTTCTATCAATTGGCAAGGTGCGCACACAATCCCAGTGTTGTACAGCTTGCTTCTTCACCTTTCTGAAGCTGCCGCTCTCTCCGGCTCCCGGAGCCGAAGAAGCGGCTTCTTCGCGCAAAGACGATTGTGCCGCTCACAGTGCTCTCCTTAGTGCGGCTTCTGCCGAAAGACGCCCGGGAGCGGCTCTTAGCTCCGGACAGCATCCTACCTTCGTCTTTAGCGCCTCTTCTCATCTACATATCAGCAAAAAGCTTTTCCACTATGTCTGGTTAAGAAAAACTGTGCCAGCACAGAAAACATCTCCCATCGTGTTCTAGACGTTGCACGGATATCTGCCAAGTGTTTGGCAGGAAGAAAAGAAAAGTTGTCCAAAACAGCTTCCAATCGAATGTTCATGTGATTGGAAAAGTCAGGAGAGTGCAAAGGTACTCTTTTCTATCAGTTGGCAAGGTGCGCACACAATCCCAGTGTTGTACAGCTTGCTTCTTCACCTTTCCGAATCTGCCGCTCTCTCCGGCTCCCGGAGCCGAGGAAGCGGCTTCTTCGCGCAAAGACGATTGTGCCGCTCACAGTGCTCTCCTTAGCGCGGCTTCTGCCGAAAGACGCCCGGGAGCGGCTCTTAGCTCCGGAAAGCATCCTACCTTCATCTTTAGCGCCTCTTCTCATCGACATCTCAGCAAAAAGCTTTTCCACTATGTCTGGCTAAGAAAAACTGTGCCAGCACAGAAAACATCTCCCATCGTGTTCTAGACGTTGCACGGATGTCTGCCAAGTGTTTGGCAGGAAGAAAAGAAAAGTTGTCCAAAACAGCTTCCAATCGAATGTTCATGTGACTGGAAAAGTCAGGAGAGTGCAAAAGTACTGTTTTCTAATAGTTGGCAAGGTGCGCACACAATCCCAGTGTTGTACAGCTTGCTTCTTCACCTTTCGGAAGCTGCGGCTCTCCCCGGCTTTCGGAGCCGAAGAAGCGGCTTCTTCGCGCAAAGACGATTGTGTCGCTCCCTGTACTCTCCTTAGCGCGGCTTCTGCCGAAAGACGCCCGGGAGCGGCTCTTAGCTCCGGACAGCATCCTACCTTCGTCTTTAGCGCCTCTTCTCATCTACATCTCGGCAAAAAGCTTTTCCACTATGTCTGGCTAGGAAAAACTGTGCCAGCACAGAAAACATCTCCCATCGTGTTCTAGAAGTTGCAGAGATGTCTGCCAAGTGTTTGGCAGGAAGAAAAGAAAAGTTGTCCAAAACAGCTTCCAATCGAATGTTCATGTGATTGGAAAAGTCAGGAGAGTGCAAAGGTACTCTTTTCTATCAGTTGGCAAGGTGCGCACACAATCCCAGTGTTGTACAGCTTGCTTCTTCACCTTTCCGAATCTGCCGCTCCCTCCGGCTCCCGGAGCCGAGGAAGCGGCTTCTTCGCGCAAAGACGATTGTGCCGCTCACAGTGCTCTCCTTAGCGCGGCTTCTGCCGAAAGACGCCCGGGAGCGGCTCTTAGCTCCGGACAGCATCCTACCTTCGTCTTTAGCGCCTCTTCTCATCTACATCTCAGCAAAAAGCTTTTCTACTATGTCTGGCTAAGAAAAACTGTGCCAGCACAGAAAACATCTCCCATCGTGTTCTAGACGTTGCACGGATATCTGCCAAGTGTTTGGCAGGAAGAAAAGAAAAGTTGTCCAAAACAGCTTCCAATCGAATGTTCATGTGATTGGAAAAGACAGGAGAGTGCAAAAGCACTGTTTTCCAATAGTTGGCAAGGTGCGCACACAATCCCAGTGTTGTACAGCTTGTTTCTTCACCTTTCTGAAGCTGCCGCTCTCTCCGGCTCCCGGAGCCGAAGAAGCGGCTTCTTCGCGCAAAGACGATTGTGCCGCTCACAGTGCTCTCCTTAGCGCGGCTTCTGCCGAAAGACGCCCGGGAGCGGCTCTTTGCTCCGGACAGCATCCTACCTTCGTCTTTAGCGCCTCTTCTCATCTACATCTCAGCAAAAAGCTTTTCCACTATGTCTGGCTAGGAAAAACTGTGCCAGCACAGAAAACATCTCCCATCGTGTTCTAGACGTTGCACGGATGTCTGCCAAGTGTTTGGCAGGAAGAAAAAAAAAGTTGTCCAAAACAGCTTCCAATCGAATGTTCATGTGACTGGAAAAGTCAGGAAAGTGCAAAAGTACTGTTTTCTAATAGTTGGCAAGGTGCGCACACAATCCCAGTGTTGTACAGCTTGCTTCTTTACCTTTCCGAAGCTGCGGCTCTCTCTGGCTCCCGGAGCCGAAGAAGCGGCTTCTTCGCGCAAAGACGATTGTGCCGCTCACAGTGCTCTCCTTAGCGCGGCTTCTGCCGAAAGACGCCCGGGAGCGGCTCTTAGCTCCGGACAGCATCCTACCTTCGTCTTTAGCGCCTCTTCTCATCTACATCTCGGCAAAAAGCTTTTCCACTATCTGGCTAGGAAAAACTGTGCCAGCACAGAAAACATCTCCCATCGTGTTCTAGACGTTGCAGAGATGTCTGCCAAGTGTTTGGCAGGAAGAAAAGAAAAGTTGTCCAAAACAGCTTCCAATCGAATGTTCATGTGATTGGAAAAGACAGGAGAGTGCAAAAGTACTGTTTTCTAATAGTTGGCACGGTGCGCACACAATCCCAGTGTTGTACAGCTTGCTTCTCCACCTTTCTGAATCTGCCGCTCTCTCCGGCCCCCGGAGCCGAAGAAGCGGCTTCTTCGCGCAAAGACGATTGTGCCGCTCACAGTGCTCTCCTTAGCGCGGCTTCTGCCGAAAGACGCCCGGGAGCGGCTCTTAGCTCCGGACAGCATCCTACCTTCGTCTTTAGCGCCTCTTCTCATCTACATCTCGGCAAAAAGCTTTTCCACTATGTCTGGCCCGGAAAAACTGTGCCAGCACAGGAAACATCTCCCATCGTATTCTAGACGTTGCACGGATTTCTGCCAAGTGTTTGGCAGGAAGAAAAGAAAAGTTGTCCAAAACAGCTTCCAATCGAATGTTCATGTGACTGGAAAAGCCAGGAGAGTGCAAAAGTACTGTTTTCTATCAGTTGGCAAGGTGCGCACACAATCCCAGTGTTGTACAGCTTGCTTCTTCACCTTTTGGAAGCTGCGGCTCTCCCCGGCTTTCGGAGCGGAAGAAGCGGCTTCTTCGCGCAAAGACGATTGTGTCGCTCCCAGTACTCTCCTTAGCGCGGCTTCTGCCGAAAGACGCCCGGGAGCGGCTCTTAGCTCCGGACAGCATCCTACCTTCGTCTTTAGCGCCTCTTCTCATCTACATCTCGGCAAAAAGCTTTTCCACTATGTCTGGCTAGGAAAAACTGTGCCAGCACAGAAAACATCGCCCATCGTGTTCTAGAAGTTGCAGAGATGTCTGCCAAGTGTTTGGCAGGAAGAAAAGAAAAGTTGTCCAAAACAGCTTCCAATCGAATGTTCATGTGATTGGAAAAGTCAGGAGAGTGCAAAGGTACTCTTTTCTATCAGTTGGCAAGGTGCGCACACAATCCCAGTGTTGTACAGCTTGCTTCTTCACCTTTCTGAATCTGCCGCTCTCTCCGGCTTTCGGAGCCGAGGAAGCGGCTTCTTCGCGCAAAGACGATTGTGCCGCTCACAGTGCTCTCCTTAGCGCGGCTTCTGCCGAAAGACGCCCGGGAGCGGCTCTTTGCTCCGGACAGCATCCTACCTTCGTCTTTAGCGCCTCTTCTCATCTACATCTCGGCAAAAAGCTTTTCCACTGTGTCTGGCAAGGAAAAACTGTGCCAGCACAGAAAACATCTCCCATCGTGTTCTAGACATTGCACGGATGTCTGCCAAGTGTTTGGCAGGAAGAAAAGAAAAGTTGTCCAAAACAGCTTCCAATCGAATGTTCATGTGACTGGAAAAGCCAGGAGAGTGCAAAAGTACTGTTTTCTAATAGTTGGCAAGGTGTGCACACAATCCCAGTGTTGTACAGCTTGCTTCTTTACCTTTTCCGAGTTGCCGCTCTCCCCGGCTCCCGGAGCCGAAGAAGCGGCTTCTTCACGCAAAGACGATTCTGCCGCTCACAGTGCTCTCCTTAGCGCGGCTTCTGCCGAAAGACGCCCGGGAGCGGCTCTTAGCTCCGGACAGCATCCTACCTTCGTCTTTAGCGCCTCTTCTCATCAACATCTCGGCAAAAAGCTTTTCCACTATGTCTGGCTCGGAAAAACTGTGCAAGCACAGAAAACATCTCCCATCGTGTTCTAGACGTTGCATGTATTTCTGCCAAGCGTTTGGCAGGAAGAAAAGAAAAGTTGTCCAAAACAGCTTCCAATCGAAAGTTCATGTGACTGGAAAAGTCAGGAGAGTTCAAAAGTACTGTTTTCTAATAGTTGGCAAGGTGCGCGCACAATCCCAGTGTTGTACAGCTTGCTTCTTTACCTTTTCCGAGTTGCCGCTCTCCCCGGCTCCCGGAGCCGAAGAAGCGGCTTCTTCATGCAAAGACGATTGTGCCGCTCACAGTGCTCTCCTTAGCGCGGCTTCTGCCGAAAGACGCCCGGGAGCAGCTCTTAGCTCCGGACAGCATCCTACCTTCGTCTTTAGCGCCTCTTCTCATCTACATCTCAGCAAAAAGCTTTTCCACTATGTCTGGCTCGGAAAAACTGTGCCAGCACAGGAAACATCTCCCATCGTATTCTAGACGTTGCACGGATTTCTGCCAAGTGTTTGGCAGGAAGAAAAGAAAAGTTGTCCAAAACAGCTTCCAATCGAATGTTCATGTGACTGGAAAAGTCAGGAGAGTGCAAAAGTACTGTTTTCTAATAGTTGGCAAGGTGCGCACACAATCCCAGTGTTGTACAGCTTGCTTCTTCACCTTTCGGAAGCTGCGGCTCTCCCCGGCTTTCGGAGCCGAAGAAGCGGCTTCTTCGCGCAAAGACGATTGTGTCGCTCCCTGTACTCTCCTTAGCGCGGCTTCTGCCGAAAGACGCCCGGGAGCGGCTCTTAGCTCCGGACAGCATCCTACCATCGTCTTTAGCGCCTCTTCTCATCTACATCTCGGCAAAAAGCTTTTCCACTATGTCTGGCTAGGAAAAACTGTGCCAGCACAGAAAACATCTCCCATCGTGTTCTAGACGTTGCACGGATTTCTGCCAAGTGTTTGGCAGGAAGAAAAGAAAAGTTGTCCAAAACAGCTTCCAATCGAATGCTCATGTGATTGGAAAAGTCAGGAGAGTGCAAAGGTACTCTTTTCTATCAGTTGGCAAGGTGCGCACACAATCCGAGTGTTGTACAGCTTGCTTCTTCACCTTTCCGAATCTGCCGCTCTCTCCGGCTCCCGGAGCCGAAGAAGCGGCTTCTTCGCGCAAAGACGATTGTGCCGCTCACAGTGCTCTCCTTAGCGCGGCTTCTGCCGAAAGACGCCCGGGAGCGGCTCTTAGCTCCGGACAGCATCCTACCTTCGTCTTTAGCGCCTCTTCTCATCTACATCTCGGCAAAAAGCTTTTCCACTATGTCTGGTTAAGAAAAACTGTGCCAGCACAGAAAACATCTCCCATCGTGTTCTAGACGTTGCACGGATGTCTGCCAAGTGTTTGGCAGGAAGAAAAGAAAAGTTGTCCAAAACAGCTTCCAATCGAATGTTCATGTGACTGGAAAAGTCAGGAGAGTGCAAAAGTACTGTTTTCTAATAGTTGGCAAGGTGCGCACACAATCCCAGTGTTGTACAGCTTGCTTCTTCACCTTTCGGAAGCTGTGGCTCTCCCCGGCTTTCGGAGCCGAAGAAGCGGCTTCTTCGCGCAAAGACGATTGTGTCGCTCCCTGTACTCTCCTTAGCGCGGCTTCTGCCGAAAGACGCCCGGGAGCGGCTCTTAGCTCCGGACAGCATCCTACCTTCGTCTTTAGCGCCTCTTCTCATCTACATCTCGGCAAAAAGCTTTTCCACTATGTCTGGCTAGGAAAAACTGTGCCAGCACAGAAAACATCTCCCATCGTGTTCTAGAAGTTGCAGAGATGTCTGCCAAGTGTTTGGCAGGAAGAAAAGAAAAGTTGTCCAAAACAGCTTCCAATCGAATGTTCATGTGATTGGAAAAGTCAGGAGAGTGCAAAGGTACTCTTTTCTATCAGTTGGCAAGGTGCGCACACAATCCCAGTGTTGTACAGCTTGCTTCTTCACCTTTCCGAATCTGCCGCTCCCTCCGGCTCCCGGAGCCGAGGAAGCGGCTTCTTCGCGCAAAGACGATTGTGCCGCTCACAGTGCTCTCCTTAGCGCGGCTTCTGCCGAAAGACGCCCGGGAGCGGCTCTTAGCTCCGGACAGCATCCTACCTTCGTCTTTAGCGCCTCTTCTCATCTACATCTCGGCAAAAAGCTTTTCCACTATGTCTGGCTAGGAAAAACTGTGCCAGCACAGAAAACATCTCCCATCGTGTTCTAGAAGTTGCAGAGATGTCTGCCAAGTGTTTGGCAGGAAGAAAAGAAAAGTTGTCCAAAACAGCTTCCAATCGAATGTTCATGTGATTGGAAAAGTCAGGAGAGTTCAAAGGTACTCTTTTCTATCAGTTGGCAAGGTGCGCACACAATCCCAGTGTTGTACAGCTTGCTTCTTCACCTTTCCGAATCTGCCGCTCCCTCCGGCTCCCGGAGCCGAGGAAGCGGCTTCTTCGCGCAAAGACGATTGTGCCGCTCACAGTGCTCTCCTTAGCGCGGCTTCTGCCGAAAGACGCCCGGGAGCGGCTCTTAGCTCCGGACAGCATCCTACCTTCGTCTTTAGCGCCTCTTCTCATCTACATCTCGGCAAAAAGCTTTTCCACTATGTCTGGCTAGGAAAAACTGTGCCAGCACAGAAAACATCTCCCATCGTGTTCTAGACGTTGCACGGATGTCTGCCAAGTGTTTGGCAGGAAGAAAAGAAAAGTTGTCCAAAACAGCTTCCAATCGAATGTTCATGTGATTGGAAAAGACAGGAGAGTGCAAAAGTACTGTTTTCTAATAGTTGGCAAGGTGCGCACACAATCCCAGTGTTGTACAGCTTGTTTCTTCACCTTTCTGAAGCTGCCGCTCTCTCCGGCTCCCGGAGCCGAAGAAGCGGCTTCTTCGCGCAAAGACGATTGTGCCGCTCACAGTGCTCTCCTTAGCGCGGCTTCTGCCGAAAGACGCCCGGGAACGGATCTTAGCTCCGGACAGCATCCTACCTTCGTCTTTAGCGCCTCTTCTCATCTACATCTCAGCAAAAAGCTTTTCCACTATGTCTGGCTAGGAAAAACTGTGCCAGCACAGAAAACATCTCCCATCGTGTTCTAGACGTTGCACGGATGTCTGCCAAGTGTTTGGCAGGAAGAAAAAAAAAGTTGTCCAAAACAGCTTCCAATCGAATGTTCATGTGACTGGAAAAGTCAGGAAAGTGCAAAAGTACTGTTTTCTAATAGTTGGCAAGGTGCGCACACAATCCCAGTGTTGTACAGCTTGCTTCTTTACCTTTCCGAAGCTGCGGCTCTCTCTGGCTCCCAGAGCCGAAGAAGCTGCTTCTTCGCGCAAAGACGATTGTCCCGCTCACAGTGCTCTCCTTAGCGCGGCTTCTGCCGAAAGACGCCCGGGAGCGGCTCTTAGCTCCGGACAGCATCCTACCTTCGTCTTTAGCGCCTCTTCTCATCTACATCTCGGCAAAAAGCTTTTCCACTATCTGGCTAGGAAAAACTGTGCCAGCACAGAAAACATCTCCCATCGTGTTCTAGACGTTGCAGAGATGTCTGCCAAGTGTTTGGCAGGAAGAAAAGAAAAGTTGTCCAAAACAGCTTCCAATCGAATGTTCATGTGATTGGAAAAGACAGGAGAGTGCAAAAGGACTGTTTTCTAATAGTTGGCAAGGTGCGCACACAATCCCAGTGTTGTACAGCTTGTTTCTTCACCTTTCTGAAGCTGCCGCTCTCTCCGGCTCCCGGAGCCGAAGAAGCGGCTTCTTCGCGCAAAGACGATTGTGCCGCTCACAGTGCTCTCCTTAGCGCGGCTTCTGCCGAAAGACGCCCGGGAGCGGCTCTTAGCTCCGGACAGCATCCTACCTTCGTCTTTAGCGCCTCTTCTCATCTACATCTCGGCAAAAAGCTTTTCCACTATGTCTGGCTAGGAAAAACTGTGCCAGCACAGAAAACATCTCCCATCGTGTTCTAGAAGTTGCAGAGATGTCTGCCAAGTGTTTGGGAGGAAGAAACGAAAAGTTGTCCAAAACAGCTTCCAATCGAATGTTCATGTGACTGGAAAAGACAGGAGAGTGCAAAAGTACTGTTTTCTAATAGTTGGCAAGGTGCGCACACAATCCCAGTGTTGTACAGCTTGCTTCTTTACCTTTCCGAAGCTGCGGCTCTCTCTGGCTCCCGGAGCCGAAGAAGCGGCTTCTTCGCGCAAAGACGATTGTGCCGCTCACAGTGCTCTCCTTTGAGCGGCTTCTGCCGAAAGACGCCCCGGAGCGGCTCTTAGCTCCGGACAGCATCCTACCTTCTTCTTTAGCGCCTCTTCTCATCTACATCTCGGCAAATGCTTTTCCACTATGTCTGGCTAGGAAAAACTGTGCCAGCACAGAAAACATCTCCCATCGTGTTCTAGACATTGCACGGATGTCTGCCAAGTGTTTGGCAGGGAGAAAAGAAAAGTTGTCCAAAACAGCTTCCAATCGAACGTTCATGTGATTGGAAAAGTCAGGAGAGTGCAAAAGTACTGTTTTCTAATAGTTGGCACGGTGCGCACACAATCCCAGTGTTGTACAGCTTGCTTCTGTACATTCCCGAAGCTTCCGCTCTCTCGGGCTCCCGGAGCCGAAGAAGCGGCTTCTTCGCGCAAAGACGATTGTGTCGCTCCCAGTACTCTCCTTAGCGCGGCTTCTGCCGAAAGACGCCCGGGAGCGGCTCTTAGCTCCGGACAGCATCCTACCTTCGTCTTTAGCGCCTCTTCTCATCTACATCTCGGCAAAAAGCTTTTCCACTATGTCTGGCTAGGAAAAACTGTGCCAGCACAGAAAACATCTCCCATCGTGTTCTAGAAGTTGCAGACATGTCTGCCAAGTGTTTGGCAGGAAGAAAAGAAAAGTTGTCCAAAACAGCTTCCAATCGAATGTTCATGTGATTGGAAAAGTCAGGAGAGTGCAAAAGTACTGTTTTCTAATAGTTGGCAAGGTGCGCACACAATCCCAGTGTTGTACAGCTTGCTTCTTCACCTTTTGGAAGCTGCGGCTCACCCCGGCTTTCGGAGCCGAAGAAGCGGCTTCTTCGCGCAAAGACGATTGTGTCGCTCCCAGTACTCTCCTTAGCGCGGCTTCTGCCGAAAGACGCCCGGGAGCGGCTCTTAGCTCCGGACAGCATCCTACCTTCGTCTTTAGCGCCTCTTCTCATCTACATCTTGGCAAAAAGCTTTTCCACTATGTCTGGCTAGGAAAAACTGTGCCAGCACAGAAAACATCTCCCATCGTGTTCTAGAAGTTGCAGACATGTCTGCCAAGTGTTTGGCAGGAAGAAAAGAAAAGTTGTCCAAAACAGCTTCCAATCGAATGTTCATGTGATTGGAAAAGTCAGGAGAGTGCAAAAGTACTGTTTTCTAATAGTTGGCAAGGTGAGCACACAATCCCAGTGTTGTACAGCTTGCTTCTTCACCTTTTGGAAGCTGCGGCTCTCCCCGGCTTTCGGAGCCGAAGAAGCGGCTTCTTCGCGCAAAGACGATTGTGTCGCTCCCAGTACTCTCCTTAGCGCGGCTTCTGCCGAAAGACGCCCGGGAGCGGCTCTTAGCTCCGGACAGCATCCTACCTTCGTCTTTAGCGCCTCTTCTCATCTACATCTCGGCAAAAAGCTTTTCCACTATGTCTGGCTAGGAAAAACTGTGCCAGCACAGAAAACATCTCCCATCGTGTTCTAGAAGTTGCAGACATGTCTGCCAAGTGTTTGGCAGGAAGAAAAGAAAAGTTGTCCAAAACAGCTTCCAATCGAATGTTCATGTGATTGGAAAAGTCAGGAGAGTGCAAAAGTACTGTTTTCTAATAGTTGGCAAGGTGCGCACACAATCCCAGTGTTGTACAGCTTGCTTCTTTACCTTTTCCAAGTTGCCGCTCTCTCCGGCTCCCAGAGCCGAAGAAGCGGCTTCTTCGCGCAAAGACGATTGTGCCGCTCACAGTGCTCTCCTTAGCGCGGCTTCTGCCCAAAGATGCCCGGGAGCGTCTCTTAGCTCCGGACAGCATCCTACCTTCGTCTTTAGCGCCTCTTCTCATCTACATCTCGGCAAATGCTTTTCCACTATGTCTGGCTAGGAAAAACTGTGCCAGCACAGAAAACATCGCCCATCGTGTTCTAGACGTTGCACGGATTTCTGCCAAGTGTTTGGCAGGAAGAAAAGAAAAGTTGTCCAAAACAGCTTCCAATCGAATGTTCATGTGACTGGAAAAGTCAGGAGAGTGCAAAAGTACTGTTTTCTAATAGTTGGCAAGGTGCGCACACAAATCCCAGTGTTGTACAGCTTGCTTCTTTACCTTTTCCGACTTGCCGCTCTCCCTGGCTCCCGGAGCCGAAGAAGCGGCTTCTTCGCGCAAAGACGATTGTGCCGCTCACAGTGCTCTCCTTAGCGCGGCTTCTGCCGAAAGACGCCCGGGAGCGGCTCTTAGCTCCGGACAGCATCCTACCTTCGTCTTTAGCGCCTCTTCTCATCTACATCTCGGCAAAAAGCTTTTCCACTATGTCTGGCTAGGAAAAACTGTGCCAGCACAGAAAACATCGCCCATCGTGTTCTAGATGTTGCAGAGATGTCTGCCAAGTGTTTGGCAGGAAGAAAAGAAAAGTTGTCCAAAACAGCTTCCAATCGAATGTTCATGTGATTGGAAAAGACAGGAGAGTGCAAAAGTACTGTTTTCTATCAGTTGGCAAGGTGCGCACACAATCCCAGTGTTGTACAGCTTGTTTCTTCACCTTTCTGAAGCTGCCGCTCTCTCCGGCTCCCGGAGCCGAAGAAGCGGCTTCTTCGCGCAAAGACGATTGTGCCGCTCACAGTGCTCTCCTTAGCGCGGCTTCTGCCGAAAGATGCCCGGGAGCGGCTCTTTGCTCCGGACAGCATCCTACCTTCGTCTTTAGCGCCTCTTCTCATCTACATCTCGGCAAAAAGCTTTTCCACTATGTCTGGTTAAGAAAAACTGTGCCAGCACAGAAAACATCTCCCATCGTGTTCTAGACGTTGCACGGATTTCTGCCAAGTGTTTGGCAGGAAGAAAAGAAAAGTTGTCCAAAACAGCTTCCAATCGAATGTTCATGTGACTGGAAAAGTCAGGAGAGTGCAAAAGTACTGTTTTCTAATAGTTGGCAAGGTGCGCACACAATCCCAGTGTTGTACAGCTTGCTTCTTTACCTTTCCGAAGCTGTGGCTCTCTCTGGCTCCCGGAGCCGAAGAAGCGGCTTCTTCGCGCAAAGACGATTGTGCCGCTCACAGTGCTCTCCTTAGCGCGGCTTCTGCCGAAAGACGCCCCGGAGCGGCTCTTAGCTCCGGACAGCATCCTACCTTCGTCTTTAGCGCCTCTTCTCATCTACATCTCGGCAAAAAGCTTTTCCACTATGTCTGGCTAGGAAAAACTGTGCCAGCACAGAAAACATCTCCCATCGTGTTCTAGAAGTTGCAGAGATGTCTGCCAAGTGTTTGGCAGGAAGAAAAGAAAAGTTGTCCAAAACAGCTTCCAATCGAATGTTCATGTGATTGGAAAAGTCAGGAGAGTGCAAAGGTACTGTTTTCTAATAGTTGGCAAAGTGCGAACACAATCCCAGTGTTGTACAGCTTGCTTCTTTACCTTTTCCGAGTTGCTGCTCTCCCCGGCTCCCATAGCTGAAGAAGCGGCTTCTTTGTGCAAAGACGATTGTGCCGCTCACAGTGCTCTCCTTAGCGCGGCTTCTGCCGAAAGACGCCCCGGAGCGGCTCTTAGCTCCGGACAGCATCCTACCTTCGTCTTTAGCGCCTCTTCTCATCTACATCTCGGCAAAAAGCTTTTCCACTATGTCTGGCTAGGAAAAACTGTGCCAGCACAGAAAACATCTCCCATCGTGTTCTAGAAGTTGCAGAGATGTCTGCCAAGTGTTTGGCAGGAAGAAAAGAAAAGTTGTCCAAAACAGCTTCCAATCGAATGTTCATGTGATTGGAAAAGTCAGGAGAGTGCAAAGGTACTGTTTTCTATCAGTTGGCAAGGTGCGCACACAATCCCAGTGTTGTACAGCTTGCTTCTGTACCTTTTCCAAGTAGCCGCTCTCTCCGGCTCCCGGAGCCGAAGAAGCGGCTTCTTCGCGCAAAGACGATTGTGCAGCTCACAGTGCTCTCCTTAGCGCGGCTTCTGCCGAAAGACGCCCGGGAGCGGCTCTTAGCTCCGGACAGCATCCTACCTTCGTCTTTAGCGCCTCTTCTCATCTACATCTCGGCAAAAAGCTTTTCCACTATGTCTGGCTAGGATAAACTGTGCCAGCACAGAAAACATCGCCCATCGTGTTCTAGACGTTGCACGGATGTCTGCCAAGTGTTTGGCAGGAAGAAAAAAAAAGTTGTCCAAAACAGCTTCCAATCGAATGTTCATGTGACTGGAAAAGTCAGGAGAGTGCAAAAGTACTGTTTTCTAATAGTTGGGAAGGTGCACACACAATCCCAGTGTTGTACGGCTTGCTTCTTTACCTTTTCCAAGTTGCCGCTCTCTCCGGCTCCCGGAGCCGAAGAAGCGGCTTCTTCGCGCAAAGACGATTGTGCCGCTCACAGTGCTCTCCTTAGCGCGGCTTCTGCCGAAAGACGCCCGGGAGCGGCTCTTTGCTCCGGACAGCATCCTACCTTCGTCTTTAGCGCCTCTTCTCATCTACATCTCGGCAAAAAGCTTTTCCACTATGTCTGGCTAGGAAAAACTCTGCCAGCACAGAAAACATCGCCCATCGTGTTCTAGACGTTGCACGGATGTCTGCCAAGTGCTTGGCAGGAAGAAAAGAAAAGTTGTCCAAAACAGCTTCCAATCGAATGTTCATGTGACTGGAAAAGTCAGGAGAGTGCAAAAGTACTGTTTTCTAATAGTTGGCAAGGTGCGCACACAATCCCAGTGTTGTACAGCTTGCTTCTTTACCTTTTCCAAGTTGCCGCTCTCTCCGGCTCCCAGAGCCGAAGAAGCGGCTTCTTCGCGCAAAGACGATTGTGCCGCTCACAGTGCTCTCCTTAGCGCGGCTTCTGTCCAAAGATGCCCGGGAGCGTCTCTTAGCTCCGGACAGCATCCTACCTTCGTCTTTAGCGCCTCTTCTCATCTACATCTCGGCAAATGCTTTTCCACTATGTCTGGCTAGGAAAAACTGTGCCAGCACAGAAAACATCGCCCATCGTGTTCTAGACGTTGCACGGATTTCTGCCAAGTGTTTGGCAGGAAGAAAAGAAAAGTTGTCCAAAACAGCTTCCAATCGAATGTTCATGTGACTGGAAAAGTCAGGAGAGTGCAAAAGTACTGTTTTCTAATAGTTGGCAAGGTGCGCACACAATCCCAGTGTTGTACAGCTTGCTTCTTCACCTTCCCGAAGCTGCCGCTCTCTCGGCCTCCCGGAGCCGAAGGTGCGGCTTCTTCGCGCAAAGACGATTGTGCCGCTCACAGTGCTCTCCTTAGCGCGGCTTCTGCCGAAAGACGCCCGGGAGCGGCTCTTTGCTCCGGACAGCATCCTACCTTCGTCTTTAGCGCCTCTTCTCATCTACATCTCAGCAAAAAGCTTTTCCACTATGTCTGGCTAGGAAAAACTGTGCCAGCACAGAAAACATCTCCCATCGTGTTCTAGACGTTGCACGGATGTCTGCCAAGTGTTTGGCAGGAAGAAAAGAAGAGTTGTCCAAAACAGCTTCCAATCGAATGTTCATGTGACTGGAAAAGTCAGGAGAGTGCAAAAGTACTGTTTTCTAATAGTTGGCAAGGTGCGCACACAATCCCAGTGTTGTACAGCTTGCTTCTTTACCTTTCCGAAGCTGCGGCTCTCCCCGGCTCCCATAGCTGAAGAAGCGGCTTCTTCGCGCAAAGACGATTGTGCCGCTCACAGTGCTCTCCTTAGCGCGGCTTCTGCCGAAAGACGCCCCTGAGCGGCTCTTAGCTCCGGACAGCATCCTACCTTCGTCTTTAGCGCCTCTTCTCATCTACATCTCGGCAAAAAGCTTTTCCACTATGTCTGGCTAGGAAAAACTGTGCCAGCACAGAAAACATCTCCCATCGTGTTCTAGAAGTTGCAGAGATGTCTGCCAAGTGTTTGGCAGGAAGAAAAGAAAAGTTGTCCAAAACAGCTTCCAATCGAATGTTCATGTGATTGGAAAAGTCAGGAGAGTGCAAAGGTACTGTTTTCTATCAGTTGGCAAGGTGCGCACACAATCCCAGTGTTGTACAGCTTGCTTCTTCACCTTTCTGAAGCTGCCGCTCTCTCCGGCTCCCGGAGCCGAAGAAGCGGCTTCTTCACGCAAAGACGATTGTGCCGCTCACAGTGTTCTCCTTAGTGCGGCTTCTGCCGAAAGACGCCCGGGAGCTGCTCTTAGCTCCGGACAGCATCCTACCTTCGTCTTTAGCGCCTCTTCTCATCTACATCTCATCAAAAAGCTTTTCCACTATGTCTGGTTAAGAAAAACTGTGCCAGCACAGAAAACATCTCCCATCGTGTTCTAGACGTTGCACGGATGTCTGCCAAGTGTTTGGCAGGAAGAAAAGAAAAGTTGTCCAAAACAGCTTCCAATCGAATGTTCATGTGACTGGAAAAGTCAGGAGAGTGCAAAAGTACTGTTTTCTAATAGTTGGCAAGGTGCGCACACAATCCCAGTGTTGTACAGCTTGCTTCTTTACCTTTTCCAAGTTGCCGCTCTCTCCGGCTCCCAGAGCCGAAGAAGCGGCTTCTTCGCGCAAAGACGATTGTGCCGCTCACAGTGCTCTCCTTAGCGCGGCTTCTGCCGAAAGACGCCCGGGAGCGGCTCTTAGCTCCGGACAGCATCCTACCTTCGTCTTTAGCGCCTCTTCTCATCTACATCTCGGCAAAAAGCTTTTCCACTATGTCTGGCTAGGAAAAACTGTGCCAGCACAGAAAACATCGCCCATCGTGTTCTAGACGTTGCACGGATGTCTGCCAAGTGTTTGGCAGGAAGAAAAGAAAAGTTGTCCAAAACAGCTTCCAATCGAATGTTCATGTGACTGGAAAAGTCAGGAGAGTGCAAAAGTACTGTTTTCTAATAGTTGGCAAGGTGCGCACACAATCCCAGTGTTGTACAGCTTGCTTCTTTACCTTTTTCAAGTAGTCGCTCTCTCCGGCTCCCGGAGCCGAAGAAGCGGCTTCTTCGCGCAAAGACGATTGTGCCGCTCACAGTGCTCTCCTTAGCGCGGCTTCTGCCGAAAGACGTCCGGGAGCGGCTCTTAGCTCCGGACAGCATCCTACCTTCGTCTTTAGCGCCTCTTCTCATCTACATCTCAGCAAAAAGCTTTTCCACTATGTCTGGCTAGGAAAAACTGTGCCAGCACAGAAAACATCTCCCATCGTGTTCTAGATGTTGCAGGGATGTCTGCCAAGTGTTTGGCAGGAAGAAAAGAAAAGTTGTCCAAAACAGCTTCCAATCGAATGTTCATGTGACTGGAAAAGTCAGGAGAGTGCAAAAGTACTGTTTTCTAATAGTTGGCAAGGTGCGCACACAATCCCAGTGTTGTACAGCTTGCTTCTTTACCTTTTCCAAGTTGCCGCTCTCCTTGGCTCCCGGAGCCGAAGAAGCGGCTTCTTCGCGCAAAGACGATTGTGCCGCTCACAGTGCTCTCCTTAGCGCGGCTTCTGCCGAAAGACGCCCGGGAGCGGCTCTTTGCTCCGGACAGCATCCTACCTTCGTCTTTAGCGCCTCTTCTCATCTACATCTCGGCAAAAAGCTTTTCCACTATGTCTGGCTAGGAAAAACTGTGCCAGCACAGAAAACATCGCCCATCGTGTTCTAGACGTTGCACGGATGTCTGCCAAGTGCTTGGCGGGAAGAAAAGAAAAGTTGTCCAAAACAGCTTCCAATCGAATGTTCATGTGACTGGAAAAGTCAGGAGAGGGCAAAAGTACTGTTTTCTAATAGTTGGCAAGGTGCGCACACAATCCCAGTGTTGTACAGCTTGCTTCTTTACCTTTTCCAAGTTGCCGCTCTCTCCGGCTCCCAGAGCCGAAGAAGCGGCTTCTTCGCGCAAAGACGATTGTGCCACTCACAGTGCTCTCCTTAGCGCGGCTTCTGCCGAAAGACGCCTGGGAGCGGCTCTTTGCTCCGGACAGCATCCTACCTTCGTCTTTAGCGCCTCTTCTCATCTACATCTCAGCAAAAAGCTTTTCCACTATGTCTGGCTAGGAAAAACTGTGCCAGCACAGAAAACATCTCCCATCGTGTTCTAGACATTGCATGGATGTCTGCCAAGTGTTTGGCAGGAAGAAAAGAAAAGTTGTCCAAAACAGCTTCCAATCGAATGTTCATGTGACTGGAAAAGTCAGGAGAGTGCAAAAGTACTGTTTTCTAATAGTTGGCAAGGTGCGCACACAAATCCCAGTGTTGTACAGCTTGCTTCTTCACCTTTTCCGAGTTGCCGCTCTCCCTGGCTCCCGGAGCCGAAGAAGCGGCTTCTTCGCGCAAAGACGATTGTGCCGCTCACAGTGCTCTCCTTAGCGCGGCTTCTGCCGAAAGACGCCCGGGAGCGGCTCTTAGCTCCGGACAGCATCCTACCTTCGTCTTTAGCGCCTCTTCTCATCTACATCTCGGCAAAAAGCTTTTCCACTATGTCTGGCTAGGAAAAACTGTGCCAGCACAGAAAACATCGCCCATCGTGTTCTAGACGTTGCACGGATGTCTGCCAAGTGTTTGGCAGGGAGAAAAGAAAAGTTGTCCAAAACAGCTTCCAATCGAACATTCATGTGATTGGAAAAGTCAGGAGAGTGCAAAAGTACTGTTTTCTAATAGTTGGCAAGGTGCGCACACAATCCCAGTGTTGTACAGCTTGCTTCTTCACCTTCCCGAAGCTGCCGCTCACTCGGCCTCCCGGAGCCGAAGATGCGGCTTCTTCGCGCAAAGACGATTGTGCCGCCCACAGTGCTCTCCTTAGCGCGGCTTCTGCCGAAAGACGCCCGGGAGCGGCTCTTAGCTCCGGACAGCATCCTACCTTCGTCTTTAGCGCCTCTTCTCATCTACATCTCGGCAAAAAGCTTTTCCACTATGTCTGGCTCGGAAAAACTGTGCCAGCACAGGAAACATCTCCCATCGTGTTCTAGACGTTGCACGGATTTCTGCCTAGTGTTTGGCAGGAAGAAAAGAAAAGTTGTCCAAAACAGCTTCCAATCGAATGTTCATGTGACTGGAAAAGTCAGGAGAGTGCAAAAGTACTGTTTTCTAATAGTTGGCAAGGTGCGCACACAATCCCAGTGTTGTACAGCTTGCTTCTTCACCTTTCCGAAGCTGCCGCTCTCCCCGGCTATCGGAGCCGAAGAAGCGGCTTCTTCGCGCAAAGACGATTGTGTCGCTCACAGTACTCTCCTTAGCGCGGCTTCTGCCGAAAGACGCCCGGGAGCGGCTCTTAGCTCCGGACAGCATCCTACCTTCGTCTTTAGCGCCTCTTCTCATCTACATCTCGGCAAAAAGCTTTTCCACTATGTCTGGCTAGGAAAAACTGTGCCAGCACAGAAAACATCTCCCATCGTGTTCTAGAAGTTGCAGAGATGTCTGCCAAGTGTTTGGCAGGAAGAAAAGAAAAGTTGTCCAAAACAGCTTCCAATCGAATGTTCATGTGACTGGAAAAGTCAGGAGAGTGCAAAAGTACTGTTTTCTAATAGTTGGCAAGGTGCGCACACAATCCCAGTGTTGTACAGCTTGCTTCTTTACCTTTTCCAAGTTGCCGCTCTCTCCGGCTCCCAGAGCCGAAGAAGCGGCTTCTTCGCGCAAAGACGATTGTGCCGCTCACAGTGCTCTCCTTAGCGCGGCTTCTGCCGAAAGACGCCCGGGAGCGGCTCTTTGCTCCGGACAGCATCCTACCTTCGTCTTTAGCGCCTCTTCTCATCTACATCTCAGCAAAAAGCTTTTCCACTATGTCTGGCTAGGAAAAACTGTGCCAGCACAGAAAACATCTCCCATCGTGTTCTAGACGTTGCACGGATGTCTGCCAAGTGTTTGGCAGGAAGAAAAGAAGAGTTGTCCAAAACAGCTTCCAATCGAATGTTCATGTGACTGGAAAAGTCAGGAGAGTGCAAAAGTACTGTTTTCTAATAGTTGGCAAGGTGCGCACACAATCCCAGTGTTGTACAGCTTGCTTCTTTACCTTTCCGAAGCTGCGGCTCTCCCCGGCTCCCATAGCTGAAGAAGCGGCTTCTTCGCGCAAAGACGATTGTGCCGCTCACAGTGCTCTCCTTAGCGCGGCTTCTGCCGAAAGACGCCCCTGAGCGGCTCTTAGCTCCGGACAGCATCCTACCTTCGTCTTTAGCGCCTCTTCTCATCTACATCTCGGCAAAAAGCTTTTCCACTATGTCTGGCTAGGAAAAACTGTGCCAGCACAGAAAACATCTCCCATCGTGTTCTAGAAGTTGCAGAGATGTCTGCCAAGTGTTTGGCAGGAAGAAAAGAAAAGTTGTCCAAAACAGCTTCCAATCGAATGTTCATGTGATTGGAAAAGTCAGGAGAGTGCAAAGGTACTGTTTTCTATCAGTTGGCAAGGTGCGCACACAATCCCAGTGTTGTACAGCTTGCTTCTTCACCTTTCTGAAGCTGCCGCTCTCTCCGGCTCCCGGAGCCGAAGAAGCGGCTTCTTCACGCAAAGACGATTGTGCCGCTCACAGTGTTCTCCTTAGTGCGGCTTCTGCCGAAAGACGCCCGGGAGCTGCTCTTAGCTCCGGACAGCATCCTACCTTCGTCTTTAGCGCCTCTTCTCATCTACATCTCATCAAAAAGCTTTTCCACTATGTCTGGTTAAGAAAAACTGTGCCAGCACAGAAAACATCTCCCATCGTGTTCTAGACGTTGCACGGATGTCTGCCAAGTGTTTGGCAGGAAGAAAAGAAAAGTTGTCCAAAACAGCTTCCAATCGAATGTTCATGTGACTGGAAAAGTCAGGAGAGTGCAAAAGTACTGTTTTCTAATAGTTGGCAAGGTGCGCACACAATCCCAGTGTTGTACAGCTTGCTTCTTTACCTTTTCCAAGTTGCCGCTCTCTCCGGCTCCCAGAGCCGAAGAAGCGGCTTCTTCGCGCAAAGACGATTGTGCCGCTCACAGTGCTCTCCTTAGCGCGGCTTCTGCCGAAAGACGCCCGGGAGCGGCTCTTAGCTCCGGACAGCATCCTACCTTCGTCTTTAGCGCCTCTTCTCATCTACATCTCGGCAAAAAGCTTTTCCACTATGTCTGGTTAAGAAAAACTGTGCCAGCACAGAAAACATCGCCCATCGTGTTCTAGACGTTGCACGGATGTCTGCCAAGTGTTTGGCAGGAAGAAAAGAAAAGTTGTCCAAAACAGCTTCCAATCGAATGTTCATGTGACTGGAAAAGTCAGGAGAGTGCAAAAGTACTGTTTTCTAATAGTTGGCAAGGTGCGCACACAATCCCAGTGTTGTACAGCTTGCTTCTTTACCTTTTTCAAGTAGTCGCTCTCTCCGGCTCCCGGAGCCGAAGAAGCGGCTTCTTCGCGCAAAGACGATTGTGCCGCTCACAGTGCTCTCCTTAGCGCGGCTTCTGCCGAAAGACGTCCGGGAGCGGCTCTTAGCTCCGGACAGCATCCTACCTTCGTCTTTAGCGCCTCTTCTCATCTACATCTCAGCAAAAAGCTTTTCCACTATGTCTGGCTAGGAAAAACTGTGCCAGCACAGAAAACATCTCCCATCGTGTTCTAGATGTTGCAGGGATGTCTGCCAAGTGTTTGGCAGGAAGAAAAGAAAAGTTGTCCAAAACAGCTTCCAATCGAATGTTCATGTGACTGGAAAAGTCAGGAGAGTGCAAAAGTACTGTTTTCTAATAGTTGGCAAGGTGCGCACACAATCCCAGTGTTGTACAGCTTGCTTCTTTACCTTTTCCAAGTTGCCGCTCTCCTTGGCTCCCGGAGCCGAAGAAGCGGCTTCTTCGCGCAAAGACGATTGTGCCGCTCACAGTGCTCTCCTTAGCGCGGCTTCTGCCGAAAGACGCCCGGGAGCGGCTCTTTGCTCCGGACAGCATCCTACCTTCGTCTTTAGCGCCTCTTCTCATCTACATCTCGGCAAAAAGCTTTTCCACTATGTCTGGCTAGGAAAAACTGTGCCAGCACAGAAAACATCGCCCATCGTGTTCTAGACGTTGCACGGATGTCTGCCAAGTGCTTGGCGGGAAGAAAAGAAAAGTTGTCCAAAACAGCTTCCAATCGAATGTTCATGTGACTGGAAAAGACAGGAGAGTGCAAAAGCACTGTTTTCTAATAGTTGGCAAGGTGCGCACACAATCCCAGTGTTGTACAGCTTGCTTCTTTACCTTTTCCAAGTTGCCGCTCTCTCCGGCTCCCGGAGCCGAAGAAGCGGCTTCTTCGCGCAAAGACGATTGTGCCACTCACAGTGCTCTCCTTAGCGCGGCTTCTGCCGAAAGACGCCTGGGAGCGGCTCTTTGCTCCGGACAGCATCCTACCTTCGTCTTTAGCGCCTCTTCTCATCTACATCTCAGCAAAAAGCTTTTCCACTATGTCTGGCTAGGAAAAACTGTGCCAGCACAGAAAACATCTCCCATCGTGTTCTAGACATTGCATGGATGTCTGCCAAGTGTTTGGCAGGAAGAAAAGAAAAGTTGTCCAAAACAGCTTCCAATCGAATGTTCATGTGACTGGAAAAGTCAGGAGAGTGCAAAAGTACTGTTTTCTAATAGTTGGCAAGGTGCGCACACAATCCCAGTGTAGTACAGCTTGCTTCTTTACCTTTTCCGAGTTGCCGCTCTCCTTGGCTCCCGGAGCCGAAGAAGCGGCTTCTTCGCGCAAAGACGATTGTGCCGCTCACAGTGCTCTCCTTAGCGCGGCTTCTGCCCAAAGATGCCCGGGAGCGTCTCTTAGCTCCGGACAGCATCCTACCTTCGTCTTTAGCGCCTCTTCTCATCTACATCTCGACAAATGCTTTTCCACTATGTCTGGTTAAGAAAAACTGTGCCAGCACAGAAAACATCGCCCATCGTGTTCTAGACGTTGCACGGATTTCTGCCAAGTGTTTGGCAGGAAGAAAAGAAAAGTTGTCCAAAACAGCTTCCAATCGAATGTTCATGTGACTGGAAAAGTCAGGAGAGTGCAAAAGTACTGTTTTCTAATAGTTGGCAAGGTGCGCACACAAATCCCAGTGTTGTACAGCTTGCTTCTTTACCTTTTCCGAGTTGCCGCTCTCCCTGGCTTTCGGAGCCGAAGAAGCGGCTTCTTCGCGCAAAGACGATTGTGCCGCTCACAGTGCTCTCCTTAGCGCGGCTTCTGCCGAAAGACGCCCGGGAGCGGCTCTTTGCTCCGGACAGCATCCTACCTTCGTCTTTAGCGCCTCTTCTCATCTACATCTCGGCAAAAAGCTTTTCCACTATGTCTGGCTAGGAAAAACTGTGCCAGCACAGAAAACATCGCCCATCGTGTTCTAGACATTGCACGGATGTCTGCCAAGTGCTTGGCGGGAAGAAAAGAAAAGTTGTCCAAAACAGCTTCCAATCGAATGTTCATGTGACTGGAAAAGTCAGGAGAGGGCAAAAGTACTGTTTTCTAATAGTTGGCAAGGTGCGCACACAATCCCAGTGTTGTACAGCTTGCTTCTTTACCTTTTCCAAGTTGCCGCTCTCTCCGGCTCCCAGAGCCGAAGAAGCGGCTTCTTCGCGCAAAGACGATTGTGCCGCTCACAGTGCTCTCCTTAGCGCGGCTTCTGCCGAAAGACGCCTGGGAGCGGCTCTTTGCTCCGGACAGCATCCTACCTTCGTCTTTAGCGCCTCTTCTCATCTACATCTCAGCAAAAAGCTTTTCCACTATGTCTGGCTAGGAAAAACTGTGCCAGCACAGAAAACATCTCCCATCGTGTTCTAGAAAGTGCATGGATGTCTGCCAAGTGTTTGGCAGGAAGAAAAGAAAAGTTGTCCAAAACAGCTTCCAATCGAATGTTCATGTGACTGGAAAAGTCAGGAGAGTGCAAAAGTACTGTTTTCTAATAGGTGGCAAGGTGCGCACACAATCCCAGTGTTGTACAGCTTGCTTCTTTACCTTTTCCGAGTTGCCGCTCTCCTTGGCTCCCGGAGCCGAAGAAGCGGCTTCTTCGCGCAAAGACGATTGTGCCGCTCACAGTGCTCTCCTTAGCGCGGCTTCTGCCCAAAGACGCCCGGGAGCGTCTCTTAGCTCCGGACAGCATCCTACCTTCGTCTTTAGCGCCTCTTCTCATCTACATCTCGGCAAATGCTTTTCCACTATGTCTGGCTAGGAAAAACTGTGCCAGCACAGAAAACATCTCCCATCGTGTTCTAGACGTTGCACGGATTTCTGCCAAGTGTTTGGCAGGAAGAAAAGAAAAGTTGTCCAAAACAGCTTCCAATCGAATGTTCATGTGACTGGAAAAGTCAGGAGAGTGCAAAAGTACTGTTTTCTAATAGTTGGCAAGGTGCGCACACAATCCCAGTGTTGTACAGCTTGCTTCTTCACCTTCCCGAAGCTGCCGCTCACTCGGCCTCCCGGAGCCGAAGATGCGGCTTCTTCGCGCAAAGACGATTGTGCCGCCCACAGTGCTCTCCTTAGCGCGGCTTCTGCCGAAAGACGCCCGGGAGCGGCTCTTAGCTCCGGACAGCATCCTACCTTCGTCTTTAGCGCCTCTTCTCATCTACATCTCGGCAAAAAGCTTTTCCACTATGTCTGGCTCGGAAAAACTGTGCCAGCACAGGAAACATCTCCCATCGTGTTCTAGACGTTGCACGGATTTCTGCCTAGTGTTTGGCAGGAAGAAAAGAAAAGTTGTCCAAAACAGCTTCCAATCGAATGTTCATGTGACTGGAAAAGTCAGGAGAGTGCAAAAGTACTGTTTTCTAATAGTTGGCAAGGTGCGCACACAATCCCAGTGTTGTACAGCTTGCTTCTTCACCTTTCGGAAGCTGCGGCTCTCCCCGGCTTTCGGAGCCGAAGAAGCGGCTTCTTCGCGCAAAGACGATTGTGTCGCTCACAGTACTCTCCTTAGCGCGGCTTCTGCCGAAAGACGCCCGGGAGCGGCTCTTAGCTCCGGACAGCATCCTACCTTCGTCTTTAGCGCCTCTTCTCATCTACATCTCGGCAAAAAGCTTTTCCACTATGTCTGGCTAGGAAAAACTGTGCCAGCACAGAAAACATCTCCCATCGTGTTCTAGAAGTTGCAGAGATGTCTGCCAAGTGTTTGGCAGGAAGAAAAGAAAAGTTGTCCAAAACAGCTTCCAATCGAATGTTCATGTGACTGGAAAAGTCAGGAGAGTGCAAAAGTACTGTTTTCTAATAGTTGGCAAGGTGCGCACACAATCCCAGTGTTGTACAGCTTGCTTCTTTACCTTTTCCAAGTTGCCGCTCTCTCCGGCTCCCAGAGCCGAAGAAGCGGCTTCTTCGCGAAAAGACGATTGTGCCGCTCACAGTGCTCTCCTTAGCGCGGCTTCTGCCGAAAGACGCCCGGGAGCGGCTCTTTGCTCCGGACAGCATCCTACCTTCGTCTTTAGCGCCTCTTCTCATCTACATCTCGGCAAAAAGCTTTTCCACTATGTCTGGTTAAGAAAAACTGTGCCAGCACAGAAAACATCTCCCATCGTGTTCTAGACGTTGCACGGATGTCTGCCAAGTGTTTGGCAGGAAGAAAAGAAAAGTTGTCCAAAACAGCTTCCAATCGAATGTTCATGTGACTGGAAAAGTCAGGAGAGTGCAAAAGTACTGTTTTCTAATAGTTGGCAAGGTGCGCACACAATCCCAGTGTTGTACAGCTTACTTCTGTACCTTTTCCAAGTAGCCGCTCTCTCCGGCTCCCGGAGCCGAAGAAGTGGCTTCTTCGCGCAAAGACGATTGTGCTGCACACAGTGCTCTCCTTAGCGCGGCTTCTGCCGAAAGACGCCCGGGAGCGGCTCTTAGCTCCGGACAGCATCCTACCTTCGTCTTTAGCGCCTCTTCTCATCTACATCTCGGCAAAAAGCTTTTCCACTATGTCTGGCTAGGAAAAACTGTGCCAGCACAGAAAACATCTCCCATCGTGTTCTAGACGTTGCAGAGATGTCTGCCAAGTGTTTGGCAGGAAGAAAAGAAAAGTTGTCCAAAACAGCTTCCAATCGAATGTTCATGTGATTGGAAAAGACAGGAGAGTGCAAAAGTACTGTTTTCTAATAGTTGGCAAGGTGCGCACACAATCCCAGTGTTGTACAGCTTGCTTCTTCACCTTCCCGAAGCTGCCGCTCTCTCCGGCTCCCGGAGCCGAAGAAGCGGCTTCTTCGCGCAAAGACGATTGTGCCGCTCACAGTGCTCTCCATAGCGCGGCTTCTGCCGAAAGACGCCCGGGAGCGGCTCTTTGCTCCGGACAGCATCCTACCTTCGTCTTTAGCGCCTCTTCTCATCTACATCTCAGCAAAAAGCTTTTCCACTATGTCTGGCTAGGAAAAACTGTGCCAGCACAGAAAACATCTCCCATCGTGTTCTAGACGTTGCACGGATGTCTGCCAAGTGTTTGGCACGAAGAAAAGTTGTCCAAAACAGCTTCCAATCGAATGTTCATGTGACTGGAAAAGTCAGGAGAGTGCAAAAGTAATGTTTTCTAATAGTTGGCAAGGTGCGCACACAATCCCAGTGTTGTACAGCTTGCTTCTTTACCTTTTCCATGTTGCCGCTCTCTCCGGCTCCCAGAGCCGAAGAAGCGGCTTCTTTGCGAAAAGACGATTGTGCCGCTCACAGTGCTCTCCTTAGCGCGGCTTCTGCCGAAAGACGCCCGGGAGCGGCTCTTAGCTCCGGACAGCATCCTACCTTCTTCTTTAGCGCCTCTTCTCATCTACATCTCGGCAAAAAGCTTTTCCACTATGTCTGGCTAGGAAAAACTGTGCCAGCACAGAAAACATCTCCCATCGTGTTCTAGACGTTGCACGGATGTCTGCCAAGTGTTTGGCAGGAAGAAAAGAAAAGTTGTCCAAAACAGCTTCCAATCGAATGTTCATGTGACTGGAAAAGTCAGGAGAGTGCAACAGTACTGTTTTCTAATAGTTGGCAAGGTGCGCACACAATCCCAGTTTTGTACAGCTTGCTTCTTTACCTTTTTCAAGTAGTCGCTCGCTCCGGCTCCCGGAGCCGAAGAAGCGGCTTCTTCGCGCAAAGACGATTGTGCCGCTCACAGTGCTCTCCTTAGCGCGGCTTCTGCCCAAAGACGCCCGGGAGCGTCTCTTAGCTGCGGACAGCATCCTACCTTCGTCTTTAGCGCCTCTTCTCATCTACATCTCAGCAAAAAGCTTTTCCACTATGTCTGGCTAGGAAAAACTGTGCCAGCACAGAAAACATCTCCCATCGTGTTCTAGACGTTGCAGAGATGTCTGCCAAGTGTTTGGCAGGAAGAAAAGAAAAGTTGTCCAAAACAGCTTCCAATCGAATGTTCATGTGATTGGAAAAGACAGGAGAGTGCAAAAGTACTGTTTTCTAATAGTTGGCAAGGTGCGCACACAATCCCAGTGTTGTACAGCTTGCTTCTTCACCTTCCCGAAGCTGCCGCTCTCTCCGGCTCCCGGAGCCGAAGAAGCGGCTTCTTCGCGCAAAGACGATTGTGCCGCTCACAGTGCTCTCCTTAGCGCGGCTTCTGCCGAAAGACGCCCGGGAGCGGCTCTTTGCTCCGGACAGCATCCTACCTTCGTCTTTAGCGCCTCTTCTCATCTACATCTCAGCAAAAAGCTTTTCCACTATGTCTGGCTAGGAAAAACTGTGCCAGCACAGAAAACATCTCCCATCGTGTTCTAGACGTTGCACGGATGTCTGCCAAGTGTTTGGCACGAAGAAAAGTTGTCCAAAACAGCTTCCAATCGAATGTTCATGTGACTGGAAAAGTCAGGAGAGTGCAAAAGTACTGTTTTCTAATAGTTGGCAAGGTGCGCACACAATCCCAGTGTTGTACAGCTTGCTTCTTCACCTTCCCGAAGCTGCCGCTCTCTCGGGCTCCCGGAGCCGAAGAAGCGGATTCTTCGCGCAAAGACGATTGTGCTGCACACAGTGCTCTCCTTAGCGCGGCTTATGCCGAAAGACGCCCGGGAGCGGCTCTTAGCTCCGGACAGCATCCTACCTTCGTCTTTAGCGCCTCTTCTCATCTACATCTCGGCAAAAAGCTTTTCCACTATGTCTGGCTAGGAAAAACTGTGCCAGCACAGAAAACATCTCCCATCGTGTTCTAGAAGTTGCAGAGATGTCTGCCAAGTGTTTGGCAGGAAGAAAAGAAAAATTGTCCAAAACAGCTTCCAATCGAATGTTCATGTGATTGGAAAAGACAGGAGAGTGCAAAAGTACTGTTTTCTAATAGTTGGCAAGGTGCGCACACAATCCCAGTGTTGTACAGCTTGCTTCTTTACCTTTCCGAAGCTGCGGCTCTCTCTGGCTCCCGGAGCCGAAGAAGCGGCTTCTTCGCGCAAAGACGATTGTGCCGCTCACAGTGCTCTCCTTAGCGCGGCTTCTGCCCAAAGACGCCCGGGAGCGTCTCTCAGCTCCGGACAGCATCCTACCTTCGTCTTTAGCGCCTCTTCTCATCTACATGTCAGCAAAAAGCTTTTCCACTATGTCTGGCTAGGAAAAACTGTGCCAGCACAGAAAAAATCTCCCATTGTGTTTTAGACGTTGCAAAGATGTCTGCCAAGTGTTTGGCAGGAAGAAAAGAAAAGTTGTCCAAAACAGCTTCCAATCGAATGTTCATGTGATTGGAAAAGACAGGAGAGTGCAAAAGTACTGTTTTCTAATAGTTGGCAAGGTGCGCACACAATCCCAGTGTTGTACAGCTTGCTTCTTTACCTTTTCCGAGTTGCCGCTCTCCCCGGCTCCCAGAGCCGAAGAAGCGGCTTCTTCGCGCAAAGACGATTGTGCCGCTCACAGTGCTCTCCTTTGCGCGGCTTCTGCCGAAAGACGCCCCGGAGCGGCTCTTAGCTCCGGACAGCATCCTACCTTCGTCTTTAGCGCCTCTTCTCATCTACATCTCGGCAAAAAGCTTTTCCACTATGTCTGGCTAGGAAAAACTGTGCCAGCACAGAAAACATCTCCCATCGTGTTCTAGAAGTTGCAGAGATGTCTGCCAAGTGTTTGGCAGGAAGAAAAGTAAAGTTGTCCAAAACAGCTTCCAATCGAATGTTCATGTGATTGGAAAAGTCAGGAGAGTGCAAAGGTACTGTTTTCTATCAGTTGGCAAGGTGCGCACACAATCCCAGTGTTGTACAGCTTGCTTCTTCACCTTTCTGAAGCTGCCGCTCTCTCCGGCTCCCGGAGCCGAAGAAGTGGCTTCTTCGCGCAAAGACGATTGTGCTGCACACAGTGCTCTCCTTAGCGCGGCTTCTGCCGAAAGACGCCCGGGAGCGGCTCTTAGCTCCGGACAGCATCCTACCTTCGTCTTTAGCGCCTCTTCTCATCTACATCTCGGCAAAAAGCTTTTCCACTCTGTCTGGCTAGGAAAAACTGTGCCAGCACAGAAAACATCTCCCATCGTGTTCTAGACGTTGCAGAGATGTCTGCCAAGTGTTTGGCAGGAAGAAAAGAAAAGTTGTCCAAAACAGCTTCCAATCGAATGTTCATGTGATTGGAAAAGACAGGAGAGTGCAAAAGTACTGTTTTCTAATAGTTGGCAAGGTGCGCACACAATCCCAGTGTTGTACAGCTTGCTTCTTTACCTTTCCGAAGCTGCGGCTCTCTCTGGCTCCCGGAGCCGAAGAAGCGGCTTCTTCGCGCAAAGACGATTGTGCCGCTCACAGTGCTCTCCTTAGCGCGGCTTCTGCCCAAAGACGCCCGGGAGCGTCTCTCAGCTCCGGACAGCATCCTACCTTCGTCTTTAGCGCCTCTTCTCATCTACATCTCAGCAAAAAGCTTTTCCACTATGTCTGGCTAGGAAAAACTGTGCCAGCACAGAAAACATCTCCCATTGTGTTCTAGACGTTGCAAAGATGTCTGCCAAGTGTTTGGCAGGAAGAAAAGAAAAGTTATCCAAAACAGCTTCCAATCGAATGTTCATGTGACTGGAAAAGTCAGGAGAGTGCAAAAGTACTGTTTTCTAATAGTTGGCAAGGTGCGCACACAATCCCAGTGTTGTACAGCTTGCTTCTTTACCTTTTCCGAGTTGCCGCTCTCCCCGGCTCCCGGAGCCGAAGAAGCGGCTTCTTCGCGCAAAGACGATTGTGCCGCTCACAGTGCTCTCCTTTGCGCGGCTTCTGCCGAAAGACGGCCCGGAGCGGCTCTTAGCTCCGGACAGCATCCTACCTTTGTCTTTAGCGCCTCTTCTCATCTACATCTCAGCAAAAAGCTTTTCCACTACATCTGGCAAGGAGAAACTGTGCCAGCACAGAAAACATCTTCCATTGTGTTTTAGACGTTGCAAAGATATCTGCCAAGTGTTTGGCAGGAAGAAAAGAAAAGTTGTCCAAAACAGCTTCCAATCGAATGTTCATGTGATTGGAAAAGTCAGGAGAGTGAAAAAGTATTGTTTTCTATCAGTTGGCAAGGTGCGCACACAATCCCAGTGTTGTACAGCTTGCTTCTTTACCTTCCCGAAGCTGTCGCTCTCCCCAGCTCCCGGAGCCGAAGAAGTGGCTTCTTCGCGCAACGACGATTGTGCCGCTCACAGTGCTCTCCTTAGCGCGGCTTCTGCCCAAAGACGCCCGGGAGCGACTCTTAGCTCCGGAGAGCATCCTACCTTCGTCTTTAGCGTGTTTTGTAGTCTACATCTTAGCAAAACACTTTTCCACTATATCTGGCTAGGAAAAACTGTGCCAGCACAGAAAACATCTCCCATCGTGTTCTAGAAGTTGCAGAGATGTCTGCCAAGTGTTTGGCAGGAAGAAAAGGAAAGTTGTCCAAAACAGCTTCCAATCGAATGTTCATGTGATTGGAAAAGTCAGGAGAGTGCAAAAGTACCGTTTTCTATCAGTTGGCAAGGTGCGCACACAATCCCAGTGTTGTACAGCTTGCTTCTTCACCTTCCCGAAGCTGCCGCTCTCTCCGGCTCCCGGAGCCAAAGAAGCGGCTTCTTCGCGCAAAGATGATTGTGCCGCTCACAGTGCTCTCCTTAGCGCGGCTTCTGCCCAAAGACACCCGGGAGTGGCTCTTAGCTCCGGAGAGCATCCTACCTTCGTCTTTAGCGTCTTTTGTAGTCTACATCTTGGCAAATAGATTTTCCACTATGTCTGGCTAGGAAAAACTGTGCCAGCACAGAAAACATCTCCCATCGTGTTCTAGAAGTTGCAGAGATGTCTGCCAAGTGTTTGGCAGGAAGAAAAGAAAAGTTGTCCAAAACAGCTTCCAATCGAATGTTCATGTGATTGGAAAAGTCAGAAGAGTGCAAAAGTACTGTTTTGTATCAGTTGGCAAGGTGCGCACACAATCCCAGTGTTGTACAGCTTGCTTCTTCACCTTCCCGAAGCTGCCGCTCTCTCCGGCTCCCGGAGCCGAAGAAGCGGCTTCTTCACGCAAAGATGATTGTGCCGCTCACAGTGCTCTGCTTAGCGCGGCTTCTGCCCAAAGACACCCGGGAGCAGCTCTTAGCTCCGGAGAGCATCCTACCTTCGTCGTTAGCGTCTTTTGTAGTCTACATCTTAGCAAAACACTTTTCCACTATGTCTGGCTAGGAAAAACTGTGCCAGCACAGAAAACATCTCCCATCGTGTTCTAGAAGTTGCAGAGATGTCTGCCAAGTGTTTGGCAGGAAGAAAAGAAAAGTTGTCCAAAACAGCTTCCAATCGAATGTTCATGTGATTGGAAAAGTCAGGAGAGTGCAAAAGTACTGTTTTCTATCAGTTGGCAAGGTGCGCACACAATCCCAGTGTTGTACAGCTTGCTTCTTCACCATCGCGAAGCTGCCGCTCTCCCCGGCTCCCGGAGCCGAAGAAGCGGCTTCTTCGCGCAAAGACGATTGTGCCGCTCACAGTGCTCTCCTTAGCGCGGCTTCTGCCCAAAGACACCCGGGAGCGGCTCTTAGTTGCGGAGAGCATCCTACCTTCGTCTTTAGCGTTTCTTCTCATCTACATCTTAGCAAAAAGCTTTTCCACTACATCTGGTAAGGAGAAACTGTGCCAGCACAGAAAACATCTCCCATCGTGTTCTAGAAGTTGCAGAGATGTCTGCCAAGTGTTTGGCAGGAAGAAAAGAAAAGTTGTCCAAAACAGCTTCCAATCGAATGTTCATGTGATTGGAAAAGTCAGGAGAGGGCAAAAGTACTGTTTTCTATCAGTTGGCAAGCTGCGCACACAATCCCAGTGTTGTACAGCTTGCTTCTTCACCTTCCCGAAGCTGCCGCTCTCCCCGGCTCCCGGAGCCGAAGAAGCGGCTTCTTCGCGCAAAGACGATTGTGCCGCTCACAGTGCTCTCCTTAGTTTGGCTTCTGCCCAAAGACACCCGGGAGCGGCTCTTAGCTCCGGAGAGCATCCTACCTTCGTCTTTAGCGTCTTTTGTAGTCTACATCTTAGCAAATAGATTATCCACTATGTCTGGCTAGGAAAAACTGTGCCACCACAGAAAACATCTCCCATCGTGTTCTAGAAGTTGCAGAGATGTCTGCCAAGTGTTTGGCAGGAAGAAAAGAAAAGTTGTCCAAAACAGCTTCCAATCGAATGTTCATGTGATTGGAAAAGTCAGGAGAGTGCAAAAGTACTGTTTTCTATCAGTTGGCAAGGTGCGCACTCAATCCCAGTGTTGTACAGCTTGCTTCTTCACCTTCCCGAAGCTGCCGCTCTCCCCGGCTCCCGGAGCCGAAGAAGCGGCTTCTTCGCGCAAAGACGATTGTGCCGCTCACATTGCTCTCCTTAGCGCGGCTTCTGCCCAAAGACGCCCGGGAGCGGCCCTTAGCTCCGGAGAGCATCCTACCTTCGTCTTTAGCGCCTCTTCTAATCTTCATCTTAGCAAATAGATTTTCCACTATGTCTGGCTAGGAAAAACTGTGCCAGCACAGAAAACATCTCCCATCGTGTTCTAGAAGTTGCAGAGATGTCTGCCAAGTGTTTGGCAGGAAGAAAAGAAAAGTTGTCCAAAACAGCTTCCAATCGAATGTTCATATGATTGGAAAAGTCAGGAGAGTGCAAAAGTACTGTTTTCTATCAGTTGGCAAGGTGCGCACACAATCCCAGTGTTGTACAGCTTGCTTCTTCACCTTCCCGAAGCTGCCGCTCTCCCCGGCTCCCGGAGCCGAAGAAGCGGCTTCTTCGCGCAAAGACGATTGTGCCGCTCACAGTGCTCTCCTTAGCGCGGCTTCTGCCCAAAGACACCCGGGAGCGGCTCTTAGCTCCGGAGAGCATCCAACCTTCGTCTTTAGCGTCTTTTGTAGTCTACATCTTCACAAAACACTTTTCCACTATGTCTGGCTAGAAGAAACTGTGCCAGCACAGAAAACATCTCCCATCGTGTTCTAGAAGTTGCAGAGATGTCTGCCAAGTGTTTGGCAGGAAGAAAAGAAAAGTTGTCCAAAACAGCTTCCAATCGAATGTTCATATGATTGGAAAAGTCAGGAGAGGGCAAAAGTACTGTTTTCTATCAGTTGACCAGCTGCGCACACAATCCTAGTGTTGTACAGCTTGCTTCTTACCTTCCCGAAGCTGCCGCTCTCTCCGGCTCCCGGAGCCGAAGAAGCGGCTTCTTCGCGCAAAGACGATTGTGCCGCTCACAGTGCTCTCCTTAGCGCGGCTTCTGCCCAAAGACGCCCGGGAGCGGCTCTTAGCTCCGGAGAGCATCCTACCTTCGTCTTTAGCGTCTTTTGTAGTCTACATCTTAGCAAAACACTTTTCCACTATGTCTGGCTAGGAAAAACTGTGCCACCACAGAAAACATCTCCCATCGTGTTCTAGAAGTTGCAGAGATGTCTGCCAAGTGTTTGGCAGGAAGAAAAGAAAAGTTGTCCAAAACAGCTTCCAATCGAATGTTCATGTGATTGGAAAAGTCAGGAGAGTGCAAAAGTACTGTTTTCTATCAGTTGGCAAGGTGCGCACTCAATCCCAGTGTTGTACAGCTTGCTTCTTCACCTTCCCGAAGCTGCCGCTCTCCCCGGCTCCCGGAGCCGAAGAAGCGGCTTCTTCGCGCAAAGACGATTGTGCCGCTCACAGTGCTCTCCTTAGCGCGGCTTCTGCCCAAAGACGCCCGGGAGCGGCTCTTAGCTCCGGAGAGCATCCTACCTTCGTCTTTAGCGTCTCTTCTCATCTTCATCTTAGCAAATAGATTTTCCACTATGTCTGGCTAGGAAAAACTGTGCCAGCACAGAAGACATCTCCCATCGTGTTCTAGAAGTTGCAGAGATGTCTGCCAAGTGTTTGGCAGGAAGAAAAGAAAAGTTGTCCAAAACAGCTTCCAATCGAATGTTGATATGATTGGAAAAGTCAGGAGAGTGCAAAAGTACTGTTTTCTATCAGTTGGCAAGGTGCGCACACAATCCCAGTGTTGTACAGCTTGCTTCTTCACCTTCCCGAAGCTGCCGCTCTCCCCGGCTCCCGGAGCCGAAGAAGCGGCTTCTTCGCGCAAAGACGATTGTGCCGCTCACAGTGCTCTCCTTAGCGCGGCTTCTGCCCAAAGACACCCGGGAGCGGCTCTTAGCTCCGGAGAGCATCCTACCTTCGTCTTTAGCGTCTTTTGTAGTCTACATCTTAGCAAATAGATTATCCACTATGTCTGGCTAGGAAAAACTGTGCCAGCACAGAAAACATCTCCCATCATGTTCTAGAAGTTGCAGAGATGTCTGCCAAGTGTTTGGCAGGAAGAAAAGAAAAGTTCTCCAAAACAGCTTCCAATCGAATGTTCATATGATTGGAAAAGTCAGGAGAGTGCAAAAGTACTGTTTTCTATCAGTTGGCAAGCTGCGCACACAATCCTAGTGTTGTACAGCTTGCTTCTTACCTTCCCGAAGCTGCCGCTCTCTCCGGCTCCCGGAGCCGAAGAAGCGGCTTCTTCGCGCAAAGACGATTGTGCCGCTCACAGTGCTCTCCTTAGCGCGGCTTCTGCCCAAAGATGCCCGGGAGCGGCTCTTAGCTCCGGAGAGCATCCTACCTTCGTCTTTAGTGTCTTTTGTAGTCTACATCTTAGCAAAACACTTTTCCACTATGTCTGGCTAGGAAAAACTGTGCCACCACAGAAAACATCTCCCATCGTGTTCTAGAAGTTGCAGAGATGTCTGCCAAGTGTTTGGCAGGAAGAAAAGAAAAGTTGTCCAAAACAGCTTCCAATCGAATGTTCATGTGATTGGAAAAGTCAGGAGAGTGCAAAAGTACTGTTTTCTATCAGTTGGCAAGGTGCGCACTCAATCCCAGTGTTGTACAGCTTGCTTCTTCACCTTCCCGAAGCTGCCGCTCTCCCCGGCTCCCGGAGCCGAAGAAGCGGCTTCTTCGCGCAAAGACGATTGTGCCGCTCACATTGCTCTCCTTAGCGCGGCTTCTGCCCAAAGACGCCCGGGAGCGGCCCTTAGCTCCGGAGAGCATCCTACCTTCGTCTTTAGCGCCTCTTCTAATCTTCATCTTAGCAAATAGATTTTCCACTATGTCTGGCTAGGAAAAACTGTGCCAGCACAGAAAACATCTCCCATCGTGTTCTAGAAGTTGCAGAGATGTCTGCCAAGTGTTTGGCAGGAAGAAAAGAAAAGTTGTCCAAAACAGCTTCCAATCGAATGTTCATATGATTGGAAAAGTCAGGAGAGTGCAAAAGTACTGTTTTCTATCAGTTGGCAAGGTGCGCACACAATCCCAGTGTTGTACAGCTTGCTTCTTCACCTTCCCGAAGCTGCCGCTCTCCCCGGCTCCCGGAGCCGAAGAAGCGGCTTCTTCGCGCAAAGACGATTGTGCCGCTCACAGTGCTCTCCTTAGCGCGGCTTCTGCCCAAAGACACCCGGGAGCGGCTCTTAGCTCCGGAGAGCATCCAACCTTCGTCTTTAGCGTCTTTTGTAGTCTACATCTTAGCAAAACACTTTTCCACTATGTCTGGCTAGAAGAAACTGTGCCAGCACAGAAAACATCTCCCATCGTGTTCTAGAAGTTGCAGAGATGTCTGCCAAGTGTTTGGCAGGAAGAAAAGAAAAGTTGTCCAAAACAGCTTCCAATCGAATGTTCATATGATTGGAAAAGTCAGGAGAGTGCAAAAGTACTGTTTTCTATCAGTTGACCAGCTGCGCACACAATCCTAGTGTTGTACAGCTTGCTTCTTACCTTCCCGAAGCTGCCGCTCTCTCCGGCTCCCGGAGCCGAAGAAGCGGCTTCTTCGCGCAAAGACGATTGTGCCGCTCACAGTGCTCTCCTTAGCGCGGCTTCTGCCCAAAGACGCCCGGGAGCGGCTCTTAGCTCCGGAGAGCATCCTACCTTCGTCTTTAGCGTCTTTTGTAGTCTACATCTTAGCAAAACACTTTTCCACTATGTCTGGCTAGGAAAAACTGTGCCACCACAGAAAACATCTCCCATCGTGTTCTAGAAGTTGCAGAGATGTCTGCCAAGTGTTTGGCAGGAAGAAAAGAAAAGTTGTCCCAAACAGCTTCCAATCGAATGTTCATGTGTTTGGAAAAGTCAGGAGAGGGCAAAAGTACTGTTTTCTATCAGTTGGCAAGCTGCGCACACAATCCCAGTGTTGTACAGCTTGCTTCTTCACCTTCCCGAAGCTGCCGCTCTCCCCAGCTCCCGGAGCCCAAGAAGCGGCTTCTTCGCGCAAAGACGATTGTGCCGCTCACAGTGCTCTCCTTAGCGCGGCTTCTGCCCAAAGACGCCCGGGAGCGGCTCTTAGCTCCGGAGAGCATCCTACCTTCGTCTTTAGCGTCTCTTCTCATCTACATCTCAGCAAAACGCTTTCCCAGTATGTCTGGCTAGGAGAAACTGTGCCAGCACAGAAAACATCTCCCATCGTGTTCTAGAAGTTGCAGAGATGTCTGCCAAGTGTTTGGCAGGAAGAAAAGAAAAGTTGTCCAAAACAGCTTCCAATCGAATGTTCATGTGATTGGAAAAGTCAGGAGAGTGCAAAAGTACTGTTTTCTATCAGTTGACCAGCTGCGCACACAATCCTAGTGTTGTACAGCTTGTTTCTTACCTTCCCGAAGCGTCCGCTCTCTCCGGCTCCCGGAGCCGAAGAAGCGGCTTCTTCGCGCAAAGACGATTGTGCCGCTCACAGTGCTCTCCTTAGCGCGGCTTCTGCCCAAAGACGCCCGGGAGCGGCTCTTAGCTCCGGAGAGCATCCTACCTTCGTCTTTAGCGTCTCTTCTCATCTTCATCTTAGCAAATAGATTTTCCACTATGTCTGGCTAGGAAAAACTGTGCCACCACAGAAAACATCTCCCATCGTGTTCTAGAAGTTGCAGAGATGTCTGCCAAGTGTTTGGCAGGAAGAAAAGTTGTCCAAAACAGCTTCCAATCGAATGTTCATATGATTGGAAAAGTCAGGAGAGTGCAAAAGTACTGTTTTCTATCAGTTGACCAGCTGCGCACACAATCCTAGTGTTGTACAGCTTGCTTCTTACCTTCCCGAAGCTGCCGCTCTCTCCGGCTCCCGGAGCCGAAGAAGCGGCTTCTTCGCGCAAAGACGATTGTGTCGCTCACATTGCTCTCCTTAGCGCGGCTTCTGCCCAAAGAAACCCGGGAGCGGCTCTTAGCTCCGGAGAGCATCCTACCTTCGTCTTTAGCGTCTCTTCTCATCTACATCTCAGATAAACGCTTTCCCAGTATGTCTGGCTAGGAGAAACTGTGCCAGCACCGAAAACATCTCCCATCGTGTTCTAGAAGTTGCAGAGATGTCTACCAAGTGTTTGGCAGGAAGAAAAGAAAAGTTGTCCAAAACAGCTTCCAATCGAATGTTCATGTGATTGGAAAAGTCAGGAGAGTGCAAAAGTACTGTTTTCTATCAGTTGACCAGCTGCGCACACAATCCCAGTGTTGTACAGCTTGCTTCTTCACCTTCCCGAAGCTGCCGCTCTGTCCGGCCCCCGGAGCCGAAGAAGCGGCTTCTTCGCGCAAAGACGATTGTGCCGCTCACAGTGCTCTCCTTAGCGCGGCTTCTGCCCAAGGACGCCTGGGAGCGGCTCTTAGCTCCGGACAGCATCCTACCTTCGTTGTTAGCGTCTTTTGTAGTCTACATCTTAGCAAAACACTTTTCCACTATGGCTGGCTAGGAAAAACTGTGCCAGCACAGAAAACATCTCCCATCGTGTTCTAGAAGTTGCAGAGATGTCTGCCAAGTGTTTGGCAGGAAGAAAAGAAAAGTTGTCCAAAACAGCTTCCAATCGAATGTTCATGTGATTGGAAAAGTCAGGAGAGGGCAAAAGTACTGTTTTCTATCAGTTGGCAAGGTGCGCACACAATCCCAGTGTTGTACAGCTTGCTTCTTCACCTTCCCGAAGCTGCCGCTCTCCCCAGCTCCCGGAGCCGAAGAAGAGGCTTCTTCGCGCAAAGACGATTGTGCCGCTCACAGTGCTCTCCTTAGCGCGGCTTCTGCCCAAAGACGCCCGGGAGCGGCTCTTAGCTCCGGAGAGCATCCTACCTTCGTCTTTAGCATCTTTTGTAGTCTACATCTTAGCAAATAGATTTTCCACTATGTTTGGCTAGGAAAAACTGTGCCAGCACAGAAAACATCTCCCATCGTGTTCTAGAAGTTGCAGAGATGTCTGCCAAGTGTTTGGCAGGAAGAAAAGTTGTCCAAAACAGCTTCCAATCGAATGTTCATGTGATTGGAAAAGTCAGGAGAGTGCAAAAGTACTGTTTTCTATCAGTTGGCAAGGTGCGCACTCAATCCCAGTGTTGTACAGCTTGCTTCTTCACCTTCCCGAAGCTGCCGCTCTCCCCGGCTCCCGGAGCCGAAGAAGCGGCTTCTTCGCGCAAAGACGATTGTGCCGCTCACAGTGCACTCCTTAGCGCGGCTTCTGCCCAAGGACACCCGGGAGCGGCTCTTAGCTCCAGAGAGCATCCTACCTTCGTCTTTAGCGTCTCTTCTCATCTACATCTTAGCAAAAAGCTTTTCCACTACATCTGGCAAGGAGAAAATGTGCCAGCACAGAAAACATCTTCTATTGTGTTTTAGACGTTGCAAAGATGTCTGCCAAGTGTTTGGCAGGAAGAAAAGAAAAGTTGTCCAAAACAGCTTCCAATCGAATGTTCATGTGATTGGAAAAGTCAGGAGAGGGCAAAAGTACTGTTTTCTATCAGTTGGCAAGCTGCGCACACAATCCCAGTGTTGTACAGCTTGCTTCTACACATTCCCAAAGCTGCCGCTCTCCCCAGCTCCCGGAGCCGAAGAAGCGGCTTCTTCGCGCAAAGACGATTGTGCCGCTCACAGTGCTCTCCTTAGCGCGGCTTCTGCCCAAAGACGCCCGGGAGCGGCTCTTAGCTCCGGAGAGCATCCTACCTTCGTCTTTAGCGCCTCTTCTCATCTACATCTCAGCAAAACGCTTTCCCAGTATGTCTGGCTAGGAGAAACTGTGCCAGCACAGAAAACATCTCCCATCGTGTTCTAGAAGTTGCAGAGATGTCTGCCAAGTGTTTGGCAGGAAGAAAAGAAAAGTTGTCCAAAACAGCTTCCAATCGAATGTTCATGTGATTGGAAAAGTCAGGAGAGTGCAAAAGTACTGTTTTCTATCAGTTGACGAGCTGCGCACACAATCCTAGTGTTGTACAGCTTGCTTCTTACCTTCCCGAAGCTGCCGCTCTCTCCGGCTCCCGGAGCCGAAGAAGCGGCTTCTTCGCGCAAAGACGATTGTGCCGCTCACAGTGCTCTCCTTAGCGCGGCTTCTGCCCAAAGACGCCCGGGAGCGGCTCTTAGCTCCGGAGAGCATCCTACCTTCGTCTTTAGCGTCTTTTGTAGTCTACATCTTAGCAAATAGATTTTCCACTATGTCTGGCTAGGAAAAACTGTGCCAGCACAGAAAACATCTCCCATCGTGTTCTAGAAGTTGCAGAGATGTCTGCCAAGTGTTTGGCAGGAAGAAAAGAAAAGTTGTCCAAAACAGCTTCCAATCGAATGTTCATGTGATTGGAAAAGTCAGGAGAGGGCAAAAGTACTGTTTTCTATCAGTTGGCAAGCTGCGCACACAATCCCAGTGTTGTACAGCTTGCTTCTACACATTCCCAAAGCTGCCGCTCTCCCCGGCTTTCGGAGCCGAAGAAGCGGCTTCTTCGCGCAAAGACGATTGTGCCGCTCACAGTGCTCTCCTTAGCGCGGCTTCTGCCCAAAGACGCCCGGGAGCGGCTCTTAGCTCCGGAGAGCATCCTACCTTCGTCTTTAGCGTCTTTTGTAGTCTACATCTTAGCAAATAGATTTTCCACTATGTCTGGCTAGGAAAAACTGTGCCAGCACAGAAAACATCTCCCATCGTGTTCTAGAAGTTGCAGAGATGTCTCCCAAGTGTTTGGCAGGAAGAAAAGAAAAGTTGTCCAAAACAGCTTCCAATCGAATGTTCATGTGATTGGAAAAGTCAGGAGAGTGCAAAAGTACTGTTTTCTATCAGTTGGCAAGGTGCGCACTCAATCCCAGTGTTGTACAGCTTGCTTCTTCACCTTCCCGAAGCTGCCGCTCTCCCCGGCTCCCGGAGCCGAAGAAGCGGCTTCTTCGCGCAAAGACGATTGTGCCGCTCACAGTGCACTCCTTAGCGCGGCTTCTGCCCAAGGACACCCGGGAGCGGCTCTTAGCTCCAGAGAGCATCCTACCTTCGTCTTTAGCGTCTCTTCTCATCTACATCTTAGCAAAAAGCTTTTCCACTACATCTGGCAAGGAGAAAATGTGCCAGCACAGAAAACATCTTCTATTGTGTTTTAGACGTTGCAAAGATGTCTGCCAAGTGTTTGGCAGGAAGAAAAGAAAAGTTGTCCAAAACAGCTTCCAATCGAATGTTCATGTGATTGGAAAAGTCAGGAGAGGGCAAAAGTACTGTTTTCTATCAGTTGGCAAGCTGCGCACACAATCCCAGTGTTGTACAGCTTGCTTCTACACATTCCCAAAGCTGTCGCTCTCCCCAGCTCCCGGAGCCGAAGAAGCGGCTTCTTCGCGCAAAGACGATTGTGCCGCTCACAGTGCTCTCCTTAGCGCGGCTTCTGCCCAAAGACGCCCGGGAGCGGCTCTTAGCTCCGGAGAGCATCCTACCTTCGTCTTTAGCGCCTCTTCTCATCTACATCTCAGCAAAACGCTTTCCCAGTATGTCTGGCTAGGAGAAACTGTGCCAGCACAGAAAACATCTCCCATCGTGTTCTAGAAGTTGCAGAGATGTCTGCCAAGTGTTTGGCAGGAAGAAAAGAAAAGTTGTCCAAAACAGCTTCCAATCGAATGTTCATGTGATTGGAAAAGTCAGGAGAGTGCAAAAGTACTGTTTTCTATCAGTTGACCAGCTGCGCACACAATCCTAGTGTTGTACAGCTTGCTTCTTACCTTCCCGAAGCTGCCGCTCTCTCCGGCTCCCGGAGCCGAAGAAGCGGCTTCTTCGCGCAAAGACGATTGTGCCGCTCACAGTGCTCTCCTTAGCGCGGCTTCTGCCCAAAGACGCCCGGGAGCGGCTCTTAGCTCCGGAGAGCATCCTACCTTCGTCTTTAGCGTCTTTTGTAGTCTACATCTTAGCAAATAGATTTTCCACTATGTCTGGCTAGGAAAAACTGTGCCACCACAGAAAACATCTCCCATCGTGTTCTAGAAGTTGCAGAGATGTCTGCCAAGTGTTTGGCAGGAAGAAAAGAAAAGTTGTCCAAAACAGCTTCCAATCGACTGTTCATGTGATTGGAAAAGTCAGGAGAGTGCAAAAGTACTGTTTTGTATCAGTTGGCAAGGTGCGCACACAATCCCAGTGTTGTACAGCTTGCTTCTTCACCTTCCCGAAGCTGCCGCTCTCCCCGGCTCCCGGAGCCGAAGAAGCGGCTTCTTCGCGCAAAGACGATTGTGCCGCTCACAGTGCTCTCCTTAGCGCGGCTTCTGCCGAAAGACGCCCGGGAGCGGCTCTTAGCTCCGGAGAGCATCCTACCTTCGTCTTTAGCGTCTTTTGTAGTCTACATCTTAGCAAATAGATTTTCCACTATGTCTGGCTAGGAAAAACTGTGCCAGCACAGAAAACATCTCCCATCGTGTTCTAGAAGTTGCAGAGATGTCTGCCAAGTGTTTGGCAGGAAGAAAAGAAAAGTTCTCCAAAACAGCTTCCAATCGAATGTTCATGTGATTGGAAAAGTCAGGAGAGTGCAAAAGTACTGTTTTCTATCAGTTGGCAAGGTGCGCACTCAATCCCAGTGTTGTACAGCTTGCTTCTTCACCTTCCCGAAGCTGCCGCTCTCCCCGGCTCCCGGAGCCGAAGAAGCGGCTTCTTCGCGCAAAGACGATTGTGCCGCTCACAGTGCTCTCCTTAGCGCGGCTTCTGCCCAAAGAAACCCGGGAGCGGCTCTTAGCTCCGGAGAGCATCCTACCTTCGTCTTTAGCGTCTCTTCTCATCTACATCTTAGCAAAAAGCTTTTCCACTACATCTGGCAAGGAGAAAATGTGCCAGCACAGAAAACATCTTCCATTGTGTTTTAGACGTTGCAAAGATGTCTGCCAAGTGTTTGGCAGGAAGAAAAGAAAAGTTGTCCAAAACAGCTTCCAATCGAATGTTCATGTGATTGGAAAAGTCAGGAGAGGGCAAAAGTACTGTTTTCTATCAGTTGGAAAGCTGCGCACACAATCCCAGTGTTGTACAGCTTGCTTCTACACATTCCCAAAGCTGCCGCTCTCCCCAGCTCCCGGAGCCGAAGAAGCGGCTTCTTCGCGCAAAGACGATTGTGCCGCTCACAGTGCTCTCCTTAGCGCGGCTTCTGCCCAAAGACGCCCGGGAGCGGCTCTTAGCTCCGGAGAGCATCCTACCTTCGTCTTTAGCGCCTCTTCTCATCTACATCTCAGCAAAACGCTTTCCCAGTATGTCTGGCTAGGAGAAACTGTGCCAGCACAGAAAACATCTCCCATCGTGTTCTAGAAGTTGCAGAGATGTCTGCCAAGTGTTTGGCAGGAAGAAAAGAAAAGTTGTCCAAAACAGCTTCCAATCGAATGTTCATGTGATTGGAAAAGTCAGGAGAGTGCAAAAGTACTGTTTTCTATCAGTTGACCAGCTGCGCACACAATCCTAGTGTTGTACAGCTTGCTTCTTACCTTCCCGAAGCTGCCGCTCTCTCCGGCTCCCGGAGCCGAAGAAGCGGCTTCTTCGCGCAAAGACGATTGTGCCGCTCACAGTGCTCTCCTTAGCGCGGCTTCTGCCCAAAGACGCCCGGGAGCGGCTCTTAGCTCCGGAGAGCATCCTACCTTCGTCTTTAGCGTCTTTTGTAGTCTACATCTTAGCAAATAGATTTTCCACTATGTCTGGCTAGGAAAAACTGTGCCACCACAGAAAACATCTCCCATCGTGTTCTAGAAGTTGCAGAGATGTCTGCCAAGTGTTTGGCAGGAAGAAAAGAAAAGTTGTCCAAAACAGCTTCCAATCGACTGTTCATGTGATTGGAAAAGTCAGGAGAGTGCAAAAGTACTGTTTTGTATCAGTTGGCAAGGTGCGCACACAATCCCAGTGTTGTACAGCTTGCTTCTTCACCTTCCCGAAGCTGCCGCTCTCCCCGGCTCCCGGAGCCGAAGAAGCGGCTTCTTCGCGCAAAGACGATTGTGCCGCTCACAGTGCTCTCCTTAGCGCGGCTTCTGCCCAAAGACGCCCGGGAGCGGCTCTTAGCTCCGGAGAGCATCCTACCTTCGTCTTTAGCGTCTTTTGTAGTCTACATCTTAGCAAATAGATTTTCCACTATGTCTGGCTAGGAAAAACTGTGCCAGCACAGAAAACATCTCCCATCGTGTTCTAGAAGTTGCAGAGATGTCTGCCAAGTGTTTGGCAGGAAGAAAAGAAAAGTTCTCCAAAACAGCTTCCAATCGAATGTTCATGTGATTGGAAAAGTCAGGAGAGTGCAAAAGTACTGTTTTCTATCAGTTGGCAAGGTGCGCACTCAATCCCAGTGTTGTACAGCTTGCTTCTTCACCTTCCCGAAGCTGCCGCTCTCCCCGGCTCCCGGAGCCGAAGAAGCGGCTTCTTCGCGCAAAGACGATTGTGCCGCTCACAGTGCTCTCCTTAGCGCGGCTTCTGCCCAAAGAAACCCGGGAGCGGCTCTTAGCTCCGGAGAGCATCCTACCTTGGTCTTTAGCGTCTCTTCTCATCTACATCTCAGCAAAAAGATTTTCCACTACATCTGGTAAGGAAAAACTGTGCCACCACAGAAAACATCTCCCATCGTGTTCTAGACGTTGCAGAGATGTCTGCCAAGTGTTTGGCAGGAAGAAAAGAAAAGTTCTCCAAAACAGCTTCCAATCGAATGTTCATGTGATTGGAAAAGTCAGGAGAGGGCAAAAGTACTGTTTTCTATCAGTTGGCAAGGTGCGCACTCAATCCCAGTGTTGTACAGCTTGCTTCTTCACCTTCCCGAAGCTGCCGCTCTCCCCGGCTCCCGGAGCCGAAGAAGCGGCTTCTTCGCGCAAAGACGATTGTGCCGCTCACAGTGCTCTCCTTAGCGCGGCTTCTGCCGAAAGACGCCCGGGAGCGGCTCTTAGCTCCGGAGAGCATCCTACCTTCGTCTTTAGCGTCTTTTGTAGTCTACATCTTAGCAAATAGATTTTCCACTATGTCTGGCTAGGAAAAACTGTGCCAGCACAGAAAACATCTCCCATCGTGTTCTAGAAGTTGCAGAGATGTCTGCCAAGTGTTTGGCAGGAAGAAAAGAAAAGTTCTCCAAAACAGCTTCCAATCGAATGTTCATGTGATTGGAAAAGTCAGGAGAGTGCAAAAGTACTGTTTTCTATCAGTTGGCAAGGTGCGCACTCAATCCCAGTGTTGTACAGCTTGCTTCTTCACCTTCCCGAAGCTGCCGCTCTCCCCGGCTCCCGGAGCCGAAGAAGCGGCTTCTTCGCGCAAAGACGATTGTGCCGCTCACAGTGCTCTCCTTAGCGCGGCTTCTGCCCAAAGAAACCCGGGAGCGGCTCTTAGCTCCGGAGAGCATCCTACCTTCGTCTTTAGCGTCTCTTCTCATCTACATCTTAGCAAAAAGCTTTTCCACTACATCTGGCAAGGAGAAAATGTGCCAGCACAGAAAACATCTTCCATTGTGTTTTAGACGTTGCAAAGATGTCTGCCAAGTGTTTGGCAGGAAGAAAAGAAAAGTTGTCCAAAACAGCTTCCAATCGAATGTTCATGTGATTGGAAAAGTCAGGAGAGGGCAAAAGTACTGTTTTCTATCAGTTGGAAAGCTGCGCACACAATCCCAGTGTTGTACAGCTTGCTTCTACACATTCCCAAAGCTGCCGCTCTCCCCAGCTCCCGGAGCCGAAGAAGCGGCTTCTTCGCGCAAAGACGATTGTGCCGCTCACAGTGCTCTCCTTAGCGCGGCTTCTGCCCAAAGACGCCCGGGAGCGGCTCTTAGCTCCGGAGAGCATCCTACCTTCGTCTTTAGCGCCTCTTCTCATCTACATCTCAGCAAAACGCTTTCCCAGTATGTCTGGCTAGGAGAAACTGTGCCAGCACAGAAAACATCTCCCATCGTGTTCTAGAAGTTGCAGAGATGTCTGCCAAGTGTTTGGCAGGAAGAAAAGAAAAGTTGTCCAAAACAGCTTCCAATCGAATGTTCATGTGATTGGAAAAGTCAGGAGAGTGCAAAAGTACTGTTTTCTATCAGTTGACCAGCTGCGCACACAATCCTAGTGTTGTACAGCTTGCTTCTTACCTTCCCGAAGCTGCCGCTCTCTCCGGCTCCCGGAGCCGAAGAAGCGGCTTCTTCGCGCAAAGACGATTGTGCCGCTCACAGTGCTCTCCTTAGCGCGGCTTCTGCCCAAAGACGCCCGGGAGCGGCTCTTAGCTCCGGAGAGCATCCTACCTTCGTCTTTAGCGTCTTTTGTAGTCTACATCTTAGCAAATAGATTTTCCACTATGTCTGGCTAGGAAAAACTGTGCCACCACAGAAAACATCTCCCATCGTGTTCTAGAAGTTGCAGAGATGTCTGCCAAGTGTTTGGCAGGAAGAAAAGAAAAGTTGTCCAAAACAGCTTCCAATCGACTGTTCATGTGATTGGAAAAGTCAGGAGAGTGCAAAAGTACTGTTTTGTATCAGTTGGCAAGGTGCGCACACAATCCCAGTGTTGTACAGCTTGCTTCTTCACCTTCCCGAAGCTGCCGCTCTCCCCGGCTCCCGGAGCCGAAGAAGCGGCTTCTTCGCGCAAAGACGATTGTGCCGCTCACAGTGCTCTCCTTAGCGCGGCTTCTGCCCAAAGACGCCCGGGAGCGGCTCTTAGCTCCGGAGAGCATCCTACCTTCGTCTTTAGCGTCTTTTGTAGTCTACATCTTAGCAAATAGATTTTCCACTATGTCTGGCTAGGAAAAACTGTGCCAGCACAGAAAACATCTCCCATCGTGTTCTAGAAGTTGCAGAGATGTCTGCCAAGTGTTTGGCAGGAAGAAAAGAAAAGTTCTCCAAAACAGCTTCCAATCGAATGTTCATGTGATTGGAAAAGTCAGGAGAGTGCAAAAGTACTGTTTTCTATCAGTTGGCAAGGTGCGCACTCAATCCCAGTGTTGTACAGCTTGCTTCTTCACCTTCCCGAAGCTGCCGCTCTCCCCGGCTCCCGGAGCCGAAGAAGCGGCTTCTTCGCGCAAAGACGATTGTGCCGCTCACAGTGCTCTCCTTAGCGCGGCTTCTGCCCAAAGAAACCCGGGAGCGGCTCTTAGCTCCGGAGAGCATCCTACCTTGGTCTTTAGCGTCTCTTCTCATCTACATCTCAGCAAAAAGATTTTCCACTACATCTGGTAAGGAGAAACTGTGCCAGCACAGAAAACTTCTTCCATCGTGTTTTAGACGTTGCAAAGATGTCTGCCAGGTGTTTGGCAGGAAGAAAAGAAAAGTTGTCCAAAACAGCTTCCAATCGAATGTTCATGTGATTGGAAAAGTCAGGAGAGTGCAAAAGTACTGTTTTCTATCAGTTGGCAAGCTGCGCACACAATCCCAGTGTTGTACAGCTTGCTTCTTCACCTTCCCGAAGCTGCCGCTCTCTCCGGCTCCCGGAGCCGAAGAAGCGGCTTCTTCGCGCAAAGACGATTGTGCCGCTCACAGTGCTCTCCTTAGCGCGGCTTCTGCCCAAGGACGCCTGGGAGCGGCTCTTAGCTCCGGAGAGCATCCTACCTTCGTCGTTAGCGTCTCTTCTCATCTTCATCTTAGCAAATAGATTTTCCACTATGTCTGGCTAGGAAAAACTGTGCCACCACAGTAAACATCTCCCATCGTGTTCTAGAAGTTGCAGAGATGTCTGCCAAGTGTTTGGCAGGAAGAAAAGAAAAGTTTTCCAAAACAGCTTCCAATCGAATGTTCATATGATTGGAAAAGTCAGGAGAGTGCAAAAGTACTGTTTTCTATCAGTTGACCAGCTGCGCACACAATCCTAGTGTTGTACAGCTTGCTTCTTACCTTCCCGAAGCTGCCGCTCTCTCCGGCTCCCGGAGCCGAAGAAGCGGCTTCTTCGCGCAAAGACGATTGTGCCGCTCACAGTGCTCTCCTTAGCGCGGCTTCTGCCCAAAGACGCCCGGGAGCAGCTCTTAGCTCCGGAGAGCATCCTACCTTCGTCTTTAGCGTCTTTTGTAGTCTAAATCTTAGCAAATAGATTTTCCACTATGTCTGGCTAGGAAAAACTGTGCCACCACAGAAAACATCTCCCATCGTGTTCTAGAAGTTGCAGAGATGTCTGCCAAGTGTTTGGCAGGAAGAAAAGAAAAGTTCCCCAAAACAGCTTCCAATCGAATGTTCATGTGATTGGAAAAGTCAGGAGAGTGCAAAAGTACTGTTTTCTATCAGTTGGCAAGGTGCGCACTCAATCCCAGTGTTGTACAGCTTGCTTCTTCACCTTCCCGAAGCTGCCGCTCTCCCCGGCTCCCGGAGCCGAAGAAGCGGCTTCTTCGCGCGAAGACGATTGTGCCGCTCACAGTGCTCTCCTTAGCGCGGCTTCTGCCCAAAGACGCCCGGGAGCGGCTCTTAGCTCCGGAGAGCATCCTACCTTCTTCTTTAGCGTCTTTTGTAGTCTACATCTTAGCAAATAGATTTTCCACTATGTCTGGCTAGGAAAAACTGTGCCAGGACAGAAAACATCTCCCATCGTGTTCTAGAAGTTGCAGAGATGTCTGCCAAGTGTTTGGCAGGAAGAAAAGAAAAGTTGTCCAAAACAGCTTCCAATCGAATGTTCATGTGATTGGAAAAGTCAGGAGAGGGCAAAAGTACTGTTTTCTATCAGTTGGCAAGCTGCGCACACAATCCCAGTGTTGTACAGCTTGCTTCTACACATTCCCAAAGCTGCCGCTCTCCCCAGCTCCCGGAGCCGAAGAAGCGGCTTCTTCGCGCAAAGACGATTGTGCCGCTCACAGTGCTCTCCTTAGCGCGGCTTCTGCCCAAAGACGCCCGGGAGCGGCTCTTAGCTCCGGAGAGCATCCTACCTTCGTCTTTAGCGTCTCTTCTCACCTACATCTCAGCAAAATGCTTTCCCAGTATGTCTGGCTAGGAAAAACTGTGCCAGCACAGAAAACATCTCCCATCGTGTTCTAGAAGTTGCAGAGATGTCTGCCAAGTGTTTGGCAGGAAGAAAAGAAAAGTTCTCCAAAACAGCTTCCAATCGAATGTTCATGTGATTGGAAAAGTCAGGAGAGTGCAAAAATACTGTTTTCTATCAGTTGACCAGCTGCGCACACAATCCCAGTGTTGTACAGCTTGCTTCTTCACCTTCCCGAAGCTGCCGCTCTCCCCGGCCCCCGGAGCCGAAGAAGCGGCTTCTTCGCGCAAAGGCGATTGTGCCGCTCACAGTGCTCTCCTTAGCGCGGCTTCTGCCCAAGGACGCCTGGGAGCGGCTCTTAGCTCCGGAGAGCATCCTACCTTCGTCGTTAGCGTCTTTTGTAGTCTACATCTTAGCAAAACACTTTCCCAGTATGTCTGGCTAGGAAAAACTGTGCCAGCACAGAAAACATCTCCCATCGTGTTCTAGAAGTTTCAGAGATGTCTGCCAAGTGTTTGGCAGGAAGAAAAGAAAAGTTGTCCAAAACAGCTTCCAATCGAATGTTCATGTGATTGGAAAAGTCAGGAGAGGGCAAAAGTACTGTTTTCTATCAGTTGGCAAGCTGCGCACACAATCCCAGTGTTGTACAGCTTGCTTCTTCACCTTCCCGAAGCTGCCGCTCTCCCCAGCTCCCGGAGCCGAAGAAGAGGCTTCTTCGCGCAAAGACGATTGTGCCGCTCACAGTGCTCTCCTTAGCGCGGCTTCTGCCCAAAGACGCCCGGGAGCGGCTCTTAGCTCCGGAGAGCATCCTACCTTCGTCTTTAGCGTCTTTTGTAGTCTACATCTTAGCAAATAGATTTTCCACTATGTTTGGCTAGGAAAAACTGTGCCAGCACAGAAAACATCTCCCATCGTGTTCTAGAAGTTGCAGAGATGTCTGCCAAGTGTTTGGCAGGAAGAAAAGTTGTCCAAAACAGCTTCCAATCGAATGTTCATGTGATTGGAAAAGTCAGGAGAGTGCAAAAGTACTGTTTTCTATCAGTTGGCAAGCTGCGCACACAATCCCAGTGTTGTACAGCTTGCTTCTTCACCATCGCGAAGCTGCCGCTCTCCCCGGCTCCCGGAGCCGAAGAAGCGGCTTCTTCGCGCAAAGACGATTGTGCCGCTCACAGTGCTCTCCTTAGCGTGGCTTCGGCCCAAAGACACCCGGGAGCGGCTCTTAGCTCCGGAGAGCATCCTACCTTCGTCTTTAGCGTCTTTTGTAGTCTACATCTTAGCAAATAGATTTTCCACTATGTCTGGCTAGGAAAAACTGTGCCAGCACAGAAAACATCTCCCATCGTGTTCTAGAAGTTGCAGAGATGTCTGCCAAGTGTTTGGCAGGAAGAAAAGAAAAGTTCTCCAAAACAGCTTCCAATCGAATGTTCATGTGAGTGGAAAAGTCAGGAGAGGGCAAAAGTACTGTTTTCTATCAGTTGGCAAGCTGCCCACACAATCCCAGTGTTGTACAGCTTGCTTCTACACATTCCCAAAGCTGCCGCTCTCCCCAGCTCCCGGAGCCGAAGAAGCGGCTTCTTCGCGCAAAGACGATTGTGCCGCTCACAGTGCTCTCCTTAGCGCGGCTTCTGCCCAAAGACGCCCGGGAGCGGCTCTTAGCTCCGGAGAGCATCCTACCTTCGTCTTTAGCGTCTCTTCTCATCTACATCACAGCAAAACGCTTTCCCAGTATGTCTGGCTTGGAGAAACTGTGCCAGCACAGAAAACATCTCCCATCGTGTTCTAGAAGTTGCAGAGATGTCTCCCAAGTGTTTGGCAGGAAGAAAAGAAAAGTTGTCCAAAACAGCTTCCAATCGAATGTTCATGTGATTGGAAAAGTCAGGAGAGTGCAAAAGTACTGTTTTCTATCAGTTGACCAGCTGCGCACACAATCCTAGTGTTGTACAGCTTGCTTCTTCACCTTTCCGAAGCTGCGGCTCTCCCCGGCTTTCGGAGCCGAAGAAGCGGCTTCTTCGCGCAAAGACGATTGTGCCGCTCACAGTGCTCTCCTTAGCGCGGCTTCTGCCCAAAGACGCCCGGGAGCGGCTCTTAGCTCCGGAGAGCATCCTACCTTCGTCTTTAGCGTCTTTTGTAGTCTACATCTTAGCAAATAGATTTTCCACTATGTCTGGCTAGGAAAAACTGTGCCACCACAGAAAACATCTCCCATCGTGTTCTAGACGTTGCAGAGATGTCTGCCAAGTGTTTGGCAGGAAGAAAAGAAAAGTTCTCCAAAACAGCTTCCAATCGAATGTTAATGTGATTGGAAAAGTCAGGAGAGTGCAAAAGTACTGTTTTCTATCAGTTGGCAAGGTGCGCACTCAATCCCAGTGTTGTACAGCTTGCTTCTTCACCTTCCCGAAGCTGCCGCTCTCCCCGGCTCCCGGAGCCGAAGAAGCGGCTTCTTCGCGCAAAGACGATTGTGCCGCTCACAGTGCTCTCCTTAGCGCGGGCGGCTTCTGCCCAAAGACACCTGGAGCGGCTCTTAGCTCCGGAGAGCATCCTACCTTGGTCTTTAGCGTCTCTTCTCATCTTCATCTTAGCAAAAAGATTTTCCACTACATCTGGTAAGGAGAAACTGTGCCAGCACAGAAAACATCTTCCATCGTGTTTTAGACGTTGCAAAGATGTCTGCCAAGTGTTTGGCAGGAAGAAAAGAAGAGTTGTCCAAAACAGCTTCCAATCGAATGTTCATGTGATTGGAAAAGTCAGGAGAGTGAAAAAGTATTGTTTTCTATCAGTTGGCAAGGTGCGCACTCAATCCCAGTGTTGTACAGCTTGCTTCTTCACCTTCCCGAAGCTGCCGCTCTCCCCGGCTCCCGGAGCCGAAGAAGCGGCTTCTTCGCGCAAAGACGATTGTGCCGCTCACAGTGCTCTCCTTAGCGCGGCTTCTGCCCAAAGACGCCCGGGAGCGGCTCTTAGCTCCGGAGAGCATCCTACCTTCGTCTTTAGCGTCTTTTGTAGTCTACATCTTAGCAAATAGATTTTCCACTATGTTTGGCTAGGAAAAACTGTGCCAGCACAGAAAACATCTCCCATCATGTTCTAGAAGTTGCAGAGATGTCTGCCAAGTGTTTGGCAGGAAGAAAAGAAAAGTTGTCCAAAACAGCTTCCAATCGAATGTTCATGTGATTGGAAAAGTCAGGAGAGTGCAAAAGTACTGTTTTGTATCAGTTGGCAAGGTGCGCACACAATCTCAGTGTTGTACAGCTTACTTCTTCACCATCGCGAAGCTGCCGCTCTCCCCGGCTCACGGAGCCGAAGAAGCGGCTTCTTCGCGCAAAGACGATTGTGCCGCTCACAGTGCTCTCCTTAGCGCGGCTTCTGCCCAAAGACACCCGGGAGCGGCTCTTAGCTCCGGAGAGCATCCTACCTTCGTCTTTAGCGTCTTTTGTAGTCTACATCTTAGCAAATAGATTTTCCACTATGTTTGGCTAGGAAAAACTGTGCCAGCACAGAAAACATCTCCCATCGTGTTCTAGACGTTGCAAAGATGTCTGCCAAGTGTTTGGCAGGAAGAAAAGAAGAGTTGTCTAAAACAGCTTCCAATCGAATGTTCATGTGATTGGAAAAGTCAGGAGAGGGCAAAAGTACTGTTTTCTATCAGTTGGCAAGCTGCGCACACAATCCCAGTGTTGTACAGCTTGCTTCTTCACCTTCCCGAAGCTATCGCTCTCCCCAGCTCCTGGAGCCGAAGAAGTGGCTTCTTCGCGCAAAGACGATTGTGCCGCTCACAGTGCTCTCCTTAGCGTGGCTTCTGCCCAAAGACGCCCGGGTGCGGCTCTTAGCTGCGGAGAGCATCCTACCTTCGTCTTTAGCGTCTCTTCTCATCTACATCTTAGCAAAAAGCTTTTCCACTACATCTGGCAAGGAGAAAATGTGCCAGCACAGAAAACATCTTCCATTGTGTTTTAGACGTTGCAAAGATGTCTGCCAAGTGTTTGGCAGGAAGAAAAGAAAAGTTGTCCAAAACAGCTTCCAATCGAATGTTCATGTGATTGGAAAAGTCAGGAGAGGGCAAAAGTACTGTTTTCTATCAGTTGGCAAGCTGCGCACACAATCCCAGTGTTGTACAGCTTGCTTCTACACATTCCCAAAGCTGCCGCTCTCCCCAGCTCCCGGAGCCGAAGAAGCGGCTTCTTCGCGCAAAGACGATTGTGCCGCTCACAGTGCTCTCCTTAGCGCGGCTTCTGCCCAAAGACGCCCGGGAGCGGCTCTTAGCTCCGGAGAGCATCCTACCTTCGTCTTTAGCGTCTCTTCTCATCTACATCACAGCAAAACGCTTTCCCAGTATGTCTGGCTTGGAGAAACTGTGCCAGCACAGAAAACATCTCCCATCGTGTTCTAGAAGTTGCAGAGATGTCTGCCAAGTGTTTGGCAGGAAGAAAAGAAAAGTTGTCCAAAACAGCTTCCAATCGAATGTTCATGTGATTGGAAAAGTCAGGAGAGTGCAAAAGTACTGTTTTCTATCAGTTGACCAGCTGCGCACACAATCCTAGTGTTGTACAGCTTGTTTCTTACCTTCCCGAAGCTGCCGCTCTCTCCGGCTCCCGGAGCCGAAGAAGCGGCTTCTTCGCGCAAAGACGATTGTGCCGCTCACAGTGCTCTCCTTAGCGCGGCTTCTGCCCAAAGACGCCCGGGAGCGGCTCTTAGCTCCGGAGAGCATCCTACCTTCGTCTTTAGCGTCTTTTGTAGTCTACATCTTAGCAAATAGATTTTCCACTATGTCTGGCTAGGAAAAACTGTGCCACCACAGAAAACATCTCCCATCGTGTTCTAGACGTTGCAGAGATGTCTGCCAAGTGTTTGGCAGGAAGAAAAGAAAAGTTCTCCAAAACAGCTTCCAATCGAATGTTAATGTGATTGGAAAAGTCAGGAGAGTGCAAAAGTACTGTTTTCTATCAGTTGGCAAGGTGCGCACTCAATCCCAGTGTTGTACAGCTTGCTTCTTCACCTTCCCGAAGCTGCCGCTCTCCCCGGCTCCCGGAGCCGAAGAAGCGGCTTCTTCGCGCAAAGACGATTGTGCCGCTCACAGTGCTCTCCTTAGCGCGGCTTCTGCCCAAAGACGCCCGGGAGCGGCTCTTAGCTCCGGAGAGCATCCTACCTTCGTCTTTAGCGTCTTTTGTAGTCTACATCTTAGCAAATAGATTTTCCACTATGTTTGGCTAGGAAAAACTGTGCCAGCACAGAAAACATCTCCCATCGTGTTCTAGAAGTTGCAGAGATGTCTGCCAAGTGTTTGGCAGGAAGAAAAGAAAAGTTGTCCAAAACAGCTTCCAATCGAATGTTCATGTGATTGGAAAAGTCAGGAGAGTGCAAAAGTACTGTTTTGTATCAGTTGGCAAGGTGCGCACACAATCTCAGTGTTGTACAGCTTACTTCTTCACCTTCCCGAAGCTGCCGCTCTCCCCGGCTCCCGGAGCCGAAGAAGCGGCTTCTTCGCGCAAAGACGATTGTGCCGCTCACAGTGCTCTCCTTAGCGCGGCTTCTGCCCAAAGCCACCTGGAGCGGCTCTTAGCTCCGGAGAGCATCCTACCTTGGTCTTTAGCGTCTCTTCTAATCTTCATCTTAGCAAAAAGATTTTCCACTACATCTGGTAAGGAGAAACTGTGCCAGCACAGAAAACATCTTCCATCGTGTTTTAGACGTTGCAAAGATGTCTGCCAAGTGTTTGGCAGGAAGAAAAGAAGAGTTGTCCAAAACAGCTTCCAATCGAATGTTCATGTGGTTGGAAAAGTCAGGAGAGTGAAAAAGTATTGTTTTCTATCAGTTGGCAAGGTGCGCACTCAATCCCAGTGTTGTACAGCTTGCTTCTTCACCTTCCCGAAGCTGCCGCTCTCCCCGGCTCCCGGAGCCGAAGAAGCGGCTTCTTCGCGCAAAGACGATTGTGCCGCTCACAGTGCTCTCCTTAGCGCGGCTTCTGCCCAAAGACGCCCGGGAGCGGCTCTTAGCTCCGGAGAGCATCCTACCTTCGTCTTTAGCGTCTTTTGTAGTCTACATCTTAGCAAATAGATTTTCCACTATGTTTGGCTAGGAAAAACTGTGCCAGCACAGAAAACATCTCCCATCATGTTCTAGAAGTTGCAGAGATGTCTGCCAAGTGTTTGGCAGGAAGAAAAGAAAAGTTGTCCAAAACAGCTTCCAATCGAATGTTCATGTGATTGGAAAAGTCAGGAGAGTGCAAAAGTACTGTTTTGTATCAGTTGGCAAGGTGCGCACACAATCTCAGTGTTGTACAGCTTACTTCTTCACCATCGCGAAGCTGCCGCTCTCCCCGGCTCACGGAGCCGAAGAAGCGGCTTCTTCGCGCAAAGACGATTGTGCCGCTCACAGTGCTCTCCTTAGCGCGGCTTCTGCCCAAAGACACCTGGAGCGGCTCTTAGCTCCGGAGAGCATCCTACCTTGGTCTTTAGCGTCTCTTCTCATCTTCATCTCAGCAAAAAGATTTTCCACTACATCTGGTAAGGAGAAACTGTGCCAGCACAGAAAACATCTTCCATCGTGTTTTAGACGTTGCAAGGATGTCTGCCAAGTGTTTGGCAGGAAGAAAAGAAAAGTTGTCCAAAACAGCTTCCAATCGAATGTTCATGTGATTGGAAAAGTCAGGAGAGAGCAAAAGTACTGTTTTCTATCAGTTGGCAAGCTGTGCACACAATCCCAGTGTTGTACAGCTTGCTTCTTCACCTTCCCGAAGCTGCCGCTCTCTCCGGCTCCCAGAGCCGAAGAAGCGGCTTCTTCGCGCAAAGACGATTGTGCCGCTCACAGTGCTCTCCTTAGCGCGGCTTCTGCCCAAAGACGCCCGGGAGCGGCTCTTAGCTCCGGAGAGCATCCTACCTTCGTCTTTAGCATCTTTTGTAGTCTACATCTTAGCAAATAGATTTTCCACTATGTCTGGCTAGGAGAAACTGTGCCAGCACAGAAAACATCTCCCATCGTGTTCTAGAAGTTGCAGAGATGTCTGCCAAGTGTTTGGCAGGAAGAAAAGAAAAGTTGTCCAAAACAGCTTCCAATCGAATGTTCATGTGATTGGAAAAGTCAGGAGAGTGAAAAAGTATTGTTTTCTATCAGTTGGCAAGGTGCGCACACAATCCCAGTGTTGTACAGCTTGCTTCTTCACCTTCCCGAAGCTGTCGCTCTCCCCTGCTCCCGGAGCCGAAGAAGTGGCTTCTTCGCGCAAAGACGATTGTGCCGCTCACAATGCTCTCATTAGCGCGGCTTCTGCCCAAAGCCACCTGGAGCGGCTCTTAGCTCCGGAGAGCATCCTACCTTGGTCTTTAGCGTCTCTTCTCATCTTCATCTTAGCAAAAAGATTTTCCACTACATCTGGTAAGGAGAAACTGTGCCAGCACAGAAAACATCTTCCATCGTGTTTTAGACGTTGCAAAGATGTCTGCCAAGTGTTTGGCAGGAAGAAAAGAAGAGTTGTCCAAAACAGCTTCCAATCGAATGTTCATGTGATTGGAAAAGTCAGGAGAGTGAAAAAGTATTGTTTTCTATCAGTTGGCAAGGTGCGCACTCAATCCCAGTGTTGTACAGCTTGCTTCTTCACCTTCCCGAAGCTGCCGCTCTCCCCGGCTCCCGGAGCCGAAGAAGCGGCTTCTTCGCGCAAAGACGATTGTGCCGCTCACAGTGCTCTCCTTAGCGCGGCTTCTGCCCAAAGACGCCCGGGAGCGGCTCTTAGCTCCGGAGAGCATCCTACCTTCGTCTTTAGCGTCTTTTGTAGTCTACATCTTAGCAAATAGATTTTCCACTATGTTTGGCTAGGAAAAACTGTGCCAGCACAGAAAACATCTCCCATCATGTTCTAGAAGTTGCAGAGATGTCTGCCAAGTGTTTGGCAGGAAGAAAAGAAAAGTTGTCCAAAACAGCTTCCAATCGAATGTTCATGTGATTGGAAAAGTCAGGAGAGTGCAAAAGTACTGTTTTGTATCAGTTGGCAAGGTGCGCACACAATCTCAGTGTTGTACAGCTTACTTCTTCACCATCGCGAAGCTGCCGCTCTCCCCGGCTCACGGAGCCGAAGAAGCGGCTTCTTCGCGCAAAGACGATTGTGCCGCTCACAGTGCTCTCCTTAGCGCGGCTTCTGCCCAAAGACACCTGGAGCGGCTCTTAGCTCCGGAGAGCATCCTACCTTGGTCTTTAGCGTCTCTTCTCATCTTCATCTCAGCAAAAAGATTTTCCACTACATCTGGTAAGGAGAAACTGTGCCAGCACAGAAAACATCTTCCATCGTGTTTTAGACGTTGCAAGGATGTCTGCCAAGTGTTTGGCAGGAAGAAAAGAAAAGTTGTCCAAAACAGCTTCCAATCGAATGTTCATGTGATTGGAAAAGTCAGGAGAGAGCAAAAGTACTGTTTTCTATCAGTTGGCAAGCTGTGCACACAATCCCAGTGTTGTACAGCTTGCTTCTTCACCTTCCCGAAGCTGCCGCTCTCTCCGGCTCCCAGAGCCGAAGAAGCGGCTTCTTCGCGCAAAGACGATTGTGCCGCTCACAGTGCTCTCCTTAGCGCGGCTTCTGCCCAAAGACGCCCGGGAGCGGCTCTTAGCTCCGGAGAGCATCCTACCTTCGTCTTTAGCATCTTTTGTAGTCTACATCTTAGCAAATAGATTTTCCACTATGTCTGGCTAGGAGAAACTGTGCCAGCACAGAAAACATCTCCCATCGTGTTCTAGAAGTTGCAGAGATGTCTGCCAAGTGTTTGGCAGGAAGAAAAGAAAAGTTGTCCAAAACAGCTTCCAATCGAATGTTCATGTGATTGGAAAAGTCAGGAGAGTGAAAAAGTATTGTTTTCTATCAGTTGGCAAGGTGCGCACACAATCCCAGTGTTGTACAGCTTGCTTCTTCACCTTCCCGAAGCTGTCGCTCTCCCCTGCTCCCGGAGCCGAAGAAGTGGCTTCTTCGCGCAAAGACGATTGTGCCGCTCACAGTGCTCTCCTTAGCGCGGCTTCTGCCCAAAGACGCCCGGGAGCGGCTCTTAGCTCCGGACAGCATCCTACCTTCGTCTTTAGCGTCTTTTGTAGTCTACATCTTAGCAAATAGATTTTCCACTATGTCTGGCTAGGAGAAACTGTGCCAGCACAGAAAACATCTCCCATCGTGTTCTAGAAGTTGCAGAGATGTCTGCCAAGTGTTTGGCAGGAAGAAAAGAAAAGTTGTCCAAAACAGCTTCCAATCGAATGTTCATGTGATTGGAAAAGTCAGGAGAGGGCAAAAGTACTGTTTTCTATCAGTTGGCAAGCTGCGCACACAATCCCAGTGTTGTACAGCTTGCTTCTTCACCTTCCCGAAGCTATCGCTCTCCCCAGCTCCTGGAGCCGAAGAAGTGGCTTCTTCGCGCAAAGACGATTGTGCCGCTCACAGTGCTCTCCTTAGCGTGGCTTCTGCCCAAAGACGCCCGGGTGCGGCTCTTAGCTGCGGAGAGCATCCTACCTTCGTCTTTAGCGTCTCTTCTCATCTACATCTTAGCAAAAAGCTTTTCCACTACATCTGGTAAGGAGAAAATGTGCCAGCACAGAAAACATCTTTCATTGTGTTTTAGACGTTGCAAAGATGTCTGCCAAGTGTTTGGCAGGAAGAAAAGAAAAGTTCTCCAAAACAGCTTCCAATCGAATGTTCATGTGATTGGAAAAGTCAGGAGAGGGCAAAAGTACTGTTTTCTATCAGTTGGCAAGCTGCGCACACAATCCCAGTGTTGTACAGCTTGCTTCTACACATTCCCAAAGCTGCCGCTCTCCCCAGCTCCCGGAGCCGAAGAAGCGGCTTCTTCGCGCAAAGACGATTGTGCCGCTCACAGTGCTCTCCTTAGCGCGGCTTCTGCCCGAAGACGCCCGGGAGCGGCTCTTAGCTCCGGAGAGCATCCTACCTTCGTCTTTAGCGTCTCTTCTCATCTACATCACAGCAAAACGCTTTCCCAGTATGTCTGGCTTGGAGAAACTGTGCCAGCACAGAAAACATCTCCCATCGTGTTCTAGAAGTTGCAGAGATGTCTGCCAAGTGTTTGGCAGGAAGAAAAGAAAAGTTGTCCAAAACAGCTTCCAATCGAATGTTCATGTGATTGGAAAAGTCAGGAGAGTGCAAAAGTACTGTTTTCTATCAGTTGACCAGCTGCGCACACAATCCTAGTGTTGTACAGCTTGCTTCTTACCTTCCCGAAGCTGCCGCTCTCTCCGGCTCCCGGAGCCGAAGAAGCGGCTTCTTCGCGCAAAGACGATTGTGCCGCTCACAGTGCTCTCCTTAGCGCGGCTTCTGCCCAAAGACGCCCGGGAGCGGCTCTTAGCTCCGGAGAGCATCCTACCTTCGTCTTTAGCGTCTTTTGTAGTCTACATCTTAGCAAATAGATTTTCCACTATGTCTGGCTAGGAAAAACTGTGCCACCACAGAAAACATCTCCCATCGTGTTCTAGACGTTGCAGAGATGTCTGCCAAGTGTTTGGCAGGAAGAAAAGAAAAGTTGTCCAAAACAGCTTCCAATCGAATGTTCATGTGATTGGAAAAGTCAGGAGAGTGCAAAAGTACTGTTTTGTATCAGTTGGCAAGGTGCGCACACAATCTCAGTGTTGTACAGCTTACTTCTTCACCTTCCCGAAGCTGCCGCTCTCCCCGGCTCCCGGAGCCGAAGAAGCGGCTTCTTCGCGCAAAGACGATTGTGCCGCTCACAGTGCTCTCCTTAGCGCGGCTTCTGCCCAAAGACACCTGGAGCGGCTCTTAGCTCCGGAGAGCATCCTACCTTCGTCTTTAGCGTCTCTTCTCATCTTCATCTTAGCAAAAAGATTTTCCACTACATCTGGTAAGGAGAAACTGTGCCAGCACAGAAAACATCTTCCATCGTGTTTTAGACGTTGCAAAGATGTCTGCCAAGTGTTTGGCAGGAAGAAAAGAAAAGTTGTCCAAAACAGCTTCCAATCGAATGTTCATGTGATTGGAAAAGTCAGGAGAGTGAAAAAGTATTGTTTTCTATCAGTTGGCAAGGTGCGCACTCAATCCCAGTGTTGTACAGCTTGCTTCTTCACCTTCCCGAAGCTGCCGCTCTCCCCGGCTCCCGGAGCCGAAGAAGCGGCTTCTTCGGGCAAAGACGATTGTGCCGCTCACAGTGCTCTCCTTAGCGCGGCTTCTGCCCAAAGACGCCCGGGAGCGGCTCTTAGCTCCGGAGAGCATCCTACCTTCGTCTTTAGCGTCTTTTGTAGTCTACATCTTAGCAAATAGATTTTCCACTATGTTTGGCTAGGAAAAACTGTGCCAGCACAGAAAACATCTCCCATCATGTTCTAGAAGTTGCAGAGATGTCTGCCAAGTGTTTGGCAGGAAGAAAAGAAAAGTTGTCCAAAACAGCTTCCAATCGAATGTTCATGTGATTGGAAAAGTCAGGAGAGTGCAAAAGTACTGTTTTGTATCAGTTGGCAAGGTGCGCACACAATCTCAGTGTTGTACAGCTTACTTCTTCACCATCACGAAGCTGCCGCTCTCCCCGGCTCACGGAGCCGAAGAAGCGGCTTCTTCGCGCAAAGACGATTGTGCCGCTCACAGTGCTCTCCTTAGCGCGGCTTCTGCCCAAAGACGCCCGGGAGCGGCTCTTAGCTCCGGACAGCATCCTACCTTCGTCTTTAGCGTCTTTTGTAGTCTACATCTTAGCAAATAGATTTTCCACTATGTCTGGCTAGGAGAAACTGTGCCAGCACAGAAAACATCTCCCATCGTGTTCTAGAAGTTGCAGAGATGTCTGCCAAGTGTTTGGCAGGAAGAAAAGAAAAGTTGTCCAAAACAGCTTCCAATCGAATGTTCATGTGATTGGAAAAGTCAGGAGAGGGCAAAAGTACTGTTTTCTATCAGTTGGCAAGCTGCGCACACAATCCCAGTGTTGTACAGCTTGCTTCTTCACCTTCCCGAAGCTATCGCTCTCCCCAGCTCCTGGAGCCGAAGAAGTGGCTTCTTCGCGCAAAGACGATTGTGCCGCTCACAGTGCTCTCCTTAGCGTGGCTTCTGCCCAAAGACGCCCGGGTGCGGCTCTTAGCTGCGGAGAGCATCCTACCTTCGTCTTTAGCGTCTCTTCTCATCTACATCTTAGCAAAAAGCTTTTCCACTACATCTGGTAAGGAGAAAATGTGCCAGCACAGAAAACATCTTTCATTGTGTTTTACACGTTGCAAAGATGTCTGCCAAGTGTTTGGCAGGAAGAAAAGAAAAGTTCTCCAAAACAGCTTCCAATCGAATGTTCATGTGATTGGAAAAGTCAGGAGAGGGCAAAAGTACTGTTTTCTATCAGTTGGCAAGCTGCGCACACAATCCCAGTGTTGTACAGCTTGCTTCTACACATTCCCAAAGCTGCCGCTCTCCCCAGCTCCCGGAGCCGAAGAAGCGGCTTCTTCGCGCAAAGACGATTGTGCCGCTCACAGTGCTCTCCTTAGCGCGGCTTCTGCCCGAAGACGCCCGGGAGCGGCTCTTAGCTCCGGAGAGCATCCTACCTTCGTCTTTAGCGTCTCTTCTCATCTACATCACAGCAAAACGCTTTCCCAGTATGTCTGGCTTGGAGAAACTGTGCCAGCACAGAAAACATCTCCCATCGTGTTCTAGAAGTTGCAGAGATGTCTGCCAAGTGTTTGGCAGGAAGAAAAGAAAAGTTGTCCAAAACAGCTTCCAATCGAATGTTCATGTGATTGGAAAAGTCAGGAGAGTGCAAAAGTACTGTTTTGTATCAGTTGGCAAGGTGCGCACACAATCTCAGTGTTGTACAGCTTACTTCTTCACCTTCCCGAAGCTGCCGCTCTCCCCGGCTCCCGGAGCCGAAGAAGCGGCTTCTTCGCGCAAAGACGATTGTGCCGCTCACAGTGCTCTCCTTAGCGCGGCTTCTGCCCAAAGACACCTGGAGCGGCTCTTAGCTCCGGAGAGCATCCTACCTTGGTCTTTAGCGTCTCTTCTCATCTTCATCTTAGCAAAAAGATTTTCCACTACATCTGGTAAGGAGAAACTGTGCCAGCACAGAAAACATCTTCCATCGTGTTTTAGACGTTGCAAAGATGTCTGCCAAGTGTTTGGCAGGAAGAAAAGAAAAGTTGTCCAAAACAGCTTCCAATCGAATGTTCATGTGATTGGAAAAGTCAGGAGAGTGAAAAAGTATTGTTTTCTATCAGTTGGCAAGGTGCGCACTCAATCCCAGTGTTGTACAGCTTGCTTCTTCACCTTCCCGAAGCTGCCGCTCTCCCCGGCTCCCGGAGCCGAAGAAGCGGCTTCTTCGGGCAAAGACGATTGTGCCGCTCACAGTGCTCTCCTTAGCGCGGCTTCTGCCCAAAGACGCCCGGGAGCGGCTCTTAGCTCCGGAGAGCATCCTACCTTCGTCTTTAGCGTCTTTTGTAGTCTACATCTTAGCAAATAGATTTTCCACTATGTTTGGCTAGGAAAAACTGTGCCAGCACAGAAAACATCTCCCATCATGTTCTAGAAGTTGCAGAGATGTCTGCCAAGTGTTTGGCAGGAAGAAAAGAAAAGTTGTCCAAAACAGCTTCCAATCGAATGTTCATGTGATTGGAAAAGTCAGGAGAGTGCAAAAGTACTGTTTTGTATCAGTTGGCAAGGTGCGCACACAATCTCAGTGTTGTACAGCTTACTTCTTCACCATCACGAAGCTGCCGCTCTCCCCGGCTCACGGAGCCGAAGAAGCGGCTTCTTCGCGCAAAGACGATTGTGCCGCTCACAGTGCTCTCCTTAGCGCGGCTTCTGCCCAAAGACACCCGGGAGCGGCTCTTAGCTCCGGAGAGCATCCTACCTTCGTCTTTAGCGTCTTTTGTAGTCTACATCTTAGCAAATAGATTTTCCACTATGTTTGGCTAGGAAAAACTGTGCCAGCACAGAAAACATCTCCCATCGTGTTCTAGACGTTGCAAAGATGTCTGCCAAGTGTTTGGCAGGAAGAAAAGAAGAGTTGTCTAAAACAGCTTCCAATCGAATGTTCATGTGATTGGAAAAGTCAGGAGTGGGCAAAAGTACTGTTTTCTATCAGTTGGCAAGCTGCGCACACAATCCCAGTGTTGTACAGCTTGCTTCTTCACCTTCCCGAAGCTATCACTCTCCCCAGCTCCTGGAGCCGAAGAAGTGGCTTCTTCGCGCAAAGACGATTGTGCCGCTCACAGTGCTCTCCTTAGCGTGGCTTCTGCCCAAAGACGCCCGGGTGCGGCTCTTAGCTGCGGAGAGCATCCTACCTTCGTCTTTAGCGTCTCTTCTCATCTACATCTTAGCAAAAAGCTTTTCCACTACATCTGGCAAGGAGAAAATGTGCCAGCACAGAAAACATCTTCCATTGTGTTTTAGACGTTGCAAAGATGTCTGCCAAGTGTTTGGCAGGAAGAAAAGAAAAGTTCTCCAAAACAGCTTCCAATCGAATGTTCATGTGATTGGAAAAGTCAGGAGAGGGCAAAAGTACTGTTTTCTATCAGTTGGCAAGCTGCGCACACAATCCCAGTGTTGTACAGCTTGCTTCTACACATTCCCAAAGCTGCCGCTCTCCCCAGCTCCCGGAGCCGAAGAAGCGGCTTCTTCGCGCAAAGACGATTGTGCCGCTCACAGTGCTCTCCTTAGCGCGGCTTCTGCCCAAAGACGCCCGGGAGCGGCTCTTAGCTCCGGAGAGCATCCTACCTTCGTCTTTAGCGTCTCTTCTCATCTACATCACAGCAAAACGCTTTCCCAGTATGTCTGGCTTGGAGAAACTGTGCCAGCACAGAAAACATCTCCCATCGTGTTCTAGAAGTTGCAGAGATGTCTGCCAAGTGTTTGGCAGGAAGAAAAGAAAAGTTCTCCAAAACAGCTTCCAATCGAATGTTCATGTGATTGGAAAAGTCAGGAGAGGGCAAAAGTACTGTTTTCTATCAGTTGGCAAGGTGCGCACTCAATCCCAGTGTTGTACAGCTTGCTTCTTCACCTTCCCGAAGCTGCCGCTCTCCCCGGCTCCCGGAGCCGAAGAAGCGGCTTCTTCGCGCAAAGACGATTGTGCCGCTCACAGTGCTCTCCTTAGCGCGGCTTCTGCCCAAAGACGCCCGGGAGCGGCTCTTAGCTCCGGAGAGCATCCTACCTTCGTCTTTAGCGTCTTTTGTAGTCTACATCTTAGCAATTAGATTTTCCACTATGTTTGGCTAGGAAAAACTGTGCCAGCACAGAAAACATCTCCCATCGTGTTCTAGAAGTTGCAGAGATGTCTGCCAAGTGTTTGGCAGGAAGAAAAGAAAAGTTGTCCAAAACAGCTTCCAATCGAATGTTCATGTGATTGGAAAAGTCAGGAGAGTGCAAAAGTACTGTTTTGTATCAGTTGGCAAGGTGCGCACACAATCTCAGTGTTGTACAGCTTACTTCTTCACCTTCCCGAAGCTGCCGCTCTCCCCGGCTCCCGGAGCCGAAGAAGCGGCTTCTTTGCGCAAAGACGATTGTGCCGCTCACAGTGCTCTCCTTAGCGCGGCTTCTGCCCAAAGACACCTGGAGCGGCTCTTAGCTCCGGAGAGCATCCTACCTTGGTCTTTAGCGTCTCTTCTCATCTTCATCTTAGCAAAAAGATTTTCCACTACATCTGGTAAGGAGAAACTGTGCCAGCACAGAAAACATCTTCCATCGTGTTTTAGACGTTGCAAAGATGTCTGCCAAGTGTTTGGCAGGAAGAAAAGAAGAGTTGTCCAAAACAGCTTCCAATCGAATGTTCATGTGATTGGAAAAGTCAGGAGAGTGAAAAAGTATTGTTTTCTATCAGTTGGCAAGGTGCGCACTCAATCCCAGTGTTGTACAGCTTGCTTCTTCACCTTCCCGAAGCTGCCGCTCTCCCCGGCTCCCGGAGCCGAAGAAGCGGCTTCTTCGCGCAAAGACGATTGTGCCGCTCACAGTGCTCTCCTTAGCGCGGCTTCTGCCCAAAGACGCCCGGGAGCGGCTCTTAGCTCCGGAGAGCATCCTACCTTCGTCTTTAGCGTCTTTTGTAGTCTACATCTTAGCAAATAGATTTTCCACTATGTTTGGCTAGGAAAAACTGTGCCAGCACAGAAAACATCTCCCATCATGTTCTAGAAGTTGCAGAGATGTCTGCCAAGTGTTTGGCAGGAAGAAAAGAAAAGTTCTCCAAAACAGCTTCCAATCGAATGTTCATGTGATTGGAAAAGTCAGGAGAGGGCAAAAGTACTGTTTTCTATCAGTTGGCAAGCTGCGCACACAATCCCAGTGTTGTACAGCTTGCTTCTACACATTCCCAAAGCTGCCGCTCTCCCCAGCTCCCGGAGCCGAAGAAGCGGCTTCTTCGCGCAAAGACGATTGTGCCGCTCACAGTGCTCTCCTTAGCGCGGCTTCTGCCCAAAGACGCCCGGGAGCGGCTCTTAGCTCCGGAGAGCATCCTACCTTCGTCTTTAGCGTCTCTTCTCATCTACATCACAGCAAAACGCTTTCCCAGTATGTCTGGCTTGGAGAAACTGTGCCAGCACAGAAAACATCTCCCATCGTGTTCTAGAAGTTGCAGAGATGTCTGCCAAGTGTTTGGCAGGAAGAAAAGAAAAGTTGTCCAAAACAGCTTCCAATCGAATGTTCATGTGATTGGAAAAGTCAGGAGAGTGCAAAAGTACTGTTTTCTATCAGTTGACCAGCTGCGCACACAATCCTAGTGTTGTACAGCTTGTTTCTTACCTTCCCGAAGCTGCCGCTCTCTCCGGCTCCCGGAGCCGAAGAAGCGGCTTCTTCGCGCAAAGACGATTGTGCCGCTCACAGTGCTCTCCTTAGCGCGGCTTCTGCCCAAAGACGCCCGGGAGCGGCTCTTAGCTCCGGAGAGCATCCTACCTTCGTCTTTAGCGTCTTTTGTAGTCTACATCTTAGCAAATAGATTTTCCACTATGTCTGGCTAGGAAAAACTGTGCCACCACAGAAAACATCTCCCATCGTGTTCTAGACGTTGCAGAGATGTCTGCCAAGTGTTTGGCAGGAAGAAAAGAAAAGTTCTCCAAAACAGCTTCCAATCGAATGTTCATGTGATTGGAAAAGTCAGGAGAGGGCAAAAGTACTGTTTTCTATCAGTTGGCAAGGTGCGCACTCAATCCCAGTGTTGTACAGCTTGCTTCTTCACCTTCCCGAAGCTGCCGCTCTCCCCGGCTCCCGGAGCCGAAGAAGCGGCTTCTTCGCGCAAAGACGATTGTGCCGCTCACAGTGCTCTCCTTAGCGCGGCTTCTGCCCAAAGACGCCCGGGAGCGGCTCTTAGCTCCGGAGAGCATCCTACCTTCGTCTTTAGCGTCTTTTGTAGTCTACATCTTAGCAATTAGATTTTCCACTATGTTTGGCTAGGAAAAACTGTGCCAGCACAGAAAACATCTCCCATCGTGTTCTAGAAGTTGCAGAGATGTCTGCCAAGTGTTTGGCAGGAAGAAAAGAAAAGTTGTCCAAAACAGCTTCCAATCGAATGTTCATGTGATTGGAAAAGTCAGGAGAGTGCAAAAGTACTGTTTTGTATCAGTTGGCAAGGTGCGCACACAATCTCAGTGTTGTACAGCTTACTTCTTCACCTTCCCGAAGCTGCCGCTCTCCCCGGCTCCCGGAGCCGAAGAAGCGGCTTCTTTGCGCAAAGACGATTGTGCCGCTCACAGTGCTCTCCTTAGCGCGGCTTCTGCCCAAAGACACCTGGAGCGGCTCTTAGCTCCGGAGAGCATCCTACCTTGGTCTTTAGCGTCTCTTCTCATCTTCATCTTAGCAAAAAGATTTTCCACTACATCTGGTAAGGAGAAACTGTGCCAGCACAGAAAACATCTTCCATCGTGTTTTAGACGTTGCAAAGATGTCTGCCAAGTGTTTGGCAGGAAGAAAAGAAGAGTTGTCCAAAACAGCTTCCAATCGAATGTTCATGTGATTGGAAAAGTCAGGAGAGTGAAAAAGTATTGTTTTCTATCAGTTGGCAAGGTGCGCACTCAATCCCAGTGTTGTACAGCTTGCTTCTTCACCTTCCCGAAGCTGCCGCTCTCCCCGGCTCCCGGAGCCGAAGAAGCGGCTTCTTCGCGCAAAGACGATTGTGCCGCTCACAGTGCTCTCCTTAGCGCGGCTTCTGCCCAAAGACGCCCGGGAGCGGCTCTTAGCTCCGGAGAGCATCCTACCTTCGTCTTTAGCGTCTTTTGTAGTCTACATCTTAGCAAATAGATTTTCCACTATGTTTGGCTAGGAAAAACTGTGCCAGCACAGAAAACATCTCCCATCATGTTCTAGAAGTTGCAGAGATGTCTGCCAAGTGTTTGGCAGGAAGAAAAGAAAAGTTCTCCAAAACAGCTTCCAATCGAATGTTCATGTGATTGGAAAAGTCAGGAGAGGGCAAAAGTACTGTTTTCTATCAGTTGGCAAGCTGCGCACACAATCCCAGTGTTGTACAGCTTGCTTCTACACATTCCCAAAGCTGCCGCTCTCCCCAGCTCCCGGAGCCGAAGAAGCGGCTTCTTCGCGCAAAGACGATTGTGCCGCTCACAGTGCTCTCCTTAGCGCGGCTTCTGCCCAAAGACGCCCGGGAGCGGCTCTTAGCTCCGGAGAGCATCCTACCTTCGTCTTTAGCGTCTCTTCTCATCTACATCACAGCAAAACGCTTTCCCAGTATGTCTGGCTTGGAGAAACTGTGCCAGCACAGAAAACATCTCCCATCGTGTTCTAGAAGTTGCAGAGATGTCTGCCAAGTGTTTGGCAGGAAGAAAAGAAAAGTTGTCCAAAACAGCTTCCAATCGAATGTTCATGTGATTGGAAAAGTCAGGAGAGTGCAAAAGTACTGTTTTCTATCAGTTGACCAGCTGCGCACACAATCCTAGTGTTGTACAGCTTGTTTCTTACCTTCCCGAAGCTGCCGCTCTCTCCGGCTCCCGGAGCCGAAGAAGCGGCTTCTTCGCGCAAAGACGATTGTGCCGCTCACAGTGCTCTCCTTAGCGCGGCTTCTGCCCAAAGACGCCCGGGAGCGGCTCTTAGCTCCGGAGAGCATCCTACCTTCGTCTTTAGCGTCTTTTGTAGTCTACATCTTAGCAAATAGATTTTCCACTATGTCTGGCTAGGAAAAACTGTGCCACCACAGAAAACATCTCCCATCGTGTTCTAGACGTTGCAAAGATGTCTGCCAAGTGTTTGGCAGGAAGAAAAGAAAAGTTCTCCAAAACAGCTTCCAATCGAATGTTAATGTGATTGGAAAAGTCAGGAGAGTGCAAAAGTACTGTTTTCTATCAGTTGGCAAGGTGCGCACTCAATCCCAGTGTTGTACAGCTTGCTTCTTCACCTTCCCGAAGCTGCCGCTCTCCCCGGCTCCCGGAGCCGAAGAAGCGGCTTCTTCGCGCAAAGACGATTGTGCCGCTCACAGTGCTCTCCTTAGCGCGGCTTCTGCCCAAAGACGCCCGGGAGCGGCTCTTAGCTCCGGAGAGCATCCTACCTTCGTCTTTAGCGTCTTTTGTAGTCTACATCTTAGCAATTAGATTTTCCACTATGTTTGGCTAGGAAAAACTGTGCCAGCACAGAAAACATCTCCCATCGTGTTCTAGAAGTTGCAGAGATGTCTGCCAAGTGTTTGGCAGGAAGAAAAGAAAAGTTGTCCAAAACAGCTTCCAATCGAATGTTCATGTGATTGGAAAAGTCAGGAGAGTGCAAAAGTACTGTTTTGTATCAGTTGGCAAGGTGCGCACACAATCTCAGTGTTGTACAGCTTACTTCTTCACCTTCCCGAAGCTGCCGCTCTCCCCGGCTCCCGGAGCCGAAGAAGCGGCTTCTTCGCGCAAAGACGATTGTGCCGCTCACAGTGCTCTCCTTAGCGCGGCTTCTGCCCAAAGACACCTGGAGCGGCTCTTAGCTCCGGAGAGCATCCTACCTTGGTCTTTAGCGTCTCTTCTCATCTTCATCTTAGCAAAAAGATTTTCCACTACATCTGGTAAGGAGAAACTGTGCCAGCACAGAAAACATCTTCCATCGTGTTTTAGACGTTGCAAAGATGTCTGCCAAGTGTTTGGCAGGAAGAAAAGAAGAGTTGTCCAAAACAGCTTCCAATCGAATGTTCATGTGATTGGAAAAGTCAGGAGAGTGAAAAAGTATTGTTTTCTATCAGTTGGCAAGGTGCGCACTCAATCCCAGTGTTGTACAGCTTGCTTCTTCACCTTCCCGAAGCGTCCGCTCTCTCCGGCTCCCGGAGCCGAAGAAGCGGCTTCTTCGCGCAAAGACGATTGTGCCGCTCACAGTGCTCTCCTTAGCGCGGCTTCTGCCCAAAGACGCCCGGGAGCGGCTCTTAGCTCCGGAGAGCATCCTACCTTCGTCTTTAGCGTCTTTTGTAGTCTACATCTTAGCAAATAGATTTTCCACTATGTTTGGCTAGGAAAAACTGTGCCAGCACAGAAAACATCTCCCATCATGTTCTAGAAGTTGCAGAGATGTCTGCCAAGTGTTTGGCAGGAAGAAAAGAAAAGTTGTCCAAAACAGCTTCCAATCGAATGTTCATGTGATTGCAAAAATTAAGGAGAGTGCAAAAGTACTGTTTTGTATCAGTTGGCAAGGTGCGCACACAATCTCAGTGTTGTACAGCTTACTTCTTCACCATCGCGAAGCTGCCGCTCTCCCCGGCTCACGGAGCCGAAGAAGCGGCTTCTTCGCGCAAAGACGATTGTGCCGCTCACAGTGCTCTCCTTAGCGCGGCTTCTGCCCAAAGACACCTGGAGCGGCTCTTAGCTCCGGAGAGCATCCTACCTTGGTCTTTAGCGTCTCTTCTCATCTTCATCTCAGCAAAAAGATTTTCCACTACATCTGGTAAGGAGAAACTGTGCCAGCACAGAAAACATCTTCCATCGTGTTTTAGACGTTGCAAGGATGTCTGCCAAGTGTTTGGCAGGAAGAAAAGAAAAGTTGTCCACAACAGCTTCCAATCGAATGTTCATGTGATTGGAAAAGTCAGGAGAGAGCAAAAGTACTGTTTTCTATCAGTTGGCAAGCTGTGCACACAATCCCAGTGTTGTACAGCTTGCTTCTTCACCTTCCCGAAGCTGCCGCTCTCTCCGGCTCCCAGAGCCGAAGAAGCGGCTTCTTCGCGCAAAGACGATTGTGCCGCTCACAGTGCTCTCCTTAGCGCGGCTTCTGCCGAAAGACGCCCGGGAGCGGCTCTTAGCTCCGGAGAGCATCCTACCTTCGTCTTTAGCATCTTTTGTAGTCTACATCTTAGCAAATAGATTTTCCACTATGTCTGGCTAGGAGAAACTGTGCCAGCACAGAAAACATCTCCCATCGTGTTCTAGAAGTTGCAGAGATGTCTGCCAAGTGTTTGGCAGGAAGAAAAGAAAAGTTGTCCAAAACAGCTTCCAATCGAATGTTCATGTGATTGGAAAAGTCAGGAGAGTGAAAAAGTATTGTTTTCTATCAGTTGACAAGGTGCGCACACAATCCCAGTGTTGTACAGCTTGCTTCTTCACCTTCCCGAAGCTGTCGCTCTCCCCTGCTCCCGGAGCCGAAGAAGTGGCTTCTTCGCGCAAAGACGATTGTGCCGCTCACAGTGCTCTCCTTAGCGCGGCTTCTGCCCAAAGACGCCCGGGAGCGGCTCTTAGCTCCGGAGAGCATCCTACCTTCGTCTTTAGCGTCTTTTGTAGTCTACATCTTAGCAAATAGATTTTCCACTATGTTTGGCTAGGAGAAACTGTGCCAGCACAGAAAACATCTCCCATCGTGTTCTAGAAGTTGCAGAGATGTCTGCCAAGTGTTTGGCAGGAAGAAAAGAAAAGTTGTCCAAAACAGCTTCCAATCGAATGTTCATGTGATTGGAAAAGTCAGGAGAGAGCAAAAGTACTGTTTTCTATCAGTTGGCAAGCTGTGCACACAATCCCAGTGTTGTACAGCTTGCTTCTTCACCTTCCCGAAGCTGCCGCTCTCTCCGGCTCCCGGAGCCGAAGAAGCGGCTTCTTCGCGCAAAGACGATTGTGCCGCTCACAGTGCTCTCCTTAGCGCGGCTTCTGCCCAAAGACGCCCGGGAGCGGCTCTTAGCTCCGGAGAGCATCCTACCTTCGTCTTTAGCGTCTTTTGTAGTCTACATCTTAGCAAATAGATTTTCCACTATGTCTGGCTAGGAGAAACTGTGCCAGCACAGAAAACATCTCCCATCGTGTTCTAGAAGTTGCAGAGATGTCTGCCAAGTGTTTGGCAGGAAGAAAAGAAAAGTTGTCCAAAACAGCTTCCAATCGAATGTTCATGTGATTGGAAAAGTCAGGAGAGGGCAAAAGTACTGTTTTCTATCAGTTGGCAAGCTGCGCACACAATCCCAGTGTTGTACAGCTTGCTTCTTCACCTTCCCGAAGCTATCGCTCTCCCCAGCTCCTGGAGCCGAAGAAGTGGCTTCTTCGCGCAAAGACGATTGTGCCGCTCACAGTGCTCTCCTTAGCGTGGCTTCTGCCCAAAGACGCCCGGGTGCGGCTCTTAGCTGCGGAGAGCATCCTACCTTCGTCTTTAGCGTCTCTTCTCATCTACATCTTAGCAAAAAGCTTTTCCACTACATCTGGCAAGGAGAAAATGTGCCAGCACAGAAAACATCTTCCATTGTGTTTTAGACGTTGCAAAGATGTCTGCCAAGTGTTTGGCAGGAAGAAAAGAAAAGTTCTCCAAAACAGCTTCCAATCGAATGTTCATGTGATTGGAAAAGTCAGGAGAGGGCAAAAGTACTGTTTTCTATCAGTTGGCAAGCTGCGCACACAATCCCAGTGTTGTACAGCTTGCTTCTACACATTCCCAAAGCTGCCGCTCTCCCCAGCTCCCGGAGCCGAAGAAGCGGCTTCTTCGCGCAAAGACGATTGTGCCGCTCACAGTGCTCTCCTTAGCGCGGCTTCTGCCCAAAGACGCCCGGGAGCGGCTCTTAGCTGCGGAGAGCATCCTACCTTCGTCTTTAGCGTCTCTTCTCATCTACATCACAGCAAAACGCTTTCCCAGTATGTCTGGCTTGGAGAAACTGTGCCAGCACAGAAAACATCTCCCATCGTGTTCTAGAAGTTGCAGAGATGTCTGCCAAGTGTTTGGCAGGAAGAAAAGAAAAGTTGTCCAAAACAGCTTCCAATCGAATGTTCATGTGATTGGAAAAGTCAGGAGAGTGCAAAAGTACTGTTTTCTATCAGTTGACCAGCTGCGCACACAATCCTAGTGTTGTACAGCTTGCTTCTTACCTTCCCGAAGCTGCCGCTCTCTCCGGCTCCCGGAGCCGAAGAAGCGGCTTCTTCGCGCAAAGACGATTGTGCCGCTCACAGTGCTCTCCTTAGCGCGGCTTCTGCCCAAAGACGCCCGGGAGCGGCTCTTAGCTCCGGAGAGCATCCTACCTTCGTCTTTAGCGTCTTTTGTAGTCTACATCTTAGCAAATAGATTTTCCACTATGTCTGGCTAGGAAAAACTGTGCCACCACAGAAAACATCTCCCATCGTGTTCTAGACGTTGCAGAGATGTCTGCCAAGTGTTTGGCAGGAAGAAAAGAAAAGTTCTCCAAAACAGCTTCCAATCGAATGTTAATGTGATTGGAAAAGTCAGGAGAGTGCAAAAGTACTGTTTTCTATCAGTTGGCAAGGTGCGCACTCAATCCCAGTGTTGTACAGCTTGCTTCTTCACCTTCCCGAAGCTGCCGCTCTCCCCGGCTCCCGGAGCCGAAGAAGCGGCTTCTTCGCGCAAAGACGATTGTGCCGCTCACAGTGCTCTCCTTAGCGCGGCTTCTGCCCAAAGACGCCCGGGAGCGGCTCTTAGCTCCGGAGAGCATCCTACCTTCGTCTTTAGCGTCTTTTGTAGTCTACATCTTAGCAAATAGATTTTCCACTATGTTTGGCTAGGAAAAACTGTGCCAGCACAGAAAACATCTCCCATCGTGTTCTAGAAGTTGCAGAGATGTCTGCCAAGTGTTTGGCAGGAAGAAAAGAAAAGTTGTCCAAAACAGCTTCCAGTCGAATGTTCATGTGATTGGAAAAGTCAGGAGAGTGCAAAAGTACTGTTTTGTATCAGTTGGCAAGGTGCGCACACAATCTCAGTGTTGTACAGCTTACTTCTTCACCTTCCCGAAGCTGCCGCTCTCCCCGGCTCACGGAGCCGAAGAAGCGGCTTCTTCGCGCAAAGACGATTGTGCCGCTCACAGTGCTCTCCTTAGCGCGGCTTCTGCCCAAAGACACCTGGAGCGGCTCTTAGCTCCGGAGAGCATCCTACCTTGGTCTTTAGCGTCTCTTCTCATCTTCATCTTAGCGAAAAGATTTTCCACTACATCTGGTAAGGAGAAACTGTGCCAGCACAGAAAACATCTTCCATCGTGTTCTAGACGTTGCAAAGATGTCTGCCAAGTGTTTGGCAGGAAGAAAAGAAGAGTTGTCCAAAACAGCTTCCAATCGAATGTTCATGTGATTGGAAAAGTCAGGAGAGTGAAAAAGTATTGTTTTCTATCAGTTGGCAAGGTGCGCACTCAATCCCAGTGTTGTACAGCTTGCTTCTTCACCTTCCCGAAGCTGCCGCTCTCCCCGGCTCCCGGAGCCGAAGAAGCGGCTTCTTCGCGCAAAGACGATTGTGCCGCTCACAGTGCTCTCCTTAGCGCGGCTTCTGCCCAAAGACGCCCGGGAGCGGCTCTTAGCTCCGGAGAGCATCCTACCTTCGTCTTTAGCGTCTTTTGTAGTCTACATCTTAGCAAATAGATTTTCCACTATGTTTGGCTAGGAAAAACTGTGCCAGCACAGAAAACATCTCCCATCGTGTTCTAGAAGTTGCAGAGATGTCTGCCAAGTGTTTGGCAGGAAGAAAAGAAAAGTTGTCCAAAACAGCTTCCAATCGAATGTTCATGTGATTGGAAAAGTCAGGAGAGTGCAAAAGTACTGTTTTGTATCAGTTGGCAAGGTGCGCACACAATCTCAGTGTTGTACAGCTTACTTCTTCACCATCGCGAAGCTGCCGCTCTCCCCGGCTCACGGAGCCGAAGAAGCGGCTTCTTCGCGCAAAGACGATTGTGCCGCTCACAGTGCTCTCCTCAGCGCGGCTTCTGCCCAAAGACACCTGGAGCGGCTCTTAGCTCCGGAGAGCATCCTACCTTGGTCTTTAGCGTCTCTTCTAATCTTCATCTCAGCAAAAAGATTTTCCACTACATCTGGTAAGGAGAAACTGTGCCAGCACAGAAAACATCTTCCATCGTGTTTTAGACGTTGCAAGGATGTCTGCCAAGTGTTTGGCAGGAAGAAAAGAAAAGTTGTCCAAAACAGCTTCCAATCGAATGTTCATGTGATTGGAAAAGTCAGGAGAGAGCAAAAGTACTGTTTTCTATCAGTTGGCAAGCTGTGCACACAATCCCAGTGTTGTACAGCTTGCTTCTTCACCTTCCCGAAGCTGCCGCTCTCCCCGGCTCCCGAAGCCGAAGAAGCGGCTTCTTCGCGCAAAGACGATTGTGCCGCTCACAGTGCTCTCCTTAGCGCGGCTTCTGCCCAAAGACACCCGGGAGCGGCTCTTAGCTCCGGAGAGCATCCTACCTTCGTCTTTAGCGTCTTTTGTAGTCTACATCTTAGCAAATAGATTTTCCACTATGTTTGGCTAGGAAAAACTGTGCCAGCACAGAAAACATCTCCCATAGTGTTCTAGACGTTGCAAAGATGTCTGCCAAGTGTTTGGCAGGAAGAAAAGAAGAGTTGTCTAAAACAGCTTCCAATCGAATGTTCATGTGATTGGAAAAGTCAGGAGAGGGCAAAAGTACTGTTTTCTATCAGTTGGCAAGCTGCGCACACAATCCCAGTGTTGTACAGCTTGCTTCTTCACCTTCCCGAAGCTATCGCTCTCCCCAGCTCCTGGAGCCGAAGAAGTGGCTTCTTCGCGCAAAGACGATTGTGCCGCTCACAGTGCTCTCCTTAGCGTGGCTTCTGCCCAAAGACGCCCGGGTGCGGCTCTTAGCTGCGGAGAGCATCCTACCTTCGTCTTTAGCGTCTCTTCTCATCTACATCTTAGCAAAAAGCTTTTCCACTACATCTGGCAAGGAGAAAATGTGCCAGCACAGAAAACATCTTCCATTGTGTTTTAGACGTTGCAAAGATGTCTGCCAAGTGTTTGGCAGGAAGAAAAGAAAAGTTCTCCAAAACAGCTTCCAATCGAATGTTCATGTGATTGGAAAAGTCAGGAGAGGGCAAAAGTACTGTTTTCTATCAGTTGGCAAGCTGCGCACACAATCCCAGTGTTGTACAGCTTGCTTCTACACATTCCCAAAGCTGCCGCTCTCCCCAGCTCCCGGAGCCGAAGAAGCGGCTTCTTCGCGCAAAGACGATTGTGCCGCTCACAGTGCTCTCCTTAGCGCGGCTTCTGCCCAAAGACGCCCGGGAGCGGCTCTTAGCTCCGGAGAGCATCCTACCTTCGTCTTTAGCGTCTCTTCTCATCTACATCACAGCAAAACGCTTTCCCAGTATGTCTGGCTTGGAGAAACTGTGCCAGCACAGAAAACATCTCCCATCGTGTTCTAGAAGTTGCAGAGATGTCTGCCAAGTGTTTGGCAGGAAGAAAAGAAAAGTTGTCCAAAACAGCTTCCAATCGAATGTTCATGTGATTGGAAAAGTCAGGAGAGTGCAAAAGTACTGTTTTCTATCAGTTGACCAGCTGCGCACACAATCCTAGTGTTGTACAGCTTGTTTCTTACCTTCCCGAAGCTGCCGCTCTCTCCGGCTCCCGGAGCCGAAGAAGCGGCTTCTTCGCGCAAAGACGATTGTGCCGCTCACAGTGCTCTCCTTAGCGCGGCTTCTGCCCAAAGACGCCCGGGAGCGGCTCTTAGCTCCGGAGAGCATCCTACCTTCGTCTTTAGCGTCTTTTGTAGTCTACATCTTAGCAAATAGATTTTCCACTATGTCTGGCTAGGAAAAACTGTGCCACCACAGAAAACATCTCCCATCGTGTTCTAGACGTTGCAGAGATGTCTGCCAAGTGTTTGGCAGGAAGAAAAGAAAAGTTCTCCAAAACAGCTTCCAATCGAATGTTAATGTGATTGGAAAAGTCAGGAGAGTGCAAAAGTACTGTTTTCTATCAGTTGGCAAGGTGCGCACTCAATCCCAGTGTTGTACAGCTTGCTTCTTCACCTTCCCGAAGCTGCCGCTCTCCCCGGCTCCCGGAGCCGAAGAAGCGGCTTCTTCGCGCAAAGACGATTGTGCCGCTCACAGTGCTCTCCTTAGCGCGGCTTCTGCCCAAAGACGCCCGGGAGCGGCTCTTAGCTCCGGAGAGCATCCTACCTTCGTCTTTAGCGTCTTTTGTAGTCTACATCTTAGCAAATAGATTTTCCACTATGTTTGGCTAGGAAAAACTGTGCCAGCACAGAAAACATCTCCCATCGTGTTCTAGAAGTTGCAGAGATGTCTGCCAAGTGTTTGGCAGGAAGAAAAGAAAAGTTGTCCAAAACAGCTTCCAATCGAATGTTCATGTGATTGGAAAAGTCAGGAGAGTGCAAAAGTACTGTTTTGTATCAGTTGGCAAGGTGCGCACACAATCTCAGTGTTGTACAGCTTACTTCTTCACCTTCCCGAAGCTGCCGCTCTCCCCAGCTCCCGGAGCCGAAGAAGCGGCTTCTTCGCGCAAAAACGATTGTGCCGCTCACAGTGCTCTCCTTAGCGCGGCTTCTGCCCAAAGACACCTGGAGCGGCTCTTAGCTCCGGAGAGCATCCTACCTTGGTCTTTAGCGTCTCTTCTCATCTTCATCTTAGCAAAAAGATTTTCCACTACATCTGGTAAGGAGAAACTGTGCCAGCACAGAAAACATCTTCCATCGTGTTTTAGACGTTGCAAAGATGTCTGCCAAGTGTTTGGCAGGAAGAAAAGAAGAGTTGTCCAAAACAGCTTCCAATCGAATGTTCATGTGATTGGAAAAGTCAGGAGAGTGAAAAAGTATTGTTTTCTATCAGTTGGCAAGGTGCGCACTCAATCCCAGTGTTGTACAGCTTGCTTCTTCACCTTCCCGAAGCTGCCGCTCTCCCCGGCTCCCGGAGCCGAAGAAGCGGCTTCTTCGCGCAAAGACGATTGTGCCGCTCACAGTGCTCTCCTTAGCGCGGCTTCTGCCCAAAGACGCCCGGGAGCAGCTCTTAGCTCCGGAGAGCATCCTACCTTCGTCTTTAGCGTCTTTTGTAGTCTACATCTTAGCAAATAGATTTTCCACTATGTTTGGCTAGGAAAAACTGTGCCAGCACAGAAAACATCTCCCATCATGTTCTAGAAGTTGCAGAGATGTCTGCCAAGTGTTTGGCAGGAAGAAAAGAAAAGTTGTCCAAAACAGCTTCCAATCGAATGTTCATGTGATTGGAAAAGTCAGGAGAGTGCAAAAGTACTGTTTTCTATCAGTTGACCAGCTGCGCACACAATCCTAGTGTTGTACAGCTTGTTTCTTACCTTCCCGAAGCTGCCGCTCTCTCCGGCTCCCGGAGCCGAAGAAGCGGCTTCTTCGCGCAAAGACGATTGTGCCGCTCACAGTGCTCTCCTTAGCGCGGCTTCTGCCCAAAGACGCCCGGGAGCGGCTCTTAGCTCCGGAGAGCATCCTACCTTCGTCTTTAGCGTCTTTTGTAGTCTACATCTTAGCAAATAGATTTTCCACTATGTCTGGCTAGGAAAAACTGTGCCACCACAGAAAACATCTCCCATCGTGTTCTAGACGTTGCAGAGATGTCTGCCAAGTGTTTGGCAGGAAGAAAAGAAAAGTTCTCCAAAACAGCTTCCAATCGAATGTTAATGTGATTGGAAAAGTCAGGAGAGTGCAAAAGTACTGTTTTCTATCAGTTGGCAAGGTGCGCACTCAATCCCAGTGTTGTACAGCTTGCTTCTTCACCTTCCCGAAGCTGCCGCTCTCCCCGGCTCCCGGAGCCGAAGAAGCGGCTTCTTCGCGCAAAGACGATTGTGCCGCTCACAGTGCTCTCCTTAGCGCGGCTTCTGCCCAAAGACGCCCGGGAGCGGCTCTTAGCTCCGGAGAGCATCCTACCTTCGTCTTTAGCGTCTTTTGTAGTCTACATCTTAGCAAATAGATTTTCCACTATGTTTGGCTAGGAAAAACTGTGCCAGCACAGAAAACATCTCCCATCGTGTTCTAGAAGTTGCAGAGATGTCTGCCAAGTGTTTGGCAGGAAGAAAAGAAAAGTTGTCCAAAACAGCTTCCAATCGAATGTTCATGTGATTGGAAAAGTCAGGAGAGTGCAACAGTACTGTTTTCTATCAGTTGGCAAGGTGCGCACACAATCTCAGTGTTGTACAGCTTACTTCTTCACCTTCCCGAAGCTGCCGCTCTCCCCGGCTCCCGGAGCCGAAGAAGCGGCTTCTTCGCGCAAAGACGATTGTGCCGCTCACAGTGCTCTCCTTAGCGCGGCTTCTGCCCAAAGACACCTGGAGCGGCTCTTAGCTCCGGAGAGCATCCTACCTTGGTCTTTAGCGTCTCTTCTCATCTTCATCTTAGCAAAAAGATTTTCCACTACATCTGGTAAGGAGAAACTGTGCCAGCACAGAAAACATCTCCCATCGTGTTCTAGACGTTGCAAAGATGTCTGCCAAGTGTTTGGCAGGAAGAAAAGAAGAGTTGTCTAAAACAGCTTCCAATCGAATGTTCATGTGATTGGAAAAGTCAGGAGAGGGCAAAAGTACTGTTTTCTATCAGTTGGCAAGCTGCGCACACAATCCCAGTGTTGTACAGCTTGCTTCTTCACCTTCCCGAAGCTATCGCTCTCCCCAGCTCCTGGAGCCGAAGAAGTGGCTTCTTCGCGCAAAGACGATTGTGCCGCTCACAGTGCTCTCCTTAGCGTGGCTTCTGCCCAAAGACGCCCGGGTGCGGCTCTTAGCTGCGGAGAGCATCCTACCTTCGTCTTTAGCGTCTCTTCTCATCTACATCTTAGCAAAAAGCTTTTCCACTACATCTGGCAAGGAGAAAATGTGCCAGCACAGAAAACATCTCCCATCGTGTTCTAGAAGTTGCAGAGATGTCTGCCAAGTGTTTGGCAGGAAGAAAAGAAAAGTTGTCCAAAACAGCTTCCAATCGAATGTTCATGTGATTGGAAAAGTCAGGAGAGGGCAAAAGTACTGTTTTCTACCAGTTGGCAAGCTGCGCACACAATCCCAGTGTTGTACAGCTTGCTTCTACACATTCCCAAAGCTGCCGCTCTCCCCAGCTCCCGGAGCCGAAGAAGCGGCTTCTTCGCGCAAAGACGATTGTGCCGCTCACAGTGCTCTCCTTAGCGCGGCTTCTGCCCAAAGACGCCCGGGAGCGGCTCTTAGCTCCGGAGAGCATCCTACCTTCGTCTTTAGCGTCTCTTCTCATCTACATCACAGCAAAACGCTTTCCCAGTATGTCTGGCTTGGAGAAACTGTGCCAGCACAGAAAACATCTCCCATCGTGTTCTAGAAGTTGCAGAGATGTCTGCCAAGTGTTTGGCAGGAAGAAAAGAAAAGTTGTCCAAAACAGCTTCCAATCGAATGTTCATGTGATTGGAAAAGTCAGGAGAGTGCAAAAGTACTGTTTTCTATCAGTTGACCAGCTGCGCACACAATCCTAGTGTTGTACAGCTTGTTTCTTACCTTCCCGAAGCTGCCGCTCTCTCCGGCTCCCGGAGCCGAAGAAGCGGCTTCTTCGCGCAAAGACGATTGTGCCGCTCACAGTGCTCTCCTTAGCGCGGCTTCTGCCCAAAGACGCCCGGGAGCGGCTCTTAGCTCCGGAGAGCATCCTACCTTCGTCTTTAGCGTCTTTTGTAGTCTACATCTTAGCAAATAGATTTTCCACTATGTCTGGCTAGGAAAAACTGTGCCACCACAGAAAACATCTCCCATCGTGTTCTAGACGTTGCAGAGATGTCTGCCAAGTGTTTGGCAGGAAGAAAAGAAAAGTTCTCCAAAACAGCTTCCAATCGAATGTTAATGTGATTGGAAAAGTCAGGAGAGTGCAAAAGTACTGTTTTCTATCAGTTGGCAAGGTGCGCACTCAATCCCAGTGTTGTACAGCTTGCTTCTTCACCTTCCCGAAGCTGCCGCTCTCCCCGGCTCCCGGAGCCGAAGAAGCGGCTTCTTCGCGCAAAGACGATTGTGCCGCTCACAGTGCTCTCCTTAGCGCGGCTTCTGCCCAAAGACGCCCGGGAGCGGCTCTTAGCTCCGGAGAGCATCCTACCTTCGTCTTTAGCGTCTTTTGTAGTCTACATCTTAGCAAATAGATTTTCCACTATGTCTGGCTAGGAAAAACTGTGCCACCACAGAAAACATCTCCCATCGTGTTCTAGACGTTGCAGAGATGTCTGCCAAGTGTTTGGCAGGAAGAAAAGAAAAGTTGTCCAAAACAGCTTCCAATCGAATGTTCATGTGATTGGAAAAGTCAGGAGAGTGCAAAAGTACTGTTTTGTATCAGTTGGCAAGGTGCGCACACAATCTCAGTGTTGTACAGCTTACTTCTTCACCTTCCCGAAGCTGCCGCTCTCCCCGGCTCCCGGAGCCGAAGAAGCGGCTTCTTCGCGCAAAGACGATTGTGCCGCTCACAGTGCTCTCCTTAGCGCGGCTTCTGCCCAAAGACACCTGGAGCGGCTCTTAGCTCCGGAGAGCATCCTACCTTGGTCTTTAGCGTCTCTTCTCATCTTCATCTTAGCAAAAAGATTTTCCACTACATCTGGTAAGGAGAAACTGTGCCAGCACAGAAAACATCTTCCATCGTGTTTTAGACGTTGCAAAGATGTCTGCCAAGTGTTTGGCAGGAAGAAAAGAAGAGTTGTCCAAAACAGCTTCCAATCGAATGTTCATGTGATTGGAAAAGTCAGGAGAGTGAAAAAGTATTGTTTTCTATCAGTTGGCAAGGTGCGCACTCAATCCCAGTGTTGTACAGCTTGCTTCTTCACCTTCCCGAAGCTGCCGCTCTCCCCGGCTCCCGGAGCCGAAGAAGCGGCTTCTTCGCGCAAAGACGATTGTGCCGCTCACAGTGCTCTCCTTAGCGCGGCTTCTGCCCAAAGACGCCCGGGAGCGGCTCTTAGCTCCGGAGAGCATCCTACCTTCGTCTTTAGCGTCTTTTGTAGTCTACATCTTAGCAAATAGATTTTCCACTATGTTTGGCTAGGAAAAACTGTGCCAGCACAGAAAACATCTCCCATCATGTTCTAGAAGTTGCAGAGATGTCTGCCAAGTGTTTGGCAGGAAGAAAAGAAAAGTTGTCCAAAACAGCTTCCAATCGAATGTTCATGTGATTGGAAAAGTCAGGAGAGTGCAAAAGTACTGTTTTGTATCAGTTGGCAAGGTGCGCACACAATCTCAGTGTTGTACAGCTTACTTCTTCACCATCGCGAAGCTGCCGCTCTCCCCGGCTCACGGAGCCGAAGAAGCGGCTTCTTCGCGCAAAGACGATTGTGCCGCTCACAGTGCTCTCCTTAGCGCGGCTTCTGCCCAAAGACACCTGGAGCGGCTCTTAGCTCCGGAGAGCATCCTACCTTGGTCTTTAGCGTCTTTTGTAGTCTACATCTTAGCAAATAGATTTTCCACTATGTCTGGCTAGGAGAAACTGTGCCAGCACAGAAAACATCTCCCATCGTGTTCTAGAAGTTGCAGAGATGTCTGCCAAGTGTTTGGCAGGAAGAAAAGAAAAGTTGTCCAAAACAGCTTCCAATCGAATGTTCATGTGATTGGAAAAGTCAGGAGAGTGCAAAAGTACTGTTTTCTATCAGTTGACCAGCTGCGCACACAATCCTAGTGTTGTACAGCTTGCTTCTTACCTTCCCGAAGCTGCCGCTCTCTCCGGCTCCCGGAGCCGAAGAAGCGGCTTCTTCGCGCAAAGACGATTGTGCCGCTCACAGTGCTCTCCTTAGCGCGGCTTCTGCCCAAAGACGCCCGGGAGCGGCTCTTAGCTCCGGAGAGCATCCTACCTTCGTCTTTAGCGTCTTTTGTAGTCTACATCTTAGCAAATAGATTTTCCACTATGTCTGGCTAGGAAAAACTGTGCCACCACAGAAAACATCTCCCATCGTGTTCTAGACGTTGCAGAGATGTCTGCCAAGTGTTTGGCAGGAAGAAAAGAAAAGTTGTCCAAAACAGCTTCCAATCGAATGTTCATGTGATTGGAAAAGTCAGGAGAGTGCAAAAGTACTGTTTTGTATCAGTTGGCAAGGTGCGCACACAATCTCAGTGTTGTACAGCTTACTTCTTCACCTTCCCGAAGCTGCCGCTCTCCCCGGCTCCCGGAGCCGAAGAAGCGGCTTCTTCGCGCAAAGACGATTGTGCCGCTCACAGTGCTCTCCTTAGCGCGGCTTCTGCCCAAAGACACCTGGAGCGGCTCTTAGCTCCGGAGAGCATCCTACCTTGGTCTTTAGCGTCTCTTCTCATCTTCATCTTAGCAAAAAGATTTTCCACTACATCTGGTAAGGAGAAACTGTGCCAGCACAGAAAACATCTTCCATCGTGTTTTAGACGTTGCAAAGATGTCTGCCAAGTGTTTGGCAGGAAGAAAAGAAAAGTTGTCCAAAACAGCTTCCAATCGAATGTTCATGTGATTGGAAAAGTCAGGAGAGTGAAAAAGTATTGTTTTCTATCAGTTGGCAAGGTGCGCACTCAATCCCAGTGTTGTACAGCTTGCTTCTTCACCTTCCCGAAGCTGCCGCTCTCCCCGGCTCCCGGAGCCGAAGAAGCGGCTTCTTCGGGCAAAGACGATTGTGCCGCTCACAGTGCTCTCCTTAGCGCGGCTTCTGCCCAAAGACGCCCGGGAGCGGCTCTTAGCTCCGGAGAGCATCCTACCTTCGTCTTTAGCGTCTTTTGTAGTCTACATCTTAGCAAATAGATTTTCCACTATGTTTGGCTAGGAAAAACTGTGCCAGCACAGAAAACATCTCCCATCATGTTCTAGAAGTTGCAGAGATGTCTGCCAAGTGTTTGGCAGGAAGAAAAGAAAAGTTGTCCAAAACAGCTTCCAATCGAATGTTCATGTGATTGGAAAAGTCAGGAGAGTGCAAAAGTACTGTTTTGTATCAGTTGGCAAGGTGCGCACACAATCTCAGTGTTGTACAGCTTACTTCTTCACCATCGCGAAGCTGCCGCTCTCCCCGGCTCACGGAGCCGAAGAAGCGGCTTCTTCGCGCAAAGACGATTGTGCCGCTCACAGTGCTCTCCTTAGCGCGGCTTCTGCCCAAAGACGCCCGGGAGCGGCTCTTAGCTCCGGAGAGCATCCTACCTTCGTCTTTAGCGTCTTTTGTAGTCTACATCTTAGCAAATAGATTTTCCACTATGTTTGGCTAGGAAAAACTGTGCCAGCACAGAAAACATCTCCCATAGTGTTCTAGACGTTGCAAAGATGTCTGCCAAGTGTTTGGCAGGAAGAAAAGAAGAGTTGTCTAAAACAGCTTCCAATCGAATGTTCATGTGATTGGAAAAGTCAGGAGAGGGCAAAAGTACTGTTTTCTATCAGTTGGCAAGCTGCGCACACAATCCCAGTGTTGTACAGCTTGCTTCTTCACCTTCCCGAAGCTATCGCTCTCCCCAGCTCCTGGAGCCGAAGAAGTGGCTTCTTCGCGCAAAGACGATTGTGCCGCTCACAGTGCTCTCCTTAGCGTGGCTTCTGCCCAAAGACGCCCGGGTGCGGCTCTTAGCTGCGGAGAGCATCCTACCTTCGTCTTTAGCGTCTCTTCTCATCTACATCTTAGCAAAAAGCTTTTCCACTACATCTGGCAAGGAGAAAATGTGCCAGCACAGAAAACATCTTCCATTGTGTTTTAGACGTTGCAAAGATGTCTGCCAAGTGTTTGGCAGGAAGAAAAGTTCTCCAAAACAGCTTCCAATCGAATGTTCATGTGATTGGAAAAGTCAGGAGAGGGCAAAAGTACTGTTTTCTATCAGTTGGCAAGCTGCGCACACAATCCCAGTGTTGTACAGCTTGCTTCTACACATTCCCAAAGCTGCCGCTCTCCCCAGCTCCCGGAGCCGAAGAAGCGGCTTCTTCGCGCAAAGACGATTGTGCCGCTCACAGTGCTCTCCTTAGCGCGGCTTCTGCCCAAAGACGCCCGGGAGCGGCTCTTAGCTCCGGAGAGCATCCTACCTTCGTCTTTAGCGTCTCTTCTCATCTACATCACAGCAAAACGCTTTCCCAGTATGTCTGGCTTGGAGAAACTGTGCCAGCACAGAAAACATCTCCCATCATGTTCTAGAAGTTGCAGAGATGTCTGCCAAGTGTTTGGCAGGAAGAAAAGAAAAGTTGTCCAAAACAGCTTCCAATCGAATGTTCATGTGATTGGAAAAGTCAGGAGAGTGCAAAAGTACTGTTTTCTATCAGTTGACCAGCTGCGCACACAATCCTAGTGTTGTACAGCTTGTTTCTTACCTTCCCGAAGCTGCCGCTCTCTCCGGCTCCCGGAGCCGAAGAAGCGGCTTCTTCGCGCAAAGACGATTGTGCCGCTCACAGTGCTCTCCTTAGCGCGGCTTCTGCCCAAAGACGCCCGGGAGCGGCTCTTAGCTCCGGAGAGCATCCTACCTTCGTCTTTAGCGTCTTTTGTAGTCTACATCTTAGCAAATAGATTTTCCACTATGTCTGGCTAGGAAAAACTGTTCCACCACAGAAAACATCTCCCATCGTGTTCTAGACGTTGCAGAGATGTCTGCCAAGTGTTTGGCAGGAAGAAAAGAAAAGTTGTCCAAAACAGCTTCCAATCGAATGTTAATGTGATTGGAAAAGTCAGGAGAGTGCAAAAGTACTGTTTTCTATCAGTTGGCAAGGTGCGCACTCAATCCCAGTGTTGTACAGCTTGCTTCTTCACCTTCCCGAAGCTGCCGCTCTCCCCGGCTCCCGGAGCCGAAGAAGCGGCTTCTTCGCGCAAAGACGATTGTGCCGCTCACAGTGCTCTCCTTAGCGCGGCTTCTGCCCAAAGACGCCCGGGAGCGGCTCTTAGCTCCGGAGAGCATCCTACCTTCGTCTTTAGCGTCTTTTGTAGTCTACATCTTAGCAAATATATTTTCCACTATGTTTGGCTAGGAAAAACTGTGCCAGCACAGAAAACATCTCCCATCGTGTTCTAGAAGTTGCAGAGATGTCTGCCAAGTGTTTGGCAGGAAGAAAAGAAAAGTTGTCCAAAACAGCTTCCAATCGAATGTTCATGTGATTGGAAAAGTCAGGAGAGTGCAAAAGTACTGTTTTGTATCAGTTGGCAAGGTGCGCACACAATCTCAGTGTTGTACAGCTTACTTCTTCACCTTCCCGAAGCTGCCGCTCTCCCCGGCTCCCGGAGCCGAAGAAGCGGCTTCTTCGCGCAAAGACGATTGTGCCGCTCACAGTGCTCTCCTTAGCGCGGCTTCTGCCCAAAGACACCTGGAGCGGCTCTTAGCTCCGGAGAGCATCCTACCTTGGTCTTTAGCGTCTCTTCTCATCTTCATCTTAGCAAAAAGATTTTCCACTACATCTGGTAAGGAGAAACTGTGCCAGCACAGAAAACATCTTCCATCGTGTTTTAGACGTTGCAAAGATGTCTGCCAAGTGTTTGGCAGGAAGAAAAGAAGAGTTGTCCAAAACAGCTTCCAATCGAATGTTCATGTGATTGGAAAAGTCAGGAGAGTGAAAAAGTATTGTTTTCTATCAGTTGGCAAGGTGCGCACTCAATCCCAGTGTTGTACAGCTTGCTTCTTCACCTTCCCGAAGCTGCCGCTCTCCCCGGCTCCCGGAGCCGAAGAAGCGGCTTCTTCGCGCAAAGACGATTGTGCCGCTCACAGTGCTCTCCTTAGCGCGGCTTCTGCCCAAAGACGCCCGGGAGCGGCTCTTAGCTCCGGAGAGCATCCTACCTTCGTCTTTAGCGTCTTTTGTAGTCTACATCTTAGCAAATAGATTTTCCACTATGTTTGGCTAGGAAAAACTGTGCCAGCACAGAAACCATCTCCCATCATGTTCTAGAAGTTGCAGAGATGTCTGCCAAGTGTTTGGCAGGAAGAAAAGAAAAGTTGTCCAAAACAGCTTCCAATCGAATGTTCATGTGATTGGAAAAGTCAGGAGAGTGCAAAAGTACTGTTTTGTATCAGTTGGCAAGGTGCGCACACAATCTCAGTGTTGTACAGCTTACTTCTTCACCATCGCGAAGCTGCCGCTCTCCCCGGCTCACGGAGCCGAAGAAGCGGCTTCTTCGTGCAAAGACGATTGTGCCGCTCACAGTGCTCTCCTTAGCGCGGCTTCTGCCCAAAGACACCTGGAGCGGCTCTTAGCTCCGGAGAGCATCCTACCTTGGTCTTTAGCGTCTCTTCTCATCTTCATCTCAGCAAAAAGATTTTCCACTACATCTGGTAAGGAGAAACTGTGCCAGCACAGAAAACATCTTCCATCGTGTTTTAGACGTTGCAAGGATGTCTGCCAAGTGTTTGGCAGGAAGAAAAGAAAAGTTGTCCAAAACAGCTTCCAATCGAATGTTCATGTGATTGGAAAAGTCAGGAGAGAGCAAAAGTACTGTTTTCTATCAGTTGGCAAGCTGTGCACACAATCCCAGTGTTGTACAGCTTGCTTCTTCACCTTCCCGAAGCTGCCGCTCTCTCCGGCTCCCAGAGCCGAAGAAGCGGCTTCTTCGCGCAAAGACGATTGTGCCGCTCACAGTGCTCTCCTTAGCGCGGCTTCTGCCCAAAGACGCCCGGGAGCGGCTCTTAGCTCCGGAGAGCATCCTACCTTCGTCTTTAGCATCTTTTGTAGTCTACATCTTAGCAAATAGATTTTCCACTATGTCTGGCTAGGAGAAACTGTGCCAGCACAGAAAACATCTCCCATCGTGTTCTAGAAGTTGCAGAGATCTCTGCCAAGTGTTTGGCAGGAAGAAAAGAAAAGTTGTCCAAAACAGCTTCCAATCGAATGTTCATGTGATTGGAAAAGTCAGGAGAGAGCAAAAGTACTGTTTTCTATCAGTTGGCAAGCTGTGCACACAATCCCAGTGTTGTACAGCTTGCTTCTTCACCTTCCCGAAGCTGCCGCTCTCTCCGGCTCCCGGAGCCGAAGAAGCGGCTTCTTCGCGCAAAGACGATTGTGCCGCTCACAGTGCTCTCCTTAGCGCGGCTTCTGCCCAAAGACGCCCGGGAGCGGCTCTTAGCTCCGGAGAGCATCCTACCTTCGTCTTTAGCGTCTTTTGTAGTCTACATCTTAGCAAATAGATTTTCCACTATGTCTGGCTAGGAGAAACTGTGCCAGCACAGAAAACATCTCCCATCGTGTTCTAGAAGTTGCAGAGATGTCTGCCAAGTGTTTGGCAGGAAGAAAAGAAAAGTTGTCCAAAACAGCTTCCAATCGAATGTTCATGTGATTGGAAAAGTCAGGAGAGGGCAAAAGTACTGTTTTCTATCAGTTGGCAAGCTGCGCACACAATCCCAGTGTTGTACAGCTTGCTTCTTCACCTTCCCGAAGCTATCGCTCTCCCCAGCTCCTGGAGCCGAAGAAGTGGCTTCTTCGCGCAAAGACGATTGTGCCGCTCACAGTGCTCTCCTTAGCGTGGCTTCTGCCCAAAGACGCCCGGGTGCGGCTCTTAGCTGCGGAGAGCATCCTACCTTCGTCTTTAGCGTCTCTTCTCATCTACATCTTAGCAAAAAGCTTTTCCACTACATCTGGCAAGGAGAAAATGTGCCAGCACAGAAAACATCTTCCATTGTGTTTTAGACGTTGCAAAGATGTCTGCCAAGTGTTTGGCAGGAAGAAAAGAAAAGTTGTCCAAAACAGCTTCCAATCGAATGTTCATGTGATTGGAAAAGTCAGGAGAGTGCAAAAGTACTGTTTTCTATCAGTTGACCAGCTGCGCACACAATCCTAGTGTTGTACAGCTTGCTTCTTACCTTCCCGAAGCTGCCGCTCTCTCCGGCTCCCGGAGCCGAAGAAGCGGCTTCTTCGCGCAAAGACGATTGTGCCGCTCACAGTGCTCTCCTTAGCGCGGCTTCTGCCCAAAGACGCCCGGGAGCGGCTCTTAGCTCCGGAGAGCATCCTACCTTCGTCTTTAGCGTCTTTTGTAGTCTACATCTTAGCAAATAGATTTTCCACTATGTCTGGCTAGGAAAAACTGTGCCACCACAGAAAACATCTCCCATCGTGTTCTAGACGTTGCAGAGATGTCTGCCAAGTGTTTGGCAGGAAGAAAAGAAAAGTTCTCCAAAACAGCTTCCAATCGAATGTTAATGTGATTGGAAAAGTCAGGAGAGTGCAAAAGTACTGTTTTCTATCAGTTGGCAAGGTGCGCACTCAATCCCAGTGTTGTACAGCTTGCTTCTTCACCTTCCCGAAGCTGCCGCTCTCCCCGGCTCCCGGAGCCGAAGAAGCGGCTTCTTCGCGCAAAGACGATTGTGCCGCTCACAGTGCTCTCCTTAGCGCGGCTTCTGCCCAAAGACGCCCGGGAGCGGCTCTTAGCTCCGGAGAGCATCCTACCTTCGTCTTTAGCGTCTTTTGTAGTCTACATCTTAGCAAATAGATTTTCCACTATGTTTGGCTAGGAAAAACTGTGCCAGCACAGAAAACATCTCCCATCGTGTTCTAGAAGTTGCAGAGATGTCTGCCAAGTGTTTGGCAGGAAGAAAAGAAAAGTTGTCCAAAACAGCTTCCAGTCGAATGTTCATGTGATTGGAAAAGTCAGGAGAGTGCAAAAGTACTGTTTTGTATCAGTTGGCAAGGTGCGCACACAATCTCAGTGTTGTACAGCTTACTTCTTCACCTTCCCGAAGCTGCCGCTCTCCCCGGCTCACGGAGCCGAAGAAGCGGCTTCTTCGCGCAAAGACGATTGTGCCGCTCACAGTGCTCTCCTTAGCGCGGCTTCTGCCCAAAGACACCTGGAGCGGCTCTTAGCTCCGGAGAGCATCCTACCTTCGTCTTTAGCGTCTCTTCTCATCTTCATCTTAGCGAAAAGATTTTCCACTACATCTGGTAAGGAGAAACTGTGCCAGCACAGAAAACATCTTCCATCGTGTTTTAGACGTTGCAAAGATGTCTGCCAAGTGTTTGGCAGGAAGAAAAGAAGAGTTGTCCAAAACAGCTTCCAATCGAATGTTCATGTGATTGGAAAAGTCAGGAGAGTGAAAAAGTATTGTTTTCTATCAGTTGGCAAGGTGCGCACTCAATCCCAGTGTTGTACAGCTTGCTTCTTCACCTTCCCGAAGCTGCCGCTCTCCCCGGCTCCCGGAGCCGAAGAAGCGGCTTCTTCGCGCAAAGACGATTGTGCCGCTCACAGTGCTCTCCTTAGCGCGGCTTCTGCCCAAAGACGCCCGGGAGCGGCTCTTAGCTCCGGAGAGCATCCTACCTTCGTCTTTAGCGTCTTTTGTAGTCTACATCTTAGCAAATAGATTTTCCACTATGTTTGGCTAGGAAAAACTGTGCCAGCACAGAAAACATCTCCCATCGTGTTCTAGAAGTTGCAGAGATGTCTGCCAAGTGTTTGGCAGGAAGAAAAGAAAAGTTGTCCAAAACAGCTTCCAATCGAATGTTCATGTGATTGGAAAAGTCAGGAGAGTGCAAAAGTACTGTTTTGTATCAGTTGGCAAGGTGCGCACACAATCTCAGTGTTGTACAGCTTACTTCTTCACCATCGCGAAGCTGCCGCTCTCCCCGGCTCACGGAGCCGAAGAAGCGGCTTCTTCGCGCAAAGACGATTGTGCCGCTCACAGTGCTCTCCTTAGCGCGGCTTCTGCCCAAAGACACCTGGAGCGGCTCTTAGCTCCGGAGAGCATCCTACCTTGGTCTTTAGCGTCTCTTCTCATCTTCATCTCAGCAAAAAGATTTTCCACTACATCTGGTAAGGAGAAACTGTGCCAGCACAGAAAACATCTTCCATCGTGTTTTAGACGTTGCAAGGATGTCTGCCAAGTGTTTGGCAGGAAGAAAAGAAAAGTTGTCCAAAACAGCTTCCAATCGAATGTTCATGTGATTGGAAAAGTCAGGAGAGAGCAAAAGTACTGTTTTCTATCAGTTGGCAAGCTGTGCACACAATCCCAGTGTTGTACAGCTTGCTTCTTCACCTTCCCGAAGCTGCCGCTCTCTCCGGCTCCCGGAGCCGAAGAAGCGGCTTCTTCGCGCAAAGACGATTGTGCCGCTCACAGTGCTCTCCTTAGCGCAGCTTCTGCCCAAAGACGCCCGGGAGCGGCTCTTAGCTCCGGAGAGCATCCTACCTTCGTCTTTAGCGTCTTTTGTAGTCTACATCTTAGCAAATAGATTTTCCACTATGTCTGGCTAGGAGAAACTGTGCCAGCACAGAAAACATCTCCCATCGTGTTCTAGAAGTTGCAGTGATGTCTGCCAAGTGTTTGGCAGGAAGAAAAGAAAAGTTGTCCAAAACAGCTTCCAATCGAATGTTCATGTGATTGGAAAAGTCAGGAGAGTGAAAAAGTATTGTTTTCTATCAGTTGGCAAGGTGCGCACACAATCCCAGTGTTGTACAGCTTGCTTCTTCACCTTCCCGAAGCTGCCGCTCTCCCCTGCTCCTGGAGCCGAAGAAGTGGCTTCTTCGCGCAAAGACGATTGTGCCGCTCACAGTGCTCTCCTTAGCGCGGCTTCTGCCCAAAGACGCCCGGGAGCGGCTCTTAGCTCCGGAGAGCATCCTACCTTCGTCTTTAGCGTCTTTTGTAGTCTACATCTTAGCAAATAGATTTTCCACTATGTTTGGCTAGGAGAAACTGTGCCAGCACAGAAAACATCTCCCATCGTGTTCTAGAAGTTGCAGAGATGTCTGCCAAGTGTTTGGCAGGAAGAAAAGAAAAGTTGTCCAAAACAACTTCCAATCGAATGTTCATGTGATTGGAAAAGTCAGGAGAGAGCAAAAGTACTGTTTTCTATCAGTTGGCAAGCTGTGCACACAATCCCAGTGTTGTACAGCTTGCTTCTTCACCTTCCCGAAGCTGCCGCTCTCTCCGGCTCCCGGAGCCGAAGAAGCGGCTTCTTCGCGCAAAGACGATTGTGCCGCTCACAGTGCTCTCCTTAGCGCGGCTTCTGCCCAAAGACGCCCGGGAGCGGCTCTTAGCTCCGGAGAGCATCCTACCTTCGTCTTTAGCGTCTTTTGTAGTCTACATCTTAGCAAATAGATTTTCCACTATGTCTGGCTAGGAGAAACTGTGCCAGCACAGAAAACATCTCCCATCGTGTTCTAGAAGTTGCAGAGATGTCTGCCAAGTGTTTGGCAGGAAGAAAAGAAAAGTTGTCCAAAACAGCTTCCAATCGAATGTTCATGTGATTGGAAAAGTCAGGAGAGTGCAAAAGTACCGTTTTCTATCAGTTGGCAAGGTGCGCACACAATCCCAGTGTTGTACAGCTTGCTTCTTCACCTTCCCGAAGCTGCCGCTCTCTCCGGCTCCCGGAGCCGAAGAAGCGGCTTCTTCGCGCAAAGACGATTGTGCCGCTCACAGTGCTCTCCTTAGCGCGGCTTCTGCCTAAAGACGCCCGGGAGCGGCTCTTAGCTCCGGAGATCATCCTACCTTCGTCTTTAGCATCTCTTCTCACCTACATCTCAGCAAAAAGAATTTCCACTACATCTGGTAAGGAGAAACTGTGCCAGCACAGAAAACTTCTTCCATCGTATTTTAGACGTTGCAAAGATGTCTGCCAAGTGTTTGGCAGGAAGAAAAGAAAAGTTGTCCAAAACAGCTTCCAATCGAATGTTCATGTCATTGGAAAAGTCAGGACAGTGCAAAAGTACTGTTTTCTATCAGTTGGCAAGCTGCGCACACAATCCCAGTGTTGTACAGCTTGCTTCTTCACCTTCCCGAAGCTGTCGCTCTCCCCAGCTCCCGGAGCCGAAGAAGCGGCTTCTTCGCGCAAAGACGATTGTGCCGCTCACAGTGCTCTCCTTAGCGCGGCTTCTGCCCAAAGACGCCCGGGAGCGGCTCTTAGCTCCGGAGAGCATCCTACCTTCGTCTTTAGCGTCTTTTGTAGTCTACATCTTAGCAAATAGATTTTCCACTATGTCTGGCTAGGAAAAACTGTGCCAGCACAGAAAACATCTCCCATCGTGTTCTAGAAGTTGCAGAGATGTCTGCCAAGTGTTTGGCAGGAAGAAAAGAAAAGTTGTCCAAAACAGCTTCCAATCGAATGTTCATGTGATTGGAAAAATCAGGAGAGCGCAAAAGCACTGTTTTGTATCAGTTGGCAAGGTGCGCACACAATCCCAGTGTTGTACAGCTTGCTTCTTCACCTTCCCGAAGCTGCCGCTCTCCCCGGCTCCCGGAGCCGAAGAAGCGGCTTCTTCGCGCAAAGACGATTGTGCCGCTCACAGTGCTCTCCTTAGCGCGGCTTCTGCCCAAAGACGCCCGGGAGCGGCTCTTAGCTCCGGAGACCATCCTACCTTCGTCTTTAGCGTCTCTTCTCATCTACATCTCAGGAAAACGCTTTCCCAGTATGTCTGGCTAGGAGAAACTGTGCCAGCACAGAAAACATCTCCCATCGTGTTCTAGAAGTTGCAGAGATGTCTGCCAAGTGTTTGGCAGGAAGAAAAGAAAAGTTGTCCAAAACAGCTTCCAATCGAATGTTCATGTGATTGGAAAAGTCAGGAGAGTGCAAAAGTACTGTTTTCTATCAGTTGGCAAGCTGCACACACAATCCCAGTGTTGTACAGCTTGCTTCTTCACCTTCGCGAAGCTGCCGCTCTCCCCGGCTCCCGGAGCCGAAGAAGCGGCTTCTTCGCGCAAAGACGATTGTGCCGCTCACAGTGCTCTCCTTAGCGTGGCTTCTGCCCAAAGACACCCGGGATCGTCTCTTAGCTCCGGAGAGCATCCTACCTTCGTCTTTAGCGTCTTTTGTAGTCTACATCTTAGCAAATAGATTTTCCACTACATCTGGCAAGGAAAAACTGTGCCAGCACAGAAAACATCTCCCATCATGTTCTAGAAGTTGCACGGATGTCTGCCAAGTGTTTGGCAGGAAGAAAAGAAAAGTTGTCCAAAACAGCTTCCAATCGAATGTTCATGTCATTGGAAAAGTCAGGAGAGTGCAAAGGTACTGTTTTCTATCAGTTGACCAGCTGCGCACAAAATCCTAGTGTTGTACAGCTTGCTTCTTACCTTCCCGAAGCTGCCGCTCTCCCCGGCTCCCGGAGCCGAAGAAGCGGCTTCTTCGCGCAAAGACGATTGTGCCGCTCACAGTGCTCTCCTTAGCGCGGCTTCTGCCCAAAGACGCCCGGGAGCGACTCTTAGCTCCGGAGAGCATCCTACCTTGGTTTTTAGCGTCTCTTCTCATCTTCATCTCAGCAAAAAGATTTTCCACTACATCTGGTAAGGAGAAACTGTGCCAGCACAGAAAACAACTTCCATCGTGTTTTACACGTTGCAAAGATGTCTGCCAAGTGTTTGGCAGGAAGAAAAGAAAAGTTGTCCAAAACAGCTTCCAATCGAATGTTCATGTGATTGGAAAAGTCAGGAGAGGGCAAAAGTACTGTTTTCTATCAGTTGGCAAGCTGCGCACACAATCCCAGTGTTGTACAGCTTGCTTCTACACATTCCCAAAGCTGCCGCTCTCCCCGGCTCCCGGAGCCGAAGAAGCGGCTTCTTCGCGCAAAGACGATTGTGCCGCTCACAGTGCTCTCCTTAGCGCGGCTTCTGCCCAAAGACGCCCGGGAGCGGCTCTTAGCTCCGGAGAGCATCCTACCTTCGTCGTTAGCGTCTTTTGTAGTCTACATCTTAGCAAAACACTTTTCCACTATGTCTGGCTAGGAAAAACTGTGCCAGCACAGAAAACATCTCCCATCGTGTTCTAGAAGTTGCAGAGATGTCTGCCAAGTGTTTGGCAGGAAGAAAAGAAAAGTTGTCCAAAACAGCTTCCAATCGAATGTTCATGTGATTGGAAAAGTCAGGAGAGTGAAAAAGTACTGTTTTGTATCAGTTGGCAAGGTGCACACACAATCCCAGTGTTGTACAGCTTACTTCTTCACCTTCCCGAAGCTGCCGCTCTCTCCGGCTCCCGGAGCCGAAGAAGCGGCTTCTTCGCGCAAAGACGATTGTGCCGCTCACAGTGCTCTCCTTAGCGCGGCTTCTGCCCAAAGACGCCCGGGAGCGGCTCTTAGCTCCGGAGAGCATCCTACCTTGGTCTTTAGCGTCTCTTCACATCTTCATCTCAGCAAAAAGATTTTCCACTACATCTGGCAAGGAGAAACTGTGCCAGCACAGAAAACATCTTCCATTGTGTTTTAGACGTTGCAAAGATGTCTGCCAAGTGTTTGGCCGGAAGAAAAGAAAAGTTGTCCAAAACAGCTTCCAATCGAATGTTCATGTGATTGGAAAAGTCAGGAGAGGGCAAAAGTACTGTTTTCTATCAGTTGGCAAGCTGCGCACACAATCCCAGTGTTGTACAGCTTGCTTCTACACCTTCCCAAAGCTGCCGCTCTCCCCAGCTCCCGGAGCCAAAGAAGCGGCTTCTTCGCGCAAAGACGATTGTGCCGCTCACAGTGCTCTCCTTAGCGCGGCTTCTGCCGAAAGACACCCGGGAGCGGCTCTTAGCTCCGGAGAGCATCCTACCTTCGTCTTTAGCGTCTCTTCTCATCTACATCTCAGGAAAACGCTTTCCCAGTATGTCTGGCTAGGAGAAACTGTGCCAGCACAGAAAACATCTCCCATCGTGTTCTAGAAGTTGCAGAGATGTCTGCCAAGTGTTTGGCAGGAAGAAAAGAAAAGTTGTCCAAAACAGCTTCCAATCGAATGTTCATGTGATTGGAAAAGTCAGGAGAGTGCAAAGGTACTTTTTTCTATCAGTTGACCAGCTGCGCACACAATCCCAGTGTTGTACAGCTTGCTTCTACACCTTCCCAAAGCTGCCGCTCTCCCCAGCTCCCGGAGCCAAAGAAGCGGCTTCTTCGCGCAAAGACGATTGTGCCGCTCACAGTGCTCTCCTTAGCGCGGCTTCTGCCGAAAGACACCCGGGAGCGGCTCTTAGCTCCGGAGAGCATCCTACCTTCGTCTTTAGCGTCTTTTGTAGTCTACATCTTAGCAAAACACTTTTCCACTATGTCTGGCTAGGAAAAACTGTGCCAGCACAGAAAACATCTCCCATCGTGTTCTAGAAGTTGCAGAGATGTCTGCCAAGTGTTTGGCAGGAAGAAAAGAAAAGTTCTCCAAAACAGCTTCCAATCGAATGTTCATGTGATTGGAAAAGTCAGGAGAGTGCAAAAGTACTGTTTTCTATCAGTTGGCAAGGTGCGCACACAATCCCAGTGTTGTACAGCTTGCTTCTTCACCTTCCCGAAGCTGCCGCTCTCCCCGGCTCCCGGAGCCGAAGAAGCGGCTTCTTCGCGCAAAGACGATTGTGCCGCTCACAGTGCTCTCCTTAGCGCGGCTTCTCCCCAAAGACGCCCGGGAGCAGCTCTTAGCTCCGGAGAGCATCCTACCTTCGTCTTTAGCGTCTTTTGTAGTCTACATCTTAGCAAATAGATTTTCCACTATGTCTGGCTAGGAAAAACTGTGCCAGCACAGAAAACATCTCCCATCGTGTTCTAGAAGTTGCAGAGATGTCTGCCAAGTGTTTGGCAGGAAGAAAAGAAAAGTTGTCCAAAACAGCTTCCAATCGAATGTTCATGTGATTGGAAAAGTCAGGAGAGGGCAAAAGTACTGTTTTCTATCAGTTGGCAAGCTGCGCACACAATCCCAGTGTTGTACAGCTTGCTTCTTCACCTTCGCGAAGCTGCCGCTCTCCCCAGCTCCCGGAGCCGAAGAAGCGGCTTCTTCGCGCAAAGACGATTGTGCCGCTCACAGTGCTCTCCTTAGCGCGGGTTCTGCCCAAAGACACCCGGGAGCGGCTCTTAGCTCCGGAGAGCATCCTACCTTGGTCTTTAGCGTCTCTTCTCATCTTCATCTCAGCAAAAAGATTTTCCACTACATCTGGTAAGGAGAAACTGTGCCAGCACAGAAAACATCTTCCATCGTGTTTTAGACGTTGCAACGATGTCTGCCAAGTGTTTGGCAGGAAGAAAAGAAAAGTTGTCCAAAACAGCTTCCAATCGAATGTTCATGTGATTGGAAAAGTCAGGAGAGTGCAAAAGTACTGTTTTCTATCAGTTGGCAAGCTGCGCACACAATCCCAGTGTTGTACAGCTTGCTTCTTCACCTTCCCGAAGTTGCCGCTCTCTCCGGCTCCCGGAGCCGAAGAAGCGGCTTCTTCGCGCAAAGACGATTGTGCCGCTCACAGTGCTCTCCTTAGCGCGGCTTCTGCCCAAGGACGCCTGGGAGCGGCTCTTAGCTCCGGAGAGCATCCTACCTTCGTCGTTAGCGTCTTTTGTAGTCTACATCTTAGCAAATAGATTTTCCACTATGTCTGGCTAGGAAAAACTTTGTCACCACAGAAAACATCTCCCATCGTGTTCTAGAAGTTGCAGAGATGTCTGCCAAGTGTTTGGCAGGAAGAAAAGAAAAGTTGTCCAAAACAGCTTCCAATCGAATGTTCATGTGATTGGAAAAGTCAGGAGAGGGCAAAAGTACTGTTTTCTATCAGTTGGCAAGCTGCGCACACAATCCCAGTGTTGTACAGCTTGCTTCTACACCTTCCCAAAGCTGCCGCTCTCCCCAGCTCCCGGAGCCAAAGAAGCGGCTTCTTCGCGCAAAGACGATTGTGCCGCTCACAGTGCTCTCCTTAGCGCGGCTTCTGCCGAAAGACACCCGGGAGCGGCTCTTAGCTCCGGAGAGCATCCTACCTTCGTCTTTAGCGTCTCTTCTCATCTACATCTCAGGAAAACGCTTTCCCAGTATGTCTGGCTAGGAGAAACTGTGCCAGCACAGAAAACATCTCCCATCGTGTTCTAGAAGTTGCAGAGATGTCTGCCAAGTGTTTGGCAGGAAGAAAAGAAAAGTTGTCCAAAACAGCTTCCAATCGAATGTTCATGTGATTGGAAAAGTCAGGAGAGTGCAAAGGTACTTTTTTCTATCAGTTGACCAGCTGCGCACACAATCCCAGTGTTGTACAGCTTGCTTCTACACCTTCCCAAAGCTGCCGCTCTCCCCAGCTCCCGGAGCCAAAGAAGCGGCTTCTTCGCGCAAAGACGATTGTGCCGCTCACAGTGCTCTCCTTAGCGCGGCTTCTGCCGAAAGACACCCGGGAGCGGCTCTTAGCTCCGGAGAGCATCCTACCTTCGTCTTTAGCGTCTTTTGTAGTCTACATCTTAGCAAAACACTTTTCCACTATGTCTGGCTAGGAAAAACTGTGCCAGCACAGAAAACATCTCCCATCGTGTTCTAGAAGTTGCAGAGATGTCTGCCAAGTGTTTGGCAGGAAGAAAAGAAAAGTTCTCCAAAACAGCTTCCAATCGAATGTTCATGTGATTGGAAAAGTCAGGAGAGTGCAAAAGTACTGTTTTCTATCAGTTGGCAAGGTGCGCACACAATCCCAGTGTTGTACAGCTTGCTTCTTCACCTTCCCGAAGCTGCCGCTCTCCCCGGCTCCCGGAGCCGAAGAAGCGGCTTCTTCGCGCAAAGACGATTGTGCCGCTCACAGTGCTCTCCTTAGCGCGGCTTCTCCCCAAAGACGCCCGGGAGCAGCTCTTAGCTCCGGAGAGCATCCTACCTTCGTCTTTAGCGTCTTTTGTAGTCTACATCTTAGCAAATAGATTTTCCACTATGTCTGGCTAGGAAAAACTGTGCCAGCACAGAAAACATCTCCCATCGTGTTCTAGAAGTTGCAGAGATGTCTGCCAAGTGTTTGGCAGGAAGAAAAGAAAAGTTGTCCAAAACAGCTTCCAATCGAATGTTCATGTGATTGGAAAAGTCAGGAGAGGGCAAAAGTACTGTTTTCTATCAGTTGGCAAGCTGCGCACACAATCCCAGTGTTGTACAGCTTGCTTCTTCACCTTCCCGAAGCTGCCGCTCTCCCCAGCTCCCGGAGCCGAAGAAGCGGCTTCTTCGCGCAAAGACGATTGTGCCGCTCACAGTGCTCTCCTTAGCGCGGGTTCTGCCCAAAGACACCCGGGAGCGGCTCTTAGCTCCGGAGAGCATCCTACCTTGGTCTTTAGCGTCTCTTCTCATCTTCATCTCAGCAAAAAGATTTTCCACTACATCTGGTAAGGAGAAACTGTGCCAGCACAGAAAACATCTTCCATCGTGTTTTAGACGTTGCAACGATGTCTGCCAAGTGTTTGGCAGGAAGAAAAGAAAAGTTGTCCAAAACAGCTTCCAATCGAATGTTCATGTGATTGGAAAAGTCAGGAGAGTGCAAAAGTACTGTTTTCTATCAGTTGGCAAGCTGCGCACACAATCCCAGTGTTGTACAGCTTGCTTCTTCACCTTCCCGAAGTTGCCGCTCTCTCCGGCTCCCGGAGCCGAAGAAGCGGCTTCTTCGCGCAAAGACGATTGTGCCGCTCACAGTGCTCTCCTTAGCGCGGCTTCTGCCCAAGGACGCCTGGGAGCGGCTCTTAGCTCCGGAGAGCATCCTACCTTCGTCGTTAGCGTCTTTTGTAGTCTACATCTTAGCAAATAGATTTTCCACTATGTCTGGCTAGGAAAAACTGTGCCACCACAGAAAACATCTCCCATCGTGTTCTAGAAGTTGCAGAGATGTCTGCCAAGTGTTTGGCAGGAAGAAAAGAAAAGTTGTCCAAAACAGCTTCCAATCGAATGTTCATGTGATTGGAAAAGTCAGGAGAGTGCAAAAGTACTGTTTTCTATCAGTTGGCAAGGTGCGCACACAATCCCAGTGTTGTACAGCTTGCTTCTTCACATTCGCGAAGCTGCCGCTCTCCCCGGCTCCCGGAGCCGAAGAAGCGGCTTCTTCGCGCAAAGATGATTGTGCCGCTCACAGTGCTCTCCTTAGCGCGGCTTCTGCCCAAAGACGCCCGGGAGCGGCTCTTAGCTCCGGAGAGCATCCTACCTTCGTCTTTAGCGTCTCTTCTCATCTACATCTCAGCCAAAAGCTTTTCCACTATGTCTGGTAAGGAGAAACTGTTCCAGCACAGAAAACATCTCCCATCCTGTTCTAGAAGTTGCAGAGATGTCTGCCAAGTGTTTGGCAGGAAGAAAAGAAAAGTTCTCCAAAACAGCTTCCAATCGATTGTTCATGTGATTGGAAAAGTCAGGAGTGCAAAAGTACTGCTTTCTATCAGTTGGCAAGCTGCGCACACAGTCCTAGTGTTGTACAGCTTGCTTCTTCACCTTCCCGAAGCTGCCGCTCTCTCTGGCTCCCAGAGCCGAAGAAGCGGCTTCTTCGCGCAAAGACGATTGTGCCGCTCACAGTGCTCTCCTTAGCGCGGCTTCTGCCCAAAGATGCCCTGGAGCGGCTCTTAGCTCCGTACCTTGCAATTCAATTTTTTGGCTCGATAAACCAAATGGTCTACTTGCAGCAGTAGGGCAGGACAGTGAACTGGACTTTCTCCTTTTAGAGAGAAGCTAATGAAAAAGTTTCACTGCAATCAGAGCAGGCTGTCAAACAATAAAAATGTCATTAAAATAAGCCAGCCTTATCCTCTTAGTCTTGCTTGTTGTGATTGGCCAAGAATGAAATGTGTCAACTCTGTGTTTGCTGGGTATCACATCAGTAAGAGGTACTTCAGCTGCTGTACTTCTCTCCTAAAGTTAAGAACAGAATCCAAGCAATTGTGATTCCATGGTCTCAATTCACCCTATGAAAAAGGAGTGGAAGGTGCAGGGATCAATTAACTTGAATGGCCTATGTAAATCAGCGGCCACTGATTTCCTGAAGGCTTCAACAGGTTACTTGCCTATGTTTTCCTTGGAATTGTTTTAACCTTTGGTCACGTTTTTCTTGGGATTCTTTTACCCTTTCCCCATTTGTTCAGCCTTTGCTCTCAAGTCTTTGCTGACATTTCCAATATCTCGGTAGCCTGGAAAAGTGTTGTCTTGATTGATCACATCATTATTCCCTTGCAAGGGTTGTTTGCCTCAAGTCTCAGTTTGGCTGGTTTTCTGCTAGTTGATTGTCAGAGGGCAGCAGGTGTTTTGTAAGAGCAAGTACACAATCCCATAGCTTGCTTTTCTTTGGATTTTGCCTGTCTAGAAAATGGAATGACTGAACATCTCTGAGAGGCTTTTCTCTCCCCATTAGGTTTCACTGGAAGGGCAGATGCAAATCGTCTACCTAAAGTCTTGGCACAGAAGAAAGTAGTGGTTTGCTGCTGCATATAGCTAGAAGCTTACAAAAGGAAGGCCTTGGGCTGAGGCCCATTACTTTGGCTAAGTAGAAAAGGACTGTGGGAGGTGAGGCAGCTGAATTAGAGGTAAATCAACAAGTTCTAGAACCGTCGTGTGTTCACAGCGTGGTGCATGGTGGTTGGTTGAATTGTGTTTGTTATGGCTTAAAGCTATGGAACTGATAAAGGCCTGATGTTGGAATCCATAAGGTTAGAGGATTTTTAAGAAATGGTTAAAAAGAAGTATGTAGGCCTTAGACTGGAGTTTTGTGAGCATTGCAGAAAAGTTTCCCATGCAAGCAGAAAAGTTTTCCGTGCAAGCAGAAATTTTCCAAAGCAGTAGACGTGACAAATGGCAACAAGGTTATTTAATGTATATCTTTAGAAAGTTAGCATGAATAGAACTCTGTTCATTGTCTCTTATCAACTAGTCTTTGTTTTAGTTACGATTACCTATGTTTTATAAGACGGGATAGAATGCTTGTCAATATGTGTTTTCTGTGTCTGATTGGCTGAATTCTAGTCTGAGACGATTTTATGTATTGCTGTATGAGCCCTGTTGAAGGAGACATTTTTTGGTGTGGATCAGTGAGCTGTCATGTCTCCATTTTGTATTTTGAGACTGATGTGCTGGAAATAAAAGCAAAAATCTCTTCACTGGTCTGGTTACCATGTTATCCATATTTGGATATTTTGCCGCGACCTAGTGGGTTCCTTTTTTAAGGCGTGGGCTCCTGACACCATTGGACTTATACCTGTCCCGTCCCCCGCATATTGGTGCCTCGTGTGGGGACGTAGAATAGAAGAAAAACAGAGAAAAATCGTGGAAGTAACAGCTGCGGAGACCCAAGTGTTAACAAGGAGGACACTGTATCATCTCTCCCGCCGAAGCCAAGAAAATTGTAAGTAACTTATCTCGGGAGAGCGCTTGGGTGACGTTGGGAGGCAAAATAAGGAAAAAGAAAATTATTAAAAGAACACAAAAATGGGAACGAATTTATCAGAAGTTGAATGGGATGTTTTTCATCAATTAGAGACAATGTTACAAGAAAAAGGTCACTCTGAAATTTCAAAAACTGAGCTTAAAAACTTACTTATCTGGGTTAAAGTGAATACGCAAGATTTAAATCTGCAGTCTGCTTTTACTTTTCATTTTTGGGATCAGATAAACTGGAGAATCTATAATCTAGTCTCTCTCAAAAAAGATGAAAGCTTAAGAGAACTTGTGCCGGTTTGTAGTGCGCTGTTGGAGCGCTGTTTTAAACAAACGGATAATAATAAGATCAACTTGGACTCAGAAAACAAAGCTTCTGGTTCTGTCTCATTAAATTCCAGTAAACCGGAGACTGTGTGTGTATCGGAGAATGTTACAAGTGTTGTTGCAAATGCTGAAGGTATTGCTTTGAACTCTGTTGAACAAAATCTTTCTTCTCTCTCTCTGGGAAAAAATGAGACTCTTTCGGACTTTTCTTCGCGTTGTTCTGTTAATGTAAAAATATGTGACTCTTGTAAGGGGGATGGAACAAAGTGTGTAAAAGATGGAAATGAAAAAGTGACTGTACTTCCTAAAATTGTTTGTGCAGGGACACTGAAACCTGAATTGGATTCTGTTGGGCCTGGGGTGGAGGCTGAGGTGGCTGCTTCCACTCGGGAAATTGTGGTTCCAGGGAACTCTTTTTCAGTTAAGCAAAACCATGGTTGTTCTGGTGTTTGTCAATCTATAGATACAGAGAAAGAAAAATTGGCTTTAAGGGTGGAGTCCTTTGAAAGGAAGAGATGGAAGAAACTCGCGACTGTGTTGTTGCTGAAATTGAAAAAGCTGGACTTGAAATCTCTGCAAAGAAAATTCAACAAGTTTCACCTTAGAAGTACCTGGGATGGAAGATGACTGAGACGACAAGAACACCACAAAAAATTCAGATCCGAACCAGAGTCAACAACCTACAAGAGTTACAACAACTTCTAGGAGAAATCAACTGGGTCAGACCGATGTTGGGAATCACCAATGATGAACTGAGTCCGCTCTTCCATTTGCTGAGAGGAAGTTGCGACATCACTTCGCCAAGAACTTTAACCCCTGAAGCTCATGCTGCTCTCGACAAAGTCACAGAAGCTCTTCAAAAAAGACAAGCTCATCGCTGCGTTCCTGAAAATCCTTTCTTTCTTGCAATCTTAGGAGAGAAGATGCAGCTTTGTGGTCTCATTTTCCAGTGGGATGCCACAGAACAAGATCCTTTGTTAATAATGGAATGGGTTTTTCCTCCCTACAGGTTTTCAAAGACCATTTGCTCAGTTTTAGAAATGATTGCATACATTATAATTAAGGCTAGAACCAGATTGTTAACTTTGGCAGGTCAAGAATGTTCAGTTATCTATTTGCCATTGAAAAATGATTATTTCAATTGGGCAATGCAAAATTCTGATGATTTACAATATGCATTCTTAGGTTTTCCAGGTGTTTGTTCCATACACTATCCAGCTCACAAACTACTGCAAGCAAAATTGAGTTTCAGAGAAAAACCTAAATTAAGTGAAGAACCTTTACATGCTCTGACACTCTTCACCGATGGCTCTGGTAAAAGCCACAAGTCCGTTGTGACTTGGTTTAATCAAAAGACTAATGTTTGGGAATCTGATATTCAAACAGTAGAGGGATCCCCTCAAATTGTTGAGCTTGCTGCAGTAGTTTGAGCTTTTCAGCTGTTTCCTCAGCCTTTTAATTTGGTCACAGATTCTGCTTATGTTGCTAATGTAGTCAGGAGAATAGAAGGTTCCATTTTAAAGGATGTTAGTAATGAAACTTTACATCATTGGCTTCCATGTCTTTTTATAACTTTGCAATATAGAACTAATCCATATTTTGTTTCTCACATTAGGGCGCATTCTTCACTTCCTGGATTTTTAGTGGAAGGAAATGCAAGAGCGGACAAGCTGACAATGGTCATTTCTAACACATTGCCAAATAGTTTTGAACAAGCAAAATTGAGTCATGCCTTTTTCCACCAAAATGCACAAGCACTCATGCAAATGTTCCAAATCACTTAAAGTCAAGCTAAAGCTATCATTCATACTTGCCCTGACTGTCAATTGGTACAACCTCCTGTTTCTACAGGAGCAATCAACCCCCGAGGCTTACAAAGCCTACAGTTGTGGCAAACAGATGTTACTAAATAGCCTTCTTTTGGTAAATTTAAAAATATTCATGTTTCCATAGACACGTTCTCTGGTGCAGTTTTTGCTTCCCTTCACACAGGTGAAACTGGCAGCCATGCCTGTCATCATTTCCTGCAAGCTTTTGCTTCATTGGGTATACCCCAAGAAGTAAAAACTGACAATGGTCCCGCATACATATCTCAAAAATTGGCCACATTTTTAAATGAATGGGGTGTTCGACACATTTTTGGTATTCCCCACTCTCCCACAAGCCAAGCAATCATTGAAAGAACACATCAAACCTTAAAACGCATATTAGATCAACAGAGAGGGGGAACGGAAATCACCCCACAGATGAGACTGAGTAAGGCTTTGTATGGTTTCAATTTTCTAAATAGTTCAAGTACAGAACCAGATCCACCAATCTTTAGACACTTTTCAAATAGCACACAGGCAAAACTGAAAGAACATCCTCCTCTTCTAATTAGAAACCCTGACTCTGGACAGATGGAAGGCCCGTTTCAATTAATAACGTGGGGCAAAGGGTATGCTTCTATTTCCACAGGTGCTGGAAGAATTAAGTGGGTTCCTGCCAAAAACGTCAAACCGTATCGCACTTCAGAACCTGTTGTCGAGCCTAGAACTGAGGAAGCGAGTACGCAGACGTGGACTGAATGGAAGGATCCCGGGTCTCGCCTGACGCCTCTTGTGCCTGACGTTCTTTGTGCATCGGTGGAACCCATGAACTCTGATTTTGTGCCAATGTTATTTATGAGTATACGAATTGAATGCTGAATGTTTGTTTAACAAAGCTAATTTTTGGCTGAAAATTTAGGTTCTTGTTTTGGTTTAGAAAGAATTCTGCCAAAACTTAGTTCTTGAAAGAGATGGGGCAGAATCAAATGGTATACTTGTTTTGCTTGATGTTAATTGTTTTTTGTCGTGCAGATTTGCCTGTGGATCAACCGAAAACGAATGTTTGGGTGACTTTAGCCAAGGCTGCCGGATCGGATACTATATGCCTGTCTAATTCGGAACCAGAAAAGCCTTTCTCAACCTGTTTGGTTGGTGTGCCAGTGAAAGAGTTTCCTTTGGTCAGAAAAGAATCCAATGGTAAACCAGGTGGAATTGACAATGGAAACAGTCCTTCCTTCAATTGGAACATTTGTTCGAAAAAACTTCTCAGGGCAGCAAATGTTTCAAACAGTTGGGATGTGTTTCTGGAGACGGACCAATCTCCACGGCAATTGCCAAAAGGGTATTGGATCATTTGCGGAGACAGAGGTTGGCAAGGCATTCCAGCCCACCTTGAAGGTGGCCCTTGTAGCATTGGTATGCTTACCATAATTGCCCCCACTGCCAAAGCAGTGATGAAAAAGAAACAAAGGAAAACAAGAGCTGTTCCTCATTATGATGAGAACTGTCAGAGTGATTTTATGCCTTGGAATGCCGCCAGAAGGGTTTCAGCAGGTATATTTCTACCCCAATTGGCTTCAGCTGTGGCATTGAGACAATTAGATCGAGTTGGATGTTGGCTGAGCAAACAAGCTAATGCCACTTCCTCCGCAATCAGTGATATGTTGACCGATGTTGATAGTATTAGACATGCTACTCTTCAAAACAGAGCAGCCATTGATTTTCTCTTACTGGCACAAGGACATGGTTGTGAGGAATTGGAAGGTTTGTGTTGTATGAATTTGTCTGATTGTTCTGAATCCATTCACAAAAGCATTCAAAAATTAAAGGATCTGACAGCCCAAATTAAAGAAGATGGAGGTTCCTGGTTGGATGATTTGTTTCAAAATTGCAGTTTTGCACCTTGGCTAAGGCAACTTTGCAAGATAGGTCTTTACATATTAGGTGTTCTAATACTGATATTGATAGTGGTACCTTGTATACTCTGTTGTGTTCGGCGAATGATGAACAAAACAGTCCGAGAAGTTTTTGTCATTCAAGCAGGAGAATTAGGAAGTAGAAGCACAGAGAGTGTACGAAATCTCACGAAAGCAGTAGATGAGGGTATTGACATGAACGAAGATTTTGAATTAAGGCCTTGGAATCGACCAGAGTTTTTTGAACGATGCCTTGTGACTGTTGCCAAACGTGATTCATATCTCTCTTTCAGGGATTGGGTCTTCACAGCATTAAGTTGCTGTGCCGTAATATAGCAATGCTTCAGTTTAGTGAAAATAGGTCTTCAGCAGATAATAAGCAGAAATTTTGCAATAGAGCTATGAAACGCAAATAGCAAGCGACAAGAAAATGAAAGCTTCTGGGTCAAACAGAGAGGGGGAAATGTTGGAATCCATAAGGTTAGAGGATTTTTAAGAAATGGTTAAAAAGAAGTATGTAGGCCTTAGACTGGAGTTTTGTTAGCATTGCAGAAAAGTTTCCCATGCAAGCAGAAAAAGTTTTCCATGCAAGCAGAAAAGTTTCCCAAGCAGTAGACGTGACAAATAACAATAGGCTTCTGTAGAATTGGCTTTAGGATGGCAACAAGGTTATTTAATGTATATCTTTAGAAGGTTAGCATGAATAGAACTCTGTTCTTTGTCTCTTATCAACTAGTCTTTGTTTTAGCTACGATTACCTATGTTTTTTAAGATTGGATAGAATGCTTGTCAATATGTGTTTTCTGTGTCTGATTGGCTGAATTCTAGTCTGAGATGATTTTATGTATTGCTGTATGAGCCCTGTTGAAGGAGACATTTTTTGGTGTGGATCAGTGAGCTGTCATGTCTCCATTTTGTATTTTGAGACTGATGTGCTGGAAATAAAAGCAAAAATCTCTTCACTGGTCTGGTTACCATGTTATCCATATTTGGATATTTTGCCGCGACCTAGTGGGTTCCTTTTTTAAGGCGTGGGTTCCTGACACTATTGGACTTATACCTGTCCCGTCCCTCGCATATTGGTGCCTCGTGTGGGGACGTAGAATAGAAGAAAAACAAAGAAAAATCGTGGAAGTAACAGCTGCGGAGACCCAAGTGTTAACAAGGAGGACACTGTATCATCTCTCCCGCCGAAGCCAAGAAAATCGTAAGTAACTTATCTCGGGAGAGCGCTTGGGTGACTTTGGGAGGCAAAATAGAGAAAAAGAAAATTATTAAAAGAACACAAAAATGGGAACGAATTTATCAAAAGTTGAATGGGATGTTTTCCATCAATTAGAGACAATGTTACAAGAAAAAGGTCACTCTGAAATTTCAAAAACTGAGCTTAAAAACTTACTTATCTGGGTTAAAGCGAATACGCAAGATTTAAATCTGCAGTCTGCTTTTACTTTTCATTTTTGGGATCAGATAAACTGGAGAATCTATAATCTAGTCTCTCTCAAAAAAGATGAAAGCTTAAGAGAACTTATGCCGGTTTGTAGAGCGCTGTTGGAGCGCTGTTTTAAACAAACGGATAATAATAAGATCAACTTGGACTCAGAAAACAAAGCTTCTGGTTCTGTCTCATTAAATTCCAGTAAACCGGAGACTGTGTGTGTATCGGAGAATGTTACAAGTGTTGTTGCAAATGCTGAAAGTATTGCTTTGAACTCTGTTGAACAAAATCATTCTTCTCTCTCTCTAGGAAAAAATGAGACTCTTTTGGACTTTTCTTCGCGTTGTTCTGTTAATGTAAAAATATGTGATTCTTGTAAGAGGATGGAACAAAGTGTGTAAAAGATGGAAATGAAAAAGTTACTGTACTTCTTAAAATTGTTCGTGCAGGGACACTGAAACTTGAATTGGATTCTGTTGGGCCTGGGGTGGAGGCTGAGGTGGCTGCTTCCACTCGGGATATTGTGGTTCCGGGGAACTCTTTTTCAGTTAAGCAAATACATGGTTGTTCTGGTGTTTGTCTTTGTGACACAAATGGTCTTTGAAAACCTGTAGGGAGGAAAAACCCATTCCATTATTAACAAAGGATCTTGTTCTGTGGCATCCCACTGGAAAATGAGACCACAAAGCTGCTTCTTCTCTCCTAAGATTGCAAGAAAGAAAGGATTTTCAGGAACGCAGCGATGAGCTTGTCTTTTTTGAAGAGCTTCTGTGACTTTGTCGAGAGCAGCACGAGCTTCAGGGGTTAAAGTTCTTGGCGAAGTGATGTCGCAACTTCCTCTCAGCAAATGGAAGAGCGGACTCAGTTCATCATTGGTGATTCCCAACATCGGTCTGACCCAGTTGATTTCTCCTAGAAGTTGTTGTAACTCTTGTAGGTTGTTGACTCTGGTTCGGATCTGAATTTTTTGTGGTATTATTTTCGTCTTCCATCATCTTCCATCCCAGGTACTTCTAAGGTGAAACTTGTTGAATTTTCTTTGCAGAGATTTCAAGTCCAGCTTTTTGAATTTCAGCAACAACACAGTCGCGAGTTTTTTCCATCTCTTCCTTTCAAAGGACTCCACCCTTAAAGCCAATTTTTCTTTCTCTGTATCTATAGATTGACAAACACCAGAACAACCATGTTTTTGCTTAAGTGAAAAAGAGTTCCCCGGAACCACAATTTCCCGAGTGGAAGCAGCCACCTCAGCCTCCACCCCAGGCCCAACAGAATCCAATTCAGGTTTCAGTGTCCCTGCACAAACAATTTTAGGAAGTACAGTCACTTTTTCATTTCCATCTTTTACACACTTTGTTCCATCCCCCTTACAAGAGTCACATATTTTTACATTAACAGAACAACGTGAAGAAATGTCCAAAAGAGTCTCATTTTTTCCCAGAGAGAGAGAAGAATGATTTTGTTCAACAGAGTTCAAAGCAATACTTTCAGCATTTTCAACAACACTTGTAACATTCTCCGATACACACACAGTCTCCGGTTTACTGGAATTTAATGAGACAGAACCAGAAGCTTTGTTTTCTGAGTCCAAGTTGATCTTATTATTATCCGTTTTCTTAAAACAGCGCTCCAACAGCGCTCTACAAACCAGCATAAGTTCTCTTAAGCTTTCATCTTTTTTGAGAGAGACTAGATTATAGATTCTCCAGTTTATCTAATCCCAAAAATGAAAAGTAAAAGCAGACTGCAGATTTAAATCTTGCGTATTCGCTTTAACCCAGATAAGTAAGTTTTTAAGCTCAGTTTTTGAAATTTCAGAGTGACCTTTTTCTTGTAACATTGTCTCTAATTGATGAAAAACATCCCATTCAACTTCTGATAAATTCGTTCCCATTTTTGTGCTCTTTTAATAATTTTCTTTTTCTCTATTTTTCCTCCCAACGTCACCCAAGCGCTCTCCCGAGATAAGTTACTTACAATTTTCTTGGCTTCGGCGGGAGAGATGATACAGTGTCCTCCTTGTTAACACTTGGGTCTCCGCGGCTGGTGCTTCCACGATTTTTCTTTGTTTTTCTTCTATTCTACGTCCTCACACGGGGCAGCAATATGCGGGGGACGGGACAGGTATAAGTCCAATGGTGTCAGGAACCCATGCCTTAAAAAAGGAACCCACTAGGCCGCGGCAAAATATCCAAATATGGATAACATGGTAACCAGACCAGTGAAGAGATTTTTGCTTTTATTTCCAGCACATCAGTCTCAAAATACAAAATGGAGACATGACAGCTCACTGATCCACACCAAAAAATGTCTCCTTCAACAGGGCTCATACAGCAATACATAAAATCATCTCAGACTAGAATTCAGCCAATCAGACACAGAAAACACATATTGACAAGCATTCTATCCAATCTTATAAAACATAGGTAATCGTAGCTAAAACAAAGACTAGTTGATAAGAGACAAAGAACAGAGTTCTATTCATGCTAACCTTCTAAAGATATACATTAAATAACCTTGTTGCCATCCTAAAGCCAATTCTACAGAAGCCTATTGTTATTTGTCACGTCTACTGCTTGGGAAACTTTTCTGCTTGCATGGAAAACTTTTTCTGCTTGCATGGGAAACTTTTCTGCAATGCTAACAAAACTCCAGTCTAAGGCCTACATACTTCTTTTTAACCATTTCTTAAAAATCCTCTAACCTTATGGATTCCAACATTTCCCCCTCTCTGTTTGACCCAGAAGCTTTCATTTTCTTGTCGCTTGCTATTTGCGTTTCATAGCTCTATTGCAAAATTTCTGCTTATTATCTGCTGAAGACCTATTTTCACTAAACTGAAGCATTGCTATATTACGGCACAGCAACTTAATGCTGTGAAGACCCAATCCCTGAAAGAGATATGTTTGGCAACAGTCACAAGGCATCGTTCAAAAAACTCTGGTCGATTCCAAGGCCTTAATTCAAAACCTTCGTTCATGTCAATACCCTCATCTACTGCTTTCGTGAGATTTTGTACACTCTCTGTGCTTCTACTTCCTAATTCTCCTGCTTGAATGACAAAAACTTCTCGGACTGTTTTGTTCATCATTCGCCGAACACAACAGAGTATACAAGGTACCACTATCAATATCAGTATTAGAACACCTAATATGTAAAGACCTATCTTGCAAAGTTGCCTTAGCCAAGGTGCAAAACTGCAATTTTGATACAAATCATCCAACCAGGAACCTCCATCTTCTTTAATTTGGGCTGTCAGATCCTTTAATTTTTGAATGCTTTTGTGAATGGATTCAGAATGATCAGACAAATTCATACAACACAAACCTTCCAATTCCTCACAACCATGTCCTTGTGCCAGTAAGAGAAAATCAATGGCTGCTCTGTTTTGAAGAGTAGCATGTCTAATACTATCAACATTGGTCAACATATCACTGATTGCGGAGGATGTGGCATTAGCTTGTTTGCTCAGCCAACATCCAACTCGATCTAATTGTCTCAATGCCACAGCTGAAGCCAATTGGGGTAGAAATATACCTGCTGAAACCCTTCTGGCGGCATTCCAAGGCATAAAATCACTCTGACAGTTCTCATCATAATGAGGAACAGCTCTCGTTTTCCTTTGTTTCTTTTTCATCGCTGCTTTGGCAGTGGGGGCAATTATGGTAAGCATACCAATGCTGCAAGGGCCACCTTCAAGGTGGGCTGGAATGCCTTGCCAACCTCTGTCTCCGCAAATGATCCAATACCCTTTTGGCAATTGCCGTGGAGATTGGTCCGTCTGTAGAAACACATCCCAACTGTTTGAAACATTTGCTGCCCTGAGAAGTTTCTTGGAACAAATGTTCCAATTGAAGGAAGGACTGTTTCCATTGTCAATTCCACCTGGTTTACCATTGGATTCTTTTCTGACCAAAGGAAACTCTTTCACTGGCACACCAACCAAACAGGTTGAGAAAGGCTTTTCTGGTTCCGAATTAGACAGACATATAGTATCCGATCCGGCAGCCTTGGCTAAGGTCACCCAAACATTCGTCTTCGGTTGATCCTCAGGCAAATCTGCACGACAAAAAACAATTAAAATCAAGCAAAACAAGTATACCATTTGATTCTGCCCCATCTCTTTCAAGAACTAAGTTTTGGCAGAATTCTTTCTAAACCAAAACAAGAACCTAAATTTTCAGCCAAAAATTAGCTTTGTTAAACAAACATTCAGCATTTAATTCGTATACTCATAAATAAAAATTGGCACAAAATCAGAGTTCACGGGTTCCACCGATGCACAATGAACGTCAGGCACAAGAGGCGTCAGGCGAGACCCGGGATCCTTCCATTCGGTCTACGTCTGCGTACTCGCTTCCTCAGTTCTAGGCTCGACAACAGGTTCTGAAGTGCGATACGGTTTGATGTTTTTGGCAGGAACCCACTTAATTCTTCCAGCACCTGTGGAAATAGAAGCATACCCTTTGCCCCACGTTATTAATTGAAACGGACCTTCCATCTGTCCAGAGTCAGGGTTTCTAATTAGAAGAGGAGGATGTTCTTTCAGTTTTGCCTGTGTGCTATTTGAAAAGTGTCTAAAGATTGGTGGATCTGGTTCTGTACTTTTACTATTTAGAAAATTAAAAACATACAAAGCCTTACTCAGTCTCATCTGTGGGGTGATTTCCGTTCCCCCTCTCTGTTGATCTAATATGCGTTTTAAGGTTTGATGTGTTCTTTCAATGATTGCTTGGCTTGTGGGAGAGTGGGGAATACCAAAAATGCGTCGAACACCCCATTCATTTAAAAATGTGGCCAATTTTTGAGATATGTATGCGGGGCCATTGTCAGTTTTTACTTCTTGGGGTATACCCAATGAAGCAAAAGCTTGCAGGAAATGATGACAGGCATGGCTGCCAGTATCACTTGTGTGAAGGGAAGCAAAAACTGCACCAGAGAACGTGTCTATGGAAACATGAATATTTTTAAATTTACCAAAAGAAGGCTATTTAGTAACATCTGTTTGCCACAACTGTAGGCTTTGTAAGCCTCGGGGGTTGATTGCTCCTGTAGAAACAGGAGGTTGTACCAATTGACAGTCAGGGCAAGTATGAATGATAGCTTTAGCTTGACTTTAAGTGATTTGGAACATTTGCATGAGTGCTTGTGCATTTTGGTGGAAAAAGGCATGACTCAATTTTGCTTGTTCAAAACTATTTGGCAATGTGTTAGAAATGACCATTGTCAGCTTGTCCGCTCTTGCATTTCCTTCCACTAAAAATCCAGGAAGTGAAGAATGCGCCCTAATGTGAGAAACAAAATATGGATTAGTTCTATATTGCAAAGTTATAAAAAGACATGAAAGCCAACAATGTAAAGTTTCATTACTAACATCCTTTAAAATGGAACCTTCTATTCTCCTGACTACATTAGCAACATAAGCAGAATCTGTGACCAAATTAAAAGGCTGAGGAAACAACTGAAAAGCTCAAACTACTGCAGCAGGCTCAACAATTTGAGGGGATCCCTCTACTGTTTGAATATCAGATTCCCAAACATTAGTCTTTTGATTAAACCAAGTCACAAAGGACTTGTGGCTTTTACCAGAGCCATCAGTGAAGAGAGTCACAGCATGTAAAGGTTCTTCACTAAATTTAGGTTTTTCTCTGAAACTCAATTTTGCTTGCAGTAGTTTGTGAGCTGGATAGTGTATGGAACAAACACCTGGAAAACCTAAGAATGCATATTGTAAATCATCAGAATTTTGCATTGCCCAATTGAAATAATCATTTTTCAATGGCAAATAGATAACTGAAAATTCTTGACCTGCCAAAGTTAACAATCTGGTTCTAGCCTTAATTATAATGTATGCAATCATTTCTAAAACTGAGCAAATGGTCTTTGAAAACCTGTAGGGAGGAAAATCCCATTCCATTATTAACAAAGGATCTTGTTCTGTGGAATCCCACTGGAAAATGAGACCACAAAGCTGCTTCTTCTCTCCTAAGATTGCAAGAAAGAAAGGATTTTCAGGAACGCAGCGATGAGCTTGTCTTTTTTGAAGAGCTTCTGTGACTTTGTCGAGAGCAGCACGAGCTTCAGGGGTTAAAGTTCTTGGCGAAGTGATGTCGCAACTTCCTCTCAGCAAATGGAAGAGCGGACTCAGTTCATCATTGGTGATTCCCAACATCGGTCTGACCCAGTTGATTTCTCCTAGAAGTTGTTGTAACTCTTGTAGGTTGTTGACTCTGGTTCGGATCTGAATTTTTTGTGGTATTATTTTCGTCTTCCATCATCTTCCATCCCAGGTACTTCTAAGGTGAAACTTGTTGAATTTTCTTTGCAGAGATTTCAAGTCCAGCTTTTTGAATTTCAGCAACAACACAGTCGCGAGTTTTTTCCATCTCTTCCTTTCAAAGGACTCCACCCTTAAAGCCAATTTTTCTTTCTCTGTATCTATAGATTGACAAACACCAGAACAACCATGTTTTTGCTTAAGTGAAAAAGAGTTCCCCGGAACCACAATTTCCCGAGTGGAAGCAGCCACCTCAGCCTCCACCCCAGGCCCAACAGAATCCAATTCAGGTTTCAGTGTCCCTGCACAAACAATTTTAGGAAGTACAGTCACTTTTTCATTTCCATCTTTTACACACTTTGTTCCATCCCCCTTACAAGAGTCACATATTTTTACATTAACAGAACAACGTGAAGAAATGTCCAAAAGAGTCTCATTTTTTCCCAGAGAGAGAGAAGAATGATTTTGTTCAACAGAGTTCAAAGCAATACTTTCAGCATTTTCAACAACACTTGTAACATTCTCCGATACACACACAGTCTCCGGTTTACTGGAATTTAATGAGACAGAACCAGAAGCTTTGTTTTCTGAGTCCAAGTTGATCTTATTATTATCCGTTTTCTTAAAACAGCGCTCCAACAGCGCTCTACAAACCAGCATAAGTTCTCTTAAGCTTTCATCTTTTTTGAGAGAGACTAGATTATAGATTCTCCAGTTTATCTAATCCCAAAAATGAAAAGTAAAAGCAGACTGCAGATTTAAATCTTGCGTATTCGCTTTAACCCAGATAAGTAAGTTTTTAAGCTCAGTTTTTGAAATTTCAGAGTGACCTTTTTCTTGTAACATTGTCTCTAATTGATGAAAAACATCCCATTCAACTTCTGATAAATTCGTTCCCATTTTTGTGCTCTTTTAATAATTTTCTTTTTCTCTATTTTTCCTCCCAACGTCACCCAAGCGCTCTCCCGAGATAAGTTACTTACAATTTTCTTGGCTTCGGCGGGAGAGATGATACAGTGTCCTCCTTGTTAACACTTGGGTCTCCGCGGCTGGTGCTTCCACGATTTTTCTTTGTTTTTCTTCTATTCTACGTCCTCACACGGGGCAGCAATATGCGGGGGACGGGACAGGTATAAGTCCAATGGTGTCAGGAACCCACGCCTTAAAAAAGGAACCCACTAGGCCGCGGCAAAATATCCAAATATGGATAACATGGTAACCAGACCAGTGAAGAGATTTTTGCTTTTATTTCCAGCACATCAGTCTCAAAATACAAAATGGAGACATGACAGCTCACTGATCCACACCAAAAAATGTCTCCTTCAACAGGGCTCATACAGCAATACATAAAATCATCTCAGACTAGAATTCAGCCAATCAGACACAGAAAACACATATTGACAAGCATTCTATCCAATCTTATAAAACATAGGTAATCGTAGCTAAAACAAAGACTAGTTGATAAGAGACAAAGAACAGAGTTCTATTCATGCTAACCTTCTAAAGATATACATTAAATAACCTTGTTGCCATCCTAAAGCCAATTCTACAGAAGCCTATTGTTATTTGTCACGTCTACTGCTTGGGAAACTTTTCTGCTTGCATGGAAAACTTTTTCTGCTTGCATGGGAAACTTTTCTGCAATGCTAACAAAACTCCAGTCTAAGGCCTACATACTTCTTTTTAACCATTTCTTAAAAATCCTCTAACCTTATGGATTCCAACATTTCCCCCTCTCTGTTTGACCCAGAAGCTTTCATTTTCTTGTCGCTTGCTATTTGCGTTTCATAGCTCTATTGCAAAATTTCTGCTTATTATCTGCTGAAGACCTATTTTCACTAAACTGAAGCATTGCTATATTATGGCACAGCAACTTAATGCTGTGAAGACCCAATCCCTGAAAGAGATATGTTTGGCAACAGTCACAAGGCATCGTTCAAAAAACTCTGGTCGATTCCAAGGCCTTAATTCAAAACCTTCGTTCATGTCAATACCCTCATCTACTGCTTTCGTGAGATTTTGTACACTCTCTGTGCTTCTACTTCCTAATTCTCCTGCTTGAATGACAAAAACTTCTCGGACTGTTTTGTTCATCATTCGCCGAACACAACAGAGTATACAAGGTACCACTATCAATATCAGTATTAGAACACCTAATATGTAAAGACCTATCTTGCAAAGTTGCCTTAGCCAAGGTGCAAAACTGCAATTTTGATACAAATCATCCAACCAGGAACCTCCATCTTCTTTAATTTGGGCTGTCAGATCCTTTAATTTTTGAATGCTTTTGTGAATGGATTCAGAATGATCAGACAAATTCATACAACACAAACCTTCCAATTCCTCACAACCATGTCCTTGTGCCAGTAAGAGAAAATCAATGGCTGCTCTGTTTTGAAGAGTAGCATGTCTAATACTATCAACATTGGTCAACATATCACTGATTGCGGAGGATGTGGCATTAGCTTGTTTGCTCAGCCAACATCCAACTCGATCTAATTGTCTCAATGCCACAGCTGAAGCCAATTGGGGTAGAAATATACCTGCTGAAACCCTTCTGGCGGCATTCCAAGGCATAAAATCACTCTGACAGTTCTCATCATAATGAGGAACAGCTCTCGTTTTCCTTTGTTTCTTTTTCATCGCTGCTTTGGCAGTGGGGGCAATTATGGTAAGCATACCAATGCTGCAAGGGCCACCTTCAAGGTGGGCTGGAATGCCTTGCCAACCTCTGTCTCCGCAAATGATCCAATACCCTTTTGGCAATTGCCGTGGAGATTGGTCCGTCTGTAGAAACACATCCCAACTGTTTGAAACATTTGCTGCCCTGAGAAGTTTCTTGGAACAAATGTTCCAATTGAAGGAAGGACTGTTTCCATTGTCAATTCCACCTGGTTTACCATTGGATTCTTTTCTGACCAAAGGAAACTCTTTCACTGGCACACCAACCAAACAGGTTGAGAAAGGCTTTTCTGGTTCCGAATTAGACAGACATATAGTATCCGATCCGGCAGCCTTGGCTAAGGTCACCCAAACATTCGTCTTCGGTTGATCCTCAGGCAAATCTGCACGACAAAAAACAATTAAAATCAAGCAAAACAAGTATACCATTTGATTCTGCCCCATCTCTTTCAAGAACTAAGTTTTGGCAGAATTCTTTCTAAACCAAAACAAGAACCTAAATTTTCAGCCAAAAATTAGCTTTGTTAAACAAACATTCAGCATTTAATTCGTATACTCATAAATAAAAATTGGCACAAAATCAGAGTTCACGGGTTCCACCGATGCACAATGAACGTCAGGCACAAGAGGCGTCAGGCGAGACCCGGGATCCTTCCATTCGGTCTACGTCTGCGTACTCGCTTCCTCAGTTCTAGGCTCGACAACAGGTTCTGAAGTGCGATACGGTTTGATGTTTTTGGCAGGAACCCACTTAATTCTTCCAGCACCTGTGGAAATAGAAGCATACCCTTTGCCCCACGTTATTAATTGAAACGGACCTTCCATCTGTCCAGAGTCAGGGTTTCTAATTAGAAGAGGAGGATGTTCTTTCAGTTTTGCCTGTGTGCTATTTGAAAAGTGTCTAAAGATTGGTGGATCTGGTTCTGTACTTTTACTATTTAGAAAATTAAAAACATACAAAGCCTTACTCAGTCTCATCTGTGGGGTGATTTCCGTTCCCCCTCTCTGTTGATCTAATATGCGTTTTAAGGTTTGATGTGTTCTTTCAATGATTGCTTGGCTTGTGGGAGAGTGGGGAATACCGAAAATGCGTCGAACACCCCATTCATTTAAAAATGTGGCCAATTTTTGAGATATGTATGCGGGGCCATTGTCAGTTTTTACTTCTTGGGGTATACCCAATGAAGCAAAAGCTTGCAGGAAATGATGACAGGCATGGCTGCCAGTATCACTTGTGTGAAGGGAAGCAAAAACTGCACCAGAGAACGTGTCTATGGAAACATGAATATTTTTAAATTTACCAAAAGAAGGCTATTTAGTAACATCTGTTTGCCACAACTGTAGGCTTTGTAAGCCTCGGGGGTTGATTGCTCCTGTAGAAACAGGAGGTTGTACCAATTGACAGTCAGGGCAAGTATGAATGATAGCTTTAGCTTGACTTTAAGTGATTTGGAACATTTGCATGAGTGCTTGTGCATTTTGGTGGAAAAAGGCATGACTCAATTTTGCTTGTTCAAAACTATTTGGCAATGTGTTAGAAATGACCATTGTCAGCTTGTCCGCTCTTGCATTTCCTTCCACTAAAAATCCAGGAAGTGAAGAATGCGCCCTAATGTGAGAAACAAAATATGGATTAGTTCTATATTGCAAAGTTATAAAAAGACATGAAAGCAAACAATGTAAAGTTTCATTACTAACATCCTTTAAAATGGAACCTTCTATTCTCCTGACTACATTAGCAACATAAGCAGAATCTGTGACCAAATTAAAAGGCTGAGGAAACAACTGAAAAGCTCAAACTACTGCAGCAGGCTCAACAATTTGAGGGGATCCCTCTACTGTTTGAATATCAGATTCCCAAACATTAGTCTTTTGATTAAACCAAGTCACAAAGGACTTGTGGCTTTTACCAGAGCCATCAGTGAAGAGAGTCACAGCATGTAAAGGTTCTTCACTAAATTTAGGTTTTTCTCTGAAACTCAATTTTGCTTGCAGTAGTTTGTGAGCTGGATAGTGTATGGAACAAACACCTGGAAAACCTAAGAATGCATATTGTAAATCATCAGAATTTTGCATTGCCCAATTGAAATAATCATTTTTCAATGGCAAATAGATAACTGAACATTCTTGACCTGCCAAAGTTAACAATCTGGTTCTAGCCTTAATTATAATGTATGCAATCATTTCTAAAACTGAGCAAATGGTCTTTGAAAACCTGTAGGGAGGAAAATCCCATTCCATTATTAACAAAGGATCTTGTTCTGTGGAATCCCACTGGAAAATGAGACCACAAAGCTGCTTCTTCTCTCCTAAGATTGCAAGAAAGAAAGGATTTTCAGGAACGCAGCGATGAGCTTGTCTTTTTTGAAGAGCTTCTGTGACTTTGTCGAGAGCAGCACGAGCTTCAGGGGTTAAAGTTCTTGGCGAAGTGATGTCGCAACTTCCTCTCAGCAAATGGAAGAGCGGACTCAGTTCATCATTGGTGATTCCCAACATCGGTCTGACCCAGTTGATTTCTCCTAGAAGTTGTTGTAACTCTTGTAGGTTGTTGACTCTGGTTCGGATCTGAATTTTTTGTGGTGTTCTTGTCGTCTCAGTCATCTTCCATCCCAGGTACTTCTAAGGTGAAACTTGTTGAATTTTCGTTGCAGAGATTTCAAGTCCAGCTTTTTGAATTTCAGCAACAACACAGTCGCGAGTTTCTTCCATCTCTTCCTTTCAAAGGACTCCACCCTTAAAGCCAATTTTTCTTTCTCTGTATCTATAGATTGACAAACACCAGAACAACCATGGTTTTGCTTAACTGAAAAAGAGTTCCCTGGAACCACAATTTCCCGAGTGGAAGCAGCCACCTCAGCCTCCACCCCAGGCCCAACAGAATCCAATTCAGGTTTCAGTGTCCCTGCACAAACAATTTTAGGAAGTACAGTCACTTTTTCATTTCCATCTTTTACACACTTTGTTCCATCCCCCTTACAAGAGTCACATATTTTTACATTAACAGAACAACGCGAAGAAAAGTCCGAAAGAGTCTCATTTTTTCCCAGAGAGAGAGAAGAAAGATTTTGTTCAACAGAGTTCAAAGCAATACTTTCAGCATTTGCAACAACACTTGTAACATTCTCCGATACACACACAGTCTCTGGTTTACTGGAATTTCGTGAGAGAGAACCAGAAGCTCTGTTTTCTGAGTCCAAGTTGATCTTATTTTTATCACTTTGTTTAAAAAAGCACTACAACAGCGCACTACAAACCGGCACAAGTTCTCTTAAGCTTTCATCTTTTTTGAGAGAGACTAGATTATAGATTCTCCAGTTTATCTGATCCCAAAAATGAAAAGAAAAAGCAGACTGCAGATTTAAATCTTGCGTATTCGCTTTAACCCAGATAAGTAAGTTTTTAAGCTCAGTTTTTGAAATTTCAGAGTGACCTTTTTCTTGTAACATTGTCTCTAATTGATGAAAAACATCCCATTCAACTTCTGATAAATTCGTTCCCATTTTTGTGCTCTTTTAATAATTTTCTTTTTCTCTATTTTTCCTCCCAACGTCACCCAAGCGCTCTCCCGAGATAAGTTACTTACAATTTTCTTGGTTTCGGCGGGAGACATGATACAGTGTCCTCCTTGTTAACACTTGGGTCTCCGCGGCTGGTGCTTCCACGATTTTTCTTTGTTTTTCTTCTATTCTACGTCCTCACACGGGGCAGCAATATGCGGGGGACGGGACAGGTATAAGTCCAATGGTGTCAGGAACCCATGCCTTAAAAAAGGAACCCACTAGGCCGCGGCAAAATATCCAAATATGGATAACATGGTAACCAGACCAGTGAAGAGATTTTTGCTTTTATTTCCAGCACATCAGTCTCAAAATACAAAATGGAGACATGACAGCTCACTGATCCACACCAAAAAATGTCTCCTTCAACAGGGCTCATACAGCAATACATAAAATCATCTCAGACTAGAATTCAGCCAATCAGACACAGAAAACACATATTGACAAGCATTCTATCCAATCTTATAAAACATAGGTAATCGTAGCTAAAACAAAGACTAGTTGATAAGAGACAAAGAACAGAGTTCTATTCATGCTAACCTTCTAAAGATATACATTAAATAACCTTGTTGCCATCCTAAAGCCAATTCTACAGAAGCCTATTGTTATTTGTCACGTCTACTGCTTGGGAAACTTTTCTGCTTGCATGGAAAACTTTTTCTGCTTGCATGGGAAACTTTTCTGCAATGCTAACAAAACTCCAGTCTAAGGCCTACATACTTCTTTTTAACCATTTCTTAAAAATCCTCTAACCTTATGGATTCCAACATTTCCCCCTCTCTGTTTGACCCAGAAGCTTTCATTTTCTTGTCGCTTGCTATTTGCGTTTCATAGCTCTATTGCAAAATTTCTGCTTATTATCTGCTGAAGACCTATTTTCACTAAACTGAAGCATTGCTATATTACGGCACAGCAACTTAATGCTGTGAAGACCCAATCCCTGAAAGAGATATGTTTGGCAACAGTCACAAGGCATCGTTCAAAAAACTCTGGTCGATTCCAAGGCCTTAATTCAAAACCTTCGTTCATGTCAATACCCTCATCTACTGCTTTCGTGAGATTTCGTACACTCTCTGTGCTTCTACTTCCTAATTCTCCTGCTTGAATGACAAAAACTTCTCGGACTGTTTTGTTCATCATTCGCCGAACACAACAGAGTATACAAGGTACCACTATCAATATCAGTATTAGAACACCTAATATGTAAAGACCTATCTTGCAAAGTTGCCTTAGCCAAGGTGCAAAACTGCAATTTTGATACAAATCATCCAACCAGGAACCTCCATCTTCTTTAATTTGGGCTGTCAGATCCTTTAATTTTTGAATGCTTTTGTGAATGGATTCAGAATGATCAGACAAATTCATACAACACAAACCTTCCAATTCCTCACAACCATGTCCTTGTGCCAGTAAGAGAAAATCAATGGCTGCTCTGTTTTGAAGAGTAGCATGTCTAATACTATCAACATTGGTCAACATATCACTGATTGCGGAGGATGTGGCATTAGCTTGTTTGCTCAGCCAACATCCAACTCGATCTAATTGTCTCAATGCCACAGCTGAAGCCAATTGGGGTAGAAATATACCTGCTGAAACCCTTCTGGCGGCATTCCAAGGCATAAAATCACTCTGACAGTTCTCATCATAATGAGGAACAGCTCTTGTTTTCCTTTGTTTCTTTTTCATCACTGCTTTGGCAGTGGGGGCAATTATGGTAAGCATACCAATGCTGCAAGGGCCACCTTCAAGGTGGGCTGGAATGCCTTGCCAACCTCTGTCTCCGCAAATGATCCAATACCCTTTTGGCAATTGCCGTGGAGATTGGTCCGTCTGTAGAAACACATCCCAACTGTTTGAAACATTTGCTGCCCTGAGAAGTTTCTTGGAACAAATGTTCCAATTGAAGGAAGGACTGTTTCCATTGTCAATTCCACCTGGTTTACCATTGGATTCTTTTCTGACCAAAGGAAACTCTTTCACTGGCACACCAACCAAACAGGTTGAGAAAGGCTTTTCTGGTTCCGAATTAGACAGACATATAGTATCCGATCCGGCAGCCTTGGCTAAGGTCACCCAAACATTCGTCTTCGGTTGATCCTCAGGCAAATCTGCACGACAAAAAACAAATGAAATCAAGCAAAACAAGTATACCATTTGATTCTGCCCCATCTCTTTCAAGAACTAAGTTTTGGCAGAATTCTTTCTAAACCAAAACAAGAACCTAAATTTTCAGCCAAAAATTAGCTTTGTTAAACAAACATTCAGCATTTAATTCGTATACTCATAAATAAAAATTGGCACAAAATCAGAGTTCACGGGTTCCACCGATGCACAATGAACGTCAGGCACAAGAGGCGTCAGGCGAGACCCGGGATCCTTCCATTCGGTCTACGTCTGCGTACTCGCTTCCTCAGTTCTAGGCTCGACAACAGGTTCTGAAGTGCGATACGGTTTGACGTTTTTGGCAGGAACCCACTTAATTCTTCCAGCACCTGTGGAAATAGAAGCATACCCTTTGCCCCACGTTATTAATTGAAACGGACCTTCCATCTGTCCAGAGTCAGGGTTTCTAATTAGAAGAGGAGGATGTTCTTTCAGTTTTGCCTGTGTGCTATTTGAAAAGTGTCTAAAGATTGGTGGATCTGGTTCTGTACTTTTACTATTTAGAAAATTAAAAACATACAAAGCCTTACTCAGTCTCATCTGTGGGGTGATTTCCGTTCCCCCTCTCTGTTGATCTAATATGCGTTTTAAGGTTTGATGTGTTCTTTCAATGATTGCTTGGCTTGTGGGAGAGTGGGGAATACCAAAAATGCGTCGAACACCCCATTCATTTAAAAATGTGGCCAATTTTTGAGATATGTATGCGGGGCCATTGTCAGTTTTTACTTCTTGGGGTATACCCAATGAAGCAAAAGCTTGCAGGAAATGATGACAGGCATGGCTGCCAGTATCACTTGTGTGAAGGGAAGCAAAAACTGCACCAGAGAACGTGTCTATGGAAACATGAATATTTTTAAATTTACCAAAAGAAGGCTATTTAGTAACATCTGTTTGCCACAACTGTAGGCTTTGTAAGCCTCGGGGGTTGATTGCTCCTGTAGAAACAGGAGGTTGTACCAATTGACAGTCAGGGCAAGTATGAATGATAGCTTTAGCTTGACTTTAAGTGATTTGGAACATTTGCATGAGTGCTTGTGCATTTTGGTGGAAAAAGGCATGACTCAATTTTGCTTGTTCAAAACTATTTGGCAATGTGTTAGAAATGACCATTGTCAGCTTGTCCGCTCTTGCATTTCCTTCCACTAAAAATCCAGGAAGTGAAGAATGCGCCCTAATGTGAGAAACAAAATATGGATTAGTTCTATACTGCAAAGTTATAAAAAGACATGAAAGCCAACGATGTAAAGTTTCATTACTAACATCCTTTAAAATGGAACCTTCTATTCTCCTGACTACATTAGCAACATAAGCAGAATCTGTGACCAAATTAAAAGGCTGAGGAAACAGCTGAAAAGCTCAAACTACTGCAGCAGGCTCAACAATTTGAGGGGATCCCTCTACTGTTTGAATATCAGATTCCCAAACATTAGTCTTTTGATTAAACCAAGTCACAAAGGACTTGTGGCTTTTACCAGAGCCATCAGTGAAGAGAGTCACAGCATGTAAAGGTTCTTCACTAAATTTAGGTTTTTCTCTGAAACTCAATTTTGCTTGCAGTAGTTTGTGAGCTGGATAGTGTATGGAACAAACACCTGGAAAACCTAAGAATGCATATTGTAAATCATCAGAATTTTGCATTGCCCAATCGAAATAATCATTTTTCAATGGCAAATAGATAACTGAAAATTCTTGACCTGCCAAAGTTAACAATCTGGTTCTAGCCTTAATTATAATGTATGCAATCATTTCTAAAACTGAGCAAATGGTCTTTGAAAACCTGTAGGGAGGAAAAACCCATTCCATTATTAACAAAGGATCTTGTTCTGTGGAATCCCACTGGAAAATGAGACCACAAAGCTGCTTCTTCTCTCCTAAGATTGCAAGAAAGAAAGGATTTTCAGGAACGCAGCGATGAGCTTGTCTTTTTTGAAGAGCTTCTGTGACTTTGTCGAGAGCAGCACGAGCTTCAGGGGTTAAAGTTCTTGGCGAAGTGATGTCGCAACTTCCTCTCAGCAAATGGAAGAGCGGACTCAGTTCATCATTGGTGATTCCCAACATCGGTCTGACCCAGTTGATTTCTCCTAGAAGTTGTTGTAACTCTTGTAGGTTGTTGACTCTGGTTCGGATCTGAATTTTTTGTGGTGTTCTTGTCGTCTCAGTCATCTTCCATCCCAGGTACTTCTAAGGTGAAACTTGTTGAATTTTCGTTGCAGAGATTTCAAGTCCAGCTTTTTGAATTTCAGCAACAACACAGTCGCGAGTTTCTTCCATCTCTTCCTTTCAAAGGACTCCACCCTTAAAGCCAATTTTTCTTTCTCTGTATCTATAGATTGACAAACACCAGAACAACCATGGTTTTGCTTAACTGAAAAAGAGTTCCCTGGAACCACAATTTCCCGAGTGGAAGCAGCCACCTCAGCCTCCACCCCAGGCCCAACAGAATCCAATTCAGGTTTCAGTGTCCCTGCACAAACAATTTTAGGAAGTACAGTCACTTTTTCATTTCCATCTTTTACACACTTTGTTCCATCCCCCTTACAAGAGTCACATATTTTTACATTAACAGAACAACGCGAAGAAAAGTCCGAAAGAGTCTCATTTTTTCCCAGAGAGAGAGAAGAAAGATTTTGTTCAACAGAGTTCAAAGCAATACTTTCAGCATTTGCAACAACACTTGTAACATTCTCCGATACACACACAGTCTCTGGTTTACTGGAATTTCGTGAGAGAGAACCAGAAGCTCTGTTTTCTGAGTCCAAGTTGATCTTATTTTTATCACTTTGTTTAAAAAAGCACTACAACAGCGCACTACAAACCGGCACAAGTTCTCTTAAGCTTTCATCTTTTTTGAGAGAGACTAGATTATAGATTCTCCAGTTTATCTGATCCCAAAAATGAAAAGAAAAAGCAGACTGCAGATTTAAATCTTGCGTATTCGCTTTAACCCAGATAAGTAAGTTTTTAAGCTCAGTTTTTGAAATTTCAGAGTGACCTTTTTCTTGTAACATTGTCTCTAATTGATGAAAAACATCCCATTCAACTTCTGATAAATTCGTTCCCATTTTTGTGCTCTTTTAATAATTTTCTTTTTCTCTATTTTTCCTCCCAACGTCACCCAAGCGCTCTCCCGAGATAAGTTACTTACAATTTTCTTGGTTTCGGCGGGAGACATGATACAGTGTCCTCCTTGTTAACACTTGGGTCTCCGCGGCTGGTGCTTCCACGATTTTTCTTTGTTTTTCTTCTATTCTACGTCCTCACACGGGGCAGCAATATGCGGGGGACGGGACAGGTATAAGTCCAATGGTGTCAGGAACCCATGCCTTAAAAAAGGAACCCACTAGGCCGCGGCAAAATATCCAAATATGGATAACATGGTAACCAGACCAGTGAAGAGATTTTTGCTTTTATTTCCAGCACATCAGTCTCAAAATACAAAATGGAGACATGACAGCTCACTGATCCACACCAAAAAATGTCTCCTTCAACAGGGCTCATACAGCAATACATAAAATCATCTCAGACTAGAATTCAGCCAATCAGACACAGAAAACACATATTGACAAGCATTCTATCCAATCTTATAAAACATAGGTAATCGTAGCTAAAACAAAGACTAGTTGATAAGAGACAAAGAACAGAGTTCTATTCATGCTAACCTTCTAAAGATATACATTAAATAACCTTGTTGCCATCCTAAAGCCAATTCTACAGAAGCCTATTGTTATTTGTCACGTCTACTGCTTGGGAAACTTTTCTGCTTGCATGGAAAACTTTTTCTGCTTGCATGGGAAACTTTTCTGCAATGCTAACAAAACTCCAGTCTAAGGCCTACATACTTCTTTTTAACCATTTCTTAAAAATCCTCTAACCTTATGGATTCCAACATTTCCCCCTCTCTGTTTGACCCAGAAGCTTTCATTTTCTTGTCGCTTGCTATTTGCGTTTCATAGCTCTATTGCAAAATTTCTGCTTATTATCTGCTGAAGACCTATTTTCACTAAACTGAAGCATTGCTATATTACGGCACAGCAACTTAATGCTGTGAAGACCCAATCCCTGAAAGAGATATGTTTGGCAACAGTCACAAGGCATCGTTCAAAAAACTCTGGTCGATTCCAAGGCCTTAATTCAAAACCTTCGTTCATGTCAATACCCTCATCTACTGCTTTCGTGAGATTTTGTACACTCTCTGTGCTTCTACTTCCTAATTCTCCTGCTTGAATGACAAAAACTTCTCGGACTGTTTTGTTCATCATTCGCCGAACACAACAGAGTATACAAGGTACCACTATCAATATCAGTATTAGAACACCTAATATGTAAAGACCTATCTTGCAAAGTTGCCTTAGCCAAGGTGCAAAACTGCAATTTTGATACAAATCATCCAACCAGGAACCTCCATCTTCTTTAATTTGGGCTGTCAGATCCTTTAATTTTTGAATGCTTTTGTGAATGGATTCAGAATGATCAGACAAATTCATACAACACAAACCTTCCAATTCCTCACAACCATGTCCTTGTGCCAGTAAGAGAAAATCAATGGCTGCTCTGTTTTGAAGAGTAGCATGTCTAATACTATCAACATTGGTCAACATATCACTGATTGCGGAGGATGTGGCATTAGCTTGTTTGCTCAGCCAACATCCAACTCGATCTAATTGTCTCAATGCCACAGCTGAAGCCAATTGGGGTAGAAATATACCTGCTGAAACCCTTCTGGCGGCATTCCAAGGCATAAAATCACTCTGACAGTTCTCATCATAATGAGGAACAGCTCTCGTTTTCCTTTGTTTCTTTTTCATCGCTGCTTTGGCAGTGGGGGCAATTATGGTAAGCATACCAATGCTGCAAGGGCCACCTTCAAGGTGGGCTGGAATGCCTTGCCAACCTCTGTCTCCGCAAATGATCCAATACCCTTTTGGCAATTGCCGTGGAGATTGGTCCGTCTGTAGAAACACATCCCAACTGTTTGAAACATTTGCTGCCCTGAGAAGTTTCTTGGAACAAATGTTCCAATTGAAGGAAGGACTGTTTCCATTGTCAATTCCACCTGGTTTACCATTGGATTCTTTTCTGACCAAAGGAAACTCTTTCACTGGCACACCAACCAAACAGGTTGAGAAAGGCTTTTCTGGTTCCGAATTAGACAGACATATAGTATCCGATCCGGCAGCCTTGGCTAAGGTCACCCAAACATTCGTCTTCGGTTGATCCTCAGGCAAATCTGCACGACAAAAAACAAATGAAATCAAGCAAAACAAGTATACCATTTGATTCTGCCCCATCTCTTTCAAGAACTAAGTTTTGGCAGAATTCTTTCTAAACCAAAACAAGAACCTAAATTTTCAGCCAAAAATTAGCTTTGTTAAACAAACATTCAGCATTTAATTCGTATACTCATAAATAAAAATTGGCACAAAATCAGAGTTCACGGGTTCCACCGATGCACAATGAACGTCAGGCACAAGAGGCGTCAGGCGAGACCCGGGATCCTTCCATTCGGTCTACGTCTGCGTACTCGCTTCCTCAGTTCTAGGCTCGACAACAGGTTCTGAAGTGCGATACGGTTTGACGTTTTTGGCAGGAACCCACTTAATTCTTCCAGCACCTGTGGAAATAGAAGCATACCCTTTGCCCCACGTTATTAATTGAAACGGACCTTCCATCTGTCCAGAGTCAGGGTTTCTAATTAGAAGAGGAGGATGTTCTTTCAGTTTTGCCTGTGTGCTATTTGAAAAGTGTCTAAAGATTGGTGGATCTGGTTCTGTACTTTTACTATTTAGAAAATTAAAAACATACAAAGCCTTACTCAGTCTCATCTGTGGGGTGATTTCCGTTCCCCCTCTCTGTTGATCTAATATGCGTTTTAAGGTTTGATGTGTTCTTTCAATGATTGCTTGGCTTGTGGGAGAGTGGGGAATACCAAAAATGCGTCGAACACCCCATTCATTTAAAAATGTGGCCAATTTTTGAGATATGTATGCGGGGCCATTGTCAGTTTTTACTTCTTGGGGTATACCCAATGAAGCAAAAGCTTGCAGGAAATGATGACAGGCATGGCTGCCAGTATCACTTGTGTGAAGGGAAGCAAAAACTGCACCAGAGAACGTGTCTATGGAAACATGAATATTTTTAAATTTACCAAAAGAAGGCTATTTAGTAACATCTGTTTGCCACAACTGTAGGCTTTGTAAGCCTCGGGGGTTGATTGCTCCTGTAGAAACAGGAGGTTGTACCAATTGACAGTCAGGGCAAGTATGAATGATAGCTTTAGCTTGACTTTAAGTGATTTGGAACATTTGCATGAGTGCTTGTGCATTTTGGTGGAAAAAGGCATGACTCAATTTTGCTTGTTCAAAACTATTTGGCAATGTGTTAGAAATGACCATTGTCAGCTTGTCCGCTCTTGCATTTCCTTCCACTAAAAATCCAGGAAGTGAAGAATGCGCCCTAATGTGAGAAACAAAATATGGATTAGTTCTATACTGCAAAGTTATAAAAAGACATGAAAGCCAACGATGTAAAGTTTCATTACTAACATCCTTTAAAATGGAACCTTCTATTCTCCTGACTACATTAGCAACATAAGCAGAATCTGTGACCAAATTAAAAGGCTGAGGAAACAGCTGAAAAGCTCAAACTACTGCAGCAGGCTCAACAATTTGAGGGGATCCCTCTACTGTTTGAATATCAGATTCCCAAACATTAGTCTTTTGATTAAACCAAGTCACAACGGACTTGTGGCTTTTACCAGAGCCATCAGTGAAGAGAGTCACAGCATGTAAAGGTTCTTCACTAAATTTAGGTTTTTCTCTGAAACTCAATTTTGCTTGCAGTAGTTTGTGAGCTGGATAGTGTATGGAACAAACACCTGGAAAACCTAAGAATGCATATTGTAAATCATCAGAATTTTGCATTGCCCAATCGAAATAATCATTTTTCAATGGCAAATAGATAACTGAAAATTCTTGACCTGCCAAAGTTAACAATCTGGTTCTAGCCTTAATTATAATGTATGCAATCATTTCTAAAACTGAGCAAATGGTCTTTGAAAACCTGTAGGGAGGAAAATCCCATTCCATTATTAACAAAGGATCTTGTTCTGTGGAATCCCACTGGAAAATGAGACCACAAAGCTGCTTCTTCTCTCCTAAGATTGCAAGAAAGAAAGGATTTTCAGGAACGCAGCGATGAGCTTGTCTTTTTTGAAGAGCTTCTGTGACTTTGTCGAGAGCAGCACGAGCTTCAGGGGTTAAAGTTCTTGGCGAAGTGATGTCGCAACTTCCTCTCAGCAAATGGAAGAGCGGACTCAGTTCATCATTGGTGATTCCCAACATCGGTCTGACCCAGTTGATTTCTCCTAGAAGTTGTTGTAACTCTTGTAGGTTGTTGACTCTGGTTCGGATCTGAATTTTTTGTGGTGTTCTTGTCGTCTCAGTCATCTTCCATCCCAGGTACTTCTAAGGTGAAACTTGTTGAATTTTCGTTGCAGAGATTTCAAGTCCAGCTTTTTGAATTTCAGCAACAACACAGTCGCGAGTTTCTTCCATCTCTTCCTTTCAAAGGACTCCACCCTTAAAGCCAATTTTTCTTTCTCTGTATCTATAGATTGACAAACACCAGAACAACCATGGTTTTGCTTAACTGAAAAAGAGTTCCCTGGAACCACAATTTCCCGAGTGGAAGCAGCCACCTCAGCCTCCACCCCAGGCCCAACAGAATCCAATTCAGGTTTCAGTGTCCCTGCACAAACAATTTTAGGAAGTACAGTCACTTTTTCATTTCCATCTTTTACACACTTTGTTCCATCCCCCTTACAAGAGTCACATATTTTTACATTAACAGAACAACGCGAAGAAAAGTCCGAAAGAGTCTCATTTTTTCCCAGAGAGAGAGAAGAAAGATTTTGTTCAACAGAGTTCAAAGCAATACTTTCAGCATTTGCAACAACACTTGTAACATTCTCCGATACACACACAGTCTCTGGTTTACTGGAATTTCGTGAGATAGAACCAGAAGCTCTGTTTTCTGAGTCCAAGTTGATCTTATTTTTATCACTTTGTTTAAAAAAGCACTACAACAGCGCACTACAAACCGGCACAAGTTCTCTTAAGCTTTCATTTTTTTTGAGAGAGACTAGATTATAGATTCTCCAGTTTATCTGATCCCAAAAATGAAAAGAAAAAGCAGACTGCAGATTTAAATCTTGCGTATTCGCTTTAACCCAGATAAGTAAGTTTTTAAGCTCAGTTTTTGAAATTTCAGAGTGACCTTTTTCTTGTAACATTGTCTCTAATTGATGAAAAACATCCCATTCAACTTCTGATAAATTCGTTCCCATTTTTGTGCTCTTTTAATAATTTTCTTTTTCTCTATTTTTCCTCCCAACGTCACCCAAGCGCTCTCCCGAGATAAGCTACTTACAATTTTCTTGGTTTCGGCGGGAGAGATGATACAGTGTCCTCCTTGTTAACACTTGGGTCTCCGCGGCTGGTGCTTCCACGATTTTTCTTTGTTTTTCTTCTATTCTACGTCCTCACACGGGGCAGCAATATGCGGGGGACGGGACAGGTATAAGTCCAATGGTGTCAGGAACCCACGCCTTAAAAAAGGAACCCACTAGGCCGCGGCAAAATATCCAAATATGGATAACATGGTAACCAGACCAGTGAAGAGATTTTTGCTTTTATTTCCAGCACATCAGTCTCAAAATACAAAATGGAGACATGACAGCTCACTGATCCACACCAAAAAATGTCTCCTTCAACAGGGCTCATACAGCAATACATAAAATCATCTCAGACTAGAATTCAGCCAATCAGACACAGAAAACACATATTGACAAGCATTCTATCCAATCTTATAAAACATAGGTAATCGTAGCTAAAACAAAGACTAGTTGATAAGAGACAAAGAACAGAGTTCTATTCATGCTAACCTTCTAAAGATATCCATTAAATAACCTTGTTGCCATCCTAAAGCCAATTCTAGAGAAGCCTATTGTTATTTGTCACGTCTACTGCTTGGGAAACTTTTCTGCTTGCATGGAAAACTTTTTCTGCTTGCATGGGAAACTTTTCTGCAATGCTAACAAAACTCCAGTCTAAGGCCTACATACTTCTTTTTAACCATTTCTTAAAATCCTCTAACCTTATGGATTCCAACATTTCCCCCTCTCTGTTTGACCCAGAAGCTTTCATTTTCTTGTCACTTGCTATTTGCGTTTCATAGCTCTATTGCAAAATTTCTGCTTATTATCTGCTGAAGACCTATTTTCACTAAACTGAAGCATTGCTATATTACGGCACAGCAACTTAATGCTGTGAAGACCCAATCCCTGAAAGAGATATGTTTGGCAACAGTCACAAGGCATCGTTCAAAAAACTCTGGTCGATTCCAAGGCCTTAATTCAAAACCTTCGTTCATGTCAATACCCTCATCTACTGCTTTCGTGAGATTTTGTACACTCTCTGTGCTTCTACTTCCTAATTCTCCTGCTTGAATGACAAAAACTTCTCGGACTGTTTTGTTCATCATTCGCCGAACACAACAGAGTATACAAGGTACCACTATCAATATCAGTATTAGAACACCTAATATGTAAAGACCTATCTTGCAAAGTTGCCTTAGCCAAGGTGCAAAACTGCAATTTTGATACAAATCATCCAACCAGGAACCTCCATCTTCTTTAATTTGGGCTGTCAGATCCTTTAATTTTTGAATGCTTTTGTGAATGGATTCAGAATGATCAGACAAATTCATACAACACAAACCTTCCAATTCCTCACAACCATGTCCTTGTGCCAGTAAGAGAAAATCAATGGCTGCTCTGTTTTGAAGAGTAGCATGTCTAATACTATCAACATTGGTCAACATATCACTGATTGCGGAGGATGTGGCATTAGCTTGTTTGCTCAGCCAACATCCAACTCGATCTAATTGTCTCAATGCCACAGCTGAAGCCAATTGGGGTAGAAATATACCTGCTGAAACCCTTCTGGCGGCATTCCAAGGCATAAAATCACTCTGACAGTTCTCATCATAATGAGGAACAGCTCTCGTTTTCCTTTGTTTCTTTTTCATCGCTGCTTTGGCAGTGGGGGCAATTATGGTAAGCATACCAATGCTGCAAGGGCCACCTTCAAGGTGGGCTGGAATGCCTTGCCAACCTCTGTCTCCGCAAATGATCCAATACCCTTTTGGCAATTGCCGTGGAGATTGGTCCGTCTGTAGAAACACATCCCAACTGTTTGAAACATTTGCTGCCCTGAGAAGTTTCTTGGAACAAATGTTCCAATTGAAGGAAGGACTGTTTCCATTGTCAATTCCACCTGGTTTACCATTGGATTCTTTTCTGACCAAAGGAAACTCTTTCACTGGCACACCAACCAAACAGGTTGAGAAAGGCTTTTCTGGTTCCGAATTAGACAGACATATAGTATCCGATCCGGCAGCCTTGGCTAAGGTCACCCAAACATTCGTCTTCGGTTGATCCTCAGGCAAATCTGCACGACAAAAAACAATTAAAATCAAGCAAAACAAGTATACCATTTGATTCTGCCCCATCTCTTTCAAGAACTAAGTTTTGGCAGAATTCTTTCTAAACCAAAACAAGAACCTAAATTTTCAGCCAAAAATTAGCTTTGTTAAACAAACATTCAGCATTTAATTCGTATACTCATAAATAAAAATTGGCACAAAATCAGAGTTCACGGGTTCCACCGATGCACAATGAACGTCAGGCACAAGAGGCGTCAGGCGAGACCCGGGATCCTTCCATTCGGTCTACGTCTGCGTACTCGCTTCCTCAGTTCTAGGCTCGACAACAGGTTCTGAAGTGCGATACGGTTTGACGTTTTTGGCAGGAACCCACTTAATTCTTTCAGCACCTGTGGAAATAGAAGCATACCCTTTGCCCCACGTTATTAATTAAAACGGACCTTCCATCTGTCCAGAGTCAGGGTTTCTAATTAGAAGAGGAGGATGTTCTTTCAGTTTTGCCTGTGTGCTATTTGAAAAGTGTCTAAAGATTGGTGGATCTGGTTCTGTACTTTTACTATTTAGAAAATTAAAAACATACAAAGCCTTACTCAGTCTCATCTGTGGGGTGATTTCCGTTCCCCCTCTCTGTTGATCTAATATGCGTTTTAAGGTTTGATGTGTTCTTTCAATGATTGCTTGGCTTGTGGGAGAGTGGGGAATACCAAAAATGCGTCGAACACCCCATTCATTTAAAAATGTGGCCAATTTTTGAGATATGTATGCGGGGCCATTGTCAGTTTTTACTTCTTGGGGTATACCCAATGAAGCAAAAGCTTGCAGGAAATGATGACAGGCATGGCTGCCAGTATCACTTGTGTGAAGGGAAGCAAAAACTGCACCAGAGAACGTGTCTATGGAAACATGAATATTTTTAAATTTACCAAAAGAAGGCTATTTAGTAACATCTGTTTGCCACAACTGTAGGCTTTGTAAGCCTCGGGGGTTGATTGCTCCTGTAGAAACAGGAGGTTGTACCAATTGACAGTCAGGGCAAGTATGAATGATAGCTTTAGCTTGACTTTAAGTGATTTGGAACATTTGCATGAGTGCTTGTGCATTTTGGTGGAAAAAGGCACGACTCAATTTTGCTTGTTCAAAACTATTTGGCAATGTGTTAGAAATGACCATTGTCAGCTTGTCCGCTCTTGCATTTCCTTCCACTAAAAATCCAGGAAGTGAAGAATGCGCCCTAATGTGAGAAACAAAATATGGATTAGTTCTATATTGCAAAGTTATAAAAAGACATGAAAGCCAACGATGTAAAGTTTCATTACTAACATCCTTTAAAATGGAACCTTCTATTCTCCTGACTACATTAGCAACATAAGCAGAATCTGTGACCAAATTAAAAGGCTGAGGAAACAGCTGAAAAGCTCAAACTACTGCAGCAGGCTCAACAATTTGAGGGGATCCCTCTACTGTTTGAATATCAGATTCCCAAACATTAGTCTTTTGATTAAACCAAGTCACAACGGACTTGTGGCTTTTACCAGAGCCATCAGTGAAGAGAGTCACAGCATGTAAAGGTTCTTCACTCAATTTAGGTTTTTCTCTGAAACTCAATTTTGCTTGCAGTAGTTTGTGAGCTGGATAGTGTATGGAACAAACACCTGGAAAACCTAAGAATGCATATTGTAAATCATCAGAATTTTGCATTGCCCAATTGAAATAATCATTTTTCAATGGCAAATAGATAACTGAAAATTCTTGACCTGCCAAAGTTAACAATCTGGTTCTAGCCTTAATTATAATGTATGCAATCATTTCTAAAACTGAGCAAATGGTCTTTGAAAACCTGTAGGGAGGAAAATCCCATTCCATTATTAACAAAGGATCTTGTTCTGTGGAATCCCACTGGAAAATGAGACCACAAAGCTGCTTCTTCTCTCCTAAGATTGCAAGAAAGAAAGGATTTTCAGGAACGCAGCGATGAGCTTGTCTTTTTTGAAGAGCTTCTGTGACTTTGTCGAGAGCAGCACGAGCTTCAGGGGTTAAAGTTCTTGGCGAAGTGATGTCGCAACTTCCTCTCAGCAAATGGAAGAGCGGACTCAGTTCATCATTGGTGATTCCCAACATCGGTCTGACCCAGTTGATTTCTCCTAGAAGTTGTTGTAACTCTTGTAGGTTGTTGACTCTGGTTCGGATCTGAATTTTTTGTGGTGTTCTTGTCGTCTCAGTCATCTTCCATCCCAGGTACTTCTAAGGTGAAGCTTGTTGAATTTTCTTTGCAGAGATTTCAAGTCCAGCTTTTTGAATTTCAGCAACAACACAGTCGCGAGTTTCTTCCATCTCTTCCTTTCAAAGGAGTCCACCCTTAAAGCCAATTTTTCTTTCTCTGTATCTATAGATTGACAAACACCAGAACAACCATGGTTTTGCTTAACTGAAAAAGAGTTCCCTGGAACCACAATTTCCCGAGTGGAAGCAGCCACCTCAGCCTCCACCCCAGGCCCAACAGAATCCAATTCAGGTTTCAGTGTCCCCGCACAAACAATTTTAGGAAGTACAGTCACTTTTTCATTTCCATCTTTTACACACTTTGTTCCATCCCCCTTTCAAGAGTCACATTTTTTTACATTAACAGAACAACGCGAAGAAAAGTCCGAAAGAGTCTCATTTTTTCCCAGAGAGAGAGAAGAAAGATTTTGTTCAACAGAGTTCAAAGCAATACTTTCAGCATTTGCAACAACACTTGTAACATTCTCCGATACACACACAGTCTCTGGTTTACTGGAATTTCGTGAGATAGAACCAGAAGCTCTGTTTTCTGAGTCCAAGTTGATCTTATTTTTATCACTTTGTTTAAAAAAGCACTACAACAGCGCACTACAAACCGGCACAAGTTCTCTTAAGCTTTCATCTTTTTTGAGAGAGACTAGATTATAGATTCTCCAGTTTATCTGATCCCAAAAATGAAAAGAAAAAGCAGACTGCAGATTTAAATCTTGCGTATTCGCTTTAACCCAGATAAGTAAGTTTTTAAGCTCAGTTTTTGAAATTTCAGAGTGACCTTTTTCTTGTAACATTGTCTCTAATTGATGAAAAACATCCCATTCAACTTCTGATAAATTCGTTCCCATTTTTGTGCTCTTTTAATAATTTTCTTTTTCTCTATTTTTCCTCCCAACGTCACCCAAGCGCTCTCCCGAGATAAGCTACTTACAATTTTCTTGGTTTCGGCGGGAGAGATGATACAGTGTCCTCCTTGTTAACACTTGGGTCTCCGCGGCTGGTGCTTCCACGATTTTTCTTTGTTTTTCTTCTATTCTACGTCCTCACACGGGGCAGCAATATGCGGGGGACGGGACAGGTATAAGTCCAATGGTGTCAGGAACCCACGCCTTAAAAAAGGAACCCACTAGGCCGCGGCAAAATATCCAAATATGGATAACATGGTAACCAGACCAGTGAAGAGATTTTTGCTTTTATTTCCAGCACATCAGTCTCAAAATACAAAATGGAGACATGACAGCTCACTGATCCACACCAAAAAATGTCTCCTTCAACAGGGCTCATACAGCAATACATAAAATCGTCTCAGACTAGAATTCAGCCAATCAGACACAGAAAACACATATTGACAAGCATTCTATCCAATCTTATAAAACATAGGTAATCGTAGCTAAAACAAAGACTAGTTGATAAGAGACAAAGAACAGAGTTCTATTCATGCTAACCTTCTAAAGATATACATTAAATAACCTTGTTGCCATCCTAAAGCCAATTCTACAGAAGCCTATTGTTATTTGTCACGTCTACTGCTTGGGAAACTTTTCTGCTTGCATGGAAAACTTTTTCTGCTTGCATGGGAAACTTTTCTGCAATGCTAACAAAACTCCAGTCTAAGGCCTACATACTTCTTTTTAACCATTTCTTAAAAATCCTCTAACCTTATGGATTCCAACATTTCCCCCTCTCTGTTTGACCCAGAAGCTTTCATTTTCTTGTCGCTTGCTATTTGCGTTTCATAGCTCTATTGCAAAATTTCTGCTTATTATCTGCTGAAGACCTATTTTCACTAAACTGAAGCATTGCTATATTACGGCACAGCAACTTAATGCTGTGAAGACCCAATCCCTGAAAGAGATATGTTTGGCAACAGTCACAAGGCATCGTTCAAAAAACTCTGGTCGATTCCAAGGCCTTAATTCAAAACCTTCGTTCATGTCAATACCCTCATCTACTGCTTTCGTGAGATTTTGTACACTCTCTGTGCTTCTACTTCCTAATTCTCCTGCTTGAATGACAAAAACTTCTCGGACTGTTTTGTTCATCATTCGCCGAACACAACAGAGTATACAAGGTACCACTATCAATATCAGTATTAGAACACCTAATATGTAAAGACCTATCTTGCAAAGTTGCCTTAGCCAAGGTGCAAAACTGCAATTTTGATACAAATCATCCAACCAGGAACCTCCATCTTCTTTAATTTGGGCTGTCAGATCCTTTAATTTTTGAATGCTTTTGTGAATGGATTCAGAATGATCAGACAAATTCATACAACACAAACCTTCCAATTCCTCACAACCATGTCCTTGTGCCAGTAAGAGAAAATCAATGGCTGCTCTGTTTTGAAGAGTAGCATGTCTAATACTATCAACATTGGTCAACATATCACTGATTGCGGAGGATGTGGCATTAGCTTGTTTGCTCAGTCAACATCCAACTCGATCTAATTGTCTCAATGCCACAGCTGAAGCCAATTGGGGTAGAAATATACCTGCTGAAACCCTTCTGGCGGCATTCCAAGGCATAAAATCACTCTGACAGTTCTCATCATAATGAGGAACAGCTCTTGTTTTCCTTTGTTTCTTTTTCATCACTGCTTTGGCAGTGGGGGCAATTATGGGAAGCATACCAATGCTGCAAGGGCCACCTTCAAGGTGGGCTGGAATGCCTTGCCAACCTCTGTCTCCGCAAATGATCCAATACCCTTTTGGCAATTGCCGTGGAGATTGGTCCGTCTGTAGAAACACATCCCAACTGTTTGAAACATTTGCTGCCCTGAGAAGTTTCTTGGAACAAATGTTCCAATTGAAGGAAGGACTGTTTCCATTGTCAATTCCACCTGGTTTACCATTGGATTCTTTTCTGACCAAAGGAAACTCTTTCACTGGCACACCAACCAAACAGGTTGAGAAAGGCTTTTCTGGTTCCGAATTAGACAGACATATAGTATCCGATCCGGCAGCCTTGGCTAAGGTCACCCAAACATTCATCTTCGGTTGATCCTCAGGCAAATCTGCACGACAAAAAACAATTAAAATCAAGCAAAACAAGTATACCATTTGATTCTGCCCCATCTCTTTCAAGAACTAAGTTTTGGCAGAATTCTTTCTAAACCAAAACAAGAACCTAAATTTTCAGCCAAAAATTAGCTTTGCTAAACAAACATTCAGCATTTAATTCGTATACTCATAAATAAAAATTGGCACAAAATCAGAGTTCACGGGTTCCACCGATGCACAATGAACGTCAGGCACAAGAGGCGTCAGGCGAGACCCGGGATCCTTCCATTCGGTCTACGTCTGCGTACTCGCTTCCTCAGTTCTAGGCTCGACAACAGGTTCTGAAGTGCGATACGGTTTGACGTTTTTGGCAGGAACCCACTTAATTCTTCCAGCACCTGTGGAAATAGAAGCATACCCTTTGCCCCACGTTATTAATTGAAACGGACCTTCCATCTGTCCAGAGTCAGGGTTTCTAATTAGAAGAGGAGGATGTTCTTTCAGTTTTGCCTGTGTGCTATTTGAAAAGTGTCTAAAGATTGGTGGATCTGGTTCTGTACTTTTACTATTTAGAAAATTAAAAACATACAAAGCCTTACTCAGTCTCATCTGTGGGGTGATTTCCGTTCCCCCTCTCTGTTGATCTAATATGCGTTTTAAGGTTTGATGTGTTCTTTCAATGATTGCTTGGCTTGTGGGAGAGTGGGGAATACCAAAAATGCGTCGAACACCCCATTCATTTAAAAATGTGGCCAATTTTTGAGATATGTATGCGGGGCCATTGTCAGTTTTTACTTCTTGGGGTATACCCAATGAAGCAAAAGCTTGCAGGAAATGATGACAGGCATGGCTGCCAGTATCACTTGTGTGAAGGGAAGCAAAAACTGCACCAGAGAACGTGTCTATGGAAACATGAATATTTTTAAATTTACCAAAAGAAGGCTATTTAGTAACATCTGTTTGCCACAACTGTAGGCTTTGTAAGCCTCGGGGGTTGATTGCTCCTGTAGAAACAGGAGGTTGTACCAATTGACAGTCAGGGCAAGTATGAATGATAGCTTTAGCTTGACTTTAAGTGATTTGGAACATTTGCATGAGTGCTTGTGCATTTTGGTGGAAAAAGGCACGACTCAATTTTGCTTGTTCAAAACTATTTGGCAATGTGTTAGAAATGACCATTGTCAGCTTGTCCGCTCTTGCATTTCCTTCCACTAAAAATCCAGGAAGTGAAGAATGCGCCCTGATGTGAGAAACAAAATATGGATTAGTTCTATATTGCAAAGTTATAAAAAGACATGAAAGCCAACGATGTAAAGTTTCATTACTAACATCCTTTAAAATGGAACCTTCTATTCTCCTGACTACATTAGCAACATAAGCAGAATCTGTGACCAAATTAAAAGGCTGAGGAAACAGCTGAAAAGCTCAAACTACTGCAGCAGGCTCAACAATTTGAGGGGATCCCTCTACTGTTTGAATATCAGATTCCCAAACATTAGTCTTTTGATTAAACCAAGTCACAACGGACTTGTGGCTTTTACCAGAGCCATCAGTGAAGAGAGTCACAGCATGTAAAGGTTCTTCACTCAATTTAGGTTTTTCTCTGAAACTCAATTTTGCTTGCAGTAGTTTGTGAGCTGGATAGTGTATGGAACAAACACCTGGAAAACCTAAGAATGCATATTGTAAATCATCAGAATTTTGCATTGCCCAATTGAAATAATCATTTTTCAATGGCAAATAGATAACTGAAAATTCTTGACCTGCCAAAGTTAACAATCTGGTTCTAGCCTTAATTATAATGTATGCAATCATTTCTAAAACTGAGCAAATGGTCTTTGAAAACCTGTAGGGAGGAAAATCCCATTCCATTATTAACAAAGGATCTTGTTCTGTGGAATCCCACTGGAAAATGAGACCACAAAGCTGCTTCTTCTCTCCTAAGATTGCAAGAAAGAAAGGATTTTCAGGAACGCAGCGATGAGCTTGTCTTTTTTGAAGAGCTTCTGTGACTTTGTCGAGAGCAGCACGAGCTTCAGGGGTTAAAGTTCTTGGCGAAGTGATGTCGCAACTTCCTCTCAGCAAATGGAAGAGCGGACTCAGTTCATCATTGGTGATTCCCAACATCGGTCTGACCCAGTTGATTTCTCCTAGAAGTTGTTGTAACTCTTGTAGGTTGTTGACTCTGGTTCGGATCTGAATTTTTTGTGGTGTTCTTGTCGTCTCAGTCATCTTCCATCCCAGGTACTTCTAAGGTGAAACTTGTTGAATTTTCGTTGCAGAGATTTCAAGTCCAGCTTTTTGAATTTCAGCAACAACACAGTCGCGAGTTTCTTCCATCTCTTCCTTTCAAAGGACTCCACCCTTAAAGCCAATTTTTCTTTCTCTGTATCTATAGATTGACAAACACCAGAACAACCATGGTTTTGCTTAACTGAAAAAGAGTTCCCTGGAACCACAATTTCCCGAGTGGAAGCAGCCACCTCAGCCTCCACCCCAGGCCCAACAGAATCCAATTCAGGTTTCAGTGTCCCCGCACAAACAATTTTAGGAAGTACAGTCACTTTTTCATTTCCATCTTTTACACACTTTGTTCCATCCCCCTTACAAGAGTCACATATTTTTACATTAACAGAACAACGCGAAGAAAAGTCCGAAAGAGTCTCATTTTTTCCCAGAGAGAGAGAAGAAAGATTTTGTTCAACAGAGTTCAAAGCAATACTTTCAGCATTTGCAACAACACTTGTAACATTCTCCGATACACACACAGTCTCTGGTTTACTGGAATTTCGTGAGATAGAACCAGAAGCTCTGTTTTCTGAGTCCAAGTTGATCTTATTTTTATCACTTTGTTTAAAAAAGCACTACAACAGCGCACTACAAACCGGCACAAGTTCTCTTAAGCTTTCATCTTTTTTGAGAGAGACTAGATTATAGATTCTCCAGTTTATCTGATCCCAAAAATGAAAAGAAAAAGCAGACTGCAGATTTAAATCTTGCGTATTCGCTTTAACCCAGATAAGTAAGTTTTTAAGCTCAGTTTTTGAAATTTCAGAGTGACCTTTTTCTTGTAACATTGTCTCTAATTGATGAAAAACATCCCATTCAACTTCTGATAAATTCGTTCCCATTTTTGTGCTCTTTTAATAATTTTCTTTTTCTCTATTTTTCCTCCCAACGTCACCCAAGCGCTCTCCCAAGATAAGTTACTTACAATTTTCTTGGTTTCGGCGGGAGAGATGATACAGTGTCCTCCTTGTTAACACTTGGGTCTCCGCGGCTGGTGCTTCCACGATTTTTCTTTGTTTTTCTTCTATTCTACGTCCTCACACGGGGCAGCAATATGCGGGGGACGGGACAGGTATAAGTCCAATGGTGTCAGGAACCCACGCCTTAAAAAAGGAACCCACTAGGCCGCGGCAAAATATCCAAATATGGATAACATGGTAACCAGACCAGTGAAGAGATTTTTGCTTTTATTTCCAGCACATCAGTCTCAAAATACAAAATGGAGACATGACAGCTCACTGATCCACACCAAAAAATGTCTCCTTCAACAGGGCTCATACAGCAATACATAAAATCGTCTCAGACTAGAATTCAGCCAATCAGACACAGAAAACACATATTGACAAGCATTCTATCCAATCTTATAAAACATAGGTAATCGTAGCTAAAACAAAGACTAGTTGATAAGAGACAAAGAACAGAGTTCTATTCATGCTAACCTTCTAAAGATATACATTAAATAACCTTGTTGCCATCCTAAAGCCAATTCTACAGAAGCCTATTGTTATTTGTCACGTCTACTGCTTGGGAAACTTTTCTGCTTGCATGGAAAACTTTTTCTGCTTGCATGGGAAACTTTTCTGCAATGCTAACAAAACTCCAGTCTAAGGCCTACATACTTCTTTTTAACCATTTCTTAAAAATCCTCTAACCTTATGGATTCCAACATTTCCCCCTCTCTGTTTGACCCAGAAGCTTTCATTTTCTTGTCGCTTGCTATTTGCGTTTCATAGCTCTATTGCAAAATTTCTGCTTATTATCTGCTGAAGACCTATTTTCACTAAACTGAAGCATTGCTATATTACGGCACAGCAACTTAATGCTGTGAAGACCCAATCCCTGAAAGAGATATGTTTGGCAACAGTCACAAGGCATCGTTCAAAAAACTCTGGTCGATTCCAAGGCCTTAATTCAAAACCTTCGTTCATGTCAATACCCTCATCTACTGCTTTCGTGAGATTTCGTACACTCTCTGTGCTTCTACTTCCTAATTCTCCTGCTTGAATGACAAAAACTTCTCGGACTGTTTTGTTCATCATTCGCCGAACACAACAGAGTATACAAGGTACCACTATCAATATCAGTATTAGAACACCTAATATGTCAAGACCTATCTTGCAAAGTTGCCTTAGCCAAGGTGCAAAACTGCAATTTTGATACAAATCATCCAACCAGGAACCTCCGTCTTCTTTAATTTGGGCTGTCAGATCCTTTAATTTTTGAATGCTTTTGTGAATGGATTCAGAATGATCAGACAAATTCATACAACACAAACCTTCCAATTCCTCACAACCATGTCCTTGTGCCAGTAAGAGAAAATCAATGGCTGCTCTGTTTTGAAGAGTAGCATGTCTAATACTATCAACATTGGTCAACATATCACTGATTGCGGAGGATGTGGCATTAGCTTGTTTGCTCAGCCAACATCCAACTCGATCTAATTGTCTCAATGCCACAGCTGAAGCCAATTGGGGTAGAAATATACCTGCTGAAACCCTTCTGGTGGCATTCCAAGGCATAAAATCACTCTGACAGTTCTCATCATAATGAGGAACAGCTCTTGTTTTCCTTTGTTTCTTTTTCATCACTGCTTTGGCAGTGGGGGCAATTATGGGAAGCATACCAGTGCTGCAAGGGCCACCTTCAAGGTGGGCTGGAATGCCTTGCCAACCTCTGTCTCCGCAAATGATCCAATACCCTTTTGGCAATTGCCGTGGAGATTGGTCCGTCTGTAGAAACACATCCCAACTGTTTGAAACATTTGCTGCCCTGAGAAGTTTCTTGGAACAAATGTTCCAATTGAAGGAAGGACTGTTTCCATTGTCAATTCCACCTGGTTTACCATTGGATTCTTTTCTGACCAAAGGAAACTCTTTCACTGGCACACCAACCAAACAGGTTGAGAAAGGCTTTTCTGGTTCCGAATTAGACAGACATATAGTATCCGATCCGGCAGCCTTGGCTAAGGTCACCCAAACATTCGTCTTCGGTTGATCCTCAGGCAAATCTGCACGACAAAAAACAATTAAAATCAAGCAAAACAAGTATACCATTTGATTCTGCCCCATCTCTTTCAAGAACTAAGTTTTGGCAGAATTCTTTCTAAACCAAAACAAGAACCTAAATTTTCAGCCAAAAATTAGCTTTGCTAAACAAACATTCAGCATTTAATTCGTATACTCATAAATAAAAATTGGCACAAAATCAGAGTTCACGGGTTCCACCGATGCACAATGAACGTCAGGCACAAGAGGCGTCAGGCGAGACCCGGGATCCTTCCATTCGGTCTACGTCTGCGTACTCGCTTCCTCAGTTCTAGGCTCGACAACAGGTTCTGAAGTGCGATACGGTTTGACGTTTTTGGCAGGAACCCACTTAATTCTTCCAGCACCTGTGGAAATAGAAGCATACCCTTTGCCCCACGTTATTAATTGAAACGGACCTTCCATCTGTCCAGAGTCAGGGTTTCTAATTAGAAGAGGAGGATGTTCTTTCAGTTTTGCCTGTGTGCTATTTGAAAAGTGTCTAAAGATTGGTGGATCTGGTTCTGTACTTTTACTATTTAGAAAATTAAAAACATACAAAGCCTTACTCAGTCTCATCTGTGGGGTGATTTCCGTTCCCCCTCTCTGTTGATCTAATATGCGTTTTAAGGTTTGATGTGTTCTTTCAATGATTGCTTGGCTTGTGGGAGAGTGGGGAATACCAAAAATGCGTCGAACACCCCATTCATTTAAAAATGTGGCCAATTTTTGAGATATGTATGCGGGGCCATTGTCAGTTTTTACTTCTTGGGGTATACCCAATGAAGCAAAAGCTTGCAGGAAATGATGACAGGCATGGCTGCCAGTATCACTTGTGTGAAGGGAAGCAAAAACTGCACCAGAGAACGTGTCTATGGAAACATGAATATTTTTAAATTTACCAAAAGAAGGCTATTTAGTAACATCTGTTTGCCACAACTGTAGGCTTTGTAAGCCTCGGGGGTTGATTGCTCCTGTAGAAACAGGAGGTTGTACCAATTGACAGTCAGGGCAAGTATGAATGATAGCTTTAGCTTGACTTTAAGTGATTTGGAACATTTGCATGAGTGCTTGTGCATTTTGGTGGAAAAAGGCATGACTCAATTTTGCTTGTTCAAAACTATTTGGCAATGTGTTAGAAATGACCATTGTCAGCTTGTCCGCTCTTGCATTTCCTTCCACTAAAAATCCAGGAAGTGAAGAATGCGCCCTAATGTGAGAAACAAAATATGGATTAGTTCTATATTGCAAAGTTATAAAAAGACATGAAAGCCAACGATGTAAAGTTTCATTACTAACATCCTTTAAAATGGAACCTTCTATTCTCCTGACTACATTAGCAACATAAGCAGAATCTGTGACCAAATTAAAAGGCTGAGGAAACAGCTGAAAAGCTCAAACTACTGCAGCAGGCTCAACAATTTGAGGGGATCCCTCTACTGTTTGAATATCAGATTCCCAAACATTAGTCTTTTGATTAAACCAAGTCACAACGGACTTGTGGCTTTTACCAGAGCCATCAGTGAAGAGAGTCACAGCATGTAAAGGTTCTTCACTCAATTTAGGTTTTTCTCTGAAACTCAATTTTGCTTGCAGTAGTTTGTGAGCTGGATAGTGTATGGAACAAACACCTGGAAAACCTAAGAATGCATATTGTAAATCATCAGAATTTTGCATTGCCCAATTGAAATAATCATTTTTCAATGGCAAATAGATAACTGAAAATTCTTGACCTGCCAAAGTTAACAATCTGGTTCTAGCCTTAATTATAATGTATGCAATCATTTCTAAAACTGAGCAAATGGTCTTTGAAAACCTGTAGGGAGGAAAATCCCATTCCATTATTAACAAAGGATCTTGTTCTGTGGAATCCCACTGGAAAATGAGACCACAAAGCTGCTTCTTCTCTCCTAAGATTGCAAGAAAGAAAGGATTTTCAGGAACGCAGCGATGAGCTTGTCTTTTTTGAAGAGCTTCTGTGACTTTGTCGAGAGCAGCACGAGCTTCAGGGGTTAAAGTTCTTGGCGAAGTGATGTCGCAACTTCCTCTCAGCAAATGGAAGAGCGGACTCAGTTCATCATTGGTGATTCCCAACATCGGTCTGACCCAGTTGATTTCTCCTAGAAGTTGTTGTAACTCTTGTAGGTTGTTGACTCTGGTTCGGATCTGAATTTTTTGTGGTGTTCTTGTCGTCTCAGTCATCTTCCATCCCAGGTACTTCTAAGGTGAAACTTGTTGAATTTTCGTTGCAGAGATTTCAAGTCCAGCTTTTTGAATTTCAGCAACAACACAGTCGCGAGTTTCTTCCATCTCTTCCTTTCAAAGGAGTCCACCCTTAAAGCCAATTTTTCTTTCTCTGTATCTATAGATTGACAAACACCAGAACAACCATGGTTTTGCTTAACTGAAAAAGAGTTCCCTGGAACCACAATTTCCCGAGTGGAAGCAGCCACCTCAGCCTCCACCCCAGGCCCAACAGAATCCAATTCAGGTTTCAGTGTCCCCGCACAAACAATTTTAGGAAGTACAGTCACTTTTTCATTTCCATCTTTTACACACTTTGTTCCATCCCCCTTTCAAGAGTCACATTTTTTTACATTAACAGAACAACGCGAAGAAAAGTCCGAAAGAGTCTCATTTTTTCCCAGAGAGAGAGAAGAAAGATTTTGTTCAACAGAGTTCAAAGCAATACTTTCAGCATTTGCAACAACACTTGTAACATTCTCCGATACACACACAGTCTCTGGTTTACTGGAATTTCGTGAGATAGAACCAGAAGCTCTGTTTTCTGAGTCCAAGTTGATCTTATTTTTATCACTTTGTTTAAAAAAGCACTACAACAGCGCACTACAAACCGGCACAAGTTCTCTTAAGCTTTCATCTTTTTTGAGAGAGACTAGATTATAGATTCTCCAGTTTATCTGATCCCAAAAATGAAAAGAAAAAGCAGACTGCAGATTTAAATCTTGCGTATTCGCTTTAACCCAGATAAGTAAGTTTTTAAGCTCAGTTTTTGAAATTTCAGAGTGACCTTTTTCTTGTAACATTGTCTCTAATTGATGAAAAACATCCCATTCAACTTCTGATAAATTCGTTCCCATTTTTGTGCTCTTTTAATAATTTTCTTTTTCTCTATTTTTCCTCCCAACGTCACCCAAGCGCTCTCCCGAGATAAGTTACTTACAATTTTCTTGGTTTCGGCGGGAGAGATGATACAGTGTCCTCCTTGTTAACACTTGGGTCTCCGCGGCTGGTGCTTCCACGATTTTTCTTTGTTTTTCTTCTATTCTACGTCCTCACACGGGGCAGCAATATGCGGGGGACGGGACAGGTATAAGTCCAATGGTGTCAGGAACCCACGCCTTAAAAAAGGAACCCACTAGGCCGCGGCAAAATATCCAAATATGGATAACATGGTAACCAGACCAGTGAAGAGATTTTTGCTTTTATTTCCAGCACATCAGTCTCAAAATACAAAATGGAGACATGACAGCTCACTGATCCACACCAAAAAATGTCTCCTTCAACAGGGCTCATACAGCAATACATAAAATCGTCTCAGACTAGAATTCAGCCAATCAGACACAGAAAACACATCTTGACAAGCATTCTATCCAATCTTATAAAACATAGGTAATCGTAGCTAAAACAAAGACTAGTTGATAAGAGACAAAGAACAGAGTTCTATTCATGCTAACCTTCTAAAGATATACATTAAATAACCTTGTTGCCATCCTAAAGCCAATTCTACAGAAGCCTATTGTTATTTGTCACGTCTACTGCTTGGGAAACTTTTCTGCTTGCATGGAAAACTTTTTCTGCTTGCATGGGAAACTTTTCTGCAATGCTAACAAAACTCCAGTCTAAGGCCTACATACTTCTTTTTAACCATTTCTTAAAAATCCTCTAACCTTATGGATTCCAACATTTCCCCCTCTCTGTTTGACCCAGAAGCTTTCATTTTCTTGTCGCTTGCTATTTGCGTTTCATAGCTCTATTGCAAAATTTCTGCTTATTATCTGCTGAAGACCTATTTTCACTAAACTGAAGCATTGCTATATTACGGCACAGCAACTTAATGCTGTGAAGACCCAATCCCTGAAAGAGATATGTTTGGCAACAGTCACAAGGCATCGTTCAAAAAACTCTGGTCGATTCCAAGGCCTTAATTCAAAACCTTCGTTCATGTCAATACCCTCATCTACTGCTTTCGTGAGATTTCGTACACTCTCTGTGCTTCTACTTCCTAATTCTCCTGCTTGAATGACAAAAACTTCTCGGACTGTTTTGTTCATCATTCGCCGAACACAACAGAGTATACAAGGTACCACTATCAATATCAGTATTAGAACACCTAATATGTAAAGACCTATCTTGCAAAGTTGCCTTAGCCAAGGTGCAAAACTGCAATTTTGATACAAATCATCCAACCAGGAACCTCCATCTTCTTTAATTTGGGCTGTCAGATCCTTTAATTTTTGAATGCTTTTGTGAATGGATTCAGAATGATCAGACAAATTCATACAACACAAACCTTCCAATTCCTCACAACCATGTCCTTGTGCCAGTAAGAGAAAATCAATGGCTGCTCTGTTTTGAAGAGTAGCATGTCTAATACTATCAACATTGGTCAACATATCACTGATTGCGGAGGATGTGGCATTAGCTTGTTTGCTCAGCCAACATCCAACTCGATCTAATTGTCTCAATGCCACAGCTGAAGCCAATTGGGGTAGAAATATACCTGCTGAAACCCTTCTGGCGGCATTCCAAGGCATAAAATCACTCTGACAGTTCTCATCATAATGAGGAACAGCTCTTGTTTTCCTTTGTTTCTTTTTCATCACTGCTTTGGCAGTGGGGGCAATTATGGTAAGCATACCAATGCTGCAAGGGCCACCTTCAAGGTGGGCTGGAATGCCTTGCCAACCTCTGTCTCCGCAAATGATCCAATACCCTTTTGGCAATTGCCGTGGAGATTGGTCCGTCTGTAGAAACACATCCCAACTGTTTGAAACATTTGCTGCCCTGAGAAGTTTCTTGGAACAAATGTTCCAATTGAAGGAAGGACTGTTTCCATTGTCAATTCCACCTGGTTTACCATTGGATTCTTTTCTGACCAAAGGAAACTCTTTCACTGGCACACCAACCAAACAGGTTGAGAAAGGCTTTTCTGGTTCCGAATTAGACAGACATATAGTATCCGATCCGGCAGCCTTGGCTAAGGTCACCCAAACATTCGTCTTCGGTTGATCCTCAGGCAAATCTGCACGACAAAAAACAAATGAAATCAAGCAAAACAAGTATACCATTTGATTCTGCCCCATCTCTTTCAAGAACTAAGTTTTGGCAGAATTCTTTCTAAACCAAAACAAGAACCTAAATTTTCAGCCAAAAATTAGCTTTGTTAAACAAACATTCAGCATTTAATTCGTATACTCATAAATAAAAATTGGCACAAAATCAGAGTTCACGGGTTCCACCGATGCACAATGAACGTCAGGCACAAGAGGCGTCAGGCGAGACCCGGGATCCTTCCATTCGGTCTACGTCTGCGTACTCGCTTCCTCAGTTCTAGGCTCGACAACAGGTTCTGAAGTGCGATACGGTTTGACGTTTTTGGCAGGAACCCACTTAATTCTTCCAGCACCTGTGGAAATAGAAGCATACCCTTTGCCCCACGTTATTAATTGAAACGGACCTTCCATCTGTCCAGAGTCAGGGTTTCTAATTAGAAGAGGAGGATGTTCTTTCAGTTTTGCCTGTGTGCTATTTGAAAAGTGTCTAAAGATTGGTGGATCTGGTTCTGTACTTTTACTATTTAGAAAATTAAAAACATACAAAGCCTTACTCAGTCTCATCTGTGGGGTGATTTCCGTTCCCCCTCTCTGTTGATCTAATATGCGTTTTAAGGTTTGATGTGTTCTTTCAATGATTGCTTGGCTTGTGGGAGAGTGGGGAATACCAAAAATGCGTCGAACACCCCATTCATTTAAAAATGTGGCCAATTTTTGAGATATGTATGCGGGGCCATTGTCAGTTTTTACTTCTTGGGGTATACCCAATGAAGCAAAAGCTTGCAGGAAATGATGACAGGCATGGCTGCCAGTATCACTTGTGTGAAGGGAAGCAAAAACTGCACCAGAGAACGTGTCTATGGAAACATGAATATTTTTAAATTTACCAAAAGAAGGCTATTTAGTAACATCTGTTTGCCACAACTGTAGGCTTTGTAAGCCTCGGGGGTTGATTGCTCCTGTAGAAACAGGAGGTTGTACCAATTGACAGTCAGGGCAAGTATGAATGATAGCTTTAGCTTGACTTTAAGTGATTTGGAACATTTGCATGAGTGCTTGTGCATTTTGGTGGAAAAAGGCACGACTCAATTTTGCTTGTTCAAAACTATTTGGCAATGTGTTAGAAATGACCATTGTCAGCTTGTCCGCTCTTGCATTTCCTTCCACTAAAAATCCAGGAAGTGAAGAATGCGCCCTAATGTGAGAAACAAAATATGGATTAGTTCTATATTGCAAAGTTATAAAAAGACATGAAAGCCAACGATGTAAAGTTTCATTACTAACATCCTTTAAAATGGAACCTTCTATTCTCCTGACTACATTAGCAACATAAGCAGAATCTGTGACCAAATTAAAAGGCTGAGGAAACAGCTGAAAAGCTCAAACTACTGCAGCAGGCTCAACAATTTGAGGGGATCCCTCTACTGTTTGAATATCAGATTCCCAAACATTAGTCTTTTGATTAAACCAAGTCACAACGGACCTGTGGCTTTTACCAGAGCCATCAGTGAAGAGAGTCACAGCATGTAAAGGTTCTTCATTAAATTTAGGTTTTTCTCTGAAACTCAATTTTGCTTGCAGTAGTTTGTGAGCTGGATAGTGTATGGAACAAACACCTGGAAAACCTAAGAATGCATATTGTAAATCATCAGAATTTTGCATTGCCCAATTGAAATAATCATTTTTCAATGGCAAATAGATAACTGAAAATTCTTGACCTGCCAAAGTTAACAATCTGGTTCTAGTCTTAATTATAATGTATGCAATCATTTCTAAAACTGAGCAAATGGTCTTTGAAAACCTGTAGGGAGGAAAATCCCATTCCATTATTAACAAAGGATCTTGTTCTGTGGAATCCCACTGGAAAATGAGACCACAAAGCTGCTTCTTCTCTCCTAAGATTGCAAGAAAGAAAGGATTTTCAGGAACGCAGCGATGAGCTTGTCTTTTTTGAAGAGCTTCTGTGACTTTGTCGAGAGCAGCACGAGCTTCAGGGGTTAAAGTTCTTGGCGAAGTGATGTCGCAACTTCCTCTCAGCAAATGGAAGAGCGGACTCAGTTCATCATTGGTGATTCCCAACATCGGTCTGACCCAGTTGATTTCTCCTAGAAGTTGTTGTAACTCTTGTAGGTTGTTGACTCTGGTTCGGATCTGAATTTTTTGTGGTGTTCTTGTCGTCTCAGTCATCTTCCATCCCAGGTACTTCTAAGGTGAAGCTTGTTGAATTTTCGTTGCAGAGATTTCAAGTCCAGCTTTTTGAATTTCAGCAACAACACAGTCGCGAGTTTCTTCCATCTCTTCCTTTCAAAGGACTCCACCCTTAAAGCCAATTTTTCTTTCTCTGTATCTATAGATTGACAAACACCAGAACAACCATGGTTTTGCTTAACTGAAAAAGAGTTCCCTGGAACCACAATTTCCCGAGTGGAAGCAGCCACCTCAGCCTCCACCCCAGGCCCAACAGAATCCAATTCAGGTTTCAGTGTCCCTGCACAAACAATTTTAGGAAGTACAGTCACTTTTTCATTTCCATCTTTTACACACTTTGTTCCATCCCCCTTACAAGAGTCACATATTTTCACATTAACAGAACAACGCGAAGAAAAGTCCGAAAGAGTCTCATTTTTTCCCAGAGAGAGAGAAGAAAGATTTTGTTCAACAGAGTTCAAAGCAATACTTTCAGCATTTGCAACAACACTTGTAACATTCTCCGATACACACACAGTCTCTGGTTTACTGGAATTTCGTGAGATAGAACCAGAAGCTCTGTTTTCTGAGTCCAAGTTGATCTTATTTTTATCACTTTGTTTAAAAAAGCACTACAACAGCGCACTACAAACCGGCACAAGTTCTCTTAAGCTTTCATCTTTTTTGAGAGAGACTAGATTATAGATTCTCCAGTTTATCTGATCCCAAAAATGAAAAGAAAAAGCAGACTGCAGATTTAAATCTTGCGTATTCGCTTTAACCCAGATAAGTAAGTTTTTAAGCTCAGTTTTTGAAATTTCAGAGTGACCTTTTTCTTGTAACATTGTCTCTAATTGATGAAAAACATCCCATTCAACTTCTGATAAATTCGTTCCCATTTTTGTGCTCTTTTAATAATTTTCTTTTTCTCTATTTTTCCTCCCAACGTCACCCAAGCGCTCTCCCGAGATAAGTTACTTACAATTTTCTTGGTTTCGGCGGGAGAGATGATACAGTGTCCTCCTTGTTAACACTTGGGTCTCCGCGGCTGGTGCTTCCACGATTTTTCTTTGTTTTTCTTCTATTCTACGTCCTCACACGGGGCAGCAATATGCGGGGGACGGGACAGGTATAAGTCCAATGGTGTCAGGAACCCACGCCTTAAAAAAGGAACCCACTAGGCCGCGGCAAAATATCCAAATATGGATAACATGGTAACCAGACCAGTGAAGAGATTTTTGCTTTTATTTCCAGCACATCAGTCTCAAAATACAAAATGGAGACATGACAGCTCACTGATCCACACCAAAAAATGTCTCCTTCAACAGGGCTCATACAGCAATACATAAAATCGTCTCAGACTAGAATTCAGCCAATCAGACACAGAAAACACATATTGACAAGCATTCTATCCAATCTTATAAAACATAGGTAATCGTAGCTAAAACAAAGACTAGTTGATAAGAGACAAAGAACAGAGTTCTATTCATGCTAACCTTCTAAAGATATACATTAAATAACCTTGTTGCCATCCTAAAGCCAATTCTACAGAAGCCTATTGTTATTTGTCACGTCTACTGCTTGGGAAACTTTTCTGCTTGCATGGAAAACTTTTTCTGCTTGCATGGGAAACTTTTCTGCAATGCTAACAAAACTCCAGTCTAAGGCCTACATACTTCTTTTTAACCATTTCTTAAAAATCCTCTAACCTTATGGATTCCAACATTTCCCCCTCTCTGTTTGACCCAGAAGCTTTCATTTTCTTGTCGCTTGCTATTTGCGTTTCATAGCTCTATTGCAAAATTTCTGCTTATTATCTGCTGAAGACCTATTTTCACTAAACTGAAGCATTGCTATATTACGGCACAGCAACTTAATGCTGTGAAGACCCAATCCCTGAAAGAGATATGTTTGGCAACAGTCACAAGGCATCGTTCAAAAAACTCTGGTCGATTCCAAGGCCTTAATTCAAAACCTTCGTTCATGTCAATACCCTCATCTACTGCTTTCGTGAGATTTCGTACACTCTCTGTGCTTCTACTTCCTAATTCTCCTGCTTGAATGACAAAAACTTCTCGGACTGTTTTGTTCATCATTCGCCGAACACAACAGAGTATACAAGGTACCACTATCAATATCAGTATTAGAACACCTAATATGTAAAGACCTATCTTGCAAAGTTGCCTTAGCCAAGGTGCAAAACTGCAATTTTGATACAAATCATCCAACCAGGAACCTCCATCTTCTTTAATTTGGGCTGTCAGATCCTTTAATTTTTGAATGCTTTTGTGAATGGATTCAGAATGATCAGACAAATTCATACAACACAAACCTTCCAATTCCTCACAACCATGTCCTTGTGCCAGTAAGAGAAAATCAATGGCTGCTCTGTTTTGAAGAGTAGCATGTCTAATACTATCAACATTGGTCAACATATCACTGATTGCGGAGGATGTGGCATTAGCTTGTTTGCTCAGCCAACATCCAACTCGATCTAATTGTCTCAATGCCACAGCTGAAGCCAATTGGGGTAGAAATATACCTGCTGAAACCCTTCTGGCGGCATTCCAAGGCATAAAATCACTCTGACAGTTCTCATCATAATGAGGAACAGCTCTTGTTTTCCTTTGTTTCTTTTTCATCACTGCTTTGGCAGTGGGGGCAATTATGGGAAGCATACCAATGCTGCAAGGGCCACCTTCAAGGTGGGCTGGAATGCCTTGCCAACCTCTGTCTCCGCAAATGATCCAATACCCTTTTGGCAATTGCCGTGGAGATTGGTCCGTCTGTAGAAACACATCCCAACTGTTTGAAACATTTGCTGCCCTGAGAAGTTTCTTGGAACAAATGTTCCAATTGAAGGAAGGACTGTTTCCATTGTCAATTCCACCTGGTTTACCATTGGATTCTTTTCTGACCAAAGGAAACTCTTTCACTGGCACACCAACCAAACAGGTTGAGAAAGGCTTTTCTGGTTCCGAATTAGACAGACATATAGTATCCGATCCGGCAGCCTTGGCTAAGGTCACCCAAACATTCGTCTTCGGTTGATCCTCAGGCAAATCTGCACGACAAAAAACAATTAAAATCAAGCAAAACAAGTATACCATTTGATTCTGCCCCATCTCTTTCAAGAACTAAGTTTTGGCAGAATTCTTTCTAAACCAAAACAAGAACCTAAATTTTCAGCCAAAAATTAGCTTTGTTAAACAAACATTCAGCATTTAATTCGTATACTCATAAATAAAAATTGGCACAAAATCAGAGTTCATGGGTTCCACCGATGCACAATGAACGTCAGGCACAAGAGGCGTCAGGCGAGACCCGGGATCCTTCCATTCGGTCTACGTCTGCGTACTCGCTTCCTCAGTTCTAGGCTCGACAACAGGTTCTGAAGTGCAATACGGTTTGACGTTTTTGGCAGGAACCCACTTAATTCTTCCAGCACCTGTGGAAATAGAAGCATACCCTTTGCCCCACGTTATTAATTGAAACGGACCTTCCATCTGTCCAGAGTCAGGGTTTCTAATTAGAAGAGGAGGATGTTCTTTCAGTTTTGCCTGTGTGCTATTTGAAAAGTGTCTAAAGATTGGTGGATCTGGTTCTGTACTTTTACTATTTAGAAAATTAAAAACATACAAAGCCTTACTCAGTCTCATCTGTGGGGTGATTTCCGTTCCCCCTCTCTGTTGATCTAATATGCGTTTTAAGGTTTGATGTGTTCTTTCAATGATTGCTTGGCTTGTGGGAGAGTGGGGAATACCAAAAATGCGTCGAACACCCCATTCATTTAAAAATGTGGCCAATTTTTGAGATATGTATGCGGGGCCATTGTCAGTTTTTACTTCTTGGGGTATACCCAATGAAGCAAAAGCTTGCAGGAAATGATGACAGGCATGGCTGCCAGTATCACTTGTGTGAAGGGAAGCAAAAACTGCACCAGAGAACGTGTCTATGGAAACATGAATATTTTTAAATTTACCAAAAGAAGGCTATTTAGTAACATCTGTTTGCCACAACTGTAGGCTTTGTAAGCCTCGGGGGTTGATTGCTCCTGTAGAAACAGGAGGTTGTACCAATTGACAGTCAGGGCAAGTATGAATGATAGCTTTAGCTTGACTTTAAGTGATTTGGAACATTTGCATGAGTGCTTGTGCATTTTGGTGGAAAAAGGCATGACTCAATTTTGCTTGTTCAAAACTATTTGGCAATGTGTTAGAAATGACCATTGTCAGCTTGTCCGCTCTTGCATTTCCTTCCACTAAAAATCCAGGAAGTGAAGAATGCGCCCTAATGTGAGAAACAAAATATGGATTAGTTCTATATTGCAAAGTTATAAAAAGACATGAAAGCCAACGATGTAAAGTTTCATTACTAACATCCTTTAAAATGGAACCTTCTATTCTCCTGACTACATTAGCAACATAAGCAGAATCTGTGACCAAATTAAAAGGCTGAGGAAACAGCTGAAAAGCTCAAACTACTGCAGCAGGCTCAACAATTTGAGGGGATCCCTCTACTGTTTGAATATCAGATTCCCAAACATTAGTCTTTTGATTAAACCAAGTCACAACGGACTTGTGGCTTTTACCAGAGCCATCAGTGAAGAGAGTCACAGCATGTAAAGGTTCTTCACTCAATTTAGGTTTTTCTCTGAAACTCAATTTTGCTTGCAGTAGTTTGTGAGCTGGATAGTGTATGGAACAAACACCTGGAAAACCTAAGAATGCATATTGTAAATCATCAGAATTTTGCATTGCCCAGTTGAAATAATCATTTTTCAATGGCAAATAGATAACTGAAAATTCTTGACCTGCCAAAGTTAACAATCTGGTTCTAGCCTTAATTATAATGTATGCAATCATTTCTAAAACTGAGCAAATGGCCTTTGAAAACCTGTAGGGAGGAAAATCCCATTCCATTATTAACAAAGGATCTTGTTCTGTGGAATCCCACTGGAAAATGAGACCACAAAGCTGCTTCTTCTCTCCTAAGATTGCAAGAAAGAAAGGATTTTCAGGAACGCAGCGATGAGCTTGTCTTTTTTGAAGAGCTTCTGTGACTTTGTCGAGAGCAGCACGAGCTTCAGGGGTTAAAGTTCTTGGCGAAGTGATGTCGCAACTTCCTCTCAGCAAATGGAAGAGCGGACTCAGTTCATCATTGGTGATTCCCAACATCGGTCTGACCCAGTTGATTTCTCCTAGAAGTTGTTGTAACTCTTGTAGGTTGTTGACTCTGGTTCGGATCTGAATTTTTTGTGGTGTTCTTGTCGTCTCAGTCATCTTCCGACCCAGGTACTTCTAAGGTGAAACTTGTTGAATTTTCTTTGCAGAGATTTCAAGTCCAGCTTTTTGAATTTCAGCAACAACACAGTCGCGAGTTTCTTCCATCTCTTCCTTTCAAAGGACTCCACCCTTAAAGCCAATTTTTCTTTCTCTGTATCTATAGATTGACAAACACCAGAACAACCATGGTTTTGCTTAACTGAAAAAGAGTTCCCTGGAACCACAATTTCCCGAGTGGAAGCAGCCACCTCAGCCTCCACCCCAGGCCCAACAGAATCCAATTCAGGTTTCAGTGTCCCTGCACAAACAATTTTAGGAAGTACAGTCACTTTTTCATTTCCATCTTTTACACACTTTGTTCCATCCCCCTTACAAGAGTCACATATTTTCACATTAACAGAACAACGCGAAGAAAAGTCCGAAAGAGTCTCATTTTTTCCCAGAGAGAGAGAAGAAAGATTTTGTTCAACAGAGTTCAAAGCAATACTTTCAGCATTTGCAACAACACTTGTAACATTCTCCGATACACACACAGTCTCTGGTTTACTGGAATTTCGTGAGATAGAACCAGAAGCTCTGTTTTCTGAGTCCAAGTTGATCTTATTTTTATCACTTTGTTTAAAAAAGCACTACAACAGCGCACTACAAACCGGCACAAGTTCTCTTAAGCTTTCATCTTTTTTGAGAGAGACTAGATTATAGATTCTCCAGTTTATCTGATCCCAAAAATGAAAAGAAAAAGCAGACTGCAGATTTAAATCTTGCGTATTCGCTTTAACCCAGATAAGTAAGTTTTTAAGCTCAGTTTTTGAAATTTCAGAGTGACCTTTTTCTTGTAACATTGTCTCTAATTGATGAAAAACATCCCATTCAACTTCTGATAAATTCGTTCCCATTTTTGTGCTCTTTTAATAATTTTCTTTTTCTCTATTTTTCCTCCCAACGTCACCCAAGCGCTCTCCCGAGATAAGTTACTTACAATTTTCTTGGTTTCGGCGGGAGAGATGATACAGTGTCCTCCTTGTTAACACTTGGGTCTCCGCGGCTGGTGCTTCCACGATTTTTCTTTGTTTTTCTTCTATTCTACGTCCTCACACGGGGCAGCAATATGCGGGGGACGGGACAGGTATAAGTCCAATGGTGTCAGGAACCCACGCCTTAAAAAAGGAACCCACTAGGCCGCGGCAAAATATCCAAATATGGATAACATGGTAACCAGACCAGTGAAGAGATTTTTGCTTTTATTTCCAGCACATCAGTCTCAAAATACAAAATGGAGACATGACAGCTCACTGATCCACACCAAAAAATGTCTCCTTCAACAGGGCTCATACAGCAATACATAAAATCGTCTCAGACTAGAATTCAGCCAATCAGACACAGAAAACACATATTGACAAGCATTCTATCCAATCTTATAAAACATAGGTAATCGTAGCTAAAACAAAGACTAGTTGATAAGAGACAAAGAACAGAGTTCTATTCATGCTAACCTTCTAAAGATATACATTAAATAACCTTGTTGCCATCCTAAAGCCAATTCTACAGAAGCCTATTGTTATTTGTCACGTCTACTGCTTGGGAAACTTTTCTGCTTGCATGGAAAACTTTTTCTGCTTGCATGGGAAACTTTTCTGCAATGCTAACAAAACTCCAGTCTAAGGCCTACATACTTCTTTTTAACCATTTCTTAAAAATCCTCTAACCTTATGGATTCCAACATTTCCCCCTCTCTGTTTGACCCAGAAGCTTTCATTTTCTTGTCGCTTGCTATTTGCGTTTCATAGCTCTATTGCAAAATTTCTGCTTATTATCTGCTGAAGACCTATTTTCACTAAACTGAAGCATTGCTATATTACGGCACAGCAACTTAATGCTGTGAAGACCCAATCCCTGAAAGAGATATGTTTGGCAACAGTCACAAGGCATCGTTCAAAAAACTCTGGTCGATTCCAAGGCCTTAATTCAAAACCTTCGTTCATGTCAATACCCTCATCTACTGCTTTCGTGAGATTTCGTACACTCTCTGTGCTTCTACTTCCTAATTCTCCTGCTTGAATGACAAAAACTTCTCGGACTGTTTTGTTCATCATTCGCCGAACACAACAGAGTATACAAGGTACCACTATCAATATCAGTATTAGAACACCTAATATGTAAAGACCTATCTTGCAAAGTTGCCTTAGCCAAGGTGCAAAACTGCAATTTTGATACAAATCATCCAACCAGGAACCTCCATCTTCTTTAATTTGGGCTGTCAGATCCTTTAATTTTTGAATGCTTTTGTGAATGGATTCAGAATGATCAGACAAATTCATACAACACAAACCTTCCAATTCCTCACAACCATGTCCTTGTGCCAGTAAGAGAAAATCAATGGCTGCTCTGTTTTGAAGAGTAGCATGTCTAATACTATCAACATTGGTCAACATATCACTGATTGCGGAGGATGTGGCATTAGCTTGTTTGCTCAGCCAACATCCAACTCGATCTAATTGTCTCAATGCCACAGCTGAAGCCAATTGGGGTAGAAATATACCTGCTGAAACCCTTCTGGCGGCATTCCAAGGCATAAAATCACTCTGACAGTTCTCATCATAATGAGGAACAGCTCTTGTTTTCCTTTGTTTCTTTTTCATCACTGCTTTGGCAGTGGGGGCAATTATGGGAAGCATACCAGTGCTGCAAGGGCCACCTTCAAGGTGGGCTGGAATGCCTTGCCAACCTCTGTCTCCGCAAATGATCCAATACCCTTTTGGCAATTGCCGTGGAGATTGGTCCGTCTGTAGAAACACATCCCAACTGTTTGAAACATTTGCTGCCCTGAGAAGTTTCTTGGAACAAATGTTCCAATTGAAGGAAGGACTGTTTCCATTGTCAATTCCACCTGGTTTACCATTGGATTCTTTTCTGACCAAAGGAAACTCTTTCACTGGCACACCAACCAAACAGGTTGAGAAAGGCTTTTCTGGTTCCGAATTAGACAGACATATAGTATCCGATCCGGCAGCCTTGGCTAAGGTCACCCAAACATTCGTCTTCGGTTGATCCTCAGGCAAATCTGCACGACAAAAAACAATTAAAATCAAGCAAAACAAGTATACCATTTGATTCTGCCCCATCTCTTTCAAGAACTAAGTTTTGGCAGAATTCTTTCTAAACCAAAACAAGAACCTAAATTTTCAGCCAAAAATTAGCTTTGTTAAACAAACATTCAGCATTTAATTCGTATACTCATAAATAAAAATTGGCACAAAATCAGAGTTCACGGGTTCCACCGATGCACAATGAACGTCAGGCACAAGAGGCGTCAGGCGAGACCCGGGATCCTTCCATTCGGTCTACGTCTGCGTACTCGCTTCCTCAGTTCTAGGCTCGACAACAGGTTCTGAAGTGCGATACGGTTTGACGTTTTTGGCAGGAACCCACTTAATTCTTCCAGCACCTGTGGAAATAGAAGCATACCCTTTGCCCCACGTTATTAATTGAAACGGACCTTCCATCTGTCCAGAGTCAGGGTTTCTAATTAGAAGAGGAGGATGTTCTTTCAGTTTTGCCTGTGTGCTATTTGAAAAGTGTCTAAAGATTGGTGGATCTGGTTCTGTACTTTTACTATTTAGAAAATTAAAAACATACAAAGCCTTACTCAGTCTCATCTGTGGGGTGATTTCCGTTCCCCCTCTCTGTTGATCTAATATGCGTTTTAAGGTTTGATGTGTTCTTTCAATGATTGCTTGGCTTGTGGGAGAGTGGGGAATACCAAAAATGCGTCGAACACCCCATTCATTTAAAAATGTGGCCAATTTTTGAGATATGTATGCGGGGCCATTGTCAGTTTTTACTTCTTGGGGTATACCCAATGAAGCAAAAGCTTGCAGGAAATGATGACAGGCATGGCTGCCAGTATCACTTGTGTGAAGGGAAGCAAAAACTGCACCAGAGAACGTGTCTATGGAAACATGAATATTTTTAAATTTACCAAAAGAAGGCTATTTAGTAACATCTGTTTGCCACAACTGTAGGCTTTGTAAGCCTCGGGGGTTGATTGCTCCTGTAGAAACAGGAGGTTGTACCAATTGACAGTCAGGGCAAGTATGAATGATAGCTTTAGCTTGACTTTAAGTGATTTGGAACATTTGCATGAGTGCTTGTGCATTTTGGTGGAAAAAGGCATGACTCAATTTTGCTTGTTCAAAACTATTTGGCAATGTGTTAGAAATGACCATTGTCAGCTTGTCCGCTCTTGCATTTCCTTCCACTAAAAATCCAGGAAGTGAAGAATGCGCCCTAATGTGAGAAACAAAATATGGATTAGTTCTATATTGCAAAGTTATAAAAAGACATGAAAGCCAACGATGTAAAGTTTCATTACTAACATCCTTTAAAATGGAACCTTCTATTCTCCTGACTACATTAGCAACATAAGCAGAATCTGTGACCAAATTAAAAGGCTGAGGAAACAGCTGAAAAGCTCAAACTACTGCAGCAGGCTCAACAATTTGAGGGGATCCCTCTACTGTTTGAATATCAGATTCCCAAACATTAGTCTTTTGATTAAACCAAGTCACAACGGACTTGTGGCTTTTACCAGAGCCATCAGTGAAGAGAGTCACAGCATGTAAAGGTTCTTCACTAAATTTAGGTTTTTCTCTGAAACTCAATTTTGCTTGCAGTAGTTTGTGAGCTGGATAGTGTATGGAACAAACACCTGGAAAACCTAAGAATGCATATTGTAAATCATCAGAATTTTGCATTGCCCAATTGAAATAATCATTTTTCAATGGCAAATAGATAACTGAAAATTCTTGACCTGCCAAAGTCAACAATCTGGTTCTAGCCTTAATTATAATGTATGCAATCATTTCTAAAACTGAGCAAATGGTCTTTGAAAACCTGTAGGGAGGAAAATCCCATTCCATTATTAACAAAGGATCTTGTTCTGTGGAATCCCACTGGAAAATGAGACCACAAAGCTGCTTCTTCTCTCCTAAGATTGCAAGAAAGAAAGGATTTTCAGGAACGCAGCGATGAGCTTGTCTTTTTTGAAGAGCTTCTGTGACTTTGTCGAGAGCAGCACGAGCTTCAGGGGTTAAAGTTCTTGGCGAAGTGATGTCGCAACTTCCTCTCAGCAAATGGAAGAGCGGACTCAGTTCATCATTGGTGATTCCCAACATCGGTCTGACCCAGTTGATTTCTCCTAGAAGTTGTTGTAACTCTTGTAGGTTGTTGACTCTGGTTCGGATCTGAATTTTTTGTGGTGTTCTTGTCGTCTCAGTCATCTTCCATCCCAGGTACTTCTAAGGTGAAACTTGTTGAATTTTCGTTGCAGAGATTTCAAGTCCAGCTTTTTGAATTTCAGCAACAACACAGTCGCGAGTTTCTTCCATCTCTTCCTTTCAAAGGACTCCACCCTTAAAGCCAATTTTTCTTTCTCTGTATCTATAGATTGACAAACACCAGAACAACCATGGTTTTGCTTAACTGAAAAAGAGTTCCCTGGAACCACAATTTCCCGAGTGGAAGCAGCCACCTCAGCCTCCACCCCAGGCCCAACAGAATCCAATTCAGGTTTCAGTGTCCCTGCACAAACAATTTTAGGAAGTACAGTCACTTTTTCATTTCCATCTTTTACACACTTTGTTCCATCCCCCTTACAAGAGTCACATATTTTTACATTAACAGAACAACGCGAAGAAAAGTCCGAAAGAGTCTCATTTTTTCCCAGAGAGAGAGAAGAAAGATTTTGTTCAACAGAGTTCAAAGCAATACTTTCAGCATTTGCAACAACACTTGTAACATTCTCCGATACACACACAGTCTCTGGTTTACTGGAATTTCGTGAGATAGAACCAGAAGCTCTGTTTTCTGAGTCCAAGTTGATCTTATTTTTATCACTTTGTTTAAAAAAGCACTACAACAGCGCACTACAAACCGGCACAAGTTCTCTTAAGCTTTCATCTTTTTTGAGAGAGACTAGATTATAGATTCTCCAGTTTATCTGATCCCAAAAATGAAAAGAAAAAGCAGACTGCAGATTTAAATCTTGCCTATTCGCTTTAACCCAGATAAGTAAGTTTTTAAGCTCAGTTTTTGAAATTTCAGAGTGACCTTTTTCTTGTAACATTGTCTCTAATTGATGAAAAACATCCCATTCAACTTCTGATAAATTCGTTCCCATTTTTGTGCTCTTTTAATAATTTTCTTTTTCTCTATTTTTCCTCCCAACGTCACCCAAGCGCTCTCCCGAGATAAGTTACTTACAATTTTCTTGGTTTCGGCGGGAGAGATGATACAGTGTCCTCCTTGTTAACACTTGGGTCTCCGCGGCTGGTGCTTCCACGATTTTTCTTTGTTTTTCTTCTATTCTACGTCCTCACACGGGGCAGCAATATGCGGGGGACGGGACAGGTATAAGTCCAATGGTGTCAGGAACCCACGCCTTAAAAAAGGAACCCACTAGGCCGCGGCAAAATATCCAAATATGGATAACATGGTAACCAGACCAGTGAAGAGATTTTTGCTTTTATTTCCAGCACATCAGTCTCAAAATACAAAATGGAGACATGACAGCTCACTGATCCACACCAAAAAATGTCTCCTTCAACAGGGCTCATACAGCAATACATAAAATCGTCTCAGACTAGAATTCAGCCAATCAGACACAGAAAACACATATTGACAAGCATTCTATCCAATCTTATAAAACATAGGTAATCGTAGCTAAAACAAAGACTAGTTGATAAGAGACAAAGAACAGAGTTCTATTCATGCTAACCTTCTAAAGATATACATTAAATAACCTTGTTGCCATCCTAAAGCCAATTCTACAGAAGCCTATTGTTATTTGTCACGTCTACTGCTTGGGAAACTTTTCTGCTTGCATGGAAAACTTTTTCTGCTTGCATGGGAAACTTTTCTGCAATGCTAACAAAACTCCAGTCTAAGGCCTACATACTTCTTTTTAACCATTTCTTAAAAATCCTCTAACCTTATGGATTCCAACATTTCCCCCTCTCTGTTTGACCCAGAAGCTTTCATTTTCTTGTCGCTTGCTATTTGCGTTTCATAGCTCTATTGCAAAATTTCTGCTTATTATCTGCTGAAGACCTATTTTCACTAAACTGAAGCATTGCTATATTACGGCACAGCAACTTAATGCTGTGAAGACCCAATCCCTGAAAGAGATATGTTTGGCAACAGTCACAAGGCATCGTTCAAAAAACTCTGGTCGATTCCAAGGCCTTAATTCAAAACCTTCGTTCATGTCAATACCCTCATCTACTGCTTTCGTGAGATTTCGTACACTCTCTGTGCTTCTACTTCCTAATTCTCCTGCTTGAATGACAAAAACTTCTCGGACTGTTTTGTTCATCATTCGCCGAACACAACAGAGTATACAAGGTACCACTATCAATATCAGTATTAGAACACCTAATATGTAAAGACCTATCTTGCAAAGTTGCCTTAGCCAAGGTGCAAAACTGCAATTTTGATACAAATCATCCAACCAGGAACCTCCATCTTCTTTAATTTGGGCTGTCAGATCCTTTAATTTTTGAATGCTTTTGTGAATGGATTCAGAATGATCAGACAAATTCATACAACACAAACCTTCCAATTCCTCACAACCATGTCCTTGTGCCAGTAAGAGAAAATCAATGGCTGCTCTGTTTTGAAGAGTAGCATGTCTAATACTATCAACATTGGTCAACATATCACTGATTGCGGAGGATGTGGCATTAGCTTGTTTGCTCAGCCAACATCCAACTCGATCTAATTGTCTCAATGCCACAGCTGAAGCCAATTGGGGTAGAAATATACCTGCTGAAACCCTTCTGGCGGCATTCCAAGGCATAAAATCACTCTGACAGTTCTCATCATAATGAGGAACAGCTCTTGTTTTCCTTTGTTTCTTTTTCATCACTGCTTTGGCAGTGGGGGCAATTATGGTAAGCATACCAGTGCTGCAAGGGCCACCTTCAAGGTGGGCTGGAATGCCTTGCCAACCTCTGTCTCCGCAAATGATCCAATACCCTTTTGGCAATTGCCGTGGAGATTGGTCCGTCTGTAGAAACACATCCCAACTGTTTGAAACATTTGCTGCCCTGAGAAGTTTCTTGGAACAAATGTTCCAATTGAAGGAAGGACTGTTTCCATTGTCAATTCCACCTGGTTTACCATTGGATTCTTTTCTGACCAAAGGAAACTCTTTCACTGGCACACCAACCAAACAGGTTGAGAAAGGCTTTTCTGGTTCCGAATTAGACAGACATATAGTATCCGATCCGGCAGCCTTGGCTAAGGTCACCCAAACATTCATCTTCGGTTGATCCTCAGGCAAATCTGCACGACAAAAAACAATTAAAATCAAGCAAAAGAAGTATACCATTTGATTCTGCCCCATCTCTTTCAAGAACTAAGTTTTGGCAGAATTCTTTCTAAACCAAAACAAGAACCTAAATTTTCAGCCAAAAATTAGCTTTGCTAAACAAACATTCAGCATTTAATTCGTATACTCATAAATAAAAATTGGCACAAAATCAGAGTTCACGGGTTCCACCGATGCACAATGAACGTCAGGCACAAGAGGCGTCAGGCGAGACCCGGGATCCTTCCATTCGGTCTACGTCTGCGTACTCGCTTCCTCAGTTCTAGGCTCGACAACAGGTTCTGAAGTGCGATACGGTTTGACGTTTTTGGCAGGAACCCACTTAATTCTTCCAGCACCTGTGGAAATAGAAGCATACCCTTTGCCCCACGTTATTAATTGAAACGGACCTTCCATCTGTCCAGAGTCAGGGTTTCTAATTAGAAGAGGAGGATGTTCTTTCAGTTTTGCCTGTGTGCTATTTGAAAAGTGTCTAAAGATTGGTGGATCTGGTTCTGTACTTTTACTATTTAGAAAATTAAAAACATACAAAGCCTTACTCAGTCTCATCTGTGGGGTGATTTCCGTTCCCCCTCTCTGTTGATCTAATATGCGTTTTAAGGTTTGATGTGTTCTTTCAATGATTGCTTGGCTTGTGGGAGAGTGGGGAATACCAAAAATGCGTCGAACACCCCATTCATTTAAAAATGTGGCCAATTTTTGAGATATGTATGCGGGGCCATTGTCAGTTTTTACTTCTTGGGGTATACCCAATGAAGCAAAAGCTTGCAGGAAATGATGACAGGCATGGCTGCCAGTATCACTTGTGTGAAGGGAAGCAAAAACTGCACCAGAGAACGTGTCTATGGAAACATGAATATTTTTAAATTTACCAAAAGAAGGCTATTTAGTAACATCTGTTTGCCACAACTGTAGGCTTTGTAAGCCTCGGGGGTTGATTGCTCCTGTAGAAACAGGAGGTTGTACCAATTGACAGTCAGGGCAAGTATGAATGATAGCTTTAGCTTGACTTTAAGTGATTTGGAACATTTGCATGAGTGCTTGTGCATTTTGGTGGAAAAAGGCATGACTCAATTTTGCTTGTTCAAAACTATTTGGCAATGTGTTAGAAATGACCATTGTCAGCTTGTCCGCTCTTGCATTTCCTTCCACTAAAAATCCAGGAAGTGAAGAATGCGCCCTGATGTGAGAAACAAAATATGGATTAGTTCTATATTGCAAAGTTATAAAAAGACATGAAAGCCAACGATGTAAAGTTTCATTACTAACATCCTTTAAAATGGAACCTTCTATTCTCCTGACTACATTAGCAACATAAGCAGAATCTGTGACCAAATTAAAAGGCTGAGGAAACAGCTGAAAAGCTCAAACTACTGCAGCAGGCTCAACAATTTGAGGGGATCCCTCTACTGTTTGAATATCAGATTCCCAAACATTAGTCTTTTGATTAAACCAAGTCACAACGGACTTGTGGCTTTTACCAGAGCCATCAGTGAAGAGAGTCACAGCATGTAAAGGTTCTTCACTCAATTTAGGTTTTTCTCTGAAACTCAATTTTGCTTGCAGTAGTTTGTGAGCTGGATAGTGTATGGAACAAACACCTGGAAAACCTAAGAATGCATATTGTAAATCATCAGAATTTTGCATTGCCCAATTGAAATAATCATTTTTCAATGGCAAATAGATAACTGAAAATTCTTGACCTGCCAAAGTTAGCAATCTGGTTCTAGCCTTAATTATAATGTATGCAATCATTTCTAAAACTGAGCAAATGGTCTTTGAAAACCTGTAGGGAGGAAAATCCCATTCCATTATTAACAAAGGATCTTGTTCTGTGGAATCCCACTGGAAAATGAGACCACAAAGCTGCTTCTTCTCTCCTAAGATTGCAAGAAAGAAAGGATTTTCAGGAACGCAGCGATGAGCTTGTCTTTTTTGAAGAGCTTCTGTGACTTTGTCGAGAGCAGCACGAGCTTCAGGGGTTAAAGTTCTTGGCGAAGTGATGTCGCAACTTCCTCTCAGCAAATGGAAGAGCGGACTCAGTTCATCATTGGTGATTCCCAACATCGGTCTGACCCAGTTGATTTCTCCTAGAAGTTGTTGTAACTCTTGTAGGTTGTTGACTCTGGTTCGGATCTGAATTTTTTGTGGTGTTCTTGTCGTCTCAGTCATCTTCCATCCCAGGTACTTCTAAGGTGAAACTTGTTGAATTTTCGTTGCAGAGATTTCAAGTCCAGCTTTTTGAATTTCAGCAACAACACAGTCGCGAGTTTCTTCCATCTCTTCCTTTCAAAGGACTCCACCCTTAAAGCCAATTTTTCTTTCTCTGTATCTATAGATTGACAAACACCAGAACAACCATGGTTTTGCTTAACTGAAAAAGAGTTCCCTGGAACCACAATTTCCCGAGTGGAAGCAGCCACCTCAGCCTCCACCCCAGGCCCAACAGAATCCAATTCAGGTTTCAGTGTCCCCGCACAAACAATTTTAGGAAGTACAGTCACTTTTTCATTTCCATCTTTTACACACTTTGTTCCATCCCCCTTACAAGAGTCACATATTTTTACATTAACAGAACAACGCGAAGAAAAGTCCGAAAGAGTCTCATTTTTTCCCAGAGAGAGAGAAGAAAGATTTTGTTCAACAGAGTTCAAAGCAATACTTTCAGCATTTGCAACAACACTTGTAACATTCTCCGATACACACACAGTCTCTGGTTTACTGGAATTTCGTGAGATAGAACCAGAAGCTCTGTTTTCTGAGTCCAAGTTGATCTTATTTTTATCACTTTGTTTAAAAAAGCACTACAACAGCGCACTACAAACCGGCACAAGTTCTCTTAAGCTTTCATCTTTTTTGAGAGAGACTAGATTATAGATTCTCCAGTTTATCTGATCCCAAAAATGAAAAGAAAAAGCAGACTGCAGATTTAAATCTTGCGTATTCGCTTTAACCCAGATAAGTAAGTTTTTAAGCTCAGTTTTTGAAATTTCAGAGTGACCTTTTTCTTGTAACATTGTCTCTAATTGATGAAAAACATCCCATTCAACTTCTGATAAATTCGTTCCCATTTTTGTGCTCTTTTAATAATTTTCTTTTTCTCTATTTTTCCTCCCAACGTCACCCAAGCGCTCTCCCGAGATAAGTTACTTACAATTTTCTTGGTTTCGGCGGGAGAGATGATACAGTGTCCTCCTTGTTAACACTTGGGTCTCCGCGGCTGGTGCTTCCACGATTTTTCTTTGTTTTTCTTCTATTCTACGTCCTCACACGGGGCAGCAATATGCGGGGGACGGGACAGGTATAAGTCCAATGGTGTCAGGAACCCACGCCTTAAAAAAGGAACCCACTAGGCCGCGGCAAAATATCCAAATATGGATAACATGGTAACCAGACCAGTGAAGAGATTTTTGCTTTTATTTCCAGCACATCAGTCTCAAAATACAAAATGGAGACATGACAGCTCACTGATCCACACCAAAAAATGTCTCCTTCAACAGGGCTCATACAGCAATACATAAAATCGTCTCAGACTAGAATTCAGCCAATCAGACACAGAAAACACATATTGACAAGCATTCTATCCAATCTTATAAAACATAGGTAATCGTAGCTAAAACAAAGACTAGTTGATAAGAGACAAAGAACAGAGTTCTATTCATGCTAACCTTCTAAAGATATACATTAAATAACCTTGTTGCCATCCTAAAGCCAATTCTACAGAAGCCTATTGTTATTTGTCACGTCTACTGCTTGGGAAACTTTTCTGCTTGCATGGAAAACTTTTTCTGCTTGCATGGGAAACTTTTCTGCAATGCTAACAAAACTCCAGTCTAAGGCCTACATACTTCTTTTTAACCATTTCTTAAAAATCCTCTAACCTTATGGATTCCAACATTTCCCCCTCTCTGTTTGACCCAGAAGCTTTCATTTTCTTGTCGCTTGCTATTTGCGTTTCATAGCTCTATTGCAAAATTTCTGCTTATTATCTGCTGAAGACCTATTTTCACTAAACTGAAGCATTGCTATATTACGGCACAGCAACTTAATGCTGTGAAGACCCAATCCCTGAAAGAGATATGTTTGGCAACAGTCACAAGGCATCGTTCAAAAAACTCTGGTCGATTCCAAGGCCTTAATTCAAAACCTTCGTTCATGTCAATACCCTCATCTACTGCTTTCGTGAGATTTCGTACACTCTCTGTGCTTCTACTTCCTAATTCTCCTGCTTGAATGACAAAAACTTCTCGGACTGTTTTGTTCATCATTCGCCGAACACAACAGAGTATACAAGGTACCACTATCAATATCAGTATTAGAACACCTAATATGTAAAGACCTATCTTGCAAAGTTGCCTTAGCCAAGGTGCAAAACTGCAATTTTGATACAAATCATCCAACCAGGAACCTCCATCTTCTTTAATTTGGGCTGTCAGATCCTTTAATTTTTGAATGCTTTTGTGAATGGATTCAGAATGATCAGACAAATTCATACAACACAAACCTTCCAATTCCTCACAACCATGTCCTTGTGCCAGTAAGAGAAAATCAATGGCTGCTCTGTTTTGAAGAGTAGCATGTCTAATACTATCAACATTGGTCAACATATCACTGATTGCGGAGGATGTGGCATTAGCTTGTTTGCTCAGCCAACATCCAACTCGATCTAATTGTCTCAATGCCACAGCTGAAGCCAATTGGGGTAGAAATATACCTGCTGAAACCCTTCTGGCGGCATTCCAAGGCATAAAATCACTCTGACAGTTCTCATCATAATGAGGAACAGCTCTTGTTTTCCTTTGTTTCTTTTTCATCACTGCTTTGGCAGTGGGGGCAATTATGGGAAGCATACCAGTGCTGCAAGGGCCACCTTCAAGGTGGGCTGGAATGCCTTGCCAACCTCTGTCTCCGCAAATGATCCAATACCCTTTTGGCAATTGCCGTGGAGATTGGTCCATCTGTAGAAACACATCCCAACTGTTTGAAACATTTGCTGCCCTGAGAAGTTTCTTGGAACAAATGTTCCAATTGAAGGAAGGACTGTTTCCATTGTCAATTCCACCTGGTTTACCATTGGATTCTTTTCTGACCAAAGGAAACTCTTTCACTGGCACACCAACCAAACAGGTTGAGAAAGGCTTTTCTGGTTCCGAATTAGACAGACATATAGTATCCGATCCGGCAGCCTTGGCTAAGGTCACCCAAACATTCGTCTTCGGTTGATCCTCAGGCAAATCTGCACGACAAAAAACAATTAAAATCAAGCAAAACAAGTATACCATTTGATTCTGCCCCATCTCTTTCAAGAACTAAGTTTTGGCAGAATTCTTTCTAAACCAAAACAAGAACCTAAATTTTCAGCCAAAAATTAGCTTTGTTAAACAAACATTCAGCATTTAATTCGTATACTCATAAATAAAAATTGGCACAAAATCAGAGTTCACGGGTTCCACCGATGCACAATGAACGTCAGGCACAAGAGGCGTCAGGCGAGACCCGGGATCCTTCCATTCGGTCTACGTCTGCGTACTCGCTTCCTCAGTTCTAGGCTCGACAACAGGTTCTGAAGTGCGATACGGTTTGACGTTTTTGGCAGGAACCCACTTAATTCTTCCAGCACCTGTGGAAATAGAAGCATACCCTTTGCCCCACGTTATTAATTGAAACGGACCTTCCATCTGTCCAGAGTCAGGGTTTCTAATTAGAAGAGGAGGATGTTCTTTCAGTTTTGCCTGTGTGCTATTTGAAAAGTGTCTAAAGATTGGTGGATCTGGTTCTGTACTTTTACTATTTAGAAAATTAAAAACATACAAAGCCTTACTCAGTCTCATCTGTGGGGTGATTTCCGTTCCCCCTCTCTGTTGATCTAATATGCGTTTTAAGGTTTGATGTGTTCTTTCAATGATTGCTTGGCTTGTGGGAGAGTGGGGAATACCAAAAATGCGTCGAACACCCCATTCATTTAAAAATGTGGCCAATTTTTGAGATATGTATGCGGGGCCATTGTCAGTTTTTACTTCTTGGGGTATACCCAATGAAGCAAAAGCTTGCAGGAAATGATGACAGGCATGGCTGCCAGTATCACTTGTGTGAAGGGAAGCAAAAACTGCACCAGAGAACGTGTCTATGGAAACATGAATATTTTTAAATTTACCAAAAGAAGGCTATTTAGTAACATCTGTTTGCCACAACTGTAGGCTTTGTAAGCCTCGGGGGTTGATTGCTCCTGTAGAAACAGGAGGTTGTACCAATTGACAGTCAGGGCAAGTATGAATGATAGCTTTAGCTTGACTTTAAGTGATTTGGAACATTTGCATGAGTGCTTGTGCATTTTGGTGGAAAAAGGCATGACTCAATTTTGCTTGTTCAAAACTATTTGGCAATGTGTTAGAAATGACCATTGTCAGCTTGTCCGTTCTTGCATTTCCTTCCACTAAAAATCCAGGAAGTGAAGAATGCGCCCTAATGTGAGAAACAAAATATGGATTAGTTCTATATTGCAAAGTTATAAAAAGACATGAAAGCCAACGATGTAAAGTTTCATTACTAACATCCTTTAAAATGGAACCTTCTATTCTCCTGACTACATTAGCAACATAAGCAGAATCTGTGACCAAATTAAAAGGCTGAGGAAACAGCTGAAAAGCTCAAACTACTGCAGCAGGCTCAACAATTTGAGGGGATCCCTCTACTGTTTGAATATCAGATTCCCAAACATTAGTCTTTTGATTAAACCAAGTCACAACGGACTTGTGGCTTTTACCAGAGCCATCAGTGAAGAGAGTCACAGCATGTAAAGGTTCTTCACTCAATTTAGGTTTTTCTCTGAAACTCAATTTTGCTTGCAGTAGTTTGTGAGCTGGATAGTGTATGGAACAAACACCTGGAAAACCTAAGAATGCATATTGTAAATCATCAGAATTTTGCATTGCCCAATTGAAATAATCATTTTTCAATGGCAAATAGATAACTGAAAATTCTTGACCTGCCAAAGTTAGCAATCTGGTTCTAGCCTTAATTATAATGTATGCAATCATTTCTAAAACTGAGCAAATGGTCTTTGAAAACCTGTAGGGAGGAAAATCCCATTCCATTATTAACAAAGGATCTTGTTCTGTGGAATCCCACTGGAAAATGAGACCACAAAGCTGCTTCTTCTCTCCTAAGATTGCAAGAAAGAAAGGATTTTCAGGAACGCAGCGATGAGCTTGTCTTTTTTTTTTGAAGAGCTTCTGTGACTTTGTCGAGAGCAGCACGAGCTTCAGGGGTTAAAGTTCTTGGCGAAGTGATGTCGCAACTTCCTCTCAGCAAATGGAAGAGCGGACTCAGTTCATCATTGGTGATTCCCAACATCGGTCTGACCCAGTTGATTTCTCCTAGAAGTTGTTGTAACTCTTGTAGGTTGTTGACTCTGGTTCGGATCTGAATTTTTTGTGGTGTTCTTGTCGTCTCAGTCATCTTCCATCCCAGGTACTTCTAAGGTGAAACTTGTTGAATTTTCGTTGCAGAGATTTCAAGTCCAGCTTTTTGAATTTCAGCAACAACACAGTCGCGAGTTTCTTCCATCTCTTCCTTTCAAAGGACTCCACCCTTAAAGCCAATTTTTCTTTCTCTGTATCTATAGATTGACAAACACCAGAACAACCATGGTTTTGCTTAACTGAAAAAGAGTTCCCTGGAACCACAATTTCCCGAGTGGAAGCAGCCACCTCAGCCTCCACCCCAGGCCCAACAGAATCCAATTCAGGTTTCAGTGTCCCCGCACAAACAATTTTAGGAAGTACAGTCACTTTTTCATTTCCATCTTTTACACACTTTGTTCCATCCCCCTTACAAGAGTCACATATTTTTACATTAACAGAACAACGCGAAGAAAAGTCCGAAAGAGTCTCATTTTTTCCCAGAGAGAGAGAAGAAAGATTTTGTTCAACAGAGTTCAAAGCAATACTTTCAGCATTTGCAACAACACTTGTAACATTCTCCGATACACACACAGTCTCTGGTTTACTGGAATTTCGTGAGATAGAACCAGAAGCTCTGTTTTCTGAGTCCAAGTTGATCTTATTTTTATCACTTTGTTTAAAAAAGCACTACAACAGCGCACTACAAACCGGCACAAGTTCTCTTAAGCTTTCATCTTTTTTGAGAGAGACTAGATTATAGATTCTCCAGTTTATCTGATCCCAAAAATGAAAAGAAAAAGCAGACTGCAGATTTAAATCTTGCGTATTCGCTTTAACCCAGATAAGTAAGTTTTTAAGCTCAGTTTTTGAAATTTCAGAGTGACCTTTTTCTTGTAACATTGTCTCTAATTGATGAAAAACATCCCATTCAACTTCTGATAAATTCGTTCCCATTTTTGTGCTCTTTTAATAATTTTCTTTTTCTCTATTTTTCCTCCCAACGTCACCCAAGCGCTCTCCCGAGATAAGTTACTTACAATTTTCTTGGTTTCGGCGGGAGAGATGATACAGTGTCCTCCTTGTTAACACTTGGGTCTCCGCGACTGGTGCTTCCACGATTTTTCTTTGTTTTTCTTCTATTCTACGTCCTCACACGGGGCAGCAATATGCGGGGGACGGGACAGGTATAAGTCCAATGGTGTCAGGAACCCACGCCTTAAAAAAGGAACCCACTAGGCCGCGGCAAAATATCCAAATATGGATAACATGGTAACCAGACCAGTGAAGAGATTTTTGCTTTTATTTCCAGCACATCAGTCTCAAAATACAAAATGGAGACATGACAGCTCACTGATCCACACCAAAAAATGTCTCCTTCAACAGGGCTCATACAGCAATACATAAAATCGTCTCAGACTAGAATTCAGCCAATCAGACACAGAAAACACATATTGACAAGCATTCTATCCAATCTTATAAAACATAGGTAATCGTAGCTAAAACAAAGACTAGTTGATAAGAGACAAAGAACAGAGTTCTATTCATGCTAACCTTCTAAAGATATACATTAAATAACCTTGTTGCCATCCTAAAGCCAATTCTACAGAAGCCTATTGTTATTTGTCACGTCTACTGCTTGGGAAACTTTTCTGCTTGCATGGAAAACTTTTTCTGCTTGCATGGGAAACTTTTCTGCAATGCTAACAAAACTCCAGTCTAAGGCCTACATACTTCTTTTTAACCATTTCTTAAAAATCCTCTAACCTTATGGATTCCAACATTTCCCCCTCTCTGTTTGACCCAGAAGCTTTCATTTTCTTGTCGCTTGCTATTTGCGTTTCATAGCTCTATTGCAAAATTTCTGCTTATTATCTGCTGAAGACCTATTTTCACTAAACTGAAGCATTGCTATATTACGGCACAGCAACTTAATGCTGTGAAGACCCAATCCCTGAAAGAGATATGTTTGGCAACAGTCACAAGGCATCGTTCAAAAAACTCTGGTCGATTCCAAGGCCTTAATTCAAAACCTTCGTTCATGTCAATACCCTCATCTACTGCTTTCGTGAGATTTCGTACACTCTCTGTGCTTCTACTTCCTAATTCTCCTGCTTGAATGACAAAAACTTCTCGGACTGTTTTGTTCATCATTCGCCGAACACAACAGAGTATACAAGGTACCACTATCAATATCAGTATTAGAACACCTAATATGTCAAGACCTATCTTGCAAAGTTGCCTTAGCCAAGGTGCAAAACTGCAATTTTGATACAAATCATCCAACCAGGAACCTCCGTCTTCTTTAATTTGGGCTGTCAGATCCTTTAATTTTTGAATGCTTTTGTGAATGGATTCAGAATGATCAGACAAATTCATACAACACAAACCTTCCAATTCCTCACAACCATGTCCTTGTGCCAGTAAGAGAAAATCAATGGCTGCTCTGTTTTGAAGAGTAGCATGTCTAATACTATCAACATTGGTCAACATATCACTGATTGCGGAGGATGTGGCATTAGCTTGTTTGCTCAGCCAACATCCAACTCGATCTAATTGTCTCAATGCCACAGCTGAAGCCAATTGGGGTAGAAATAGACCTGCTGAAACCCTTCTGGCGGCATTCCAAGGCATAAAATCACTCTGACAGTTCTCATCATAATGAGGAACAGCTCTTGTTTTCCTTTGTTTCTTTTTCATCACTGCTTTGGCAGTGGGGGCAATTATGGTAAGCATACCAATGCTGCAAGGGCCACCTTCAAGGTGGGCTGGAATGCCTTGCCAACCTCTGTCTCCGCAAATGATCCAATACCCTTTTGGCAATTGCCGTGGAGATTGGTCCGTCTGTAGAAACACATCCCAACTGTTTGAAACATTTGCTGCCCTGAGAAGTTTCTTGGAACAAATGTTCCAATTGAAGGAAGGACTGTTTCCATTGTCAATTCCACCTGGTTTACCATTGGATTCTTTTCTGACCAAAGGAAACTCTTTCACTGGCACACCAACCAAACAGGTTGAGAAAGGCTTTTCTGGTTCCGAATTAGACAGACATATAGTATCCGATCTGGCAGCCTTGGCTAAGGTCACCCAAACATTCGTCTTCGGTTGATCCTCAGGCAAATCTGCACGACAAAAAACAATTAAAATCAAGCAAAACAAGTATACCATTTGATTCTGCCCCATCTCTTTCAAGAACTAAGTTTTGGCAGAATTCTTTCTAAACCAAAACAAGAACCTAAATTTTCAGCCAAAAATTAGCTTTGTTAAACAAACATTCAGCATTTCATTCGTATACTCATAAATAAAAATTGGCACAAAATCAGAGTTCACGGGTTCCACCGATGCACAATGAACGTCAGGCACAAGAGGCGTCAGGCGAGACCCGGGATCCTTCCATTCGGTCTACGTCTGCGTACTCGCTTCCTCAGTTCTAGGCTCGACAACAGGTTCTGAAGTGCGATACGGTTTGACGTTTTTGGCAGGAACCCACTTAATTCTTCCAGCACCTGTGGAAATAGAAGCATACCCTTTGCCCCACGTTATTAATTGAAACGGACCTTCCATCTGTCCAGAGTCAGGGTTTCTAATTAGAAGAGGAGGATGTTCTTTCAGTTTTGCCTGTGTGCTATTTGAAAAGTGTCTAAAGATTGGTGGATCTGGTTCTGTACTTTTACTATTTAGAAAATTAAAAACATACAAAGCCTTACTCAGTCTCATCTGTGGGGTGATTTCCGTTCCCCCTCTCTGTTGATCTAATATGCGTTTTAAGGTTTGATGTGTTCTTTCAATGATTGCTTGGCTTGTGGGAGAGTGGGGAATACCAAAAATGTGTCGAACACCCCATTCATTTAAAAATGTGGCCAATTTTTGAGATATGTATGCGGGGCCATTGTCAGTTTTTACTTCTTGGGGTATACCCAATGAAGCAAAAGCTTGCAGGAAATGATGACAGGCATGGCTGCCAGTATCACTTGTGTGAAGGGAAGCAAAAACTGCACCAGAGAACGTGTCTATGGAAACATGAATATTTTTAAATTTACCAAAAGAAGGCTATTTAGTAACATCTGTTTGCCACAACTGTAGGCTTTGTAAGCCTCGGGGGTTGATTGCTCCTGTAGAAACAGGAGGTTGTACCAATTGACAGTCAGGGCAAGTATGAATGATAGCTTTAGCTTGACTTTAAGTGATTTGGAACATTTGCATGAGTGCTTGTGCATTTTGGTGGAAAAAGGCACGACTCAATTTTGCTTGTTCAAAACTATTTGGCAATGTGTTAGAAATGACCATTGTCAGCTTGTCCGCTCTTGCATTTCCTTCCACTAAAAATCCAGGAAGTGAAGAATGCGCCCTAATGTGAGAAACAAAATATGGATTAGTTCTATATTGCAAAGTTATAAAAAGACATGAAAGCCAACGATGTAAAGTTTCATTACTAACATCCTTTAAAATGGAACCTTCTATTCTCCTGACTACATTAGCAACATAAGCAGAATCTGTGACCAAATTAAAAGGCTGAGGAAACAGCTGAAAAGCTCAAACTACTGCAGCAGGCTCAACAATTTGAGGGGATCCCTCTACTGTTTGAATATCAGATTCCCAAACATTAGTCTTTTGATTAAACCAAGTCACAACGGACCTGTGGCTTTTACCAGAGCCATCAGTGAAGAGAGTCACAGCATGTAAAGGTTCTTCATTAAATTTAGGTTTTTCTCTGAAACTCAATTTTGCTTGCAGTAGTTTGTGAGCTGGATAGTGTATGGAACAAACACCTGGAAAACCTAAGAATGCATATTGTAAATCATCAGAATTTTGCATTGCCCAATTGAAATAATCATTTTTCAATGGCAAATAGATAACTGAAAATTCTTGACCTGCCAAAGTTAACAATCTGGTTCTAGTCTTAATTATAATGTATGCAATCATTTCTAAAACTGAGCAAATGGTCTTTGAAAACCTGTAGGGAGGAAAATCCCATTCCATTATTAACAAAGGATCTTGTTCTGTGGAATCCCACTGGAAAATGAGACCACAAAGCTGCTTCTTCTCTCCTAAGATTGCAAGAAAGAAAGGATTTTCAGGAACGCAGCGATGAGCTTGTCTTTTTTGAAGAGCTTCTGTGACTTTGTCGAGAGCAGCACGAGCTTCAGGGGTTAAAGTTCTTGGCGAAGTGATGTCGCAACTTCCTCTCAGCAAATGGAAGAGCGGACTCAGTTCATCATTGGTGATTCCCAACATCGGTCTGACCCAGTTGATTTCTCCTAGAAGTTGTTGTAACTCTTGTAGGTTGTTGACTCTGGTTCGGATCTGAATTTTTTGTGGTGTTCTTGTCGTCTCAGTCATCTTCCATCCCAGGTACTTCTAAGGTGAAGCTTGTTGAATTTTCGTTGCAGAGATTTCAAGTCCAGCTTTTTGAATTTCAGCAACAACACAGTCGCGAGTTTCTTCCATCTCTTCCTTTCAAAGGACTCCACCCTTAAAGCCAATTTTTCTTTCTCTGTATCTATAGATTGACAAACACCAGAACAACCATGGTTTTGCTTAACTGAAAAAGAGTTCCCTGGAACCACAATTTCCCGAGTGGAAGCAGCCACCTCAGCCTCCACCCCAGGCCCAACAGAATCCAATTCAGGTTTCAGTGTCCCTGCACAAACAATTTTAGGAAGTACAGTCACTTTTTCATTTCCATCTTTTACACACTTTGTTCCATCCCCCTTACAAGAGTCACATATTTTCACATTAACAGAACAACGCGAAGAAAAGTCCGAAAGAGTCTCATTTTTTCCCAGAGAGAGAGAAGAAAGATTTTGTTCAACAGAGTTCAAAGCAATACTTTCAGCATTTGCAACAACACTTGTAACATTCTCCGATACACACACAGTCTCTGGTTTACTGGAATTTCGTGAGATAGAACCAGAAGCTCTGTTTTCTGAGTCCAAGTTGATCTTATTTTTATCACTTTGTTTAAAAAAGCACTACAACAGCGCACTACAAACCGGCACAAGTTCTCTTAAGCTTTCATCTTTTTTGAGAGAGACTAGATTATAGATTCTCCAGTTTATCTGATCCCAAAAATGAAAAGAAAAAGCAGACTGCAGATTTAAATCTTGCGTATTCGCTTTAACCCAGATAAGTAAGTTTTTAAGCTCAGTTTTTGAAATTTCAGAGTGACCTTTTTCTTGTAACATTGTCTCTAATTGATGAAAAACATCCCATTCAACTTCTGATAAATTCGTTCCCATTTTTGTGCTCTTTTAATAATTTTCTTTTTCTCTATTTTTCCTCCCAACGTCACCCAAGCGCTCTCCCGAGATAAGTTACTTACAATTTTCTTGGTTTCGGCGGGAGAGATGATACAGTGTCCTCCTTGTTAACACTTGGGTCTCCGCGGCTGGTGCTTCCACGATTTTTCTTTGTTTTTCTTCTATTCTACGTCCTCACACGGGGCAGCAATATGCAGGGGACGGGACAGGTATAAGTCCAATGGTGTCAGGAACCCACGCCTTAAAAAAGGAACCCACTAGGCCGCGGCAAAATATCCAAATATGGATAACATGGTAACCAGACCAGTGAAGAGATTTTTGCTTTTATTTCCAGCACATCAGTCTCAAAATACAAAATGGAGACATGACAGCTCACTGATCCACACCAAAAAATGTCTCCTTCAACAGGGCTCATACAGCAATACATAAAATCGTCTCAGACTAGAATTCAGCCAATCAGACACAGAAAACACATATTGACAAGCATTCTATCCAATCTTATAAAACATAGGTAATCGTAGCTAAAACAAAGACTAGTTGATAAGAGACAAAGAACAGAGTTCTATTCATGCTAACCTTCTAAAGATATACATTAAATAACCTTGTTGCCATCCTAAAGCCAATTCTACAGAAGCCTATTGTTATTTGTCACGTCTACTGCTTGGGAAACTTTTCTGCTTGCATGGAAAACTTTTTCTGCTTGCATGGGAAACTTTTCTGCAATGCTAACAAAACTCCAGTCTAAGGCCTACATACTTCTTTTTAACCATTTCTTAAAAATCCTCTAACCTTATGGATTCCAACATTTCCCCCTCTCTGTTTGACCCAGAAGCTTTCATTTTCTTGTCGCTTGCTATTTGCGTTTCATAGCTCTATTGCAAAATTTCTGCTTATTATCTGCTGAAGACCTATTTTCACTAAACTGAAGCATTGCTATATTACGGCACAGCAACTTAATGCTGTGAAGACCCAATCCCTGAAAGAGATATGTTTGGCAACAGTCACAAGGCATCGTTCAAAAAACTCTGGTCGATTCCAAGGCCTTAATTCAAAACCTTCGTTCATGTCAATACCCTCATCTACTGCTTTCGTGAGATTTCGTACACTCTCTGTGCTTCTACTTCCTAATTCTCCTGCTTGAATGACAAAAACTTCTCGGACTGTTTTGTTCATCATTCGCCGAACACAACAGAGTATACAAGGTACCACTATCAATATCAGTATTAGAACACCTAATATGTAAAGACCTATCTTGCAAAGTTGCCTTAGCCAAGGTGCAAAACTGCAATTTTGATACAAATCATCCAACCAGGAACCTCCATCTTCTTTAATTTGGGCTGTCAGATCCTTTAATTTTTGAATGCTTTTGTGAATGGATTCAGAATGATCAGACAAATTCATACAACACAAACCTTCCAATTCCTCACAACCATGTCCTTGTGCCAGTAAGAGAAAATCAATGGCTGCTCTGTTTTGAAGAGTAGCATGTCTAATACTATCAACATTGGTCAACATATCACTGATTGCGGAGGATGTGGCATTAGCTTGTTTGCTCAGCCAACATCCAACTCGATCTAATTGTCTCAATGCCACAGCTGAAGCCAATTGGGGTAGAAATATACCTGCTGAAACCCTTCTGGCGGCATTCCAAGGCATAAAATCACTCTGACAGTTCTCATCATAATGAGGAACAGCTCTTGTTTTCCTTTGTTTCTTTTTCATCACTGCTTTGGCAGTGGGGGCAATTATGGGAAGCATACCAATGCTGCAAGGGCCACCTTCAAGGTGGGCTGGAATGCCTTGCCAACCTCTGTCTCCGCAAATGATCCAATACCCTTTTGGCAATTGCCGTGGAGATTGGTCCGTCTGTAGAAACACATCCCAACTGTTTGAAACATTTGCTGCCCTGAGAAGTTTCTTGGAACAAATGTTCCAATTGAAGGAAGGACTGTTTCCATTGTCAATTCCACCTGGTTTACCATTGGATTCTTTTCTGACCAAAGGAAACTCTTTCACTGGCACACCAACCAAACAGGTTGAGAAAGGCTTTTCTGGTTCCGAATTAGACAGACATATAGTATCCGATCCGGCAGCCTTGGCTAAGGTCACCCAAACATTCGTCTTCGGTTGATCCTCAGGCAAATCTGCACGACAAAAAACAATTAAAATCAAGCAAAACAAGTATACCATTTGATTCTGCCCCATCTCTTTCAAGAACTAAGTTTTGGCAGAATTCTTTCTAAACCAAAACAAGAACCTAAATTTTCAGCCAAAAATTAGCTTTGTTAAACAAACATTCAGCATTTAATTCGTATACTCATAAATAAAAATTGGCACAAAATCAGAGTTCATGGGTTCCACCGATGCACAATGAACGTCAGGCACAAGAGGCGTCAGGCGAGACCCGGGATCCTTCCATTCGGTCTACGTCTGCGTACTCGCTTCCTCAGTTCTAGGCTCGACAACAGGTTCTGAAGTGCAATACGGTTTGACGTTTTTGGCAGGAACCCACTTAATTCTTCCAGCACCTGTGGAAATAGAAGCATACCCTTTGCCCCACGTTATTAATTGAAACGGACCTTCCATCTGTCCAGAGTCAGGGTTTCTAATTAGAAGAGGAGGATGTTCTTTCAGTTTTGCCTGTGTGCTATTTGAAAAGTGTCTAAAGATTGGTGGATCTGGTTCTGTACTTTTACTATTTAGAAAATTAAAAACATACAAAGCCTTACTCAGTCTCATCTGTGGGGTGATTTCCGTTCCCCCTCTCTGTTGATCTAATATGCGTTTTAAGGTTTGATGTGTTCTTTCAATGATTGCTTGGCTTGTGGGAGAGTGGGGAATACCAAAAATGCGTCGAACACCCCATTCATTTAAAAATGTGGCCAATTTTTGAGATATGTATGCGGGGCCATTGTCAGTTTTTACTTCTTGGGGTATACCCAATGAAGCAAAAGCTTGCAGGAAATGATGACAGGCATGGCTGCCAGTATCACTTGTGTGAAGGGAAGCAAAAACTGCACCAGAGAACGTGTCTATGGAAACATGAATATTTTTAAATTTACCAAAAGAAGGCTATTTAGTAACATCTGTTTGCCACAACTGTAGGCTTTGTAAGCCTCGGGGGTTGATTGCTCCTGTAGAAACAGGAGGTTGTACCAATTGACAGTCAGGGCAAGTATGAATGATAGCTTTAGCTTGACTTTAAGTGATTTGGAACATTTGCATGAGTGCTTGTGCATTTTGGTGGAAAAAGGCATGACTCAATTTTGCTTGTTCAAAACTATTTGGCAATGTGTTAGAAATGACCATTGTCAGCTTGTCCGCTCTTGCATTTCCTTCCACTAAAAATCCAGGAAGTGAAGAATGCGCCCTAATGTGAGAAACAAAATATGGATTAGTTCTATATTGCAAAGTTATAAAAAGACATGAAAGCCAACGATGTAAAGTTTCATTACTAACATCCTTTAAAATGGAACCTTCTATTCTCCTGACTACATTAGCAACATAAGCAGAATCTGTGACCAAATTAAAAGGCTGAGGAAACAGCTGAAAAGCTCAAACTACTGCAGCAGGCTCAACAATTTGAGGGGATCCCTCTACTGTTTGAATATCAGATTCCCAAACATTAGTCTTTTGATTAAACCAAGTCACAACGGACTTGTGGCTTTTACCAGAGCCATCAGTGAAGAGAGTCACAGCATGTAAAGGTTCTTCACTCAATTTAGGTTTTTCTCTGAAACTCAATTTTGCTTGCAGTAGTTTGTGAGCTGGATAGTGTATGGAACAAACACCTGGAAAACCTAAGAATGCATATTGTAAATCATCAGAATTTTGCATTGCCCAGTTGAAATAATCATTTTTCAATGGCAAATAGATAACTGAAAATTCTTGACCTGCCAAAGTTAACAATCTGGTTCTAGCCTTAATTATAATGTATGCAATCATTTCTAAAACTGAGCAAATGGCCTTTGAAAACCTGTAGGGAGGAAAATCCCATTCCATTATTAACAAAGGATCTTGTTCTGTGGAATCCCACTGGAAAATGAGACCACAAAGCTGCTTCTTCTCTCCTAAGATTGCAAGAAAGAAAGGATTTTCAGGAACGCAGCGATGAGCTTGTCTTTTTTGAAGAGCTTCTGTGACTTTGTCGAGAGCAGCACGAGCTTCAGGGGTTAAAGTTCTTGGCGAAGTGATGTCGCAACTTCCTCTCAGCAAATGGAAGAGCGGACTCAGTTCATCATTGGTGATTCCCAACATCGGTCTGACCCAGTTGATTTCTCCTAGAAGTTGTTGTAACTCTTGTAGGTTGTTGACTCTGGTTCGGATCTGAATTTTTTGTGGTGTTCTTGTCGTCTCAGTCATCTTCCGACCCAGGTACTTCTAAGGTGAAACTTGTTGAATTTTCTTTGCAGAGATTTCAAGTCCAGCTTTTTGAATTTCAGCAACAACACAGTCGCGAGTTTCTTCCATCTCTTCCTTTCAAAGGACTCCACCCTTAAAGCCAATTTTTCTTTCTCTGTATCTATAGATTGACAAACACCAGAACAACCATGGTTTTGCTTAACTGAAAAAGAGTTCCCTGGAACCACAATTTCCCGAGTGGAAGCAGCCACCTCAGCCTCCACCCCAGGCCCAACAGAATCCAATTCAGGTTTCAGTGTCCCTGCACAAACAATTTTAGGAAGTACAGTCACTTTTTCATTTCCATCTTTTACACACTTTGTTCCATCCCCCTTACAAGAGTCACATATTTTCACATTAACAGAACAACGCGAAGAAAAGTCCGAAAGAGTCTCATTTTTTCCCAGAGAGAGAGAAGAAAGATTTTGTTCAACAGAGTTCAAAGCAATACTTTCAGCATTTGCAACAACACTTGTAACATTCTCCGATACACACACAGTCTCTGGTTTACTGGAATTTCGTGAGATAGAACCAGAAGCTCTGTTTTCTGAGTCCAAGTTGATCTTATTTTTATCACTTTGTTTAAAAAAGCACTACAACAGCGCACTACAAACCGGCACAAGTTCTCTTAAGCTTTCATCTTTTTTGAGAGAGACTAGATTATAGATTCTCCAGTTTATCTGATCCCAAAAATGAAAAGAAAAAGCAGACTGCAGATTTAAATCTTGCGTATTCGCTTTAACCCAGATAAGTAAGTTTTTAAGCTCAGTTTTTGAAATTTCAGAGTGACCTTTTTCTTGTAACATTGTCTCTAATTGATGAAAAACATCCCATTCAACTTCTGATAAATTCGTTCCCATTTTTGTGCTCTTTTAATAATTTTCTTTTTCTCTATTTTTCCTCCCAACGTCACCCAAGCGCTCTCCCGAGATAAGTTACTTACAATTTTCTTGGTTTCGGCGGGAGAGATGATACAGTGTCCTCCTTGTTAACACTTGGGTCTCCGCGGCTGGTGCTTCCACGATTTTTCTTTGTTTTTCTTCTATTCTACGTCCTCACACGGGGCAGCAATATGCGGGGGACGGGACAGGTATAAGTCCAATGGTGTCAGGAACCCACGCCTTAAAAAAGGAACCCACTAGGCCGCGGCAAAATATCCAAATATGGATAACATGGTAACCAGACCAGTGAAGAGATTTTTGCTTTTATTTCCAGCACATCAGTCTCAAAATACAAAATGGAGACATGACAGCTCACTGATCCACACCAAAAAATGTCTCCTTCAACAGGGCTCATACAGCAATACATAAAATCGTCTCAGACTAGAATTCAGCCAATCAGACACAGAAAACACATATTGACAAGCATTCTATCCAATCTTATAAAACATAGGTAATCGTAGCTAAAACAAAGACTAGTTGATAAGAGACAAAGAACAGAGTTCTATTCATGCTAACCTTCTAAAGATATACATTAAATAACCTTGTTGCCATCCTAAAGCCAATTCTACAGAAGCCTATTGTTATTTGTCACGTCTACTGCTTGGGAAACTTTTCTGCTTGCATGGAAAACTTTTTCTGCTTGCATGGGAAACTTTTCTGCAATGCTAACAAAACTCCAGTCTAAGGCCTACATACTTCTTTTTAACCATTTCTTAAAAATCCTCTAACCTTATGGATTCCAACATTTCCCCCTCTCTGTTTGACCCAGAAGCTTTCATTTTCTTGTCGCTTGCTATTTGCGTTTCATAGCTCTATTGCAAAATTTCTGCTTATTATCTGCTGAAGACCTATTTTCACTAAACTGAAGCATTGCTATATTACGGCACAGCAACTTAATGCTGTGAAGACCCAATCCCTGAAAGAGATATGTTTGGCAACAGTCACAAGGCATCGTTCAAAAAACTCTGGTCGATTCCAAGGCCTTAATTCAAAACCTTCGTTCATGTCAATACCCTCATCTACTGCTTTCGTGAGATTTCGTACACTCTCTGTGCTTCTACTTCCTAATTCTCCTGCTTGAATGACAAAAACTTCTCGGACTGTTTTGTTCATCATTCGCCGAACACAACAGAGTATACAAGGTACCACTATCAATATCAGTATTAGAACACCTAATATGTAAAGACCTATCTTGCAAAGTTGCCTTAGCCAAGGTGCAAAACTGCAATTTTGATACAAATCATCCAACCAGGAACCTCCATCTTCTTTAATTTGGGCTGTCAGATCCTTTAATTTTTGAATGCTTTTGTGAATGGATTCAGAATGATCAGACAAATTCATACAACACAAACCTTCCAATTCCTCACAACCATGTCCTTGTGCCAGTAAGAGAAAATCAATGGCTGCTCTGTTTTGAAGAGTAGCATGTCTAATACTATCAACATTGGTCAACATATCACTGATTGCGGAGGATGTGGCATTAGCTTGTTTGCTCAGCCAACATCCAACTCGATCTAATTGTCTCAATGCCACAGCTGAAGCCAATTGGGGTAGAAATATACCTGCTGAAACCCTTCTGGCGGCATTCCAAGGCATAAAATCACTCTGACAGTTCTCATCATAATGAGGAACAGCTCTTGTTTTCCTTTGTTTCTTTTTCATCACTGCTTTGGCAGTGGGGGCAATTATGGTAAGCATACCAGTGCTGCAAGGGCCACCTTCAAGGTGGGCTGGAATGCCTTGCCAACCTCTGTCTCCGCAAATGATCCAATACCCTTTTGGCAATTGCCGTGGAGATTGGTCCGTCTGTAGAAACACATCCCAACTGTTTGAAACATTTGCTGCCCTGAGAAGTTTCTTGGAACAAATGTTCCAATTGAAGGAAGGACTGTTTCCATTGTCAATTCCACCTGGTTTACCATTGGATTCTTTTCTGACCAAAGGAAACTCTTTCACTGGCACACCAACCAAACAGGTTGAGAAAGGCTTTTCTGGTTCCGAATTAGACAGACATATAGTATCCGATCCGGCAGCCTTGGCTAAGGTCACCCAAACATTCGTCTTCGGTTGATCCTCAGGCAAATCTGCACGACAAAAAACAATTAAAATCAAGCAAAACAAGTATACCATTTGATTCTGCCCCATCTCTTTCAAGAACTAAGTTTTGGCAGAATTCTTTCTAAACCAAAACAAGAACCTAAATTTTCAGCCAAAAATTAGCTTTGTTAAACAAACATTCAGCATTTAATTCGTATACTCATAAATAAAAATTGGCACAAAATCAGAGTTCACGGGTTCCACCGATGCACAATGAACGTCAGGCACAAGAGGCGTCAGGCGAGACCCGGGATCCTTCCATTCGGTCTACGTCTGCGTACTCGCTTCCTCAGTTCTAGGCTCGACAACAGGTTCTGAAGTGCGATACGGTTTGACGTTTTTGGCAGGAACCCACTTAATTCTTCCAGCACCTGTGGAAATAGAAGCATACCCTTTGCCCCACGTTATTAATTGAAACGGACCTTCCATCTGTCCAGAGTCAGGGTTTCTAATTAGAAGAGGAGGATGTTCTTTCAGTTTTGCCTGTGTGCTATTTGAAAAGTGTCTAAAGATTGGTGGATCTGGTTCTGTACTTTTACTATTTAGAAAATTAAAAACATACAAAGCCTTACTCAGTCTCATCTGTGGGGTGATTTCCGTTCCCCCTCTCTGTTGATCTAATATGCGTTTTAAGGTTTGATGTGTTCTTTCAATGATTGCTTGGCTTGTGGGAGAGTGGGGAATACCAAAAATGCGTCGAACACCCCATTCATTTAAAAATGTGGCCAATTTTTGAGATATGTATGCGGGGCCATTGTCAGTTTTTACTTCTTGGGGTATACCCAATGAAGCAAAAGCTTGCAGGAAATGATGACAGGCATGGCTGCCAGTATCACTTGTGTGAAGGGAAGCAAAAACTGCACCAGAGAACGTGTCTATGGAAACATGAATATTTTTAAATTTACCAAAAGAAGGCTATTTAGTAACATCTGTTTGCCACAACTGTAGGCTTTGTAAGCCTCGGGGGTTGATTGCTCCTGTAGAAACAGGAGGTTGTACCAATTGACAGTCAGGGCAAGTATGAATGATAGCTTTAGCTTGACTTTAAGTGATTTGGAACATTTGCATGAGTGCTTGTGCATTTTGGTGGAAAAAGGCATGACTCAATTTTGCTTGTTCAAAACTATTTGGCAATGTGTTAGAAATGACCATTGTCAGCTTGTCCGCTCTTGCATTTCCTTCCACTAAAAATCCAGGAAGTGAAGAATGCGCCCTAATGTGAGAAACAAAATATGGATTAGTTCTATATTGCAAAGTTATAAAAAGACATGAAAGCCAACGATGTAAAGTTTCATTACTAACATCCTTTAAAATGGAACCTTCTATTCTCCTGACTACATTAGCAACATAAGCAGAATCTGTGACCAAATTAAAAGGCTGAGGAAACAGCTGAAAAGCTCAAACTACTGCAGCAGGCTCAACAATTTGAGGGGATCCCTCTACTGTTTGAATATCAGATTCCCAAACATTAGTCTTTTGATTAAACCAAGTCACAACGGACTTGTGGCTTTTACCAGAGCCATCAGTGAAGAGAGTCACAGCATGTAAAGGTTCTTCACTAAATTTAGGTTTTTCTCTGAAACTCAATTTTGCTTGCAGTAGTTTGTGAGCTGGATAGTGTATGGAACAAACACCTGGAAAACCTAAGAATGCATATTGTAAATCATCAGAATTTTGCATTGCCCAATTGAAATAATCATTTTTCAATGGCAAATAGATAACTGAAAATTCTTGACCTGCCAAAGTCAACAATCTGGTTCTAGCCTTAATTATAATGTATGCAATCATTTCTAAAACTGAGCAAATGGTCTTTGAAAACCTGTAGGGAGGAAAATCCCATTCCATTATTAACAAAGGATCTTGTTCTGTGGAATCCCACTGGAAAATGAGACCACAAAGCTGCTTCTTCTCTCCTAAGATTGCAAGAAAGAAAGGATTTTCAGGAACGCAGCGATGAGCTTGTCTTTTTTGAAGAGCTTCTGTGACTTTGTCGAGAGCAGCACGAGCTTCAGGGGTTAAAGTTCTTGGCGAAGTGATGTCGCAACTTCCTCTCAGCAAATGGAAGAGCGGACTCAGTTCATCATTGGTGATTCCCAACATCGGTCTGACCCAGTTGATTTCTCCTAGAAGTTGTTGTAACTCTTGTAGGTTGTTGACTCTGGTTCGGATCTGAATTTTTTGTGGTGTTCTTGTCGTCTCAGTCATCTTCCATCCCAGGTACTTCTAAGGTGAAACTTGTTGAATTTTCGTTGCAGAGATTTCAAGTCCAGCTTTTTGAATTTCAGCAACAACACAGTCGCGAGTTTCTTCCATCTCTTCCTTTCAAAGGACTCCACCCTTAAAGCCAATTTTTCTTTCTCTGTATCTATAGATTGACAAACACCAGAACAACCATGGTTTTGCTTAACTGAAAAAGAGTTCCCTGGAACCACAATTTCCCGAGTGGAAGCAGCCACCTCAGCCTCCACCCCAGGCCCAACAGAATCCAATTCAGGTTTCAGTGTCCCTGCACAAACAATTTTAGGAAGTACAGTCACTTTTTCATTTCCATCTTTTACACACTTTGTTCCATCCCCCTTACAAGAGTCACATATTTTTACATTAACAGAACAACGCGAAGAAAAGTCCGAAAGAGTCTCATTTTTTCCCAGAGAGAGAGAAGAAAGATTTTGTTCAACAGAGTTCAAAGCAATACTTTCAGCATTTGCAACAACACTTGTAACATTCTCCGATACACACACAGTCTCTGGTTTACTGGAATTTCGTGAGATAGAACCAGAAGCTCTGTTTTCTGAGTCCAAGTTGATCTTATTTTTATCACTTTGTTTAAAAAAGCACTACAACAGCGCACTACAAACCGGCACAAGTTCTCTTAAGCTTTCATCTTTTTTGAGAGAGACTAGATTATAGATTCTCCAGTTTATCTGATCCCAAAAATGAAAAGAAAAAGCAGACTGCAGATTTAAATCTTGCCTATTCGCTTTAACCCAGATAAGTAAGTTTTTAAGCTCAGTTTTTGAAATTTCAGAGTGACCTTTTTCTTGTAACATTGTCTCTAATTGATGAAAAACATCCCATTCAACTTCTGATAAATTCGTTCCCATTTTTGTGCTCTTTTAATAATTTTCTTTTTCTCTATTTTTCCTCCCAACGTCACCCAAGCGCTCTCCCGAGATAAGTTACTTACAATTTTCTTGGTTTCGGCGGGAGAGATGATACAGTGTCCTCCTTGTTAACACTTGGGTCTCCGCGGCTGGTGCTTCCACGATTTTTCTTTGTTTTTCTTCTATTCTACGTCCTCACACGGGGCAGCAATATGCGGGGGACGGGACAGGTATAAGTCCAATGGTGTCAGGAACCCACGCCTTAAAAAAGGAACCCACTAGGCCGCGGCAAAATATCCAAATATGGATAACATGGTAACCAGACCAGTGAAGAGATTTTTGCTTTTATTTCCAGCACATCAGTCTCAAAATACAAAATGGAGACATGACAGCTCACTGATCCACACCAAAAAATGTCTCCTTCAACAGGGCTCATACAGCAATACATAAAATCGTCTCAGACTAGAATTCAGCCAATCAGACACAGAAAACACATATTGACAAGCATTCTATCCAATCTTATAAAACATAGGTAATCGTAGCTAAAACAAAGACTAGTTGATAAGAGACAAAGAACAGAGTTCTATTCATGCTAACCTTCTAAAGATATACATTAAATAACCTTGTTGCCATCCTAAAGCCAATTCTACAGAAGCCTATTGTTATTTGTCACGTCTACTGCTTGGGAAACTTTTCTGCTTGCATGGAAAACTTTTTCTGCTTGCATGGGAAACTTTTCTGCAATGCTAACAAAACTCCAGTCTAAGGCCTACATACTTCTTTTTAACCATTTCTTAAAAATCCTCTAACCTTATGGATTCCAACATTTCCCCCTCTCTGTTTGACCCAGAAGCTTTCATTTTCTTGTCGCTTGCTATTTGCGTTTCATAGCTCTATTGCAAAATTTCTGCTTATTATCTGCTGAAGACCTATTTTCACTAAACTGAAGCATTGCTATATTACGGCACAGCAACTTAATGCTGTGAAGACCCAATCCCTGAAAGAGATATGTTTGGCAACAGTCACAAGGCATCGTTCAAAAAACTCTGGTCGATTCCAAGGCCTTAATTCAAAACCTTCGTTCATGTCAATACCCTCATCTACTGCTTTCGTGAGATTTCGTACACTCTCTGTGCTTCTACTTCCTAATTCTCCTGCTTGAATGACAAAAACTTCTCGGACTGTTTTGTTCATCATTCGCCGAACACAACAGAGTATACAAGGTACCACTATCAATATCAGTATTAGAACACCTAATATGTAAAGACCTATCTTGCAAAGTTGCCTTAGCCAAGGTGCAAAACTGCAATTTTGATACAAATCATCCAACCAGGAACCTCCATCTTCTTTAATTTGGGCTGTCAGATCCTTTAATTTTTGAATGCTTTTGTGAATGGATTCAGAATGATCAGACAAATTCATACAACACAAACCTTCCAATTCCTCACAACCATGTCCTTGTGCCAGTAAGAGAAAATCAATGGCTGCTCTGTTTTGAAGAGTAGCATGTCTAATACTATCAACATTGGTCAACATATCACTGATTGCGGAGGATGTGGCATTAGCTTGTTTGCTCAGCCAACATCCAACTCGATCTAATTGTCTCAATGCCACAGCTGAAGCCAATTGGGGTAGAAATATACCTGCTGAAACCCTTCTGGCGGCATTCCAAGGCATAAAATCACTCTGACAGTTCTCATCATAATGAGGAACAGCTCTTGTTTTCCTTTGTTTCTTTTTCATCACTGCTTTGGCAGTGGGGGCAATTATGGGAAGCATACCAATGCTGCAAGGGCCACCTTCAAGGTGGGCTGGAATGCCTTGCCAACCTCTGTCTCCGCAAATGATCCAATACCCTTTTGGCAATTGCCGTGGAGATTGGTCCGTCTGTAGAAACACATCCCAACTGTTTGAAACATTTGCTGCCCTGAGAAGTTTCTTGGAACAAATGTTCCAATTGAAGGAAGGACTGTTTCCATTGTCAATTCCACCTGGTTTACCATTGGATTCTTTTCTGACCAAAGGAAACTCTTTCACTGGCACACCAACCAAACAGGTTGAGAAAGGCTTTTCTGGTTCCGAATTAGACAGACATATAGTATCCGATCCGGCAGCCTTGGCTAAGGTCACCCAAACATTCATCTTCGGTTGATCCTCAGGCAAATCTGCACGACAAAAAACAATTAAAATCAAGCAAAAGAAGTATACCATTTGATTCTGCCCCATCTCTTTCAAGAACTAAGTTTTGGCAGAATTCTTTCTAAACCAAAACAAGAACCTAAATTTTCAGCCAAAAATTAGCTTTGCTAAACAAACATTCAGCATTTAATTCGTATACTCATAAATAAAAATTGGCACAAAATCAGAGTTCACGGGTTCCACCGATGCACAATGAACGTCAGGCACAAGAGGCGTCAGGCGAGACCCGGGATCCTTCCATTCGGTCTACGTCTGCGTACTCGCTTCCTCAGTTCTAGGCTCGACAACAGGTTCTGAAGTGCGATACGGTTTGACGTTTTTGGCAGGAACCCACTTAATTCTTCCAGCACCTGTGGAAATAGAAGCATACCCTTTGCCCCACGTTATTAATTGAAACGGACCTTCCATCTGTCCAGAGTCAGGGTTTCTAATTAGAAGAGGAGGATGTTCTTTCAGTTTTGCCTGTGTGCTATTTGAAAAGTGTCTAAAGATTGGTGGATCTGGTTCTGTACTTTTACTATTTAGAAAATTAAAAACATACAAAGCCTTACTCAGTCTCATCTGTGGGGTGATTTCCGTTCCCCCTCTCTGTTGATCTAATATGCGTTTTAAGGTTTGATGTGTTCTTTCAATGATTGCTTGGCTTGTGGGAGAGTGGGGAATACCAAAAATGCGTCGAACACCCCATTCATTTAAAAATGTGGCCAATTTTTGAGATATGTATGCGGGGCCATTGTCAGTTTTTACTTCTTGGGGTATACCCAATGAAGCAAAAGCTTGCAGGAAATGATGACAGGCATGGCTGCCAGTATCACTTGTGTGAAGGGAAGCAAAAACTGCACCAGAGAACGTGTCTATGGAAACATGAATATTTTTAAATTTACCAAAAGAAGGCTATTTAGTAACATCTGTTTGCCACAACTGTAGGCTTTGTAAGCCTCGGGGGTTGATTGCTCCTGTAGAAACAGGAGGTTGTACCAATTGACAGTCAGGGCAAGTATGAATGATAGCTTTAGCTTGACTTTAAGTGATTTGGAACATTTGCATGAGTGCTTGTGCATTTTGGTGGAAAAAGGCATGACTCAATTTTGCTTGTTCAAAACTATTTGGCAATGTGTTAGAAATGACCATTGTCAGCTTGTCCGCTCTTGCATTTCCTTCCACTAAAAATCCAGGAAGTGAAGAATGCGCCCTGATGTGAGAAACAAAATATGGATTAGTTCTATATTGCAAAGTTATAAAAAGACATGAAAGCCAACGATGTAAAGTTTCATTACTAACATCCTTTAAAATGGAACCTTCTATTCTCCTGACTACATTAGCAACATAAGCAGAATCTGTGACCAAATTAAAAGGCTGAGGAAACAGCTGAAAAGCTCAAACTACTGCAGCAGGCTCAACAATTTGAGGGGATCCCTCTACTGTTTGAATATCAGATTCCCAAACATTAGTCTTTTGATTAAACCAAGTCACAACGGACTTGTGGCTTTTACCAGAGCCATCAGTGAAGAGAGTCACAGCATGTAAAGGTTCTTCACTCAATTTAGGTTTTTCTCTGAAACTCAATTTTGCTTGCAGTAGTTTGTGAGCTGGATAGTGTATGGAACAAACACCTGGAAAACCTAAGAATGCATATTGTAAATCATCAGAATTTTGCATTGCCCAATTGAAATAATCATTTTTCAATGGCAAATAGATAACTGAAAATTCTTGACCTGCCAAAGTTAGCAATCTGGTTCTAGCCTTAATTATAATGTATGCAATCATTTCTAAAACTGAGCAAATGGTCTTTGAAAACCTGTAGGGAGGAAAATCCCATTCCATTATTAACAAAGGATCTTGTTCTGTGGAATCCCACTGGAAAATGAGACCACAAAGCTGCTTCTTCTCTCCTAAGATTGCAAGAAAGAAAGGATTTTCAGGAACGCAGCGATGAGCTTGTCTTTTTTTTTTGAAGAGCTTCTGTGACTTTGTCGAGAGCAGCACGAGCTTCAGGGGTTAAAGTTCTTGGCGAAGTGATGTCGCAACTTCCTCTCAGCAAATGGAAGAGCGGACTCAGTTCATCATTGGTGATTCCCAACATCGGTCTGACCCAGTTGATTTCTCCTAGAAGTTGTTGTAACTCTTGTAGGTTGTTGACTCTGGTTCGGATCTGAATTTTTTGTGGTGTTCTTGTCGTCTCAGTCATCTTCCATCCCAGGTACTTCTAAGGTGAAACTTGTTGAATTTTCGTTGCAGAGATTTCAAGTCCAGCTTTTTGAATTTCAGCAACAACACAGTCGCGAGTTTCTTCCATCTCTTCCTTTCAAAGGACTCCACCCTTAAAGCCAATTTTTCTTTCTCTGTATCTATAGATTGACAAACACCAGAACAACCATGGTTTTGCTTAACTGAAAAAGAGTTCCCTGGAACCACAATTTCCCGAGTGGAAGCAGCCACCTCAGCCTCCACCCCAGGCCCAACAGAATCCAATTCAGGTTTCAGTGTCCCCGCACAAACAATTTTAGGAAGTACAGTCACTTTTTCATTTCCATCTTTTACACACTTTGTTCCATCCCCCTTACAAGAGTCACATATTTTTACATTAACAGAACAACGCGAAGAAAAGTCCGAAAGAGTCTCATTTTTTCCCAGAGAGAGAGAAGAAAGATTTTGTTCAACAGAGTTCAAAGCAATACTTTCAGCATTTGCAACAACACTTGTAACATTCTCCGATACACACACAGTCTCTGGTTTACTGGAATTTCGTGAGATAGAACCAGAAGCTCTGTTTTCTGAGTCCAAGTTGATCTTATTTTTATCACTTTGTTTAAAAAAGCACTACAACAGCGCACTACAAACCGGCACAAGTTCTCTTAAGCTTTCATCTTTTTTGAGAGAGACTAGATTATAGATTCTCCAGTTTATCTGATCCCAAAAATGAAAAGAAAAAGCAGACTGCAGATTTAAATCTTGCGTATTCGCTTTAACCCAGATAAGTAAGTTTTTAAGCTCAGTTTTTGAAATTTCAGAGTGACCTTTTTCTTGTAACATTGTCTCTAATTGATGAAAAACATCCCATTCAACTTCTGATAAATTCGTTCCCATTTTTGTGCTCTTTTAATAATTTTCTTTTTCTCTATTTTTCCTCCCAACGTCACCCAAGCGCTCTCCCGAGATAAGTTACTTACAATTTTCTTGGTTTCGGCGGGAGAGATGATACAGTGTCCTCCTTGTTAACACTTGGGTCTCCGCGGCTGGTGCTTCCACGATTTTTCTTTGTTTTTCTTCTATTCTACGTCCTCACACGGGGCAGCAATATGCGGGGGACGGGACAGGTATAAGTCCAATGGTGTCAGGAACCCACGCCTTAAAAAAGGAACCCACTAGGCTGCGGCAAAATATCCAAATATGGATAACATGGTAACCAGACCAGTGAAGAGATTTTTGCTTTTATTTCCAGCACATCAGTCTCAAAATACAAAATGGAGACATGACAGCTCACTGATCCACACCAAAAAATGTCTCCTTCAACAGGGCTCATACAGCAATACATAAAATCGTCTCAGACTAGAATTCAGCCAATCAGACACAGAAAACACATATTGACAAGCATTCTATCCAATCTTATAAAACATAGGTAATCGTAGCTAAAACAAAGACTAGTTGATAAGAGACAAAGAACAGAGTTCTATTCATGCTAACCTTCTAAAGATATACATTAAATAACCTTGTTGCCATCCTAAAGCCAATTCTACAGAAGCCTATTGTTATTTGTCACGTCTACTGCTTGGGAAACTTTTCTGCTTGCATGGAAAACTTTTTCTGCTTGCATGGGAAACTTTTCTGCAATGCTAACAAAACTCCAGTCTAAGGCCTACATACTTCTTTTTAACCATTTCTTAAAAATCCTCTAACCTTATGGATTCCAACATTTCCCCCTCTCTGTTTGACCCAGAAGCTTTCATTTTCTTGTCGCTTGCTATTTGCGTTTCATAGCTCTATTGCAAAATTTCTGCTTATTATCTGCTGAAGACCTATTTTCACTAAACTGAAGCATTGCTATATTACGGCACAGCAACTTAATGCTGTGAAGACCCAATCCCTGAAAGAGATATGTTTGGCAACAGTCACAAGGCATCGTTCAAAAAACTCTGGTCGATTCCAAGGCCTTAATTCAAAACCTTCGTTCATGTCAATACCCTCATCTACTGCTTTCGTGAGATTTCGTACACTCTCTGTGCTTCTACTTCCTAATTCTCCTGCTTGAATGACAAAAACTTCTCGGACTGTTTTGTTCATCATTCGCCGAACACAACAGAGTATACAAGGTACCACTATCAATATCAGTATTAGAACACCTAATATGTAAAGACCTATCTTGCAAAGTTGCCTTAGCCAAGGTGCAAAACTGCAATTTTGATACAAATCATCCAACCAGGAACCTCCATCTTCTTTAATTTGGGCTGTCAGATCCTTTAATTTTTGAATGCTTTTGTGAATGGATTCAGAATGATCAGACAAATTCATACAACACAAACCTTCCAATTCCTCACAACCATGTCCTTGTGCCAGTAAGAGAAAATCAATGGCTGCTCTGTTTTGAAGAGTAGCATGTCTAATACTATCAACATTGGTCAACATATCACTGATTGCGGAGGATGTGGCATTAGCTTGTTTGCTCAGCCAACATCCAACTCGATCTAATTGTCTCAATGCCACAGCTGAAGCCAATTGGGGTAGAAATATACCTGCTGAAACCCTTCTGGCGGCATTCCAAGGCATAAAATCACTCTGACAGTTCTCATCATAATGAGGAACAGCTCTTGTTTTCCTTTGTTTCTTTTTCATCACTGCTTTGGCAGTGGGGGCAATTATGGGAAGCATACCAGTGCTGCAAGGGCCACCTTCAAGGTGGGCTGGAATGCCTTGCCAACCTCTGTCTCCGCAAATGATCCAATACCCTTTTGGCAATTGCCGTGGAGATTGGTCCATCTGTAGAAACACATCCCAACTGTTTGAAACATTTGCTGCCCTGAGAAGTTTCTTGGAACAAATGTTCCAATTGAAGGAAGGACTGTTTCCATTGTCAATTCCACCTGGTTTACCATTGGATTCTTTTCTGACCAAAGGAAACTCTTTCACTGGCACACCAACCAAACAGGTTGAGAAAGGCTTTTCTGGTTCCGAATTAGACAGACATATAGTATCCGATCCGGCAGCCTTGGCTAAGGTCACCCAAACATTCGTCTTCGGTTGATCCTCAGGCAAATCTGCACGACAAAAAACAATTAAAATCAAGCAAAACAAGTATACCATTTGATTCTGCCCCATCTCTTTCAAGAACTAAGTTTTGGCAGAATTCTTTCTAAACCAAAACAAGAACCTAAATTTTCAGCCAAAAATTAGCTTTGTTAAACAAACATTCAGCATTTAATTCGTATACTCATAAATAAAAATTGGCACAAAATCAGAGTTCACGGGTTCCACCGATGCACAATGAACGTCAGGCACAAGAGGCGTCAGGCGAGACCCGGGATCCTTCCATTCGGTATACGTCTGCGTACTCGCTTCCTCAGTTCTAGGCTCGACAACAGGTTCTGAAGTGCGATACGGTTTGACGTTTTTGGCAGGAACCCACTTAATTCTTCCAGCACCTGTGGAAATAGAAGCATACCCTTTGCCCCACGTTATTAATTGAAACGGACCTTCCATCTGTCCAGAGTCAGGGTTTCTAATTAGAAGAGGAGGATGTTCTTTCAGTTTTGCCTGTGTGCTATTTGAAAAGTGTCTAAAGATTGGTGGATCTGGTTCTGTACTTTTACTATTTAGAAAATTAAAAACATACAAAGCCTTACTCAGTCTCATCTGTGGGGTGATTTCCGTTCCCCCTCTCTGTTGATCTAATATGCGTTTTAAGGTTTGATGTGTTCTTTCAATGATTGCTTGGCTTGTGGGAGAGTGGGGAATACCAAAAATGCGTCGAACACCCCATTCATTTAAAAATGTGGCCAATTTTTGAGATATGTATGCGGGGCCATTGTCAGTTTTTACTTCTTGGGGTATACCCAATGAAGCAAAAGCTTGCAGGAAATGATGACAGGCATGGCTGCCAGTATCACTTGTGTGAAGGGAAGCAAAAACTGCACCAGAGAACGTGTCTATGGAAACATGAATATTTTTAAATTTACCAAAAGAAGGCTATTTAGTAACATCTGTTTGCCACAACTGTAGGCTTTGTAAGCCTCGGGGGTTGATTGCTCCTGTAGAAACAGGAGGTTGTACCAATTGACAGTCAGGGCAAGTATGAATGATAGCTTTAGCTTGACTTTAAGTGATTTGGAACATTTGCATGAGTGCTTGTGCATTTTGGTGGAAAAAGGCATGACTCAATTTTGCTTGTTCAAAACTATTTGGCAATGTGTTAGAAATGACCATTGTCAGCTTGTCCGTTCTTGCATTTCCTTCCACTAAAAATCCAGGAAGTGAAGAATGCGCCCTAATGTGAGAAACAAAATATGGATTAGTTCTATATTGCAAAGTTATAAAAAGACATGAAAGCCAACGATGTAAAGTTTCATTACTAACATCCTTTAAAATGGAACCTTCTATTCTCCTGACTACATTAGCAACATAAGCAGAATCTGTGACCAAATTAAAAGGCTGAGGAAACAGCTGAAAAGCTCAAACTACTGCAGCAGGCTCAACAATTTGAGGGGATCCCTCTACTGTTTGAATATCAGATTCCCAAACATTAGTCTTTTGATTAAACCAAGTCACAACGGACTTGTGGCTTTTACCAGAGCCATCAGTGAAGAGAGTCACAGCATGTAAAGGTTCTTCACTCAATTTAGGTTTTTCTCTGAAACTCAATTTTGCTTGCAGTAGTTTGTGAGCTGGATAGTGTATGGAACAAACACCTGGAAAACCTAAGAATGCATATTGTAAATCATCAGAATTTTGCATTGCCCAATTGAAATAATCATTTTTCAATGGCAAATAGATAACTGAAAATTCTTGACCTGCCAAAGTTAGCAATCTGGTTCTAGCCTTAATTATAATGTATGCAATCATTTCTAAAACTGAGCAAATGGTCTTTGAAAACCTGTAGGGAGGAAAATCCCATTCCATTATTAACAAAGGATCTTGTTCTGTGGAATCCCACTGGAAAATGAGACCACAAAGCTGCTTCTTCTCTCCTAAGATTGCAAGAAAGAAAGGATTTTCAGGAACGCAGCGATGAGCTTGTCTTTTTTTTTTGAAGAGCTTCTGTGACTTTGTCGAGAGCAGCACGAGCTTCAGGGGTTAAAGTTCTTGGCGAAGTGATGTCGCAACTTCCTCTCAGCAAATGGAAGAGCGGACTCAGTTCATCATTGGTGATTCCCAACATCGGTCTGACCCAGTTGATTTCTCCTAGAAGTTGTTGTAACTCTTGTAGGTTGTTGACTCTGGTTCGGATCTGAATTTTTTGTGGTGTTCTTGTCGTCTCAGTCATCTTCCATCCCAGGTACTTCTAAGGTGAAACTTGTTGAATTTTCGTTGCAGAGATTTCAAGTCCAGCTTTTTGAATTTCAGCAACAACACAGTCGCGAGTTTCTTCCATCTCTTCCTTTCAAAGGACTCCACCCTTAAAGCCAATTTTTCTTTCTCTGTATCTATAGATTGACAAACACCAGAACAACCATGGTTTTGCTTAACTGAAAAAGAGTTCCCTGGAACCACAATTTCCCGAGTGGAAGCAGCCACCTCAGCCTCCACCCCAGGCCCAACAGAATCCAATTCAGGTTTCAGTGTCCCCGCACAAACAATTTTAGGAAGTACAGTCACTTTTTCATTTCCATCTTTTACACACTTTGTTCCATCCCCCTTACAAGAGTCACATATTTTTACATTAACAGAACAACGCGAAGAAAAGTCCGAAAGAGTCTCATTTTTTCCCAGAGAGAGAGAAGAAAGATTTTGTTCAACAGAGTTCAAAGCAATACTTTCAGCATTTGCAACAACACTTGTAACATTCTCCGATACACACACAGTCTCTGGTTTACTGGAATTTCGTGAGATAGAACCAGAAGCTCTGTTTTCTGAGTCCAAGTTGATCTTATTTTTATCACTTTGTTTAAAAAAGCACTACAACAGCGCACTACAAACCGGCACAAGTTCTCTTAAGCTTTCATCTTTTTTGAGAGAGACTAGATTATAGATTCTCCAGTTTATCTGATCCCAAAAATGAAAAGAAAAAGCAGACTGCAGATTTAAATCTTGCGTATTCGCTTTAACCCAGATAAGTAAGTTTTTAAGCTCAGTTTTTGAAATTTCAGAGTGACCTTTTTCTTGTAACATTGTCTCTAATTGATGAAAAACATCCCATTCAACTTCTGATAAATTCGTTCCCATTTTTGTGCTCTTTTAATAATTTTCTTTTTCTCTATTTTTCCTCCCAACGTCACCCAAGCGCTCTCCCGAGATAAGTTACTTACAATTTTCTTGGTTTCGGCGGGAGAGATGATACAGTGTCCTCCTTGTTAACACTTGGGTCTCCGCGGCTGGTGCTTCCACGATTTTTCTTTGTTTTTCTTCTATTCTACGTCCTCACACGGGGCAGCAATATGCGGGGGACGGGACAGGTATAAGTCCAATGGTGTCAGGAACCCACGCCTTAAAAAAGGAACCCACTAGGCCGCGGCAAAATATCCAAATATGGATAACATGGTAACCAGACCAGTGAAGAGATTTTTGCTTTTATTTCCAGCACATCAGTCTCAAAATACAAAATGGAGACATGACAGCTCACTGATCCACACCAAAAAATGTCTCCTTCAACAGGGCTCATACAGCAATACATAAAATCGTCTCAGACTAGAATTCAGCCAATCAGACACAGAAAACACATATTGACAAGCATTCTATCCAATCTTATAAAACATAGGTAATCGTAGCTAAAACAAAGACTAGTTGATAAGAGACAAAGAACAGAGTTCTATTCATGCTAACCTTCTAAAGATATACATTAAATAACCTTGTTGCCATCCTAAAGCCAATTCTACAGAAGCCTATTGTTATTTGTCACGTCTACTGCTTGGGAAACTTTTCTGCTTGCATGGAAAACTTTTTCTGCTTGCATGGGAAACTTTTCTGCAATGCTAACAAAACTCCAGTCTAAGGCCTACATACTTCTTTTTAACCATTTCTTAAAAATCCTCTAACCTTATGGATTCCAACATTTCCCCCTCTCTGTTTGACCCAGAAGCTTTCATTTTCTTGTCGCTTGCTATTTGCGTTTCATAGCTCTATTGCAAAATTTCTGCTTATTATCTGCTGAAGACCTATTTTCACTAAACTGAAGCATTGCTATATTACGGCACAGCAACTTAATGCTGTGAAGACCCAATCCCTGAAAGAGATATGTTTGGCAACAGTCACAAGGCATCGTTCAAAAAACTCTGGTCGATTCCAAGGCCTTAATTCAAAACCTTCGTTCATGTCAATACCCTCATCTACTGCTTTCGTGAGATTTCGTACACTCTCTGTGCTTCTACTTCCTAATTCTCCTGCTTGAATGACAAAAACTTCTCGGACTGTTTTGTTCATCATTCGCCGAACACAACAGAGTATACAAGGTACCACTATCAATATCAGTATTAGAACACCTAATATGTCAAGACCTATCTTGCAAAGTTGCCTTAGCCAAGGTGCAAAACTGCAATTTTGATACAAATCATCCAACCAGGAACCTCCGTCTTCTTTAATTTGGGCTGTCAGATCCTTTAATTTTTGAATGCTTTTGTGAATGGATTCAGAATGATCAGACAAATTCATACAACACAAACCTTCCAATTCCTCACAACCATGTCCTTGTGCCAGTAAGAGAAAATCAATGGCTGCTCTGTTTTGAAGAGTAGCATGTCTAATACTATCAACATTGGTCAACATATCACTGATTGCGGAGGATGTGGCATTAGCTTGTTTGCTCAGCCAACATCCAACTCGATCTAATTGTCTCAATGCCACAGCTGAAGCCAATTGGGGTAGAAATAGACCTGCTGAAACCCTTCTGGCGGCATTCCAAGGCATAAAATCACTCTGACAGTTCTCATCATAATGAGGAACAGCTCTTGTTTTCCTTTGTTTCTTTTTCATCACTGCTTTGGCAGTGGGGGCAATTATGGTAAGCATACCAATGCTGCAAGGGCCACCTTCAAGGTGGGCTGGAATGCCTTGCCAACCTCTGTCTCCGCAAATGATCCAATACCCTTTTGGCAATTGCCGTGGAGATTGGTCCGTCTGTAGAAACACATCCCAACTGTTTGAAACATTTGCTGCCCTGAGAAGTTTCTTGGAACAAATGTTCCAATTGAAGGAAGGACTGTTTCCATTGTCAATTCCACCTGGTTTACCATTGGATTCTTTTCTGACCAAAGGAAACTCTTTCACTGGCACACCAACCAAACAGGTTGAGAAAGGCTTTTCTGGTTCCGAATTAGACAGACATATAGTATCCGATCTGGCAGCCTTGGCTAAGGTCACCCAAACATTCGTCTTCGGTTGATCCTCAGGCAAATCTGCACGACAAAAAACAATTAAAATCAAGCAAAACAAGTATACCATTTGATTCTGCCCCATCTCTTTCAAGAACTAAGTTTTGGCAGAATTCTTTCTAAACCAAAACAAGAACCTAAATTTTCAGCCAAAAATTAGCTTTGTTAAACAAACATTCAGCATTTCATTCGTATACTCATAAATAAAAATTGGCACAAAATCAGAGTTCACGGGTTCCACCGATGCACAATGAACGTCAGGCACAAGAGGCGTCAGGCGAGACCCGGGATCCTTCCATTCGGTCTACGTCTGCGTACTCGCTTCCTCAGTTCTAGGCTCGACAACAGGTTCTGAAGTGCGATACGGTTTGACGTTTTTGGCAGGAACCCACTTAATTCTTCCAGCACCTGTGGAAATAGAAGCATACCCTTTGCCCCACGTTATTAATTGAAACGGACCTTCCATCTGTCCAGAGTCAGGGTTTCTAATTAGAAGAGGAGGATGTTCTTTCAGTTTTGCCTGTGTGCTATTTGAAAAGTGTCTAAAGATTGGTGGATCTGGTTCTGTACTTTTACTATTTAGAAAATTAAAAACATACAAAGCCTTACTCAGTCTCATCTGTGGGGTGATTTCCGTTCCCCCTCTCTGTTGATCTAATATGCGTTTTAAGGTTTGATGTGTTCTTTCAATGATTGCTTGGCTTGTGGGAGAGTGGGGAATACCAAAAATGTGTCGAACACCCCATTCATTTAAAAATGTGGCCAATTTTTGAGATATGTATGCGGGGCCATTGTCAGTTTTTACTTCTTGGGGTATACCCAATGAAGCAAAAGCTTGCAGGAAATGATGACAGGCATGGCTGCCAGTATCACTTGTGTGAAGGGAAGCAAAAACTGCACCAGAGAACGTGTCTATGGAAACATGAATATTTTTAAATTTACCAAAAGAAGGCTATTTAGTAACATCTGTTTGCCACAACTGTAGGCTTTGTAAGCCTCGGGGGTTGATTGCTCCTGTAGAAACAGGAGGTTGTACCAATTGACAGTCAGGGCAAGTATGAATGATAGCTTTAGCTTGACTTTAAGTGATTTGGAACATTTGCATGAGTGCTTGTGCATTTTGGTGGAAAAAGGCACGACTCAATTTTGCTTGTTCAAAACTATTTGGCAATGTGTTAGAAATGACCATTGTCAGCTTGTCCGCTCTTGCATTTCCTTCCACTAAAAATCCAGGAAGTGAAGAATGCGCCCTAATGTGAGAAACAAAATATGGATTAGTTCTATATTGCAAAGTTATAAAAAGACATGAAAGCCAACGATGTAAAGTTTCATTACTAACATCCTTTAAAATGGAACCTTCTATTCTCCTGACTACATTAGCAACATAAGCAGAATCTGTGACCAAATTAAAAGGCTGAGGAAACAGCTGAAAAGCTCAAACTACTGCAGCAGGCTCAACAATTTGAGGGGATCCCTCTACTGTTTGAATATCAGATTCCCAAACATTAGTCTTTTGATTAAACCAAGTCACAACGGACCTGTGGCTTTTACCAGAGCCATCAGTGAAGAGAGTCACAGCATGTAAAGGTTCTTCATTAAATTTAGGTTTTTCTCTGAAACTCAATTTTGCTTGCAGTAGTTTGTGAGCTGGATAGTGTATGGAACAAACACCTGGAAAACCTAAGAATGCATATTGTAAATCATCAGAATTTTGCATTGCCCAATTGAAATAATCATTTTTCAATGGCAAATAGATAACTGAAAATTCTTGACCTGCCAAAGTTAACAATCTGGTTCTAGCCTTAATTATAATGTATGCAATCATTTCTAAAACTGAGCAAATGGTCTTTGAAAACCTGTAGGGAGGAAAATCCCATTCCATTATTAACAAAGGATCTTGCTCTGTGGAATCCCACTGGAAAATGAGACCACAAAGCTGCTTCTTCTCTCCTAAGATTGCAAGAAAGAAAGGATTTTCAGGAACGCAGCGATGAGCTTGTCTTTTTTGAAGAGCTTCTGTGACTTTGTCGAGAGCAGCACGAGCTTCAGGGGTTAAAGTTCTTGGCGAAGTGATGTCGCAACTTCCTCTCAGCAAATGGAAGAGCGGACTCAGTTCATCATTGGTGATTCCCAACATCGGTCTGACCCAGTTGATTTCTCCTAGAAGTTGTTGTAACTCTTGTAGGTTGTTGACTCTGGTTCGGATCTGAATTTTTTGTGGTGTTCTTGTCGTCTCAGTCATCTTCCATCCCAGGTACTTCTAAGGTGAAACTTGTTGAATTTTCGTTGCAGAGATTTCAAGTCCAGCTTTTTGAATTTCAGCAACAACACAGTCGCGACTTTCTTCCATCTCTTCCTTTCAAAGGACTCCACCCTTAAAGCCAATTTTTCTTTCTCTGTATCTATAGATTGACAAACACCAGAACAACCATGGTTTTGCTTAACTGAAAAAGAGTTCCCTGGAACCACAATTTCCCGAGTGGAAGCAGCCACCTCAGCCTCCACCCCAGGCCCAACAGAATCCAATTCAGGTTTCAGTGTCCCTGCACAAACAATTTTAGGAAGTACAGTCACTTTTTCATTTCCATCTTTTACACACTTTGTTCCATCCCCCTTACAAGAGTCACATATTTTTACATTAACAGAACAACGCGAAGAAAAGTCCGAAAGAGTCTCATTTTTTCCCAGAGAGAGAGAAGAAAGATTTTGTTCAACAGAGTTCAAAGCAATACTTTCAGCATTTGCAACAACACTTGTAACATTCTCCGATACACACACAGTCTCTGGTTTACTGGAATTTCGTGAGATAGAACCAGAAGCTCTGTTTTCTGAGTCCAAGTTGATCTTATTTTTATCACTTTGTTTAAAAAAGCACTACAACAGCGCACTACAAACCGGCACAAGTTCTCTTAAGCTTTCATCTTTTTTGAGAGAGACTAGATTATAGATTCTCCAGTTTATCTGATCCCAAAAATGAAAAGAAAAAGCAGACTGCAGATTTAAATCTTGCGTATTCGCTTTAACCCAGATAAGTAAGTTTTTAAGCTCAGTTTTTGAAATTTCAGAGTGACCTTTTTCTTGTAACATTGTCTCTAATTGATGAAAAACATCCCATTCAACTTCTGATAAATTCGTTCCCATTTTTGTGCTCTTTTAATAATTTTCTTTTTCTCTATTTTTCCTCCCAACGTCACCCAAGCGCTCTCCCGAGATAAGTTACTTACAATTTTCTTGGTTTCGGCGGGAGAGATGATACAGTGTCCTCCTTGTTAACACTTGGGTCTCCGCGGCTGGTGCTTCCACGATTTTTCTTTGTTTTTCTTCTATTCTACGTCCTCACACGGGGCAGCAATATGCGGGGGACGGGACAGGTATAAGTCCAATGGTGTCAGGAACCCACGCCTTAAAAAAGGAACCCACTAGGCCGCGGCAAAATATCCAAATATGGATAACATGGTAACCAGACCAGTGAAGAGATTTTTGCTTTTATTTCCAGCACATCAGTCTCAAAATACAAAATGGAGACATGACAGCTCACTGATCCACACCAAAAAATGTCTCCTTCAACAGGGCTCATACAGCAATACATAAAATCATCTCAGACTAGAATTCAGCCAATCAGACACAGAAAACACATCTTGACAAGCATTCTATCCAATCTTATAAAACATAGGTAATCGTAGCTAAAACAAAGACTAGTTGATAAGAGACAAAGAACAGAGTTCTATTCATGCTAACCTTCTAAAGATATACATTAAATAACCTTGTTGCCATCCTAAAGCCAATTCTACAGAAGCCTATTGTTATTTGTCACGTCTACTGCTTGGGAAACTTTTCTGCTTGCATGGAAAACTTTTTCTGCTTGCATGGGAAACTTTTCTGCAATGCTAACAAAACTCCAGTCTAAGGCCTACATACTTCTTTTTAACCATTTCTTAAAAATCCTCTAACCTTATGGATTCCAACATTTCCCCCTCTCTGTTTGACCCAGAAGCTTTCATTTTCTTGTCACTTGCTATTTGCGTTTCATAGCTCTATTGCAAAATTTCTGCTTATTATCTGCTGAAGACCTATTTTCACTAAACTGAAGCATTGCTATATTACGGCACAGCAACTTAATGCTGTGAAGACCCAATCCCTGAAAGAGATATGTTTGGCAACAGTCACAAGGCATCGTTCAAAAAACTCTGGTCGATTCCAAGGCCTTAATTCAAAACCTTCGTTCATGTCAGTACCCTCATCTACTGCTTTCGTGAGATTTCGTACACTCTCTGTGCTTCTACTTCCTAATTCTCCTGCTTGAATGACAAAAACTTCTCGGACTGTTTTGTTCATCATTCGCCGAACACAACAGAGTATACAAGGTACCACTATCAATATCAGTATTAGAACACCTAATATGTCAAGACCTATCTTGCAAAGTTGCCTTAGCCAAGGTGCAAAACTGCAATTTTGATACAAATCATCCAACCAGGAACCTCCGTCTTCTTTAATTTGGGCTGTCAGATCCTTTAATTTTTGAATGCTTTTGTGAATGGATTCAGAATGATCAGACAAATTCATACAACACAAACCTTCCAATTCCTCACAACCATGTCCTTGTGCCAGTAAGAGAAAATCAATGGCTGCTCTGTTTTGAAGAGTAGCATGTCTAATACTATCAACATTGGTCAACATATCACTGATTGCGGAGGATGTGGCATTAGCTTGTTTGCTCAGCCAACATCCAACTCGATCTAATTGTCTCAATGCCACAGCTGAAGCCAATTGGGGTAGAAATAGACCTGCTGAAACCCTTCTGGCGGCATTCCAAGGCATAAAATCACTCTGACAGTTCTCATCATAATGAGGAACAGCTCTTGTTTTCCTTTGTTTCTTTTTCATCACTGCTTTGGCAGTGGGGGCAATTATGGTAAGCATACCAATGCTGCAAGGGCCACCTTCAAGGTGGGCTGGAATGCCTTGCCAACCTCTGTCTCCGCAAATGATCCAATACCCTTTTGGCAATTGCCGTGGAGATTGGTCCGTCTGTAGAAACACATCCCAACTGTTTGAAACATTTGCTGCCCTGAGAAGTTTCTTGGAACAAATGTTCCAATTGAAGGAAGGACTGTTTCCATTGTCAATTCCACCTGGTTTACCATTGGATTCTTTTCTGACCAAAGGAAACTCTTTCACTGGCACACCAACCAAACAGGTTGAGAAAGGCTTTTCTGGTTCCGAATTAGACAGACATATAGTATCCGATCTGGCAGCCTTGGCTAAGGTCACCCAAACATTCGTCTTCGGTTGATCCTCAGGCAAATCTGCACGACAAAAAACAATTAAAATCAAGCAAAACAAGTATACCATTTGATTCTGCCCCATCTCTTTCAAGAACTAAGTTTTGGCAGAATTCTTTCTAAACCAAAACAAGAACCTAAATTTTCAGCCAAAAATTAGCTTTGTTAAACAAACATTCAGCATTTCATTCGTATACTCATAAATAAAAATTGGCACAAAATCAGAGTTCACGGGTTCCACCGATGCACAATGAACGTCAGGCACAAGAGGCGTCAGGCGAGACCCGGGATCCTTCCATTCGGTCTACGTCTGCGTACTCGCTTCCTCAGTTCTAGGCTCGACAACAGGTTCTGAAGTGCGATACGGTTTGACGTTTTTGGCAGGAACCCACTTAATTCTTCCAGCACCTGTGGAAATAGAAGCATACCCTTTGCCCCACGTTATTAATTGAAACGGACCTTCCATCTGTCCAGAGTCAGGGTTTCTAATTAGAAGAGGAGGATGTTCTTTCAGTTTTGCCTGTGTGCTATTTGAAAAGTGTCTAAAGATTGGTGGATCTGGTTCTGTACTTTTACTATTTAGAAAATTAAAAACATACAAAGCCTTACTCAGTCTCATCTGTGGGGTGATTTCCGTTCCCCCTCTCTGTTGATCTAATATGCGTTTTAAGGTTTGATGTGTTCTTTCAATGATTGCTTGGCTTGTGGGAGAGTGGGGAATACCAAAAATGTGTCGAACACCCCATTCATTTAAAAATGTGGCCAATTTTTGAGATATGTATGCGGGGCCATTGTCAGTTTTTACTTCTTGGGGTATACCCAATGAAGCAAAAGCTTGCAGGAAATGATGACAGGCATGGCTGCCAGTATCACTTGTGTGAAGGGAAGCAAAAACTGCACCAGAGAACGTGTCTATGGAAACATGAATATTTTTAAATTTACCAAAAGAAGGCTATTTAGTAACATCTGTTTGCCACAACTGTAGGCTTTGTAAGCCTCGGGGGTTGATTGCTCCTGTAGAAACAGGAGGTTGTACCAATTGACAGTCAGGGCAAGTATGAATGATAGCTTTAGCTTGACTTTAAGTGATTTGGAACATTTGCATGAGTGCTTGTGCATTTTGGTGGAAAAAGGCACGACTCAATTTTGCTTGTTCAAAACTATTTGGCAATGTGTTAGAAATGACCATTGTCAGCTTGTCCGCTCTTGCATTTCCTTCCACTAAAAATCCAGGAAGTGAAGAATGCGCCCTAATGTGAGAAACAAAATATGGATTAGTTCTATATTGCAAAGTTATAAAAAGACATGAAAGCCAACGATGTAAAGTTTCATTACTAACATCCTTTAAAATGGAACCTTCTATTCTCCTGACTACATTAGCAACATAAGCAGAATCTGTGACCAAATTAAAAGGCTGAGGAAACAGCTGAAAAGCTCAAACTACTGCAGCAGGCTCAACAATTTGAGGGGATCCCTCTACTGTTTGAATATCAGATTCCCAAACATTAGTCTTTTGATTAAACCAAGTCACAACGGACCTGTGGCTTTTACCAGAGCCATCAGTGAAGAGAGTCACAGCATGTAAAGGTTCTTCATTAAATTTAGGTTTTTCTCTGAAACTCAATTTTGCTTGCAGTAGTTTGTGAGCTGGATAGTGTATGGAACAAACACCTGGAAAACCTAAGAATGCATATTGTAAATCATCAGAATTTTGCATTGCCCAATTGAAATAATCATTTTTCAATGGCAAATAGATAACTGAAAATTCTTGACCTGCCAAAGTTAACAATCTGGTTCTAGCCTTAATTATAATGTATGCAATCATTTCTAAAACTGAGCAAATGGTCTTTGAAAACCTGTAGGGAGGAAAATCCCATTCCATTATTAACAAAGGATCTTGCTCTGTGGAATCCCACTGGAAAATGAGACCACAAAGCTGCTTCTTCTCTCCTAAGATTGCAAGAAAGAAAGGATTTTCAGGAACGCAGCGATGAGCTTGTCTTTTTTGAAGAGCTTCTGTGACTTTGTCGAGAGCAGCACGAGCTTCAGGGGTTAAAGTTCTTGGCGAAGTGATGTCGCAACTTCCTCTCAGCAAATGGAAGAGCGGACTCAGTTCATCATTGGTGATTCCCAACATCGGTCTGACCCAGTTGATTTCTCCTAGAAGTTGTTGTAACTCTTGTAGGTTGTTGACTCTGGTTCGGATCTGAATTTTTTGTGGTGTTCTTGTCGTCTCAGTCATCTTCCATCCCAGGTACTTCTAAGGTGAAACTTGTTGAATTTTCGTTGCAGAGATTTCAAGTCCAGCTTTTTGAATTTCAGCAACAACACAGTCGCGACTTTCTTCCATCTCTTCCTTTCAAAGGACTCCACCCTTAAAGCCAATTTTTCTTTCTCTGTATCTATAGATTGACAAACACCAGAACAACCATGGTTTTGCTTAACTGAAAAAGAGTTCCCTGGAACCACAATTTCCCGAGTGGAAGCAGCCACCTCAGCCTCCACCCCAGGCCCAACAGAATCCAATTCAGGTTTCAGTGTCCCTGCACAAACAATTTTAGGAAGTACAGTCACTTTTTCATTTCCATCTTTTACACACTTTGTTCCATCCCCCTTACAAGAGTCACATATTTTTACATTAACAGAACAACGCGAAGAAAAGTCCGAAAGAGTCTCATTTTTTCCCAGAGAGAGAGAAGAAAGATTTTGTTCAACAGAGTTCAAAGCAATACTTTCAGCATTTGCAACAACACTTGTAACATTCTCCGATACACACACAGTCTCTGGTTTACTGGAATTTTGTGAGAGAGAACCAGAAGCTCTGTTTTCTGAGTCCAAGTTGATCTTATTTTTATCACTTTGTTTAAAAAAGCACTACAACAGCGCACTACAAACCGGCACAAGTTCTCTTAAGCTTTCATCTTTTTTGAGAGAGACTAGATTATAGATTCTCCAGTTTATCTGATCCCAAAAATGAAAAGAAAAAGCAGACTGCAGATTTAAATCTTGCGTATTCGCTTTAACCCAGATAAGTAAGTTTTTAAGCTCAGTTTTTGAAATTTCAGAGTGACCTTTTTCTTGTAACATTGTCTCTAATTGATGAAAAACATCCCATTCAACTTCTGATAAATTCGTTCCCATTTTTGTGCTCTTTTAATAATTTTCTTTTTCTCTATTTTTCCTCCCAACGTCACCCAAGCGCTCTCCCGAGATAAGTTACTTACAATTTTCTTGGTTTCGGCGGGAGAGATGATACAGTGTCCTCCTTGTTAACACTTGGGTCTCCGCGGCTGGTGCTTCCACGATTTTTCTTTGTTTTTCTTCTATTCTACGTCCTCACACGGGGCAGCAATATGCGGGGGACGGGACAGGTATAAGTCCAATGGTGTCAGGAACCCACGCCTTAAAAAAGGAACCCACTAGGCCGCGGCAAAATATCCAAATATGGATAACATGGTAACCAGACCAGTGAAGAGATTTTTGCTTTTATTTCCAGCACATCAGTCTCAAAATACAAAATGGAGACATGACAGCTCACTGATCCACACCAAAAAATGTCTCCTTCAACAGGGCTCATACAGCAATACATAAAATCATCTCAGACTAGAATTCAGCCAACCAGACACAGAAAACACATCTTGACAAGCATTCTATCCAATCTTATAAAACATAGGTAATCGTAGCTAAAACAAAGACTAGTTGATAAGAGACAAAGAACAGAGTTCTATTCATGCTAACCTTCTAAAGATATACATTAAATAACCTTGTTGCCATCCTAAAGCCAATTCTACAGAAGCCTATTGTTATTTGTCACGTCTACTGCTTGGGAAACTTTTCTGCTTGCATGGAAAACTTTTTCTGCTTGCATGGGAAACTTTTCTGCAATGCTAACAAAACTCCAGTCTAAGGCCTACATACTTCTTTTTAACCATTTCTTAAAAATCCTCTAACCTTATGGATTCCAACATTTCCCCCTCTCTGTTTGACCCAGAAGCTTTCATTTTCTTGTCGCTTGCTATTTGCGTTTCATAGCTCTATTGCAAAATTTCTGCTTATTATCTGCTGAAGACCTATTTTCACTAAACTGAAGCATTGCTATATTACGGCACAGCAACTTAATGCTGTGAAGACCCAATCCCTGAAAGAGATATGTTTGGCAACAGTCACAAGGCATCGTTCAAAAAACTCTGGTCGATTCCAAGGCCTTAATTCAAAACCTTCGTTCATGTCAGTACCCTCATCTACTGCTTTCGTGAGATTTCGTACACTCTCTGTGCTTCTACTTCCTAATTCTCCTGCTTGAATGACAAAAACTTCTCGGACTGTTTTGTTCATCATTCGCCGAACACAACAGAGTATACAAGGTACCACTATCAATATCAGTATTAGAACACCTAATATGTCAAGACCTATCTTGCAAAGTTGCCTTAGCCAAGGTGCAAAACTGCAATTTTGATACAAATCATCCAACCAGGAACCTCCGTCTTCTTTAATTTGGGCTGTCAGATCCTTTAATTTTTGAATGCTTTTGTGAATGGATTCAGAATGATCAGACAAATTCATACAACACAAACCTTCCAATTCCTCACAACCATGTCCTTGTGCCAGTAAGAGAAAATCAATGGCTGCTCTGTTTTGAAGAGTAGCATGTCTAATACTATCAACATTGGTCAACATATCACTGATTGCGGAGGATGTGGCATTAGCTTGTTTGCTCAGCCAACATCCAACTCGATCTAATTGTCTCAATGCCACAGCTGAAGCCAATTGGGGTAGAAATAGACCTGCTGAAACCCTTCTGGCGGCATTCCAAGGCATAAAATCACTCTGACAGTTCTCATCATAATGAGGAACAGCTCTTGTTTTCCTTTGTTTCTTTTTCATCACTGCTTTGGCAGTGGGGGCAATTATGGTAAGCATACCAATGCTGCAAGGGCCACCTTCAAGGTGGGCTGGAATGCCTTGCCAACCTCTGTCTCCGCAAATGATCCAATACCCTTTTGGCAATTGCCGTGGAGATTGGTCCGTCTGTAGAAACACATCCCAACTGTTTGAAACATTTGCTGCCCTGAGAAGTTTCTTGGAACAAATGTTCCAATTGAAGGAAGGACTGTTTCCATTGTCAATTCCACCTGGTTTACCATTGGATTCTTTTCTGACCAAAGGAAACTCTTTCACTGGCACACCAACCAAACAGGTTGAGAAAGGCTTTTCTGGTTCCGAATTAGACAGACATATAGTATCCGATCTGGCAGCCTTGGCTAAGGTCACCCAAACATTCGTCTTCGGTTGATCCTCAGGCAAATCTGCACGACAAAAAACAATTAAAATCAAGCAAAACAAGTATACCATTTGATTCTGCCCCATCTCTTTCAAGAACTAAGTTTTGGCAGAATTCTTTCTAAACCAAAACAAGAACCTAAATTTTCAGCCAAAAATTAGCTTTGTTAAACAAACATTCAGCATTTCATTCGTATACTCATAAATAAAAATTGGCACAAAATCAGAGTTCACGGGTTCCACCGATGCACAATGAACGTCAGGCACAAGAGGCGTCAGGCGAGACCCGGGATCCTTCCATTCGGTCTACGTCTGCGTACTCGCTTCCTCAGTTCTAGGCTCGACAACAGGTTCTGAAGTGCGATACGGTTTGACGTTTTTGGCAGGAACCCACTTAATTCTTCCAGCACCTGTGGAAATAGAAGCATACCCTTTGCCCCACGTTATTAATTGAAACGGACCTTCCATCTGTCCAGAGTCAGGGTTTCTAATTAGAAGAGGAGGATGTTCTTTCAGTTTTGCCTGTGTGCTATTTGAAAAGTGTCTAAAGATTGGTGGATCTGGTTCTGTACTTTTACTATTTAGAAAATTAAAAACATACAAAGCCTTACTCAGTCTCATCTGTGGGGTGATTTCCGTTCCCCCTCTCTGTTGATCTAATATGCGTTTTAAGGTTTGATGTGTTCTTTCAATGATTGCTTGGCTTGTGGGAGAGTGGGGAATACCAAAAATGTGTCGAACACCCCATTCATTTAAAAATGTGGCCAATTTTTGAGATATGTATGCGGGGCCATTGTCAGTTTTTACTTCTTGGGGTATACCCAATGAAGCAAAAGCTTGCAGGAAATGATGACAGGCATGGCTGCCAGTATCACTTGTGTGAAGGGAAGCAAAAACTGCACCAGAGAACGTGTCTATGGAAACATGAATATTTTTAAATTTACCAAAAGAAGGCTATTTAGTAACATCTGTTTGCCACAACTGTAGGCTTTGTAAGCCTCGGGGGTTGATTGCTCCTGTAGAAACAGGAGGTTGTACCAATTGACAGTCAGGGCAAGTATGAATGATAGCTTTAGCTTGACTTTAAGTGATTTGGAACATTTGCATGAGTGCTTGTGCATTTTGGTGGAAAAAGGCACGACTCAATTTTGCTTGTTCAAAACTATTTGGCAATGTGTTAGAAATGACCATTGTCAGCTTGTCCGCTCTTGCATTTCCTTCCACTAAAAATCCAGGAAGTGAAGAATGCGCCCTAATGTGAGAAACAAAATATGGATTAGTTCTATATTGCAAAGTTATAAAAAGACATGAAAGCCAACGATGTAAAGTTTCATTACTAACATCCTTTAAAATGGAACTTTCTATTCTCCTGACTACATTAGCAACATAAGCAGAATCTGTGACCAAATTAAAAGGCTGAGGAAACAGCTGAAAAGCTCAAACTACTGCAGCAGGCTCAACAATTTGAGGGGATCCCTCTACTGTTTGAATATCAGATTCCCAAACATTAGTCTTTTGATTAAACCAAGTCACAACGGACCTGTGGCTTTTACCAGAGCCATCAGTGAAGAGAGTCACAGCATGTAAAGGTTCTTCACTAAATTTAGGTTTTTCTCTGAAACTCAATTTTGCTTGCAGTAGTTTGTGAGCTGGATAGTGTATGGAACAAACACCTGGAAAACCTAAGAATGCATATTGTAAATCATCAGAATTTTGCATTGCCCAATTGAAATAATCATTTTTCAATGGCAAATAGATAACTGAAAATTCTTGACCTGCCAAAGTTAACAATCTGGTTCTAGCCTTAATTATAATGTATGCAATCATTTCTAAAACTGAGCAAATGGTCTTTGAAAACCTGTAGGGAGGAAAATCCCATTCCATTATTAACAAAGGATCTTGCTCTGTGGAATCCCACTGGAAAATGAGACCACAAAGCTGCTTCTTCTCTCCTAAGATTGCAAGAAAGAAAGGATTTTCAGGAACGCAGCGATGAGCTTGTCTTTTTTGAAGAGCTTCTGTGACTTTGTCGAGAGCAGCACGAGCTTCAGGGGTTAAAGTTCTTGGCGAAGTGATGTCGCAACTTCCTCTCAGCAAATGGAAGAGCGGACTCAGTTCATCATTGGTGATTCCCAACATCGGTCTGACCCAGTTGATTTCTCCTAGAAGTTGTTGTAACTCTTGTAGGTTGTTGACTCTGGTTCGGATCTGAATTTTTTGTGGTGTTCTTGTCGTCTCAGTCATCTTCCATCCCAGGTACTTCTAAGGTGAAACTTGTTGAATTTTCGTTGCAGAGATTTCAAGTCCAGCTTTTTGAATTTCAGCAACAACACAGTCGCGAGTTTCTTCCATCTCTTCCTTTCAAAGGACTCCACCCTTAAAGCCAATTTTTCTTTCTCTGTATCTATAGATTGACAAACACCAGAACAACCATGGTTTTGCTTAACTGAAAAAGAGTTCCCTGGAACCACAATTTCCCGAGTGGAAGCAGCCACCTCAGCCTCCACCCCAGGCCCAACAGAATCCAATTCAGGTTTCAGTGTCCCTGCACAAACAATTTTAGGAAGTACAGTCACTTTTTCATTTCCATCTTTTACACACTTTGTTCCATCCCCCTTACAAGAGTCACATATTTTTACATTAACAGAACAACGCGAAGAAAAGTCCGAAAGAGTCTCATTTTTTCCCAGAGAGAGAGAAGAAAGATTTTGTTCAACAGAGTTCAAAGCAATACTTTCAGCATTTGCAACAACACTTGTAACATTCTCCGATACACACACAGTCTCTGGTTTACTGGAATTTCGTGAGAGAGAACCAGAAGCTCTGTTTTCTGAGTCCAAGTTGATCTTATTTTTATCACTTTGTTTAAAAAAGCACTACAACAGCGCACTACAAACCGGCACAAGTTCTCTTAAGCTTTCATCTTTTTTGAGAGAGACTAGATTATAGATTCTCCAGTTTATCTGATCCCAAAAATGAAAAGAAAAAGCAGACTGCAGATTTAAATCTTGCGTATTCGCTTTAACCCAGATAAGTAAGTTTTTAAGCTCAGTTTTTGAAATTTCAGAGTGACCTTTTTCTTGTAACATTGTCTCTAATTGATGAAAAACATCCCATTCAACTTCTGATAAATTCGTTCCCATTTTTGTGCTCTTTTAATAATTTTCTTTTTCTCTATTTTTCCTCCCAACGTCACCCAAGCGCTCTCCCGAGATAAGTTACTTACAATTTTCTTGGTTTCGGCGGGAGAGATGATACAGTGTCCTCCTTGTTAACACTTGGGTCTCCGCGGCTGGTGCTTCCACGATTTTTCTTTGTTTTTCTTCTATTCTACGTCCTCACACGGGGCAGCAATATGCGGGGGACGGGACAGGTATAAGTCCAATGGTGTCAGGAACCCACGCCTTAAAAAAGGAACCCACTAGGCCGCGGCAAAATATCCAAATATGGATAACATGGTAACCAGACCAGTGAAGAGATTTTTGCTTTTATTTCCAGCACATCAGTCTCAAAATACAAAATGGAGACATGACAGCTCACTGATCCACACCAAAAAATGTCTCCTTCAACAGGGCTCATACAGCAATACATAAAATCATCTCAGACTAGAATTCAGCCAATCAGACACAGAAAACACATCTTGACAAGCATTCTATCCAATCTTATAAAACATAGGTAATCGTAGCTAAAACAAAGACTAGTTGATAAGAGACAAAGAACAGAGTTCTATTCATGCTAACCTTCTAAAGATATACATTAAATAACCTTGTTGCCATCCTAAAGCCAATTCTACAGAAGCCTATTGTTATTTGTCACGTCTACTGCTTGGGAAACTTTTCTGCTTGCATGGAAAACTTTTTCTGCTTGCATGGGAAACTTTTCTGCAATGCTAACAAAACTCCAGTCTAAGGCCTACATACTTCTTTTTAACCATTTCTTAAAAATCCTCTAACCTTATGGATTCCAACATTTCCCCCTCTCTGTTTGACCCAGAAGCTTTCATTTTCTTGTCGCTTGCTATTTGCGTTTCATAGCTCTATTGCAAAATTTCTGCTTATTATCTGCTGAAGACCTATTTTCACTAAACTGAAGCATCGCTATATTACGGCACAGCAACTTAATGCTGTGAAGACCCAATCCCTGAAAGAGATATGTTTGGCAACAGTCACAAGGCATCGTTCAAAAAACTCTGGTCGATTCCAAGGCCTTAATTCAAAACCTTCGTTCATGTCAATACTACATGTCAATCTACTGCTTTCGTGAGATTTCGTACACTCTCTGTGCTTCTACTTCCTAATTCTCCTGCTTGAATGACAAAAACTTCTCGGACTGTTTTGTTCATCATTCGCCGAACACAACAGAGTATACAAGGTACCACTATCAATATCAGTATTAGAACACCTAATATGTCAAGACCTATCTTGCAAAGTTGCCTTAGCCAAGGTGCAAAACTGCAATTTTGATACAAATCATCCAACCAGGAACCTCCGTCTTCTTTAATTTGGGCTGTCAGATCCTTTAATTTTTGAATGCTTTTGTGAATGGATTCAGAATGATCAGACAAATTCATACAACACAAACCTTCCAATTCCTCACAACCATGTCCTTGTGCCAGTAAGAGAAAATCAATGGCTGCTCTGTTTTGAAGAGTAGCATGTCTAATACTATCAACATTGGTCAACATATCACTGATTGCGGAGGATGTGGCATTAGCTTGTTTGCTCAGCCAACATCCAACTCGATCTAATTGTCTCAATGCCACAGCTGAAGCCAATTGGGGTAGAAATAGACCTGCTGAAACCCTTCTGGCGGCATTCCAAGGCATAAAATCACTCTGACAGTTCTCATCATAATGAGGAACAGCTCTCGTTTTCCTTTGTTTCTTTTTCATCACTGCTTTGGCAGTGGGGGCAATTATGGTAAGCATACCAATGCTGCAAGGGCCACCTTCAAGGTGGGCTGGAATGCCTTGCCAACCTCTGTCTCCGCAAATGATCCAATACCCTTTTGGCAATTGCCGTGGAGATTGGTCCGTCTGTAGAAACACATCCCAACTGTTTGAAACATTTGCTGCCCTGAGAAGTTTCTTGGAACAAATGTTCCAATTGAAGGAAGGACTGTTTCCATTGTCAATTCCACCTGGTTTACCATTGGATTCTTTTCTGACCAAAGGAAACTCTTTCACTGGCACACCAACCAAACAGGTTGAGAAAGGCTTTTCTGGTTCCGAATTAGACAGACATATAGTATCCGATCCGGCAGCCTTGGCTAAGGTCACCCAAACATTCGTCTTCGGTTGATCCTCAGGCAAATCTGCACGACAAAAAACAATTAAAATCAAGCAAAACAAGTATACCATTTGATTCTGCCCCATCTCTTTCAAGAACTAAGTTTTGGCAGAATTCTTTCTAAACCAAAACAAGAACCTAAATTTTCAGCCAAAAATTAGCTTTGTTAAACAAACATTCAGCATTTCATTCGTATACTCATAAATAAAAATTGGCACAAAATCAGAGTTCACGGGTTCCACCGATGCACAATGAACGTCAGGCACAAGAGGCGTCAGGCGAGACCCGGGATCCTTCCATTCGGTCTACGTCTGCGTACTCGCTTCCTCAGTTCTAGGCTCGACAACAGGTTCTGAAGTGCGATACGGTTTGACGTTTTTGGCAGGAACCCACTTAATTCTTCCAGCACCTGTGGAAATAGAAGCATACCCTTTGCCCCACGTTATTAATTGAAACGGACCTTCCATCTGTCCAGAGTCAGGGTTTCTAATTAGAAGAGGAGGATGTTCTTTCAGTTTTGCCTGTGTGCTATTTGAAAAGTGTCTAAAGATTGGTGGATCTGGTTCTGTACTTTTACTATTTAGAAAATTAAAAACATACAAAGCCTTACTCAGTCTCATCTGTGGGGTGATTTCCGTTCCCCCTCTCTGTTGATCTAATATGCGTTTTAAGGTTTGATGTGTTCTTTCAATGATTGCTTGGCTTGTGGGAGAGTGGGGAATACCAAAAATGTGTCGAACACCCCATTCATTTAAAAATGTGGCCAATTTTTGAGATATGTATGCGGGGCCATTGTCAGTTTTTACTTCTTGGGGTATACCCAATGAAGCAAAAGCTTGCAGGAAATGATGACAGGCATGGCTGCCAGTATCACTTGTGTGAAGGGAAGCAAAAACTGCACCAGAGAACGTGTCTATGGAAACATGAATATTTTTAAATTTACCAAAAGAAGGCTATTTAGTAACATCTGTTTGCCACAACTGTAGGCTTTGTAAGCCTCGGGGGTTGATTGCTCCTGTAGAAACAGGAGGTTGTACCAATTGACAGTCAGGGCAAGTATGAATGATAGCTTTAGCTTGACTTTAAGTGATTTGGAACATTTGCATGAGTGCTTGTGCATTTTGGTGGAAAAAGGCACGACTCAATTTTGCTTGTTCAAAACTATTTGGCAATGTGTTAGAAATGACCATTGTCAGCTTGTCCGCTCTTGCATTTCCTTCCACTAAAAATCCAGGAAGTGAAGAATGCGCCCTAATGTGAGAAACAAAATATGGATTAGTTCTATATTGCAAAGTTATAAAAAGACATGAAAGCCAACGATGTAAAGTTTCATTACTAACATCCTTTAAAATGGAACCTTCTATTCTCCTGACTACATTAGCAACATAAGCAGAATCTGTGACCAAATTAAAAGGCTGAGGAAACAGCTGAAAAGCTCAAACTACTGCAGCAGGCTCAACAATTTGAGGGGATCCCTCTACTGTTTGAATATCAGATTCCCAAACATTAGTCTTTTGATTAAACCAAGTCACAACGGACCTGTGGCTTTTACCAGAGCCATCAGTGAAGAGAGTCACAGCATGTAAAGGTTCTTCACTAAATTTAGGTTTTTCTCTGAAACTCAATTTTGCTTGCAGTAGTTTGTGAGCTGGATAGTGTATGGAACAAACACCTGGAAAACCTAAGAATGCATATTGTAAATCATCAGAATTTTGCATTGCCCAATTGAAATAATCATTTTTCAATGGCAAATAGATAACTGAAAATTCTTGACCTGCCAAAGTTAACAATCTGGTTCTAGCCTTAATTATAATGTATGCAATCATTTCTAAAACTGAGCAAATGGTCTTTGAAAACCTGTAGGGAGGAAAATCCCATTCCATTATTAACAAAGGATCTTGCTCTGTGGAATCCCACTGGAAAATGAGACCACAAAGCTGCTTCTTCTCTCCTAAGATTGCAAGAAAGAAAGGATTTTCAGGAACGCAGCGATGAGCTTGTCTTTTTTGAAGAGCTTCTGTGACTTTGTCGAGAGCAGCACGAGCTTCAGGGGTTAAAGTTCTTGGCGAAGTGATGTCGCAACTTCCTCTCAGCAAATGGAAGAGCGGACTCAGTTCATCATTGGTGATTCCCAACATCGGTCTGACCCAGTTGATTTCTCCTAGAAGTTGTTGTAACTCTTGTAGGTTGTTGACTCTGGTTCGGATCTGAATTTTTTGTGGTGTTCTTGTCGTCTCAGTCATCTTCCATCCCAGGTACTTCTAAGGTGAAACTTGTTGAATTTTCGTTGCAGAGATTTCAAGTCCAGCTTTTTGAATTTCAGCAACAACACAGTCGCGAGTTTCTTCCATCTCTTCCTTTCAAAGGACTCCACCCTTAAAGCCAATTTTTCTTTCTCTGTATCTATAGATTGACAAACACCAGAACAACCATGGTTTTGCTTAACTGAAAAAGAGTTCCCTGGAACCACAATTTCCCGAGTGGAAGCAGCCACCTCAGCCTCCACCCCAGGCCCAACAGAATCCAATTCAGGTTTCAGTGTCCCTGCACAAACAATTTTAGGAAGTACAGTCACTTTTTCATTTCCATCTTTTACACACTTTGTTCCATCCCCCTTACAAGAGTCACATATTTTTACATTAACAGAACAACGCGAAGAAAAGTCCGAAAGAGTCTCATTTTTTCCCAGAGAGAGAGAAGAAAGATTTTGTTCAACAGAGTTCAAAGCAATACTTTCAGCATTTGCAACAACACTTGTAACATTCTCCGATACACACACAGTCTCTGGTTTACTGGAATTTCGTGAGAGAGAACCAGAAGCTCTGTTTTCTGAGTCCAAGTTGATCTTATTTTTATCACTTTGTTTAAAAAAGCACTACAACAGCGCACTACAAACCGGCACAAGTTCTCTTAAGCTTTCATCTTTTTTGAGAGAGACTAGATTATAGATTCTCCAGTTTATCTGATCCCAAAAATGAAAAGAAAAAGCAGACTGCAGATTTAAATCTTGCGTATTCGCTTTAACCCAGATAAGTAAGTTTTTAAGCTCAGTTTTTGAAATTTCAGAGTGACCTTTTTCTTGTAACATTGTCTCTAATTGATGAAAAACATCCCATTCAACTTCTGATAAATTCGTTCCCATTTTTGTGCTCTTTTAATAATTTTCTTTTTCTCTATTTTTCCTCCCAACGTCACCCAAGCGCTCTCCCGAGATAAGTTACTTACAATTTTCTTGGTTTCGGCGGGAGAGATGATACAGTGTCCTCCTTGTTAACACTTGGGTCTCCGCGGCTGGTGCTTCCACGATTTTTCTTTGTTTTTCTTCTATTCTACGTCCTCACACGGGGCAGCAATATGCGGGGGACGGGACAGGTATAAGTCCAATGGTGTCAGGAACCCACGCCTTAAAAAAGGAACCCACTAGGCCGCGGCAAAATATCCAAATATGGATAACATGGTAACCAGACCAGTGAAGAGATTTTTGCTTTTATTTCCAGCACATCAGTCTCAAAATACAAAATGGAGACATGACAGCTCACTGATCCACACCAAAAAATGTCTCCTTCAACAGGGCTCATACAGCAATACATAAAATCATCTCAGACTAGAATTCAGCCAATCAGACACAGAAAACACATCTTGACAAGCATTCTATCCAATCTTATAAAACATAGGTAATCGTAGCTAAAACAAAGACTAGTTGATAAGAGACAAAGAACAGAGTTCTATTCATGCTAACCTTCTAAAGATATACATTAAATAACCTTGTTGCCATCCTAAAGCCAATTCTACAGAAGCCTATTGTTATTTGTCACGTCTACTGCTTGGGAAACTTTTCTGCTTGCATGGAAAACTTTTTCTGCTTGCATGGGAAACTTTTCTGCAATGCTAACAAAACTCCAGTCTAAGGCCTACATACTTCTTTTTAACCATTTCTTAAAAATCCTCTAACCTTATGGATTCCAACATTTCCCCCTCTCTGTTTGACCCAGAAGCTTTCATTTTCTTGTCGCTTGCTATTTGCGTTTCATAGCTCTATTGCAAAATTTCTGCTTATTATCTGCTGAAGACCTATTTTCACTAAACTGAAGCATCGCTATATTACGGCACAGCAACTTAATGCTGTGAAGACCCAATCCCTGAAAGAGATATGTTTGGCAACAGTCACAAGGCATCGTTCAAAAAACTCTGGTCGATTCCAAGGCCTTAATTCAAAACCTTCGTTCATGTCAATACTACATGTCAATCTACTGCTTTCGTGAGATTTCGTACACTCTCTGTGCTTCTACTTCCTAATTCTCCTGCTTGAATGACAAAAACTTCTCGGACTGTTTTGTTCATCATTCGCCGAACACAACAGAGTATACAAGGTACCACTATCAATATCAGTATTAGAACACCTAATATGTCAAGACCTATCTTGCAAAGTTGCCTTAGCCAAGGTGCAAAACTGCAATTTTGATACAAATCATCCAACCAGGAACCTCCGTCTTCTTTAATTTGGGCTGTCAGATCCTTTAATTTTTGAATGCTTTTGTGAATGGATTCAGAATGATCAGACAAATTCATACAACACAAACCTTCCAATTCCTCACAACCATGTCCTTGTGCCAGTAAGAGAAAATCAATGGCTGCTCTGTTTTGAAGAGTAGCATGTCTAATACTATCAACATTGGTCAACATATCACTGATTGCGGAGGATGTGGCATTAGCTTGTTTTCTCAGCCAACATCCAACTCGATCTAATTGTCTCAATGCCACAGCTGAAGCCAATTGGGGTAGAAATATACCTGCTGAAACCCTTCTGGCGGCATTCCAAGGCATAAAATCACTCTGACAGTTCTCATCATAATGAGGAACAGCTCTCGTTTTCCTTTGTTTCTTTTTCATCACTGCTTTGGCAGTGGGGGCAATTATGGTAAGCATACCAATGCTGCAAGGGCCACCTTCAAGGTGGGCTGGAATGCCTTGCCAACCTCTGTCTCCGCAAATGATCCAATACCCTTTTGGCAATTGCCGTGGAGATTGGTCCGTCTGTAGAAACACATCCCAACTGTTTGAAACATTTGCTGCCCTGAGAAGTTTCTTGGAACAAATGTTCCAATTGAAGGAAGGACTGTTTCCATTGTCAATTCCACCTGGTTTACCATTGGATTCTTTTCTGACCAAAGGAAACTCTTTCACTGGCACACCAACCAAACAGGTTGAGAAAGGCTTTTCTGGTTCCGAATTAGACAGACATATAGTATCCGATCCGGCAGCCTTGGCTAAGGTCACCCAAACATTCATCTTCGGTTGATCCTCAGGCAAATCTGCACGACAAAAAACAATTAAAATCAAGCAAAACAAGTATACCATTTGATTCTGCCCCATCTCTTTCAAGAACTAAGTTTTGGCAGAATTCTTTCTAAACCAAAACAAGAACCTAAATTTTCAGCCAAAAATTAGCTTTGTTAAACAAACATTCAGCATTTAATTCGTATACTCATAAATAAAAATTGGCACAAAATCAGAGTTCACGGGTTCCACCGATGCACAATGAACGTCAGGCACAAGAGGCGTCAGGCGAGACCCGGGATCCTTCCATTCGGTCTACGTCTGCGTACTCGCTTCCTCAGTTCTAGGCTCGACAACAGGTTCTGAAGTGCGATACGGTTTGACGTTTTTGGCAGGAACCCACTTAATTCTTCCAGCACCTGTGGAAATAGAAGCATACCCTTTGCCCCACGTTATTAATTGAAACGGACCTTCCATCTGTCCAGAGTCAGGGTTTCTAATTAGAAGAGGAGGATGTTCTTTCAGTTTTGCCTGTGTGCTATTTGAAAAGTGTCTAAAGATTGGTGGATCTGGTTCTGTACTTTTACTATTTAGAAAATTAAAAACATACAAAGCCTTACTCAGTCTCATCTGTGGGGTGATTTCCGTTCCCCCTCTCTGTTGATCTAATATGCGTTTTAAGGTTTGATGTGTTCTTTCAATGATTGCTTGGCTTGTGGGAGAGTGGGGAATACCAAAAATGTGTCGAACACCCCATTCATTTAAAAATGTGGCCAATTTTTGAGATATGTATGCGGGGCCATTGTCAGTTTTTACTTCTTGGGGTATACCCAATGAAGCAAAAGCTTGCAGGAAATGATGACAGGCATGGCTGCCAGTATCACTTGTGTGAAGGGAAGCAAAAACTGCACCAGAGAACGTGTCTATGGAAACATGAATATTTTTAAATTTACCAAAAGAAGGCTATTTAGTAACATCTGTTTGCCACAACTGTAGGCTTTGTAAGCCTCGGGGGTTGATTGCTCCTGTAGAAACAGGAGGTTGTACCAATTGACAGTCAGGGCAAGTATGAATGATAGCTTTAGCTTGACTTTAAGTGATTTGGAACATTTGCATGAGTGCTTGTGCATTTTGGTGGAAAAAGGCACGACTCAATTTTGCTTGTTCAAAACTATTTGGCAATGTGTTAGAAATGACCATTGTCAGCTTGTCCGCTCTTGCATTTCCTTCCACTAAAAATCCAGGAAGTGAAGAATGCGCCCTAATGTGAGAAACAAAATATGGATTAGTTCTATATTGCAAAGTTATAAAAAGACATGAAAGCCAACGATGTAAAGTTTCATTACTAACATCCTTTAAAATGGAACCTTCTATTCTCCTGACTACATTAGCAACATAAGCAGAATCTGTGACCAAATTAAAAGGCTGAGGAAACAGCTGAAAAGCTCAAACTACTGCAGCAGGCTCAACAATTTGAGGGGATCCCTCTACTGTTTGAATATCAGATTCCCAAACATTAGTCTTTTGATTAAACCAAGTCACAACGGACCTGTGGCTTTTACCAGAGCCATCAGTGAAGAGAGTCACAGCATGTAAAGGTTCTTCACTCAATTTAGGTTTTTCTCTGAAACTCAATTTTGCTTGCAGTAGTTTGTGAGCTGGATAGTGTATGGAACAAACACCTGGAAAACCTAAGAATGCATATTGTAAATCATCAGAATTTTGCATTGCCCAATTGAAATAATCATTTTTCAATGGCAAATAGATAACTGAAAATTCTTGACCTGCCAAAGTTAACAATCTGGTTCTAGTCTTAATTATAATGTATGCAATCATTTCTAAAACTGAGCAAATGGTCTTTGAAAACCTGTAGGGAGGAAAATCCCATTCCATTATTAACAAAGGATCTTGCTCTGTGGAATCCCACTGGAAAATGAGACCACAAAGCTGCTTCTTCTCTCCTAAGATTGCAAGAAAGAAAGGATTTTCAGGAACGCAGCGATGAGCTTGTCTTTTTTGAAGAGCTTCTGTGACTTTGTCGAGAGCAGCACGAGCTTCAGGGGTTAAAGTTCTTGGCGAAGTGATGTCGCAACTTCCTCTCAGCAAATGGAAGAGCGGACTCAGTTCATCATTGGTGATTCCCAACATCGGTCTGACCCAGTTGATTTCTCCTAGAAGTTGTTGTAACTCTTGTAGGTTGTTGACTCTGGTTCGGATCTGAATTTTTTGTGGTGTTCTTGTCGTCTCAGTCATCTTCCATCCCAGGTACTTCTAAGGTGAAACTTGTTGAATTTTCGTTGCAGAGATTTCAAGTCCAGCTTTTTGAATTTCAGCAACAACACAGTCACGAGTTTCTTCCATCTCTTCCTTTCAAAGGACTCCACCCTTAAAGCCAATTTTTCTTTCTCTGTATCTATAGATTGACAAACACCAGAACAACCATGGTTTTGCTTAACTGAAAAAGAGTTCCCTGGAACCACAATTTCCCGAGTGGAAGCAGCCACCTCAGCCTCCACCCCAGGCCCAACAGAATCCAATTCAGGTTTCAGTGTCCCTGCACAAACAATTTTAGGAAGTACAGTCACTTTTTCATTTCCATCTTTTACACACTTTGTTCCATCCCCCTTACAAGAGTCACATATTTTTACATTAACAGAACAACGCGAAGAAAAGTCCGAAAGAGTCTCATTTTTTCCCAGAGAGAGAGAAGAAAGATTTTGTTCAACAGAGTTCAAAGCAATACTTTCAGCATTTGCAACAACACTTGTAACATTCTCCGATACACACACAGTCTCTGGTTTACTGGAATTTCGTGAGAGAGAACCAGAAGCTCTGTTTTCTGAGTCCAAGTTGATCTTATTTTTATCACTTTGTTTAAAAAAGCACTACAACAGCGCACTACAAACCGGCACAAGTTCTCTTAAGCTTTCATCTTTTTTGAGAGAGACTAGATTATAGATTCTCCAGTTTATCTGATCCCAAAAATGAAAAGAAAAAGCAGACTGCAGATTTAAATCTTGCGTATTCGCTTTAACCCAGATAAGTAAGTTTTTAAGCTCAGTTTTTGAAATTTCAGAGTGACCTTTTTCTTGTAACATTGTCTCTAATTGATAAAAAACATCCCATTCAACTTCTGATAAATTCGTTCCCATTTTTGTGCTCTTTTAATAATTTTCTTTTTCTCTATTTTTCCTCCCAACGTCACCCAAGCGCTCTCCCGAGATAAGTTACTTACAATTTTCTTGGTTTCGGCGGGAGAGATGATACAGTGTCCTCCTTGTTAACACTTGGGTCTCCGCGGCTGGTGCTTCCACGATTTTTCTTTGTTTTTCTTCTATTCTACGTCCTCACACGGGGCAGCAATATGCGGGGGACGGGACAGGTATAAGTCCAATGGTGTCAGGAACCCACGCCTTAAAAAAGGAACCCACTAGGCCGCGGCAAAATATCCAAATATGGATAACATGGTAACCAGACCAGTGAAGAGATTTTTGCTTTTATTTCCAGCACATCAGTCTCAAAATACAAAATGGAGACATGACAGCTCACTGATCCACACCAAAAAATGTCTCCTTCAACAGGGCTCATACAGCAATACATAAAATCATCTCAGACTAGAATTCAGCCAATCAGACACAGAAAACACATCTTGACAAGCATTCTATCCAATCTTATAAAACATAGGTAATCGTAGCTAAAACAAAGACTAGTTGATAAGAGACAAAGAACAGAGTTCTATTCATGCTAACCTTCTAAAGATATACATTAAATAACCTTGTTGCCATCCTAAAGCCAATTCTACAGAAGCCTATTGTTATTTGTCACGTCTACTGCTTGGGAAACTTTTCTGCTTGCATGGAAAACTTTTTCTGCTTGCATGGGAAACTTTTCTGCAATGCTAACAAAACTCCAGTCTAAGGCCTACATACTTCTTTTTAACCATTTCTTAAAAATCCTCTAACCTTATGGATTCCAACATTTCCCCCTCTCTGTTTGACCCAGAAGCTTTCATTTTCTTGTCGCTTGCTATTTGCGTTTCATAGCTCTATTGCAAAATTTCTGCTTATTATCTGCTGAAGACCTATTTTCACTAAACTGAAGCATCGCTATATTACGGCACAGCAACTTAATGCTGTGAAGACCCAATCCCTGAAAGAGATATGTTTGGCAACAGTCACAAGGCATCGTTCAAAAAACTCTGGTCGATTCCAAGGCCTTAATTCAAAACCTTCGTTCATGTCAATACTACATGTCAATCTACTGCTTTCGTGAGATTTCGTACACTCTCTGTGCTTCTACTTCCTAATTCTCCTGCTTGAATGACAAAAACTTCTCGGACTGTTTTGTTCATCATTCGCCGAACACAACAGAGTATACAAGGTACCACTATCAATATCAGTATTAGAACACCTAATATGTCAAGACCTATCTTGCAAAGTTGCCTTAGCCAAGGTGCAAAACTGCAATTTTGATACAAATCATCCAACCAGGAACCTCCGTCTTCTTTAATTTGGGCTGTCAGATCCTTTAATTTTTGAATGCTTTTGTGAATGGATTCAGAATGATCAGACAAATTCATACAACACAAACCTTCCAATTCCTCACAACCATGTCCTTGTGCCAGTAAGAGAAAATCAATGGCTGCTCTGTTTTGAAGAGTAGCATGTCTAATACTATCAACATTGGTCAACATATCACTGATTGCGGAGGATGTGGCATTAGCTTGTTTGCTCAGCCAACATCCAACTCGATCTAATTGTCTCAATGCCACAGCTGAAGCCAATTGGGGTAGAAATAGACCTGCTGAAACCCTTCTGGCGGCATTCCAAGGCATAAAATCACTCTGACAGTTCTCATCATAATGAGGAACAGCTCTTGTTTTCCTTTGTTTCTTTTTCATCACTGCTTTGGCAGTGGGGGCAATTATGGTAAGCATACCAATGCTGCAAGGGCCACCTTCAAGGTGGGCTGGAATGCCTTGCCAACCTCTGTCTCCGCAAATGATCCAATACCCTTTTGGCAATTGCCGTGGAGATTGGTCCGTCTGTAGAAACACATCCCAACTGTTTGAAACATTTGCTGCCCTGAGAAGTTTCTTGGAACAAATGTTCCAATTGAAGGAAGGACTGTTTCCATTGTCAATTCCACCTGGTTTACCATTGGATTCTTTTCTGACCAAAGGAAACTCTTTCACTGGCACACCAACCAAACAGGTTGAGAAAGGCTTTTCTGGTTCCGAATTAGACAGACATATAGTATCCGATCCGGCAGCCTTGGCTAAGGTCACCCAAACATTCGTCTTCGGTTGATCCTCAGGCAAATCTGCACGACAAAAAACAATTAAAATCAAGCAAAACAAGTATACCATTTGATTCTGCCCCATCTCTTTCAAGAACTAAGTTTTGGCAGAATTCTTTCTAAACCAAAACAAGAACCTAAATTTTCAGCCAAAAATTAGCTTTGTTAAACAAACATTCAGCATTTCATTCGTATACTCATAAATAAAAATTGGCACAAAATCAGAGTTCACGGGTTCCACCGATGCACAATGAACGTCAGGCACAAGAGGCGTCAGGCGAGACCCGGGATCCTTCCATTCGGTCTACGTCTGCGTACTCGCTTCCTCAGTTCTAGGCTCGACAACAGGTTCTGAAGTGCGATACGGTTTGACGTTTTTGGCAGGAACCCACTTAATTCTTCCAGCACCTGTGGAAATAGAAGCATACCCTTTGCCCCACGTTATTAATTGAAACGGACCTTCCATCTGTCCAGAGTCAGGGTTTCTAATTAGAAGAGGAGGATGTTCTTTCAGTTTTGCCTGTGTGCTATTTGAAAAGTGTCTAAAGATTGGTGGATCTGGTTCTGTACTTTTACTATTTAGAAAATTAAAAACATACAAAGCCTTACTCAGTCTCATCTGTGGGGTGATTTCCGTTCCCCCTCTCTGTTGATCTAATATGCGTTTTAAGGTTTGATGTGTTCTTTCAATGATTGCTTGGCTTGTGGGAGAGTGGGGAATACCAAAAATGTGTCGAACACCCCATTCATTTAAAAATGTGGCCAATTTTTGAGATATGTATGCGGGGCCATTGTCAGTTTTTACTTCTTGGGGTATACCCAATGAAGCAAAAGCTTGCAGGAAATGATGACAGGCATGGCTGCCAGTATCACTTGTGTGAAGGGAAGCAAAAACTGCACCAGAGAACGTGTCTATGGAAACATGAATATTTTTAAATTTACCAAAAGAAGGCTATTTAGTAACATCTGTTTGCCACAACTGTAGGCTTTGTAAGCCTCGGGGGTTGATTGCTCCTGTAGAAACAGGAGGTTGTACCAATTGACAGTCAGGGCAAGTATGAATGATAGCTTTAGCTTGACTTTAAGTGATTTGGAACATTTGCATGAGTGCTTGTGCATTTTGGTGGAAAAAGGCACGACTCAATTTTGCTTGTTCAAAACTATTTGGCAATGTGTTAGAAATGACCATTGTCAGCTTGTCCGCTCTTGCATTTCCTTCCACTAAAAATCCAGGAAGTGAAGAATGCGCCCTAATGTGAGAAACAAAATATGGATTAGTTCTATATTGCAAAGTTATAAAAAGACATGAAAGCCAACGATGTAAAGTTTCATTACTAACATCCTTTAAAATGGAACCTTCTATTCTCCTGACTACATTAGCAACATAAGCAGAATCTGTGACCAAATTAAAAGGCTGAGGAAACAGCTGAAAAGCTCAAACTACTGCAGCAGGCTCAACAATTTGAGGGGATCCCTCTACTGTTTGAATATCAGATTCCCAAACATTAGTCTTTTGATTAAACCAAGTCACAACGGACCTGTGGCTTTTACCAGAGCCATCAGTGAAGAGAGTCACAGCATGTAAAGGTTCTTCACTAAATTTAGGTTTTTCTCTGAAACTCAATTTTGCTTGCAGTAGTTTGTGAGCTGGATAGTGTATGGAACAAACACCTGGAAAACCTAAGAATGCATATTGTAAATCATCAGAATTTTGCATTGCCCAATTGAAATAATCATTTTTCAATGGCAAATAGATAACTGAAAATTCTTGACCTGCCAAAGTTAACAATCTGGTTCTAGCCTTAATTATAATGTATGCAATCATTTCTAAAACTGAGCAAATGGTCTTTGAAAACCTGTAGGGAGGAAAATCCCATTCCATTATTAACAAAGGATCTTGCTCTGTGGAATCCCACTGGAAAATGAGACCACAAAGCTGCTTCTTCTCTCCTAAGATTGCAAGAAAGAAAGGATTTTCAGGAACGCAGCGATGAGCTTGTCTTTTTTGAAGAGCTTCTGTGACTTTGTCGAGAGCAGCACGAGCTTCAGGGGTTAAAGTTCTTGGCGAAGTGATGTCGCAACTTCCTCTCAGCAAATGGAAGAGCGGACTCAGTTCATCATTGGTGATTCCCAACATCGGTCTGACCCAGTTGATTTCTCCTAGAAGTTGTTGTAACTCTTGTAGGTTGTTGACTCTGGTTCGGATCTGAATTTTTTGTGGTGTTCTTGTCGTCTCAGTCATCTTCCATCCCAGGTACTTCTAAGGTGAAACTTGTTGAATTTTCGTTGCAGAGATTTCAAGTCCAGCTTTTTGAATTTCAGCAACAACACAGTCGCGAGTTTCTTCCATCTCTTCCTTTCAAAGGACTCCACCCTTAAAGCCAATTTTTCTTTCTCTGTATCTATAGATTGACAAACACCAGAACAACCATGGTTTTGCTTAACTGAAAAAGAGTTCCCTGGAACCACAATTTCCCGAGTGGAAGCAGCCACCTCAGCCTCCACCCCAGGCCCAACAGAATCCAATTCAGGTTTCAGTGTCCCTGCACAAACAATTTTAGGAAGTACAGTCACTTTTTCATTTCCATCTTTTACACACTTTGTTCCATCCCCCTTACAAGAGTCACATATTTTTACATTAACAGAACAACGCGAAGAAAAGTCCGAAAGAGTCTCATTTTTTCCCAGAGAGAGAGAAGAAAGATTTTGTTCAACAGAGTTCAAAGCAATACTTTCAGCATTTGCAACAACACTTGTAACATTCTCCGATACACACACAGTCTCTGGTTTACTGGAATTTCGTGAGAGAGAACCAGAAGCTCTGTTTTCTGAGTCCAAGTTGATCTTATTTTTATCACTTTGTTTAAAAAAGCACTACAACAGCGCACTACAAACCGGCACAAGTTCTCTTAAGCTTTCATCTTTTTTGAGAGAGACTAGATTATAGATTCTCCAGTTTATCTGATCCCAAAAATGAAAAGAAAAAGCAGACTGCAGATTTAAATCTTGCGTATTCGCTTTAACCCAGATAAGTAAGTTTTTAAGCTCAGTTTTTGAAATTTCAGAGTGACCTTTTTCTTGTAACATTGTCTCTAATTGATGAAAAACATCCCATTCAACTTCTGATAAATTCGTTCCCATTTTTGTGCTCTTTTAATAATTTTCTTTTTCTCTATTTTTCCTCCCAATGTCACCCAAGCGCTCTCCCGAGATAAGTTACTTACAATTTTCTTGGTTTCGGCGGGAGAGATGATACAGTGTCCTCCTTGTTAACACTTGGGTCTCCGCGGCTGGTGCTTCCACGATTTTTCTTTGTTTTTCTTCTATTCTACGTCCTCACACGGGGCAGCAATATGCGGGGGACGGGACAGGTATAAGTCCAATGGTGTCAGGAACCCACGCCTTAAAAAAGGAACCCACTAGGCCGCGGCAAAATATCCAAATATGGATAACATGGTAACCAGACCAGTGAAGAGATTTTTGCTTTTATTTCCAACACATCAGTCTCAAAATACAAAATGGAGACATGACAGCTCACTGATCCACACCAAAAAATGTTTCCTTCAACAGGGCTCATACAGCAATACATAAAATCATCTCAGACTAGAATTCAGCCAATCAGACACAGAAAACACATATTGACAAGCATTCTATCCAATCTTATAAAACATAGGTTATCGTAGCTAAAACAAAGACTAGTTGATAAGAGACAAAGAACAGAGTTCTATTCATGCTAACCTTCTAAAGATATACATTAAATAACCTTGTTGCCATCCTAAAGCCAATTCTACAGAAGCCTATTGTTATTTGTCACGTCTACTGCTTGGGAAACTTTTGTGCTTGCATGGAAAACTTTTTCTGCTTGCATGGGAAATTTTCTGCAATGCTAACAAAACTCCAGTCTAAGGTCTACATACTTCTTTTTAACCATTTCTTAAAAATCCTCTAACCTTATGGATTCCAACATTTCCCCCTCTCTGTTTGACCCAGAAGCTTTCATTTTCTTGTCGCTTGCTATTTGCGTTTCATAGCTCTATTGCAAAATTTCTGCTTATTATCTGCTGAAGACCTATTTTCACTAAACTGAAGCATCGCTATATTACGGCACAGCAACTTAATGCTGTGAAGACCCAATCCCTGAAAGAGATATGTTTGGCAACAGTCACAAGGCATCGTTCAAAAAACTCTGGTCGATTCCAAGGCCTTAATTCAAAACCTTCGTTCATGTCAATACTACATGTCAATCTACTGCTTTCGTGAGATTTCGTACACTCTCTGTGCTTCTACTTCCTAATTCTCCTGCTTGAATGACAAAAACTTCTCGGACTGTTTTGTTCATCATTCGCCGAACACAACAGAGTATACAAGGTACCACTATCAATATCAGTATTAGAACACCTAATATGTCAAGACCTATCTTGCAAAGTTGCCTTAGCCAAGGTGCAAAACTGCAATTTTGATACAAATCATCCAACCAGGAACCTCCGTCTTCTTTAATTTGGGCTGTCAGATCCTTTAATTTTTGAATGCTTTTGTGAATGGATTCAGAATGATCAGACAAATTCATACAACACAAACCTTCCAATTCCTCACAACCATGTCCTTGTGCCAGTAAGAGAAAATCAATGGCTGCTCTGTTTTGAAGAGTAGCATGTCTAATACTATCAACATTGGTCAACATATCACTGATTGCGGAGGATGTGGCATTAGCTTGTTTGCTCAGCCAACATCCAACTCGATCTAATTGTCTCAATGCCACAGCTGAAGCCAATTGGGGTAGAAATAGACCTGCTGAAACCCTTCTGGCGGCATTCCAAGGCATAAAATCACTCTGACAGTTCTCATCATAATGAGGAACAGCTCTTGTTTTCCTTTGTTTCTTTTTCATCACTGCTTTGGCAGTGGGGGCAATTATGGTAAGCATACCAATGCTGCAAGGGCCACCTTCAAGGTGGGCTGGAATGCCTTGCCAACCTCTGTCTCCGCAAATGATCCAATACCCTTTTGGCAATTGCCGTGGAGATTGGTCCGTCTGTAGAAACACATCCCAACTGTTTGAAACATTTGCTGCCCTGAGAAGTTTCTTGGAACAAATGTTCCAATTGAAGGAAGGACTGTTTCCATTGTCAATTCCACCTGGTTTACCATTGGATTCTTTTCTGACCAAAGGAAACTCTTTCACTGGCACACCAACCAAACAGGTTGAGAAAGGCTTTTCTGGTTCCGAATTAGACAGACATATAGTATCCGATCTGGCAGCCTTGGCTAAGGTCACCCAAACATTCGTCTTCGGTTGATCCTCAGGCAAATCTGCACGACAAAAAACAATTAAAATCAAGCAAAACAAGTATACCATTTGATTCTGCCCCATCTCTTTCAAGAACTAAGTTTTGGCAGAATTCTTTCTAAACCAAAACAAGAACCTAAATTTTCAGCCAAAAATTAGCTTTGTTAAACAAACATTCAGCATTTCATTCGTATACTCATAAATAAAAATTGGCACAAAATCAGAGTTCACGGGTTCCACCGATGCACAATGAACGTCAGGCACAAGAGGCGTCAGGCGAGACCCGGGATCCTTCCATTCGGTCTACGTCTGCGTACTCGCTTCCTCAGTTCTAGGCTCGACAACAGGTTCTGAAGTGCGATACGGTTTGACGTTTTTGGCAGGAACCCACTTAATTCTTCCAGCACCTGTGGAAATAGAAGCATACCCTTTGCCCCACGTTATTAATTGAAACGGACCTTCCATCTGTCCAGAGTCAGGGTTTCTAATTAGAAGAGGAGGATGTTCTTTCAGTTTTGCCTGTGTGCTATTTGAAAAGTGTCTAAAGATTGGTGGATCTGGTTCTGTACTTTTACTATTTAGAAAATTAAAAACATACAAAGCCTTACTCAGTCTCATCTGTGGGGTGATTTCCGTTCCCCCTCTCTGTTGATCTAATATGCGTTTTAAGGTTTGATGTGTTCTTTCAATGATTGCTTGGCTTGTGGGAGAGTGGGGAATACCAAAAATGTGTCGAACACCCCATTCATTTAAAAATGTGGCCAATTTTTGAGATATGTATGCGGGGCCATTGTCAGTTTTTACTTCTTGGGGTATACCCAATGAAGCAAAAGCTTGCAGGAAATGATGACAGGCATGGCTGCCAGTATCACTTGTGTGAAGGGAAGCAAAAACTGCACCAGAGAACGTGTCTATGGAAACATGAATATTTTTAAATTTACCAAAAGAAGGCTATTTAGTAACATCTGTTTGCCACAACTGTAGGCTTTGTAAGCCTCGGGGGTTGATTGCTCCTGTAGAAACAGGAGGTTGTACCAATTGACAGTCAGGGCAAGTATGAATGATAGCTTTAGCTTGACTTTAAGTGATTTGGAACATTTGCATGAGTGCTTGTGCATTTTGGTGGAAAAAGGCACGACTCAATTTTGCTTGTTCAAAACTATTTGGCAATGTGTTAGAAATGACCATTGTCAGCTTGTCCGCTCTTGCATTTCCTTCCACTAAAAATCCAGGAAGTGAAGAATGCGCCCTAATGTGAGAAACAAAATATGGATTAGTTCTATATTGCAAAGTTATAAAAAGACATGAAAGCCAACGATGTAAAGTTTCATTACTAACATCCTTTAAAATGGAACCTTCTATTCTCCTGACTACATTAGCAACATAAGCAGAATCTGTGACCAAATTAAAAGGCTGAGGAAACAGCTGAAAAGCTCAAACTACTGCAGCAGGCTCAACAATTTGAGGGGATCCCTCTACTGTTTGAATATCAGATTCCCAAACATTAGTCTTTTGATTAAACCAAGTCACAACGGACCTGTGGCTTTTACCAGAGCCATCAGTGAAGAGAGTCACAGCATGTAAAGGTTCTTCACTAAATTTAGGTTTTTCTCTGAAACTCAATTTTGCTTGCAGTAGTTTGTGAGCTGGATAGTGTATGGAACAAACACCTGGAAAACCTAAGAATGCATATTGTAAATCATCAGAATTTTGCATTGCCCAATTGAAATAATCATTTTTCAATGGCAAATAGATAACTGAAAATTCTTGACCTGCCAAAGTTAACAATCTGGTTCTAGCCTTAATTATAATGTATGCAATCATTTCTAAAACTGAGCAAATGGTCTTTGAAAACCTGTAGGGAGGAAAATCCCATTCCATTATTAACAAAGGATCTTGCTCTGTGGAATCCCACTGGAAAATGAGACCACAAAGCTGCTTCTTCTCTCCTAAGATTGCAAGAAAGAAAGGATTTTCAGGAACGCAGCGATGAGCTTGTCTTTTTTGAAGAGCTTCTGTGACTTTGTCGAGAGCAGCACGAGCTTCAGGGGTTAAAGTTCTTGGCGAAGTGATGTCGCAACTTCCTCTCAGCAAATGGAAGAGCGGACTCAGTTCATCATTGGTGATTCCCAACATCGGTCTGACCCAGTTGATTTCTCCTAGAAGTTGTTGTAACTCTTGTAGGTTGTTGACTCTGGTTCGGATCTGAATTTTTTGTGGTGTTCTTGTCGTCTCAGTCATCTTCCATCCCAGGTACTTCTAAGGTGAAACTTGTTGAATTTTCGTTGCAGAGATTTCAAGTCCAGCTTTTTGAATTTCAGCAACAACACAGTCGCGAGTTTCTTCCATCTCTTCCTTTCAAAGGACTCCACCCTTAAAGCCAATTTTTCTTTCTCTGTATCTATAGATTGACAAACACCAGAACAACCATGGTTTTGCTTAACTGAAAAAGAGTTCCCTGGAACCACAATTTCCCGAGTGGAAGCAGCCACCTCAGCCTCCACCCCAGGCCCAACAGAATCCAATTCAGGTTTCAGTGTCCCTGCACAAACAATTTTAGGAAGTACAGTCACTTTTTCATTTCCATCTTTTACACACTTTGTTCCATCCCCCTTACAAGAGTCACATATTTTTACATTAACAGAACAACGCGAAGAAAAGTCCGAAAGAGTCTCATTTTTTCCCAGAGAGAGAGAAGAAAGATTTTGTTCAACAGAGTTCAAAGCAATACTTTCAGCATTTGCAACAACACTTGTAACATTCTCCGATACACACACAGTCTCTGGTTTACTGGAATTTCGTGAGAGAGAACCAGAAGCTCTGTTTTCTGAGTCCAAGTTGATCTTATTTTTATCACTTTGTTTAAAAAAGCACTACAACAGCGCACTACAAACCGGCACAAGTTCTCTTAAGCTTTCATCTTTTTTGAGAGAGACTAGATTATAGATTCTCCAGTTTATCTGATCCCAAAAATGAAAAGAAAAAGCAGACTGCAGATTTAAATCTTGCGTATTCGCTTTAACCCAGATAAGTAAGTTTTTAAGCTCAGTTTTTGAAATTTCAGAGTGACCTTTTTCTTGTAACATTGTCTCTAATTGATGAAAAACATCCCATTCAACTTCTGATAAATTCGTTCCCATTTTTGTGCTCTTTTAATAATTTTCTTTTTCTCTATTTTTCCTCCCAACGTCACCCAAGCGCTCTCCCGAGATAAGTTACTTACAATTTTCTTGGTTTCGGCGGGAGAGATGATACAGTGTCCTCCTTGTTAACACTTGGGTCTCCGCGGCTGGTGCTTCCACGATTTTTCTTTGTTTTTCTTCTATTCTACGTCCTCACACGGGGCAGCAATATGCGGGGGACGGGACAGGTATAAGTCCAATGGTGTCAGGAACCCACGCCTTAAAAAAGGAACCCACTAGGCCGCGGCAAAATATCCAAATATGGATAACATGGTAACCAGACCAGTGAAGAGATTTTTGCTTTTATTTCCAGCACATCAGTCTCAAAATACAAAATGGAGACATGACAGCTCACTGATCCACACCAAAAAATGTCTCCTTCAACAGGGCTCATACAGCAATACATAAAATCATCTCAGACTAGAATTCAGCCAATCAGACACAGAAAACACATATTGACAAGCATTCTATCCAATCTTATAAAACATAGGTTATCGTAGCTAAAACAAAGACTAGTTGATAAGAGACAAAGAACAGAGTTCTATTCATGCTAACCTTCTAAAGATATACATTAAATAACCTTGTTGCCATCCTAAAGCCAATTCTACAGAAGCCTATTGTTATTTGTCACGTCTACTGCTTGGGAAACTTTTGTGCTTGCATGGAAAACTTTTTCTGCTTGCATGGGAAATTTTCTGCAATGCTAACAAAACTCCAGTCTAAGGCCTGCATACTTCTTTTTAACCATTTCTTAAAAATCCTCTAACCTTATGGATTCCAACATTTCCCCCTCTCTTTTTGACCCAGAAGCTTTCATTTTCTTGTCGCTTGCTATTTGCGTTTCATAGCTCTATTGCAAAATTTCTGCTTATTATCTGCTGAAGACCTATTTTCACTAAACTGAAGCATTGCTATATTACGGCACAGCAACTTAATGCTGTGAAGACCCAATCCCTGAAAGAGATATGTTTGGCAACAGTCACAAGGCATCGTTCAAAAAACTGGTCGATTCCAAGGCCTTAATTCAAAACCTTCGTTCATGTCAATACCCTCATCTACTGCTTTCGTGAGATTTCGTACACTCTCTGTGCTTCTACTTCCTAATTCTCCTGCTTGAATGACAAAAACTTCTCGGACTGTTTTGTTCATCATTCGCCGAACACAACAGAGTATACAAGGTACCACTATCAATATCAGTATTAGAACACCTAATATGTCAAGACCTATCTTGCAAAGTTGCCTTAGCCAAGGTGCAAAACTGCAATTTTGATACAAATCATCCAACCAGGAACCTCCGTCTTCTTTAATTTGGGCTGTCAGATCCTTTAATTTTTGAATGCTTTTGTGAATGGATTCAGAATGATCAGACAAATTCATACAACACAAACCTTCCAATTCCTCACAACCATGTCCTTGTGCCAGTAAGAGAAAATCAATGGCTGCTCTGTTTTGAAGAGTAGCATGTCTAATACTATCAACATTGGTCAACATATCACTGATTGCGGAGGATGTGGCATTAGCTTGTTTGCTCAGCCAACATCCAACTCGATCTAATTGTCTCAATGCCACAGCTGAAGCCAATTGGGGTAGAAATAGACCTGCTGAAACCCTTCTGGCGGCATTCCAAGGCATAAAATCACTCTGACAGTTCTCATCATAATGAGGAACAGCTCTCGTTTTCCTTTGTTTCTTTTTCATCACTGCTTTGGCAGTGGGGGCAATTATGGTAAGCATACCAATGCTGCAAGGGCCACCTTCAAGGTGGGCTGGAATGCCTTGCCAACCTCTGTCTCCGCAAATGATCCAATACCCTTTTGGCAATTGCCGTGGAGATTGGTCCGTCTGTAGAAACACATCCCAACTGTTTGAAACATTTGCTGCCCTGAGAAGTTTCTTGGAACAAATGTTCCAATTGAAGGAAGGACTGTTTCCATTGTCAATTCCACCTGGTTTACCATTGGATTCTTTTCTGACCAAAGGAAACTCTTTCACTGGCACACCAACCAAACAGGTTGAGAAAGGCTTTTCTGGTTCCGAATTAGACAGACATATAGTATCCGATCTGGCAGCCTTGGCTAAGGTCACCCAAACATTCGTCTTCGGTTGATCCTCAGGCAAATCTGCACGACAAAAAACAATTAAAATCAAGCAAAACAAGTATACCATTTGATTCTGCCCCATCTCTTTCAAGAACTAAGTTTTGGCAGAATTCTTTCTAAACCAAAACAAGAACCTAAATTTTCAGCCAAAAATTAGCTTTGCTAAACAAACATTCAGCATTTAATTCGTATACTCATAAATAAAAATTGGCACAAAATCAGAGTTCACGGGTTCCACCGATGCACAATGAACGTCAGGCACAAGAGGCGTCAGGCGAGACCCGGGATCCTTCCATTCGGTCTACGTCTGCGTACTCGCTTCCTCAGTTCTAGGCTCGACAACAGGTTCTGAAGTGCGATACGGTTTGACGTTTTTGGCAGGAACCCACTTAATTCTTCCAGCACCTGTGGAAATAGAAGCATACCCTTTGCCCCACGTTATTAATTGAAACGGACCTTCCATCTGTCCAGAGTCAGGGTTTCTAATTAGAAGAGGAGGATGTTCTTTCAGTTTTGCCTGTGTGCTATTTGAAAAGTGTCTAAAGATTGGTGGATCTGGTTCTGTACTTTTACTATTTAGAAAATTAAAAACATACAAAGCCTTACTCAGTCTCATCTGTGGGGTGATTTCCGTTCCCCCTCTCTGTTGATCTAATATGCGTTTTAAGGTTTGATGTGTTCTTTCAATGATTGCTTGGCTTGTGGGAGAGTGGGGAATACCAAAAATGTGTCGAACACCCCATTCATTTAAAAATGTGGCCAATTTTTGAGATATGTATGCGGGGCCATTGTCAGTTTTTACTTCTTGGGGTATACCCAATGAAGCAAAAGCTTGCAGGAAATGATGACAGGCATGGCTGCCAGTATCACTTGTGTGAAGGGAAGCAAAAACTGCACCAGAGAACGTGTCTATGGAAACATGAATATTTTTAAATTTACCAAAAGAAGGCTATTTAGTAACATCTGTTTGCCACAACTGTAGGCTTTGTAAGCCTCGGGGGTTGATTGCTCCTGTAGAAACAGGAGGTTGTACCAATTGACAGTCAGGGCAAGTATGAATGATAGCTTTAGCTTGACTTTAAGTGATTTGGAACATTTGCATGAGTGCTTGTGCATTTTGGTGGAAAAAGGCACGACTCAATTTTGCTTGTTCAAAACTATTTGGCAATGTGTTAGAAATGACCATTGTCAGCTTGTCCGCTCTTGCATTTCCTTCCACTAAAAATCCAGGAAGTGAAGAATGCGCCCTAATGTGAGAAACAAAATATGGATTAGTTCTATATTGCAAAGTTATAAAAAGACATGAAAGCCAACGATGTAAAGTTTCATTACTAACATCCTTTAAAATGGAACCTTCTATTCTCCTGACTACATTAGCAACATAAGCAGAATCTGTGACCAAATTAAAAGGCTGAGGAAACAGCTGAAAAGCTCAAACTACTGCAGCAGGCTCAACAATTTGAGGGGATCCCTCTACTGTTTGAATATCAGATTCCCAAACATTAGTCTTTTGATTAAACCAAGTCACAACGGACCTGTGGCTTTTACCAGAGCCATCAGTGAAGAGAGTCACAGCATGTAAAGGTTCTTCACTAAATTTAGGTTTTTCTCTGAAACTCAATTTTGCTTGCAGTAGTTTGTGAGCTGGATAGTGTATGGAACAAACACCTGGAAAACCTAAGAATGCATATTGTAAATCATCAGAATTTTGCATTGCCCAATTGAAATAATCATTTTTCAATGGCAAATAGATAACTGAAAATTCTTGACCTGCCAAAGTTAACAATCTGGTTCTAGCCTTAATTATAATGTATGCAATCATTTCTAAAACTGAGCAAATGGTCTTTGAAAACCTGTAGGGAGGAAAATCCCATTCCATTATTAACAAAGGATCTTGCTCTGTGGAATCCCACTGGAAAATGAGACCACAAAGCTGCTTCTTCTCTCCTAAGATTGCAAGAAAGAAAGGATTTTCAGGAACGCAGCGATGAGCTTGTCTTTTTTGAAGAGCTTCTGTGACTTTGTCGAGAGCAGCACGAGCTTCAGGGGTTAAAGTTCTTGGCGAAGTGATGTCGCAACTTCCTCTCAGCAAATGGAAGAGCGGACTCAGTTCATCATTGGTGATTCCCAACATCGGTCTGACCCAGTTGATTTCTCCTAGAAGTTGTTGTAACTCTTGTAGGTTGTTGACTCTGGTTCGGATCTGAATTTTTTGTGGTGTTCTTGTCGTCTCAGTCATCTTCCATCCCAGGTACTTCTAAGGTGAAACTTGTTGAATTTTCGTTGCAGAGATTTCAAGTCCAGCTTTTTGAATTTCAGCAACAACACAGTCGCGACTTTCTTCCATCTCTTCCTTTCAAAGGACTCCACCCTTAAAGCCAATTTTTCTTTCTCTGTATCTATAGATTGACAAACACCAGAACAACCATGGTTTTGCTTAACTGAAAAAGAGTTCCCTGGAACCACAATTTCCCGAGTGGAAGCAGCCACCTCAGCCTCCACCCCAGGCCCAACAGAATCCAATTCAGGTTTCAGTGTCCCTGCACAAACAATTTTAGGAAGTACAGTCACTTTTTCATTTCCATCTTTTACACACTTTGTTCCATCCCCCTTACAAGAGTCACATATTTTTACATTAACAGAACAACGCGAAGAAAAGTCCGAAAGAGTCTCATTTTTTCCCAGAGAGAGAGAAGAAAGATTTTGTTCAACAGAGTTCAAAGCAATACTTTCAGCATTTGCAACAACACTTGTAACATTCTCCGATACACACACAGTCTCTGGTTTACTGGAATTTCGTGAGAGAGAACCAGAAGCTCTGTTTTCTGAGTCCAAGTTGATCTTATTTTTATCACTTTGTTTAAAAAAGCACTACAACAGCGCACTACAAACCGGCACAAGTTCTCTTAAGCTTTCATCTTTTTTGAGAGAGACTAGATTATAGATTCTCCAGTTTATCTGATCCCAAAAATGAAAAGAAAAAGCAGACTGCAGATTTAAATCTTGCGTATTCGCTTTAACCCAGATAAGTAAGTTTTTAAGCTCAGTTTTTGAAATTTCAGAGTGACCTTTTTCTTGTAACATTGTCTCTAATTGATGAAAAACATCCCATTCAACTTCTGATAAATTCGTTCCCATTTTTGTGCTCTTTTAATAATTTTCTTTTTCTCTATTTTTCCTCCCAACGTCACCCAAGCGCTCTCCCGAGATAAGTTACTTACAATTTTCTTGGTTTCGGCGGGAGAGATGATACAGTGTCCTCCTTGTTAACACTTGGGTCTCCGCGGCTGGTGCTTCCACGATTTTTCTTTGTTTTTCTTCTATTCTACGTCCTCACACGGGGCAGCAATATGCGGGGGACGGGACAGGTATAAGTCCAATGGTGTCAGGAACCCACGCCTTAAAAAAGGAACCCACTAGGCCGCGGCAAAATATCCAAATATGGATAACATGGTAACCAGACCAGTGAAGAGATTTTTGCTTTTATTTCCAGCACATCAGTCTCAAAATACAAAATGGAGACATGACAGCTCACTGATCCACACCAAAAAATGTCTCCTTCAACAGGGCTCATACAGCAATACATAAAATCATCTCAGACTAGAATTCAGCCAACCAGACACAGAAAACACATCTTGACAAGCATTCTATCCAATCTTATAAAACATAGGTAATCGTAGCTAAAACAAAGACTAGTTGATAAGAGACAAAGAACAGAGTTCTATTCATGCTAACCTTCTAAAGATATACATTAAATAACCTTGTTGCCATCCTAAAGCCAATTCTACAGAAGCCTATTGTTATTTGTCACGTCTACTGCTTGGGAAACTTTTGTGCTTGTATGGAAAACTTTTTCTGCTTGCATGGGAAACTTTTCTGCAATGCTAACAAAACTCCAGTCTAAGGCCTGCATACTTCTTTTTAACCATTTCTTAAAAATCCTCTAACCTTATGGATTCCAACATTTCCCCCTCTCTGTTTGACCCAGAAGCTTTCATTTTCTTGTCGCTTGCTATTTGCGTTTCATAGCTCTATTGCAAAATTTCTGCTTATTATCTGCTGAAGACCTATTTTCACTAAACTGAAGCATTGCTATATTACGGCACAGCAACTTAATGCTGTGAAGACCCAATCCCTGAAAGAGATATGTTTGGCAACAGTCACAAGGCATCGTTCAAAAAACTCTGGTCGATTCCAAGGCCTTAATTCAAAACCTTCGTTCATGTCAATACCCTCATCTACTGCTTTCGTGAGATTTCGTACACTCTCTGTGCTTCTACTTCCTAATTCTCCTGCTTGAATGACAAAAACTTCTCGGACTGTTTTGTTCATCATTCGCCGTACACAACAGAGTATACAAGGTACCACTATCAATATCAGTATTAGAACGCCTAATATGTAAAGACCTATCTTGCAAAGTTGCCTTAGCCAAGGTGCAAAACTGCAATTTTGATACAAATCATCCAACCAGGAACCTCCGTCTTCTTTAATTTGGGCTGTCAGATCCTTTAATTTTTGAATGCTTTTGTGAATGGATTCAGAATGATCAGACAAATTCATACAACACAAACCTTCCAATTCCTCACAACCATGTCCTTGTGCCAGTAAGAGAAAATCAATGGCTGCTCTGTTTTGAAGAGTAGCATGTCTAATACTATCAACATCGGTCAACATATCACTGATTGCGGAGGATGTGGCATTAGCTTGTTTGCTCAGCCAACATCCAACTCGATCTAATTGTCTCAATGCCACAGCTGAAGCCAATTGGGGTAGAAATATACCTGCTGAAACCCTTCTGGCGGCATTCCAAGGCATAAAATCACTCTGACAGTTCTCATCATAATGAGGAACAGCTCTTGTTTTCCTTTGTTTCTTTTTCATCACTGCTTTGGCAGTGGGGGCAATTATGGTAAGCATACCAATGCTGCAAGGGCCACCTTCAAGGTGGGCTGGAATGCCTTGCCAACCTCTGTCTCCGCAAATGATCCAATACCCTTTTGGCAATTGCCGTGGAGATTGGTCCGTCTCCAGAAACACATCCCAACTGTTTGAAACATTTGCTGCCCTGAGAAGTTTCTTGGAACAAATGTTCCAATTGAAGGAAGGACTGTTTCCATTGTCAATTCCACCTGGTTTACCATTGGATTCTTTTCTGACCAAAGGAAACTCTTTCACTGGCACACCAACCAAACAGGTTGAGAAAGGCTTTTCTGGTTCCGAATTAGACAGACATATAGTATCCGATCCGGCAGCCTTGGCTAAGGTCACCCAAACATTCGTCTTCGGTTGATCCTCAGGCAAATCTGCACGACAAAAAACAATTAAAATCAAGCAAAACAAGTATACCATTTGATTCTGCCCCATCTCTTTCAAGAACTAAGTTTTGGCAGAATTCTTTCTAAACCAAAACAAGAACCTAAATTTTCAGCCAAAAATTAGCTTTGTTAAACAAACATTCAGCATTTCATTCGTATACTCATAAATAAAAATTGGCACAAAATCAGAGTTCACGGGTTCCACCGATGCACAATGAACGTCAGGCACAAGAGGCGTCAGGCGAGACCCGGGATCCTTCCATTCGGTCTACGTCTGCGTACTCGCTTCCTCAGTTCTAGGCTCGACAACAGGTTCTGAAGTGTGATACGGTTTGACGTTTTTGGCAGGAACCCACTTAATTCTTCCAGCACCTGTGGAAATAGAAGCATACCCTTTGCCCCACGTTATTAATTGAAACGGACCTTCCATCTGTCCAGAGTCAGGGTTTCTAATTAGAAGAGGAGGATGTTCTTTCAGTTTTGCCTGTGTGCTATTTGAAAAGTGTCTAAAGATTGGTGGATCTGGTTCTGTACTTTTACTATTTAGAAAATTAAAAACATACAAAGCCTTACTCAGTCTCATCTGTGGGGTGATTTCCGTTCCCCCTCTCTGTTGATCTAATATGCGTTTTAAGGTTTGATGTGTTCTTTCAATGATTGCTTGGCTTGTGGGAGAGTGGGGAATACCAAAAATGTGTCGAACACCCCATTCATTTAAAAATGTGGCCAATTTTTGAGATATGTATGCGGGGCCATTGTCAGTTTTTACTTCTTGGGGTATACCCAATGAAGCAAAAGCTTGCAGGAAATGATGACAGGCATGGCTGCCAGTATCACTTGTGTGAAGGGAAGCAAAAACTGCACCAGAGAACGTGTCTATGGAAACATGAATATTTTTAAATTTACCAAAAGAAGGCTATTTAGTAACATCTGTTTGCCACAACTGTAGGCTTTGTAAGCCTCGGGGGTTGATTGCTCCTGTAGAAACAGGAGGTTGTACCAATTGACAGTCAGGGCAAGTATGAATGATAGCTTTAGCTTGACTTTAAGTGATTTGGAACATTTGCATGAGTGCTTGTGCATTTTGGTGGAAAAAGGCACGACTCAATTTTGCTTGTTCAAAACTATTTGGCAATGTGTTAGAAATGACCATTGTCAGCTTGTCCGCTCTTGCATTTCCTTCCACTAAAAATCCAGGAAGTGAAGAATGCGCCCTAATGTGAGAAACAAAATATGGATTAGTTCTATATTGCAAAGTTATAAAAAGACATGAAAGCCAACGATGTAAAGTTTCATTACAAACATCCTTTAAAATGGAACCTTCTATTCTCCTGACTACATTAGCAACATAAGCAGAATCTGTGACCAAATTAAAAGGCTGAGGAAACAGCTGAAAAGCTCAAACTACTGCAGCAGGCTCAACAATTTGAGGGGATCCCTCTACTGTTTGAATATCAGATTCCCAAACATTAGTCTTTTGATTAAACCAAGTCACAACGGACCTGTGGCTTTTACCAGAGCCATCAGTGAAGAGAGTCACAGCATGTAAAGGTTCTTCACTAAATTTAGGTTTTTCTCTGAAACTCAATTTTGCTTGCAGTAGTTTGTGAGCTGGATAGTGTATGGAACAAACACCTGGAAAACCTAAGAATGCATATTGTAAATCATCAGAATTTTGCATTGCCCAATTGAAATAATCATTTTTCAATGGCAAATAGATAACTGAAAATTCTTGACCTGCCAAAGTTAACAATCTGGTTCTAGCCTTAATTATAATGTATGCAATCATTTCTAAAACTGAGCAAATGGTCTTTGAAAACCTGTAGGGAGGAAAATCCCATTCCATTATTAACAAAGGATCTTGCTCTGTGGAATCCCACTGGAAAATGAGACCACAAAGCTGCTTCTTCTCTCCTAAGATTGCAAGAAAGAAAGGATTTTCAGGAACGCAGCGATGAGCTTGTCTTTTTTGAAGAGCTTCTGTGACTTTGTCGAGAGCAGCACGAGCTTCAGGGGTTAAAGTTCTTGGCGAAGTGATGTCGCAACTTCCTCTCAGCAAATGGAAGAGCGGACTCAGTTCATCATTGGTGATTCCCAACATCGGTCTGACCCAGTTGATTTCTCCTAGAAGTTGTTGTAACTCTTGTAGGTTGTTGACTCTGGTTCGGATCTGAATTTTTTGTGGTGTTCTTGTCGTCTCAGTCATCTTCCATCCCAGGTACTTCTAAGGTGAAACTTGTTGAATTTTCGTTGCAGAGATTTCAAGTCCAGCTTTTTGAATTTCAGCAACAACACAGTCGCGAGTTTCTTCCATCTCTTCCTTTCAAAGGACTCCACCCTTAAAGCCAATTTTTCTTTCTCTGTATCTATAGATTGACAAACACCAGAACAACCATGGTTTTGCTTAACTGAAAAAGAGTTCCCTGGAACCACAATTTCCCGAGTGGAAGCAGCCACCTCAGCCTCCACCCCAGGCCCAACAGAATCCAATTCAGGTTTCAGTGTCCCTGCACAAACAATTTTAGGAAGTACAGTCACTTTTTCATTTCCATCTTTTACACACTTTGTTCCATCCCCCTTACAAGAGTCACATATTTTTACATTAACAGAACAACGCGAAGAAAAGTCCGAAAGAGTCTCATTTTTTCCCAGAGAGAGAGAAGAAAGATTTTGTTCAACAGAGTTCAAAGCAATACTTTCAGCATTTGCAACAACACTTGTAACATTCTCCGATACACACACAGTCTCTGGTTTACTGGAATTTCGTGAGAGAGAACCAGAAGCTCTGTTTTCTGAGTCCAAGTTGATCTTATTTTTATCACTTTGTTTAAAAAAGCACTACAACAGCGCACTACAAACCGGCACAAGTTCTCTTAAGCTTTCATCTTTTTTGAGAGAGACTAGATTATAGATTCTCCAGTTTATCTGATCCCAAAAATGAAAAGAAAAAGCAGACTGCAGATTTAAATCTTGCGTATTCGCTTTAACCCAGATAAGTAAGTTTTTAAGCTCAGTTTTTGAAATTTCAGAGTGACCTTTTTCTTGTAACATTGTCTCTAATTGATGAAAAACATCCCATTCAACTTCTGATAAATTCGTTCCCATTTTTGTGCTCTTTTAATAATTTTCTTTTTCTCTATTTTTCCTCCCAACGTCACCCAAGCGCTCTCCCGAGATAAGTTACTTACAATTTTCTTGGTTTCGGCGGGAGAGATGATACAGTGTCCTCCTTGTTAACACTTGGGTCTCCGCGGCTGGTGCTTCCACGATTTTTCTTTGTTTTTCTTCTATTCTACGTCCTCACACGGGGCAGCAATATGCGGGGGACGGGACAGGTATAAGTCCAATGGTGTCAGGAACCCACGCCTTAAAAAAGGAACCCACTAGGCCGCGGCAAAATATCCAAATATGGATAACATGGTAACCAGACCAGTGAAGAGATTTTTGCTTTTATTTCCAGCACATCAGTCTCAAAATACAAAATGGAGACATGACAGCTCACTGATCCACACCAAAAAATGTCTCCTTCAACAGGGCTCATACAGCAATACATAAAATCATCTCAGACTAGAATTCAGCCAACCAGACACAGAAAACACATCTTGACAAGCATTCTATCCAATCTTATAAAACATAGGTAATCGTAGCTAAAACAAAGACTAGTTGATAAGAGACAAAGAACAGAGTTCTATTCATGCTAACCTTCTAAAGATATACATTAAATAACCTTGTTGCCATCCTAAAGCCAATTCTACAGAAGCCTATTGTTATTTGTCACGTCTACTGCTTGGGAAACTTTTGTGCTTGTATGGAAAACTTTTTCTGCTTGCATGGGAAACTTTTCTGCAATGCTAACAAAACTCCAGTCTAAGGCCTGCATACTTCTTCTTAACCATTTCTTAAAAATCCTCTAACCTTATGGATTCCAACATTTCCCCCTCTCTGTTTGACCCAGAAGCTTTCATTTTCTTGTCGCTTGCTATTTGCGTTTCATAGCTCTATTGCAAAATTTCTGCTTATTATCTGCTGAAGACCTATTTTCACTAAACTGAAGCATTGCTATATTACGGCACAGCAACTTAATGCTGTGAAGACCCAATCCCTGAAAGAGATATGTTTGGCAACAGTCACAAGGCATCGTTCAAAAAACTCTGGTCGATTCCAAGGCCTTAATTCAAAACCTTCGTTCATGTCAATACCCTCATCTACTGCTTTCGTGAGATTTCGTACACTCTCTGTGCTTCTACTTCCTAATTCTCCTGCTTGAATGACAAAAACTTCTCGGACTGTTTTGTTCATCATTCGCCGTACACAACAGAGTATACAAGGTACCACTATCAATATCAGTATTAGAACGCCTAATATGTAAAGACCTATCTTGCAAAGTTGCCTTAGCCAAGGTGCAAAACTGCAATTTTGATACAAATCATCCAACCAGGAACCTCCGTCTTCTTTAATTTGGGCTGTCAGATCCTTTAATTTTTGAATGCTTTTGTGAATGGATTCAGAATGATCAGACAAATTCATACAACACAAACCTTCCAATTCCTCACAACCATGTCCTTGTGCCAGTAAGAGAAAATCAATGGCTGCTCTGTTTTGAAGAGTAGCATGTCTAATACTATCAACATCGGTCAACATATCACTGATTGCGGAGGATGTGGCATTAGCTTGTTTGCTCAGCCAACATCCAACTCGATCTAATTGTCTCAATGCCACAGCTGAAGCCAATTGGGGTAGAAATATACCTGCTGAAACCCTTCTGGCGGCATTCCAAGGCATAAAATCACTCTGACAGTTCTCATCATAATGAGGAACAGCTCTTGTTTTCCTTTGTTTCTTTTTCATCACTGCTTTGGCAGTGGGGGCAATTATGGTAAGCATACCAATGCTGCAAGGGCCACCTTCAAGGTGGGCTGGAATGCCTTGCCAACCTCTGTCTCCGCAAATGATCCAATACCCTTTTGGCAATTGCCGTGGAGATTGGTCCGTCTGTAGAAACACATCCCAACTGTTTGAAACATTTGCTGCCCTGAGAAGTTTCTTGGAACAAATGTTCCAATTGAAGGAAGGACTGTTTCCATTGTCAATTCCACCTGGTTTACCATTGGATTCTTTTCTGACCAAAGGAAACTCTTTCACTGGCACACCAACCAAACAGGTTGAGAAAGGCTTTTCTGGTTCCGAATTAGACAGACATATAGTATCCGATCCGGCAGCCTTGGCTAAGGTCACCCAAACATTCGTCTTCGGTTGATCCTCAGGCAAATCTGCACGACAAAAAACAATTAAAATCAAGCAAAACAAGTATACCATTTGATTCTGCCCCATCTCTTTCAAGAACTAAGTTTTGGCAGAATTCTTTCTAAACCAAAACAAGAACCTAAATTTTCAGCCAAAAATTAGCTTTGTTAAACAAACATTCAGCATTTCATTCGTATACTCATAAATAAAAATTGGCACAAAATCAGAGTTCACGGGTTCCACCGATGCACAATGAACGTCAGGCACAAGAGGCGTCAGGCGAGACCCGGGATCCTTCCATTCGGTCTACGTCTGCGTACTCGCTTCCTCAGTTCTAGGCTCGACAACAGGTTCTGAAGTGTGATACGGTTTGACGTTTTTGGCAGGAACCCACTTAATTCTTCCAGCACCTGTGGAAATAGAAGCATACCCTTTGCCCCACGTTATTAATTGAAACGGACCTTCCATCTGTCCAGAGTCAGGGTTTCTAATTAGAAGAGGAGGATGTTCTTTCAGTTTTGCCTGTGTGCTATTTGAAAAGTGTCTAAAGATTGGTGGATCTGGTTCTGTACTTTTACTATTTAGAAAATTAAAAACATACAAAGCCTTACTCAGTCTCATCTGTGGGGTGATTTCCGTTTCCCCTCTCTGTTGATCTAATATGCGTTTTAAGGTTTGATGTGTTCTTTCAATGATTGCTTGGCTTGTGGGAGAGTGGGGAATACCAAAAATGTGTCGAACACCCCATTCATTTAAAAATGTGGCCAATTTTTGAGATATGTATGCGGGGCCATTGTCAGTTTTTACTTCTTGGGGTATACCCAATGAAGCAAAAGCTTGCAGGAAATGATGACAGGCATGGCTGCCAGTATCACTTGTGTGAAGGGAAGCAAAAACTGCACCAGAGAACGTGTCTATGGAAACATGAATATTTTTAAATTTACCAAAAGAAGGCTATTTAGTAACATCTGTTTGCCACAACTGTAGGCTTTGTAAGCCTCGGGGGTTGATTGCTCCTGTAGAAACAGGAGGTTGTACCAATTGACAGTCAGGGCAAGTATGAATGATAGCTTTAGCTTGACTTTAAGTGATTTGGAACATTTGCATGAGTGCTTGTGCATTTTGGTGGAAAAAGGCACGACTCAATTTTGCTTGTTCAAAACTATTTGGCAATGTGTTAGAAATGACCATTGTCAGCTTGTCCGCTCTTGCATTTCCTTCCACTAAAAATCCAGGAAGTGAAGAATGCGCCCTAATGTGAGAAACAAAATATGGATTAGTTCTATATTGCAAAGTTATAAAAAGACATGAAAGCCAACGATGTAAAGTTTCATTACAAACATCCTTTAAAATGGAACCTTCTATTCTCCTGACTACATTAGCAACATAAGCAGAATCTGTGACCAAATTAAAAGGCTGAGGAAACAGCTGAAAAGCTCAAACTACTGCAGCAGGCTCAACAATTTGAGGGGATCCCTCTACTGTTTGAATATCAGATTCCCAAACATTAGTCTTTTGATTAAACCAAGTCACAACGGACCTGTGGCTTTTACCAGAGCCATCAGTGAAGAGAGTCACAGCATGTAAAGGTTCTTCACTAAATTTAGGTTTTTCTCTGAAACTCAATTTTGCTTGCAGTAGTTTGTGAGCTGGATAGTGTATGGAACAAACACCTGGAAAACCTAAGAATGCATATTGTAAATCATCAGAATTTTGCATTGCCCAATTGAAATAATCATTTTTCAATGGCAAATAGATAACTGAACATTCTTGACCTGCCAAAGTTAACAATCTGGTTCTAGCCTTAATTATAATGTATGCAATCATTTCTAAAACTGAGCAAATGGTCTTTGAAAACCTGTAGGGAGGAAAATCCCATTCCATTATTAACAAAGGATCTTGCTCTGTGGAATCCCACTGGAAAATGAGACCACAAAGCTGCTTCTTCTCTCCTAAGATTGCAAGAAAGAAAGGATTTTCAGGAACGCAGCGATGAGCTTGTCTTTTTTGAAGAGCTTCTGTGACTTTGTCGAGAGCAGCACGAGCTTCAGGGGTTAAAGTTCTTGGCGAAGTGATGTCGCAACTTCCTCTCAGCAAATGGAAGAGCGGACTCAGTTCATCATTGGTGATTCCCAACATCGGTCTGACCCAGTTGATTTCTCCTAGAAGTTGTTGTAACTCTTGTAGGTTGTTGACTCTGGTTCGGATCTGAATTTTTTGTGGTGTTCTTGTCGTCTCAGTCATCTTCCATCCCAGGTACTTCTAAGGTGAAACTTGTTGAATTTTCGTTGCAGAGATTTCAAGTCCAGCTTTTTGAATTTCAGCAACAACACAGTCGCGAGTTTCTTCCATCTCTTCCTTTCAAAGGACTCCACCCTTAAAGCCAATTTTTCTTTCTCTGTATCTATAGATTGACAAACACCAGAACAACCATGGTTTTGCTTAACTGAAAAAGAGTTCCCTGGAACCACAATTTCCCGAGTGGAAGCAGCCACCTCAGCCTCCACCCCAGGCCCAACAGAATCCAATTCAGGTTTCAGTGTCCCTGCACAAACAATTTTAGGAAGTACAGTCACTTTTTCATTTCCATCTTTTACACACTTTGTTCCATCCCCCTTACAAGAGTCACATATTTTTACATTAACAGAACAACGCGAAGAAAAGTCCGAAAGAGTCTCATTTTTTCCCAGAGAGAGAGAAGAAAGATTTTGTTCAACAGAGTTCAAAGCAATACTTTCAGCATTTGCAACAACACTTGTAACATTCTCCGATACACACACAGTCTCTGGTTTACTGGAATTTCGTGAGAGAGAACCAGAAGCTCTGTTTTCTGAGTCCAAGTTGATCTTATTTTTATCACTTTGTTTAAAAAAGCACTACAAGAGCGCACTACAAACCGGCACAAGTTCTCTTAAGCTTTCATCTTTTTTGAGAGAGACTAGATTATAGATTCTCCAGTTTATCTGATCCCAAAAATGAAAAGAAAAAGCAGACTGCAGATTTAAATCTTGCGTATTCGCTTTAACCCAGATAAGTAAGTTTTTAAGCTCAGTTTTTGAAATTTCAGAGTGACCTTTTTCTTGTAACATTGTCTCTAATTGATGAAAAACATCCCATTCAACTTCTGATAAATTCGTTCCCATTTTTGTGCTCTTTTAATAATTTTCTTTTTCTCTATTTTTCCTCCCAACGTCACCCAAGCGCTCTCCCGAGATAAGTTACTTACAATTTTCTTGGTTTCGGCGGGAGAGATGATACAGTGTCCTCCTTGTTAACACTTGGGTCTCCGCGGCTGGTGCTTCCACGATTTTTCTTTGTTTTTCTTCTATTCTACGTCCTCACACGGGGCAGCAATATGCGGGGGACGGGACAGGTATAAGTCCAATGGTGTCAGGAACCCACGCCTTAAAAAAGGAACCCACTAGGCCGCGGCAAAATATCCAAATATGGATAACATGGTAACCAGACCAGTGAAGAGATTTTTGCTTTTATTTCCAGCACATCAGTCTCAAAATACAAAATGGAGACATGACAGCTCACTGATCCACACCAAAAAATGTCTCCTTCAACAGGGCTCATACAGCAATACATAAAATCATCTCAGACTAGAATTCAGCCAATCAGACACAGAAAACACATCTTGACAAGCATTCTATCCAATCTTATAAAACATAGGTAATCGTAGCTAAAACAAAGACTAGTTGATAAGAGACAAAGAACAGAGTTCTATTCATGCTAACCTTCTAAAGATATACATTAAATAACCTTGTTGCCATCCTAAAGCCAATTCTACAGAAGCCTATTGTTATTTGTCACGTCTACTGCTTGGGAAACTTTTCTGCTTGCATGGAAAACTTTTTCTGCTTGCATGGGAAACTTTTCTGCAATGCTAACAAAACTCCAGTCTAAGGCCTACATACTTCTTTTTAACCATTTCTTAAAAATCCTCTAACCTTATGGATTCCAACATTTCCCCCTCTCTGTTTGACCCAGAAGCTTTCATTTTCTTGTCGCTTGCTATTTGCGTTTCATAGCTCTATTGCAAAATTTCTGCTTATTATCTGCTGAAGACCTATTTTCACTAAACTGAAGCATTGCTATATTACGGCACAGCAACTTAATGCTGTGAAGACCCAATCCCTGAAAGAGATATGTTTGGCAACAGTCACAAGGCATCGTTCAAAAAACTCTGGTCGATTCCAAGGCCTTAATTCAAAACCTTCGTTCATGTCAATACCCTCATCTACTGCTTTCGTGAGATTTCGTACACTCTCTGTGCTTCTACTTCCTAATTCTCCTGCTTGAATGACAAAAACTTCTCGGACTGTTTTGTTCATCATTCGCCGAACACAACAGAGTATACAAGGTACCACTATCAATATCAGTATTAGAACACCTAATATGTCAAGACCTATCTTGCAAAGTTGCCTTAGCCAAGGTGCAAAACTGCAATTTTGATACAAATCATCCAACCAGGAACCTCCGTCTTCTTTAATTTGGGCTGTCAGATCCTTTAATTTTTGAATGCTTTTGTGAATGGATTCAGAATGATCAGACAAATTCATACAACACAAACCTTCCAATTCCTCACAACCATGTCCTTGTGCCAGTAAGAGAAAATCAATGGCTGCTCTGTTTTGAAGAGTAGCATGTCTAATACTATCAACATTGGTCAACATATCACTGATTGCGGAGGATGTGGCATTAGCTTGTTTGCTCAGCCAACATCCAACTCGATCTAATTGTCTCAATGCCACAGCTGAAGCCAATTGGGGTAGAAATATACCTGCTGAAACCCTTCTGGCGGCATTCCAAGGCATAAAATCACTCTGACAGTTCTCATCATAATGAGGAACAGCTCTTGTTTTCCTTTGTTTCTTTTTCATCACTGCTTTGGCAGTGGGGGCAATTATGGTAAGCATACCAATGCTGCAAGGGCCACCTTCAAGGTGGGCTGGAATGCCTTGCCAACCTCTGTCTCCGCAAATGATCCAATACCCTTTTGGCAATTGCCGTGGAGATTGGTCCGTCTGTAGAAACACATCCCAACTGTTTGAAACATTTGCTGCCCTGAGAAGTTTCTTGGAACAAATGTTCCAATTGAAGGAAGGACTGTTTCCATTGTCAATTCCACCTGGTTTACCATTGGATTCTTTTCTGACCAAAGGAAACTCTTTCACTGGCACACCAACCAAACAGGTTGAGAAAGGCTTTTCTGGTTCCGAATTAGACAGACATATAGTATCCGATCTGGCAGCCTTGGCTAAGGTCACCCAAACATTCGTCTTCGGTTGATCCTCAGGCAAATCTGCACGACAAAAAACAATTAAAATCAAGCAAAACAAGTATACCATTTGATTCTGCCCCATCTCTTTCAAGAACTAAGTTTTGGCAGAATTCTTTCTAAACCAAAACAAGAACCTAAATTTTCAGCCAAAAATTAGCTTTGTTAAACAAACATTCAGCATTTCATTCGTATACTCATAAATAAAAATTGGCACAAAATCAGAGTTCACGGGTTCCACCGATGCACAATGAACGTCAGGCACAAGAGGCGTCAGGCGAGACCCGGGATCCTTCCATTCGGTCTACGTCTGCGTACTCGCTTCCTCAGTTCTAGGCTCGACAACAGGTTCTGAAGTGCGATACGGTTTGACGTTTTTGGCAGGAACCCACTTAATTCTTCCAGCACCTGTGGAAATAGAAGCATACCCTTTGCCCCACGTTATTAATTGAAACGGACCTTCCATCTGTCCAGAGTCAGGGTTTCTAATTAGAAGAGGAGGATGTTCTTTCAGTTTTGCCTGTGTGCTATTTGAAAAGTGTCTAAAGATTGGTGGATCTGGTTCTGTACTTTTACTATTTAGAAAATTAAAAACATACAAAGCCTTACTCAGTCTCATCTGTGGGGTGATTTCCGTTTCCCCTCTCTGTTGATCTAATATGCGTTTTAAGGTTTGATGTGTTCTTTCAATGATTGCTTGGCTTGTGGGAGAGTGGGGAATACCAAAAATGTGTCGAACACCCCATTCATTTAAAAATGTGGCCAATTTTTGAGATATGTATGCGGGGCCATTGTCAGTTTTTACTTCTTGGGGTATACCCAATGAAGCAAAAGCTTGCAGGAAATGATGACAGGCATGGCTGCCAGTATCACTTGTGTGAAGGGAAGCAAAAACTGCACCAGAGAACGTGTCTATGGAAACATGAATATTTTTAAATTTACCAAAAGAAGGCTATTTAGTAACATCTGTTTGCCACAACTGTAGGCTTTGTAAGCCTCGGGGGTTGATTGCTCCTGTAGAAACAGGAGGTTGTACCAATTGACAGTCAGGGCAAGTATGAATGATAGCTTTAGCTTGACTTTAAGTGATTTGGAACATTTGCATGAGTGCTTGTGCATTTTGGTGGAAAAAGGCACGACTCAATTTTGCTTGTTCAAAACTATTTGGCAATGTGTTAGAAATGACCATTGTCAGCTTGTCCGCTCTTGCATTTCCTTCCACTAAAAATCCAGGAAGTGAAGAATGCGCCCTAATGTGAGAAACAAAATATGGATTAGTTCTATATTGCAAAGTTATAAAAAGACATGAAAGCCAACGATGTAAAGTTTCATTACAAACATCCTTTAAAATGGAACCTTCTATTCTCCTGACTACATTAGCAACATAAGCAGAATCTGTGACCAAATTAAAAGGCTGAGGAAACAGCTGAAAAGCTCAAACTACTGCAGCAGGCTCAACAATTTGAGGGGATCCCTCTACTGTTTGAATATCAGATTCCCAAACATTAGTCTTTTGATTAAACCAAGTCACAACGGACCTGTGGCTTTTACCAGAGCCATCAGTGAAGAGAGTCACAGCATGTAAAGGTTCTTCACTAAATTTAGGTTTTTCTCTGAAACTCAATTTTGCTTGCAGTAGTTTGTGAGCTGGATAGTGTATGGAACAAACACCTGGAAAACCTAAGAATGCATATTGTAAATCATCAGAATTTTGCATTGCCCAATTGAAATAATCATTTTTCAATGGCAAATAGATAACTGAAAATTCTTGACCTGCCAAAGTTAACAATCTGGTTCTAGCCTTAATTATAATGTATGCAATCATTTCTAAAACTGAGCAAATGGTCTTTGAAAACCTGTAGGGAGGAAAATCCCATTCCATTATTAACAAAGGATCTTGCTCTGTGGAATCCCACTGGAAAATGAGACCACAAAGCTGCTTCTTCTCTCCTAAGATTGCAAGAAAGAAAGGATTTTCAGGAACACAGCGATGAGCTTGTCTTTTTTGAAGAGCTTCTGTGACTTTGTCGAGAGCAGCACAAGCTTCAGGGGTTAAAGTTCTTGGCGAAGTGATGTCGCAACTTCCTCTCAGCAAATGGAAGAGCGGACTCAGTTCATCATTGGTGATTCCCAACATCGGTCTGACCCAGTTGATTTCTCCTAGAAGTTGTTGTAACTCTTGTAGGTTGTTGACTCTGGTTCGGATCTGAATTTTTTGTGGTGTTCTTGTCGTCTCAGTCATCTTCCATCCCAGGTACTTCTAAGGTGAAACTTGTTGAATTTTCGTTGCAGAGATTTCAAGTCCAGCTTTTTGAATTTCAGCAACAACACAGTCGCGAGTTTCTTCCATCTCTTCCTTTCAAAGGACTCCACCCTTAAAGCCAATTTTTCTTTCTCTGTATCTATAGATTGACAAACACCAGAACAACCATGGTTTTGCTTAACTGAAAAAGAGTTCCCTGGAACCACAATTTCCCGAGTGGAAGCAGCCACCTCAGCCTCCACCCCAGGCCCAACAGAATCCAATTCAGGTTTCAGTGTCCCTGCACAAACAATTTTAGGAAGTACAGTCACTTTTTCATTTCCATCTTTTACACACTTTGTTCCATCCCCCTTACAAGAGTCACATATTTTTACATTAACAGAACAACGCGAAGAAAAGTCCGAAAGAGTCTCATTTTTTCCCAGAGAGAGAGAAGAAAGATTTTGTTCAACAGAGTTCAAAGCAATACTTTCAGCATTTGCAACAACACTTGTAACATTCTCCGATACACACACAGTCTCTGGTTTACTGGAATTTCGTGAGAGAGAACCAGAAGCTCTGTTTTCTGAGTCCAAGTTGATCTTATTTTTATCACTTTGTTTAAAAAAGCACTACAAGAGCGCACTACAAACCGGCACAAGTTCTCTTAAGCTTTCATCTTTTTTGAGAGAGACTAGATTATAGATTCTCCAGTTTATCTGATCCCAAAAATGAAAAGAAAAAGCAGACTGCAGATTTAAATCTTGCGTATTCGCTTTAACCCAGATAAGTAAGTTTTTAAGCTCAGTTTTTGAAATTTCAGAGTGACCTTTTTCTTGTAACATTGTCTCTAATTGATGAAAAACATCCCATTCAACTTCTGATAAATTCGTTCCCATTTTTGTGCTCTTTTAATAATTTTCTTTTTCTCTATTTTTCCTCCCAACGTCACCCAAGCGCTCTCCCGAGATAAGTTACTTACAATTTTCTTGGTTTCGGCGGGAGAGATGATACAGTGTCCTCCTTGTTAACACTTGGGTCTCCGCGGCTGGTGCTTCCACGATTTTTCTTTGTTTTTCTTCTATTCTACGTCCTCACACGGGGCAGCAATATGCGGGGGACGGGACAGGTATAAGTCCAATGGTGTCAGGAACCCACGCCTTAAAAAAGGAACCCACTAGGCCGCGGCAAAATATCCAAATATGGATAACATGGTAACCAGACCAGTGAAGAGATTTTTGCTTTTATTTCCAGCACATCAGTCTCAAAATACAAAATGGAGACATGACAGCTCACTGATCCACACCAAAAAATGTCTCCTTCAACAGGGCTCATACAGCAATACATAAAATCATCTCAGACTAGAATTCAGCCAATCAGACACAGAAAACACATATTGACAAGCATTCTATCCAATCTTATAAAACATAGGTAATCGTAGCTAAAACAAAGACTAGTTGATAAGAGACAAAGAACAGAGTTCTATTCATGCTAACCTTCTAAAGATATACATTAAATAACCTTGTTGCCATCCTAAAGCCAATTCTACAGAAGCCTATTGTTATTTGTCACGTCTACTGCTTGGGAAACTTTTTCTGCTTGCATGGGAAACTTTTCTGCAATGCTAACAAAACTCCAGTCTAAGGCCTACATACTTCTTTTTAACCATTTCTTAAAAATCCTCTAACCTTATGGATTCCAACATTTCCTCCTCTCTGTTTGACCCAGAAGCTTTCATTTTCTTGTCGCTTGCTATTTGCGTTTCATAGCTCTATTGCAATATTTCTGCTTATTATCTGCTGAAGACCTATTTTCACTAAACTGAAGCATTGCTATATTACGGCACAGCAACTTAATGCTGTGAAGACCCAATCCCTGAAAGAGATATGTTTGGCAACAGTCACAAGGCATCGTTCAAAAAACTCTGGTCGATTCCAAGGCCTTAATTCAAAACCTTCGTTCATGTCAATACCCTCATCTACTGCTTTCGTGAGATTTCGTACACTCTCTGTGCTTCTACTTCCTAATTCTCCTGCTTGAATGACAAAAACTTCTCGGACTGTTTTGTTCATCATTCGCCGAACACAACAGAGTATACAAGGTACCACTATCAATATCAGTATTAGAACACCTAATATGTCAAGACCTATCTTGCAAAGTTGCCTTAGCCAAGGTGCAAAACTGCAATTTTGATACAAATCATCCAACCAGGAACCTCCGTCTTCTTTATTTGGGCTGTCAGATCCTTTAATTTTTGAATGCTTTTGTGAATGGATTCAGAATGATCAGACAAATTCATACAACACAAACCTTCCAATTCCTCACAACCATGTCCTTGTGCCAGTAAGAGAAAATCAATGGCTGCTCTGTTTTGAAGAGTAGCATGTCTAATACTATCAACATTGGTCAACATATCACTGATTGCGGAGGATGTGGCATTAGCTTGTTTGCTCAGCCAACATCCAACTCGATCTAATTGTCTCAATGCCACAGCTGAAGCCAATTGGGGTAGAAATATACCTGCTGAAACCCTTCTGGCGGCATTCCAAGGCATAAAATCACTCTGACAGTTCTCATCATAATGAGGAACAGCTCTCGTTTTCCTTTGTTTCTTTTTCATCACTGCTTTGGCAGTGGGGGCAATTATGGTAAGCATACCAATGCTGCAAGGGCCACCTTCAAGGTGGGCTGGAATGCCTTGCCAACCTCTGTCTCCGCAAATGATCCAATACCCTTTTGGCAATTGCCGTGGAGATTGGTCCGTCTGTAGAAACACATCCCAACTGTTTGAAACATTTGCTGCCCTGAGAAGTTTCTTGGAACAAATGTTCCAATTGAAGGAAGGACTGTTTCCATTGTCAATTCCACCTGGTTTACCATTGGATTCTTTTCTGACCAAAGGAAACTCTTTCACTGGCACACCAACCAAACAGGTTGAGAAAGGCTTTTCTGGTTCCGAATTAGACAGACATATAGTATCCGATCTGGCAGCCTTGGCTAAGGTCACCCAAACATTCGTCTTCGGTTGATCCTCAGGCAAATCTGCACGACAAAAAACAATTAAAATCAAGCAAAACAAGTATACCATTTGATTCTGCCCCATCTCTTTCAAGAACTAAGTTTTGGCAGAATTCTTTCTAAACCAAAACAAGAACCTAAATTTTCAGCCAAAAATTAGCTTTGTTAAACAAACATTCAGCATTTCATTCGTATACTCATAAATAAAAATTGGCACAAAATCAGAGTTCACGGGTTCCACCGATGCACAATGAACGTCAGGCACAAGAGGCGTCAGGCGAGACCCGGGATCCTTCCATTCGGTCTACGTCTGCGTACTCGCTTCCTCAGTTCTAGGCTCGACAACAGGTTCTGAAGTGCGATACGGTTTGACGTTTTTGGCAGGAACCCACTTAATTCTTCCAGCACCTGTGGAAATAGAAGCATACCCTTTGCCCCACGTTATTAATTGAAACGGACCTTCCATCTGTCCAGAGTCAGGGTTTCTAATTAGAAGAGGAGGATGTTCTTTCAGTTTTGCCTGTGTGCTATTTGAAAAGTGTCTAAAGATTGGTGGATCTGGTTCTGTACTTTTACTATTTAGAAAATTAAAAACATACAAAGCCTTACTCAGTCTCATCTGTGGGGTGATTTCCGTTCCCCCTCTCTGTTGATCTAATATGCGTTTTAAGGTTTGATGTGTTCTTTCAATGATTGCTTGGCTTGTGGGAGAGTGGGGAATACCAAAAATGTGTCGAACACCCCATTCATTTAAAAATGTGGCCAATTTTTGAGATATGTATGCGGGGCCATTGTCAGTTTTTACTTCTTGGGGTATACCCAATGAAGCAAAAGCTTGCAGGAAATGATGACAGGCATGGCTGCCAGTATCACTTGTGTGAAGGGAAGCAAAAACTGCACCAGAGAACGTGTCTATGGAAACATGAATATTTTTAAATTTACCAAAAGAAGGCTATTTAGTAACATCTGTTTGCCACAACTGTAGGCTTTGTAAGCCTCGGGGGTTGATTGCTCCTGTAGAAACAGGAGGTTGTACCAATTGACAGTCAGGGCAAGTATGAATGATAGCTTTAGCTTGACTTTAAGTGATTTGGAACATTTGCATGAGTGCTTGTGCATTTTGGTGGAAAAAGGCACGACTCAATTTTGCTTGTTCAAAACTATTTGGCAATGTGTTAGAAATGACCATTGTCAGCTTGTCCGCTCTTGCATTTCCTTCCACTAAAAATCCAGGAAGTGAAGAATGCGCCCTAATGTGAGAAACAAAATATGGATTAGTTCTATATTGCAAAGTTATAAAAAGACATGAAAGCCAACGATGTAAAGTTTCATTACTAACATCCTTTAAAATGGAACCTTCTATTCTCCTGACTACATTAGCAACATAAGCAGAATCTGTGACCAGATTAAAAGGCTGAGGAAACAGCTGAAAAGCTCAAACTACTGCAGCAGGCTCAACAATTTGAGGGGATCCCTCTACTGTTTGAATATCAGATTCCCAAACATTAGTCTTTTGATTAAACCAAGTCACAACGGACCTGTGGCTTTTACCAGAGCCATCAGTGAAGAGAGTCACAGCATGTAAAGGTTCTTCACTCAATTTAGGTTTTTCTCTGAAACTCAATTTTGCTTGCAGTAGTTTGTGAGCTGGATAGTGTATGGAACAAACACCTGGAAAACCTAAGAATGCATATTGTAAATCATCAGAATTTTGCATTGCCCAATTGAAATAATCATTTTTCAATGGCAAATAGATAACTGAAAATTCTTGACCTGCCAAAGTTAACAATCTGGTTCTAGCCTTAATTATAATGTATGCAATCATTTCTAAAACTGAGCAAATGGTCTTTGAAAACCTGTAGGGAGGAAAATCCCATTCCATTATTAACAAAGGATCTTGCTCTGTGGAATCCCACTGGAAAATGAGACCACAAAGCTGCTTCTTCTCTCCTAAGATTGCAAGAAAGAAAGGATTTTCAGGAACGCAGCGATGAGCTTGTCTTTTTTGAAGAGCTTCTGTGACTTTGTCGAGAGCAGCACGAGCTTCAGGGGTTAAAGTTCTTGGCGAAGTGATGTCGCAACTTCCTCTCAGCAAATGGAAGAGCGGACTCAGTTCATCATTGGTGATTCCCAACATCGGTCTGACCCAGTTGATTTCTCCTAGAAGTTGTTGTAACTCTTGTAGGTTGTTGACTCTGGTTCGGATCTGAATTTTTTGTGGTGTTCTTGTCGTCTCAGTCATCTTCCATCCCAGGTACTTCTAAGGTGAAACTTGTTGAATTTTCGTTGCAGAGATTTCAAGTCCAGCTTTTTGAATTTCAGCAACAACACAGTCGCGAGTTTCTTCCATCTCTTCCTTTCAAAGGACTCCACCCTTAAAGCCAATTTTTCTTTCTCTGTATCTATAGATTGACAAACACCAGAACAACCATGGTTTTGCTTAACTGAAAAAGAGTTCCCTGGAACCACAATTTCCCGAGTGGAAGCAGCCACCTCAGCCTCCACCCCAGGCCCAACAGAATCCAATTCAGGTTTCAGTGTCCCTGCACAAACAATTTTAGGAAGTACAGTCACTTTTTCATTTCCATCTTTTACACACTTTGTTCCATCCCCCTTACAAGAGTCACATATTTTTACATTAACAGAACAACGCGAAGAAAAGTCCGAAAGAGTCTCATTTTTTCCCAGAGAGAGAGAAGAAAGATTTTGTTCAACAGAGTTCAAAGCAATACTTTCAGCATTTGCAACAACACTTGTAACATTCTCCAATACACACACAGTCTCTGGTTTACTGGAATTTCGTGAGAGAGAACCAGAAGCTCTGTTTTCTGAGTCCAAGTTGATCTTATTTTTATCACTTTGTTTAAAAAAGCACTACAACAGCGCACTACAAACCGGCACAAGTTCTCTTAAGCTTTCATCTTTTTTGAGAGAGACTAGATTATAGATTCTCCAGTTTATCTGATCCCAAAAATGAAAAGAAAAAGCAGACTGCAGATTTAAATCTTGCCTATTCGCTTTAACCCAGATAAGTAAGTTTTTAAGCTCAGTTTTTGAAATTTCAGAGTGACCTTTTTCTTGTAACATTGTCTCTAATTGATAAAAAACATCCCATTCAACTTCTGATAAATTCGTTCCCATTTTTGTGCTCTTTTAATAATTTTCTTTTTCTCTATTTTTCCTCCCAACGTCACCCAAGCGCTCTCCCGAGATAAGTTACTTACAATTTTCTTGGTTTCGGCGGGAGAGATGATACAGTGTCCTCCTTGTTAACACTTGGGTCTCCGCGGCTGGTGCTTCCACGATTTTTCTTTGTTTTTCTTCTATTCTACGTCCTCACACGGGGCAGCAATATGCGGGGGACGGGACAGGTATAAGTCCAATGGTGTCAGGAACCCACGCCTTAAAAAAGGAACCCACTAGGCCGCGGCAAAATATCCAAATATGGATAACATGGTAACCAGACCAGTGAAGAGATTTTTGCTTTTATTTCCAGCACATCACTCTCAAAATACAAAATGGAGACATGACAGCTCACTGATCCACACCAAAAAATGTCTCCTTCAACAGGGCTCATACAGCAATACATAAAATCATCTCAGACTAGAATTCAGCCAATCAGACACAGAAAACACATCTTGACAAGCATTCTATCCAATCTTATAAAACATAGGTAATCGTAGCTAAAACAAAGACTAGTTGATAAGAGACAAAGAACAGAGTTCTATTCATGCTAACCTTCTAAAGATATACATTAAATAACCTTGTTGCCATCCTAAAGCCAATTCTACAGAAGCCTATTGTTATTTGTCACGTCTACTGCTTGGGAAACTTTTCTGCTTGCATGGGAAATTTTCTGCAATGCTAACAAAACTCCAGTCTAAGGCCTACATACTTCTTTTTAACCATTTCTTAAAAATCCTCTAACCTTATGGATTCCAACATTTCCTCCTCTCTGTTTGACCCAGAAGCTTTCATTTTCTTGTCGCTTGCTATTTGCGTTTCATAGCTCTATTGCAAAATTTCTGCTTATTATCTGCTGAAGACCTATTTTCACTAAACTGAAGCATCGCTATATTACGGCACAGCAACTTAATGCTGTGAAGACCCAATCCCTGAAAGAGATATGTTTGGCAACAGTCACAAGGCATCGTTCAAAAAACTCTGGTCGATTCCAAGGCCTTAATTCAAAACCTTCGTTCATGTCAATACCCTCATCTACTGCTTTCGTGAGATTTCGTACACTCTCTGTGCTTCTACTTCCTAATTCTCCTGCTTGAATGACAAAAACTTCTCGGACTGTTTTGTTCATCATTCGCCGAACACAACAGAGTATACAAGGTACCACTATCAATATCAGTATTAGAACACCTAATATGTCAAGACCTATCTTGCAAAGTTGCCTTAGCCAAGGTGCAAAACTGCAATTTTGATACAAATCATCCAACCAGGAACCTCCGTCTTCTTTAATTTGGGCTGTCAGATCCTTTAATTTTTGAATGCTTTTGTGAATGGATTCAGAATGATCAGACAAATTCATACAACACAAACCTTCCAATTCCTCACAACCATGTCCTTGTGCCAGTAAGAGAAAATCAATGGCTGCTCTGTTTTGAAGAGTAGCATGTCTAATACTATCAACATTGGTCAACATATCACTGATTGCGGAGGATGTGGCATTAGCTTGTTTGCTCAGCCAACATCCAACTCGATCTAATTGTCTCAATGCCACAGCTGAAGCCAATTGGGGTAGAAATATACCTGCTGAAACCCTTCTGGCGGCATTCCAAGGCATAAAATCACTCTGACAGTTCTCATCATAATGAGGAACAGCTCTTGTTTTCCTTTGTTTCTTTTTCATCACTGCTTTGGCAGTGGGGGCAATTATGGTAAGCATACCAATGCTGCAAGGGCCACCTTCAAGGTGGGCTGGAATGCCTTGCCAACCTCTGTCTCCGCAAATGATCCAATACCCTTTTGGCAATTGCCGTGGAGATTGGTCCGTCTGTAGAAACACATCCCAACTGTTTGAAACATTTGCTGCCCTGAGAAGTTTCTTGGAACAAATGTTCCAATTGAAGGAAGGACTGTTTCCATTGTCAATTCCACCTGGTTTACCATTGGATTCTTTTCTGACCAAAGGAAACTCTTTCACTGGCACACCAACCAAACAGGTTGAGAAAGGCTTTTCTGGTTCCGAATTAGACAGACATATAGTATCCGATCTGGCAGCCTTGGCTAAGGTCACCCAAACATTCGTCTTCGGTTGATCCTCAGGCAAATCTGCACGACAAAAAACAATTAAAATCAAGCAAAACAAGTATACCATTTGATTCTGCCCCATCTCTTTCAAGAACTAAGTTTTGGCAGAATTCTTTCTAAACCAAAACAAGAACCTAAATTTTCAGCCAAAAATTAGCTTTGTTAAACAAACATTCAGCATTTCATTCGTATACTCATAAATAAAAATTGGCACAAAATCAGAGTTCACGGGTTCCACCGATGCACAATGAACGTCAGGCACAAGAGGCGTCAGGCGAGACCCGGGATCCTTCCATTCGGTCTACGTCTGCGTACTCGCTTCCTCCATTCTAGGCTCGACAACAGGTTCTGAAGTGCGATACGGTTTGACGTTTTTGGCAGGAACCCACTTAATTCTTCCAGCACCTGTGGAAATAGAAGCATACCCTTTGCCCCACGTTATTAATTGAAACGGACCTTCCATCTGTCCAGAGTCAGGGTTTCTAATTAGAAGAGGAGGATGTTCTTTCAGTTTTGCCTGTGTGCTATTTGAAAAGTGTCTAAAGATTGGTGGATCTGGTTCTGTACTTTTACTATTTAGAAAATTAAAAACATACAAAGCCTTACTCAGTCTCATCTGTGGGGTGATTTCCGTTCCCCCTCTCTGTTGATCTAATATGCGTTTTAAGGTTTGATGTGTTCTTTCAATGATTGCTTGGCTTGTGGGAGAGTGGGGAATACCAAAAATGTGTCGAACACCCCATTCATTTAAAAATGTGGCCAATTTTTGAGATATGTATGCGGGGCCATTGTCAGTTTTTACTTCTTGGGGTATACCCAATGAAGCAAAAGCTTGCAGGAAATGATGACAGGCATGGCTGCCAGTATCACTTGTGTGAAGGGAAGCAAAAACTGCACCAGAGAACGTGTCTATGGAAACATGAATATTTTTAAATTTACCAAAAGAAGGCTATTTAGTAACATCTGTTTGCCACAACTGTAGGCTTTGTAAGCCTCGGGGGTTGATTGCTCCTGTAGAAACAGGAGGTTGTACCAATTGACAGTCAGGGCAAGTATGAATGATAGCTTTAGCTTGACTTTAAGTGATTTGGAACATTTGCATGAGTGCTTGTGCATTTTGGTGGAAAAAGGCACGACTCAATTTTGCTTGTTCAAAACTATTTGGCAATGTGTTAGAAATGACCATTGTCAGCTTGTCCGCTCTTGCATTTCCTTCCACTAAAAATCCAGGAAGTGAAGAATGCGCCCTAATGTGAGAAACAAAATATGGATTAGTTCTATATTGCAAAGTTATAAAAAGACATGAAAGCCAACGATGTAAAGTTTCATTACTAACATCCTTTAAAATGGAACCTTCTATTCTCCTGACTACATTAGCAACATAAGCAGAATCTGTGACCAAATTAAAAGGGTGAGGAAACAGCTGAAAAGCTCAAACTACTGCAGCAGGCTCAACAATTTGAGGGGATCCCTCTACTGTTTGAATATCAGATTCCCAAACATTAGTCTTTTGATTAAACCAAGTCACAACGGACCTGTGGCTTTTACCAGAGCCATCAGTGAAGAGAGTCACAGCATGTAAAGGTTCTTCACTCAATTTAGGTTTTTCTCTGAAACTCAATTTTGCTTGCAGTAGTTTGTGAGCTGGATAGTGTATGGAACAAACACCTGGAAAACCTAAGAATGCATATTGTAAATCATCAGAATTTTGCATTGCCCAATTGAAATAATCATTTTTCAATGGCAAATAGATAACTGAAAATTCTTGACCTGCCAAAGTTAACAATCTGGTTCTAGCCTTAATTATAATGTATGCAATCATTTCTAAAACTGAGCAAATGGTCTTTGAAAACCTGTAGGGAGGAAAATCCCATTCCATTATTAACAAAGGATCTTGCTCTGTGGAATCCCACTGGAAAATGAGACCACAAAGCTGCTTCTTCTCTCCTAAGATTGCAAGAAAGAAAGGATTTTCAGGAACGCAGCGATGAGCTTGTCTTTTTTGAAGAGCTTCTGTGACTTTGTCGAGAGCAGCACGAGCTTCAGGGGTTAAAGTTCTTGGCGAAGTGATGTCGCAACTTCCTCTCAGCAAATGGAAGAGCGGACTCAGTTCATCATTGGTGATTCCCAACATCGGTCTGACCCAGTTGATTTCTCCTAGAAGTTGTTGTAACTCTTGTAGGTTGTTGACTCTGGTTCGGATCTGAATTTTTTGTGGTGTTCTTGTCGTCTCAGTCATCTTCCATCCCAGGTACTTCTAAGGTGAAACTTGTTGAATTTTCGTTGCAGAGATTTCAAGTCCAGCTTTTTGAATTTCAGCAACAACACAGTCGCGAGTTTCTTCCATCTCTTCCTTTCAAAGGACTCCACCCTTAAAGCCAATTTTTCTTTCTCTGTATCTATAGATTGACAAACACCAGAACAACCATGGTTTTGCTTAACTGAAACAGAGTTCCCTGGAACCACAATTTCCCGAGTGGAAGCAGCCACCTCAGCCTCCACCCCAGGCCCAACAGAATCCAATTCAGGTTTCAGTGTCCCTGCACAAACAATTTTAGGAAGTACAGTCACTTTTTCATTTCCATCTTTTACACACTTTGTTCCATCCCCCTTACAAGAGTCACATATTTTTACATTAACAGAACAACGCGAAGAAAAGTCCGAAAGAGTCTCATTTTTTCCCAGAGAGAGAGAAGAAAGATTTTGTTCAACAGAGTTCAAAGCAATACTTTCAGCATTTGCAACAACACTTGTAACATTCTCCAATACACACACAGTCTCTGGTTTACTGGAATTTCGTGAGAGAGAACCAGAAGCTCTGTTTTCTGAGTCCAAGTTGATCTTATTTTTATCACTTTGTTTAAAAAAGCACTACAACAGCGCACTACAAACCGGCACAAGTTCTCTTAAGCTTTCATCTTTTTTGAGAGAGACTAGATTATAGATTCTCCAGTTTATCTGATCCCAAAAATGAAAAGAAAAAGCAGACTGCAGATTTAAATCTTGCCTATTCGCTTTAACCCAGATAAGTAAGTTTTTAAGCTCAGTTTTTGAAATTTCAGAGTGACCTTTTTCTTGTAACATTGTCTCTAATTGATAAAAAACATCGCATTCAACTTCTGATAAATTCGTTCCCATTTTTGTGCTCTTTTAATAATTTTCTTTTTCTCTATTTTTCCTCCCAACGTCACCCAAGCGCTCTCCCGAGATAAGTTACTTACAATTTTCTTGGTTTCGGCGGGAGAGATGATACAGTGTCCTCCTTGTTAACACTTGGGTCTCCGCGGCTGGTGCTTCCACGATTTTTCTTTGTTTTTCTTCTATTCTACGTCCTCACACGGGGCAGCAATATGCGGGGGACGGGACAGGTATAAGTCCAATGGTGTCAGGAACCCACGCCTTAAAAAAGGAACCCACTAGGCCGCGGCAAAATATCCAAATATGGATAACATGGTAACCAGACCAGTGAAGAGATTTTTGCTTTTATTTCCAGCACATCAGTCTCAAAATACAAAATGGAGACATGACAGCTCACTGATCCACACCAAAAAATGTCTCCTTCAACAGGGCTCATACAGCAATACATAAAATCATCTCAGACTAGAATTCAGCCAATCAGACACAGAAAACACATCTTGACAAGCATTCTATCCAATCTTATAAAACATAGGTAATCGTAGTTAAAACAAAGACTAGTTGATAAGAGACAAAGAACAGAGTTCTATTCATGCTAACCTTCTAAAGATATACATTAAATAACCTTGTTGCCATCCTAAAGCCAATTCTACAGAAGCCTATTGTTATTTGTCACGTCTACTGCTTGGGAAACTTTTCTGCTTGCATGGAAAACTTTTTCTGCTTGCATGGGAAATTTTCTGCAATGCTAACAAAACTCCAGTCTAAGGCCTACATACTTCTTTTTAACCATTTCTTAAAAATCCTCTAACCTTATGGATTCCAACATTTCCCCCTCTCTGTTTGACCCAGAAGCTTTCATTTTCTTGTCGCTTGCTATTTGCGTTTCATAGCTCTATTGCAAAATTTCTGCTTATTATCTGCTGAAGACCTATTTTCACTAAACTGAAGCATCGCTATATTACGGCACAGCAACTTAATGCTGTGAAGACCCAATCCCTGAAAGAGATATGTTTGGCAACAGTCACAAGGCATCGTTCAAAAAACTCTGGTCGATTCCAAGGCCTTAATTCAAAACCTTCGTTCATGTCAGTACCCTCATCTACTGCTTTCGTGAGATTTCGTACACTCTCTGTGCTTCTACTTCCTAATTCTCCTGCTTGAATGACAAAAACTTCTCGGACTGTTTTGTTCATCATTCGCCGAACACAACAGAGTATACAAGGTACCACTATCAATATCAGTATTAGAACACCTAATATGTAAAGACCTATCTTGCAAAGTTGCCTTAGCCAAGGTGCAAAACTGCAATTTTGATACAAATCATCCAACCAGGAACCTCTGTATTCTTTAATTTGGGCTGTCAGATCCTTTAATTTTTGAATGCTTTTGTGAATGGATTCAGAATGATCAGACAAATTCATACAACACAAACCTTCCAATTCCTCACAACCATGTCCTTGTGCCAGTAAGAGAAAATCAATGGCTGCTCTGTTTTGAAGAGTAGCATGTCTAATACTATCAACATTGGTCAACATATCACTGATTGCGGAGGATGTGGCATTAGCTTGTTTGCTCAGCCAACATCCAACTCGATCTAATTGTCTCAATGCCACAGCTGAAGCCAATTGGGGTAGAAATATACCTGCTGAAACCCTTCTGGCGGCATTCCAAGGCATAAAATCACTCTGACAGTTCTCATCATAATGAGGAACAGCTCTTGTTTTCCTTTGTTTCTTTTTCATCACTGCTTTGGCAGTGGGGGCAATTATGGTAAGCATACCAATGCTGCAAGGGCCACCTTCAAGGTGGGCTGGAATGCCTTGCCAACCTCTGTCTCCGCAAATGATCCAATACCCTTTTGGCAATTGCCGTGGAGATTGGTCCGTCTCCAGAAACACATCCCAACTGTTTGAAACATTTGCTGCCCTGAGAAGTTTCTTGGAACAAATGTTCCAATTGAAGGAAGGACTGTTTCCATTGTCAATTCCACCTGGTTTACCATTGGATTCTTTTCTGACCAAAGGAAACTCTTTCACTGGCACACCAACCAAACAGGTTGAGAAAGGCTTTTCTGGTTCCGAATTAGACAGACATATAGTATCCGATCCGGCAGCCTTGGCTAAGGTCACCCAAACATTCGTCTTCGGTTGATCCTCAGGCAAATCTGCACGACAAAAAACAATTGAAATCAAGCAAAACAAGTATACCATTTGATTCTGCCCCATCTCTTTCAAGAACTAAGTTTTGGCAGAATTCTTTCTAAACCAAAACAAGAACCTAAATTTTCAGCCAAAAATTAGCTTTGTTAAACAAACATTCAGCATTTAATTCGTATACTCATAAATAAAAATTGGCACAAAATCAGAGTTCACGGGTTCCACCGATGCACAATGAACGTCAGGCACAAGAGGCGTCAGGCGAGACCCGGGATCCTTCCATTCGGTCTACGTCTGCGTACTCGCTTCCTCAGTTCTAGGCTCGACAACAGGTTCTGAAGTGCGATATGGTTTGACGTTTTTGGCAGGAACCCACTTAATTCTTCCAGCACCTGTGGAAATAGAAGCATACCCTTTGCCCCACGTTATTAATTGAAACGGGCCTTCCATCTGTCCAGAGTCAGGGTTTCTAATTAGAAGAGGAGGATGTTCTTTCAGTTTTGCCTGTGTGCTATTTGAAAAGTGTCTAAAGATTGGTGGATCTGGTTCTGTACTTTTACTATTTAGAAAATTAAAAACATACAAAGCCTTACTCAGTCTCATCTGTGGGGTGATTTCCGTTCCCCCTCTCTGTTGATCTAATATGCGTTTTAAGGTTTGATGTGTTCTTTCAATGATTGCTTGGCTTGTGGGAGAGTGGGGAATACCAAAAATGTGTCGAACACCCCATTCATTTAAAAATGTGGCCAATTTTTGAGATATGTATGCGGGGCCATTGTCAGTTTTTACTTCTTGGGGTATACCCAATGAAGCAAAAGCTTGCAGGAAATGATGACAGGCATGGCTGCCAGTATCACTTGTGTGAAGGGAAGCAAAAACTGCACCAGAGAACGTGTCTATGGAAACATGAATATTTTTAAATTTACCAAAAGAAGGCTATTTAGTAACATCTGTTTGCCACAACTGTAGGCTTTGTAAGCCTCGGGGGTTGATTGCTCCTGTAGAAACAGGAGGTTGTACCAATTGACAGTCAGGGCAAGTATGAATGATAGCTTTAGCTTGACTTTAAGTGATTTGGAACATTTGCATGAGTGCTTGTGCATTTTGGTGGAAAAAGGCACGACTCAATTTTGCTTGTTCAAAACTATTTGGCAATGTGTTAGAAATGACCATTGTCAGCTTGTCCGCTCTTGCATTTCCTTCCACTAAAAATCCAGGAAGTGAAGAATGCGCCCTAATGTGAGAAACAAAATATGGATTAGTTCTATATTGCAAAGTTATAAAAAGATATGAAAGCCAACGATGTAAAGTTTCATTACTAACATCCTTTAAAATGGAACCTTCTATTCTCCTGACTACATTAGCAACATAAGCAGAATCTGTGACCAAATTAAAAGGCTGAGGAAACAGCTGAAAAGCTCAAACTACTGCAGCAGGCTCAACAATTTGAGGGGATCCCTCTACTGTTTGAATATCAGATTCCCAAACATTAGTCTTTTGATTAAACCAAGTCACAACGGACCTGTGGCTTTTACCAGAGCCATCAGTGAAGAGAGTCACAGCATGTAAAGGTTCTTCACTCAATTTAGGTTTTTCTCTGAAACTCAATTTTGCTTGCAGTAGTTTGTGAGCTGGATAGTGTATGGAACAAACACCTGGAAAACCTAAGAATGCATATTGTAAAACATCAGAATTTTGCATTGCCCAATTGAAATAATCATTTTTCAATGGCAAATAGATAACTGAAAATTCTTGACCTGCCAAAGTTAACAATCTGGTTCTAGCCTTAATTATAATGTATGCAATCATTTCTAAAACTGAGCAAATGGTCTTTGAAAACCTGTAGGGAGGAAAATCCCATTCCATTATTAACAAAGGATCTTGCTCTGTGGAATCCCACTGGAAAATGAGACCACAAAGCTGCTTCTTCTCTCCTAAGATTGCAAGAAAGAAAGGATTTTCAGGAACGCAGCGATGAGCTTGTCTTTTTTGAAGAGCTTCTGTGACTTTGTCGAGAGCAGCACGAGCTTCAGGGGTTAAAGTTCTTGGCGAAGTGATGTCGCAACTTCCTCTCAGCAAATGGAAGAGCGGACTCAGTTCATCATTGGTGATTCCCAACATCGGTCTGACCCAGTTGATTTCTCCTAGAAGTTGTTGTAACTCTTGTAGGTTGTTGACTCTGGTTCGGATCTGAATTTTTTGTGGTGTTCTTGTCGTCTCAGTCATCTTCCATCCCAGGTACTTCTAAGGTGAAACTTGTTGAATTTTCGTTGCAGAGATTTCAAGTCCAGATTTTTGAATTTCAGCAACAACACAGTCGCGAGTTTCTTCCATCTCTTCCTTTCAAAGGACTCCACCCTTAAAGCCAATTTTTCTTTCTCTGTATCTATAGATTGACAAACACCAGAACAACCATGGTTTTGCTTTACTGAAAAAGAGTTCCCTGGAACCACAATTTCCCGAGTGGAAGCAGCCACCTCAGCCTCCACCCCAGGCCCAACAGAATCCAATTCAGGTTTCAGTGTCCCTGCACAAACAATTTTAGGAAGTACAGTCACTTTTTCATTTCCATCTTTTACACACTTTGTTCCATCCCCCTTACAAGAGTCACATATTTTTACATTAACAGAACAACGCGAAGAAAAGTCCGAAAGAGTCTCATTTTTTCCCAGAGAGAGAGAAGAAAGATTTTGTTCAACAGAGTTCAAAGCAATACTTTCAGCATTTGCAACAACACTTGTAACATTCTCCGATACACACACAGTCTCTGGTTTACTGGAATTTCGTGAGATAGAACCAGAAGCTCTGTTTTCTGAGTCCAAGTTGATCTTATTTTTATCACTTTGTTTAAAAAAGCACTACAACAGCGCACTACAAACCGGCACAAGTTCTCTTAAGCTTTCATCTTTTTTGAGAGAGACTAGATTATAGATTCTCCAGTTTATCTGATCCCAAAAATGAAAAGAAAAAGCAGACTGCAGATTTAAATCTTGCGTATTCGCTTTAACCCAGATAAGTAAGTTTTTAAGCTCAGTTTTTGAAATTTCAGAGTGACCTTTTTCTTGTAACATTGTCTCTAATTGATGAAAAACATCCCATTCAACTTCTGATAAATTTGTTCCCATTTTTGTGCTCTTTTAATAATTTTCTTTTTCTCTATTTTTCCTCCCAACGTCACCCAAGCGCTCTCCCGAGATAAGTTACTTACAATTTTCTTGGTTTCGGCGGGAGAGATGATACAGTGTCCTCCTTGTTAACACTTGGGTCTCCGCGGCTGGTGCTTCCACGATTTTTCTTTGTTTTTCTTCTATTCTACGTCCTCACACGGGGCAGCAATATGCGGGGGACGGGACAGGTATAAGTCCAATGGTGTCAGGAACCCACGCCTTAAAAAAGGAACCCACTAGGCCGCGGCAAAATATCCAAATATGGATAACATGGTAACCAGACCAGTGAAGAGATTTTTGCTTTTATTTCCAGCACATCAGTCTCAAAATACAAAATGGAGACATGACAGCTCACTGATCCACACCAAAAAATGTCTCCTTCAACAGGGCTCATACAGCAATACATAAAATCGTCTCAGACTAGAATTCAGCCAATCAGACACAGAAAACACATATTGACAAGCATTCTATCCAATCTTATAAAACATAGGTAATCGTAGCTAAAACAAAGACTAGTTGATAAGAGACAAAGAACAGAGTTCTATTCATGCTAACCTTCTAAAGATATACATTAAATAACCTTGTTGCCATCCTAAAGCCAATTCTACAGAAGCCTATTGTTATTTGTCACGTCTACTGCTTGGGAAACTTTTGTGCTTGCATGGAAAACTTTTTCTGCTTGCATGGGAAATTTTCTGCAATGCTAACAAAACTCCAGTCTAAGGCCTGCATACTTCTTTTTAACCATTTCTTAAAAATCCTCTAACCTTATGGATTCCAACATTTCCCCCTCTCTTTTTGACCCAGAAGCTTTCATTTTCTTGTCGCTTGCTATTTGCGTTTCATAGCTCTATTGCAAAATTTCTGCTTATTATCTGCTGAAGACCTATTTTCACTAAACTGAAGCATTGCTATATTACGGCACAGCAACTTAATGCTGTGAAGACCCAATCCCTGAAAGAGATATGTTTGGCAACAGTCACAAGGCATCGTTCAAAAAACTCTGGTCGATTCCAAGGCCTTAATTCAAAACCTTCGTTCATGTCAATACCCTCATCTACTGCTTTCGTGAGATTTCGTACACTCTCTGTGCTTCTACTTCCTAATTCTCCTGCTTGAATGACAAAAACTTCTCGGACTGTTTTGTTCATCATTCGCCGAACACAACAGAGTATACAAGGTACCACTATCAATATCAGTATTAGAACACCTAATATGTCAAGACCTATCTTGCAAAGTTGCCTTAGCCAAGGTGCAAAACTGCAATTTTGATACAAATCATCCAACCAGGAACCTCCGTCTTCTTTAATTTGGGCTGTCAGATCCTTTAATTTTTGAATGCTTTTGTGAATGGATTCAGAATGATCAGACAAATTCATACAACACAAACCTTCCAATTCCTCACAACCATGTCCTTGTGCCAGTAAGAGAAAATCAATGGCTGCTCTGTTTTGAAGAGTAGCATGTCTAATACTATCAACATTGGTCAACATATCACTGATTGCGGAGGATGTGGCATTAGCTTGTTTGCTCAGCCAACATCCAACTCGATCTAATTGTCTCAATGCCACAGCTGAAGCCAATTGGGGTAGAAATAGACCTGCTGAAACCCTTCTGGCGGCATTCCAAGGCATAAAATCACTCTGACAGTTCTCATCATAATGAGGAACAGCTCTCGTTTTCCTTTGTTTCTTTTTCATCACTGCTTTGGCAGTGGGGGCAATTATGGTAAGCATACCAATGCTGCAAGGGCCACCTTCAAGGTGGGCTGGAATGCCTTGCCAACCTCTGTCTCCGCAAATGATCCAATACCCTTTTGGCAATTGCCGTGGAGATTGGTCCGTCTGTAGAAACACATCCCAACTGTTTGAAACATTTGCTGCCCTGAGAAGTTTCTTGGAACAAATGTTCCAATTGAAGGAAGGACTGTTTCCATTGTCAATTCCACCTGGTTTACCATTGGATTCTTTTCTGACCAAAGGAAACTCTTTCACTGGCACACCAACCAAACAGGTTGAGAAAGGCTTTTCTGGTTCCGAATTAGACAGACATATAGTATCCGATCTGGCAGCCTTGGCTAAGGTCACCCAAACATTCGTCTTCGGTTGATCCTCAGGCAAATCTGCACGACAAAAAACAATTAAAATCAAGCAAAACAAGTATACCATTTGATTCTGCCCCATCTCTTTCAAGAACTAAGTTTTGGCAGAATTCTTTCTAAACCAAAACAAGAACCTAAATTTTCAGCCAAAAATTAGCTTTGCTAAACAAACATTCAGCATTTAATTCGTATACTCATAAATAAAAATTGGCACAAAATCAGAGTTCACGGGTTCCACCGATGCACAATGAACGTCAGGCACAAGAGGCGTCAGGCGAGACCCGGGATCCTTCCATTCGGTCTACGTCTGCGTACTCGCTTCCTCAGTTCTAGGCTCGACAACAGGTTCTGAAGTGCGATACGGTTTGACGTTTTTGGCAGGAACCCACTTAATTCTTCCAGCACCTGTGGAAATAGAAGCATACCCTTTGCCCCACGTTATTAATTGAAACGGACCTTCCATCTGTCCAGAGTCAGGGTTTCTAATTAGAAGAGGAGGATGTTCTTTCAGTTTTGCCTGTGTGCTATTTGAAAAGTGTCTAAAGATTGGTGGATCTGGTTCTGTACTTTTACTATTTAGAAAATTAAAAACATACAAAGCCTTACTCAGTCTCATCTGTGGGGTGATTTCCGTTCCCCCTCTCTGTTGATCTAATATGCGTTTTAAGGTTTGATGTGTTCTTTCAATGATTGCTTGGCTTGTGGGAGAGTGGGGAATACCAAAAATGTGTCGAACACCCCATTCATTTAAAAATGTGGCCAATTTTTGAGATATGTATGCGGGGCCATTGTCAGTTTTTACTTCTTGGGGTATACCCAATGAAGCAAAAGCTTGCAGGAAATGATGACAGGCATGGCTGCCAGTATCACTTGTGTGAAGGGAAGCAAAAACTGCACCAGAGAACGTGTCTATGGAAACATGAATATTTTTAAATTTACCAAAAGAAGGCTATTTAGTAACATCTGTTTGCCACAACTGTAGGCTTTGTAAGCCTCGGGGGTTGATTGCTCCTGTAGAAACAGGAGGTTGTACCAATTGACAGTCAGGGCAAGTATGAATGATAGCTTTAGCTTGACTTTAAGTGATTTGGAACATTTGCATGAGTGCTTGTGCATTTTGGTGGAAAAAGGCACGACTCAATTTTGCTTGTTCAAAACTATTTGGCAATGTGTTAGAAATGACCATTGTCAGCTTGTCCGCTCTTGCATTTCCTTCCACTAAAAATCCAGGAAGTGAAGAATGCGCCCTAATGTGAGAAACAAAATATGGATTAGTTCTATATTGCAAAGTTATAAAAAGACATGAAAGCCAACGATGTAAAGTTTCATTACTAACATCCTTTAAAATGGAACCTTCTATTCTCCTGACTACATTAGCAACATAAGCAGAATCTGTGACCAAATTAAAAGGGTGAGGAAACAGCTGAAAAGCTCAAACTACTGCAGCAGGCTCAACAATTTGAGGGGATCCCTCTACTGTTTGAATATCAGATTCCCAAACATTAGTCTTTTGATTAAACCAAGTCACAACGGACCTGTGGCTTTTACCAGAGCCATCAGTGAAGAGAGTCACAGCATGTAAAGGTTCTTCACTAAATTTAGGTTTTTCTCTGAAACTCAATTTTGCTTGCAGTAGTTTGTGAGCTGGATAGTGTATGGAACAAACACCTGGAAAACCTAAGAATGCATATTGTAAATCATCAGAATTTTGCATTGCCCAATTGAAATAATCATTTTTCAATGGCAAATAGATAACTGAAAATTCTTGACCTGCCAAAGTTAACAATCTGGTTCTAGCCTTAATTATAATGTATGCAATCATTTCTAAAACTGAGCAAATGGTCTTTGAAAACCTGTAGGGAGGAAAATCCCATTCCATTATTAACAAAGGATCTTGCTCTGTGGAATCCCACTGGAAAATGAGACCACAAAGCTGCTTCTTCTCTCCTAAGATTGCAAGAAAGAAAGGATTTTCAGGAACGCAGCGATGAGCTTGTCTTTTTTGAAGAGCTTCTGTGACTTTGTCGAGAGCAGCACGAGCTTCAGGGGTTAAAGTTCTTGGCGAAGTGATGTCGCAACTTCCTCTCAGCAAATGGAAGAGCGGACTCAGTTCATCATTGGTGATTCCCAACATCGGTCTGACCCAGTTGATTTCTCCTAGAAGTTGTTGTAACTCTTGTAGGTTGTTGACTCTGGTTCGGATCTGAATTTTTTGTGGTGTTCTTGTCGTCTCAGTCATCTTCCATCCCAGGTACTTCTAAGGTGAAACTTGTTGAATTTTCGTTGCAGAGATTTCAAGTCCAGCTTTTTGAATTTCAGCAACAACACAGTCGCGACTTTCTTCCATCTCTTCCTTTCAAAGGACTCCACCCTTAAAGCCAATTTTTCTTTCTCTGTATCTATAGATTGACAAACACCAGAACAACCATGGTTTTGCTTAACTGAAAAAGAGTTCCCTGGAACCACAATTTCCCGAGTGGAAGCAGCCACCTCAGCCTCCACCCCAGGCCCAACAGAATCCAATTCAGGTTTCAGTGTCCCTGCACAAACAATTTTAGGAAGTACAGTCACTTTTTCATTTCCATCTTTTACACACTTTGTTCCATCCCCCTTACAAGAGTCACATATTTTTACATTAACAGAACAACGCGAAGAAAAGTCCGAAAGAGTCTCATTTTTTCCCAGAGAGAGAGAAGAAAGATTTTGTTCAACAGAGTTCAAAGCAATACTTTCAGCATTTGCAACAACACTTGTAACATTCTCCGATACACACACAGTCTCTGGTTTACTGGAATTTCGTGAGAGAGAACCAGAAGCTCTGTTTTCTGAGTCCAAGTTGATCTTATTTTTATCACTTTGTTTAAAAAAGCACTACAACAGCGCACTACAAACCGGCACAAGTTCTCTTAAGCTTTCATCTTTTTTGAGAGAGACTAGATTATAGATTCTCCAGTTTATCTGATCCCAAAAATGAAAAGAAAAAGCAGACTGCAGATTTAAATCTTGCGTATTCGCTTTAACCCAGATAAGTAAGTTTTTAAGCTCAGTTTTTGAAATTTCAGAGTGACCTTTTTCTTGTAACATTGTCTCTAATTGATGAAAAACATCCCATTCAACTTCTGATAAATTCGTTCCCATTTTTGTGCTCTTTTAATAATTTTCTTTTTCTCTATTTTTCCTCCCAACGTCACCCAAGCGCTCTCCCGAGATAAGTTACTTACAATTTTCTTGGTTTCGGCGGGAGAGATGATACAGTGTCCTCCTTGTTAACACTTGGGTCTCCGCGGCTGGTGCTTCCACGATTTTTCTTTGTTTTTCTTCTATTCTACGTCCTCACACGGGGCAGCAATATGCGGGGGACGGGACAGGTATAAGTCCAATGGTGTCAGGAACCCACGCCTTAAAAAAGGAACCCACTAGGCCGCGGCAAAATATCCAAATATGGATAACATGGTAACCAGACCAGTGAAGAGATTTTTGCTTTTATTTCCAGCACATCAGTCTCAAAATACAAAATGGAGACATGACAGCTCACTGATCCACACCAAAAAATGTCTCCTTCAACAGGGCTCATACAGCAATACATAAAATCATCTCAGACTAGAATTCAGCCAACCAGACACAGAAAACACATCTTGACAAGCATTCTATCCAATCTTATAAAACATAGGTAATCGTAGCTAAAACAAAGACTAGTTGATAAGAGACAAAGAACAGAGTTCTATTCATGCTAACCTTCTAAAGATATACATTAAATAACCTTGTTGCCATCCTAAAGCCAATTCTACAGAAGCCTATTGTTATTTGTCACGTCTACTGCTTGGGAAACTTTTGTGCTTGTATGGAAAACTTTTTCTGCTTGCATGGGAAACTTTTCTGCAATGCTAACAAAACTCCAGTCTAAGGCCTGCATACTTCTTTTTAACCATTTCTTAAAAATCCTCTAACCTTATGGATTCCAACATTTCCCCCTCTCTGTTTGACCCAGAAGCTTTCATTTTCTTGTCGCTTGCTATTTGCGTTTCATAGCTCTATTGCAATATTTCTGCTTATTATCTGCTGAAGACCTATTTTCACTAAACTGAAGCATTGCTATATTACGGCACAGCAACTTAATGCTGTGAAGACCCAATCCCTGAAAGAGATATGTTTGGCAACAGTCACAAGGCATCGTTCAAAAAACTCTGGTCGATTCCAAGGCCTTAATTCAAAACCTTCGTTCATGTCAATACCCTCATCTACTGCTTTCGTGAGATTTCGTACACTCTCTGTGCTTCTACTTCCTAATTCTCCTGCTTGAATGACAAAAACTTCTCGGACTGTTTTGTTCATCATTCGCCGTACACAACAGAGTATACAAGGTACCACTATCAATATCAGTATTAGAACACCTAATATGTCAAGACCTATCTTGCAAAGTTGCCTTAGCCAAGGTGCAAAACTGCAATTTTGATACAAATCATCCAACCAGGAACCTCCGTCTTCTTTAATTTGGGCTGTCAGATCCTTTAATTTTTGAATGCTTTTGTGAATGGATTCAGAATGATCAGACAAATTCATACAACACAAACCTTCCAATTCCTCACAACCATGTCCTTGTGCCAGTAAGAGAAAATCAATGGCTGCTCTGTTTTGAAGAGTAGCATGTCTAATACTATCAACATCGGTCAACATATCACTGATTGCGGAGGATGTGGCATTAGCTTGTTTGCTCAGCCAACATCCAACTCGATCTAATTGTCTCAATGCCACAGCTGAAGCCAATTGGGGTAGAAATATACCTGCTGAAACCCTTCTGGCGGCATTCCAAGGCATAAAATCACTCTGACAGTTCTCATCATAATGAGGAACAGCTCTCGTTTTCCTTTGTTTCTTTTTCATCACTGCTTTGGCAGTGGGGGCAATTATGGTAAGCATACCAATGCTGCAAGGGCCACCTTCAAGGTGGGCTGGAATGCCTTGCCAACCTCTGTCTCCGCAAATGATCCAATACCCTTTTGGCAATTGCCGTGGAGATTGGTCCGTCTGTAGAAACACATCCCAACTGTTTGAAACATTTGCTGCCCTGAGAAGTTTCTTGGAACAAATGTTCCAATTGAAGGAAGGACTGTTTCCATTGTCAATTCCACCTGGTTTACCATTGGATTCTTTTCTGACCAAAGGAAACTCTTTCACTGGCACACCAACCAAACAGGTTGAGAAAGGCTTTTCTGGTTCCGAATTAGACAGACATATAGTATCCGATCCGGCAGCCTTGGCTAAGGTCACCCAAACATTCGTCTTCGGTTGATCCTCAGGCAAATCTGCACGACAAAAAACAATTAAAATCAAGCAAAACAAGTATACCATTTGATTCTGCCCCATCTCTTTCAAGAACTAAGTTTTGGCAGAATTCTTTCTAAACCAAAACAAGAACCTAAATTTTCAGCCAAAAATTAGCTTTGTTAAACAAACATTCAGCATTTCATTCGTATACTCATAAATAAAAATTGGCACAAAATCAGAGTTCACGGGTTCCACCGATGCACAATGAACGTCAGGCACAAGAGGCGTCAGGCGAGACCCGGGATCCTTCCATTCGGTCTACGTCTGCGTACTCGCTTCCTCAGTTCTAGGCTCGACAACAGGTTCTGAAGTGTGATACGGTTTGACGTTTTTGGCAGGAACCCACTTAATTCTTCCAGCACCTGTGGAAATAGAAGCATACCCTTTGCCCCACGTTATTAATTGAAACGGACCTTCCATCTGTCCAGAGTCAGGGTTTCTAATTAGAAGAGGAGGATGTTCTTTCAGTTTTGCCTGTGTGCTATTTGAAAAGTGTCTAAAGATTGGTGGATCTGGTTCTGTACTTTTACTATTTAGAAAATTAAAAACATACAAAGCCTTACTCAGTCTCATCTGTGGGGTGATTTCCGTTCCCCCTCTCTGTTGATCTAATATGCGTTTTAAGGTTTGATGTGTTCTTTCAATGATTGCTTGGCTTGTGGGAGAGTGGGGAATACCAAAAATGTGTCGAACACCCCATTCATTTAAAAATGTGGCCAATTTTTGAGATATGTATGCGGGGCCATTGTCAGTTTTTACTTCTTGGGGTATACCCAATGAAGCAAAAGCTTGCAGGAAATGATGACAGGCATGGCTGCCAGTATCACTTGTGTGAAGGGAAGCAAAAACTGCACCAGAGAACGTGTCTATGGAAACATGAATATTTTTAAATTTACCAAAAGAAGGCTATTTAGTAACATCTGTTTGCCACAACTGTAGGCTTTGTAAGCCTCGGGGGTTGATTGCTCCTGTAGAAACAGGAGGTTGTACCAATTGACAGTCAGGGCAAGTATGAATGATAGCTTTAGCTTGACTTTAAGTGATTTGGAACATTTGCATGAGTGCTTGTGCATTTTGGTGGAAAAAGGCACGACTCAATTTTGCTTGTTCAAAACTATTTGGCAATGTGTTAGAAATGACCATTGTCAGCTTGTCCGCTCTTGCATTTCCTTCCACTAAAAATCCAGGAAGTGAAGAATGCGCCCTAATGTGAGAAACAAAATATGGATTAGTTCTATATTGCAAAGTTATAAAAAGACATGAAAGCCAACGATGTAAAGTTTCATTACAAACATCCTTTAAAATGGAACCTTCTATTCTCCTGACTACATTAGCAACATAAGCAGAATCTGTGACCAAATTAAAAGGCTGAGGAAACAGCTGAAAAGCTCAAACTACTGCAGCAGGCTCAACAATTTGAGGGGATCCCTCTACTGTTTGAATATCAGATTCCCAAACATTAGTCTTTTGATTAAACCAAGTCACAACGGACCTGTGGCTTTTACCAGAGCCATCAGTGAAGAGAGTCACAGCATGTAAAGGTTCTTCACTAAATTTAGGTTTTTCTCTGAAACTCAATTTTGCTTGCAGTAGTTTGTGAGCTGGATAGTGTATGGAACAAACACCTGGAAAACCTAAGAATGCATATTGTAAATCATCAGAATTTTGCATTGCCCAATTGAAATAATCATTTTTCAATGGCAAATAGATAACTGAAAATTCTTGACCTGCCAAAGTTAACAATCTGGTTCTAGCCTTAATTATAATGTATGCAATCATTTCTAAAACTGAGCAAATGGTCTTTGAAAACCTGTAGGGAGGAAAATCCCATTCCATTATTAACAAAGGATCTTGCTCTGTGGAATCCCACTGGAAAATGAGACCACAAAGCTGCTTCTTCTCTCCTAAGATTGCAAGAAAGAAAGGATTTTCAGGAACGCAGCGATGAGCTTGTCTTTTTTGAAGAGCTTCTGTGACTTTGTCGAGAGCAGCACGAGCTTCAGGGGTTAAAGTTCTTGGCGAAGTGATGTCGCAACTTCCTCTCAGCAAATGGAAGAGCGGACTCAGTTCATCATTGGTGATTCCCAACATCGGTCTGACCCAGTTGATTTCTCCTAGAAGTTGTTGTAACTCTTGTAGGTTGTTGACTCTGGTTCGGATCTGAATTTTTTGTGGTGTTCTTGTCGTCTCAGTCATCTTCCATCCCAGGTACTTCTAAGGTGAAACTTGTTGAATTTTCGTTGCAGAGATTTCAAGTCCAGCTTTTTGAATTTCAGCAACAACACAGTCGCGACTTTCTTCCATCTCTTCCTTTCAAAGGACTCCACCCTTAAAGCCAATTTTTCTTTCTCTGTATCTATAGATTGACAAACACCAGAACAACCATGGTTTTGCTTAACTGAAAAAGAGTTCCCTGGAACCACAATTTCCCGAGTGGAAGCAGCCACCTCAGCCTCCACCCCAGGCCCAACAGAATCCAATTCAGGTTTCAGTGTCCCTGCACAAACAATTTTAGGAAGTACAGTCACTTTTTCATTTCCATCTTTTACACACTTTGTTCCATCCCCCTTACAAGAGTCACATATTTTTACATTAACAGAACAACGCGAAGAAAAGTCCGAAAGAGTCTCATTTTTTCCCAGAGAGAGAGAAGAAAGATTTTGTTCAACAGAGTTCAAAGCAATACTTTCAGCATTTGCAACAACACTTGTAACATTCTCCGATACACACACAGTCTCTGGTTTACTGGAATTTCGTGAGAGAGAACCAGAAGCTCTGTTTTCTGAGTCCAAGTTGATCTTATTTTTATCACTTTGTTTAAAAAAGCACTACAAGAGCGCACTACAAACCGGCACAAGTTCTCTTAAGCTTTCATCTTTTTTGAGAGAGACTAGATTATAGATTCTCCAGTTTATCTGATCCCAAAAATGAAAAGAAAAAGCAGACTGCAGATTTAAATCTTGCGTATTCGCTTTAACCCAGATAAGTAAGTTTTTAAGCTCAGTTTTTGAAATTTCAGAGTGACCTTTTTCTTGTAACATTGTCTCTAATTGATGAAAAACATCCCATTCAACTTCTGATAAATTCGTTCCCATTTTTGTGCTCTTTTAATAATTTTCTTTTTCTCTATTTTTCCTCCCAACGTCACCCAAGCGCTCTCCCGAGATAAGTTACTTACAATTTTCTTGGTTTCGGCGGGAGAGATGATACAGTGTCCTCCTTGTTAACACTTGGGTCTCCGCGGCTGGTGCTTCCACGATTTTTCTTTGTTTTTCTTCTATTCTACGTCCTCACACGGGGCAGCAATATGCGGGGGACGGGACAGGTATAAGTCCAATGGTGTCAGGAACCCACGCCTTAAAAAAGGAACCCACTAGGCCGCGGCAAAATATCCAAATATGGATAACATGGTAACCAGACCAGTGAAGAGATTTTTGCTTTTATTTCCAGCACATCAGTCTCAAAATACAAAATGGAGACATGACAGCTCACTGATCCACACCAAAAAATGTCTCCTTCAACAGGGCTCATACAGCAATACATAAAATCATCTCAGACTAGAATTCAGCCAACCAGACACAGAAAACACATCTTGACAAGCATTCTATCCAATCTTATAAAACATAGGTAATCGTAGCTAAAACAAAGACTAGTTGATAAGAGACAAAGAACAGAGTTCTATTCATGCTAACCTTCTAAAGATATACATTAAATAACCTTGTTGCCATCCTAAAGCCAATTCTACAGAAGCCTATTGTTATTTGTCACGTCTACTGCTTGGGAAACTTTTGTGCTTGTATGGAAAACTTTTTCTGCTTGCATGGGAAACTTTTCTGCAATGCTAACAAAACTCCAGTCTAAGGCCTGCATACTTCTTTTTAACCATTTCTTAAAAATCCTCTAACCTTATGGATTCCAACATTTCCCCCTCTCTGTTTGACCCAGAAGCTTTCATTTTCTTGTCGCTTGCTATTTGCGTTTCATAGCTCTATTGCAAAATTTCTGCTTATTATCTGCTGAAGACCTATTTTCACTAAACTGAAGCATTGCTATATTACGGCACAGCAACTTAATGCTGTGAAGACCCAATCCCTGAAAGAGATATGTTTGGCAACAGTCACAAGGCATCGTTCAAAAAACTCTGGTCGATTCCAAGGCCTTAATTCAAAACCTTCGTTCATGTCAATACCCTCATCTACTGCTTTCGTGAGATTTCGTACACTCTCTGTGCTTCTACTTCCTAATTCTCCTGCTTGAATGACAAAAACTTCTCGGACTGTTTTGTTCATCATTCGCCGTACACAACAGAGTATACAAGGTACCACTATCAATATCAGTATTAGAACACCTAATATGTCAAGACCTATCTTGCAAAGTTGCCTTAGCCAAGGTGCAAAACTGCAATTTTGATACAAATCATCCAACCAGGAACCTCCGTCTTCTTTAATTTGGGCTGTCAGATCCTTTAATTTTTGAATGCTTTTGTGAATGGATTCAGAATGATCAGACAAATTCATACAACACAAACCTTCCAATTCCTCACAACCATGTCCTTGTGCCAGTAAGAGAAAATCAATGGCTGCTCTGTTTTGAAGAGTAGCATGTCTAATACTATCAACATCGGTCAACATATCACTGATTGCGGAGGATGTGGCATTAGCTTGTTTGCTCAGCCAACATCCAACTCGATCTAATTGTCTCAATGCCACAGCTGAAGCCAATTGGGGTAGAAATATACCTGCTGAAACCCTTCTGGCGGCATTCCAAGGCATAAAATCACTCTGACAGTTCTCATCATAATGAGGAACAGCTCTCGTTTTCCTTTGTTTCTTTTTCATCACTGCTTTGGCAGTGGGGGCAATTATGGTAAGCATACCAATGCTGCAAGGGCCACCTTCAAGGTGGGCTGGAATGCCTTGCCAACCTCTGTCTCCGCAAATGATCCAATACCCTTTTGGCAATTGCCGTGGAGATTGGTCCGTCTGTAGAAACACATCCCAACTGTTTGAAACATTTGCTGCCCTGAGAAGTTTCTTGGAACAAATGTTCCAATTGAAGGAAGGACTGTTTCCATTGTCAATTCCACCTGGTTTACCATTGGATTCTTTTCTGACCAAAGGAAACTCTTTCACTGGCACACCAACCAAACAGGTTGAGAAAGGCTTTTCTGGTTCCGAATTAGACAGACATATAGTATCCGATCCGGCAGCCTTGGCTAAGGTCACCCAAACATTCGTCTTCGGTTGATCCTCAGGCAAATCTGCACGACAAAAAACAATTAAAATCAAGCAAAACAAGTATACCATTTGATTCTGCCCCATCTCTTTCAAGAACTAAGTTTTGGCAGAATTCTTTCTAAACCAAAACAAGAACCTAAATTTTCAGCCAAAAATTAGCTTTGTTAAACAAACATTCAGCATTTCATTCGTATACTCATAAATAAAAATTGGCACAAAATCAGAGTTCACGGGTTCCACCGATGCACAATGAACGTCAGGCACAAGAGGCGTCAGGCGAGACCCGGGATCCTTCCATTCGGTCTACGTCTGCGTACTCGCTTCCTCAGTTCTAGGCTCGACAACAGGTTCTGAAGTGTGATACGGTTTGACGTTTTTGGCAGGAACCCACTTAATTCTTCCAGCACCTGTGGAAATAGAAGCATACCCTTTGCCCCACGTTATTAATTGAAACGGACCTTCCATCTGTCCAGAGTCAGGGTTTCTAATTAGAAGAGGAGGATGTTCTTTCAGTTTTGCCTGTGTGCTATTTGAAAAGTGTCTAAAGATTGGTGGATCTGGTTCTGTACTTTTACTATTTAGAAAATTAAAAACATACAAAGCCTTACTCAGTCTCATCTGTGGGGTGATTTCCGTTCCCCCTCTCTGTTGATCTAATATGCGTTTTAAGGTTTGATGTGTTCTTTCAATGATTGCTTGGCTTGTGGGAGAGTGGGGAATACCAAAAATGTGTCGAACACCCCATTCATTTAAAAATGTGGCCAATTTTTGAGATATGTATGCGGGGCCATTGTCAGTTTTTACTTCTTGGGGTATACCCAATGAAGCAAAAGCTTGCAGGAAATGATGACAGGCATGGCTGCCAGTATCACTTGTGTGAAGGGAAGCAAAAACTGCACCAGAGAACGTGTCTATGGAAACATGAATATTTTTAAATTTACCAAAAGAAGGCTATTTAGTAACATCTGTTTGCCACAACTGTAGGCTTTGTAAGCCTCGGGGGTTGATTGCTCCTGTAGAAACAGGAGGTTGTACCAATTGACAGTCAGGGCAAGTATGAATGATAGCTTTAGCTTGACTTTAAGTGATTTGGAACATTTGCATGAGTGCTTGTGCATTTTGGTGGAAAAAGGCACGACTCAATTTTGCTTGTTCAAAACTATTTGGCAATGTGTTAGAAATGACCATTGTCAGCTTGTCCGCTCTTGCATTTCCTTCCACTAAAAATCCAGGAAGTGAAGAATGCGCCCTAATGTGAGAAACAAAATATGGATTAGTTCTATATTGCAAAGTTATAAAAAGACATGAAAGCCAACGATGTAAAGTTTCATTACAAACATCCTTTAAAATGGAACCTTCTATTCTCCTGACTACATTAGCAACATAAGCAGAATCTGTGACCAAATTAAAAGGCTGAGGAAACAGCTGAAAAGCTCAAACTACTGCAGCAGGCTCAACAATTTGAGGGGATCCCTCTACTGTTTGAATATCAGATTCCCAAACATTAGTCTTTTGATTAAACCAAGTCACAACGGACCTGTGGCTTTTACCAGAGCCATCAGTGAAGAGAGTCACAGCATGTAAAGGTTCTTCACTAAATTTAGGTTTTTCTCTGAAACTCAATTTTGCTTGCAGTAGTTTGTGAGCTGGATAGTGTATGGAACAAACACCTGGAAAACCTAAGAATGCATATTGTAAATCATCAGAATTTTGCATTGCCCAATTGAAATAATCATTTTTCAATGGCAAATAGATAACTGAAAATTCTTGACCTGCCAAAGTTAACAATCTGGTTCTAGCCTTAATTATAATGTATGCAATCATTTCTAAAACTGAGCAAATGGTCTTTGAAAACCTGTAGGGAGGAAAATCCCATTCCATTATTAACAAAGGATCTTGCTCTGTGGAATCCCACTGGAAAATGAGACCACAAAGCTGCTTCTTCTCTCCTAAGATTGCAAGAAAGAAAGGATTTTCAGGAACGCAGCGATGAGCTTGTCTTTTTTGAAGAGCTTCTGTGACTTTGTCGAGAGCAGCACGAGCTTCAGGGGTTAAAGTTCTTGGCGAAGTGATGTCGCAACTTCCTCTCAGCAAATGGAAGAGCGGACTCAGTTCATCATTGGTGATTCCCAACATCGGTCTGACCCAGTTGATTTCTCCTAGAAGTTGTTGTAACTCTTGTAGGTTGTTGACTCTGGTTCGGATCTGAATTTTTTGTGGTGTTCTTGTCGTCTCAGTCATCTTCCATCCCAGGTACTTCTAAGGTGAAACTTGTTGAATTTTCGTTGCAGAGATTTCAAGTCCAGCTTTTTGAATTTCAGCAACAACACAGTCGCGACTTTCTTCCATCTCTTCCTTTCAAAGGACTCCACCCTTAAAGCCAATTTTTCTTTCTCTGTATCTATAGATTGACAAACACCAGAACAACCATGGTTTTGCTTAACTGAAAAAGAGTTCCCTGGAACCACAATTTCCCGAGTGGAAGCAGCCACCTCAGCCTCCACCCCAGGCCCAACAGAATCCAATTCAGGTTTCAGTGTCCCTGCACAAACAATTTTAGGAAGTACAGTCACTTTTTCATTTCCATCTTTTACACACTTTGTTCCATCCCCCTTACAAGAGTCACATATTTTTACATTAACAGAACAACGCGAAGAAAAGTCCGAAAGAGTCTCATTTTTTCCCAGAGAGAGAGAAGAAAGATTTTGTTCAACAGAGTTCAAAGCAATACTTTCAGCATTTGCAACAACACTTGTAACATTCTCCGATACACACACAGTCTCTGGTTTACTGGAATTTCGTGAGAGAGAACCAGAAGCTCTGTTTTCTGAGTCCAAGTTGATCTTATTTTTATCACTTTGTTTAAAAAAGCACTACAAGAGCGCACTACAAACCGGCACAAGTTCTCTTAAGCTTTCATCTTTTTTGAGAGAGACTAGATTATAGATTCTCCAGTTTATCTGATCCCAAAAATGAAAAGAAAAAGCAGACTGCAGATTTAAATCTTGCGTATTCGCTTTAACCCAGATAAGTAAGTTTTTAAGCTCAGTTTTTGAAATTTCAGAGTGACCTTTTTCTTGTAACATTGTCTCTAATTGATGAAAAACATCCCATTCAACTTCTGATAAATTCGTTCCCATTTTTGTGCTCTTTTAATAATTTTCTTTTTCTCTATTTTTCCTCCCAACGTCACCCAAGCGCTCTCCCGAGATAAGTTACTTACAATTTTCTTGGTTTCGGCGGGAGAGATGATACAGTGTCCTCCTTGTTAACACTTGGGTCTCCGCGGCTGGTGCTTCCACGATTTTTCTTTGTTTTTCTTCTATTCTACGTCCTCACACGGGGCAGCAATATGCGGGGGACGGGACAGGTATAAGTCCAATGGTGTCAGGAACCCACGCCTTAAAAAAGGAACCCACTAGGCCGCGGCAAAATATCCAAATATGGATAACATGGTAACCAGACCAGTGAAGAGATTTTTGCTTTTATTTCCAGCACATCAGTCTCAAAATACAAAATGGAGACATGACAGCTCACTGATCCACACCAAAAAATGTCTCCTTCAACAGGGCTCATACAGCAATACATAAAATCATCTCAGACTAGAATTCAGCCAATCAGACACAGAAAACACATCTTGACAAGCATTCTATCCAATCTTATAAAACATAGGTTATCGTAGCTAAAACAAAGACTAGTTGATAAGAGACAAAGAACAGAGTTCTATTCATGCTAACCTTCTAAAGATATACATTAAATAACCTTGTTGCCATCCTAAAGCCAATTCTACAGAAGCCTATTGTTATTTGTCACGTCTACTGCTTGGGAAACTTTTCTGCTTGCATGGAAAACTTTTTCTGCTTGCATGGAAAACTTTTTCTGCTTGCATGGGAAACTTTTCTGCAATGCTAACAAAACTCCAGTCTAAGGCCTGCATACTTCTTTTTAACCATTTCTTAAAAATCCTCTAACCTTATGGATTCCAACATTTCCCCCTCTCTGTTTGACCCAGAAGCTTTCATTTTCTTGTCGCTTGCTATTTGCGTTTCATAGCTCTATTGCAAAATTTCTGCTTATTATCTGCTGAAGACCTATTTTCACTAAACTGAAGCATTGCTATATTACGGCACAGCAACTTAATGCTGTGAAGACCCAATCCCTGAAAGAGATATGTTTGGCAACAGTCACAAGGCATCGTTCAAAAAACTCTGGTCGATTCCAAGGCCTTAATTCAAAACCTTCGTTCATGTCAATACCCTCATCTACTGCTTTCGTGAGATTTCGTACACTCTCTGTGCTTCTACTTCCTAATTCTCCTGCTTGAATGACAAAAACTTCTCGGACTGTTTTGTTCATCATTCGCCGAACACAACAGAGTATACAAGGTACCACTATCAATATCAGTATTAGAACACCTAATATGTCAAGACCTATCTTGCAAAGTTGCCTTAGCCAAGGTGCAAAACTGCAATTTTGATACAAATCATCCAACCAGGAACCTCCGTCTTCTTTAATTTGGGCTGTCAGATCCTTTAATTTTTGAATGCTTTTGTGAATGGATTCAGAATGATCAGACAAATTCATACAACACAAACCTTCCAATTCCTCACAACCATGTCCTTGTGCCAGTAAGAGAAAATCAATGGCTGCTCTGTTTTGAAGAGTAGCATGTCTAATACTATCAACATTGGTCAACATATCACTGATTGCGGAGGATGTGGCATTAGCTTGTTTGCTCAGCCAACATCCAACTCGATCTAATTGTCTCAATGCCACAGCTGAAGCCAATTGGGGTAGAAATATACCTGCTGAAACCCTTCTGGCGGCATTCCAAGGCATAAAATCACTCTGACAGTTCTCATCATAATGAGGAACAGCTCTTGTTTTCCTTTGTTTCTTTTTCATCACTGCTTTGGCAGTGGGGGCAATTATGGTAAGCATACCAATGCTGCAAGGGCCACCTTCAAGGTGGGCTGGAATGCCTTGCCAACCTCTGTCTCCGCAAATGATCCAATACCCTTTTGGCAATTGCCGTGGAGATTGGTCCGTCTGTAGAAACACATCCCAACTGTTTGAAACATTTGCTGCCCTGAGAAGTTTCTTGGAACAAATGTTCCAATTGAAGGAAGGACTGTTTCCATTGTCAATTCCACCTGGTTTACCATTGGATTCTTTTCTGACCAAAGGAAACTCTTTCACTGGCACACCAACCAAACAGGTTGAGAAAGGCTTTTCTGGTTCCGAATTAGACAGACATATAGTATCCGATCTGGCAGCCTTGGCTAAGGTCACCCAAACATTCGTCTTCGGTTGATCCTCAGGCAAATCTGCACGACAAAAAACAATTAAAATCAAGCAAAACAAGTATACCATTTGATTCTGCCCCATCTCTTTCAAGAACTAAGTTTTGGCAGAATTCTTTCTAAACCAAAACAAGAACCTAAATTTTCAGCCAAAAATTAGCTTTGTTAAACAAACATTCAGCATTTCATTCGTATACTCATAAATAAAAATTGGCACAAAATCAGAGTTCACGGGTTCCACCGATGCACAATGAACGTCAGGCACAAGAGGCGTCAGGCGAGACCCGGGATCCTTCCATTCGGTCTACGTCTGCGTACTCGCTTCCTCAGTTCTAGGCTCGACAACAGGTTCTGAAGTGCGATACGGTTTGACGTTTTTGGCAGGAACCCACTTAATTCTTCCAGCACCTGTGGAAATAGAAGCATACCCTTTGCCCCACGTTATTAATTGAAACGGACCTTCCATCTGTCCAGAGTCAGGGTTTCTAATTAGAAGAGGAGGATGTTCTTTCAGTTTTGCCTGTGTGCTATTTGAAAAGTGTCTAAAGATTGGTGGATCTGGTTCTGTACTTTTACTATTTAGAAAATTAAAAACATACAAAGCCTTACTCAGTCTCATCTGTGGGGTGATTTCCATTTCCCCTCTCTGTTGATCTAATATGCGTTTTAAGGTTTGATGTGTTCTTTCAATGATTGCTTGGCTTGTGGGAGAGTGGGGAATACCAAAAATGTGTCGAACACCCCATTCATTTAAAAATGTGGCCAATTTTTGAGATATGTATGCGGGGCCATTGTCAGTTTTTACTTCTTGGGGTATACCCAATGAAGCAAAAGCTTGCAGGAAATGATGACAGGCATGGCTGCCAGTATCACTTGTGTGAAGGGAAGCAAAAACTGCACCAGAGAACGTGTCTATGGAAACATGAATATTTTTAAATTTACCAAAAGAAGGCTATTTAGTAACATCTGTTTGCCACAACTGTAGGCTTTGTAAGCCTCGGGGGTTGATTGCTCCTGTAGAAACAGGAGGTTGTACCAATTGACAGTCAGGGCAAGTATGAATGATAGCTTTAGCTTGACTTTAAGTGATTTGGAACATTTGCATGAGTGCTTGTGCATTTTGGTGGAAAAAGGCACGACTCAATTTTGCTTGTTCAAAACTATTTGGCAATGTGTTAGAAATGACCATTGTCAGCTTGTCCGCTCTTGCATTTCCTTCCACTAAAAATCCAGGAAGTGAAGAATGCGCCCTAATGTGAGAAACAAAATATGGATTAGTTCTATATTGCAAAGTTATAAAAAGACATGAAAGCCAACGATGTAAAGTTTCATTACAAACATCCTTTAAAATGGAACCTTCTATTCTCCTGACTACATTAGCAACATAAGCAGAATCTGTGACCAAATTAAAAGGCTGAGGAAACAGCTGAAAAGCTCAAACTACTGCAGCAGGCTCAACAATTTGAGGGGATCCCTCTACTGTTTGAATATCAGATTCCCAAACATTAGTCTTTTGATTAAACCAAGTCACAACGGACCTGTGGCTTTTACCAGAGCCATCAGTGAAGAGAGTCACAGCATGTAAAGGTTCTTCACTAAATTTAGGTTTTTCTCTGAAACTCAATTTTGCTTGCAGTAGTTTGTGAGCTGGATAGTGTATGGAACAAACACCTGGAAAACCTAAGAATGCATATTGTAAATCATCAGAATTTTGCATTGCCCAATTGAAATAATCATTTTTCAATGGCAAATAGATAACTGAAAATTCTTGACCTGCCAAAGTTAACAATCTGGTTCTAGCCTTAATTATAATGTATGCAATCATTTCTAAAACTGAGCAAATGGTCTTTGAAAACCTGTAGGGAGGAAAATCCCATTCCATTATTAACAAAGGATCTTGCTCTGTGGAATCCCACTGGAAAATGAGACCACAAAGCTGCTTCTTCTCTCCTAAGATTGCAAGAAAGAAAGGATTTTCAGGAACACAGCGATGAGCTTGTCTTTTTTGAAGAGCTTCTGTGACTTTGTCGAGAGCAGCACGAGCTTCAGGGGTTAAAGTTCTTGGCGAAGTGATGTCGCAACTTCCTCTCAGCAAATGGAAGAGCGGACTCAGTTCATCATTGGTGATTCCCAACATCGGTCTGACCCAGTTGATTTCTCCTAGAAGTTGTTGTAACTCTTGTAGGTTGTTGACTCTGGTTCGGATCTGAATTTTTTGTGGTGTTCTTGTCGTCTCAGTCATCTTCCATCCCAGGTACTTCTAAGGTGAAACTTGTTGAATTTTCGTTGCAGAGATTTCAAGTCCAGCTTTTTGAATTTCAGCAACAACACAGTCGCGAGTTTCTTCCATCTCTTCCTTTCAAAGGACTCCACCCTTAAAGCCAATTTTTCTTTCTCTGTATCTATAGATTGACAAACACCAGAACAACCATGGTTTTGCTTAACTGAAAAAGAGTTCCCTGGAACCACAATTTCCCGAGTGGAAGCAGCCACCTCAGCCTCCACCCCAGGCCCAACAGAATCCAATTCAGGTTTCAGTGTCCCTGCACAAACAATTTTAGGAAGTACAGTCACTTTTTCATTTCCATCTTTTACACACTTTGTTCCATCCCCCTTACAAGAGTCACATATTTTTACATTAACAGAACAACGCGAAGAAAAGTCCGAAAGAGTCTCATTTTTTCCCAGAGAGAGAGAAGAAAGATTTTGTTCAACAGAGTTCAAAGCAATACTTTCAGCATTTGCAACAACACTTGTAACATTCTCCGATACACACACAGTCTCTGGTTTACTGGAATTTCGTGAGAGAGAACCAGAAGCTCTGTTTTCTGAGTCCAAGTTGATCTTATTTTTATCACTTTGTTTAAAAAAGCACTACAAGAGCGCACTACAAACCGGCACAAGTTCTCTTAAGCTTTCATCTTTTTTGAGAGAGACTAGATTATAGATTCTCCAGTTTATCTGATCCCAAAAATGAAAAGAAAAAGCAGACTGCAGATTTAAATCTTGCGTATTCGCTTTAACACAGATAAGTAAGTTTTTAAGCTCAGTTTTTGAAATTTCAGAGTGACCTTTTTCTTGTAACATTGTCTCTAATTGATGAAAAACATCCCATTCAACTTCTGATAAATTCGTTCCCATTTTTGTGCTCTTTTAATAATTTTCTTTTTCTCTATTTTTCCTCCCAACGTCACCCAAGCGCTCTCCCGAGATAAGTTACTTACAATTTTCTTGGTTTCGGCGGGAGAGATGATACAGTGTCCTCCTTGTTAACACTTGGGTCTCCGCGGCTGGTGCTTCCACGATTTTTCTTTGTTTTTCTTCTATTCTACGTCCTCACACGGGGCAGCAATATGCGGGGGACGGGACAGGTATAAGTCCAATGGTGTCAGGAACCCACGCCTTAAAAAAGGAACCCACTAGGCCGCGGCAAAATATCCAAATATGGATAACATGGTAACCAGACCAGTGAAGAGATTTTTGCTTTTATTTCCAGCACATCAGTCTCAAAATACAAAATGGAGACATGACAGCTCACTGATCCACACCAAAAAATGTCTCCTTCAACAGGGCTCATACAGCAATACATAAAATCATCTCAGACTAGAATTCAGCCAATCAGACACAGAAAACACATCTTGACAAGCATTCTATCCAATCTTATAAAACATAGGTAATCGTAGCTAAAACAAAGACTAGTTGATAAGAGACAAAGAACAGAGTTCTATTCATGCTAACCTTCTAAAGATATACATTAAATAACCTTGTTGCCATCCTAAAGCCAATTCTACAGAAGCCTATTGTTATTTGTCACGTCTACTGCTTGGGAAACTTTTCTGCTTGCATGGAAAACTTTTTCTGCTTGCATGGGAAACTTTTCTGCAATGCTAACAAAACTCCAGTCTAAGGCCTACATACTTCTTTTTAACCATTTCTTAAAAATCCTCTAACCTTATGGATTCCAACATTTCCCCCTCTCTGTTTGACCCAGAAGCTTTCATTTTCTTGTCGCTTGCTATTTGCGTTTCATAGCTCTATTGCAAAATTTCTGCTTATTATCTGCTGAAGACCTATTTTCACTAAACTGAAGCATTGCTATATTACGGCACAGCAACTTAATGCTGTGAAGACCCAATCCCTGAAAGAGATATGTTTGGCAACAGTCACAAGGCATCGTTCAAAAAACTCTGGTCGATTCCAAGGCCTTAATTCAAAACCTTCGTTCATGTCAATACCCTCATCTACTGCTTTCGTGAGATTTCGTACACTCTCTGTGCTTCTACTTCCTAATTCTCCTGCTTGAATGACAAAAACTTCTCGGACTGTTTTGTTCATCATTCGCCGAACACAACAGAGTATACAAGGTACCACTATCAATATCAGTATTAGAACACCTAATATGTCAAGACCTATCTTGCAAAGTTGCCTTAGCCAAGGTGCAAAACTGCAATTTTGATACAAATCATCCAACCAGGAACCTCCGTCTTCTTTAATTTGGGCTGTCAGATCCTTTAATTTTTGAATGCTTTTGTGAATGGATTCAGAATGATCAGACAAATTCATACAACACAAACCTTCCAATTCCTCACAACCATGTCCTTGTGCCAGTAAGAGAAAATCAATGGCTGCTCTGTTTTGAAGAGTAGCATGTCTAATACTATCAACATTGGTCAACATATCACTGATTGCGGAGGATGTGGCATTAGCTTGTTTGCTCAGCCAACATCCAACTCGATCTAATTGTCTCAATGCCACAGCTGAAGCCAATTGGGGTAGAAATATACCTGCTGAAACCCTTCTGGCGGCATTCCAAGGCATAAAATCACTCTGACAGTTCTCATCATAATGAGGAACAGCTCTTGTTTTCCTTTGTTTCTTTTTCATCACTGCTTTGGCAGTGGGGGCAATTATGGTAAGCATACCAATGCTGCAAGGGCCACCTTCAAGGTGGGCTGGAATGCCTTGCCAACCTCTGTCTCCGCAAATGATCCAATACCCTTTTGGCAATTGCCGTGGAGATTGGTCCGTCTGTAGAAACACATCCCAACTGTTTGAAACATTTGCTGCCCTGAGAAGTTTCTTGGAACAAATGTTCCAATTGAAGGAAGGACTGTTTCCATTGTCAATTCCACCTGGTTTACCATTGGATTCTTTTCTGACCAAAGGAAACTCTTTCACTGGCACACCAACCAAACAGGTTGAGAAAGGCTTTTCTGGTTCCGAATTAGACAGACATATAGTATCCGATCTGGCAGCCTTGGCTAAGGTCACCCAAACATTCGTCTTCGGTTGATCCTCAGGCAAATCTGCACGACAAAAAACAATTAAAATCAAGCAAAACAAGTATACCATTTGATTCTGCCCCATCTCTTTCAAGAACTAAGTTTTGGCAGAATTCTTTCTAAACCAAAACAAGAACCTAAATTTTCAGCCAAAAATTAGCTTTGTTAAACAAACATTCAGCATTTCATTCGTATACTCATAAATAAAAATTGGCACAAAATCAGAGTTCACGGGTTCCACCGATGCACAATGAACGTCAGGCACAAGAGGCGTCAGGCGAGACCCGGGATCCTTCCATTCGGTCTACGTCTGCGTACTCGCTTCCTCAGTTCTAGGCTCGACAACAGGTTCTGAAGTGCGATACGGTTTGACGTTTTTGGCAGGAACCCACTTAATTCTTCCAGCACCTGTGGAAATAGAAGCATACCCTTTGCCCCACGTTATTAATTGAAACGGACCTTCCATCTGTCCAGAGTCAGGGTTTCTAATTAGAAGAGGAGGATGTTCTTTCAGTTTTGCCTGTGTGCTATTTGAAAAGTGTCTAAAGATTGGTGGATCTGGTTCTGTACTTTTACTATTTAGAAAATTAAAAACATACAAAGCCTTACTCAGTCTCATCTGTGGGGTGATTTCCGTTTCCCCTCTCTGTTGATCTAATATGCGTTTTAAGGTTTGATGTGTTCTTTCAATGATTGCTTGGCTTGTGGGAGAGTGGGGAATACCAAAAATGTGTCGAACACCCCATTCATTTAAAAATGTGGCCAATTTTTGAGATATGTATGCGGGGCCATTGTCAGTTTTTACTTCTTGGGGTATACCCAATGAAGCAAAAGCTTGCAGGAAATGATGACAGGCATGGCTGCCAGTATCACTTGTGTGAAGGGAAGCAAAAACTGCACCAGAGAACGTGTCTATGGAAACATGAATATTTTTAAATTTACCAAAAGAAGGCTATTTAGTAACATCTGTTTGCCACAACTGTAGGCTTTGTAAGCCTCGGGGGTTGATTGCTCCTGTAGAAACAGGAGGTTGTACCAATTGACAGTCAGGGCAAGTATGAATGATAGCTTTAGCTTGACTTTAAGTGATTTGGAACATTTGCATGAGTGCTTGTGCATTTTGGTGGAAAAAGGCACGACTCAATTTTGCTTGTTCAAAACTATTTGGCAATGTGTTAGAAATGACCATTGTCAGCTTGTCCGCTCTTGCATTTCCTTCCACTAAAAATCCAGGAAGTGAAGAATGCGCCCTAATGTGAGAAACAAAATATGGATTAGTTCTATATTGCAAAGTTATAAAAAGACATGAAAGCCAACGATGTAAAGTTTCATTACAAACATCCTTTAAAATGGAACCTTCTATTCTCCTGACTACATTAGCAACATAAGCAGAATCTGTGACCAAATTAAAAGGCTGAGGAAACAGCTGAAAAGCTCAAACTACTGCAGCAGGCTCAACAATTTGAGGGGATCCCTCTACTGTTTGAATATCAGATTCCCAAACATTAGTCTTTTGATTAAACCAAGTCACAACGGACCTGTGGCTTTTACCAGAGCCATCAGTGAAGAGAGTCACAGCATGTAAAGGTTCTTCACTAAATTTAGGTTTTTCTCTGAAACTCAATTTTGCTTGCAGTAGTTTGTGAGCTGGATAGTGTATGGAACAAACACCTGGAAAACCTAAGAATGCATATTGTAAATCATCAGAATTTTGCATTGCCCAATTGAAATAATCATTTTTCAATGGCAAATAGATAACTGAAAATTCTTGACCTGCCAAAGTTAACAATCTGGTTCTAGCCTTAATTATAATGTATGCAATCATTTCTAAAACTGAGCAAATGGTCTTTGAAAACCTGTAGGGAGGAAAATCCCATTCCATTATTAACAAAGGATCTTGCTCTGTGGAATCCCACTGGAAAATGAGACCACAAAGCTGCTTCTTCTCTCCTAAGATTGCAAGAAAGAAAGGATTTTCAGGAACACAGCGATGAGCTTGTCTTTTTTGAAGAGCTTCTGTGACTTTGTCGAGAGCAGCACGAGCTTCAGGGGTTAAAGTTCTTGGCGAAGTGATGTCGCAACTTCCTCTCAGCAAATGGAAGAGCGGACTCAGTTCATCATTGGTGATTCCCAACATCGGTCTGACCCAGTTGATTTCTCCTAGAAGTTGTTGTAACTCTTGTAGGTTGTTGACTCTGGTTCGGATCTGAATTTTTTGTGGTGTTCTTGTCGTCTCAGTCATCTTCCATCCCAGGTACTTCTAAGGTGAAACTTGTTGAATTTTCGTTGCAGAGATTTCAAGTCCAGCTTTTTGAATTTCAGCAACAACACAGTCGCGAGTTTCTTCCATCTCTTCCTTTCAAAGGACTCCACCCTTAAAGCCAATTTTTCTTTCTCTGTATCTATAGATTGACAAACACCAGAACAACCATGGTTTTGCTTAACTGAAAAAGAGTTCCCTGGAACCACAATTTCCCGAGTGGAAGCAGCCACCTCAGCCTCCACCCCAGGCCCAACAGAATCCAATTCAGGTTTCAGTGTCCCTGCACAAACAATTTTAGGAAGTACAGTCACTTTTTCATTTCCATCTTTTACACACTTTGTTCCATCCCCCTTACAAGAGTCACATATTTTTACATTAACAGAACAACGCGAAGAAAAGTCCGAAAGAGTCTCATTTTTTCCCAGAGAGAGAGAAGAAAGATTTTGTTCAACAGAGTTCAAAGCAATACTTTCAGCATTTGCAACAACACTTGTAACATTCTCCGATACACACACAGTCTCTGGTTTACTGGAATTTCGTGAGAGAGAACCAGAAGCTCTGTTTTCTGAGTCCAAGTTGATCTTATTTTTATCACTTTGTTTAAAAAAGCACTACAAGAGCGCACTACAAACCGGCACAAGTTCTCTTAAGCTTTCATCTTTTTTGAGAGAGACTAGATTATAGATTCTCCAGTTTATCTGATCCCAAAAATGAAAAGAAAAAGCAGACTGCAGATTTAAATCTTGCGTATTCGCTTTAACCCAGATAAGTAAGTTTTTAAGCTCAGTTTTTGAAATTTCAGAGTGACCTTTTTCTTGTAACATTGTCTCTAATTGATGAAAAACATCCCATTCAACTTCTGATAAATTCGTTCCCATTTTTGTGCTCTTTTAATAATTTTCTTTTTCTCTATTTTTCCTCCCAACGTCACCCAAGCGCTCTCCCGAGATAAGTTACTTACAATTTTCTTGGTTTCGGCGGGAGAGATGATACAGTGTCCTCCTTGTTAACACTTGGGTCTCCGCGGCTGGTGCTTCCACGATTTTTCTTTGTTTTTCTTCTATTCTACGTCCTCACACGGGGCAGCAATATGCGGGGGACGGGACAGGTATAAGTCCAATGGTGTCAGGAACCCACGCCTTAAAAAAGGAACCCACTAGGCCGCGGCAAAATATCCAAATATGGATAACATGGTAACCAGACCAGTGAAGAGATTTTTGCTTTTATTTCCAGCACATCAGTCTCAAAATACAAAATGGAGACATGACAGCTCACTGATCCACACCAAAAAATGTCTCCTTCAACAGGGCTCATACAGCAATACATAAAATCATCTCAGACTAGAATTCAGCCAATCAGACACAGAAAACACATCTTGACAAGCATTCTATCCAATCTTATAAAACATAGGTAATCGTAGCTAAAACAAAGACTAGTTGATAAGAGACAAAGAACAGAGTTCTATTCATGCTAACCTTCTAAAGATATACATTAAATAACCTTGTTGCCATCCTAAAGCCAATTCTACAGAAGCCTATTGTTATTTGTCACGTCTACTGCTTGGGAAACTTTTTCTGCTTGCATGGGAAACTTTTCTGCAATGCTAACAAAACTCCAGTCTAAGGCCTACATACTTCTTTTTAACCATTTCTTAAAAATCCTCTAACCTTATGGATTCCAACATTTCCTCCTCTCTGTTTGACCCAGAAGCTTTCATTTTCTTGTCGCTTGCTATTTGCGTTTCATAGCTCTATTGCAATATTTCTGCTTATTATCTGCTGAAGACCTATTTTCACTAAACTGAAGCATTGCTATATTACGGCACAGCAACTTAATGCTGTGAAGACCCAATCCCTGAAAGAGATATGTTTGGCAACAGTCACAAGGCATCGTTCAAAAAACTCTGGTCGATTCCAAGGCCTTAATTCAAAACCTTCGTTCATGTCAATACCCTCATCTACTGCTTTCGTGAGATTTCGTACACTCTCTGTGCTTCTACTTCCTAATTCTCCTGCTTGAATGACAAAAACTTCTCGGACTGTTTTGTTCATCATTCGCCGAACACAACAGAGTATACAAGGTACCACTATCAATATCAGTATTAGAACACCTAATATGTCAAGACCTATCTTGCAAAGTTGCCTTAGCCAAGGTGCAAAACTGCAATTTTGATACAAATCATCCAACCAGGAACCTCCGTCTTCTTTATTTGGGCTGTCAGATCCTTTAATTTTTGAATGCTTTTGTGAATGGATTCAGAATGATCAGACAAATTCATACAACACAAACCTTCCAATTCCTCACAACCATGTCCTTGTGCCAGTAAGAGAAAATCAATGGCTGCTCTGTTTTGAAGAGTAGCATGTCTAATACTATCAACATTGGTCAACATATCACTGATTGCGGAGGATGTGGCATTAGCTTGTTTGCTCAGCCAACATCCAACTCGATCTAATTGTCTCAATGCCACAGCTGAAGCCAATTGGGGTAGAAATATACCTGCTGAAACCCTTCTGGCGGCATTCCAAGGCATAAAATCACTCTGACAGTTCTCATCATAATGAGGAACAGCTCTTGTTTTCCTTTGTTTCTTTTTCATCACTGCTTTGGCAGTGGGGGCAATTATGGTAAGCATACCAATGCTGCAAGGGCCACCTTCAAGGTGGGCTGGAATGCCTTGCCAACCTCTGTCTCCGCAAATGATCCAATACCCTTTTGGCAATTGCCGTGGAGATTGGTCCGTCTGTAGAAACACATCCCAACTGTTTGAAACATTTGCTGCCCTGAGAAGTTTCTTGGAACAAATGTTCCAATTGAAGGAAGGACTGTTTCCATTGTCAATTCCACCTGGTTTACCATTGGATTCTTTTCTGACCAAAGGAAACTCTTTCACTGGCACACCAACCAAACAGGTTGAGAAAGGCTTTTCTGGTTCCGAATTAGACAGACATATAGTATCCGATCTGGCAGCCTTGGCTAAGGTCACCCAAACATTCGTCTTCGGTTGATCCTCAGGCAAATCTGCACGACAAAAAACAATTAAAATCAAGCAAAACAAGTATACCATTTGATTCTGCCCCATCTCTTTCAAGAACTAAGTTTTGGCAGAATTCTTTCTAAACCAAAACAAGAACCTAAATTTTCAGCCAAAAATTAGCTTTGTTAAACAAACATTCAGCATTTCATTCGTATACTCATAAATAAAAATTGGCACAAAATCAGAGTTCACGGGTTCCACCGATGCACAATGAACGTCAGGCACAAGAGGCGTCAGGCGAGACCCGGGATCCTTCCATTCGGTCTACGTCTGCGTACTCGCTTCCTCAGTTCTAGGCTCGACAACAGGTTCTGAAGTGCGATACGGTTTGACGTTTTTGGCAGGAACCCACTTAATTCTTCCAGCACCTGTGGAAATAGAAGCATACCCTTTGCCCCACGTTATTAATTGAAACGGACCTTCCATCTGTCCAGAGTCAGGGTTTCTAATTAGAAGAGGAGGATGTTCTTTCAGTTTTGCCTGTGTGCTATTTGAAAAGTGTCTAAAGATTGGTGGATCTGGTTCTGTACTTTTACTATTTAGAAAATTAAAAACATACAAAGCCTTACTCAGTCTCATCTGTGGGGTGATTTCCGTTCCCCCTCTCTGTTGATCTAATATGCGTTTTAAGGTTTGATGTGTTCTTTCAATGATTGCTTGGCTTGTGGGAGAGTGGGGAATACCAAAAATGTGTCGAACACCCCATTCATTTAAAAATGTGGCCAATTTTTGAGATATGTATGCGGGGCCATTGTCAGTTTTTACTTCTTGGGGTATACCCAATGAAGCAAAAGCTTGCAGGAAATGATGACAGGCATGGCTGCCAGTATCACTTGTGTGAAGGGAAGCAAAAACTGCACCAGAGAACGTGTCTATGGAAACATGAATATTTTTAAATTTACCAAAAGAAGGCTATTTAGTAACATCTGTTTGCCACAACTGTAGGCTTTGTAAGCCTCGGGGGTTGATTGCTCCTGTAGAAACAGGAGGTTGTACCAATTGACAGTCAGGGCAAGTATGAATGATAGCTTTAGCTTGACTTTAAGTGATTTGGAACATTTGCATGAGTGCTTGTGCATTTTGGTGGAAAAAGGCACGACTCAATTTTGCTTGTTCAAAACTATTTGGCAATGTGTTAGAAATGACCATTGTCAGCTTGTCCGCTCTTGCATTTCCTTCCACTAAAAATCCAGGAAGTGAAGAATGCGCCCTAATGTGAGAAACAAAATATGGATTAGTTCTATATTGCAAAGTTATAAAAAGACATGAAAGCCAACGATGTAAAGTTTCATTACTAACATCCTTTAAAATGGAACCTTCTATTCTCCTGACTACATTAGCAACATAAGCAGAATCTGTGACCAGATTAAAAGGCTGAGGAAACAGCTGAAAAGCTCAAACTACTGCAGCAGGCTCAACAATTTGAGGGGATCCCTCTACTGTTTGAATATCAGATTCCCAAACATTAGTCTTTTGATTAAACCAAGTCACAACGGACCTGTGGCTTTTACCAGAGCCATCAGTGAAGAGAGTCACAGCATGTAAAGGTTCTTCACTAAATTTAGGTTTTTCTCTGAAACTCAATTTTGCTTGCAGTAGTTTGTGAGCTGGATAGTGTATGGAACAAACACCTGGAAAACCTAAGAATGCATATTGTAAATCATCAGAATTTTGCATTGCCCAATTGAAATAATCATTTTTCAATGGCAAATAGATAACTGAAAATTCTTGACCTGCCAAAGTTAACAATCTGGTTCTAGCCTTAATTATAATGTATGCAATCATTTCTAAAACTGAGCAAATGGTCTTTGAAAACCTGTAGGGAGGAAAATCCCATTCCATTATTAACAAAGGATCTTGCTCTGTGGAATCCCACTGGAAAATGAGACCACAAAGCTGCTTCTTCTCTCCTAAGATTGCAAGAAAGAAAGGATTTTCAGGAACGCAGCGATGAGCTTGTCTTTTTTGAAGAGCTTCTGTGACTTTGTCGAGAGCAGCACGAGCTTCAGGGGTTAAAGTTCTTGGCGAAGTGATGTCGCAACTTCCTCTCAGCAAATGGAAGAGCGGACTCAGTTCATCATTGGTGATTCCCAACATCGGTCTGACCCAGTTGATTTCTCCTAGAAGTTGTTGTAACTCTTGTAGGTTGTTGACTCTGGTTCGGATCTGAATTTTTTGTGGTGTTCTTGTCGTCTCAGTCATCTTCCATCCCAGGTACTTCTAAGGTGAAACTTGTTGAATTTTCGTTGCAGAGATTTCAAGTCCAGCTTTTTGAATTTCAGCAACAACACAGTCGCGAGTTTCTTCCATCTCTTCCTTTCAAAGGACTCCACCCTTAAAGCCAATTTTTCTTTCTCTGTATCTATAGATTGACAAACACCAGAACAACCATGGTTTTGCTTAACTGAAAAAGAGTTCCCTGGAACCACAATTTCCCGAGTGGAAGCAGCCACCTCAGCCTCCACCCCAGGCCCAACAGAATCCAATTCAGGTTTCAGTGTCCCTGCACAAACAATTTTAGGAAGTACAGTCACTTTTTCATTTCCATCTTTTACACACTTTGTTCCATCCCCCTTACAAGAGTCACATATTTTTACATTAACAGAACAACGCGAAGAAAAGTCCGAAAGAGTCTCATTTTTTCCCAGAGAGAGAGAAGAAAGATTTTGTTCAACAGAGTTCAAAGCAATACTTTCAGCATTTGCAACAACACTTGTAACATTCTCCAATACACACACAGTCTCTGGTTTACTGGAATTTCGTGAGAGAGAACCAGAAGCTCTGTTTTCTGAGTCCAAGTTGATCTTATTTTTATCACTTTGTTTAAAAAAGCACTACAACAGCGCACTACAAACCGGCACAAGTTCTCTTAAGCTTTCATCTTTTTTGAGAGAGACTAGATTATAGATTCTCCAGTTTATCTGATCCCAAAAATGAAAAGAAAAAGCAGACTGCAGATTTAAATCTTGCCTATTCGCTTTAACCCAGATAAGTAAGTTTTTAAGCTCAGTTTTTGAAATTTCAGAGTGACCTTTTTCTTGTAACATTGTCTCTAATTGATAAAAAACATCCCATTCAACTTCTGATAAATTCGTTCCCATTTTTGTGCTCTTTTAATAATTTTCTTTTTCTCTATTTTTCCTCCCAACGTCACCCAAGCGCTCTCCCGAGATAAGTTACTTACAATTTTCTTGGTTTCGGCGGGAGAGATGATACAGTGTCCTCCTTGTTAACACTTGGGTCTCCGCGGCTGGTGCTTCCACGATTTTTCTTTGTTTTTCTTCTATTCTACGTCCTCACACGGGGCAGCAATATGCGGGGGACGGGACAGGTATAAGTCCAATGGTGTCAGGAACCCACGCCTTAAAAAAGGAACCCACTAGGCCGCGGCAAAATATCCAAATATGGATAACATGGTAACCAGACCAGTGAAGAGATTTTTGCTTTTATTTCCAGCACATCAGTCTCAAAATACAAAATGGAGACATGACAGCTCACTGATCCACACCAAAAAATGTCTCCTTCAACAGGGCTCATACAGCAATACATAAAATCATCTCAGACTAGAATTCAGCCAATCAGACACAGAAAACACATCTTGACAAGCATTCTATCCAATCTTATAAAACATAGGTAATCGTAGCTAAAACAAAGACTAGTTGATAAGAGACAAAGAACAGAGTTCTATTCATGCTAACCTTCTAAAGATATACATTAAATAACCTTGTTGCCATCCTAAAGCCAATTCTACAGAAGCCTATTGTTATTTGTCACGTCTACTGCTTGGGAAACTTTTCTGCTTGCATGGGAAATTTTCTGCAATGCTAACAAAACTCCAGTCTAAGGCCTACATACTTCTTTTTAACCATTTCTTAAAAATCCTCTAACCTTATGGATTCCAACATTTCCTCCTCTCTGTTTGACCCAGAAGCTTTCATTTTCTTGTCGCTTGCTATTTGCGTTTCATAGCTCTATTGCAAAATTTCTGCTTATTATCTGCTGAAGACCTATTTTCACTAAACTGAAGCATCGCTATATTACGGCACAGCAACTTAATGCTGTGAAGACCCAATCCCTGAAAGAGATATGTTTGGCAACAGTCACAAGGCATCGTTCAAAAAACTCTGGTCGATTCCAAGGCCTTAATTCAAAACCTTCGTTCATGTCAATACCCTCATCTACTGCTTTCGTGAGATTTCGTACACTCTCTGTGCTTCTACTTCCTAATTCTCCTGCTTGAATGACAAAAACTTCTCGGACTGTTTTGTTCATCATTCGCCGAACACAACAGAGTATACAAGGTACCACTATCAATATCAGTATTAGAACACCTAATATGTAAAGACCTATCTTGCAAAGTTGCCTTAGCCAAGGTGCAAAACTGCAATTTTGATACAAATCATCCAACCAGGAACCTCCGTCTTCTTTAATTTGGGCTGTCAGATCCTTTAATTTTTGAATGCTTTTGTGAATGGATTCAGAATGATCAGACAAATTCATACAACACAAACCTTCCAATTCCTCACAACCATGTCCTTGTGCCAGTAAGAGAAAATCAATGGCTGCTCTGTTTTGAAGAGTAGCATGTCTAATACTATCAACATTGGTCAACATATCACTGATTGCGGAGGATGTGGCATTAGCTTGTTTGCTCAGCCAACATCCAACTCGATCTAATTGTCTCAATGCCACAGCTGAAGCCAATTGGGGTAGAAATATACCTGCTGAAACCCTTCTGGCGGCATTCCAAGGCATAAAATCACTCTGACAGTTCTCATCATAATGAGGAACAGCTCTTGTTTTCCTTTGTTTCTTTTTCATCACTGCTTTGGCAGTGGGGGCAATTATGGTAAGCATACCAATGCTGCAAGGGCCACCTTCAAGGTGGGCTGGAATGCCTTGCCAACCTCTGTCTCCGCAAATGATCCAATACCCTTTTGGCAATTGCCGTGGAGATTGGTCCGTCTGTAGAAACACATCCCAACTGTTTGAAACATTTGCTGCCCTGAGAAGTTTCTTGGAACAAATGTTCCAATTGAAGGAAGGACTGTTTCCATTGTCAATTCCACCTGGTTTACCATTGGATTCTTTTCTGACCAAAGGAAACTCTTTCACTGGCACACCAACCAAACAGGTTGAGAAAGGCTTTTCTGGTTCCGAATTAGACAGACATATAGTATCCGATCTGGCAGCCTTGGCTAAGGTCACCCAAACATTCGTCTTCGGTTGATCCTCAGGCAAATCTGCACGACAAAAAACAATTAAAATCAAGCAAAACAAGTATACCATTTGATTCTGCCCCATCTCTTTCAAGAACTAAGTTTTGGCAGAATTCTTTCTAAACCAAAACAAGAACCTAAATTTTCAGCCAAAAATTAGCTTTGTTAAACAAACATTCAGCATTTCATTCGTATACTCATAAATAAAAATTGGCACAAAATCAGAGTTCACGGGTTCCACCGATGCACAATGAACGTCAGGCACAAGAGGCGTCAGGCGAGACCCGGGATCCTTCCATTCGGTCTACGTCTGCGTACTCGCTTCCTCCATTCTAGGCTCGACAACAGGTTCTGAAGTGCGATACGGTTTGACGTTTTTGGCAGGAACCCACTTAATTCTTCCAGCACCTGTGGAAATAGAAGCATACCCTTTGCCCCACGTTATTAATTGAAACGGGCCTTCCATCTGTCCAGAGTCAGGGTTTCTAATTAGAAGAGGAGGATGTTCTTTCAGTTTTGCCTGTGTGCTATTTGAAAAGTGTCTAAAGATTGGTGGATCTGGTTCTGTACTTTTACTATTTAGAAAATTAAAAACATACAAAGCCTTACTCAGTCTCATCTGTGGGGTGATTTCCGTTCCCCCTCTCTGTTGATCTAATATGCGTTTTAAGGTTTGATGTGTTCTTTCAATGATTGCTTGGCTTGTGGGAGAGTGGGGAATACCAAAAATGTGTCGAACACCCCATTCATTTAAAAATGTGGCCAATTTTTGAGATATGTATGCGGGGCCATTGTCAGTTTTTACTTCTTGGGGTATACCCAATGAAGCAAAAGCTTGCAGGAAATGATGACAGGCATGGCTGCCAGTATCACTTGTGTGAAGGGAAGCAAAAACTGCACCAGAGAACGTGTCTATGGAAACATGAATATTTTTAAATTTACCAAAAGAAGGCTATTTAGTAACATCTGTTTGCCACAACTGTAGGCTTTGTAAGCCTCGGGGGTTGATTGCTCCTGTAGAAACAGGAGGTTGTACCAATTGACAGTCAGGGCAAGTATGAATGATAGCTTTAGCTTGACTTTAAGTGATTTGGAACATTTGCATGAGTGCTTGTGCATTTTGGTGGAAAAAGGCACGACTCAATTTTGCTTGTTCAAAACTATTTGGCAATGTGTTAGAAATGACCATTGTCAGCTTGTCCGCTCTTGCATTTCCTTCCACTAAAAATCCAGGAAGTGAAGAATGCGCCCTAATGTGAGAAACAAAATATGGATTAGTTCTATATTGCAAAGTTATAAAAAGACATGAAAGCCAACGATGTAAAGTTTCATTACTAACATCCTTTAAAATGGAACCTTCTATTCTCCTGACTACATTAGCAACATAAGCAGAATCTGTGACCAAATTAAAAGGGTGAGGAAACAGCTGAAAAGCTCAAACTACTGCAGCAGGCTCAACAATTTGAGGGGATCCCTCTACTGTTTGAATATCAGATTCCCAAACATTAGTCTTTTGATTAAACCAAGTCACAACGGACCTGTGGCTTTTACCAGAGCCATCAGTGAAGAGAGTCACAGCATGTAAAGGTTCTTCACTCAATTTAGGTTTTTCTCTGAAACTCAATTTTGCTTGCAGTAGTTTGTGAGCTGGATAGTGTATGGAACAAACACCTGGAAAACCTAAGAATGCATATTGTAAATCATCAGAATTTTGCATTGCCCAATTGAAATAATCATTTTTCAATGGCAAATAGATAACTGAAAATTCTTGACCTGCCAAAGTTAACAATCTGGTTCTAGCCTTAATTATAATGTATGCAATCATTTCTAAAACTGAGCAAATGGTCTTTGAAAACCTGTAGGGAGGAAAATCCCATTCCATTATTAACAAAGGATCTTGCTCTGTGGAATCCCACTGGAAAATGAGACCACAAAGCTGCTTCTTCTCTCCTAAGATTGCAAGAAAGAAAGGATTTTCAGGAACGCAGCGATGAGCTTGTCTTTTTTGAAGAGCTTCTGTGACTTTGTCGAGAGCAGCACGAGCTTCAGGGGTTAAAGTTCTTGGCGAAGTGATGTCGCAACTTCCTCTCAGCAAATGGAAGAGCGGACTCAGTTCATCATTGGTGATTCCCAACATCGGTCTGACCCAGTTGATTTCTCCTAGAAGTTGTTGTAACTCTTGTAGGTTGTTGACTCTGGTTCGGATCTGAATTTTTTGTGGTGTTCTTGTCGTCTCAGTCATCTTCCATCCCAGGTACTTCTAAGGTGAAACTTGTTGAATTTTCGTTGCAGAGATTTCAAGTCCAGCTTTTTGAATTTCAGCAACAACACAGTCGCGAGTTTCTTCCATCTCTTCCTTTCAAAGGACTCCACCCTTAAAGCCAATTTTTCTTTCTCTGTATCTATAGATTGACAAACACCAGAACAACCATGGTTTTGCTTAACTGAAACAGAGTTCCCTGGAACCACAATTTCCCGAGTGGAAGCAGCCACCTCAGCCTCCACCCCAGGCCCAACAGAATCCAATTCAGGTTTCAGTGTCCCTGCACAAACAATTTTAGGAAGTACAGTCACTTTTTCATTTCCATCTTTTACACACTTTGTTCCATCCCCCTTACAAGAGTCACATATTTTTACATTAACAGAACAACGCGAAGAAAAGTCCGAAAGAGTCTCATTTTTTCCCAGAGAGAGAGAAGAAAGATTTTGTTCAACAGAGTTCAAAGCAATACTTTCAGCATTTGCAACAACACTTGTAACATTCTCCAATACACACACAGTCTCTGGTTTACTGGAATTTCGTGAGAGAGAACCAGAAGCTCTGTTTTCTGAGTCCAAGTTGATCTTATTTTTATCACTTTGTTTAAAAAAGCACTACAACAGCGCACTACAAACCGGCACAAGTTCTCTTAAGCTTTCATCTTTTTTGAGAGAGACTAGATTATAGATTCTCCAGTTTATCTGATCCCAAAAATGAAAAGAAAAAGCAGACTGCAGATTTAAATCTTGCCTATTCGCTTTAACCCAGATAAGTAAGTTTTTAAGCTCAGTTTTTGAAATTTCAGAGTGACCTTTTTCTTGTAACATTGTCTCTAATTGATAAAAAACATCGCATTCAACTTCTGATAAATTCGTTCCCATTTTTGTGCTCTTTTAATAATTTTCTTTTTCTCTATTTTTCCTCCCAACGTCACCCAAGCGCTCTCCCGAGATAAGTTACTTACAATTTTCTTGGTTTCGGCGGGAGACATGATACAGTGTCCTCCTTGTTAACACTTGGGTCTCCGCGGCTGGTGCTTCCACGATTTTTCTTTGTTTTTCTTCTATTCTACGTCCTCACACGGGGCAGCAATATGCGGGGGACGGGACAGGTATAAGTCCAATGGTGTCAGGAACCCACGCCTTAAAAAAGGAACCCACTAGGCCGCGGCAAAATATCCAAATATGGATAACATGGTAACCAGACCAGTGAAGAGATTTTTGCTTTTATTTCCAGCACATCAGTCTCAAAATACAAAATGGAGACATGACAGCTCACTGATCCACACCAAAAAATGTCTCCTTCAACAGGGCTCATACAGCAATACATAAAATCATCTCAGACTAGAATTCAGCCAATCAGACACAGAAAACACATCTTGACAAGCATTCTATCCAATCTTATAAAACATAGGTAATCGTAGTTAAAACAAAGACTAGTTGATAAGAGACAAAGAACAGAGTTCTATTCATGCTAACCTTCTAAAGATATACATTAAATAACCTTGTTGCCATCCTAAAGCCAATTCTACAGAAGCCTATTGTTATTTGTCACGTCTACTGCTTGGGAAACTTTTCTGCTTGCATGGAAAACTTTTTCTGCTTGCATGGGAAACTTTTCTGCAATGCTAACAAAACTCCAGTCTAAGGCCTACATACTTCTTTTTAACCATTTCTTAAAAATCCTCTAACCTTATGGATTCCAACATTTCCCCCTCTCTGTTTGACCCAGAAGCTTTCATTTTCTTGTCGCTTGCTATTTGCGTTTCATAGCTCTATTGCAAAATTTCTGCTTATTATCTGCTGAAGACCTATTTTCACTAAACTGAAGCATCGCTATATTACGGCACAGCAACTTAATGCTGTGAAGACCCAATCCCTGAAAGAGATATGTTTGGCAACAGTCACAAGGCATCGTTCAAAAAACTCTGGTCGATTCCAAGGCCTTAATTCAAAACCTTCGTTCATGTCAGTACCCTCATCTACTGCTTTCGTGAGATTTCGTACACTCTCTGTGCTTCTACTTCCTAATTCTCCTGCTTGAATGACAAAAACTTCTCGGACTGTTTTGTTCATCATTCGCCGAACACAACAGAGTATACAAGGTACCACTATCAATATCAGTATTAGAACACCTAATATGTAAAGACCTATCTTGCAAAGTTGCCTTAGCCAAGGTGCAAAACTGCAATTTTGATACAAATCATCCAACCAGGAACCTCTGTATTCTTTAATTTGGGCTGTCAGATCCTTTAATTTTTGAATGCTTTTGTGAATGGATTCAGAATGATCAGACAAATTCATACAACACAAACCTTCCAATTCCTCACAACCATGTCCTTGTGCCAGTAAGAGAAAATCAATGGCTGCTCTGTTTTGAAGAGTAGCATGTCTAATACTATCAACATTGGTCAACATATCACTGATTGCGGAGGATGTGGCATTAGCTTGTTTGCTCAGCCAACATCCAACTCGATCTAATTGTCTCAATGCCACAGCTGAAGCCAATTGGGGTAGAAATATACCTGCTGAAACCCTTCTGGCGGCATTCCAAGGCATAAAATCACTCTGACAGTTCTCATCATAATGAGGAACAGCTCTTGTTTTCCTTTGTTTCTTTTTCATCACTGCTTTGGCAGTGGGGGCAATTATGGTAAGCATACCAATGCTGCAAGGGCCACCTTCAAGGTGGGCTGGAATGCCTTGCCAACCTCTGTCTCCGCAAATGATCCAATACCCTTTTGGCAATTGCCGTGGAGATTGGTCCGTCTCCAGAAACACATCCCAACTGTTTGAAACATTTGCTGCCCTGAGAAGTTTCTTGGAACAAATGTTCCAATTGAAGGAAGGACTGTTTCCATTGTCAATTCCACCTGGTTTACCATTGGATTCTTTTCTGACCAAAGGAAACTCTTTCACTGGCACACCAACCAAACAGGTTGAGAAAGGCTTTTCTGGTTCCGAATTAGACAGACATATAGTATCCGATCCGGCAGCCTTGGCTAAGGTCACCCAAACATTCGTCTTCGGTTGATCCTCAGGCAAATCTGCACGACAAAAAACAATTGAAATCAAGCAAAACAAGTATACCATTTGATTCTGCCCCATCTCTTTCAAGAACTAAGTTTTGGCAGAATTCTTTCTAAACCAAAACAAGAACCTAAATTTTCAGCCAAAAATTAGCTTTGTTAAACAAACATTCAGCATTTAATTCGTATACTCATAAATAAAAATTGGCACAAAATCAGAGTTCACGGGTTCCACCGATGCACAATGAACGTCAGGCACAAGAGGCGTCAGGCGAGACCCGGGATCCTTCCATTCGGTCTACGTCTGCGTACTCGCTTCCTCAGTTCTAGGCTCGACAACAGGTTCTGAAGTGCGATATGGTTTGACGTTTTTGGCAGGAACCCACTTAATTCTTCCAGCACCTGTGGAAATAGAAGCATACCCTTTGCCCCACGTTATTAATTGAAACGGACCTTCCATCTGTCCAGAGTCAGGGTTTCTAATTAGAAGAGGAGGATGTTCTTTCAGTTTTGCCTGTGTGCTATTTGAAAAGTGTCTAAAGATTGGTGGATCTGGTTCTGTACTTTTACTATTTAGAAAATTAAAAACATACAAAGCCTTACTCAGTCTCATCTGTGGGGTGATTTCCGTTCCCCCTCTCTGTTGATCTAATATGCGTTTTAAGGTTTGATGTGTTCTTTCAATGATTGCTTGGCTTGTGGGAGAGTGGGGAATACCAAAAATGTGTCGAACACCCCATTCATTTAAAAATGTGGCCAATTTTTGAGATATGTATGCGGGGCCATTGTCAGTTTTTACTTCTTGGGGTATACCCAATGAAGCAAAAGCTTGCAGGAAATGATGACAGGCATGGCTGCCAGTATCACTTGTGTGAAGGGAAGCAAAAACTGCACCAGAGAACGTGTCTATGGAAACATGAATATTTTTAAATTTACCAAAAGAAGGCTATTTAGTAACATCTGTTTGCCACAACTGTAGGCTTTGTAAGCCTCGGGGGTTGATTGCTCCTGTAGAAACAGGAGGTTGTACCAATTGACAGTCAGGGCAAGTATGAATGATAGCTTTAGCTTGACTTTAAGTGATTTGGAACATTTGCATGAGTGCTTGTGCATTTTGGTTGAAAAAGGCACGACTCAATTTTGCTTGTTCAAAACTATTTGGCAATGTGTTAGAAATGACCATTGTCAGCTTGTCCGCTCTTGCATTTCCTTCCACTAAAAATCCAGGAAGTGAAGAATGCGCCCTAATGTGAGAAACAAAATATGGATTAGTTCTATATTGCAAAGTTATAAAAAGATATGAAAGCCAACGATGTAAAGTTTCATTACTAACATCCTTTAAAATGGAACCTTCTATTCTCCTGACTACATTAGCAACATAAGCAGAATCTGTGACCAAATTAAAAGGCTGAGGAAACAGCTGAAAAGCTCAAACTACTGCAGCAGGCTCAACAATTTGAGGGGATCCCTCTACTGTTTGAATATCAGATTCCCAAACATTAGTCTTTTGATTAAACCAAGTCACAACGGACCTGTGGCTTTTACCAGAGCCATCAGTGAAGAGAGTCACAGCATGTAAAGGTTCTTCACTCAATTTAGGTTTTTCTCTGAAACTCAATTTTGCTTGCAGTAGTTTGTGAGCTGGATAGTGTATGGAACAAACACCTGGAAAACCTAAGAATGCATATTGTAAAACATCAGAATTTTGCATTGCCCAATTGAAATAATCATTTTTCAATGGCAAATAGATAACTGAAAATTCTTGACCTGCCAAAGTTAACAATCTGGTTCTAGCCTTAATTATAATGTATGCAATCATTTCTAAAACTGAGCAAATGGTCTTTGAAAACCTGTAGGGAGGAAAATCCCATTCCATTATTAACAAAGGATCTTGCTCTGTGGAATCCCACTGGAAAATGAGACCACAAAGCTGCTTCTTCTCTCCTAAGATTGCAAGAAAGAAAGGATTTTCAGGAACGCAGCGATGAGCTTGTCTTTTTTGAAGAGCTTCTGTGACTTTGTCGAGAGCAGCACGAGCTTCAGGGGTTAAAGTTCTTGGCGAAGTGATGTCGCAACTTCCTCTCAGCAAATGGAAGAGCGGACTCAGTTCATCATTGGTGATTCCCAACATCGGTCTGACCCAGTTGATTTCTCCTAGAAGTTGTTGTAACTCTTGTAGGTTGTTGACTCTGGTTCGGATCTGAATTTTTTGTGGTGTTCTTGTCGTCTCAGTCATCTTCCATCCCAGGTACTTCTAAGGTGAAACTTGTTGAATTTTCGTTGCAGAGATTTCAAGTCCAGCTTTTTGAATTTCAGCAACAACACAGTCGCGAGTTTCTTCCATCTCTTCCTTTCAAAGGACTCCACCCTTAAAGCCAATTTTTCTTTCTCTGTATCTATAGATTGACAAACACCAGAACAACCATGGTTTTGCTTTACTGAAAAAGAGTTCCCTGGAACCACAATTTCCCGAGTGGAAGCAGCCACCTCAGCCTCCACCCCAGGCCCAACAGAATCCAATTCAGGTTTCAGTGTCCCTGCACAAACAATTTTAGGAAGTACAGTCACTTTTTCATTTCCATCTTTTACACACTTTGTTCCATCCCCCTTACAAGAGTCACATATTTTTACATTAACAGAACAACGCGAAGAAAAGTCCGAAAGAGTCTCATTTTTTCCCAGAGAGAGAGAAGAAAGATTTTGTTCAACAGAGTTCAAAGCAATACTTTCAGCATTTGCAACAACACTTGTAACATTCTCCGATACACACACAGTCTCTGGTTTACTGGAATTTCGTGAGATAGAACCAGAAGCTCTGTTTTCTGAGTCCAAGTTGATCTTATTTTTATCACTTTGTTTAAAAAAGCACTACAACAGCGCACTACAAACCGGCACAAGTTCTCTTAAGCTTTCATCTTTTTTGAGAGAGACTAGATTATAGATTCTCCAGTTTATCTGATCCCAAAAATGAAAAGAAAAAGCAGACTGCAGATTTAAATCTTGCGTATTCGCTTTAACCCAGATAAGTAAGTTTTTAAGCTCAGTTTTTGAAATTTCAGAGTGACCTTTTTCTTGTAACATTGTCTCTAATTGATGAAAAACATCCCATTCAACTTCTGATAAATTTGTTCCCATTTTTGTGCTCTTTTAATAATTTTCTTTTTCTCTATTTTTCCTCCCAACGTCACCCAAGCGCTCTCCCGAGATAAGTTACTTACAATTTTCTTGGTTTCGGCGGGAGAGATGATACAGTGTCCTCCTTGTTAACACTTGGGTCTCCGCGGCTGGTGCTTCCACGATTTTTCTTTGTTTTTCTTCTATTCTACGTCCTCACACGGGGCAGCAATATGCGGGGGACGGGACAGGTATAAGTCCAATGGTGTCAGGAACCCACGCCTTAAAAAAGGAACCCACTAGGCCGCGGCAAAATATCCAAATATGGATAACATGGTAACCAGACCAGTGAAGAGATTTTTGCTTTTATTTCCAACACATCAGTCTCAAAATACAAAATGGAGACATGACAGCTCACTGATCCACACCAAAAAATGTCTCCTTCAACAGGGCTCATACAGCAATACATAAAATCATCTCAGACTAGAATTCAGCCAATCAGACACAGAAAACACATCTTGACAAGCATTCTATCCAATCTTATAAAACATAGGTAATCGTAGCTAAAACAAAGACTAGTTGATAAGAGACAAAGAACAGAGTTCTATTCATGCTAACCTTCTAAAGATATACATTAAATAACCTTGTTGCCATCCTAAAGCCAATTCTACAGAAGCCTATTGTTATTTGTCACGTCTACTGCTTGGGAAACTTTTCTGCTTGCATGGAAAACTTTTTCTGCTTGCATGGGAAATTTTCTGCAATGCTAACAAAACTCCAGTCTAAGGCCTACATACTTCTTTGTAACCATTTCTTAAAAATCCTCTAACCTTATGGATTCCAACATTTCCCCCTCTCTGTTTGACCCAGAAGCTTTCATTTTCTTGTCGCTTGCTATTTGCGTTTCATAGCTCTATTGCAAAATTTCTGCTTATTATCTGCTGAAGACCTATTTTCACTAAACTGAAGCATCGCTATATTACGGCACAGCAACTTAATGCTGTGAAGACCCAATCCCTGAAAGAGATATGTTTGGCAACAGTCACAAGGCATCGTTCAAAAAACTCTGGTCGATTCCAAGGCCTTAATTCAAAACCTTCGTTCATGTCAATACCCTCATCTACTGCTTTCGTGAGATTTCGTACACTCTCTGTGCTTCTACTTCCTAATTCTCCTGCTTGAATGACAAAAACTTCTCGGACTGTTTTGTTCATCATTCGCCGAACACAACAGAGTATACAAGGTACCACTATCAATATCAGTATTAGAACACCTAATATGTAAAGACCTATCTTGCAAAGTTGCCTTAGCCAAGGTGCAAAACTGCAATTTTGATACAAATCATCCAACCAGGAACCTCCATCTTCTTTAATTTGGGCTGTCAGATCCTTTAATTTTTGAATGCTTTTGTGAATGGATTCAGAATGATCAGACAAATTCATACAACACAAACCTTCCAATTCCTCACAACCATGTCCTTGTGCCAGTAAGAGAAAATCAATGGCTGCTCTGTTTTGAAGAGTAGCATGTCTAATACTATCAACATTGGTCAACATATCACTGATTGCGGAGGATGTGGCATTAGCTTGTTTGCTCAGCCAACATCCAACTCGATCTAATTGTCTCAATGCCACAGCTGAAGCCAATTGGGGTAGAAATATACCTGCTGAAACCCTTCTGGCGGCATTCCAAGGCATAAAATCACTCTGACAGTTCTCATCATAATGAGGAACAGCTCTTGTTTTCCTTTGTTTCTTTTTCATCACTGCTTTGGCAGTGGGGGCAATTATGGTAAGCATACCAATGCTGCAAGGGCCACCTTCAAGGTGGGCTGGAATGCCTTGCCAACCTCTGTCTCCGCAAATGATCCAATACCCTTTTGGCAATTGCCGTGGAGATTGGTCCGTCTGTAGAAACACATCCCAACTGTTTGAAACATTTGCTGCCCTGAGAAGTTTCTTGGAACAAATGTTCCAATTGAAGGAAGGACTCTTTCCATTGTCAATTCCACCTGGTTTACCATTGGATTCTTTTCTGACCAAAGGAAACTCTTTCACTGGCACACCAACCAAACAGGTTGAGAAAGGCTTTTCTGGTTCCGAATTAGACAGACATATAGTATCCGATCCGGCAGCCTTGGCTAAGGTCACCCAAACATTCGTCTTCGGTTGATCCTCAGGCAAATCTGCACGACAAAAAACAATTAAAATCAAGCAAAACAAGTATACCATTTGATTCTGCCCCATCTCTTTCAAGAACTAAGTTTTGGCAGAATTCTTTCTAAACCAAAAAAGAACCTAAATTTTCAGCCAAAAATTAGCTTTGTTAAACAAACATTCAGCATTTCATTCGTATACTCATAAATAAAAATTGGCACAAAATCAGAGTTCACGGGTTCCACCGATGCAAAATGAACGTCAGGCACAAGAGGCGTCAGGCGAGACCCGGGATCCTTCCATTCGGTCTACGTCTGCGTACTCGCTTCCTCAGTTCTAGGCTCGACAACAGGTTCTGAAGTGCGATACGGTTTGACGTTTTTGGCAGGAACCCACTTAATTCTTCCAGCACCTGTGGAAATAGAAGCATACCCTTTGCCCCACGTTATTAATTGAAACGGACCTTCCATCTGTCCAGAGTCAGGGTTTCTAATTAGAAGAGGAGGATGTTCTTTCAGTTTTGCCTGTGTGCTATTTGAAAAGTGTCTAAAGATTGGTGGATCTGGTTCTGTACTTTTACTATTTAGAAAATTAAAAACATACAAAGCCTTACTCAGTCTCATCTGTGGGGTGATTTCCGTTCCCCCTCTCTGTTGATCTAATATGCGTTTTAAGGTTTGATGTGTTCTTTCAATGATTGCTTGGCTTGTGGGAGAGTGGGGAATACCAAAAATGTGTCGAACACCCCATTCATTTAAAAATGTGGCCAATTTTTGAGATATGTATGCGGGGCCATTGTCAGTTTTTACTTCTTGGGGTATACCCAATGAAGCAAAAGCTTGCAGGAAATGATGACAGGCATGGCTGCCAGTATCACTTGTGTGAAGGGAAGCAAAAACTGCACCAGAGAACGTGTCTATGGAAACATGAATATTTTTAAATTTACCAAAAGAAGGCTATTTAGTAACATCTGTTTGCCACAACTGTAGGCTTTGTAAGCCTCGGGGGTTGATTGCTCCTGTAGAAACAGGAGGTTGTACCAATTGACAGTCAGGGCAAGTATGAATGATAGCTTTAGCTTGACTTTAAGTGATTTGGAACATTTGCATGAGTGCTTGTGCATTTTGGTTGAAAAAGGCACGACTCAATTTTGCTTGTTCAAAACTATTTGGCAATGTGTTAGAAATGACCATTGTCAGCTTGTCCGCTCTTGCATTTCCTTCCACTAAAAATCCAGGAAGTGAAGAATGCGCCCTAATGTGAGAAACAAAATATGGATTAGTTCTATATTGCAAAGTTATAAAAAGATATGAAAGCCAACGATGTAAAGTTTCATTACTAACATCCTTTAAAATGGAACCTTCTATTCTCCTGACTACATTAGCAACATAAGCAGAATCTGTGACCAAATTAAAAGGCTGAGGAAACAGCTGAAAAGCTCAAACTACTGCAGCAGGCTCAACAATTTGAGGGGATCCCTCTACTGTTTGAATATCAGATTCCCAAACATTAGTCTTTTGATTAAACCAAGTCACAACGGACCTGTGGCTTTTACCAGAGCCATCAGTGAAGAGAGTCACAGCATGTAAAGGTTCTTCACTAAATTTAGGTTTTTCTCTGAAACTCAATTTTGCTTGCAGTAGTTTGTGAGCTGGATAGTGTATGGAACAAACACCTGGAAAACCTAAGAATGCATATTGTAAATCATCAGAATTTTGCATTGCCCAATTGAAATAATCATTTTTCAATGGCAAATAGATAACTGAAAATTCTTGACCTGCCAAAGTTAACAATCTGGTTCTAGCCTTAATTATAATGTATGCAATCATTTCTAAAACTGAGCAAATGGTCTTTGAAAACCTGTAGGGAGGAAAATCCCATTCCATTATTAACAAAGGATCTTGCTCTGTGGAATCCCACTGGAAAATGAGACCACAAAGCTGCTTCTTCTCTCCTAAGATTGCAAGAAAGAAAGGATTTTCAGGAACGCAGCGATGAGCTTGTCTTTTTTGAAGAGCTTCTGTGACTTTGTCGAGAGCAGCACGAGCTTCAGGGGTTAAAGTTCTTGGCGAAGTGATGTCGCAACTTCCTCTCAGCAAATGGAAGAGCGGACTCAGTTCATCATTGGTGATTCCCAACATCGGTCTGACCCAGTTGATTTCTCCTAGAAGTTGTTGTAACTCTTGTAGGTTGTTGACTCTGGTTCGGATCTGAATTTTTTGTGGTGTTCTTGTCGTCTCAGTCATCTTCCATCCCAGGTACTTCTAAGGTGAAACTTGTTGAATTTTCGTTGCAGAGATTTCAAGTCCAGCTTTTTGAATTTCAGCAACAACACAGTCGCGAGTTTCTTCCATCTCTTCCTTTCAAAGGACTCCACCCTTAAAGCCAATTTTTCTTTCTCTGTATCTATAGATTGACAAACACCAGAACAACCATGGTTTTGCTTAACTGAAAAAGAGTTCCCTGGAACCACAATTTCCCGAGTGGAAGCAGCCACCTCAGCCTCCACCCCAGGCCCAACAGAATCCAATTCAGGTTTCAGTGTCCCTGCACAAACAATTTTAGGAAGTACAGTCACTTTTTCATTTCCATCTTTTACACACTTTGTTCCATCCCCCTTACAAGAGTCACATATTTTTACATTAACAGAACAACGCGAAGAAAAGTCCGAAAGAGTCTCATTTTTTCCCAGAGAGAGAGAAGAAAGATTTTGTTCAACAGAGTTCAAAGCAATACTTTCAGCATTTGCAACAACACTTGTAACATTCTCCGATACACACACAGTCTCTGGTTTACTGGAATTTCGTGAGAGAGAACCAGAAGCTCTGTTTTCTGAGTCCAAGTTGATCTTATTTTTATCACTTTGTTTAAAAAAGCACTACAACAGCGCACTACAAACCGGCACAAGTTCTCTTAAGCTTTCATCTTTTTTGAGAGAGACTAGATTATAGATTCTCCAGTTTATCTGATCCCAAAAATGAAAAGAAAAAGCAGACTGCAGATTTAAATCTTGCGTATTCGCTTTAACCCAGATAAGTAAGTTTTTAAGCTCAGTTTTTGAAATTTCAGAGTGACCTTTTTCTTGTAACATTGTCTCTAATTGATGAAAAACATCCCATTCAACTTCTGATAAATTCGTTCCCATTTTTGTGCTCTTTTAATAATTTTCTTTTTCTCTATTTTTCCTCCCAACGTCACCCAAGCGCTCTCCCAAGATAAGTTACAATTTTCTTGGTTTCGGCGGGAGAGATGATACAGTGTCCTCCTTGTTAACACTTGGGTCTCCGCGGCTGGTGCTTCCACGATTTTTCTTTGTTTTTCTTCTATTCTACGTCCTCACACGGGGCAGCAATATGCGGGGGACGGGACAGGTATAAGTCCAATGGTGTCAGGAACCCACGCCTTAAAAAAGGAACCCACTAGGCCGCGGCAAAATATCCAAATATGGATAACATGGTAACCAGACCAGTGAAGAGATTTTTGCTTTTATTTCCAACACATCAGTCTCAAAATACAAAATGGAGACATGACAGCTCACTGATCCACACCAAAAAATGTCTCCTTCAACAGGGCTCATACAGCAATACATAAAATCATCTCAGACTAGAATTCAGCCAATCAGACACAGAAAACACATCTTGACAAGCATTCTATCCAATCTTATAAAACATAGGTAATCGTAGCTAAAACAAAGACTAGTTGATAAGAGACAAAGAACAGAGTTCTATTCATGCTAACCTTCTAAAGATATACATTAAATAACCTTGTTGCCATCCTAAAGCCAATTCTACAGAAGCCTATTGTTATTTGTCACGTCTACTGCTTGGGAAACTTTTCTGCTTGCATGGAAAACTTTTTCTGCTTGCATGGGAAATTTTCTGCAATGCTAACAAAACTCCAGTCTAAGGCCTACATACTTCTTTGTAACCATTTCTTAAAAATCCTCTAACCTTATGGATTCCAACATTTCCCCCTCTCTGTTTGACCCAGAAGCTTTCATTTTCTTGTCGCTTGCTATTTGCGTTTCATAGCTCTATTGCAAAATTTCTGCTTATTATCTGCTGAAGACCTATTTTCACTAAACTGAAGCATCGCTATATTACGGCACAGCAACTTAATGCTGTGAAGACCCAATCCCTGAAAGAGATATGTTTGGCAACAGTCACAAGGCATCGTTCAAAAAACTCTGGTCGATTCCAAGGCCTTAATTCAAAACCTTCGTTCATGTCAATACCCTCATCTACTGCTTTCGTGAGATTTCGTACACTCTCTGTGCTTCTACTTCCTAATTCTCCTGCTTGAATGACAAAAACTTCTCGGACTGTTTTGTTCATCATTCGCCGAACACAACAGAGTATACAAGGTACCACTATCAATATCAGTATTAGAACACCTAATATGTAAAGACCTATCTTGCAAAGTTGCCTTAGCCAAGGTGCAAAACTGCAATTTTGATACAAATCATCCAACCAGGAACCTCCATCTTCTTTAATTTGGGCTGTCAGATCCTTTAATTTTTGAATGCTTTTGTGAATGGATTCAGAATGATCAGACAAATTCATACAACACAAACCTTCCAATTCCTCACAACCATGTCCTTGTGCCAGTAAGAGAAAATCAATGGCTGCTCTGTTTTGAAGAGTAGCATGTCTAATACTATCAACATTGGTCAACATATCACTGATTGCGGAGGATGTGGCATTAGCTTGTTTGCTCAGCCAACATCCAACTCGATCTAATTGTCTCAATGCCACAGCTGAAGCCAATTGGGGTAGAAATATACCTGCTGAAACCCTTCTGGCGGCATTCCAAGGCATAAAATCACTCTGACAGTTCTCATCATAATGAGGAACAGCTCTTGTTTTCCTTTGTTTCTTTTTCATCACTGCTTTGGCAGTGGGGGCAATTATGGTAAGCATACCAATGCTGCAAGGGCCACCTTCAAGGTGGGCTGGAATGCCTTGCCAACCTCTGTCTCCGCAAATGATCCAATACCCTTTTGGCAATTGCCGTGGAGATTGGTCCGTCTGTAGAAACACATCCCAACTGTTTGAAACATTTGCTGCCCTGAGAAGTTTCTTGGAACAAATGTTCCAATTGAAGGAAGGACTCTTTCCATTGTCAATTCCACCTGGTTTACCATTGGATTCTTTTCTGACCAAAGGAAACTCTTTCACTGGCACACCAACCAAACAGGTTGAGAAAGGCTTTTCTGGTTCCGAATTAGACAGACATATAGTATCCGATCCGGCAGCCTTGGCTAAGGTCACCCAAACATTCGTCTTCGGTTGATCCTCAGGCAAATCTGCACGACAAAAAACAATTAAAATCAAGCAAAACAAGTATACCATTTGATTCTGCCCCATCTCTTTCAAGAACTAAGTTTTGGCAGAATTCTTTCTAAACCAAAAAAGAACCTAAATTTTCAGCCAAAAATTAGCTTTGTTAAACAAACATTCAGCATTTCATTCGTATACTCATAAATAAAAATTGGCACAAAATCAGAGTTCACGGGTTCCACCGATGCACAATGAACGTCAGGCACAAGAGGCGTCAGGCGAGACCCGGGATCCTTCCATTCGGTCTACGTCTGCGTACTCGCTTCCTCAGTTCTAGGCTCGACAACAGGTTCTGAAGTGCGATACGGTTTGACGTTTTTGGCAGGAACCCACTTAATTCTTCCAGCACCTGTGGAAATAGAAGCATACCCTTTGCCCCACGTTATTAATTGAAACGGACCTTCCATCTGTCCAGAGTCAGGGTTTCTAATTAGAAGAGGAGGATGTTCTTTCAGTTTTGCCTGTGTGCTATTTGAAAAGTGTCTAAAGATTGGTGGATCTGGTTCTGTACTTTTACTATTTAGAAAATTAAAAACATACAAAGCCTTACTCAGTCTCATCTGTGGGGTGATTTCCGTTCCCCCTCTCTGTTGATCTAATATGCGTTTTAAGGTTTGATGTGTTCTTTCAATGATTGCTTGGCTTGTGGGAGAGTGGGGAATACCAAAAATGTGTCGAACACCCCATTCATTTAAAAATGTGGCCAATTTTTGAGATATGTATGCGGGGCCATTGTCAGTTTTTACTTCTTGGGGTATACCCAATGAAGCAAAAGCTTGCAGGAAATGATGACAGGCATGGCTGCCAGTATCACTTGTGTGAAGGGAAGCAAAAACTGCACCAGAGAACGTGTCTATGGAAACATGAATATTTTTAAATTTACCAAAAGAAGGCTATTTAGTAACATCTGTTTGCCACAACTGTAGGCTTTGTAAGCCTCGGGGGTTGATTGCTCCTGTAGAAACAGGAGGTTGTACCAATTGACAGTCAGGGCAAGTATGAATGATAGCTTTAGCTTGACTTTAAGTGATTTGGAACATTTGCATGAGTGCTTGTGCATTTTGGTGGAAAAAGGCACGACTCAATTTTGCTTGTTCAAAACTATTTGGCAATGTGTTAGAAATGACCATTGTCAGCTTGTCCGCTCTTGCATTTCCTTCCACTAAAAATCCAGGAAGTGAAGAATGCGCCCTAATGTGAGAAACAAAATATGGATTAGTTCTATATTGCAAAGTTATAAAAAGATATGAAAGCCAACGATGTAAAGTTTCATTACTAACATCCTTTAAAATGGAACCTTCTATTCTCCTGACTACATTAGCAACATAAGCAGAATCTGTGACCAAATTAAAAGGCTGAGGAAACAGCTGAAAAGCTCAAACTACTGCAGCAGGCTCAACAATTTGAGGGGATCCCTCTACTGTTTGAATATCAGATTCCCAAACATTAGTCTTTTGATTAAACCAAGTCACAACGGACCTGTGGCTTTTACCAGAGCCATCAGTGAAGAGAGTCACAGCATGTAAAGGTTCTTCACTAAATTTAGGTTTTTCTCTGAAACTCAATTTTGCTTGCAGTAGTTTGTGAGCTGGATAGTGTATGGAACAAACACCTGGAAAACCTAAGAATGCATATTGTAAATCATCAGAATTTTGCATTGCCCAATTGAAATAATCATTTTTCAATGGCAAATAGATAACTGAAAATTCTTGACCTGCCAAAGTTAACAATCTGGTTCTAGCCTTAATTATAATGTATGCAATCATTTCTAAAACTGAGCAAATGGTCTTTGAAAACCTGTAGGGAGGAAAATCCCATTCCATTATTAACAAAGGATCTTGCTCTGTGGAATCCCACTGGAAAATGAGACCACAAAGCTGCTTCTTCTCTCCTAAGATTGCAAGAAAGAAAGGATTTTCAGGAACGCAGCGATGAGCTTGTCTTTTTTGAAGAGCTTCTGTGACTTTGTCGAGAGCAGCACGAGCTTCAGGGGTTAAAGTTCTTGGCGAAGTGATGTCGCAACTTCCTCTCAGCAAATGGAAGAGCGGACTCAGTTCATCATTGGTGATTCCCAACATCGGTCTGACCCAGTTGATTTCTCCTAGAAGTTGTTGTAACTCTTGTAGGTTGTTGACTCTGGTTCGGATCTGAATTTTTTGTGGTGTTCTTGTCGTCTCAGTCATCTTCCATCCCAGGTACTTCTAAGGTGAAACTTGTTGAATTTTCGTTGCAGAGATTTCAAGTCCAGCTTTTTGAATTTCAGCAACAACACAGTCGCGAGTTTCTTCCATCTCTTCCTTTCAAAGGACTCCACCCTTAAAGCCAATTTTTCTTTCTCTGTATCTATAGATTGACAAACACCAGAACAACCATGGTTTTGCTTAACTGAAAAAGAGTTCCCTGGAACCACAATTTCCCGAGTGGAAGCAGCCACCTCAGCCTCCACCCCAGGCCCAACAGAATCCAATTCAGGTTTCAGTGTCCCTGCACAAACAATTTTAGGAAGTACAGTCACTTTTTCATTTCCATCTTTTACACACTTTGTTCCATCCCCCTTACAAGAGTCACATATTTTTACATTAACAGAACAACGCGAAGAAAAGTCCGAAAGAGTCTCATTTTTTCCCAGAGAGAGAGAAGAAAGATTTTGTTCAACAGAGTTCAAAGCAATACTTTCAGCATTTGCAACAACACTTGTAACATTCTCCGATACACACACAGTCTCTGGTTTACTGGAATTTCGTGAGAGAGAACCAGAAGCTCTGTTTTCTGAGTCCAAGTTGATCTTATTTTTATCACTTTGTTTAAAAAAGCACTACAACAGCGCACTACAAACCGGCACAAGTTCTCTTAAGCTTTCATCTTTTTTGAGAGAGACTAGATTATAGATTCTCCAGTTTATCTGATCCCAAAAATGAAAAGAAAAAGCAGACTGCAGATTTAAATCTTGCGTATTCGCTTTAACCCAGATAAGTAAGTTTTTAAGCTCAGTTTTTGAAATTTCAGAGTGACCTTTTTCTTGTAACATTGTCTCTAATTGATGAAAAACATCCCATTCAACTTCTGATAAATTCGTTCCCATTTTTGTGCTCTTTTAATAATTTTCTTTTTCTCTATTTTTCCTCCCAACGTCACCCAAGCGCTCTCCCAAGATAAGCTACTTACAATTTTCTTGGTTTCGGCGGGAGAGATGATACAGTGTCCTCCTTGTTAACACTTGGGTCTCCGCGGCTGGTGCTTCCACGATTTTTCTTTGTTTTTCTTCTATTCTACGTCCTCACACGGGGCAGCAATATGCGGGGGACGGGACAGGTATAAGTCCAATGGTGTCAGGAACCCACGCCTTAAAAAAGGAACCCACTAGGCCGCGGCAAAATATCCAAATATGGATAACATGGTAACCAGACCAGTGAAGAGATTTTTGCTTTTATTTCCAGCACATCAGTCTCAAAATACAAAATGGAGACATGACAGCTCACTGATCCACACCAAAAAATGTCTCCTTCAACAGGGCTCATACAGCAATACATAAAATCATCTCAGACTAGAATTCAGCCAATCAGACACAGAAAACACATCTTGACAAGCATTCTATCCAATCTTATAAAACATAGGTAATCGTAGCTAAAACAAAGACTAGTTGATAAGAGACAAAGAACAGAGTTCTATTCATGCTAACCTTCTAAAGATATACATTAAATAACCTTGTTGCCATCCTAAAGCCAATTCTACAGAAGCCTATTGTTATTTGTCACGTCTACTGCTTGGGAAACTTTTCTGCTTGCATGGAAAACTTTTTCTGCTTGCATGGGAAACTTTTCTGCAATGCTAACAAAACTCCAGTCTAAGGCCTACATACTTCTTTTTAACCATTTCTTAAAAATCCTCTAACCTTATGGATTCCAACATTTCCCCCTCTCTGTTTGACCCAGAAGCTTTCATTTTCTTGTCGCTTGCTATTTGCGTTTCATAGCTCTATTGCAAAATTTCTGCTTATTATCTGCTGAAGACCTATTTTCACTAAACTGAAGCATTGCTATATTACGGCACAGCAACTTAATGCTGTGAAGACCCAATCCCTGAAAGAGATATGTTTGGCAACAGTCACAAGGCATCGTTCAAAAAACTCTGGTCGATTCCAAGGCCTTAATTCAAAACCTTCGTTCATGTCAATACCCTCATCTACTGCTTTCGTGAGATTTCGTACACTCTCTGTGCTTCTACTTCCTAATTCTCCTGCTTGAATGACAAAAACTTCTCGGACTGTTTTGTTCATCATTCGCCGAACACAACAGAGTACACAAGGTACCACTATCAATATCAGTATTAGAACACCTAATATGTCAAGACCTATCTTGCAAAGTTGCCTTAGCCAAGGTGCAAAACTGCAATTTTGATACAAATCATCCAACCAGGAACCTCCGTCTTCTTTAATTTGGGCTGTCAGATCCTTTAATTTTTGAATGCTTTTGTGAATGGATTCAGAATGATCAGACAAATTCATACAACACAAACCTTCCAATTCCTCACAACCATGTCCTTGTGCCAGTAAGAGAAAATCAATGGCTGCTCTGTTTTGAAGAGTAGCATGTCTAATACTATCAACATTGGTCAACATATCACTGATTGCGGAGGATGTGGCATTAGCTTGTTTGCTCAGCCAACATCCAACTCGATCTAATTGTCTCAATGCCACAGCTGAAGCCAATTGGGGTAGAAATATACCTGCTGAAACCCTTCTGGCGGCATTCCAAGGCATAAAATCACTCTGACAGTTCTCATCATAATGAGGAACAGCTCTCGTTTTCCTTTGTTTCTTTTTCATCACTGCTTTGGCAGTGGGGGCAATTATGGTAAGCATACCAATGCTGCAAGGGCCACCTTCAAGGTGGGCTGGAATGCCTTGCCAACCTCTGTCTCCGCAAATGATCCAATACCCTTTTGGCAATTGCCGTGGAGATTGGTCCGTCTGTAGAAACACATCCCAACTGTTTGAAACATTTGCTGCCCTGAGAAGTTTCTTGGAACAAATGTTCCAATTGAAGGAAGGACTGTTTCCATTGTCAATTCCACCTGGTTTACCATTGGATTCTTTTCTGACCAAAGGAAACTCTTTCACTGGCACACCAACCAAACAGGTTGAGAAAGGCTTTTCTGGTTCCGAATTAGACAGACATATAGTATCCGATCCGGCAGCCTTGGCTAAGGTCACCCAAACATTCGTCTTCGGTTGATCCTCAGGCAAATCTGCACGACAAAAAACAATTAAAATCAAGCAAAACAAGTATACCATTTGATTCTGCCCCATCTCTTTCAAGAACTAAGTTTTGGCAGAATTCTTTCTAAACCAAAACAAGAACCTAAATTTTCAGCCAAAAATTAGCTTTGTTAAACAAACATTCAGCATTTCATTCGTATACTCATAAATAAAAATTGGCACAAAATCAGAGTTCACGGGTTCCACCGATGCACAATGAACGTCAGGCACAAGAGGCGTCAGGCGAGACCCGGGATCCTTCCATTCGGTCTACGTCTGCGTACTCGCTTCCTCAGTTCTAGGCTCGACAACAGGTTCTGAAGTGCGATACGGTTTGACGTTTTTGGCAGGAACCCACTTAATTCTTCCAGCACCTGTGGAAATAGAAGCATACCCTTTGCCCCACGTTATTAATTGAAACGGACCTTCCATCTGTCCAGAGTCAGGGTTTCTAATTAGAAGAGGAGGATGTTCTTTCAGTTTTGCCTGTGTGCTATTTGAAAAGTGTCTAAAGATTGGTGGATCTGGTTCTGTACTTTTACTATTTAGAAAATTAAAAACATACAAAGCCTTACTCAGTCTCATCTGTGGGGTGATTTCCGTTCCCCCTCTCTGTTGATCTAATATGCGTTTTAAGGTTTGATGTGTTCTTTCAATGATTGCTTGGCTTGTGGGAGAGTGGGGAATACCAAAAATGTGTCGAACACCCCATTCATTTAAAAATGTGGCCAATTTTTGAGATATGTATGCGGGGCCATTGTCAGTTTTTACTTCTTGGGGTATACCCAATGAAGCAAAAGCTTGCAGGAAATGATGACAGGCATGGCTGCCAGTATCACTTGTGTGAAGGGAAGCAAAAACTGCACCAGAGAACGTGTCTATGGAAACATGAATATTTTTAAATTTACCAAAAGAAGGCTATTTAGTAACATCTGTTTGCCACAACTGTAGGCTTTGTAAGCCTCGGGGGTTGATTGCTCCTGTAGAAACAGGAGGTTGTACCAATTGACAGTCAGGGCAAGTATGAATGATAGCTTTAGCTTGACTTTAAGTGATTTGGAACATTTGCATGAGTGCTTGTGCATTTTGGTGGAAAAAGGCACGACTCAATTTTGCTTGTTCAAAACTATTTGGCAATGTGTTAGAAATGACCATTGTCAGCTTGTCCGCTCTTGCATTTCCTTCCACTAAAAATCCAGGAAGCGAAGAATGCGCCCTAATGTGAGAAACAAAATATGGATTAGTTCTATATTGCAAAGTTATAAAAAGACATGAAAGCCAACGATGTAAAGTTTCATTACTAACATCCTTTAAAATGGAACCTTCTATTCTCCTGACTACATTAGCAACATAAGCAGAATCTGTGACCAAATTAAAAGGCTGAGGAAACAGCTGAAAAGCTCAAACTACGGCAGCAGGCTCAACAATTTGAGGGGATCCCTCTACTGTTTGAATATCAGATTCCCAAACATTAGTCTTTTGATTAAACCAAGTCACAACGGACTTGTGGCTTTTACCAGAGCCATCAGTGAAGAGAGTCACAGCATGTAAAGATTCTTCACTCAATTTAGGTTTTTCTCTGAAACTCAATTTTGCTTGCAGTAGTTTGTGAGCTGGATAGTGTATGGAACAAACACCTGGAAAACCTAAGAATGCATATTGTAAATCATCAGAATTTTGCATTGCCCAATTGAAATAATCATTTTTCAATGGCAAATAGATAACTGAAAATTCTTGACCTGCCAAAGTTAACAATCTGGTTCTAGCCTTAATTATAATGTATGCAATCATTTCTAAAACTGAGCAAATGGTCTTTGAAAACCTGTAGGGAGGAAAATCCCATTCCATTATTAACAAAGGATCTTGCTCTGTGGAATCCCACTGGAAAATGAGACCACAAAGCTGCTTCTTCTCTCCTAAGATTGCAAGAAAGAAAGGATTTTCAGGAACGCAGCGATGAGCTTGTCTTTTTTGAAGAGCTTCTGTGACTTTGTCGAGAGCAGCACGAGCTTCAGGGGTTAAAGTTCTTGGCGAAGTGATGTCGCAACTTCCTCTCAGCAAATGGAAGAGCGGACTCAGTTCATCATTGGTGATTCCCAACATCGGTCTGACCCAGTTGATTTCTCCTAGAAGTTGTTGTAACTCTTGTAGGTTGTTGACTCTGGTTCGGATCTGAATTTTTTGTGGTGTTCTTGTCGTCTCAGTCATCTTCCATCCCAGGTACTTCTAAGGTGAAACTTGTTGAATTTTCGTTGCAGAGATTTCAAGTCCAGCTTTTTGAATTTCAGCAACAACACAGTCGCGAGTTTCTTCCATCTCTTCCTTTCAAAGGACTCCACCCTTAAAGCCAATTTTTCTTTCTCTGTATCTATAGATTGACAAACACCAGAACAACCATGGTTTTGCTTAACTGAAAAAGAGTTCCCTGGAACCACAATTTCCCGAGTGGAAGCAGCCACCTCAGCCTCCACCCCAGGCCCAACAGAATCCAATTCAGGTTTCAGTGTCCCTGCACAAACAATTTTAGGAAGTACAGTCACTTTTTCATTTCCATCTTTTACACACTTTGTTCCATCCCCCTTACAAGAGTCACATATTTTTACATTAACAGAACAACGCGAAGAAAAGTCCGAAAGAGTCTCATTTTTTCCCAGAGAGAGAGAAGAAAGATTTTGTTCAACAGAGTTCAAAGCAATACTTTCAGCATTTGCAACAACACTTGTAACATTCTCCGATACACACACAGTCTCTGGTTTACTGGAATTTCGTGAGAGAGAACCAGAAGCTCTGTTTTCTGAGTCCAAGTTGATCTTATTTTTATCACTTTGTTTAAAAAAGCACTACAACAGCGCACTACAAACCGGCACAAGTTCTCTTAAGCTTTCATCTTTTTTGAGAGAGACTAGATTATAGATTCTCCAGTTTATCTGATCCCAAAAATGAAAAGAAAAAGCAGACTGCAGATTTAAATCTTGCGTATTCGCTTTAACCCAGATAAGTAAGTTTTTAAGCTCAGTTTTTGAAATTTCAGAGTGACCTTTTTCTTGTAACATTGTCTCTAATTGATGAAAAACATCCCATTCAACTTCTGATAAATTCGTTCCCATTTTTGTGCTCTTTTAATAATTTTCTTTTTCTCTATTTTTCCTCCCAACGTCACCCAAGCGCTCTCCCGAGATAAGTTACTTACAATTTTCTTGGTTTCGGCGGGAGAGATGATACAGTGTCCTCCTTGTTAACACTTGGGTCTCCGCGGCTGGTGCTTCCACGATTTTTCTTTGTTTTTCTTCTATTCTACGTCCTCACACGGGGCAGCAATATGCGGGGGACGGGACAGGTATAAGTCCAATGGTGTCAGGAACCCACGCCTTAAAAAAGGAACCCACTAGGCCGCGGCAAAATATCCAAATATGGATAACATGGTAACCAGACCAGTGAAGAGATTTTTGCTTTTATTTCCAACACATCAGTCTCAAAATACAAAATGGAGACATGACAGCTCACTGATCCACACCAAAAAATGTCTCCTTCAACAGGGCTCATACAGCAATACATAAAATCATCTCAGACTAGAATTCAGCCAATCAGACACAGAAAACACATCTTGACAAGCATTCTATCCAATCTTATAAAACATAGGTAATCGTAGCTAAAACAAAGACTAGTTGATAAGAGACAAAGAACAGAGTTCTATTCATGCTAACCTTCTAAAGATATACATTAAATAACCTTGTTGCCATCCTAAAGCCAATTCTACAGAAGCCTATTGTTATTTGTCACGTCTACTGCTTGGGAAACTTTTCTGCTTGCATGGAAAACTTTTTCTGCTTGCATGGGAAACTTTTCTGCAATGCTAACAAAACTCCAGTCTAAGGCCTACATACTTCTTTTTAACCATTTCTTAAAAATCCTCTAACCTTATGGATTCCAACATTTCCCCCTCTCTGTTTGACCCAGAAGCTTTCATTTTCTTGTCGCTTGCTATTTGCGTTTCATAGCTCTATTGCAAAATTTCTGCTTATTATCTGCTGAAGACCTATTTTCACTAAACTGAAGCATCGCTATATTACGGCACAGCAACTTAATGCTGTGAAGACCCAATCCCTGAAAGAGATATGTTTGGCAACAGTCACAAGGCATCGTTCAAAAAACTCTGGTCGATTCCAAGGCCTTAATTCAAAACCTTCGTTCATGTCAATACCCTCATCTACTGCTTTCGTGAGATTTCGTACACTCTCTGTGCTTCTACTTCCTAATTCTCCTGCTTGAATGACAAAAACTTCTCGGACTGTTTTGTTCATCATTCGCCGAACACAACAGAGTACACAAGGTACCACTATCAATATCAGTATTAGAACACCTAATATGTCAAGACCTATCTTGCAAAGTTGCCTTAGCCAAGGTGCAAAACTGCAATTTTGATACAAATCATCCAACCAGGAACCTCCGTCTTCTTTAATTTGGGCTGTCAGATCCTTTAATTTTTGAATGCTTTTGTGAATGGATTCAGAATGATCAGACAAATTCATACAACACAAACCTTCCAATTCCTCACAACCATGTCCTTGTGCCAGTAAGAGAAAATCAATGGCTGCTCTGTTTTGAAGAGTAGCATGTCTAATACTATCAACATTGGTCAACATATCACTGATTGCGGAGGATGTGGCATTAGCTTGTTTGCTCAGCCAACATCCAACTCGATCTAATTGTCTCAATGCCACAGCTGAAGCCAATTGGGGTAGAAATATACCTGCTGAAACCCTTCTGGCGGCATTCCAAGGCATAAAATCACTCTGACAGTTCTCATCATAATGAGGAACAGCTCTCGTTTTCCTTTGTTTCTTTTTCATCACTGCTTTGGCAGTGGGGGCAATTATGGTAAGCATACCAATGCTGCAAGGGCCACCTTCAAGGTGGGCTGGAATGCCTTGCCAACCTCTGTCTCCGCAAATGATCCAATACCCTTTTGGCAATTGCCGTGGAGATTGGTCCGTCTGTAGAAACACATCCCAACTGTTTGAAACATTTGCTGCCCTGAGAAGTTTCTTGGAACAAATGTTCCAATTGAAGGAAGGACTGTTTCCATTGTCAATTCCACCTGGTTTACCATTGGATTCTTTTCTGACCAAAGGAAACTCTTTCACTGGCACACCAACCAAACAGGTTGAGAAAGGCTTTTCTGGTTCCGAATTAGACAGACATATAGTATCCGATCCGGCAGCCTTGGCTAAGGTCATCCAAACATTCGTCTTCGGTTGATCCTCAGGCAAATCTGCACGACAAAAAACAATTGAAATCAAGCAAAACAAGTATACCATTTGATTCTGCCCCATCTCTTTCAAGAACTAAGTTTTGGCAGAATTCTTTCTAAACCAAAACAAGAACCTAAATTTTCAGCCAAAAATTAGCTTTGTTAAACAAACATTCAGCATTTCATTCGTATACTCATAAATAAAAATTGGCACAAAATCAGAGTTCACGGGTTCCACCGATGCACAATGAACGTCAGGCACAAGAGGCGTCAGGCGAGACCCGGGATCCTTCCATTCGGTCTACGTCTGCGTACTCGCTTCCTCAGTTCTAGGCTCGACAACAGGTTCTGAAGTGCGATACGGTTTGACGTTTTTGGCAGGAACCCACTTAATTCTTCCAGCACCTGTGGAAATAGAAGCATACCCTTTGCCCCACGTTATTAATTGAAACGGACCTTCCATCTGTCCAGAGTCAGGGTTTCTAATTAGAAGAGGAGGATGTTCTTTCAGTTTTGCCTGTGTGCTATTTGAAAAGTGTCTAAAGATTGGTGGATCTGGTTCTGTACTTTTACTATTTAGAAAATTAAAAACATACAAAGCCTTACTCAGTCTCATCTGTGGGGTGATTTCCGTTCCCCCTCTCTGTTGATCTAATATGCGTTTTAAGGTTTGATGTGTTCTTTCAATGATTGCTTGGCTTGTGGGAGAGTGGGGAATACCAAAAATGTGTCGAACACCCCATTCATTTAAAAATGTGGCCAATTTTTGAGATATGTATACGGGGCCATTGTCAGTTTTTACTTCTTGGGGTATACCCAATGAAGCAAAAGCTTGCAGGAAATGATGACAGGCATGGCTGCCAGTATCACTTGTGTGAAGGGAAGCAAAAACTGCACCAGAGAACGTGTCTATGGAAACATGAATATTTTTAAATTTACCAAAAGAAGGCTATTTAGTAACATCTGTTTGCCACAACTGTAGGCTTTGTAAGCCTCGGGGGTTGATTGCTCCTGTAGAAACAGGAGGTTGTACCAATTGACAGTCAGGGCAAGTATGAATGATAGCTTTAGCTTGACTTTAAGTGATTTGGAACATTTGCATGAGTGCTTGTGCATTTTGGTGGAAAAAGGCACGACTCAATTTTGCTTGTTCAAAACTATTTGGCAATGTGTTAGAAATGACCATTGTCAGCTTGTCCGCTCTTGCATTTCCTTCCACTAAAAATCCAAGAAGCGAAGAATGCGCCCTAATGTGAGAAACAAAATATGGATTAGTTCTATATTGCAAAGTTATAAAAAGACATGAAAGCCAACGATGTAAAGTTTCATTACTAACATCCTTTAAAATGGAACCTTCTATTCTCCTGACTACATTAGCAACATAAGCAGAATCTGTGACCAAATTAAAAGGCTGAAGAAACAGCTGAAAAGCTCAAACTACTGCAGCAGGCTCAACAATTTGAGGGGATCCCTCTACTGTTTGAATATCAGATTCCCAAACATTAGTCTTTTGATTAAACCAAGTCACAACGGACCTGTGGCTTTTACCAGAGCCATCAGTGAAGAGAGTCACAGCATGTAAAGGTTCTTCACTAAATTTAGGTTTTTCTCTGAAACTCAATTTTGCTTGCAGTAGTTTGTGAGCTGGATAGTGTATGGAACAAACACCTGGAAAACCTAAGAATGCATATTGTAAATCATCAGAATTTTGCATTGCCCAATTGAAATAATCATTTTTCAATGGCAAATAGATAACTGAAAATTCTTGACCTGCCAAAGTTAACAATCTGGTTCTAGCCTTAATTATAATGTATGCAATCATTTCTAAAACTGAGCAAATGGTCTTTGAAAACCTGTAGGGAGGAAAATCCCATTCCATTATTAACAAAGGATCTTGCTCTGTGGAATCCCACTGGAAAATGAGACCACAAAGCTGCTTCTTCTCTCCTAAGATTGCAAGAAAGAAAGGATTTTCAGGAACGCAGCGATGAGCTTGTCTTTTTTGAAGAGCTTCTGTGACTTTGTCGAGAGCAGCACGAGCTTCAGGGGTTAAAGTTCTTGGCGAAGTGATGTCGCAACTTCCTCTCAGCAAATGGAAGAGCGGACTCAGTTCATCATTGGTGATTCCCAACATCGGTCTGACCCAGTTGATTTCTCCTAGAAGTTGTTGTAACTCTTGTAGGTTGTTGACTCTGGTTCGGATCTGAATTTTTTGTGGTGTTCTTGTCGTCTCAGTCATCTTCCATCCCAGGTACTTCTAAGGTGAAACTTGTTGAATTTTCGTTGCAGAGATTTCAAGTCCAGCTTTTTGAATTTCAGCAACAACACAGTCGCGAGTTTCTTCCATCTCTTCCTTTCAAAGGACTCCACCCTTAAAGCCAATTTTTCTTTCTCTGTATCTATAGATTGACAAACACCAGAACAACCATGGTTTTGCTTAACTGAAAAAGAGTTCCCTGGAACCACAATTTCCCGAGTGGAAGCAGCCACCTCAGCCTCCACCCCAGGCCCAACAGAATCCAATTCAGGTTTCAGTGTCCCTGCACAAACAATTTTAGGAAGTACAGTCACTTTTTCATTTCCATCTTTTACACACTTTGTTCCATCCCCCTTACAAGAGTCACATATTTTTACATTAACAGAACAACGCGAAGAAAAGTCCGAAAGAGTCTCATTTTTTCCCAGAGAGAGAGAAGAAAGATTTTGTTCAACAGAGTTCAAAGCAATACTTTCAGCATTTGCAACAACACTTGTAACATTCTCCGATACACACACAGTCTCTGGTTTACTGGAATTTCGTGAGAGAGAACCAGAAGCTCTGTTTTCTGAGTCCAAGTTGATCTTATTTTTATCACTTTGTTTAAAAAAGCACTACAACAGCGCACTACAAACCGGCACAAGTTCTCTTAAGCTTTCATCTTTTTTGAGAGAGACTAGATTATAGATTCTCCAGTTTATCTGATCCCAAAAATGAAAAGAAAAAGCAGACTGCAGATTTAAATCTTGCGTATTCGCTTTAACCCAGATAAGTAAGTTTTTAAGCTCAGTTTTTGAAATTTCAGAGTGACCTTTTTCTTGTAACATTGTCTCTAATTGATGAAAAACATCCCATTCAACTTCTGATAAATTCGTTCCCATTTTTGTGCTCTTTTAATAATTTTCTTTTTCTCTATTTTTCCTCCCAACGTCACCCAAGCGCTCTCCCAAGATAAGCTACTTACAATTTTCTTGGTTTCGGCGGGAGAGATGATACAGTGTCCTCCTTGTTAACACTTGGGTCTCCGCGGCTGGTGCTTCCACGATTTTTCTTTGTTTTTCTTCTATTCTACGTCCTCACACGGGGCAGCAATATGCGGGGGACGGGACAGGTATAAGTCCAATGGTGTCAGGAACCCACGCCTTAAAAAAGGAACCCACTAGGCCGCGGCAAAATATCCAAATATGGATAACATGGTAACCAGACCAGTGAAGAGATTTTTGCTTTTATTTCCAGCACATCAGTCTCAAAATACAAAATGGAGACATGACAGCTCACTGATCCACACCAAAAAATGTCTCCTTCAACAGGGCTCATACAGCAATACATAAAATCATCTCAGACTAGAATTCAGCCAATCAGACACAGAAAACACATCTTGACAAGCATTCTATCCAATCTTATAAAACATAGGTAATCGTAGCTAAAACAAAGACTAGTTGATAAGAGACAAAGAACAGAGTTCTATTCATGCTAACCTTCTAAAGATATACATTAAATAACCTTGTTGCCATCCTAAAGCCAATTCTACAGAAGCCTATTGTTATTTGTCACATCTACTGCTTGGGAAACTTTTCTGCTTGCATGGAAAACTTTTTCTGCTTGCATGGGAAACTTTTCTGCAATGCTAACAAAACTCCAGTCTAAGGCCTACATACTTCTTTTTAACCATTTCTTAAAAATCCTCTAACCTTATGGATTCCAACATTTCCCCCTCTCTGTTTGACCCAGAAGCTTTCATTTTCTTGTCGCTTGCTATTTGCGTTTCATAGCTCTATTGCAAAATTTCTGCTTATTATCTGCTGAAGACCTATTTTCACTAAACTGAAGCATCGCTATATTACGGCACAGCAACTTAATGCTGTGAAGACCCAATCCCTGAAAGAGATATGTTTGGCAACAGTCACAAGGCATCGTTCAAAAAACTCTGGTCGATTCCAAGGCCTTAATTCAAAACCTTCGTTCATGTCAATACCCTCATCTACTGCTTTCGTGAGATTTCGTACACTCTCTGTGCTTCTACTTCCTAATTCTCCTGCTTGAATGACAAAAACTTCTCGGACTGTTTTGTTCATCATTCGCCGAACACAACAGAGTACACAAGGTACCACTATCAATATCAGTATTAGAACACCTAATATGTCAAGACCTATCTTGCAAAGTTGCCTTAGCCAAGGTGCAAAACTGCAATTTTGATACAAATCATCCAACCAGGAACCTCCGTCTTCTTTAATTTGGGCTGTCAGATCCTTTAATTTTTGAATGCTTTTGTGAATGGATTCAGAATGATCAGACAAATTCATACAACACAAACCTTCCAATTCCTCACAACCATGTCCTTGTGCCAGTAAGAGAAAATCAATGGCTGCTCTGTTTTGAAGAGTAGCATGTCTAATACTATCAACATTGGTCAACATATCACTGATTGCGGAGGATGTGGCATTAGCTTGTTTGCTCAGCCAACATCCAACTCGATCTAATTGTCTCAATGCCACAGCTGAAGCCAATTGGGGTAGAAATATACCTGCTGAAACCCTTCTGGCGGCATTCCAAGGCATAAAATCACTCTGACAGTTCTCATCATAATGAGGAACAGCTCTCGTTTTCCTTTGTTTCTTTTTCATCACTGCTTTGGCAGTGGGGGCAATTATGGTAAGCATACCAATGCTGCAAGGGCCACCTTCAAGGTGGGCTGGAATGCCTTGCCAACCTCTGTCTCCGCAAATGATCCAATACCCTTTTGGCAATTGCCGTGGAGATTGGTCCGTCTGTAGAAACACATCCCAACTGTTTGAAACATTTGCTGCCCTGAGAAGTTTCTTGGAACAAATGTTCCAATTGAAGGAAGGACTGTTTCCATTGTCAATTCCACCTGGTTTACCATTGGATTCTTTTCTGACCAAAGGAAACTCTTTCACTGGCACACCAACCAAACAGGTTGAGAAAGGCTTTTCTGGTTCCGAATTAGACAGACATATAGTATCCGATCCGGCAGCCTTGGCTAAGGTCACCCAAACATTCGTCTTCGGTTGATCCTCAGGCAAATCTGCACGACAAAAAACAATTAAAATCAAGCAAAACAAGTATACCATTTGATTCTGCCCCATCTCTTTCAAGAACTAAGTTTTGGCAGAATTCTTTCTAAACCAAAACAAGAACCTAAATTTTCAGCCAAAAATTAGCTTTGTTAAACAAACATTCAGCATTTCATTCGTATACTCATAAATAAAAATTGGCACAAAATCAGAGTTCACGGGTTCCACCGATGCACAATGAACATCAGGCACAAGAGGCGTCAGGCGAGACCCGGGATCCTTCCATTCGGTCTACGTCTGCGTACTCGCTTCCTCAGTTCTAGGCTCGACAACAGGTTCTGAAGTGCGATACGGTTTGACGTTTTTGGCAGGAACCCACTTAATTCTTCCAGCACCTGTGGAAATAGAAGCATACCCTTTGCCCCACGTTATTAATTGAAACGGACCTTCCATCTGTCCAGAGTCAGGGTTTCTAATTAGAAGAGGAGGATGTTCTTTCAGTTTTGCCTGTGTGCTATTTGAAAAGTGTCTAAAGATTGGTGGATCTGGTTCTGTACTTTTACTATTTAGAAAATTAAAAACATACAAAGCCTTACTCAGTCTCATCTGTGGGGTGATTTCCGTTCCCCCTCTCTGTTGATCTAATATGCGTTTTAAGGTTTGATGTGTTCTTTCAATGATTGCTTGGCTTGTGGGAGAGTGGGGAATACCAAAAATGTGTCGAACACCCCATTCATTTAAAAATGTGGCCAATTTTTGAGATATGTATGCGGGGCCATTGTCAGTTTTTACTTCTTGGGGTATACCCAATGAAGCAAAAGCTTGCAGGAAATGATGACAGGCATGGCTGCCAGTATCACTTGTGTGAAGGGAAGCAAAAACTGCACCAGAGAACGTGTCTATGGAAACATGAATATTTTTAAATTTACCAAAAGAAGGCTATTTAGTAACATCTGTTTGCCACAACTGTAGGCTTTGTAAGCCTCGGGGGTTGATTGCTCCTGTAGAAACAGGAGGTTGTACCAATTGACAGTCAGGGCAAGTATGAATGATAGCTTTAGCTTGACTTTAAGTGATTTGGAACATTTGCATGAGTGCTTGTGCATTTTGGTGGAAAAAGGCACGACTCAATTTTGCTTGTTCAAAACTATTTGGCAATGTGTTAGAAATGACCATTGTCAGCTTGTCCGCTCTTGCATTTCCTTCCACTAAAAATCCAGGAAGCGAAGAATGCGCCCTAATGTGAGAAACAAAATATGGATTAGTTCTATATTGCAAAGTTATAAAAAGACATGAAAGCCAACGATGTAAAGTTTCATTACTAACATCCTTTAAAATGGAACCTTCTATTCTCCTGACTACATTAGCAACATAAGCAGAATCTGTGACCAAATTAAAAGGCTGAGGAAACAGCTGAAAAGCTCAAACTACGGCAGCAGGCTCAACAATTTGAGGGGATCCCTCTACTGTTTGAATATCAGATTCCCAAACATTAGTCTTTTGATTAAACCAAGTCACAACGGACTTGTGGCTTTTACCAGAGCCATCAGTGAAGAGAGTCACAGCATGTAAAGATTCTTCACTCAATTTAGGTTTTTCTCTGAAACTCAATTTTGCTTGCAGTAGTTTGTGAGCTGGATAGTGTATGGAACAAACACCTGGAAAACCTAAGAATGCATATTGTAAATCATCAGAATTTTGCATTGCCCAATTGAAATAATCATTTTTCAATGGCAAATAGATAACTGAAAATTCTTGACCTGCCAAAGTTAACAATCTGGTTCTAGCCTTAATTATAATGTATGCAATCATTTCTAAAACTGAGCAAATGGTCTTTGAAAACCTGTAGGGAGGAAAATCCCATTCCATTATTAACAAAGGATCTTGCTCTGTGGAATCCCACTGGAAAATGAGACCACAAAGCTGCTTCTTCTCTCCTAAGATTGCAAGAAAGAAAGGATTTTCAGGAACGCAGCGATGAGCTTGTCTTTTTTGAAGAGCTTCTGTGACTTTGTCGAGAGCAGCACGAGCTTCAGGGGTTAAAGTTCTTGGCGAAGTGATGTCGCAACTTCCTCTCAGCAAATGGAAGAGCGGACTCAGTTCATCATTGGTGATTCCCAACATCGGTCTGACCCAGTTGATTTCTCCTAGAAGTTGTTGTAACTCTTGTAGGTTGTTGACTCTGGTTCGGATCTGAATTTTTTGTGGTGTTCTTGTCGTCTCAGTCATCTTCCATCCCAGGTACTTCTAAGGTGAAACTTGTTGAATTTTCGTTGCAGAGATTTCAAGTCCAGCTTTTTGAATTTCAGCAACAACACAGTCGCGAGTTTCTTCCATCTCTTCCTTTCAAAGGACTCCACCCTTAAAGCCAATTTTTCTTTCTCTGTATCTATAGATTGACAAACACCAGAACAACCATGGTTTTGCTTAACTGAAAAAGAGTTCCCTGGAACCACAATTTCCCGAGTGGAAGCAGCCACCTCAGCCTCCACCCCAGGCCCAACAGAATCCAATTCAGGTTTCAGTGTCCCTGCACAAACAATTTTAGGAAGTACAGTCACTTTTTCATTTCCATCTTTTACACACTTTGTTCCATCCCCCTTACAAGAGTCACATATTTTTACATTAACAGAACAACGCGAAGAAAAGTCCGAAAGAGTCTCATTTTTTCCCAGAGAGAGAGAAGAAAGATTTTGTTCAACAGAGTTCAAAGCAATACTTTCAGCATTTGCAACAACACTTGTAACATTCTCCGATACACACACAGTCTCTGGTTTACTGGAATTTCGTGAGAGAGAACCAGAAGCTCTGTTTTCTGAGTCCAAGTTGATCTTATTTTTATCACTTTGTTTAAAAAAGCACTACAACAGCGCACTACAAACCGGCACAAGTTCTCTTAAGCTTTCATCTTTTTTGAGAGAGACTAGATTATAGATTCTCCAGTTTATCTGATCCCAAAAATGAAAAGAAAAAGCAGACTGCAGATTTAAATCTTGCGTATTCGCTTTAACCCAGATAAGTAAGTTTTTAAGCTCAGTTTTTGAAATTTCAGAGTGACCTTTTTCTTGTAACATTGTCTCTAATTGATGAAAAACATCCCATTCAACTTCTGATAAATTCGTTCCCATTTTTGTGCTCTTTTAATAATTTTCTTTTTCTCTATTTTTCCTCCCAACGTCACCCAAGCGCTCTCCCGAGATAAGTTACTTACAATTTTCTTGGTTTCGGCGGGAGAGATGATACAGTGTCCTCCTTGTTAACACTTGGGTCTCCGCGGCTGGTGCTTCCACGATTTTTCTTTGTTTTTCTTCTATTCTACGTCCTCACACGGGGCAGCAATATGCGGGGGACGGGACAGGTATAAGTCCAATGGTGTCAGGAACCCACGCCTTAAAAAAGGAACCCACTAGGCCGCGGCAAAATATCCAAATATGGATAACATGGTAACCAGACCAGTGAAGAGATTTTTGCTTTTATTTCCAACACATCAGTCTCAAAATACAAAATGGAGACATGACAGCTCACTGATCCACACCAAAAAATGTCTCCTTCAACAGGGCTCATACAGCAATACATAAAATCATCTCAGACTAGAATTCAGCCAATCAGACACAGAAAACACATATTGACAAGCATTCTATCCAATCTTATAAAACATAGGTTATCGTAGCTAAAACAAAGACTAGTTGATAAGAGACAAAGAACAGAGTTCTATTCATGCTAACCTTCTAAAGATATACATTAAATAACCTTGTTGCCATCCTAAAGCCAATTCTACAGAAGCCTATTGTTATTTGTCACGTCTACTGCTTGGGAAACTTTTCTGCTTGCATGGAAAACTTTTTCTGCTTGCATGGGAAACTTTTCTGCAATGCTAACAAAACTCCAGTCTAAGGCCTACATACTTCTTTTTAACCATTTCTTAAAAATCCTCTAACCTTATGGATTCCAACATTTCCCCCTCTCTGTTTGACCCAGAAGCTTTCATTTTCTTGTCGCTTGCTATTTGCGTTTCATAGCTCTATTGCAAAATTTCTGCTTATTATCTGCTGAAGACCTATTTTCACTAAACTGAAGCATCGCTATATTACGGCACAGCAACTTAATGCTGTGAAGACCCAATCCCTGAAAGAGATATGTTTGGCAACAGTCACAAGGCATCGTTCAAAAAACTCTGGTCGATTCCAAGGCCTTAATTCAAAACCTTCGTTCATGTCAATACCCTCATCTACTGCTTTCGTGAGATTTCGTACACTCTCTGTGCTTCTACTTCCTAATTCTCCTGCTTGAATGACAAAAACTTCTCGGACTGTTTTGTTCATCATTCGCCGAACACAACAGAGTACACAAGGTACCACTATCAATATCAGTATTAGAACACCTAATATGTCAAGACCTATCTTGCAAAGTTGCCTTAGCCAAGGTGCAAAACTGCAATTTTGATACAAATCATCCAACCAGGAACCTCCGTCTTCTTTAATTTGGGCTGTCAGATCCTTTAATTTTTGAATGCTTTTGTGAATGGATTCAGAATGATCAGACAAATTCATACAACACAAACCTTCCAATTCCTCACAACCATGTCCTTGTGCCAGTAAGAGAAAATCAATGGCTGCTCTGTTTTGAAGAGTAGCATGTCTAATACTATCAACATTGGTCAACATATCACTGATTGCGGAGGATGTGGCATTAGCTTGTTTGCTCAGCCAACATCCAACTCGATCTAATTGTCTCAATGCCACAGCTGAAGCCAATTGGGGTAGAAATATACCTGCTGAAACCCTTCTGGCGGCATTCCAAGGCATAAAATCACTCTGACAGTTCTCATCATAATGAGGAACAGCTCTCGTTTTCCTTTGTTTCTTTTTCATCACTGCTTTGGCAGTGGGGGCAATTATGGTAAGCATACCAATGCTGCAAGGGCCACCTTCAAGGTGGGCTGGAATGCCTTGCCAACCTCTGTCTCCGCAAATGATCCAATACCCTTTTGGCAATTGCCGTGGAGATTGGTCCGTCTGTAGAAACACATCCCAACTGTTTGAAACATTTGCTGCCCTGAGAAGTTTCTTGGAACAAATGTTCCAATTGAAGGAAGGACTGTTTCCATTGTCAATTCCACCTGGTTTACCATTGGATTCTTTTCTGACCAAAGGAAACTCTTTCACTGGCACACCAACCAAACAGGTTGAGAAAGGCTTTTCTGGTTCCGAATTAGACAGACATATAGTATCCGATCCGGCAGCCTTGGCTAAGGTCATCCAAACATTCGTCTTCGGTTGATCCTCAGGCAAATCTGCACGACAAAAAACAATTGAAATCAAGCAAAACAAGTATACCATTTGATTCTGCCCCATCTCTTTCAAGAACTAAGTTTTGGCAGAATTCTTTCTAAACCAAAACAAGAACCTAAATTTTCAGCCAAAAATTAGCTTTGTTAAACAAACATTCAGCATTTCATTCGTATACTCATAAATAAAAATTGGCACAAAATCAGAGTTCACGGGTTCCACCGATGCACAATGAACGTCAGGCACAAGAGGCGTCAGGCGAGACCCGGGATCCTTCCATTCGGTCTACGTCTGCGTACTCGCTTCCTCAGTTCTAGGCTCGACAACAGGTTCTGAAGTGCGATACGGTTTGACGTTTTTGGCAGGAACCCACTTAATTCTTCCAGCACCTGTGGAAATAGAAGCATACCCTTTGCCCCACGTTATTAATTGAAACGGACCTTCCATCTGTCCAGAGTCAGGGTTTCTAATTAGAAGAGGAGGATGTTCTTTCAGTTTTGCCTGTGTGCTATTTGAAAAGTGTCTAAAGATTGGTGGATCTGGTTCTGTACTTTTACTATTTAGAAAATTAAAAACATACAAAGCCTTACTCAGTCTCATCTGTGGGGTGATTTCCGTTCCCCCTCTCTGTTGATCTAATATGCGTTTTAAGGTTTGATGTGTTCTTTCAATGATTGCTTGGCTTGTGGGAGAGTGGGGAATACCAAAAATGTGTCGAACACCCCATTCATTTAAAAATGTGGCCAATTTTTGAGATATGTATACGGGGCCATTGTCAGTTTTTACTTCTTGGGGTATACCCAATGAAGCAAAAGCTTGCAGGAAATGATGACAGGCATGGCTGCCAGTATCACTTGTGTGAAGGGAAGCAAAAACTGCACCAGAGAACGTGTCTATGGAAACATGAATATTTTTAAATTTACCAAAAGAAGGCTATTTAGTAACATCTGTTTGCCACAACTGTAGGCTTTGTAAGCCTCGGGGGTTGATTGCTCCTGTAGAAACAGGAGGTTGTACCAATTGACAGTCAGGGCAAGTATGAATGATAGCTTTAGCTTGACTTTAAGTGATTTGGAACATTTGCATGAGTGCTTGTGCATTTTGGTGGAAAAAGGCACGACTCAATTTTGCTTGTTCAAAACTATTTGGCAATGTGTTAGAAATGACCATTGTCAGCTTGTCCGCTCTTGCATTTCCTTCCACTAAAAATCCAAGAAGCGAAGAATGCGCCCTAATGTGAGAAACAAAATATGGATTAGTTCTATATTGCAAAGTTATAAAAAGACATGAAAGCCAACGATGTAAAGTTTCATTACTAACATCCTTTAAAATGGAACCTTCTATTCTCCTGACTACATTAGCAACATAAGCAGAATCTGTGACCAAATTAAAAGGCTGAAGAAACAGCTGAAAAGCTCAAACTACTGCAGCAGGCTCAACAATTTGAGGGGATCCCTCTACTGTTTGAATATCAGATTCCCAAACATTAGTCTTTTGATTAAACCAAGTCACAACGGACCTGTGGCTTTTACCAGAGCCATCAGTGAAGAGAGTCACAGCATGTAAAGGTTCTTCACTAAATTTAGGTTTTTCTCTGAAACTCAATTTTGCTTGCAGTAGTTTGTGAGCTGGATAGTGTATGGAACAAACACCTGGAAAACCTAAGAATGCATATTGTAAATCATCAGAATTTTGCATTGCCCAATTGAAATAATCATTTTTCAATGGCAAATAGATAACTGAAAATTCTTGACCTGCCAAAGTTAACAATCTGGTTCTAGCCTTAATTATAATGTATGCAATCATTTCTAAAACTGAGCAAATGGTCTTTGAAAACCTGTAGGGAGGAAAATCCCATTCCATTATTAACAAAGGATTTTGCTCTGTGGAATCCCACTGGAAAATGAGACCACAAAGCTGCTTCTTCTCTCCTAAGATTGCAAGAAAGAAAGGATTTTCAGGAACGCAGCGATGAGCTTGTCTTTTTTGAAGAGCTTCTGTGACTTTGTCGAGAGCAGCACGAGCTTCAGGGGTTAAAGTTCTTGGCGAAGTGATGTCGCAACTTCCTCTCAGCAAATGGAAGAGCGGACTCAGTTCATCATTGGTGATTCCCAACATCGGTCTGACCCAGTTGATTTCTCCTAGAAGTTGTTGTAACTCTTGTAGGTTGTTGACTCTGGTTCGGATCTGAATTTTTTGTGGTGTTCTTGTCGTCTCAGTCATCTTCCATCCCAGGTACTTCTAAGGTGAAACTTGTTGAATTTTCGTTGCAGAGATTTCAAGTCCAGCTTTTTGAATTTCAGCAACAACACAGTCGCGAGTTTCTTCCATCTCTTCCTTTCAAAGGACTCCACCCTTAAAGCCAATTTTTCTTTCTCTGTATCTATAGATTGACAAACACCAGAACAACCATGGTTTTGCTTAACTGAAAAAGAGTTCCCTGGAACCACAATTTCCCGAGTGGAAGCAGCCACCTCAGCCTCCACCCCAGGCCCAACAGAATCCAATTCAGGTTTCAGTGTCCCTGCACAAACAATTTTAGGAAGTACAGTCACTTTTTCATTTCCATCTTTTACACACTTTGTTCCATCCCCCTTACAAGAGTCACATATTTTTACATTAACAGAACAACGCGAAGAAAAGTCCGAAAGAGTCTCATTTTTTCCCAGAGAGAGAGAAGAAAGATTTTGTTCAACAGAGTTCAAAGCAATACTTTCAGCATTTGCAACAACACTTGTAACATTCTCCGATACACACACAGTCTCTGGTTTACTGGAATTTCGTGAGAGAGAACCAGAAGCTCTGTTTTCTGAGTCCAAGTTGATCTTATTTTTATCACTTTGTTTAAAAAAGCACTACAACAGCGCACTACAAACCGGCACAAGTTCTCTTAAGCTTTCATCTTTTTTGAGAGAGACTAGATTATAGATTCTCCAGTTTATCTGATCCCAAAAATGAAAAGAAAAAGCAGACTGCAGATTTAAATCTTGCGTATTCGCTTTAACCCAGATAAGTAAGTTTTTAAGCTCAGTTTTTGAAATTTCAGAGTGACCTTTTTCTTGTAACATTGTCTCTAATTGATGAAAAACATCCCATTCAACTTCTGATAAATTCGTTCCCATTTTTGTGCTCTTTTAATAATTTTCTTTTTCTCTATTTTTCCTCCCAACGTCACCCAAGCGCTCTCCCAAGATAAGCTACTTACAATTTTCTTGGTTTCGGCGGGAGAGATGATACAGTGTCCTCCTTGTTAACACTTGGGTCTCCGCGGCTGGTGCTTCCACGATTTTTCTTTGTTTTTCTTCTATTCTACGTCCTCACACGGGGCAGCAATATGCGGGGGACGGGACAGGTATAAGTCCAATGGTGTCAGGAACCCACGCCTTAAAAAAGGAACCCACTAGGCCGCGGCAAAATATCCAAATATGGATAACATGGTAACCAGACCAGTGAAGAGATTTTTGCTTTTATTTCCAGCACATCAGTCTCAAAATACAAAATGGAGACATGACAGCTCACTGATCCACACCAAAAAATGTCTCCTTCAACAGGGCTCATACAGCAATACATAAAATCATCTCAGACTAGAATTCAGCCAATCAGACACAGAAAACACATCTTGACAAGCATTCTATCCAATCTTATAAAACATAGGTAATCGTAGCTAAAACAAAGACTAGTTGATAAGAGACAAAGAACAGAGTTCTATTCATGCTAACCTTCTAAAGATATACATTAAATAACCTTGTTGCCATCCTAAAGCCAATTCTACAGAAGCCTATTGTTATTTGTCACGTCTACTGCTTGGGAAACTTTTCTGCTTGCATGGAAAACTTTTTCTGCTTGCATGGGAAACTTTTCTGCAATGCTAACAAAACTCCAGTCTAAGGCCTACATACTTCTTTTTAACCATTTCTTAAAAATCCTCTAACCTTATGGATTCCAACATTTCCCCCTCTCTGTTTGACCCAGAAGCTTTCATTTTCTTGTCGCTTGCTATTTGCGTTTCATAGCTCTATTGCAAAATTTCTGCTTATTATCTGCTGAAGACCTATTTTCACTAAACTGAAGCATTGCTATATTACGGCACAGCAACTTAATGCTGTGAAGACCCAATCCCTGAAAGAGATATGTTTGGCAACAGTCACAAGGCATCGTTCAAAAAACTCTGGTCGATTCCAAGGCCTTAATTCAAAACCTTCGTTCATGTCAATACCCTCATCTACTGCTTTCGTGAGATTTCGTACACTCTCTGTGCTTCTACTTCCTAATTCTCCTGCTTGAATGGCAAAAACTTCTCGGACTGTTTTGTTCATCATTCGCCGAACACAACAGAGTATACAAGGTACCACTATCAATATCAGTATTAGAACACCTAATATGTCAAGACCTATCTTGCAAAGTTGCCTTAGCCAAGGTGCAAAACTGCAATTTTGATACAAATCATCCAACCAGGAACCTCCGTCTTCTTTAATTTGGGCTGTCAGATCCTTTAATTTTTGAATGCTTTTGTGAATGGACTCAGAATGATCAGACAAATTCATACAACACAAACCTTCCAATTCCTCACAACCATGTCCTTGTGCCAGTAAGAGAAAATCAATGGCTGCTCTGTTTTGAAGAGTAGCATGTCTAATACTATCAACATTGGTCAACATATCACTGATTGCGGAGGATGTGGCATTAGCTTGTTTGCTCAGCCAACATCCAACTCGATCTAATTGTCTCAATGCCACAGCTGAAGCCAATTGGGGTAGAAATATACCTGCTGAAACCCTTCTGGCGGCATTCCAAGGCATAAAATCACTCTGACAGTTCTCATCATAATGAGGAACAGCTCTTGTTTTCCTTTGTTTCTTTTTCATCACTGCTTTGGCAGTGGGGGCAATTATGGTAAGCATACCAATGCTGCAAGGGCCACCTTCAAGGTGGGCTGGAATGCCTTGCCAACCTCTGTCTCCGCAAATGATCCAATACCCTTTTGGCAATTGCCGTGGAGATTGGTCCGTCTCCAGAAACACATCCCAACTGTTTGAAACATTTGCTGCCCTGAGAAGTTTCTTGGAACAAATGTTCCAATTGAAGGAAGGACTGTTTCCATTGTCAATTCCACCTGGTTTACCATTGGATTCTTTTCTGACCAAAGGAAACTCTTTCACTGGCACACCAACCAAACAGGTTGAGAAAGGCTTTTCTGGTTCCGAATTAGACAGACATATAGTATCCGATCCGGCAGCCTTGGCTAAGGTCACCCAAACATTCGTCTTCGGTTGATCCTCAGGCAAATCTGCACGACAAAAAACAATTGAAATCAAGCAAAACAAGTATACCATTTGATTCTGCCCCATCTCTTTCAAGAACTAAGTTTTGGCAGAATTCTTTCTAAACCAAAACAAGAACCTAAATTTTCAGCCAAAAATTAGCTTTGTTAAACAAACATTCAGCATTTCATTCGTATACTCATAAATAAAAATTGGCACAAAATCAGAGTTCACGGGTTCCACCGATGCACAATGAACGTCAGGCACAAGAGGCGTCAGGCGAGACCCGGGATCCTTCCATTCGGTCTACGTCTGCGTACTCGCTTCCTCAGTTCTAGGCTCGACAACAGGTTCTGAAGTGCGATACGGTTTGACGTTTTTGGCAGGAACCCACTTAATTCTTCCAGCACCTGTGGAAATAGAAGCATACCCTTTGCCCCACGTTATTAATTGAAACGGACCTTCCATCTGTCCAGAGTCAGGGTTTCTAATTAGAAGAGGAGGATGTTCTTTCAGTTTTGCCTGTGTGCTATTTGAAAAGTGTCTAAAGATTGGTGGATCTGGTTCTGTACTTTTACTATTTAGAAAATTAAAAACATACAAAGCCTTACTCAGTCTCATCTGTGGGGTGATTTCCGTTCCCCCTCTCTGTTGATCTAATATGCGTTTTAAGGTTTGATGTGTTCTTTCAATGATTGCTTGGCTTGTGGGAGAGTGGGGAATACCAAAAATGTGTCGAACACCCCATTCATTTAAAAATGTGGCCAATTTTTGAGATATGTATGCGGGGCCATTGTCAGTTTTTACTTCTTGGGGTATACCCAATGAAGCAAAAGCTTGCAGGAAATGATGACAGGCATGGCTGCCAGTATCACTTGTGTGAAGGGAAGCAAAAACTGCACCAGAGAACGTGTCTATGGAAACATGAATATTTTTAAATTTACCAAAAGAAGGCTATTTAGTAACATCTGTTTGCCACAACTGTAGGCTTTGTAAGCCTCGGGGGTTGATTGCTCCTGTAGAAACAGGAGGTTGTACCAATTGACAGTCAGGGCAAGTATGAATGATAGCTTTAGCTTGACTTTAAGTGATTTGGAACATTTGCATGAGTGCTTGTGCATTTTGGTGGAAAAAGGCACGACTCAATTTTGCTTGTTCAAAACTATTTGGCAATGTGTTAGAAATGACCATTGTCAGCTTGTCCGCTCTTGCATTTCCTTCCACTAAAAATCCAAGAAGCGAAGAATGCGCCCTAATGTGAGAAACAAAATATGGATTAGTTCTATATTGCAAAGTTATAAAAAGACATGAAAGCCAACGATGTAAAGTTTCATTACTAACATCCTTTAAAATGGAACCTTCTATTCTCCTGACTACATTAGCAACATAAGCAGAATCTGTGACCAAATTAAAAGGCTGAGGAAACAGCTGAAAAGCTCAAACTACTGCAGCAGGCTCAACAATTTGAGGGGATCCCTCTACTGTTTGAATATCAGATTCCCAAACATTAGTCTTTTGATTAAACCAAGTCACAACGGACCTGTGGCTTTTACCAGAGCCATCAGTGAAGAGAGTCACAGCATGTAAAGGTTCTTCACTCAATTTAGGTTTTTCTCTGAAACTCAATTTTGCTTGCAGTAGTTTGTGAGCTGGATAGTGTATGGAACAAACACCTGGAAAACCTAAGAATGCATATTGTAAATCATCAGAATTTTGCATTGCCCAATTGAAATAATCATTTTTCAATGGCAAATAGATAACTGAAAATTCTTGACCTGCCAAAGTTAACAATCTGGTTCTAGCCTTAATTATAATGTATGCAATCATTTCTAAAACTGAGCAAATGGTCTTTGAAAACCTGTAGGGAGGAAAATCCCGTTCCATTATTAACAAAGGATCTTGCTCTGTGGAATCCCACTGGAAAATGAGACCACAAAGCTGCTTCTTCTCTCCTAAGATTGCAAGAAAGAAAGGATTTTCAGGAACGCAGCGATGAGCTTGTCTTTTTTTTTGAAGAGCTTCTGTGACTTTGTCGAGAGCAGCACGAGCTTCAGGGGTTAAAGTTCTTGGCGAAGTGATGTCGCAACTTCCTCTCAGCAAATGGAAGAGCGGACTCAGTTCATCATTGGTGATTCCCAACATCGGTCTGACCCAGTTGATTTCTCCTAGAAGTTGTTGTAACTCTTGTAGGTTGTTGACTCTGGTTCGGATCTGAATTTTTTGTGGTGTTCTTGTCGTCTCAGTCATCTTCCATCCCAGGTACTTCTAAGGTGAAACTTGTTGAATTTTCGTTGCAGAGATTTCAAGACCAGCTTTTTGAATTTCAGCAACAACACAGTCGCGAGTTTCTTCCATCTCTTCCTTTCAAAGGACTCCACCCTTAAAGCCAATTTTTCTTTCTCTGTATCTATAGATTGACAAACACCAGAACAACCATGGTTTTGCTTAACTGAAAAAGAGTTCCCTGGAACCACAATTTCCCGAGTGGAAGCAGCCACCTCAGCCTCCACCCCAGGCCCAACAGAATCCAATTCAGGTTTCAGTGTCCCCGCACAAACAATTTTAGGAAGTACAGTCACTTTTTCATTTCCATCTTTTACACACTTTGTTCCATCCCCCTTACAAGAGTCACATATTTTTACATTAACAGAACAACGCGAAGAAAAGTCCGAAAGAGTCTCATTTTTTCCCAGAGAGAGAGAAGAAAGATTTTGTTCAACAGAGTTCAAAGCAATACTTTCAGCATTTGCAACAACACTTGTAACATTCTCCGATACACACACAGTCTCTGGTTTACTGGAATTTCGTGAGAGAGAACCAGAAGCTCTGTTTTCTGAGTCCAAGTTGATCTTATTTTTATCACTTTGTTTAAAAAAGCACTACAACAGCGCACTACAAACCGGCACAAGTTCTCTTAAGCTTTCATCTTTTTTGAGAGAGACTAGATTATAGATTCTCCAGTTTATCTGATCCCAAAAATGAAAAGAAAAAGCAGACTGCAGATTTAAATCTTGCGTATTCGCTTTAACCCAGATAAGTAAGTTTTTAAGCTCAGTTTTTGAAATTTCAGAGTGACCTTTTTCTTGTAACATTGTCTCTAATTGATGAAAAACATCCCATTCAACTTCTGATAAATTCGTTCCCATTTTTGTGCTCTTTTAATAATTTTCTTTTTCTCTATTTTTCCTCCCAACGTCACCCAAGCGCTCTCCCGAGATAAGCTACTTACAATTTTCTTGGTTTCGGCGGGAGAGATGATACAGTGTCCTCCTTGTTAACACTTGGGTCTCCGCGGCTGGTGCTTCCACGATTTTTCTTTGTTTTTCTTCTATTCTACGTCCTCACACGGGGCAGCAATATGCGAGGGACGGGACAGGTATAAGTCCAATGGTGTCAGGAACCCACGCCTTAAAAAAGGAACCCACTAGGCCGCGGCAAAATATCCAAATATGGATAACATGGTAACCAGACCAGTGAAGAGATTTTTGCTTTTATTTCCAGCACATCAGTCTCAAAATACAAAATGGAGACATGACAGCTCACTGATCCACACCAAAAAATGTCTCCTTCAACAGGGCTCATACAGCAATACATAAAATCATCTCAGACTAGAATTCAGCCAATCAGACACAGAAAACACATATTGACAAGCATTCTATCCAATCTTATAAAACATAGGTAATCGTAGCTAAAACAAAGACTAGTTGATAAGAGACAAAGAACAGAGTTCTATTCATGCTAACCTTCTAAAGATACACATTAAATAACCTTGTTGCCATCCTAAAGCCAATTCTACAGAAGCCTATTGTTATTTGTCACGTCTACTGCTTGGGAAACTTTTCTGCTTGCATGGAAAACTTTTTCTGCTTGCATGGGAAACTTTTCTGCAATGCTAACAAAACTCCAGTCTAAGGCCTACATACTTCTTTTTAACCATTTCTTAAAAATCCTCTAACCTTATGGATTCCAACATTTCCCCCTCTCTGTTTGACCCAGAAGCTTTCATTTTCTTGTCGCTTGCTATTTGCGTTTCATAGCTCTATTGCAAAATTTCTGCTTATTATCTGCTGAAGACCTATTTTCACTAAACTGAAGCATTGCTATATTACGGCACAGCAACTTAATGCTGTGAAGACCCAATCCCTGAAAGAGATATGTTTGGCAACAGTCACAAGGCATCGTTCAAAAAACTCTGGTCGATTCCAAGGCCTTAATTCAAAACCTTCGTTCATGTCAATACCCTCATCTACTGCTTTCGTGAGATTTCGTACACTCTCTGTGCTTCTACTTCCTAATTCTCCTGCTTGAATGGCAAAAACTTCTCGGACTGTTTTGTTCATCATTCGCCGAACACAACAGAGTATACAAGGTACCACTATCAATATCAGTATTAGAACACCTAATATGTCAAGACCTATCTTGCAAAGTTGCCTTAGCCAAGGTGCAAAACTGCAATTTTGATACAAATCATCCAACCAGGAACCTCCGTCTTCTTTAATTTGGGCTGTCAGATCCTTTAATTTTTGAATGCTTTTGTGAATGGACTCAGAATGATCAGACAAATTCATACAACACAAACCTTCCAATTCCTCACAACCATGTCCTTGTGCCAGTAAGAGAAAATCAATGGCTGCTCTGTTTTGAAGAGTAGCATGTCTAATACTATCAACATTGGTCAACATATCACTGATTGCGGAGGATGTGGCATTAGCTTGTTTTCTCAGCCAACATCCAACTCGATCTAATTGTCTCAATGCCACAGCTGAAGCCAATTGGGGTAGAAATATACCTGCTGAAACCCTTCTGGCGGCATTCCAAGGCATAAAATCACTCTGACAGTTCTCATCATAATGAGGAACAGCTCTCGTTTTCCTTTGTTTCTTTTTCATCACTGCTTTGGCAGTGGGGGCAATTATGGTAAGCATACCAATGCTGCAAGGGCCACCTTCAAGGTGGGCTGGAATGCCTTGCCAACCTCTGTCTCCGCAAATGATCCAATACCCTTTTGGCAATTGCCGTGGAGATTGGTCCGTCTGTAGAAACACATCCCAACTGTTTGAAACATTTGCTGCCCTGAGAAGTTTCTTGGAACAAATGTTCCAATTGAAGGAAGGACTCTTTCCATTGTCAATTCCACCTGGTTTACCATTGGATTCTTTTCTGACCAAAGGAAACTCTTTCACTGGCACACCAACCAAACAGGTTGAGAAAGGCTTTTCTGGTTCCGAATTAGACAGACATATAGTATCCGATCCGGCAGCCTTGGCTAAGGTCACCCAAACATTCGTCTTCGGTTGATCCTCAGGCAAATCTGCACGACAAAAAACAATTAAAATCAAGCAAAACAAGTATACCATTTGATTCTGCCCCATCTCTTTCAAGAACTAAGTTTTGGCAGAATTCTTTCTAAACCAAAACAAGAACCTAAATTTTCAGCCAAAAATTAGCTTTGTTAAACAAACATTCAGCATTTCATTCGTATACTCATAAATAAAAATTGGCACAAAATCAGAGTTCACGGGTTCCACCGATGCACAATGAACGTCAGGCACAAGAGGCGTCAGGCGAGACCCGGGATCCTTCCATTCGGTCTACGTCTGCGTACTCGCTTCCTCAGTTCTAGGCTCGACAACAGGTTCTGAAGTGCGATACGGTTTGACGTTTTTGGCAGGAACCCACTTAATTCTTCCAGCACCTGTGGAAATAGAAGCATACCCTTTGCCCCACGTTATTAATTGAAACGGACCTTCCATCTGTCCAGAGTCAGGGTTTCTAATTAGAAGAGGAGGATGTTCTTTCAGTTTTGCCTGTGTGCTATTTGAAAAGTGTCTAAAGATTGGTGGATCTGGTTCTGTACTTTTACTATTTAGAAAATTAAAAACATACAAAGCCTTACTCAGTCTCATCTGTGGGGTGATTTCCGTTCCCCCTCTCTGTTGATCTAATATGCGTTTTAAGGTTTGATGTGTTCTTTCAATGATTGCTTGGCTTGTGGGAGAGTGGGGAATACCAAAAATGTGTCGAACACCCCATTCATTTAAAAATGTGGCCAATTTTTGAGATATGTATGCGGGGCCATTGTCAGTTTTTACTTCTTGGGGTATACCCAATGAAGCAAAAGCTTGCAGGAAATGATGACAGGCATGGCTGCCAGTATCACTTGTGTGAAGGGAAGCAAAAACTGCACCAGAGAACGTGTCTATGGAAACATGAATATTTTTAAATTTACCAAAAGAAGGCTATTTAGTAACATCTGTTTGCCACAACTGTAGGCTTTGTAAGCCTCGGGGGTTGATTGCTCCTGTAGAAACAGGAGGTTGTACCAATTGACAGTCAGGGCAAGTATGAATGATAGCTTTAGCTTGACTTTAAGTGATTTGGAACATTTGCATGAGTGCTTGTGCATTTTGGTGGAAAAAGGCACGACTCAATTTTGCTTGTTCAAAACTATTTGGCAATGTGTTAGAAATGACCATTGTCAGCTTGTCCGCTCTTGCATTTCCTTCCACTAAAAATCCAGGAAGTGAAGAATGCGCCCTAATGTGAGAAACAAAATATGGATTAGTTCTATATTGCAAAGTTATAAAAAGACATGAAAGCCAACGATGTAAAGTTTCATTACTAACATCCTTTAAAATGGAACCTTCTATTCTCCTGACTACATTAGCAACATAAGCAGAATCTGTGACCAAATTAAAAGGGTGAGGAAACAGCTGAAAAGCTCAAACTACTGCAGCAGGCTCAACAATTTGAGGGGATCCCTCTACTGTTTGAATATCAGATTCCCAAACATTAGTCTTTTGATTAAACCAAGTCACAACGGACCTGTGGCTTTTACCAGAGCCATCAGTGAAGAGAGTCACAGCATGTAAAGGTTCTTCACTAAATTTAGGTTTTTCTCTGAAACTCAATTTTGCTTGCAGTAGTTTGTGAGCTGGATAGTGTATGGAACAAACACCTGGAAAACCTAAGAATGCATATTGTAAATCATCAGAATTTTGCATTGCCCAATTGAAATAATCATTTTTCAATGGCAAATAGATAACTGAAAATTCTTGACCTGCCAAAGTTAACAATCTGGTTCTAGCCTTAATTATAATGTATGCAATCATTTCTAAAACTGAGCAAATGGTCTTTGAAAACCTGTAGGGAGGAAAATCCCATTCCATTATTAACAAAGGATTTTGCTCTGTGGAATCCCACTGGAAAATGAGACCACAAAGCTGCTTCTTCTCTCCTAAGATTGCAAGAAAGAAAGGATTTTCAGGAACGCAGCGATGAGCTTGTCTTTTTTTTTGAAGAGCTTCTGTGACTTTGTCGAGAGCAGCACGAGCTTCAGGGGTTAAAGTTCTTGGCGAAGTGATGTCGCAACTTCCTCTCAGCAAATGGAAGAGCGGACTCAGTTCATCATTGGTGATTCCCAACATCGGTCTGACCCAGTTGATTTCTCCTAGAAGTTGTTGTAACTCTTGTAGGTTGTTGACTCTGGTTCGGATCTGAATTTTTTGTGGTGTTCTTGTCGTCTCAGTCATCTTCCATCCCAGGTACTTCTAAGGTGAAACTTGTTGAATTTTCGTTGCAGAGATTTCAAGTCCAGCTTTTTGAATTTCAGCAACAACACAGTCGCGAGTTTCTTCCATCTCTTTCTTTCAAAGGACTCCACCCTTAAAGCCAATTTTTCTTTCTCTGTATCTATAGATTGACAAACACCAGAACAACCATGGTTTTGCTTAACTGAAAAAGAGTTCCCTGGAACCACAATTTCCCGAGTGGAAGCAGCCACCTCAGCCTCCACCCCAGGCCCAACAGAATCCAATTCAGGTTTCAGTGTCCCCGCACAAACAATTTTAGGAAGTACAGTCACTTTTTCATTTCCATCTTTTACACACTTTGTTCCATCCCCCTTACAAGAGTCACATATTTTTACATTAACAGAACAACGCGAAGAAAAGTCCGAAAGAGTCTCATTTTTTCCCAGAGAGAGAGAAGAAAGATTTTGTTCAACAGAGTTCAAAGCAATACTTTCAGCATTTGCAACAACACTTGTAACATTCTCCGATACACACACAGTCTCTGGTTTACTGGAATTTCGTGAGAGAGAACCAGAAGCTCTGTTTTCTGAGTCCAAGTTGATCTTATTTTTATCACTTTGTTTAAAAAAGCACTACAACAGCGCACTACAAACCGGCACAAGTTCTCTTAAGCTTTCATCTTTTTTGAGAGAGACTAGATTATAGATTCTCCAGTTTATCTGATCCCAAAAATGAAAAGAAAAAGCAGACTGCAGATTTAAATCTTGCGTATTCGCTTTAACCCAGATAAGTAAGATTTTAAGCTCAGTTTTTGAAATTTCAGAGTGACCTTTTTCTTGTAACATTGTCTCTAATTGATGAAAAACATCCCATTCAACTTCTGATAAATTCGTTCCCATTTTTGTGCTCTTTTAATAATTTTCTTTTTCTCTATTTTTCCTCCCAACGTCACCCAAGCGCTCTCCCGAGATAAGCTACTTACAATTTTCTTGGTTTCGGCGGGAGAGATGATACAGTGTCCTCCTTGTTAACACTTGGGTCTCCGCGGCTGGTGCTTCCACGATTTTTCTTTGTTTTTCTTCTATTCTACGTCCTCACACGGGGCAGCAATATGCGGGGGACGGGACAGGTATAAGTCCAATGGTGTCAGGAACCCACGCCTTAAAAAAGGAACCCACTAGGCCGCGGCAAAATATCCAAATATGGATAACATGGTAACCAGACCAGTGAAGAGATTTTTGCTTTTATTTCCAGCACATCAGTCTCAAAATACAAAATGGAGACATGACAGCTCACTGATCCACACCAAAAAATGTCTCCTTCAACAGGGCTCATACAGCAATACATAAAATCATCTCAGACTAGAATTCAGCCAATCAGACACAGAAAACACATCTTGACAAGCATTCTATCCAATCTTATAAAACATAGGTAATCGTAGCTAAAACAAAGACTAGTTGATAAGAGACAAAGAACAGAGTTCTATTCATGCTAACCTTCTAAAGATATACATTAAATAACCTTGTTGCCATCCTAAAGCAAATTCTACAGAAGCCTATTGTTATTTGTCACGTCTACTGCTTGGGAAACTTTTCTGCTTGCATGGAAAACTTTTTCTGCTTGCATGGGAAACTTTTCTGCAATGCTAACAAAACTCCAGTCTAAGGCCTACATACTTCTTTTTAACCATTTCTTAAAAATCCTCTAACCTTATGGATTCCAACATTTCCCCCTCTCTGTTTGACCCAGAAGCTTTCATTTTCTTGTCGCTTGCTATTTACGTTTCATAGCTCTATTGCAAAATTTCTGCTTATTATCTGCTGAAGACCTATTTTCACTAAACTGAAGCATCGCTATATTACGGCACAGCAACTTAATGCTGTGAAGACCCAATCCCTGAAAGAGATATGTTTGGCAACAGTCACAAGGCATCGTTCAAAAAACTCTGGTCGATTCCAAGGCCTTAATTCAAAACCTTCGTTCATGTCAATACCCTCATCTACTGCTTTCGTGAGATTTCGTACACTCTCTGTGCTTCTACTTCCTAATTCTCCTGCTTGAATGACAAAAACTTCTCGGACTGTTTTGTTCATCATTCGCCGAACACAACAGAGTATACAAGGTACCACTATCAATATCAGTATTAGAACACCTAATATGTCAAGACCTATCTTGCAAAGTTGCCTTAGCCAAGGTGCAAAACTGCAATTTTGATACAAATCATCCAACCAGGAACCTCCGTCTTCTTTAATTTGGGCTGTCAGATCCTTTAATTTTTGAATGCTTTTGTGAATGGATTCAGAATGATCAGACAAATTCATACAACACAAACCTTCCAATTCCTCACAACCATGTCCTTGTGCCAGTAAGAGAAAATCAATGGCTGCTCTGTTTTGAAGAGTAGCATGTCTAATACTATCAACATCGGTCAACATATCACTGATTGCGGAGGATGTGGCATTAGCTTGTTTTCTCAGCCAACATCCAACTCGATCTAATTGTCTCAATGCCACAGCTGAAGCCAATTGGGGTAGAAATATACCTGCTGAAACCCTTCTGGCGGCATTCCAAGGCATAAAATCACTCTGACAGTTCTCATCATAATGAGGAACAGCTCTCGTTTTCCTTTGTTTCTTTTTCATCACTGCTTTGGCAGTGGGGGCAATTATGGTAAGCATACCAATGCTGCAAGGGCCACCTTCAAGGTGGGCTGGAATGCCTTGCCAACCTCTGTCTCCGCAAATGATCCAATACCCTTTTGGCAATTGCCGTGGAGATTGGTCCGTCTGTAGAAACACATCCCAACTGTTTGAAACATTTGCTGCCCTGAGAAGTTTCTTGGAACAAATGTTCCAATTGAAGGAAGGACTGTTTCCATTGTCAATTCCACCTGGTTTACCATTGGATTCTTTTCTGACCAAAGGAAACTCTTTCACTGGCACACCAACCAAACAGGTTGAGAAAGGCTTTTCTGGTTCCGAATTAGACAGACATATAGTATCCGATCCGGCAGCCTTGGCTAAGGTCACCCAAACATTCGTCTTCGGTTGATCCTCAGGCAAATCTGCACGACAAAAAACAATTGAAATCAAGCAAAACAAGTATACCATTTGATTCTGCCCCATCTCTTTCAAGAACTAAGTTTTGGCAGAATTCTTTCTAAACCAAAACAAGAACCTAAATTTTCAGCCAAAAATTAGCTTTGTTAAACAAACATTCAGCATTTCATTCGTATACTCATAAATAAAAATTGGCACAAAATCAGAGTTCACGGGTTCCACCGATGCACAATGAACGTCAGGCACAAGAGGCGTCAGGCGAGACCCGGGATCCTTCCATTCGGTCTACGTCTGCGTACTCGCTTCCTCAGTTCTAGGCTCGACAACAGGTGCTGAAGTGCGATACGGTTTGACGTTTTTGGCAGGAACCCACTTAATTCTTCCAGCACCTGTGGAAATAGAAGCATACCCTTTGCCCCACGTTATTAATTGAAACGGACCTTCCATCTGTCCAGAGTCAGGGTTTCTAATTAGAAGAGGAGGATGTTCTTTCAGTTTTGCCTGTGTGCTATTTGAAAAGTGTCTAAAGATTGGTGGATCTGGTTCTGTACTTTTACTATTTAGAAAATTAAAAACATACAAAGCCTTACTCAGTCTCATCTGTGGGGTGATTTCCGTTCCCCCTCTCTGTTGATCTAATATGCGTTTTAAGGTTTGATGTGTTCTTTCAATGATTGCTTGGCTTGTGGGAGAGTGGGGAATACCAAAAATGTGTCGAACACCCCATTCATTTAAAAATGTGGCCAATTTTTGAGATATGTATGCGGGGCCATTGTCAGTTTTTACTTCTTGGGGTATACCCAATGAAGCAAAAGCTTGCAGGAAATGATGACAGGCATGGCTGCCAGTATCACTTGTGTGAAGGGAAGCAAAAACTGCACCAGAGAACGTGTCTATGGAAACATGAATATTTTTAAATTTACCAAAAGAAGGCTATTTAGTAACATCTGTTTGCCACAACTGTAGGCTTTGTAAGCCTCGGGGGTTGATTGCTCCTGTAGAAACAGGAGGTTGTACCAATTGACAGTCAGGGCAAGTATGAATGATAGCTTTAGCTTGACTTTAAGTGATTTGGAACATTTGCATGAGTGCTTGTGCATTTTGGTGGAAAAAGGCACGACTCAATTTTGCTTGTTCAAAACTATTTGGCAATGTGTTAGAAATGACCATTGTCAGCTTGTCCGCTCTTGCATTTCCTTCCACTAAAAATCCAGGAAGTGAAGAATGCGCCCTAATGTGAGAAACAAAATATGGATTAGTTCTATATTGCAAAGTTATAAAAAGACATGAAAGCCAACGATGTAAAGTTTCATTACTAACATCCTTTAAAATGGAACCTTCTATTCTCCTGACTACATTAGCAACATAAGCAGAATCTGTGACCAAATTAAAAGGCTGAGGAAACAGCTGAAAAGCTCAAACTACTGCAGCAGGCTCAACAATTTGAGGGGATCCCTCTACTGTTTGAATATCAGATTCCCAAACATTAGTCTTTTGATTAAACCAAGTCACAACGGACCTGTGGCTTTTACCAGAGCCATCAGTGAAGAGAGTCACAGCATGTAAAGGTTCTTCACTAAATTTAGGTTTTTCTCTGAAACTCAATTTTGCTTGCAGTAGTTTGTGAGCTGGATAGTGTATGGAACAAACACCTGGAAAACCTAAGAATGCATATTGTAAATCATCAGAATTTTGCATTGCCCAATTGAAATAATCATTTTTCAATGGCAAATAGATAACTGAAAATTCTTGACCTGCCAAAGTTAACAATCTGGTTCTAGCCTTAATTATAATGTATGCAATCATTTCTAAAACTGAGCAAATGGTCTTTGAAAACCTGTAGGGAGGAAAATCCCATTCCATTATTAACAAAGGATCTTGCTCTGTGGAATCCCACTGGAAAATGAGACCACAAAGCTGCTTCTTCTCTCCTAAGATTGCAAGAAAGAAAGGATTTTCAGGAACGCAGCGATGAGCTTGTCTTTTTTTTTGAAGAGCTTCTGTGACTTTGTCGAGAGCAGCACGAGCTTCAGGGGTTAAAGTTCTTGGCGAAGTGATGTCGCAACTTCCTCTCAGCAAATGGAAGAGCGGACTCAGTTCATCATTGGTGATTCCCAACATCGGTCTGACCCAGTTGATTTCTCCTAGAAGTTGTTGTAACTCTTGTAGGTTGTTGACTCTGGTTCGGATCTGAATTTTTTGTGGTGTTCTTGTCGTCTCAGTCATCTTCCATCCCAGGTACTTCTAAGGTGAAACTTGTTGAATTTTCGTTGCAGAGATTTCAAGACCAGCTTTTTGAATTTCAGCAACAACACAGTCGCGAGTTTCTTCCATCTCTTCCTTTCAAAGGACTCCACCCTTAAAGCCAATTTTTCTTTCTCTGTATCTATAGATTGACAAACACCAGAACAACCATGGTTTTGCTTAACTGAAAAAGAGTTCCCTGGAACCACAATTTCCCGAGTGGAAGCAGCCACCTCAGCCTCCACCCCAGGCCCAACAGAATCCAATTCAGGTTTCAGTGTCCCCGCACAAACAATTTTAGGAAGTACAGTCACTTTTTCATTTCCATCTTTTACACACTTTGTTCCATCCCCCTTACAAGAGTCACATATTTTTACATTAACAGAACAATGCGAAGAAAAGTCCGAAAGAGTCTCATTTTTTCCCAGAGAGAGAGAAGAAAGATTTTGTTCAACAGAGTTCAAAGCAATACTTTCAGCATTTGCAACAACACTTGTAACATTCTCCGATACACACACAGTCTCTGGTTTACTGGAATTTCGTGAGAGAGAACCAGAAGCTCTGTTTTCTGAGTCCAAGTTGATCTTATTTTTATCACTTTGTTTAAAAAAGCACTACAACAGCGCACTACAAACCGGCACAAGTTCTCTTAAGCTTTCATCTTTTTTGAGAGAGACTAGATTATAGATTCTCCAGTTTATCTGATCCCAAAAATGAAAAGAAAAAGCAGACTGCAGATTTAAATCTTGCGTATTCGCTTTAACCCAGATAAGTAAGTTTTTAAGCTCAATTTTTGAAATTTCAGAGTGACCTTTTTCTTGTAACATTGTCTCTAATTGATGAAAAACATCCCATTCAACTTCTGATAAATTCGTTCCCATTTTTGTGCTCTTTTAATAATTTTCTTTTTCTCTATTTTTCCTCCCAACGTCACCCAAGCGCTCTCCCGAGATAAGCTACTTACAATTTTCTTGGTTTCGGCGGGAGAGATGATACAGTGTCCTCCTTGTTAACACTTGGGTCTCCGCGGCTGGTGCTTCCACGATTTTTCTTTGTTTTTCTTCTATTCTACGTCCTCACACGGGGCAGCAATATGCGGGGGACGGGACAGGTATAAGTCCAATGGTGTCAGGAACCCACGCCTTTAAAAAGGAACCCACTAGGCCGCGGCAAAATATCCAAATATGGATAACATGGTAACCAGACCAGTGAAGAGATTTTTGCTTTTATTTCCAGCACATCAGTCTCAAAATACAAAATGGAGACATGACAGCTCACTGATCCACACCAAAAAATGTCTCCTTCAACAGGGCTCATACAGCAATACATAAAATCATCTCAGACTAGAATTCAGCCAATCAGACACCGAAAACACATCTTGACAAGCATTCTATCCAATCTTATAAAACATAGGTAATCGTAGCTAAAACAAAGACTAGTTGATAAGAGACAAAGAACAGAGTTCTATTCATGCTAACCTTCTAAAGATATACATTAAATAACCTTGTTGCCATCCTAAAGCCAATTCTACAGAAGCCTATTGTTATTTGTCACGTCTACTGCTTGGGAAACTTTTCTGCTTGCATGGAAAACTTTTTCTGCTTGCATGGGAAACTTTTCTGCAATGCTAACAAAACTCCAGTCTAAGGCCTACATACTTCTTTTTAACCATTTCTTAAAAATCCTCTAACCTTATGGATTCCAACATTTCCCCCTCTCTGTTTGACCCAGAAGCTTTCATTTTCTTGTCGCTTGCTATTTGCGTTTCATAGCTCTATTGCAAAATTTCTGCTTATTATCTGCTGAAGACCTATTTTCACTAAACTGAAGCATTGCTATATTACGGCACAGCCACTTAATGCTGTGAAGACCCAATCCCTGAAAGAGATATGTTTGGCAACAGTCACAAGGCATCGTTCAAAAAACTCTGGTCGATTCCAAGGCCTTAATTCAAAACCTTCGTTCATGTCAATACCCTCATCTACTGCTTTCGTGAGATTTCGTACACTCTCTGTGCTTCTACTTCCTAATTCTCCTGCTTGAATGACAAAAACTTCTCGGACTGTTTTGTTCATCATTCGCCGAACACAACAGAGTATACAAGGTACCACTATCAATATCAGTATTAGAACACCTAATATGTCAAGACCTATCTTGCAAAGTTGCCTTAGCCAAGGTGCAAAACTGCAATTTTGATACAAATCATCCAACCAGGAACCTCCGTCTTCTTTAATTTGGGCTGTCAGATCCTTTAATTTTTGAATGCTTTTGTGAATGGATTCAGAATGATCAGACAAATTCATACAACACAAACCTTCCAATTCCTCACAACCATGTCCTTGTGCCAGTAAGAGAAAATCAATGGCTGCTCTGTTTTGAAGAGTAGCATGTCTAATACTATCAACATCGGTCAACATATCACTGATTGCGGAGGACGTGGCATTAGCTTGTTTGCTCAGCCAACATCCAACTCGATCTAATTGTCTCAATGCCACAGCTGAAGCCAATTGGGGTAGAAATATACCTGCTGAAACCCTTCTGGCGGCATTCCAAGGCATAAAATCACTCTGACAGTTCTCATCATAATGAGGAACAGCTCTTGTTTTCCTTTGTTTCTTTTTCATCACTGCTTTGGCAGTGGGGGCAATTATGGTAAGCATACCAATGCTGCAAGGGCCACCTTCAAGGTGGGCTGGAATGCCTTGCCAACCTCTGTCTCCGCAAATGATCCAATACCCTTTTGGCAATTGCCGTGGAGATTGGTCCGTCTCCAGAAACACATCCCAACTGTTTGAAACATTTGCTGCCCTGAGAAGTTTCTTGGAACAAATGTTCCAATTGAAGGAAGGACTGTTTCCATTGTCAATTCCACCTGGTTTACCATTGGATTCTTTTCTGACCAAAGGAAATTCTTTCACTGGCACACCAACCAAACAGGTTGAGAAAGGCTTTTCTGGTTCCGAATTAGACAGACATATAGTATCCGATCTGGCAGCCTTGGCTAAGGTCACCCAAACATTCGTCTTCGGTTGATCCTCAGGCAAATCTGCACGACAAAAAACAATTGAAATCAAGCAAAACAAGTATACCATTTGATTCTGCCCCATCTCTTTCAAGAACTAAGTTTTGGCAGAATTCTTTCTAAACCAAAACAAGAACCTAAATTTTCAGCCAAAAATTAGCTTTGTTAAACAAACATTCAGCATTTCATTCGTATACTCATAAATAAAAATTGGCACAAAATCAGAGTTCACGGGTTCCACCGATGCACAATGAACGTCAGGCACAAGAGGCGTCAGGCGAGACCCGGGATCCTTCCATTCGGTCTACGTCTGCGTACTCGCTTCCTCAGTTCTAGGCTCGACAACAGGTTCTGAAGTGCGATACGGTTTGACGTTTTTGGCGGGAACCCACTTAATTCTTCCAGCACCTGTGGAAATAGAAGCATACCCTTTGCCCCACGTTATTAATTGAAACGGACCTTCCATCTGTCCAGAGTCAGGGTTTCTAATTAGAAGAGGAGGATGTTCTTTCAGTTTTGCCTGTGTGCTATTTGAAAAGTGTCTAAAGATTGGTGGATCTGGTTCTGTACTTTTACTATTTAGAAAATTAAAAACATACAAAGCCTTACTCAGTCTCATCTGTGGGGTGATTTCCGTTCCCCCTCTCTGTTGATCTAATATGCGTTTTAAGGTTTGATGTGTTCTTTCAATGATTGCTTGGCTTGTGGGAGAGTGGGGAATACCAAAAATGTGTCGAACACCCCATTCATTTAAAAATGTGGCCAATTTTTGAGATATGTATGCGGGGCCATTGTCAGTTTTTACTTCTTGGGGTATACCCAATGAAGCAAAAGCTTGCAGGAAATGATGACAGGCATGGCTGCCAGTATCACTTGTGTGAAGGGAAGCAAAAACTGCACCAGAGAACGTGTCTATGGAAACATGAATATTTTTAAATTTACCAAAAGAAGGCTATTTAGTAACATCTGTTTGCCACAACTGTAGGCTTTGTAAGCCTCGGGGGTTGATTGCTCCTGTAGAAACAGGAGGTTGTACCAATTGACAGTCAGGGCAAGTATGAATGATAGCTTTAGCTTGACTTTAAGTGATTTGGAACATTTGCATGAGTGCTTGTGCATTTTGGTGGAAAAAGGCACGACTCAATTTTGCTTGTTCAAAACTATTTGGCAATGTGTTAGAAATGACCATTGTCAGCTTGTCCGCTCTTGCATTTCCTTCCACTAAAAATCCAGGAAGTGAAGAATGCGCCCTAATGTGAGAAACAAAATATGGATTAGTTCTATATTGCAAAGTTATAAAAAGACATGAAAGCCAACGATGTAAAGTTTCATTACTAACATCCTTTAAAATGGAACCTTCTATTCTCCTGACTACATTAGCAACATAAGCAGAATCTGTGACCAAATTAAAAGGGTGAGGAAACAGCTGAAAAGCTCAAACTACTGCAGCAGGCTCAACAATTTGAGGGGATCCCTCTACTGTTTGAATATCAGATTCCCAAACATTAGTCTTTTGATTAAACCAAGTCACAACGGACTTGTGGCTTTTACCAGAGCCATCAGTGAAGAGAGTCACAGCATGTAAAGGTTCTTCACTAAATTTAGGTTTTTCTCTGAAACTCAATTTTGCTTGCAGTAGTTTGTGAGCTGGATAGTGTATGGAACAAACACCTGGAAAACCTAAGAATGCATATTGTAAATCATCAGAATTTTGCATTGCCCAATTGAAATAATCATTTTTCAATGGCAAATAGATAACTGAAAATTCTTGACCTGCCAAAGTTAACAATCTGGTTCTAGCCTTAATTATAATGTATGCAATCATTTCTAAAACTGAGCAAATGGTCTTTGAAAACCTGTAGGGAGGAAAATCCCATTCCATTATTAACAAAGGATCTTGCTCTGTGGAATCCCACTGGAAAATGAGACCACAAAGCTGCTTCTTCTCTCCTAAGATTGCAAGAAAGAAAGGATTTTCAGGAACGCAGCGATGAGCTTGTCTTTTTTTTTGAAGAGCTTCTGTGACTTTGTCGAGAGCAGCACGAGCTTCAGGGGTTAAAGTTCTTGGCGAAGTGATGTCGCAACTTCCTCTCAGCAAATGGAAGAGCGGACTCAGTTCATCATTGGTGATTCCCAACATCGGTCTGACCCAGTTGATTTCTCCTAGAAGTTGTTGTAACTCTTGTAGGTTGTTGACTCTGGTTCGGATCTGAATTTTTTGTGGTGTTCTTGTCGTCTCAGTCATCTTCCATCCCAGGTACTTCTAAGGTGAAACTTGTTGAATTTTCGTTGCAGAGATTTCAAGTCCAGCTTTTTGAATTTCAGCAACAACACAGTCGCGACTTTCTTCCATCTCTTCCTTTCAAAGGACTCCACCCTTAAAGCCAATTTTTCTTTCTCTGTATCTATAGATTGACAAACACCAGAACAACCATGGTTTTGCTTAACTGAAAAAGAGTTCCCTGGAACCACAATTTCCCGAGTGGAAGCAGCCACCTCAGCCTCCACCCCAGGCCCAACAGAATCCAATTCAGGTTTCAGTGTCCCCGCACAAACAATTTTAGGAAGTACAGTCACTTTTTCATTTCCATCTTTTACACACTTTGTTCCATCCCCCTTACAAGAGTCACATATTTTTACATTAACAGAACAATGCGAAGAAAAGTCCGAAAGAGTCTCATTTTTTCCCAGAGAGAGAGAAGAAAGATTTTGTTCAACAGAGTTCAAAGCAATACTTTCAGCATTTGCAACAACACTTGTAACATTCTCCGATACACACACAGTCTCTGGTTTACTGGAATTTCGTGAGAGAGAACCAGAAGCTCTGTTTTCTGAGTCCAAGTTGATCTTATTTTTATCACTTTGTTTAAAAAAGCACTACAATAGCGCACTACAAACCGGCACAAGTTCTCTTAAGCTTTCATCTTTTTTGAGAGAGACTAGATTATAGATTCTCCAGTTTATCTGATCCCAAAAATGAAAAGAAAAAGCAGACTGCAGATTTAAATCTTGCGTATTCGCTTTAACCCAGATAAGTAAGTTTTTAAGCTCAGTTTTTGAAATTTCAGAGTGACCTTTTTCTTGTAACATTGTCTCTAATTGATGAAAAACATCCCATTCAACTTCTGATAAATTCGTTCCCATTTTTGTGCTCTTTTAATAATTTTCTTTTTCTCTATTTTTCCTCCCAACGTCACCCAAGCGCTCTCCCGAGATAAGCTACTTACAATTTTCTTGGTTTCGGCGGGAGAGATGATACAGTGTCCTCCTTGTTAACACTTGGGTCTCCGCGGCTGGTGCTTCCACGATTTTTCTTTGTTTTTCTTCTATTCTACGTCCTCACACGGGGCAGCAATATGCGGGGGACGGGACAGGTATAAGTCCAATGGTGTCAGGAACCCACGCCTTAAAAAAGGAACCCACTAGGCCGCGGCAAAATATCCAAATATGGATAACATGGTAACCAGACCAGTGAAGAGATTTTTGCTTTTATTTCCAGCACATCAGTCTCAAAATACAAAATGGAGACATGACAGCTCACTGATCCACACCAAAAAATGTCTCCTTCAACAGGGCTCATACAGCAATACATAAAATCATCTCAGACTAGAATTCAGCCAATCAGACACAGAAAACACATATTGACAAGCATTCTATCCAATCTTATAAAACATAGGTAATCGTAGCTAAAACAAAGACTAGTTGATAAGAGACAAAGAACAGAGTTCTATTCATGCTAACCTTCTAAAGATATACATTAAATAACCTTGTTGCCATCCTAAAGCCAATTCTACAGAAGCCTATTGTTATTTGTCACGTCTACTGCTTGGGAAACTTTTCTGCTTGCATGGAAAACTTTTTCTGCTTGCATGGGAAACTTTTCTGCAATGCTAACAAAACTCCAGTCTAAGGCCTACATACTTCTTTTTAACCATTTCTTAAAAATCCTCTAACCTTATGGATTCCAACATTTCCCCCTCTCTGTTTGACCCAGAAGCTTTCATTTTCTTGTCGCTTGCTATTTGCGTTTCATAGCTCTATTGCAAAATTTCTGCTCATTATCTGCTAAAGACCTATTTTCACTAAACTGAAGCATTGCTATATTACGGCACAGCAACTTAATGCTGTGAAGACCCAATCCCTGAAAGAGATATGTTTGGCAACAGTCACAAGGCATCGTTCAAAAAACTCTGGTCGATTCCAAGGCCTTAATTCAAAACCTTCGTTCATGTCAATACCCTCATCTACTGCTTTCGTGAGATTTCGTACACTCTCTGTGCTTCTACTTCCTAATTCTCCTGCTTGAATGACAAAAACTTCTCGGACTGTTTTGTTCATCATTCGCCGAACACAACAGAGTATACAAGGTACCACTATCAATATCAGTATTAGAACACCTAATATGTAAAGACCTATCTTGCAAAGTTGCCTTAGCCAAGGTGCAAAACTGCAATTTTGATACAAATCATCCAACCAGGAACCTCCGTCTTCTTTAATTTGGGCTGTCAGATCCTTTAATTTTTGAATGCTTTTGTGAATGGATTCAGAATGATCAGACAAATTCATACAACACAAACCTTCCAATTCCTCACAACCATGTCCTTGTGCCAGTAAGAGAAAATCAATGGCTGCTCTGTTTTGAAGAGTAGCATGTCTAATACTATCAACATTGGTCAACATATCACTGATTGCCGAGGATGTGGCATTAGCTTGTTTGCTCAGCCAACATCCAACTCGATCTAATTGTCTCAATGCCACAGCTGAAGCCAATTGGGGTAGAAATATACCTGCTGAAACCCTTCTGGCGGCATTCCAAGGCATAAAATCACTCTGACAGTTCTCATCATAATGAGGAACAGCTCTCGTTTTCCTTTGTTTCTTTTTCATCACTGCTTTGGCAGTGGGGGCAATTATGGTAAGCATACCAATGCTGCAAGGGCCACCTTCAAGGTGGGCTGGAATGCCTTGCCAACCTCTGTCTCCGCAAATGATCCAATACCCTTTTGGCAATTGCCGTGGAGATTGGTCCGTCTGTAGAAACACATCCCAACTGTTTGAAACATTTGCTGCCCTGAGAAGTTTCTTGGAACAAATGTTCCAATTGAAGGAAGGACTGTTTCCATTGTCAATTCCACCTGGTTTACCATTGGATTCTTTTCTGACCAAAGGAAACTCTTTCACTGGCACACCAACCAAACAGGTTGAGAAAGGCTTTTCTGGTTCCGAATTAGACAGACATATAGTATCCGATCCGGCAGCCTTGGCTAAGGTCACCCAAACATTCGTCTTCGGTTGATCCTCAGGCAAATCTGCACGACAAAAAACAATTAAAATCAAGCAAAACAAGTATACCATTTGATTCTGCCCCATCTCTTTCAAGAACTAAGTTTTGGCAGAATTCTTTCTAAACCAAAACAAGAACCTAAATTTTCAGCCAAAAATTAGCTTTGTTAAACAAACATTCAGCATTTCATTCGTATACTCATAAATAAAAATTGGCACAAAATCAGAGTTCACGGGTTCCACCGATGCACAATGAACGTCAGGCACAAGAGGCGTCAGGCGAGACCCGGGATCCTTCCATTCGGTCTACGTCTGCGTACTCGCTTCCTCAGTTCTAGGCTCGACAACAGGTTCTGAAGTGCGATACGGTTTGACGTTTTTGGCAGGAACCCACTTAATTCTTCCAGCACCTGTGGAAATAGAAGCATACCCTTTGCCCCACGTTATTAATTGAAACGGACCTTCCATCTGTCCAGAGTCAGGGTTTCTAATTAGAAGAGGAGGATGTTCTTTCAGTTTTGCCTGTGTGCTATTTGAAAAGTGTCTAAAGATTGGTGGATCTGGTTCTGTACTTTTACTATTTAGAAAATTAAAAACATACAAAGCCTTACTCAGTCTCATCTGTGGGGTGATTTCCGTTCCCCCTCTCTGTTGATCTAATATGCGTTTTAAGGTTTGATGTGTTCTTTCAATGATTGCTTGGCTTGTGGGAGAGTGGGGAATACCAAAAATGTGTCGAACACCCCATTCATTTAAAAATGTGGCCAATTTTTGAGATATGTATGCGGGGCCATTGTCAGTTTTTACTTCTTGGGGTATACCCAATGAAGCAAAAGCTTGCAGGAAATGATGACAGGCATGGCTGCCAGTATCACTTGTGTGAAGGGAAGCAAAAACTGCACCAGAGAACGTGTCTATGGAAACATGAATATTTTTAAATTTACCAAAAGAAGGCTATTTAGTAACATCTGTTTGCCACAACTGTAGGCTTTGTAAGCCTCGGGGGTTGATTGCTCCTGTAGAAACAGGAGGTTGTACCAATTGACAGTCAGGGCAAGTATGAATGATAGCTTTAGCTTGACTTTAAGTGATTTGGAACATTTGCATGAGTGCTTGTGCATTTTGGTGGAAAAAGGCACGACTCAATTTTGCTTGTTCAAAACTATTTGGCAATGTGTTAGAAATGACCATTGTCAGCTTGTCCGCTCTTGCATTTCCTTCCACTAAAAATCCAGGAAGTGAAGAATGCGCCCTAATGTGAGAAACAAAATATGGATTAGTTCTATATTGCAAAGTTATAAAAAGACATGAAAGCCAACGATGTAAAGTTTCATTACTAACATCCTTTAAAATGGAACCTTCTATTCTCCTGACTACATTAGCAACATAAGCAGAATCTGTGACCAAATTAAAAGGGTGAGGAAACAGCTGAAAAGCTCAAACTACTGCAGCAGGCTCAACAATTTGAGGGGATCCCTCTACTGTTTGAATATCAGATTCCCAAACATTAGTCTTTTGATTAAACCAAGTCACAACGGACTTGTGGCTTTTACCAGAGCCATCAGTGAAGAGAGTCACAGCATGTAAAGGTTCTTCACTAAATTTAGGTTTTTCTCTGAAACTCAATTTTGCTTGCAGTAGTTTGTGAGCTGGATAGTGTATGGAACAAACACCTGGAAAACCTAAGAATGCATATTGTAAATCATCAGAATTTTGCATTGCCCAATTGAAATAATCATTTTTCAATGGCAAATAGATAACTGAAAATTCTTGACCTGCCAAAGTTAACAATCTGGTTCTAGCCTTAATTATAATGTATGCAATCATTTCTAAAACTGAGCAAATGGTCTTTGAAAACCTGTAGGGAGGAAAATCCCATTCCATTATTAACAAAGGATCTTGCTCTGTGGAATCCCACTGGAAAATGAGACCACAAAGCTGCTTCTTCTCTCCTAAGATTGCAAGAAAGAAAGGATTTTCAGGAACGCAGCGATGAGCTTGTCTTTTTTTTTGAAGAGCTTCTGTGACTTTGTCGAGAGCAGCACGAGCTTCAGGGGTTAAAGTTCTTGGCGAAGTGATGTCGCAACTTCCTCTCAGCAAATGGAAGAGCGGACTCAGTTCATCATTGGTGATTCCCAACATCGGTCTGACCCAGTTGATTTCTCCTAGAAGTTGTTGTAACTCTTGTAGGTTGTTGACTCTGGTTCGGATCTGAATTTTTTGTGGTGTTCTTGTCGTCTCAGTCATCTTCCATCCCAGGTACTTCTAAGGTGAAACTTGTTGAATTTTCGTTGCAGAGATTTCAAGTCCAGCTTTTTGAATTTCAGCAACAACACAGTCGCGACTTTCTTCCATCTCTTCCTTTCAAAGGACTCCACCCTTAAAGCCAATTTTTCTTTCTCTGTATCTATAGATTGACAAACACCAGAACAACCATGGTTTTGCTTAACTGAAAAAGAGTTCCCTGGAACCACAATTTCCCGAGTGGAAGCAGCCACCTCAGCCTCCACCCCAGGCCCAACAGAATCCAATTCAGGTTTCAGTGTCCCCGCACAAACAATTTTAGGAAGTACAGTCACTTTTTCATTTCCATCTTTTACACACTTTGTTCCATCCCCCTTACAAGAGTCACATATTTTTACATTAACAGAACAATGCGAAGAAAAGTCCGAAAGAGTCTCATTTTTTCCCAGAGAGAGAGAAGAAAGATTTTGTTCAACAGAGTTCAAAGCAATACTTTCAGCATTTGCAACAACACTTGTAACATTCTCCGATACACACACAGTCTCTGGTTTACTGGAATTTCGTGAGAGAGAACCAGAAGCTCTGTTTTCTGAGTCCAAGTTGATCTTATTTTTATCACTTTGTTTAAAAAAGCACTACAACAGCGCACTACAAACCGGCACAAGTTCTCTTAAGCTTTCATCTTTTTTGAGAGAGACTAGATTATAGATTCTCCAGTTTATCTGATCCCAAAAATGAAAAGAAAAAGCAGACTGCAGATTTAAATCTTGCGTATTCGCTTTAACCCAGATAAGTAAGTTTTTAAGCTCAGTTTTTGAAATTTCAGAGTGACCTTTTTCTTGTAACATTGTCTCTAATTGATGAAAAACATCCCATTCAACTTCTGATAAATTCGTTCCCATTTTTGTGCTCTTTTAATAATTTTCTTTTTCTCTATTTTTCCTCCCAACGTCACCCAAGCGCTCTCCCGAGATAAGCTACTTACAATTTTCTTGGTTTCGGCGGGAGAGATGATACAGTGTCCTCCTTGTTAACACTTGGGTCTCCGCGGCTGGTGCTTCCACGATTTTTCTTTGTTTTTCTTCTATTCTACGTCCTCACACGGGGCAGCAATATGCGGGGGACGGGACAGGTATAAGTCCAATGGTGTCAGGAACCCACGCCTTAAAAAAGGAACCCACTAGGCCGCGGCAAAATATCCAAATATGGATAACATGGTAACCAGACCAGTGAAGAGATTTTTGCTTTTATTTCCAGCACATCAGTCTCAAAATACAAAATGGAGACATGACAGCTCACTGATCCACACCAAAAAATGTCTCCTTCAACAGGGCTCATACAGCAATACATAAAATCATCTCAGACTAGAATTCAGCCAATCAGACACAGAAAACACATATTGACAAGCATTCTATCCAATCTTATAAAATATAGGTAATCGTAGCTAAAACAAAGACTAGTTGATAAGAGACAAAGAACAGAGTTCTATTCATGCTAACCTTCTAAAGATATACATTAAATAACCTTGTTGCCATCCTAAAGCCAATTCTACAGAAGCCTATTGTTATTTGTCACGTCTACTGCTTGGGAAACTTTTCTGCTTGCATGGAAAACTTTTTCTGCTTGCATGGGAAACTTTTCTGCAATGCTAACAAAACTCCAGTCTAAGGCCTACATACTTCTTTTTAACCATTTCTTAAAAATCCTCTAACCTTATGGATTCCAACATTTCCCCCTCTCTGTTTGACCCAGAAGCTTTCATTTTCTTGTCGCTTGCTATTTGCGTTTCATAGCTCTATTGCAAAATTTCTGCTCATTATCTGCTAAAGACCTATTTTCACTAAACTGAAGCATTGCTATATTACGGCACAGCAACTTAATGCTGTGAAGACCCAATCCCTGAAAGAGATATGTTTGGCAACAGTCACAAGGCATCGTTCAAAAAACTCTGGTCGATTCCAAGGCCTTAATTCAAAACCTTCGTTCATGTCAATACCCTCATCTACTGCTTTCGTGAGATTTCGTACACTCTCTGTGCTTCTACTTCCTAATTCTCCTGCTTGAATGACAAAAACTTCTCGGACTGTTTTGTTCATCATTCGCCGAACACAACAGAGTATACAAGGTACCACTATCAATATCAGTATTAGAACACCTAATATGTAAAGACCTATCTTGCAAAGTTGCCTTAGCCAAGGTGCAAAACTGCAATTTTGATACAAATCATCCAACCAGGAACCTCCGTCTTCTTTAATTTGGGCTGTCAGATCCTTTAATTTTTGAATGCTTTTGTGAATGGATTCAGAATGATCAGACAAATTCATACAACACAAACCTTCCAATTCCTCACAACCATGTCCTTGTGCCAGTAAGAGAAAATCAATGGCTGCTCTGTTTTGAAGAGTAGCATGTCTAATACTATCAACATTGGTCAACATATCACTGATTGCCGAGGATGTGGCATTAGCTTGTTTGCTCAGCCAACATCCAACTCGATCTAATTGTCTCAATGCCACAGCTGAAGCCAATTGGGGTAGAAATATACCTGCTGAAACCCTTCTGGCGGCATTCCAAGGCATAAAATCACTCTGACAGTTCTCATCATAATGAGGAACAGCTCTCGTTTTCCTTTGTTTCTTTTTCATCACTGCTTTGGCAGTGGGGGCAATTATGGTAAGCATACCAATGCTGCAAGGGCCACCTTCAAGGTGGGCTGGAATGCCTTGCCAACCTCTGTCTCCGCAAATGATCCAATACCCTTTTGGCAATTGCCGTGGAGATTGGTCCGTCTGTAGAAACACATCCCAACTGTTTGAAACATTTGCTGCCCTGAGAAGTTTCTTGGAACAAATGTTCCAATTGAAGGAAGGACTGTTTCCATTGTCAATTCCACCTGGTTTACCATTGGATTCTTTTCTGACCAAAGGAAACTCTTTCACTGGCACACCAACCAAACAGGTTGAGAAAGGCTTTTCTGGTTCCGAATTAGACAGACATATAGTATCCGATCCGGCAGCCTTGGCTAAGGTCACCCAAACATTCGTCTTCGGTTGATCCTCAGGCAAATCTGCACGACAAAAAACAATTAAAATCAAGCAAAACAAGTATACCATTTGATTCTGCCCCATCTCTTTCAAGAACTAAGTTTTGGCAGAATTCTTTCTAAACCAAAACAAGAACCTAAATTTTCAGCCAAAAATTAGCTTTGTTAAACAAACATTCAGCATTTCATTCGTATACTCATAAATAAAAATTGGCACAAAATCAGAGTTCACGGGTTCCACCGATGCACAATGAACGTCAGGCACAAGAGGCGTCAGGCGAGACCCGGGATCCTTCCATTCGGTCTACGTCTGCGTACTCGCTTCCTCAGTTCTAGGCTCGACAACAGGTTCTGAAGTGCGATACGGTTTGACGTTTTTGGCAGGAACCCACTTAATTCTTCCAGCACCTGTGGAAATAGAAGCATACCCTTTGCCCCACGTTATTAATTGAAACGGACCTTCCATCTGTCCAGAGTCAGGGTTTCTAATTAGAAGAGGAGGATGTTCTTTCAGTTTTGCCTGTGTGCTATTTGAAAAGTGTCTAAAGATTGGTGGATCTGGTTCTGTACTTTTACTATTTAGAAAATTAAAAACATACAAAGCCTTACTCAGTCTCATCTGTGGGGTGATTTCTGTTCCCCCTCTCTGTTGATCTAATATGCGTTTTAAGGTTTGATGTGTTCTTTCAATGATTGCTTGGCTTGTGGGAGAGTGGGGAATACCAAAAATGTGTCGAACACCCCATTCATTTAAAAATGTGGCCAATTTTTGAGATATGTATGCGGGGCCATTGTCAGTTTTTACTTCTTGGGGTATACCCAATGAAGCAAAAGCTTGCAGGAAATGATGACAGGCATGGCTGCCAGTATCACTTGTGTGAAGGGAAGCAAAAACTGCACCAGAGAACGTGTCTATGGAAACATGAATATTTTTAAATTTACCAAAAGAAGGCTATTTAGTAACATCTGTTTGCCACAACTGTAGGCTTTGTAAGCCTCGGGGGTTGATTGCTCCTGTAGAAACAGGAGGTTGTACCAATTGACAGTCAGGGCAAGTATGAATGATAGCTTTAGCTTGACTTTAAGTGATTTGGAACATTTGCATGAGTGCTTGTGCATTTTGGTGGAAAAAGGCACGACTCAATTTTGCTTGTTCAAAACTATTTGGCAATGTGTTAGAAATGACCATTGTCAGCTTGTCCGCTCTTGCATTTCCTTCCACTAAAAATCCAGGAAGTGAAGAATGCGCCCTAATGTGAGAAACAAAATATGGATTAGTTCTATATTGCAAAGTTATAAAAAGACATGAAAGCCAACGATGTAAAGTTTCATTACTAACATCCTTTAAAATGGAACCTTCTATTCTCCTGACTACATTAGCAACATAAGCAGAATCTGTGACCAAATTAAAAGGCTGAGGAAACAGCTGAAAAGCTCAAACTACTGCAGCAGGCTCAACAATTTGAGGGGATCCCTCTACTGTTTGAATATCAGATTCCCAAACATTAGTCTTTTGATTAAACCAAGTCACAACGGACTTGTGGCTTTTACCAGAGCCATCAGTGAAGAGAGTCACAGCATGTAAAGGTTCTTCACTCAATTTAGGTTTTTCTCTGAAACTCAATTTTGCTTGCAGTAGTTTGTGAGCTGGATAGTGTATGGAACAAACACCTGGAAAACCTAAGAATGCATATTGTAAATCATCAGAATTTTGCATTGCCCAATTGAAATAATCATTTTTCAATGGCAAATAGATAACTGAAAATTCTTGACCTGCCAAAGTTAACAATCTGGTTCTAGCCTTAATTATAATGTATGCAATCATTTCTAAAACTGAGCAAATGGTCTTTGAAAACCTGTAGGGAGGAAAATCCCATTCCATTATTAACAAAGGATCTTGCTCTGTGGAATCCCACTGGAAAATGAGACCACAAAGCTGCTTCTTCTCTCCTAAGATTGCAAGAAAGAAAGGATTTTCAGGAACGCAGCGATGAGCTTGTTTTTTTTGAAGAGCTTCTGTGACTTTGTCGAGAGCAGCACGAGCTTCAGGGGTTAAAGTTCTTGGCGAAGTGATGTCGCAACTTCCTCTCAGCAAATGGAAGAGCGGACTCAGTTCATCATTGGTGATTCCCAACATCGGTCTGACCCAGTTGATTTCTCCTAGAAGTTGTTGTAACTCTTGTAGGTTGTTGACTCTGGTTCGGATCTGAATTTTTTGTGGTGTTCTTGTCGTCTCAGTCATCTTCCATCCCAGGTACTTCTAAGGTGAAACTTGTTGAATTTTCGTTGCAGAGATTTCAAGTCCAGCTTTTTGAATTTCAGCAACAACACAGTCGCGAGTTTCTTCCATCTCTTCCTTTCAAAGGACTCCACCCTTAAAGCCAATTTTTCTTTCTCTGTATCTATAGATTGACAAACACCAGAACAACCATGGTTTTGCTTAACTGAAAGAGTTCCCTGGAACCACAATTTCCCGAGTGGAAGCAGCCACCTCAGCCTCCACCCCAGGCCCAACAGAATCCAATTCAGGTTTCAGTGTCCCCGCACAAACAATTTTAGGAAGTACAGTCACTTTTTCATTTCCATCTTTTACACACTTTGTTCCATCCCCCTTACAAGAGTCACATATTTTTACATTAACAGAACAACGCGAAGAAAAGTCCGAAAGAGTCTCATTTTTTCCCAGAGAGAGAGAAGAAAGATTTTGTTCAACAGAGTTCAAAGCAATACTTTCAGCATTTGCAACAACACTTGTAACATTCTCCGATACACACACAGTCTCTGGTTTACTGGAATTTCGTGAGAGAGAACCAGAAGCTCTGTTTTCTGAGTCCAAGTTGATCTTATTTTTATCACTTTGTTTAAAAAAGCACTACAACAGCGCACTACAAACCGGCACAAGTTCTCTTAAGCTTTCATCTTTTTTGAGAGAGACTAGATTATAGATTCTCCAGTTTATCTGATCCCAAAAATGAAAAGAAAAAGCAGACTGCAGATTTAAATCTTGCGTATTCGCTTTAACACAGATAAGTAAGTTTTTAAGCTCAGTTTTTGAAATTTCAGAGTGACCTTTTTCTTGTAACATTGTCTCTAATTGATGAAAAACATCCCATTCAACTTCTGATAAATTCGTTCCCATTTTTGTGCTCTTTTAATAATTTTCTTTTTCTCTATTTTTCCTCCCAACGTCACCCAAGCGCTCTCCCGAGATAAGTTACTTACAATTTTCTTGGTTTCGGCGGGAGAGATGATACAGTGTCCTCCTTGTTAACACTTGGGTCTCCGCGGCTGGTGCTTCCATGATTTTTCTTTGTTTTTCTTCTATTCTACGTCCTCACACGGGGCAGCAATATGCGAGGGACGGGACAGGTATAAGTCCAATGGTGTCAGGAACCCACGCCTTAAAAAAGGAACCCACTAGGCCGCGGCAAAATATCCAAATATGGATAACATGGTAACCAGACCAGTGAAGAGATTTTTGCTTTTATTTCCAGCACATCAGTCTCAAAATACAAAATGGAGACATGACAGCTCACTGATCCACACCAAAAAATGTCTCCTTCAACAGGGCTCATACAGCAATACATAAAATCATCTCAGACTAGAATTCAGCCAATCAGACACAGAAAACACATATTGACAAGCATTCTATCCAATCTTATAAAACATAGGTAATCGTAGCTAAAACAAAGACTAGTTGATAAGAGACAAAGAACAGAGTTCTATTCATGCTAACCTTCTAAAGATACACATTAAATAACCTTGTTGCCATCCTAAAGCCAATTCTACAGAAGCCTATTGTTATTTGTCACGTCTACTGCTTGGGAAACTTTTCTGCTTGCATGGAAAACTTTTTCTGCTTGCATGGGAAACTTTTCTGCAATGCTAACAAAACTCCAGTCTAAGGCCTACATACTTCTTTTTAACCATTTCTTAAAAATCCTCTAACCTTATGGATTCCAACATTTCCCCCTCTCTGTTTGACCCAGAAGCTTTCATTTTCTTGTCGCTTGCTATTTGCGTTTCATAGCTCTATTGCAAAATTTCTGCTTATTATCTGCTGAAGACCTATTTTCACTAAACTGAAGCATTGCTATATTACGGCACAGCAACTTAATGCTGTGAAGACCCAATCCCTGAAAGAGATATGTTTGGCAACAGTCACAAGGCATCGTTCAAAAAACTCTGGTCGATTCCAAGGCCTTAATTCAAAACCTTCGTTCATGTCAATACCCTCATCTACTGCTTTCGTGAGATTTCGTACACTCTCTGTGCTTCTACTTCCTAATTCTCCTGCTTGAATGGCAAAAACTTCTCGGACTGTTTTGTTCATCATTCGCCGAAGCCAACGGAGTATACAAGGTGCCACTATCAATATCAGTATTAGAACACCTAATATGTAAAGACCTATCTTGCAAAGTTGCCTTAGCCAAGGTGCAAAACTGCAATTTTGATACAAATCATCCAACCAGGAACCTCCGTCTTCTTTAATTTGGGCTGTCAGATCCTTTAATTTTTGAATGCTTTTGTGAATGGATTCAGAATGATCAGACAAATTCATACAACACAAACCTTCCAATTCCTCACAACCATGTCCTTGTGCCAGTAAGAGAAAATCAATGGCTGCTCTGTTTTGAAGAGTAGCATGTCTAATACTATCAACATTGGTCAACATATCACTGATTGCCGAGGATGTGGCATTAGCTTGTTTGCTCAGCCAACATCCAACTCGATCTAATTGTCTCAATGCCACAGCTGAAGCCAATTGGGGTAGAAATATACCTGCTGAAACCCTTCTGGCGGCATTCCAAGGCATAAAATCACTCTGACAGTTCTCATCATAATGAGGAACAGCTCTCGTTTTCCTTTGTTTCTTTTTCATCACTGCTTTGGCAGTGGGGGCAATTATGGTAAGCATACCAATGCTGCAAGGGCCACCTTCAAGGTGGGCTGGAATGCCTTGCCAACCTCTGTCTCCGCAAATGATCCAATACCCTTTTGGCAATTGCCGTGGAGATTGGTCCGTCTGTAGAAACACATCCCAACTGTTTGAAACATTTGCTGCCCTGAGAAGTTTCTTGGAACAAATGTTCCAATTGAAGGAAGGACTGTTTCCATTGTCAATTCCACCTGGTTTACCATTGGATTCTTTTCTGACCAAAGGAAACTCTTTCACTGGCACACCAACCAAACAGGTTGAGAAAGGCTTTTCTGGTTCCGAATTAGACAGACATATAGTATCCGATCCGGCAGCCTTGGCTAAGGTCACCCAAACATTCGTCTTCGGTTGATCCTCAGGCAAATCTGCACGACAAAAAACAATTAAAATCAAGCAAAACAAGTATACCATTTGATTCTGCCCCATCTCTTTCAAGAACTAAGTTTTGGCAGAATTCTTTCTAAACCAAAACAAGAACCTAAATTTTCAGCCAAAAATTAGCTTTGTTAAACAAACATTCAGCATTTCATTCGTATACTCATAAATAAAAATTGGCACAAAATCAGAGTTCACGGGTTCCACCGATGCACAATGAACGTCAGGCACAAGAGGCGTCAGGCGAGACCCGGGATCCTTCCATTCGGTCTACGTCTGCGTACTCGCTTCCTCAGTTCTAGGCTCGACAACAGGTTCTGAAGTGCGATACGGTTTGACGTTTTTGGCGGGAACCCACTTAATTCTTCCAGCACCTGTGGAAATAGAAGCATACCCTTTGCCCCACGTTATTAATTGAAACGGACCTTCCATCTGTCCAGAGTCAGGGTTTCTAATTAGAAGAGGAGGATGTTCTTTCAGTTTTGCCTGTGTGCTATTTGAAAAGTGTCTAAAGATTGGTGGATCTGGTTCTGTACTTTTACTATTTAGAAAATTAAAAACATACAAAGCCTTACTCAGTCTCATCTGTGGGGTGATTTCCGTTCCCCCTCTCTGTTGATCTAATATGCGTTTTAAGGTTTGATGTGTTCTTTCAATGATTGCTTGGCTTGTGGGAGAGTGGGGAATACCAAAAATGTGTCGAACACCCCATTCATTTAAAAATGTGGCCAATTTTTGAGATATGTATGCGGGGCCATTGTCAGTTTTTACTTCTTGGGGTATACCCAATGAAGCAAAAGCTTGCAGGAAATGATGACAGGCATGGCTGCCAGTATCACTTGTGTGAAGGGAAGCAAAAACTGCACCAGAGAACGTGTCTATGGAAACATGAATATTTTTAAATTTACCAAAAGAAGGCTATTTAGTAACATCTGTTTGCCACAACTGTAGGCTTTGTAAGCCTCGGGGGTTGATTGCTCCTGTAGAAACAGGAGGTTGTACCAATTGACAGTCAGGGCAAGTATGAATGATAGCTTTAGCTTGACTTTAAGTGATTTGGAACATTTGCATGAGTGCTTGTGCATTTTGGTGGAAAAAGGCACGACTCAATTTTGCTTGTTCAAAACTATTTGGCAATGTGTTAGAAATGACCATTGTCAGCTTGTCCGCTCTTGCATTTCCTTCCACTAAAAATCCAGGAAGTGAAGAATGCGCCCTAATGTGAGAAACAAAATATGGATTAGTTCTATATTGCAAAGTTATAAAAAGACATGAAAGCCAACGATGTAAAGTTTCATTACTAACATCCTTTAAAATGGAACCTTCTATTCTCCTGACTACATTAGCAACATAAGCAGAATCTGTGACCAAATTAAAAGGCTGAGGAAACAGCTGAAAAGCTCAAACTACTGCAGCAGGCTCAACAATTTGAGGGGATCCCTCTACTGTTTGAATATCAGATTCCCAAACATTAGTCTTTTGATTAAACCAAGTCACAACGGACTTGTGGCTTTTACCAGAGCCATCAGTGAAGAGAGTCACAGCATGTAAAGGTTCTTCACTCAATTTAGGTTTTTCTCTGAAACTCAATTTTGCTTGCAGTAGTTTGTGAGCTGGATAGTGTATGGAACAAACACCTGGAAAACCTAAGAATGCATATTGTAAATCATCAGAATTTTGCATTGCCCAATTGAAATAATCATTTTTCAATGGCAAATAGATAACTGAAAATTCTTGACCTGCCAAAGTTAACAATCTGGTTCTAGCCTTAATTATAATGTATGCAATCATTTCTAAAACTGAGCAAATGGTCTTTGAAAACCTGTAGGGAGGAAAATCCCATTCCATTATTAACAAAGGATCTTGCTCTGTGGAATCCCACTGGAAAATGAGACCACAAAGCTGCTTCTTCTCTCCTAAGATTGCAAGAAAGAAAGGATTTTCAGGAACGCAGCGATGAGCTTGTTTTTTTTGAAGAGCTTCTGTGACTTTGTCGAGAGCAGCACGAGCTTCAGGGGTTAAAGTTCTTGGCGAAGTGATGTCGCAACTTCCTCTCAGCAAATGGAAGAGCGGACTCAGTTCATCATTGGTGATTCCCAACATCGGTCTGACCCAGTTGATTTCTCCTAGAAGTTGTTGTAACTCTTGTAGGTTGTTGACTCTGGTTCGGATCTGAATTTTTTGTGGTGTTCTTGTCGTCTCAGTCATCTTCCATCCCAGGTACTTCTAAGGTGAAACTTGTTGAATTTTCGTTGCAGAGATTTCAAGTCCAGCTTTTTGAATTTCAGCAACAACACAGTCGCGAGTTTCTTCCATCTCTTCCTTTCAAAGGACTCCACCCTTAAAGCCAATTTTTCTTTCTCTGTATCTATAGATTGACAAACACCAGAACAACCATGGTTTTGCTTAACTGAAAAAGAGTTCCCTGGAACCACAATTTCCCGAGTGGAAGCAGCCACCTCAGCCTCCACCCCAGGCCCAACAGAATCCAATTCAGGTTTCAGTGTCCCCGCACAAACAATTTTAGGAAGTACAGTCACTTTTTCATTTCCATCTTTTACACACTTTGTTCCATCCCCCTTACAAGAGTCACATATTTTTACATTAACAGAACAACGCGAAGAAAAGTCCGAAAGAGTCTCATTTTTTCCCAGAGAGAGAGAAGAAAGATTTTGTTCAACAGAGTTCAAAGCAATACTTTCAGCATTTGCAACAACACTTGTAACATTCTCCGATACACACACAGTCTCTGGTTTACTGGAATTTCGTGAGAGAGAACCAGAAGCTCTGTTTTCTGAGTCCAAGTTGATCTTATTTTTATCACTTTGTTTAAAAAAGCACTACAACAGCGCACTACAAACCGGCACAAGTTCTCTTAAGCTTTCATCTTTTTTGAGAGAGACTAGATTATAGATTCTCCAGTTTATCTGATCCCAAAAATGAAAAGAAAAAGCAGACTGCAGATTTAAATCTTGCGTATTCGCTTTAACACAGATAAGTAAGTTTTTAAGCTCAGTTTTTGAAATTTCAGAGTGACCTTTTTCTTGTAACATTGTCTCTAATTGATGAAAAACATCCCATTCAACTTCTGATAAATTCGTTCCCATTTTTGTGCTCTTTTAATAATTTTCTTTTTCTCTATTTTTCCTCCCAACGTCACCCAAGCGCTCTCCCGAGATAAGTTACTTACAATTTTCTTGGTTTCGGCGGGAGAGATGATACAGTGTCCTCCTTGTTAACACTTGGGTCTCCGCGGCTGGTGCTTCCACGATTTTTCTTTGTTTTTCTTCTATTCTACGTCCTCACACGGGGCAGCAATATGCAAGGGACGGGACAGGTATAAGTCCAATGGTGTCAGGAACCCACGCCTTAAAAAAGGAACCCACTAGGCCGCGGCAAAATATCCAAATATGGATAACATGGTAACCAGACCAGTGAAGAGATTTTTGCTTTTATTTCCAGCACATCAGTCTCAAAATACAAAATGGAGACATGACAGCTCACTGATCCACACCAAAAAATGTCTCCTTCAACAGGGCTCATACAGCAATACATAAAATCATCTCAGACTAGAATTCAGCCAATCAGACACAGAAAACACATATTGACAAGCATTCTATCCAATCTTATAAAACATAGGTAATCGTAGCTAAAACAAAGACTAGTTGATAAGAGACAAAGAACAGAGTTCTATTCATGCTAACCTTCTAAAGATACACATTAAATAACCTTGTTGCCATCCTAAAGCCAATTCTACAGAAGCCTATTGTTATTTGTCACGTCTACTGCTTGGGAAACTTTTCTGCTTGCATGGAAAACTTTTTCTGCTTGCATGGGAAACTTTTCTGCAATGCTAACAAAACTCCAGTCTAAGGCCTACATACTTCTTTTTAACCATTTCTTAAAAATCCTCTAACCTTATGGATTCCAACATTTCCCCCTCTCTGTTTGACCCAGAAGCTTTCATTTTCTTGTCGCTTGCTATTTGCGTTTCATAGCTCTATTGCAAAATTTCTGCTTATTATCTGCTGAAGACCTATTTTCACTAAACTGAAGCATCGCTATATTACGGCACAGCAACTTAATGCTGTGAAGACCCAATCCCTGAAAGAGATATGTTTGGCAACAGTCACAAGGCATCGTTCAAAAAACTCTGGTCGATTCCAAGGCCTTAATTCAAAACCTTCGTTCATGTCAATACCCTCATCTACTGCTTTCGTGAGATTTCGTACACTCTCTGTGCTTCTACTTCCTAATTCTCCTGCTTGAATGGCAAAAACTTCTCGGACTGTTTTGTTCATCATTCGCCGAAGCCAACGGAGTATACAAGGTGCCACTATCAATATCAGTATTAGAACACCTAATATGTAAAGACCTATCTTGCAAAGTTGCCTTAGCCAAGGTGCAAAACTGCAATTTTGATACAAATCATCCAACCAGGAACCTCCATCTTCTTTAATTTGGGCTGTCAGATCCTTTAATTTTTGAATGCTTTTGTGAATGGATTCAGAATGATCAGACAAATTCATACAACACAAACCTTCCAATTCCTCACAACCATGTCCTTGTGCCAGTAAGAGAAAATCAATGGCTGCTCTGTTTTGAAGAGTAGCATGTCTAATACTATCAACATTGGTCAACATATCACTGATTGCCGAGGATGTGGCATTAGCTTGTTTGCTCAGCCAACATCCAACTCGATCTAATTGTCTCAATGCCACAGCTGAAGCCAATTGGGGTAGAAATATACCTGCTGAAACCCTTCTGGCGGCATTCCAAGGCATAAAATCACTCTGACAGTTCTCATCATAATGAGGAACAGCTCTTGTTTTCCTTTGTTTCTTTTTCATCACTGCTTTGGCAGTGGGGGCAATTATGGTAAGCATACCAATGCTGCAAGGGCCACCTTCAAGGTGGGCTGGAATGCCTTGCCAACCTCTGTCTCCGCAAATGATCCAATACCCTTTTGGCAATTGCCGTGGAGATTGGTCCGTCTGTAGAAACACATCCCAACTGTTTGAAACATTTGCTGCCCTGAGAAGTTTCTTGGAACAAATGTTCCAATTGAAGGAAGGACTGTTTCCATTGTCAATTCCACCTGGTTTACCATTGGATTCTTTTCTGACCAAAGGAAACTCTTTCACTGGCACACCAACCAAACAGGTTGAGAAAGGCTTTTCTGGTTCCGAATTAGACAGACATATAGTATCCGATCCGGCAGCCTTGGCTAAGGTCACCCAAACATTCGTCTTCGGTTGATCCTCAGGCAAATCTGCACGACAAAAAACAATTAAAATCAAGCAAAACAAGTATACCATTTGATTCTGCCCCATCTCTTTCAAGAACTAAGTTTTGGCAGAATTCTTTCTAAACCAAAACAAGAACCTAAATTTTCAGCCAAAAATTAGCTTTGTTAAACAAACATTCAGCATTTCATTCGTATACTCATAAATAAAAATTGGCACAAAATCAGAGTTCACGGGTTCCACCGATGCACAATGAACGTCAGGCACAAGAGGCGTCAGGCGAGACCCGGGATCCTTCCATTCGGTCTACGTCTGCGTACTCGCTTCCTCAGTTCTAGGCTCGACAACAGGTTCTGAAGTGCGATACGGTTTGACGTTTTTGGCGGGAACCCACTTAATTCTTCCAGCACCTGTGGAAATAGAAGCATACCCTTTGCCCCACGTTATTAATTGAAACGGACCTTCCATCTGTCCAGAGTCAGGGTTTCTAATTAGAAGAGGAGGATGTTCTTTCAGTTTTGCCTGTGTGCTATTTGAAAAGTGTCTAAAGATTGGTGGATCTGGTTCTGTACTTTTACTATTTAGAAAATTAAAAACATACAAAGCCTTACTCAGTCTCATCTGTGGGGTGATTTCCGTTCCCCCTCTCTGTTGATCTAATATGCGTTTTAAGGTTTGATGTGTTCTTTCAATGATTGCTTGGCTTGTGGGAGAGTGGGGAATACCAAAAATGTGTCGAACACCCCATTCATTTAAAAATGTGGCCAATTTTTGAGATATGTATGCGGGGCCATTGTCAGTTTTTACTTCTTGGGGTATACCCAATGAAGCAAAAGCTTGCAGGAAATGATGACAGGCATGGCTGCCAGTATCACTTGTGTGAAGGGAAGCAAAAACTGCACCAGAGAACGTGTCTATGGAAACATGAATATTTTTAAATTTACCAAAAGAAGGCTATTTAGTAACATCTGTTTGCCACAACTGTAGGCTTTGTAAGCCTCGGGGGTTGATTGCTCCTGTAGAAACAGGAGGTTGTACCAATTGACAGTCAGGGCAAGTATGAATGATAGCTTTAGCTTGACTTTAAGTGATTTGGAACATTTGCATGAGTGCTTGTGCATTTTGGTGGAAAAAGGCACGACTCAATTTTGCTTGTTCAAAACTATTTGGCAATGTGTTAGAAATGACCATTGTCAGCTTGTCCGCTCTTGCATTTCCTTCCACTAAAAATCCAGGAAGTGAAGAATGCGCCCTAATGTGAGAAACAAAATATGGATTAGTTCTATATTGCAAAGTTATAAAAAGACATGAAAGCCAACGATATAAAGTTTCATTACTAACATCCTTTAAAATGGAACCTTCTATTCTCCTGACTACATTAGCAACATAAGCAGAATCTGTGACCAAATTAAAAGGGTGAGGAAACAGCTGAAAAGCTCAAACTACTGCAGCAGGCTCAACAATTTGAGGGGATCCCTCTACTGTTTGAATATCAGATTCCCAAACATTAGTCTTTTGATTAAACCAAGTCACAACAGACTTGTGGCTTTTACCAGAGCCATCAGTGAAGAGAGTCACAGCATGTAAAGGTTCTTCACTAAATTTAGGTTTTTCTCTGAAACTCAATTTTGCTTGCAGTAGTTTGTGAGCTGGATAGTGTATGGAACAAACACCTGGAAAACCTAAGAATGCATATTGTAAATCATCAGAATTTTGCATTGCCCAATTGAAATAATCATTTTTCAATGGCAAATAGATAACTGAAAATTCTTGACCTGCCAAAGTTAACAATCTGGTTCTAGCCTTAATTATAATGTATGCAATCATTTCTAAAACTGAGCAAATGGTCTTTGAAAACCTGTAGGGAGGAAAATCCCATTCCATTATTAACAAAGGATCTTGTTCTGTGGAATCCCACTGGAAAATGAGACCACAAAGCTGCTTCTTCTCTCCTAAGATTGCAAGAAAGAAAGGATTTTCAGGAACGCAGCGATGAGCTTGTCTTTTTTGAAGAGCTTCTGTGACTTTGTCGAGAGCAGCACGAGCTTCAGGGGTTAAAGTTCTTGGCGAAGTGATGTCGCAACTTCCTCTCAGCAAATGGAAGAGCGGACTCAGTTCATCATTGGTGATTCCCAACATCGGTCTGACCCAGTTGATTTCTCCTAGAAGTTGTTGTAACTCTTGTAGGTTGTTGACTCTGGTTCGGATCTGAATTTTTTGTGGTGTTCTTGTCGTCTCAGTCATCTTCCATCCCAGGTACTTCTAAGGTGAAACTTGTTGAATTTTCGTTGCAGAGATTTCAAGTCCAGCTTTTTGAATTTCAGCAACAACACAGTCGCGAGTTTCTTCCATCTCTTCCTTTCAAAGGACTCCACCCTTAAAGCCAATTTTTCTTTCTCTGTATCTATAGATTGACAAACACCAGAACAACCATGGTTTTGCTTAACTGAAAAAGAGTTCCCTGGAACCACAATTTCCCGAGTGGAAGCAGCCACCTCAGCCTCCACCCCAGGCCCAACAGAATCCAATTCAGGTTTCAGTGTCCCTGCACAAACAATTTTAGGAAGTACAGTCACTTTTTCATTTCCATCTTTTACACACTTTGTTCCATCCCCCTTACAAGAGTCACATATTTTTACATTAACAGAACAACGCGAAGAAAAGTCCGAAAGAGTCTCATTTTTTCCCAGAGAGAGAGAAGAAAGATTTTGTTCAACAGAGTTCAAAGCAATACTTTCAGCATTTGCAACAACACTTGTAACATTCTCCGATACACACACAGTCTCTGGTTTACTGGAATTTCGTGAGAGAGAACCAGAAGCTCTGTTTTCTGAGTCCAAGTTGATCTTATTTTTATCACTTTGTTTAAAAAAGCACTACAACAGCGCACTACAAACCGGCACAAGTTCTCTTAAGCTTTCATCTTTTTTGAGAGAGACTAGATTATAGATTCTCCAGTTTATCTGATCCCAAAAATGAAAAGAAAAAGCAGACTGCAGATTTAAATCTTGCGTATTCGCTTTAACCCAGATAAGTAAGTTTTTAAGCTCAGTTTTTGAAATTTCAGAGTGACCTTTTTCTTGTAACATTGTCTCTAATTGATGAAAAACATCCCATTCAACTTCTGATAAATTCGTTCCCATTTTTGTGCTCTTTTAATAATTTTCTTTTTCTCTATTTTTCCTCCCAACGTCACCCAAGCGCTCTCCCGAGATAAGTTACTTACAATTTTCTTGGTTTCGGCGGGAGAGATGATACAGTGTCCTCCTTGTTAACACTTGGGTCTCCGCGGCTGGTGCTTCCACGATTTTTCTTTGTTTTTCTTCTATTCTACGTCCTCACACGGGGCAGCAATATGCGGGGGACGGGACAGGTATAAGTCCAATGGTGTCAGGAACCCACGCCTTAAAAAAGGAACCCACTAGGCCGCGGCAAAATATCCAAATATGGATAACATGGTAACCAGACCAGTGAAGAGATTTTTGCTTTTATTTCCAGCACATCAGTCTCAAAATACAAAATGGAGACATGACAGCTCACTGATCCACACCAAAAAATGTCTCCTTCAACAGGGCTCATACAGCAATACATAAAATCATCTCAGACTAGAATTCAGCCAATCAGACACAGAAAACACATATTGACAAGCATTCTATCCAATCTTATAAAACATAGGTTATCGTAGCTAAAACAAAGACTAGTTGATAAGAGACAAAGAACAGAGTTCTATTCATGCTAACCTTCTAAAGATATACATTAAATAACCTTGTTGCCATCCTAAAGCCAATTCTACAGAAGCCTATTGTTATTTGTCACGTCTACTGCTTGGGAAACTTTTCTGCTTGCATGGAAAACTTTTTCTGCTTGCATGGGAAATTTTCTGCAATGCTAACAAAACTCCAGTCTAAGGCCTACATACTTCTTTGTAACCATTTCTTAAAAATCCTCTAACCTTATGGATTCCAACATTTCCCCCTCTCTGTTTGACCCAGAAGCTTTCATTTTCTTGTCGCTTGCTATTTGCGTTTCATAGCTCTATTGCAAAATTTCTGCTTATTATCTGCTGAAGACCTATTTTCACTAAACTGAAGCATCGCTATATTACGGCACAGCAACTTAATGCTGTGAAGACCCAATCCCTGAAAGAGATATGTTTGGCAACAGTCACAAGGCATCGTTCAAAAAACTCTGGTCGATTCCAAGGCCTTAATTCAAAACCTTTGTTCATGTCAATACCCTCATCTACTGCTTTCGTGAGATTTCGTACGCTCTCTGTGCTTCTACTTCCTAATTCTCCTGCTTGAATGACAAAAACTTCTCGGACTGTTTTGTTCATCATTCGCCGAACACAACAGAGTATACAAGGTACCACTATCAATATCAGTATTAGAACACCTAATATGTAAAGACCTATCTTGCAAAGTTGCCTTAGCCAAGGTGCAAAACTGCAATTTTGATACAAATCATCCAACCAGGAACCTCCATCTTCTTTAATTTGGGCTGTCAGATCCTTTAATTTTTGAATGCTTTTGTGAATGGATTCAGAATGATCAGACAAATTCATACAACACAAACCTTCCAATTCCTCACAACCATGTCCTTGTGCCAGTAAGAGAAAATCAATGGCTGCTCTGTTTTGAAGAGTAGCATGTCTAATACTATCAACATTGGTCAACATATCACTGATTGCGGAGGATGTGGCATTAGCTTGTTTGCTCAGCCAACATCCAACTCGATCTAATTGTCTCAATGCCACAGCTGAAGCCAATTGGGGTAGAAATATACCTGCTGAAACCCTTCTGGCGGCATTCCAAGGCATAAAATCACTCTGACAGTTCTCATCATAATGAGGAACAGCTCTTGTTTTCCTTTGTTTCTTTTTCATCACTGCTTTGGCAGTGGGGGCAATTATGGTAAGCATACCAATGCTGCAAGGGCCACCTTCAAGGTGGGCTGGAATGCCTTGCCAACCTCTGTCTCCGCAAATGATCCAATACCCTTTTGGCAATTGCCGTGGAGATTGGTCCGTCTGTAGAAACACATCCCAACTGTTTGAAACATTTGCTGCCCTGAGAAGTTTCTTGGAACAAATGTTCCAATTGAAGGAAGGACTGTTTCCATTGTCAATTCCACCTGGTTTACCATTGGATTCTTTTCTGACCAAAGGAAACTCTTTCACTGGCACACCAACCAAACAGGTTGAGAAAGGCTTTTCTGGTTCCGAATTAGATAGACATATAGTATCCGATCCGGCAGCCTTGGCTAAGGTCACCCAAACATTCGTCTTCGGTTGATCCTCAGGCAAATCTGCACGACAAAAAACAATTAAAATCAAGCAAAACAAGTATACCATTTGATTCTGCCCCATCTCTTTCAAGAACTAAGTTTTGGCAGAATTCTTTCTAAACCAAAACAAGAACCTAAATTTTCAGCCAAAAATTAGCTTTGTTAAACAAACATTCAGCATTTCATTCGTATACTCATAAATAAAAATTGGCACAAAATCAGAGTTCACGGGTTCCACCGATGCACAATGAACGTCAGGCACAAGAGGCGTCAGGCGAGACCCGGGATCCTTCCATTCGGTCTACGTCTGCGTACTCGCTTCCTCAGTTCTAGGCTCGACAACAGGTTCTGAAGTGCGATACGGTTTGACGTTTTTGGCGGGAACCCACTTAATTCTTCCAGCACCTGTGGAAATAGAAGCATACCCTTTGCCCCACGTTATTAATTGAAACGGACCTTCCATCTGTCCAGAGTCAGGGTTTCTAATTAGAAGAGGAGGATGTTCTTTCAGTTTTGCCTGTGTGCTATTTGAAAAGTGTCTAAAGATTGGTGGATCTGGTTCTGTACTTTTACTATTTAGAAAATTAAAAACATACAAAGCCTTACTCAGTCTCATCTGTGGGGTGATTTCTGTTCCCCCTCTCTGTTGATCTAATATGCGTTTTAAGGTTTGATGTGTTCTTTCAATGATTGCTTGGCTTGTGGGAGAGTGGGGAATACCAAAAATGTGTCGAACACCCCATTCATTTAAAAATGTGGCCAATTTTTGAGATATGTATGCGGGGCCATTGTCAGTTTTTACTTCTTGGGGTATACCCAATGAAGCAAAAGCTTGCAGGAAATGATGACAGGCATGGCTGCCAGTATCACTTGTGTGAAGGGAAGCAAAAACTGCACCAGAGAACGTGTCTATGGAAACATGAATATTTTTAAATTTACCAAAAGAAGGCTATTTAGTAACATCTGTTTGCCACAACTGTAGGCTTTGTAAGCCTCGGGGGTTGATTGCTCCTGTAGAAACAGGAGGTTGTACCAATTGACAGTCAGGGCAAGTATGAATGATAGCTTTAGCTTGACTTTAAGTGATTTGGAACATTTGCATGAGTGCTTGTGCATTTGGGTGGAAAAAGGCACGACTCAATTTTGCTTGTTCAAAACTATTTGGCAATGTGTTAGAAATGACCATTGTCAGCTTGTCCGCTCTTGCATTTCCTTCCACTAAAAATCCAGGAAGCGAAGAATGCGCCCTAATGTGAGAAACAAAATATGGATTAGTTCTATATTGCAAAGTTATAAAAAGACATGAAAGCCAACGATGTAAAGTTTCATTACTAACATCCTTTAAAATGGAACCTTCTATTCTCCTGACTACATTAGCAACATAAGCAGAATCTGTGACCAAATTAAAAGGCTGAGGAAACAGCTGAAAAGCTCAAACTACTGCAGCAGGCTCAACAATTTGAGGGGATCCCTCTACTGTTTGAATATCAGATTCCCAAACATTAGTCTTTTGATTAAACCAAGTCACAACGGACTTGTGGCTTTTACCAGAGCCATCAGTGAAGAGAGTCACAGCATGTAAAGGTTCTTCACTCAATTTAGGTTTTTCTCTGAAACTCAATTTTGCTTGCAGTAGTTTGTGAGCTGGATAGTGTATGGAACAAACACCTGGAAAACCTAAGAATGCATATTGTAAATCATCAGAATTTTGCATTGCCCAATTGAAATAATCATTTTTCAATGGCAAATAGATAACTGAAAATTCTTGACCTGCCAAAGTTAACAATCTGGTTCTAGCCTTAATTATAATGTATGCAATCATTTCTAAAACTGAGCAAATGGTCTTTGAAAACCTGTAGGGAGGAAAATCCCATTCCATTATTAACAAAGGATCTTGTTCTGTGGAATCCCACTGGAAAATGAGACCACAAAGCTGCTTCTTCTCTCCTAAGATTGCAAGAAAGAAAGGATTTTCAGGAACGCAGCGATGAGCTTGTCTTTTTTGAAGAGCTTCTGTGACTTTGTCGAGAGCAGCACGAGCTTCAGGGGTTAAAGTTCTTGGCGAAGTGATGTCGCAACTTCCTCTCAGCAAATGGAAGAGCGGACTCAGTTCATCATTGGTGATTCCCAACATCGGTCTGACCCAGTTGATTTCTCCTAGAAGTTGTTGTAACTCTTGTAGGTTGTTGACTCTGGTTCGGATCTGAATTTTTTGTGGTGTTCTTGTCGTCTCAGTCATCTTCCATCCCAGGTACTTCTAAGGTGAAACTTGTTGAATTTTCGTTGCAGAGATTTCAAGTCCAGCTTTTTGAATTTCAGCAACAACACAGTCGCGAGTTTCTTCCATCTCTTCCTTTCAAAGGACTCCACCCTTAAAGCCAATTTTTCTTTCTCTGTATCTATAGATTGACAAACACCAGAACAACCATGGTTTTGCTTAACTGAAAAAGAGTTCCCTGGAACCACAATTTCCCGAGTGGAAGCAGCCACCTCAGCCTCCACCCCAGGCCCAACAGAATCCAATTCAGGTTTCAGTGTCCCTGCACAAACAATTTTAGGAAGTACAGTCACTTTTTCATTTCCATCTTTTACACACTTTGTTCCATCCCCCTTACAAGAGTCACATATTTTTACATTAACAGAACAACGCGAAGAAAAGTCCGAAAGAGTCTCATTTTTTCCCAGAGAGAGAGAAGAAAGATTTTGTTCAACAGAGTTCAAAGCAATACTTTCAGCATTTGCAACAACACTTGTAACATTCTCCGATACACACACAGTCTCTGGTTTACTGGAATTTCGTGAGAGAGAACCAGAAGCTCTGTTTTCTGAGTCCAAGTTGATCTTATTTTTATCACTTTGTTTAAAAAAGCACTACAACAGCGCACTACAAACCGGCACAAGTTCTCTTAAGCTTTCATCTTTTTTGAGAGAGACTAGATTATAGATTCTCCAGTTTATCTGATCCCAAAAATGAAAAGAAAAAGCAGACTGCAGATTTAAATCTTGCGTATTCGCTTTAACCCAGATAAGTAAGTTTTTAAGCTCAGTTTTTGAAATTTCAGAGTGACCTTTTTCTTGTAACATTGTCTCTAATTGATGAAAAACATCCCATTCAACTTCTGATAAATTCGTTCCCATTTTTGTGCTCTTTTAATAATTTTCTTTTTCTCTATTTTTCGTCCCAACGTCACCCAAGCGCTCTCCCGAGATAAGTTACTTACAATTTTCTTGGTTTCGGCGGGAGAGATGATACAGTGTCCTCCTTGTTAACACTTGGGTCTCCGCGGCTGGTGCTTCCACGATTTTTCTTTGTTTTTCTTCTATTCTACGTCCTCACACGGGGCAGCAATATGTGGGGGACGGGACAGGTATAAGTCCAATGGTGTCAGGAACCCACGCCTTAAAAAAGGAACCCACTAGGCCGCGGCAAAATATCCAAATATGGATAACATGGTAACCAGACCAGTGAAGAGATTTTTGCTTTTATTTCCAACACATCAGTCTCAAAATACAAAATGGAGACATGACAGCTCACTGATCCACACCAAAAAATGTCTCCTTCAACAGGGCTCATACAGCAATACATAAAATCATCTCAGACTAGAATTCAGCCAATCAGACACAGAAAACACATATTGACAAGCATTCTATCCAATCTTATAAAACATAGGTTATCGTAGCTAAAACAAAGACTAGTTGATAAGAGACAAAGAACAGAGTTCTATTCATGCTAACCTTCTAAAGATATACATTAAATAACCTTGTTGCCATCCTAAAGCCAATTCTACAGAAGCCTATTGTTATTTGTCACGTCTACTGCTTGGGAAACTTTTCTGCTTGCATGGAAAACTTTTTCTGCTTGCATGGGAAATTTTCTGCAATGCTAACAAAACTCCAGTCTAAGGCCTACATACTTCTTTGTAACCATTTCTTAAAAATCCTCTAACCTTATGGATTCCAACATTTCCCCCTCTCTGTTTGACCCAGAAGCTTTCATTTTCTTGTCGCTTGCTATTTGCGTTTCATAGCTCTATTGCAAAATTTCTGCTTATTATCTGCTGAAGACCTATTTTCACTAAACTGAAGCATCGCTATATTACGGCACAGCAACTTAATGCTGTGAAGACCCAATCCCTGAAAGAGATATGTTTGGCAACAGTCACAAGGCATCGTTCAAAAAACTCTGGTCGATTCCAAGGCCTTAATTCAAAACCTTTGTTCATGTCAATACCCTCATCTACTGCTTTCGTGAGATTTCGTACGCTCTCTGTGCTTCTACTTCCTAATTCTCCTGCTTGAATGACAAAAACTTCTCGGACTGTTTTGTTCATCATTCGCCGAACACAACAGAGTATACAAGGTACCACTATCAATATCAGTATTAGAACACCTAATATGTAAAGACCTATCTTGCAAAGTTGCCTTAGCCAAGGTGCAAAACTGCAATTTTGATACAAATCATCCAACCAGGAACCTCCATCTTCTTTAATTTGGGCTGTCAGATCCTTTAATTTTTGAATGCTTTTGTGAATGGATTCAGAATGATCAGACAAATTCATACAACACAAACCTTCCAATTCCTCACAACCATGTCCTTGTGCCAGTAAGAGAAAATCAATGGCTGCTCTGTTTTGAAGAGTAGCATGTCTAATACTATCAACATTGGTCAACATATCACTGATTGCGGAGGATGTGGCATTAGCTTGTTTGCTCAGCCAACATCCAACTCGATCTAATTGTCTCAATGCCATAGCTGAAGCCAATTGGGGTAGAAATATACCTGCTGAAACCCTTCTGGCGGCATTCCAAGGCATAAAATCACTCTGACAGTTCTCATCATAATGAGGAACAGCTCTCGTTTTCCTTTGTTTCTTTTTCATCACTGCTTTGGCAGTGGGGGCAATTATGGTAAGCATACCAATGCTGCAAGGGCCACCTTCAAGGTGGGCTGGAATGCCTTGCCAACCTCTGTCTCCGCAAATGATCCAATACCCTTTTGGCAATTGCCGTGGAGATTGGTCCGTCTGTAGAAACACATCCCAACTGTTTGAAACATTTGCTGCCCTGAGAAGTTTCTTGGAACAAATGTTCCAATTGAAGGAAGGACTGTTTCCATTGTCAATTCCACCTGGTTTACCATTGGATTCTTTTCTGACCAAAGGAAACTCTTTCACTGGCACACCAACCAAACAGGTTGAGAAAGACTTTTCTGGTTCCGAATTAGACAGACATATAGTATCCGATCCGGCAGCCTTGGCTAAGGTCACCCAAACATTCGTCTTCGGTTGATCCTCAGGCAAATCTGCACGACAAAAAACAATTAAAATCAAGCAAAACAAGTATACCATTTGATTCTGCCCCATCTCTTTCAAGAACTAAGTTTTGGCAGAATTCTTTCTAAACCAAAACAAGAACCTAAATTTTCAGCCAAAAATTAGCTTTGTTAAACAAACATTCAGCATTTGATTCGTATACTCATAAATAAAAATTGGCACAAAATCAGAGTTCACGGGTTCCACCGATGCAAAATGAACGTCAGGCACAAGAGGCGTCAGGCGAGACCCGGGATCCTTCCATTCGGTCTACGTCTGCGTACTCGCTTCCTCAGTTCTAGGCTCGACAACAGGTTCTGAAGTGCGATACGGTTTGACGTTTTTGGCGGGAACCCACTTAATTCTTCCAGCACCTGTGGAAATAGAAGCATACCCTTTGCCCCACGTTATTAATTGAAACGGACCTTCCATCTGTCCAGAGTCAGGGTTTCTAATTAGAAGAGGAGGATGTTCTTTCAGTTTTGCCTGTGTGCTATTTGAAAAGTGTCTAAAGATTGGTGGATCTGGTTCTGTACTTTTACTATTTAGAAAATTAAAAACATACAAAGCCTTACTCAGTCTCATCTGTGGGGTGATTTCCGTTCCCCCTCTCTGTTGATCTAATATGCGTTTTAAGGTTTGATGTGTTCTTTCAATGATTGCTTGGCTTGTGGGAGAGTGGGGAATACCAAAAATGTGTCGAACACCCCATTCATTTAAAAATGTGGCCAATTTTTGAGATATGTATGCGGGGCCATTGTCAGTTTTTACTTCTTGGGGTATACCCAATGAAGCAAAAGCTTGCAGGAAATGATGACAGGCATGGCTGCCAGTATCACTTGTGTGAAGGGAAGCAAAAACTGCACCAGAGAACGTGTCTATGGAAACATGAATATTTTTAAATTTACCAAAAGAAGGCTATTTAGTAACATCTGTTTGCCACAACTGTAGGCTTTGTAAGCCTCGGGGGTTGATTGCTCCTGTAGAAACAGGAGGTTGTACCAATTGACAGTCAGGGCAAGTATGAATGATAGCTTTAGCTTGACTTTAAGTGATTTGGAACATTTGCATGAGTGCTTGTGCATTTTGGTGGAAAAAGGCACGACTCAATTTTGCTTGTTCAAAACTATTTGGCAATGTGTTAGAAATGACCATTGTCAGCTTGTCCGCTCTTGCATTTCCTTCCACTAAAAATCCAGGAAGCGAAGAATGCGCCCTAATGTGAGAAACAAAATATGGATTAGTTCTATATTGCAAAGTTATAAAAAGACATGAAAGCCAACGATGTAAAGTTTCATTACTAACATCCTTTAAAATGGAACCTTCTATTCTCCTGACTACATTAGCAACATAAGCAGAATCTGTGACCAAATTAAAAGGCTGAGGAAACAGCTGAAGAGCTCAAACTACTGCAGCAGGCTCAACAATTTGAGGGGATCCCTCTACTGTTTGAATATCAGATTCCCAAACATTAGTCTTTTGATTAAACCAAGTCACAACGGACCTGTGGCTTTTACCAGAGCCATCAGTGAAGAGAGTCACAGCATGTAAAGGTTCTTCACTAAATTTAGGTTTTTCTCTGAAACTCAATTTTGCTTGCAGTAGTTTGTGAGCTGGATAGTGTATGGAACAAACACCTGGAAAACCTAAGAATGCATATTGTAAATCATCAGAATTTTGCATTGCCCAATTGAAATAATCATTTTTCAATGGCAAATAGATAACTGAAAATTCTTGACCTGCCAAAGTTAACAATCTGGTTCTAGCCTTAATTATAATGTATGCAATCATTTCTAAAACTGAGCAAATGGTCTTTGAAAACCTGTAGGGAGGAAAATCCCATTCCATTATTAACAAAGGATCTTGCTCTGTGGAATCCCACTGGAAAATGAGACCACAAAGCTGCTTCTTCTCTCCTAAGATTGCAAGAAAGAAAGGATTTTCAGGAACGCAGCGATGAGCTTGTCTTTTTTGAAGAGCTTCTGTGACTTTGTCGAGAGCAGCACGAGCTTCAGGGGTTAAAGTTCTTGGCGAAGTGATGTCGCAACTTCCTCTCAGCAAATGGAAGAGCGGACTCAGTTCATCATTGGTGATTCCCAACATCGGTCTGACCCAGTTGATTTCTCCTAGAAGTTGTTGTAACTCTTGTAGGTTGTTGACTCTGGTTCGGATCTGAATTTTTTGTGGTGTTCTTGTCGTCTCAGTCATCTTCCATCCCAGGTACTTCTAAGGTGAAACTTGTTGAATTTTCGTTGCAGAGATTTCAAGTCCAGCTTTTTGAATTTCAGCAACAACACAGTCGCGAGTTTCTTCCATCTCTTCCTTTCAAAGGACTCCACCCTTAAAGCCAATTTTTCTTTCTCTGTATCTATAGATTGACAAACACCAGAACAACCATGGTTTTGCTTAACTGAAAAAGAGTTCCCTGGAACCACAATTTCCCGAGTGGAAGCAGCCACCTCAGCCTCCACCCCAGGCCCAACAGAATCCAATTCAGGTTTCAGTGTCCCCGCACAAACAATTTTAGGAAGTACAGTCACTTTTTCATTTCCATCTTTTACACACTTTGTTCCATCCCCCTTACAAGAGTCACATATTTTTACATTAACAGAACAACGCGAAGAAAAGTCCGAAAGAGTCTCATTTTTTCCCAGAGAGAGAGAAGAAAGATTTTGTTCAACAGAGTTCAAAGCAATACTTTCAGCATTTGCAACAACACTTGTAACATTCTCCGATACACACACAGTCTCTGGTTTACTGGAATTTCGTGAGAGAGAACCAGAAGCTCTGTTTTCTGAGTCCAAGTTGATCTTATTTTTATCACTTTGTTTAAAAAAGCACTACAATAGCGCACTACAAACCGGCACAAGTTCTCTTAAGCTTTCATCTTTTTTGAGAGAGACTAGATTATAGATTCTCCAGTTTATCTGATCCCAAAAATGAAAAGAAAAAGCAGACTGCAGATTTAAATCTTGCGTATTCGCTTTAACCCAGATAAGTAAGTTTTTAAGCTCAGTTTTTGAAATTTCAGAGTGACCTTTTTCTTGTAACATTGTCTCTAATTTTGCTGAGATGTAGATGAGAAGAGACGCTAAAGACGAAGGTAGGATGCTCTCCAGAGCTAAGAGCCGCTCCCGGGTGTCTTTGGGCAGAAGCCGCGCTAAGGAGAGCACTGTGAGCGGCACAATCGTCTTTACGCGAAGAAGCCGCTTCTTTGGCTCCGGGAGCCGGGGAGACCGGCAGCTTCGGGAAGGTGAAGAAGCAAGCTGTACAACACTGGGATTGTGTGCGCAGCTTGCCAACTGATAGAAAACAGTACTTTTGCACTCTCCTGACTTTTCCAATCACATGAACATTCGATTGGAAGCTGTTTTGGACAACTTTTCTTTTCTTCCTGCCAAACACTTGGCAGACATCTCTGCAACTTCTAGAACACGATGGGAGATGTTTTTTGTGCTGGCACAGTTTCTCCTTGCCAGATGTAGTGGAAAAGCTTTTTGCTGAGATGTAGATGAGAAGAGATGCTAAAGACCAAGGTAGGATGCTCTCCGGAGCTAAGAGCCGCTCCCGGGCGACTTTGGGCAGAAGCCGCGCTAAGGAGAGCACTGTGAGCGGCACAATCGTCTTTGCGCGAAGAAGCCGCTTCTTCGGCTCCGGGAGCCGGGGAGAGCGGCAGCTTCGGGAAGGTGAAGAAGCAAGCTGTACAACACTGGGATTGTGTGCGCACCTTGCCAACTGATAGAAAACAGTACTTTTGCACTCTCCTGACTTTTCCAATCACATGAACATTCGATTGGAAGCTGTTGTGGACAACTTTTCTTTTCTTCCTGCCAAACACTTGGCAGACATCTCTGCAACTTCTAGAACACGATGGGAGATGTTTTCTGTGCTGGAACCGTTTCTCCTAGCCAGACATACTGGGAAAGCGTTTTGCTAAGATGTAGACTACAAAAGGCGCTAAAGACGAAGGTAGGATGCTCTCCAGAGCTAAGAGCCGCTCCCGGGCGTCTTTGGGCAGAAGCCGCGCTAAGGAGAGCACTGTGAGCGGCACAATCGTCTTTGCGTGAAGAAGCCACTTTTCGGCTCCGGGAGCCGGGGAGAGCGGCAGCTTCGGGATGGTGAAGAAGCAAGCTGTACAACACTGGGATTGTGTGCGCAGCTTGCCAACTGATAGAAAACAGTACTTTTGCACTCTCCTGACTTTTCCAATCACATGAACAGTCGATTGGAAGCTGTTTTGGACAACTTTTCTCTTCTTCCTGTCAAACACTTGGCAGACACCTCTGCAACTTCTAGAACACGATGGGAGATGTTTTCTGTGCTGGCACAGTTTCTCCTTGCCAGATGTAGTGGAAAAGCTTTTTGCTGAGATGTAGATGAGAAGAGACGCTAAAGACGAAGGTAGGATGCTCTCCAGAGCTAAGAGCCGCTCCCGGGCGTCTTTGGGCAGAAGCCGCGCTAAGGAGAGCACTGTGAGCGGCACAATCGTCTTTGCGCGAAGAAGCCGCTTCTTCGGCTCCGGGAGCCGGAAGGGGCGGCAGCTTCGGGAAGGTGAAGAAGCAAGCTGTACAACACTGGGATTGTGTGCGCAGCTTGCCAACTGATAGAAAACAGTACTTTTGCACTCTCCTGACTTTTCCAATCACATGAACATTCGATTGGAAGCTGTTTTGGACAACTTTTCTTTTCTTCCTGCCAAACACTTGGCAGACATCTCTGCAACTTCTAGAACACGATGGGAGATGTTTTCTGTGCTGGAACCGTTTCTCCTAGCCAGAAATACTGGCAAAGAGTTTTGCTAAGATGTAGACTACAAAAGGCGCAAAAGACGAAGGTAGGATGCTCTCCAGAGCTAATAGCCGCTCCCGGGCGTCTTTGGGCAGAAGCCGCGCTAAGGAGAGCACTGTGAGCGGCACAATCGTCTTTGCGCGAAGAAGTCGCTTCTTCGGCTCCGGGATCTGGGGAGAGCGGCAGCTTCGGGAAGGTGAAGAAGCAAGCTGTACAACACTGGGATTGTGTGCGCACCTTGCCAACTGATAGAAAACAGTACTTTTGCACTCTCCTGACTTTTCCAATCACATGAACATTCGATTGGAAGCTGTTTTGGACAACTTTTCTTTTCTTCCTGCCAAACACTTGGCAGACATCTCTGCAACTTCTAGAACACGATGGGAGATGTTTTTTGTGCTGGCACAGTTTCTCCTTGCCAGATGTAGTGGAAAAGCTTTTTGCTGAGATGTAGATGAGAAGAGATGCTAAAGACGAAGGTAGGATGCTCTCCAGAGCTAAGATCCGCTCCCGGGCGTCTTTGGGCAGAAGCCGCACTAAGGAGAGCACTGTGAGCGGCACAATCGTCTTTGCGCGAAGAAGCCGCTTCTTCTTCTCCGGGAGCCGGGGAGACCGGCAGCTTCGGGAAGGTGAAGAAGCAAGCTGTACAACACTGGAATTGTGTGTGCAGCTTGCCAACTGATAGAAAACAGTACTTTTGCACTCTCCTGACTTTTCCAATCACATGAACATTCGATTGGAAGCTGTTTTGGACAACTTTTCTCTTCTTCCTGCCAAACACTTGGCAGACATCTCTGCAACTTCTAGAACACGATGGGAGATGTTTTCTGTGCTGGAACAGTTTTTCCTAGCCAGTCATAGTGGGAAAGCATTTTGCTAAGTTGTAGACTACAAAAGACGCAAAAGACGAAGGTAGGATGCTCTCCGGAGCTAAGAGCCGCTCCCGGGCGACTTTGGGCAGAAGCCGCGCTAAGGAGAGCACTGTGAGCGGCACAATCGTCTTTGCGCGAAGAAGCCGCTTCTTCGGCTCCGGGAGCCAGGGAGAGCGGCAGCTTCGGGAAGGTGAAGAAGCAAGCTGTACAACACTGGGATTGTGTGCGCACCTTGCCAACTGATAGAAAACAGTACTTTTGCACTCTCCTGACTTTTCCAATCACATGAACATTCGATTGGAAGCTGTTGTGGACAACTTTTCTTTTCTTCCTGCCAAACACTTGGCAGACATCTCTGCAACTTCTAGAACACGATGGGAGATGTTTTCTGTTCTGGAACCGTTTCTCCTAGCCAGACATACTGGGAAAGCGTTTTGCTAAGATGTAGACTACAAAAGGCGCTAAAGACGAAGGTAGGATGCTCTCCAGAGCTAAGAGCCGCTCCCGGGCGTCTTTGGGCAGAAGCCGTGCCAAGGAGAGCACTGTGAGCGGCACAATCGTCTTTGCGCGAAGAAGCCGCTTCTTCGGCTCCGGGAGCCGGAGAGAGCGGCAGCTTCGGGAAGGTGAAGAAGCAAGCTGTACAACACTGGGATTGTGTGCGCAGCTTGCCAACTGATAGAAAACAGTACTTTTGCACTCTCCTGACTTTTCCAATCACATGAACATTCGATTGGAAGCTGTTTTGGACAACTTTTCTTCCTGCCAAACACTTGGCAGACATCTCTGCAACTTCTAGAACACGATGGGAGATGTTTTCTGTGCTGGCACAGTTTCTCCTTGCCAGACATAGTGGGAAAGCGTTTTGCTATGATGTAGACTACAAAAGACGCTAAAGACGAAGGTAGGATGCTCTCCGGAGCTAAGAGCTGCTCCCGGGCGTCTTTGGGCAGAAGCCGCGCTAAGGAGAGCACTGTGAGCGGCACAATCGTCTTTGCGCGAAGAAGCCGCTTCTTCGGCTCCGGGAGCCGGAGAGAGCGGCAGCTTCGGGAAGGTGAAGAAGCAAGCTGTACAACACTGGGATTGTGTGCGCAGCTTGCCAACTGATAGAAAACAGTACTTTTGCACTCTCCTGACTTTTCCAATCACATGAACATTCGATTGGAAGCTGTTTTGGACAACTTTTCTTTTCTTCCTGCCAAACACTTGGCAGACATCTCTGCAACTTATAGAACACGATGGGAGATGTTTTTTGTGCTGGCACAGTTTCTCCTTGCCAGATGTAGTGGAAAAGCTTTTTGCTGAGACGTAGATGAGAAGAGGTGGTAAAGACGAAGGTAGGATGCTCTCCAGAGCTAAGATCCGCTCCCGGGCGTCTTTGGGCAGAAGCCGCAGTAAGGAGAGCACTGTGAGCGGCACAATCGTCTTTGCGCGAAGAAGCCGCTTCGGCTTCTCCGGGAGCCGGGGAGACCGGCAGCTTCGGGAAGGTGAAGAAGCAAGCTGTACAACACTGGAATTGTGTGCGCAGCTTGCCAACTGATAGAAAACAGTACTTTTGCACTCTCCTGACTTTTCCAATCACATGAACATTCGATTGGAAGCTGTTTTGGACAACTTTTCTTTTCTTCCTGCCAAACACTTGGCAGACATCTCTGCAACTTCTAGAACACGATGGGAGATGTTTTCTGTGCTGGCACAGTTTCTCCTTGCCAGATGTAGTGGAAAAGCTTTTTGCTGAGATGTAGATGAGAAGAGACGCTAAAGACGAAGGTAGGATGCTCTCCGGAGCTAAGAGCTGCCCCCGGGCGTCTTTGGGCAGAAGCCGTGCCAAGGAGAGCACTGTGAGCGGCACAATCGTCTTTGCGTGAAGAAGCCGCTTCTTCGGCTCCGGGAGCCGGAGAGAGCGGCAGCTTCGGGAAGGTGAAGAAGCAAGCTGTACAACACTGGGATTGTGTGCGCAGCTTGCCAACTGATAGAAAACAGTACTTTTGCACTCTCCTGACTTTTCCAATCACATGAACATTCGATTGGAAGCTGTTTTGGACAACTTTTCTTTTCTTCCTGCCAAACACTTGGCAGACATCTCTGCAAATTCTAGAACACGATGGGAGATGTTTTCTGTGCTGGCACAGTTTCTCCTTGCCAGATGTAGTGGAAAATCTATTTGCTAAGATGTAGACTACAAAAGGCGCTAAAGACGAAGGTAGGATGCTCACCGGAGCTAAGAGCTGCTTCCGGGCGTCTTTGGGCAGAAGCCGCGCTAAGGAGAGCACTGTGAGCGGCACAATCGTCTTTGCGCGAAGAAGCCGCTTCTTCGGCTCCGGGATCCGGGGAGAGCGGCAGCTTCGGGAAGGTGAAGAAGCAAGCTGTACAACACTGGGATTGTGTGCGCAGCTTGCCAACTGATAGAAAACAGTACTTTTGCACTCTCCTGACTTTTCCAATCACATGAACATTCGATTGGAAGCTGTTTTGGACAACTTTTCTTTTCTTCCTGCCAAACACTTGGCAGACATCTCTGCAACTTCTAGAACACGATGGGAGATGTTTTCTGTGCTGGCACAGTTTCTCCTTGCCAGACATAGTGGGAAAGCGTTTTGCTATGATGTAGACTACAAAAGACGCTAAAGACGAAGGTAGGATGCTCTCCGGAGCTAAGAGCTGCTCCCGGGCGTCTTTGGGCAGAAGCCGTGCTAAGGAGAGCACTGTGAGCGGCACAATCGTCTTTGTGCGAAGAAGCCGCTTCTTCGGCTCCGGGAGCCGGAGAGAGCGGCAGCTTCGGAAAGGTGAAGAAGCAAGCTGTACAACACTGGGATTGTGTGCGCAGCTTGCCAACTGATAGAAAACAGTACTTTTGCACTCTCCTGACTTTTCCAATCACATGAACATTCGATTGGAAGCTGTTTTGGACAACTTTTCTTTTCTTCCTGCCAAACACTTGGCAGACATCTCTGCAACTTATAGAACACGATGGGAGATGTTTTTTGTGCTGGCACAGTTTCTCCTTGCCAGATGTAGTGGAAAAGCTTTTTGCTGAGACGTAGATGAGAAGAGGTGGTAAAGACGAAGGTAGGATGCTCTCCAGAGCTAAGATCCGCTCCCGGGCGTCTTTCGGCAGAAGCCGCGCTAAGGAGAGCACTGTGAGCGGCACAATCGTCTTTGCGCGAAGAAGCCGCTTCGGCTTCTCCGGGAGCCGGGGAGAGCGGCAGCTTCGGGAAGGTGAAGAAGCAAGCTGTACTACACTGGAATTGTGTGCGCAGCTTGCCAACTGATAGAAAACAGTACTTTTGCACTCTCCTGACTTTTCCAATCACATGAACATTCGATTGGAAGCTGTTTTGGACAACTTTTCTTTTCTTCCTGCCAAACACTTGGCAGACATCTCTGCAACTTCTAGAACACGATGGGAGATGTTTTCTGTGCTGGCACAGTTTCTCCTTGCCAGATGTAGTGGAAAAGCTTTTTGCTGAGATGTAGATGAGAAGAGACGCTAAAGACGAAGGTAGGATGCTCTCCAGAGCTAAGAGCCGCTCCCGGGCGTCTTTGGGCAGAAGCCGCTCTAAGGAGAGCACTGTGAGCGGCACAATCGTCTTTGCGCGAAGAAGCCGCTTCTTCGGCTCCGGGAGCCGGGGAGAGCGGCAGCTTCGGAAAGGTGAAGAAGCAAGCTGTACAACACTGGGATTGTGTGCGCACCTTGCCAACTGATAGAAAACAGTACTTTTGCACTCTCCTGTCTTTTCCAATGACATGAACATTCGATTGGAAGTTGTTTTGGACAACTTTTCTTTTCTTCCTGCCAAACACTTGGCAGACATCTCTGCAACTTCTAGAACACGATGGGAGATGTTTTCTGTGCTGGCACAGTTTTTCCTAGCCAGAAAAAGTGGGAAAGCGTTTTGCTAAGATGTAGACTACAAAAGACGCTAAACACGAAGGTAGGATGCTCTCCGGAGCAAAGAGCCGCTCCCGGGCGTCTTTGGGCAGAAGCCGCTCTAAGGAGAGCACTGTGAGCGGCACAATCGTCTTTGCGCGAAGAAGTCGCTTCTTCGGCTCCTGGAGCCGGAGAGAGCGGCAGCTTCGGGAAGGTGAAGAAGCAAGCTGTACAACACTGGGATTGTGTGCGCAGCTTGCCAACTGATAGAAAACAGTACTTTTGCACTCTCCTGACTTTTCCAATCACATGAACATTCGATTGGAAGCTGTTGTGGACAACTTTTCTTCCTGCCAAACACTTGGCAGACATCTCTGCAACTTCTAGAACACGATGGGAGATGTTTTCTGTGCTGGAACCGTTTCTCCTAGCCAGACATACTGGCAAAGCGTTTTGCTAAGATGTAGACTACAAAAGGCGCTAAAGACGAAGGTAGGATGCTCTCCAGAGCTAAGAGCCGCTCCCGGGCGTCTTTGGGCAGAAGCCGCGCTAAGGAGAGCACTGTGAGCGGCACAATCGTCTTTGCGCGAAGAAGTCGCTTCTTCGACTCCGGGATCTGGGGAGAGCGGCAGCTTCGGGAAGGTGAAGAAGCAAGCTGTACAACACTGGGATTGTGTGCGCACCTTGCCAACTGATAGAAAACAGTACTTTTGCACTCTCCTGACTTTTCCAATCACATGAACATTCGATTGGAAGCTGTTTTGGACAACTTTTCTTTTCTTCCTGCCAAACACTTGGCAGACATCTCTGCAAATTCTAGAACACGATGGGAGATGTTTTCTGTGCTGGCACAGTTTCTCCTTGCCAGATGTAGTGGAAAATCTATTTGCTAAGATGTAGACTACAAAAGGCGCTAAAGACGAAGGTAGGATGCTCACCGGAGCTAAGAGCTGCTTCCGGGCGTCTTTGGGCAGAAGCCGCGCTAAGGAGAGCACTGTGAGCGGCACAATCGTCTTTGCGCGAAGAAGCCGCTTCTTCGGCTCCGGGATCCGGGGAGAGCGGCAGCTTCGGGAAGGTGAAGAAGCAAGCTGTACAACACTGGGATTGTGTGCGCAGCTTGCCAACTGATAGAAAACAGTACTTTTGCACTCTCCTGACTTTTCCAATCACATGAACATTCGATTGGAAGCTGTTTTGGACAACTTTTCTTTTCTTCCTGCCAAACACTTGGCAGACATCTCTGCAACTTCTAGAACACGATGGGAGATGTTTTCTGTGCTGGCACAGTTTCTCCTTGCCAGACATAGTGGGAAAGCGTTTTGCTATGATGTAGACTACAAAAGACGCTAAAGACGAAGGTAGGATGCTCTCCGGAGCTAAGAGCTGCTCCCGGGCGTCTTTGGGCAGAAGCCGTGCTAAGGAGAGCACTGTGAGCGGCACAATCGTCTTTGTGCGAAGAAGCCGCTTCTTCGGCTCCGGGAGCCGGAGAGAGCGGCAGCTTCGGAAAGGTGAAGAAGCAAGCTGTACAACACTGGGATTGTGTGCGCAGCTTGCCAACTGATAGAAAACAGTACTTTTGCACTCTCCTGACTTTTCCAATCACATGAACATTCGATTGGAAGCTGTTTTGGACAACTTTTCTTTTCTTCCTGCCAAACACTTGGCAGACATCTCTGCAACTTCTAGAACACGATGGGAGATGTTTTCTGTGCTGGCACAGTTTCTCCTTGCCAGATGTAGTGGAAAAGCTTTTTGCTGAGACGTAGATGAGAAGAGGTGGTAAAGACGAAGGTAGGATGCTCTCCAGAGCTAAGATCCGCTCCCGGGCGTCTTTCGGCAGAAGCCGCGCTAAGGAGAGCACTGTGAGCGGCACAATCGTCTTTGCGCGAAGAAGCCGCTTCGGCTTCTCCGGGAGCCGGGGAGAGCGGCAGCTTCGGGAAGGTGAAGAAGCAAGCTGTACTACACTGGAATTGTGTGCGCAGCTTGCCAACTGATAGAAAACAGTACTTTTGCACTCTCCTGACTTTTCCAATCACATGAACATTCGATTGGAAGCTGTTTTGGACAACTTTTCTTTTCTTCCTGCCAAACACTTGGCAGACATCTCTGCAACTTCTAGAACACGATGGGAGATGTTTTCTGTGCTGGCACAGTTTCTCCTTGCCAGATGTAGTGGAAAAGCTTTTTGCTGAGATGTAGATGAGAAGAGACACTAAAGACGAAGGTAGGATGCTCTCCAGAGCTAAGAGCCGCTCCCGGGCGTCTTTGGGCAGAAGCCGCTCTAAGGAGAGCACTGTGAGCGGCACAATCGTCTTTGCGCGAAGAAGCCGCTTCTTCGGCTCCGGGAGCCGGGGAGAGCGGCAGCTTCGGAAAGGTGAAGAAGCAAGCTGTACAACACTGGGATTGTGTGCGCACCTTGCCAACTGATAGAAAACAGTACTTTTGCACTCTCCTGTCTTTTCCAATGACATGAACATTCGATTGGAAGTTGTTTTGGACAACTTTTCTTTTCTTCCTGCCAAACACTTGGCAGACATCTCTGCAACTTCTAGAACACGATGGGAGATGTTTTCTGTGCTGGCACAGTTTTTCCTAGCCAGAAAAAGTGGGAAAGCGTTTTGCTAAGATGCAGACTACAAAAGACGCTAAACACGAAGGTAGGATGCTCTCCGGAGCAAAGAGCCGCTCCCGGGCGTCTTTGGGCAGAAGCCGCGCTAAGGAGAGCACTGTGAGCGGCACAATGGTCTTTGCGCGAAGAAGTCGCTTCTTCGGCTCCTGGAGCCGGAGAGAGCGGCAGCTTCGGGAAGGTGAAGAAGCAAGCTGTACAACACTGGGATTGTGTGCGCAGCTTGCCAACTGATAGAAAACAGTACTTTTGCACTCTCCTGACTTTTCCAATCACATGAACATTCGATTGGAAGCTGTTGTGGACAACTTTTCTTCCTGCCAAACACTTGGCAGACATCTCTGCAACTTCTAGAACACGATGGGAGATGTTTTCTGTGCTGGAACCGTTTCTCCTAGCCAGACATACTGGCAAAGAGTTTTGCTAAGATGTAGACTACAAAAGGCGCTAAAGACGAAGGTAGGATGCTCTCCGGAGCTAAGAGCCGCTCCCGGGCGACTTTGGGCAGAAGCCGCTCTAAGGAGAGCACTGTGAGCGGCACAATCGTCTTTGCGCGAAGAAGCCGCTTCTTCGGCTCCGGGAGCCGGGGAGACAGGCAGCTTCGGGAAGGTGAAGAAGCAAGCTGTACAACACTGGGATTGTGTGCGCAGCTTGCCAACTGATAGAAAACAGTACTTTTGCACTCTCCTGATTTTCCAATCACATGAACATTCGATTGGAAGCTGTTTTGGACAACTTTTCTTTTCTTCCTGCCAAACACTTGGCAGACATCTCTGCAACTTCTAGAACACGATGGGAGATGTTTTCTGTGCTGGCACAGTTTTTCCTAGCCAGACATAGTGGGAAAGCGTTTTGCTATGATGTAGACTACAAAAGACGCAAAAGACGAAGGTAGGATGCTCTCCGGAGCTAAGAGCCGCTCCCGGGCGACTTTGGGCAGAAGCCGCGCTAAGGAGAGCACTGTGAGCGGCACAATCGTCTTTGCGTGAAGAAGCCGCTTCTTCGGCTCCGGGAGCCGGGGAGAGCGGCCGCTTCGGGAAGGTGAAGAAGCAAGCTGTACAACACTGGGATTGTGTGCGCACCTTGCCAACTGATAGAAAACAGTACTTTTGCACTCTCCTGACTTTTCCAATCACATGAACATTCGATTGGAAGCTGTTTTGGACAACTTTTCTTTTCTTCCTGCCAAACACTTGGCAGACATCTCTGCAACTTCTAGAACACGATGGGAGATGTTTTCTGTGCTGGCACAGTTTTTCCTAGCCAGACATAGTGGGAAAGCGTTTTGCTAAGATGTAGACTACAAAAGACGCTAAACACGAAGGTAGGATGCTCTCCGGAGCAAAGAGCCACTCCCGGGCGTCTTTGGGGAGAAGCCGCGCTAAGGAGAGCACTGTGAGCGGCACAATCGTCTTTGCGCGAAGAAGTCGCTTCTTCGGCTCCGGGATCTGGGGAGAGCGGCAGCTTCGGGAAGGTGAAGAAGCAAGCTGTACAACACTGGGATTGTGTGCGCAGCTTGCCAACTGATAGAAAACAGTACTTTTGCACTCTCCTGACTTTTCCAATCACATGAACATTCGATTGGAAGCTGTTGTGGACAACTTTTCTTTTCTTCCTGCCAAACACTTGGCAGACATCTCTGCAACTTCTAGAACACGATGGGAGATGTTTTCTGTGCTGGAACCGTTTCTCCTAGCCAGACATACTGGCAAAGCGTTTTGCTAAGATGTAGACTACAAAAGGCGCTAAAGACGAAGGTAGGATGCTCTCCAGAGCTAAGAGCCGCTCCCGGGCGTCTTTGGGCAGAAGCCGCGCTAAGGAGAGCACTGTGAGCGGCACAATCGTCTTTGCGCAAAGAAGTCGCTTCTTCGGCTCCGGGATCTGGGGAGAGCGGCAGCTTCGGGAAGGTGAAGAAGCAAGCTGTACAACGCTGGGATTGTGTGTGCAGCTTGCCAACTGATAGAAAACAGTACTTTTGCACTCTCCTGACTTTTCCAATCACATGAACATTCGATTGGAAGCTGTTTTGGACAACTTTTCTCTTCTTCCTGCAAAACACTTGGCAGACATCTCTGCAACTTCTAGAACACGATGGGAGATGTTTTCTGTGCTGGCACAGTTTCTTCTAGCCAGACATAGTGGGAAAGCGTTTTGCTAAGATGTTGACTACACAAGACGCTAAAGATGAAGGTAGGATGCTCTCCGGAGCTAAGAGTCACTACCGGGCGTCTTTGGGCAGAAGCCGCGCTGAGGAGAGCACTGTGAGCGGCACAATCGTCTTTGCGCGAAGAAGCCGCTTCTTCGGCTCCGGGATCCGGGGAGACAGGCAGCTTCGGGAAGGTGAAGAAGCAAGCTGTACAACACTGGGATTGTGTGCGCAGCTTGCCAACTGATAGAAAACAGTATTTTTGCACTCTCCTGACTTTTCCAATCACATGAACATTCGATTGGAAGCTGTTTTGGACAACCTTTCTTTTCTTCCTGCCAAACACTTGGCAGACATCTCTGCAACTTCTAGAACACGATGGGAGATGTTTTCTGTGCTGGCACAGTTTTTCCTAGCCAGACATAGTGGAAAAGTTTTTTGCTAAGATGTAGACTACAAAAGGCGCTAAAGACGAAGGTAGGATGCTCTCCAGAGCTAAGAGCCGCTCCCGGGCGTCTTTGGGCAGAAGCCGCGCTAAGGAGAGCACTGTGAGCGGCACAATCGTCTTTGCGCGAAGAAGCCGCTTCTTCGGCTCTGGGATCCGGGGAGAGCGGCAGCTTCGGGAAGGTTAAGAAGCAAGCTGTACAACACTGGGATTGTGTGCGCACCTTGCCAACTGATAGAAAACAGTACTTTTGCACTCTCCTGACTTTTCCAATCACATGAATATTGGATTGGAAGCTGTTTTGGACAACTTTTCTCTTCTTCCTGCCAAATACTTGGCAGACATCTCTGCAACTTCTAGAACACGATGGGAGATGTTTTCTGTGCTGGCACAGTTTCTCCTTGCCAGACATAGTGGGAAAGCGTTTTGCTATGATGTAGACTACAAAAGACGCTAAAGACGAAGGTAGGATGCTCTCCGGAGCTAAGAGCTGCCCCCGGGCGTCTTTGGGCAGAAGCCGTGCCAAGGAGAGCACTGTGAGCGGCACAATCGTCTTTGCGCGAAGAAGCCGCTTCTTCGGCTCCGGGAGCCGGAGAGAGCGGCAGCTTCGGGAAAATGAAGAAGCAAGCTGCACAACACTGGGATTGTGTGCGCAGCTTGCCAACTGATAGAAAACAGTACTTTTGCACTCTCCTGACTTTTCCAATCACATGAACATTCGATTGGAAGCTGTTTTGGACAACCTTTCTTTTCTTCCTGCCAAACACTTGGCAGACATCTCTGCAACTTCTAGAACACGATGGGAGATGTTTTCTGTGCTGGCACAGTTTCTCCTTGCCAGATGTAGTGGAAAATCTATTTGCTAAGATGTAGACAACAAAAGGCGCTAAAGACGAAGGTAGGATGCTCTCCGGAGCTAAGAGCTGCTTCCGGGCGTCTCTGGGCTGAAGCCGCGCTAAGGAGAGCACTGTGAGCGGCACAATGGTCTTTGCGCGAAGAAGCCGCTTCTTCGGCTCCGGGAGCCGGAGAGAGCGGCAGCTTCGGGAAGGTGAAGAAGCAAGCTGTACAACACTGGGATTGTGTGCGCAGCTTGCCAACTGATAGAAAACAGTACTTTTGCACTCTCCTGACTTTTCCAATCACATGAACATTCGATTGGAAGCTGTTTTGGACAACTTTTCTTTTCTTCCTGTCAAACACTTGGCAGACATCTCTGCAACTTCTAGAACACGATGGGAGATGTTTTCTGTGCTGGCACAGTTTCTCCTAGCCAGACATACTGGCAAAGCGTTTTGCTAAGATGTAGACTACAAAAGACGCTAAAGACGAAGGTAGGATGCTCTCCGGAGCTAAGAGCCGCTCCCGGGCGCTTTTGGGCAGAAGCCACGCTAAGGAGAGCATTGTGAGCGGCACAATCGTCTTTGCGCGAAGAAGCCGCTTCTTCGGCTCCGGGAGCCGGGGAGAGCGGCAGCTTCGGGAAGGTGAAGAAGCAAGCTGTACAACACTGGGATTGTGTGCACACCTTGCCAACTGATAGAAAACAGTACTTTTGCACTCTCCTGACTTTTCCAATCACATGAACATTCGATTGGAAGCTGTTTTGGACAACTTTTCTTTTCTTCCTGCCAAACACTTGGCAGACATCTCTGCAACTTCTAGAACACGATGGGAGATGTTTTCTGTGCTGGCACAGTTACTCCTAGCCAGACATACTGGGAAAGCGTTGTGCAAAGATGTAGACTACAAAAGACGCTAAAGACGAAGGTAGGATGCTCTCCGGAGCTAACAGCCGCTCCCGGGCGTCTTTGGGCAGAAGCCGCGCTAAGGAGAGCACTGTGAGCGGCACAATCGACTTTGCGCGAAGAAGCCACTTTTTCGGCTCCGGGAGCCGGAGAGAGCGGCAGCTTCGGGAAGGTGAAGAAGCAAGCTGTACAACACTGGGATTGTGTGCGCACCTTGCCAACTGATAGAAAACAGTACTTTTGCACTCTCTTGACTTTTCCAATCACATGAACATTCGATTGGAAGCTGTTTTGGACAACTTTTCTTTTCTTCCTGTCAAACACTTGGCAGACATCTCTGCAACTTCTAGAACACGATGGGAGATGTTTTCTGTGCTGGCACAGTTTCTCCTAGCCAGACATACTGGGAAAGCGTTTTGCTAAGATGTAGACTACAAAAGACGCTAAAGACGAAGGTAGGATGCTCTCCGGAGCTAAGAGCCGCTCCCGGGCGTCTTTGGGCAGAAGTCGCGCTAAGGAGAGCACTGAGAGCGACACAATCGTCTTTGCGCGAAGAAGCCGCTTCTTCGGCTCCGGGATCTGGGGAGAGCGGCAGCTTCGGGAAGGTGAAGAAGCAAGCTGTACAACACTGGGATTGTGTGTGCAGCTTGCCAACTGGTAGAAAACAGTACTTTTGCACTCTCCTGACTTTTCCAATCACATGAACATTCGATTGGAAGCTGTTTTGGACAACTTTTCTCTTCTTCCTGCCAAACACTTGGCAGACATCTCTGCAACTTCTAGAACACGATGGGAGATGTTTTCTGTGCTGGCACAGTTTCTCCTAGCCAGACATACTGGCAAAGCGTTTTGCTAAGATGTAGACTACAAAAGGCGCTAAAGACGAAGGTAGGATGCTCTCCGGAGCTAACAGCCGCTCCCGGGCGTCTTTGGGCAGAAGCCGCGCTAAGGAGAGCACTGTGAGCGGCACAATCGTCTTTGCGCGAAGAAGCCACTTTTTCGGCTCCGGGAGCCGGAGAGAGCGGCAGCTTCGGGAAGGTGAAGAAGCAAGCTGTACAACACTGGGATTGTGTGCGCACCTTGCCAACTGATAGAAAACAGTACTTTTGCACTCTCCTGACTTTTCCAATCACATGAACATTCGATTGGAAGCTGTTTTGGACAACTTTTCTTTTCTTCCTGCCAAACACTTGGCAGACATCTCTGCAACTTCTAGAACACGATGGGAGATGTTTTCTGTGCTGGCACAGTTTCTCCTTGCCAGATGTAGTGGAAAAGCTTTTTGCTGAGATGTAGATGAGAAGAGACGCGAAAGACGAAGGTAGGATGCTCTCCAGAGCTAAGAGCCGCTCCCGGGCCTCTTTGGGCAGAAGCCGCGCTAAGGAGAGCACTGTGAGCGGCACAATCGTCTTTACGCGAAGAAGCCGCTTCTTCGGCTCCGGGAGCCGGGGAGACCGGCAGCTTCGGGAAGGTGAAGAAGCAAGCTGTACAACACTGGGATTGTGTGCGCACCTTGCCAACTGATAGAAAACAGTACTTTTGCACTCTCTTGACTTTTCCAATCACATGAACATTCGATTGGAAGCTGTTTTGGACAACTTTTCTTTTCTTCCTGCCAAACACTTGGCAGACATCTCTGCAACTTCTAGAAGATGATGGGAGATGTTTTCTGTGCTGGCACAGTTTCTCCTTGCCAGATGTAGTCCAAAAGCTTTTTGCTGAGATGTAGATGAGAAGAGACGCTAAAGACGAAGGCAGGATGCTCTCCGGAGCTAAGAGCCGCTCCCAGGAGTCTTTGGGCAGAAGCCGCGCTAAGGAGAGCACTGTGAGCAGCACAATCGTCCTTGCGCGAAGAAGACGCTTCTTCGGCTCCCGGAGCCGGGGAGAGCGGCAGCTTCGGGAAGGTGAAGAAGCAAGCTGTACAACACTGGGATTGTGTGCGCAGCTTGCCAACTGATAGAAAACAGTACTTTTGCACTCTCCTGACTTTTCCAATCACATGAACATTCGATTGGAAGCTGTTTTGGACAACTTTTCTTTTCTTCCTGCCAAACACTTGGCAGACATCTCTGCAACTTCTAGAACACGATGGGAGATGTTTTTTGTGCTGGCACAGTTTCTCCTTGCCAGATGTAGTGGAAAATCTATTTGCTGAGATGTAGATGAGAAGAGGTGCTAAAGACGAAGGTAGGATGCTCTCCAGAGCTAAGATCCGCTCCCGGGCGTCTTTGGGCAGAAGCCGCACTAAGGAGAGCACTGTGAGCGGCACAATCGTCTTTGCGCGAAGAAGCCGCTTCTTCTTCTCCGGGAGCCGGGGAGACCGGCAGCTTCGGGAAGGTGAAGAAGCAAGCTGTACAACACTGGAATTGTGTGCGCAGCTTGCCAACTGATAGAAAACAGTACTTTGGCACTCTCCTGACTTTTCCAATCACATGAACATTCGATTGGAAGCTGTTTTGGACAACTTTTCTTTTCTTCCTGCCAAACACTTGGCAGACATCTCTGCAACTTCTAGAACACGATGGGAGATGTTTTCTGTGCTGGCACAGTTTCTCCTTGCCAGATGTAGTGGAAAAGCTTTTTGCTGAGATGTAGATGAGAAGAGACGCTAAAGACGAAGGTAGGATGCTCTCCAGAGCTAAGAGCCGCTCCCGGGCGTCTTTGGGCAGAAGCCGCGCTAAGGAGAGCACTGTGAGCGGCACAATCGTCTTTGCGCGAAGAAGCCGCTTCTTCGGCTCCGGGAGCCGGGGAGAGCGGCAGCTTCGGGAAGGTGAAGAAGCAAGCTGTACAACACTGGGATTGTGTGCGCAGCTTGCCAACTGATAGAAAACAGTACTTTTGCACTCTCCTGACTTTTCCAATCACATGAACATTCGATTGGAAGCTGTTTTGGACAAGTTTTCTTTTCTTCCTGCCAAACACTTGGCAGACATCTCTGCAACTTCTAGAACACGATGGGAGATGTTTTCTGTGCTGGAACTGTTTCTCCTAGCCAGAAATACTGGCAAAGCGTTTTGCTAAGATGTAGACTACAAAAGGCGCTAAAGACGAAGGTAGGATGCTCTCCAGAGCTAAGAGCCGCTCCCGGGCGTCTTTGGGCAGAAGCCGCGCTAAGGAGAGCACTGTGAGCGGCACAATCGTCTTTGCGCGAAGAAGTCGCTTCTTCGGCTCCGGGATCTGGGGAGAGCGGCAGCTTCGGGAAGGTGAAGAAGCAAGCTGTACAACGCTGGGATTGTGTGTGCAGCTTGCCAACTGATAGAAAACAGTACTTTTGCACTCTCCTGACTTTTCCAATCACATGAACATTCGATTGGAAGCTGTTTTGGACAACTTTTCTCTTCTTCCTGCAAAACACTTGGCAGACATCTCTGCAACTTCTAGAACACGATGGGAGATGTTTTCTGTGCTGGCACAGTTTCTTCTAGCCAGACATAGTGGGAAAGCGTTTTGCTAAGATGTTGACTACACAAGACGCTAAAGATGAAGGTAGGATGCTCTCCGGAGCTAAGAGTCACTACCGGGTGTCTTTGGGCAGAAGCCGCGCTGAGGCGAGCACTGTGAGCGGCACAATCGTCTTTGCGCGAAGAAGCCGCTTCTTCGGCTCCGGGATCCGGGGAGAGCGGCAGCTTCGGGAAGGTGAAGAAGCAAGCTGCACAACACTGGGATTGTGTGCGCAGCTTGCCACCTGATAGAAAACAGTATTTTTGCACTCTCCTGACTTTTCCAATCACATGAACATTCGATTGGAAGCTGTTTTGGACAACTTTTCTTTTCTTCCTGCCAAACACTTGGCAGACATCTCTGCAACTTCTAGAACACGATGGGAGATGTTTTCTGTGCTGGCACAGTTTTTCCTAGCCAGACATAGTGGAAAAGTTTTTTGCTAAGATGTAGACTACAAAAGACGCTAAAGACGAAGGTAGGATGCTCTCCGGAGCTAAGAGCTGCCCCCGGGCGTCTTTGGGCAGAAGCCGTGCCAAGGAGAGCACTGTGAGCGGCACAATGGTCTTTGCGCGAAGAAGCCGCTTCTTCGGCTCCGGGAGCCGGAGAGAGCGGCAGCTTCGGGAAGGTGAAGAAGCAAGCTGCACAACACTGGGATTGTGTGCGCACCTTGCCAACTGATAGAAAACAGTACTTTTGCACTCTCCTGACTTTTCCAATCACATGAACATTCGATTGGAAGCTGTTTTGGACAACTTTTCTTTTCTTCCTGCCAAACACTTGGCAGACATCTCTGCAACTTCTAGAACACGATGGGAGATGTTTTCTGTGCTGGCACAGTTTCTCCTTGCCAGATGTAGTGGAAAATCTATTTGCTAAGATGTAGACTACAAAAGGCGCTAAAGACGAAGGTAGGATGCTCTCCGGAGCTAAGAGCTGCTTCCGGGCGTCTCTGGGCTGAAGCCGCGCTAAGGAGAGCACTGTGAGCGGCACAATGGTCTTTGCGCGAAGAAGCCGCTTCTTCGGCTCCGGGAGCCGGAGAGAGCGGCAGCTTCGGGAAGGTGAAGAAGCAAGCTGTACAACACTGGGATTGTGTGCGCAGCTTGCCACCTGATAGAAAACAGTATTTTTGCACTCTCCTGACTTTTCCAATCACATGAACATTCGATTGGAAGCTGTTTTGGACAACTTTTCTTTTCTTCCTGCCAAACACTTGGCAGACATCTCTGCAACTTCTAGAACACGATGGGAGATGTTTTCTGTGCTGGCACAGTTTTTCCTAGCCAGACATAGTGGAAAAGTTTTTTGCTAAGATGTAGACTACAAAAGACGCTAAAGACGAAGGTAGGATGCTCTCCGGAGCTAAGAGCTGCCCCCGGGCGTCTTTGGGCAGAAGCCGTGCCAAGGAGAGCACTGTGAGCGGCACAATGGTCTTTGCGCGAAGAAGCCGCTTCTTCGGCTCCGGGAGCCGGAGAGAGCGGCAGCTTCGGGAAGGTGAAGAAGCAAGCTGCACAACACTGGGATTGTGTGCGCACCTTGCCAACTGATAGAAAACAGTACTTTTGCACTCTCCTGACTTTTCCAATCACATGAACATTCGATTGGAAGCTGTTTTGGACAACTTTTCTTTTCTTCCTGCCAAACACTTGGCAGACATCTCTGCAACTTCTAGAACACGATGGGAGATGTTTTCTGTGCTGGCACAGTTTCTCCTTGCCAGATGTAGTGGAAAATCTATTTGCTAAGATGTAGACTACAAAAGGCGCTAAAGACGAAGGTAGGATGCTCTCCGGAGCTAAGAGCTGCTTCCGGGCGTCTCTGGGCTGAAGCCGCGCTAAGGAGAGCACTGTGAGCGGCACAATGGTCTTTGCGCGAAGAAGCCGCTTCTTCGGCTCCGGGAGCCGGAGAGAGCGGCAGCTTCGGGAAGGTGAAGAAGCAAGCTGTACAACACTGGGATTGTGTGCGCAGCTTGCCAACTGATAGAAAACAGTACTTTTGCACTCTCCTGACTTTTCCAATCACATGAACATTCGATTGGAAGCTGTTTTGGACAACTTTTCTTTTCTTCCTGTCAAACACTTGGCAGACATCTCTGCAACTTCTAGAACACGATGGGAGATGTTTTCTGTGCTGGCACAGTTTCTCCTAGCCAGACATACTGGCAAAGCGTTTTGCTAAGATGTAGACTACAAAAGACGCTAAAGACGAAGGTAGGATGCTCTCCGGAGCTAAGAGCCGCTCCCGGGCGTCTTTGGGCAGAAGCCGCGCTAAGGAGAGCACTGTGAGCGACACAATCGTCTTTGCGCGAAGAAGCCGCTTCTTCGGATCCGGGATCCGGAGAGAGCGGCAGCTTTGGGAAGGTGAAGAAGCAAGCTGTACAACACTGGGATTGTGTGCGCAGCTTGCCAACTGATATTAAACAGTACTTTTGCACTCTCCTGAATTTTCCAATCACATGAACATTCGATTGGAAGCTGTTTTGGACAACTTTTCTTTTCTTCCTGTCAAACACTTGGCAGACATCTCTGCAACTTCTAAAACACGATGGGAGATGTTTTCTGTGCTGGCACAGTTTCTCCTAGCCAGACATACTGGCAAAGCGTTTTGCTAAGATGTAGACTACAAAAGACGCTAAAGACGAAGGTAGGATGCTCTCCAGAGCTAAGAGCCGCTCCCGGGCGTCTTTGGGCAGAAGCCGCGCTAAGGAGAGCACTGTGAGCGGCACAATCGTCTTTGCGCGAAGAAGTCGCTTCTTCGGCTCCGGGATCTGGGGAGAGCGGCAGCTTCGGGAAGGTGAAGAAGCAAGCTGTACAACACTGGGATTGTGTGCGCAGCTTGCCAACTGATAGAAAACAGTATTTTTGCACTCTCCTGACTTTTCCAATCACATGAACATTCGATTGGAAGCTGTTTTGGACAACTTTTCTTTTCTTCCTGCCAAACACTTGGCAGACATCTCTGCAACTTCTAGAACACGATGGGAGATGTTTTCTGTGCTGGCACAGTTTCTCCTTGCCAGACATAGTGGGAAAGCGTTTTGCTATGATGTAGACTACAAAAGACGCTAAAGACGAAGGTAGGATGCTCTCCGGAGCTAAGAGCTGCCCCCGGGCGTCTTTGGGCAGAAGCCGTGCCAAGGAGAGCACTGTGAGCGGCACAATCGTCTTTGCGCGAAGAAGCCGCTTCTTCGGCTCCGGGAGCCGGAGAGAGCGGCAGCTTCGGGAAAATGAAGAAGCAAGCTGTACAACACTGGGATTGTGTGCGCAGCTTGCCAACTGATAGAAAACAGTACTTTTGCAGTCTCCTGACTTTTCCAATCACATGAACATTCGATTGGAAGCTGTTTTGGACAACTTTTCTTTTCTTCCTGCCAAACACTTGGCAGACATCTCTGCAACTTCTAGAACATGATGGGAGATGTTTTCTGTGCTGGCACAGTTTCTCCTTGCCAGATGTAGTGGAAAATCTATTTGCTAAGATGTAGACTACAAAAGGCGCTAAAGACGAAGGTAGGATGCTCTCCGGAGCTAAGAGCTGCTTCCGGGCGTCTCTGGGCTGAAGCCGCGCTAAGGAGAGCACTGTGAGCGGCACAATGGTCTTTGCGCGAAGAAGCCGCTTCTTCGGCTCCGGGAGCCGGAGAGAGCGGCAGCTTCGGGAAGGTGAAGAAGCAAGCTGTACAACACTGGGATTGTGTGCGCAGCTTGCCAACTGATAGAAAACAGTACTTTTGCACTCTCCTGACTTTTCCAATCGCATGAACATTCGATTGGAAGCTGTTTTGGACAACTTTTCTTTTCTTCCTGTCAAACACTTGGCAGACATCTCTGCAACTTCTAGAACACGATGGGAGATGTTTTCTGTGCTGGCACAGTTTCTCCTAGCCAGACATACTGGGAAAGCGTTTTGCTAAGATGTAGACTACAAAAGACGCTAAAGACGAAGGTAGGATGCTCTCCGGAGCTAAGAGCCGCTCCCGGGCGTCTTTGGGCAGAAGCCGCGCTAAGGAGAGCACTGTGAGCGACACAATCGTCTTTGCGCGAAGAAGCCGCTTCTTCGGCTCCGGGATCCGGAGAGAGCGGCAGCTTCGGGAAGGTGAATAAGCAAGCTGTACAACACTGGGATTGTGTGTGCAGCTTGCCAACTGATAGAAAACAGTACTTTTGCACTCTCCTAAGTTTTCCAATCACATGAACATTCGATTGGAAGCTGTTTTGGACAACTTTTCTTTTCTTCCTGCCAAACACTTGGCAGACATCTCTGCAACTTCTAGAAGACGATGGGAGATGTTTTCTGTGCTGGCACAGTTTCTCCTAGCCAGACATACTGGGAAAGCGTTTTGCTAAGATGTAGACTACAAAAGACGCTAAAGACGAAGGTAGGATGCTCTCCAGAGCTAAGAGCCGCTCCCGGGCGTCTTTGGGCAGAAGCCGCGCTAAGGAGAGCACTGTGAGCGGCACAATCGTCTTTGCGCGAAGAAGTCGCTTCTTCGGCTCCGGGTTCTGGGGAGAGCGGCAGCTTCGGGAAGGTGAAGAAGCAAGCTGTACAACACTGGGATTGTGTGTGCAGCTTGCCAACTGATAGAAAACAGTACTTTTGCACTCTCCTGACTTTTCCAATCACATGAACATTCGATTGGAAGCTGTTTTGGACAACTTTTCTCTTCTTCCTGCAAAACACTTGGCAGACATCTCTGCAACTTCTAGAACACGATGGGAGATGTTTTCTGTGCTGGCACAGTTTCTCCTAGCCAGACATAGTGGGAAAGCGTTTTGCTAAGATGTTGACTACACAAGACGCTAAAGATGAAGGTAGGATGCTCTCCGGAGCTAAGAGTCACTCCCGGGCGTCTTTGGGCAGAAGCCGCGCTGAGGAGAGCACTGTGAGCGGCACAATCGTCTTTGCGCGAAGAAGCCGCTTCTTCGGCTCCCAGATCCGGGGAGACAGGCAGCTTCGGGAAGGTGAAGAAGCAAGCTGTACAACACTGGGATTGTGTGCACACCTTGCCATCTGATAGAAAACAGTACTTTTGCACTCTCCTGACTTTTCCAATCACATGAACATTCGATTGGAAGCTGTTTTGGACAACTTTTCTTTTCTTCCTGCCAAACACTTGGCAGACATCTCTGCAACTTCTAGAACACGATGGGAGATGTTTTCTGTGCTGGCACAGTTACTCCTAGCCAGACATACTGGGAAAGCGTTGTGCAAAGATGTAGACTACAAAAGACGCTAAAGACGAAGGTAGGATGCTCTCCGGAGCTAAGAGCCGCTCCCGGGCGTCTTTGGGCAGAAGCCGCGCTAAGGAGAGCACTGTGAGCGGCACAATCGTCTTTGCGTGAAGAAGCCACTTTTTCGGCTCCGGGAGCCGGAGAGAGCAGCAGCTTCGGGAAGGTGAAGAAGCAAGCTGTACAACACTGGGATTGTGTGCGCACCTTGCCAACTGATAGAAAACAGTACTTTTGCACTCTCCTGACTTTTCCAATCACATGAACATTCGATTGGAAGCTGTTTTGGACAACTTTTCTTTTCTTCCTGCCAAACACTTGGCAGACATCTCTGCAACTTCTAGAACACGATGGGAGATGTTTTCTGTGCTGGCACAGTTTCTCCTTGCCAGATGTAGTGGAAAAGCTTTTTGCTGAGATGTAGATGAGAAGAGACGCGAAAGACGAAGGTAGGATGCTCTCCAGAGCTAAGAGCCGCTCCCGGGCCTCTTTGGGCAGAAGCCGCGCTAAGGAGAGCACTGTGAGCGGCACAATCGTCTTTACGCGAAGAAGCCGCTTCTTCGGCTCCGGGAGCCGGGGAGACCGGCAACTTCGGGAAGGTGAAGAAGCAAGCTGTACAACACTGGGATTGTGTGCGCAGCTTGCCAACTGATAGAAAACAGTACTTTTGCACTCTCCTAAGTTTTCCAATCACATGAACATTCGATTGGAAGCTGTTTTGGACAACTTTTCTTTTCTTCCTGCCAAACACTTGGCAGACATCTCTGCAACTTCTAGAAGACGATGGGAGATGTTTTCTGTGCTGGCACAGTTTCTCCTTGCCAGATGTAGTGCAAAAGTTTTTTGCTGAGATGTAGATGAGAAGAGACGATAAAGACGAAGGCAGGATGCTCTCCGGAGCTAAGAGCCGCTCCCGGGCGTCTTTGGGCAGAAGCCGCGCTAAGGAGAGCACTGTGAGCAGCACAATCGTCTTTGCGCGAAGAAGTCGCTTCTTCGGCTCCCGGAGCCGGGGAGACCGGCAGCTTCGGGAAGGTGAAGAAGCAAGCTGTACAACACTGGGATTGTGTGCGCACCTTGCCAACTGATAGAAAACAGTACTTTTGCACTCTCTTGACTTTTCCAATCACATGAACATTCGATTGGAAGCTGTTTTGGACAACTTTTCTTTTCTTCCTGCCAAACACTTGGCAGACATCTCTGCAACTTCTAGAAGATGATGGGAGATGTTTTCTGTGCTGGCACAGTTTCTCCTTGCCAGATGTAGTCCAAATGCTTTTTGCTGAGATGTAGATGAGAAGAGACGCTAAAGACGAAGGCAGGATTCTCTCCAGGGCTAAGAGCCGCTCCCGGGAGTCTTTGGGCAGAAGCCGCGCTAAGGAGAGCACTGTGAGCAGCACAATCGTCCTTGCGCGAAGAAGACGCTTCTTCGGCTCCCGGAGCCGGGGAGAGTGGCAGCTTCGGGAAGGTGAAGAAGCAAGCTGTACAACACTGGGATTGTGTGCGCAGCTTGCCAACTGATAGAAAACAGTACTTTTGCACTCTCCTGACTTTTCCAATCACATGAACATTCGATTGGAAGCTGTTTTGGACAACTTTTCTTTTCTTCCTGCCAAACACTTGGCAGACATCTCTGCAACTTCTAGAACACGATGGGAGATGTTTTCTGTGCTGGCACAGTTTCTCCTTGCCAGATGTAGTGGAAAAGCTTTTTGCTGAGATGTAGATGAGAAGAGACGCTAAAGACGAAGGTAGGATGCTCTCCAGAGCTAAGAGCCGCTCCCGGGCGTCTTTGGGCAGAAGCCGCGCTAAGGAGAGCACTGTGAGCGGCACAATCGTCTTTGCGCGAAGAAGCCGCTTCTTCGGCTCCGGGAGCCGGGGAGAGCGGCAGCTTCGGGAAGGTGAAGAAGCAAGCTGTACAACACTGGGATTGTGTGCGCAGCTTGCCAACTGATAGAAAACAGTACTTTTGCACTCTCCTGACTTTTCCAATCACATGAACATTCGATTGGAAGCTGTTTTGGACAGGTTTTCTTTTCTTCCTGCCAAACACTTGGCAGACATCTCTGCAACGTCTAGAACTTGATGGGAGATGTTTTCTGTGCTGGCACAGTTTTTCCTAGCCAGACATAGTGGAAAATCTATTTGCTAAGATGTAGACTACAAGAGACGCTAAAGACGAAGGTAGGATGCTCTCCGGAGCTAAGAGCCGCTCCCGGGCGACTTTGGGCAGAAGCCGCGCTAATGAGAGCACTGTGAGCGGCACAATCGTCTTTGCGCGAAGAAGCCGCTTCTTCGGCTACGGGAGCCGGGGAGAGCGGCAGCTTCGGGAAGGTGAAGAAGCAAGCTGTACAACACTGGGATTGTGTGCGCACCTTGCCAACTGATAGAAAACAGTACTTTTGCACTCTCCTGACTTTTCCAATCACATGAACATTCGATTGGAAGCTGTTTTGGACAACTTTTCTTTTCTTCCTGCCAAACACTTGGCAGACATCTCTGCAACTTCTAGAACACGATGGGAGATGTTTTCTGTGCTGGCACAGTTTTTCCTTGCCAGACATAGTGGGAAAGCGTTTTGCTAAGATGTAGACTACAAAAGACGCTAAACACGAAGGTAGGATGCTCCCCGGAGCAAAGAGCCGCTCCCGGGCGTCTTTGGGCAGAAGCCGCGCTAAGGAGAGCACTGTGAGCGGCACAATCGTCTTTGCGCGAAGAAGTCGCTTCTTCGGCTCCGGGATCTGGGGAGAGCGGCAGCTTCGGGAAGGTGAAGAAGCAAGCTGTACAACACTGGGATTGTGTGCGCAGTTTGCCAACTGATAGAAAACAGTACTTTTGCACTCTCCTGACTTTTCCAATCACATGAACATTCGATTGGAAGCTGTTGTGGAAAACTTTTCTTTTCTTCCTGCCAAACACTTGGCAGACATCTCTGCAACTTCTAGAACACGATGGGAGATGTTTTCTTTGCTGGCACAGTTTTTCCTAGCCAGACATAGTGGAAAATCTATTTGCTAAGATGTAGACTACAAAAGACGCAAAAGACGAAGGTAGGATGCTCTCCGGAGCTAAGAGCCGCTCCCGGGCGACTTTGGGCAGAAGCCGCTCTAAGGAGAGCACTGTGAGCGGCACAATCGTCTTTGCGCGAAGAAGCCGCTTCTTCGGCTCCGGGAGCCGGGGAGACAGGCAGCTTCGGGAAGGTGAAGAAGCAAGCTGTACAACACTGGGATTGTGTGCGCAGCTTGCCAACTGATAGAAAACAGTACTTTTGCACTCTCCTGACTTTTCCAATCACATGAACATTCGATTGGAAGCTGTTTTGGACAACTTTTCTTTTCTTCCTGCCAAACACTTGGCAGACATCTCTGCAACTTCTAGAACACAATGGGAGATGTTTTCTGTGCTGGCACAGTTTTTCCGAGCCAGACATAGTGGGAAAGCGTTTTGCTAAGATGTAGACTACAAAAGACGCAAAAGACGAAGGTAGGATGCTCTCCGGAGCTAAGAGCCGCTCCCGGGCGACTTTGGGCAGAAGCCGCGCTAAGGAGAGCACTGTGAGCGGCACAATCGTCTTTGCGTGAAGAAGCCGCTTCTTCGGCTCCGGGAGCCGGGGAGAGCGGCCGCTTCGGGAAGGTGAAGAAGCAAGCTGTACAACACTGGGATTGTGTGCGCACCTTGCCAACTGATAGAAAACAGTACTTTTGCACTCTCCTGACTTTTCCAATCACATGAACATTCGATTGGAAGCTGTTGTGGACAACTTTTCTTTTCTTCCTGCCAAACACTTGGCAGACATCTCTGCAACTTCTAGAACACGATGGGAGATGTTTTCTGTGCTGGCACAGTTTTTCCTAGCCAGACATAGTGGAAAAGCTTTCTGCCGAGATGTAGACTACAAAAGACGCTAAACACGAAGGTAGGATGCTCTCCGGAGCAAAGAGCCGCTCCCGGGCGTCTTTGGGCAGAAGCCGCGCTAAGGAGAGCACTGTGAGCGGCACAATCGTCTTTGCGCGAAGAAGCCGCTTCTTCGGCTCCGGGATCTGGGGAGAGCGGCAGCTTCGGGAAGGTGAAGAAGCAAGCTGTACAACACTGGGATTGTGTGCGCAGCTTGCCAACTGATAGAAAACAGTACTTTTGCACTCTCCTGACTTTTCCAATCACATGAACATTCGATTGGAAGCTGTTGTGGACAACTTTTCTTTTCTTCCTGCCAAACACTTGGCAGACATCTCTGCAACTTCTAGAACACGATGGGAGATGTTTTCTGTGCTGGAACAGTTTCTCCTACCCAGAAATACTGGCAAAGCGTTTTGCTAAGATGTAGACTACAAAAGGCGCTAAAGACGAAGGTAGGATGCTCTCCAGAGCTAAGAGCCGCTCCCGGGCGTCTTTGGGCAGAAGCCACGCTAAGGAGAACACTGTGAGCGGCACAATCGTCTTTGCGCGAAGAAGTCGCTTCTTCGGCTCCGGGATCTGGGGAGAGCGGCAGCTTCGGGAAGGTGAAGAAGCAAGCTGTACAACGCTGGGATTGTGTGTGCAGCTTGCCAACTGATAGAAAACAGTACTTTTGCACTCTCCTGACTTTTCCAATCACATGAACATTCGATTGGAAGCTGTTTTGGACAACTTTTCTCTTCTTCCTGCAAAACACTTGGCAGACATCTCTGCAACTTCTAGAACACGATGGGAGATGTTTTCTGTGCTGGCACAGTTTCTTCTAGCCAGACATAGTGGGAAAGCGTTTTGCTAAGATGTTGACTACACAAGACGCTAAAGATGAAGGTAGGATGCTCTCCGGAGCTAAGAGTCACTACCGGGAGTCTTTGGGCAGAAGCCGCGCTGAGGAGAGCACTGTGAGCGGCACAATCGTCTTTGCGCGAAGAAGTCGCTTCTTCGGCTCCGGGATCCGGGGAGACAGGCAGCTTCGGGAAGGTGAAGAAGCAAGCTGTACAACACTGGGATTGTGTGCGCAGCTTGCCAACTGATAGAAAACAGTATTTTTGCACTCTCCTGACTTTTCCAATCACATGAACATTCGATTGGAAGCTGTTTTGGACAACTTTTCTTTTCTTCCTGCCAAACACTTGGCAGACATCTCTGCAACTTCTAGAACACGATGGGAGATGTTTTCTGTGCTGGCACAGTTTTTCCTAGCCAGACATAGTGGGAAAGCGTTTTGCTATGATGTAGACTACAAAAGACGCTAAAGACGAAGGTAGGATGCTCTCCGGAGCTAAGAGCTGCCCCCGGGCGTCTTTGGGCAGAAGCCGTGCCAAGGAGAGCACTGTGAGCGGCACAATCGTCTTTGTGCGAAGAAGCCGCTTCTTCGGCTCCGGGAGCCGGAGAGAGCGGCAGCTTCGGGAAAATGAAGAAGAAAGCTGTACAACACTGGGATTGTGTGCGCAGCTTGCCAACTGATAGAAAACAGTACTTTTGCACTCTCCTGACTTTTCCAATCACATGAACATTCGATTGGAAGCTGTTTTGGACAACTTTTCTTTTCTTCCTGCCAAACACTTGGCAGACATCTCTGCGACTTCTAGAACACGATGGGAGATGTTTTCTGTGCTGGCACAGTTTCTCCTTGCCAGATGTAGTGGAAAATCTATTTGCTAAGATGTAGACTACAAAAGGCGCTAAAGACGAAGGTAGGATGCTCTCCGGAGCTAAGAGCTGCTTCCGGGCGTCTCTGGGCTGAAGCCGCGCTAAGGAGAGCACTGTGAGCGGCACAATGGTCTTTGCGCGAAGAAGCCGCTTCTTCGGCTCCGGGAGCCGGAGAGAGCGGCAGCTTCGGGAAGGTGAAGAAGCAAGCTGTACAACACTGGGATTGTGTGCGCAGCTTGCCAACTGATAGAAAACAGTACTTTTGCACTCTCCTGACTTTTCCAATCACATGAACATTCGATTGGAAGCTGTTTTGGACAACTTTTCTTTTCTTCCTGCCAAACACTTGGCAGACATCTCTGCAACTTCTAGAACACAATGGGAGATGTTTTCTGTGCTGGCACAGTTTCTCCTTGCCAGACATAGTGGGAAAGCGTTTTGCTAAGATGTAGACTACAAAAGACGCTAAAGATGAAGGTAGGATGCTCTCCGGAGCTAAGAGCCGCTCCCAGGCAACTTTGGGCAGAAGCCGCGCTAAGGAGAGCACTGTGAGCGGCACAATCGTCTTTGCGTGAAGAAGCCGCTTCTTCGGCTCCGGGAGCCGGGGAGAGCGGCCGCTTCGGGAAGGTGAAGAAGCAAGCTGTACAACACTGGGATTGTGTGCGCACCTTGCCAACTGATAGAAAAAAGTACTTTTGCACTCTCCTGACTTTTCCAATCACATGAACATTCGATTGGAAGCTGTTGTGGACAACTTTTCTTTTCTTCCTGCCAAACACTTGGCAGAAATCTCTGCAACTTCTAGAACACGATGGGAGATGTTTTCTGTGCTGGCACAGTTTTTCCTAGCCAGACATACTGGGAAAGCTTTCTGCCGAGATGTAGACTACAAAAGACGCTAAACACGAAGGTAGGATGCTCTCCGGAGCAAAGAGCCGCTCCCGGGCGTCTTTGGGCAGAAGCCGCGCTAAGGAGAGCACTGTGAGCGGCACAATCGTCTTTGCGCGAAGAAGTCGCTTCTTCGGCTCCGGGATCCGGGGAGAGCGGCAGCTTCGGGAAGGTGAAGAAGCAAGCTGTACAACACTGGGATTGTGTGCGCAGCTTGCCAACTGATAGAAAACAGTACTTTTGCACTCTCCTGACTTTTCCAATCACATGAACATTCGATTGGAAGCTGTTGTGGACAACTTTTCTTTTCTTCCTGCCAAACACTTGGCAGACATCTCTGCAACTTCTAGAACACGATGGGAGATGTTTTCTGTGCTGGAACAGTTTCTCCTAGCCAGAAATACTGGCAAAGCGTTTTGCTAAGATGTTGACTACACAAGACGCTAAAGATGAAGGTAGGATGCTCTCCGGAGCTAAGAGTCACTACCGGGCGTCTTTGGGCAGAAGCCGCGCTGAGGAGAGCACTGTGAGCGGCACAATCGTCTTTGCGCGAAGAAGCCGCTTCTTCGGCTCCGGGATCCGGGGAGACAGGCAGCTTCGGGAAGGTGAAGAAGCAAGCTGTACAACACTGGGATTGTGTGCGCAGCTTGCCAACTGATAGAAAACAGTATTTTTGCACTCTCCTGACTTTTCCAATCACATGAACATTCGATTGGAAGCTGTTTTGGACAACTTTTCTTTTCTTCCTGCCAAACACTTGGCAGACATCTCTGCAACTTCTAGAACACGATGGGAGATGTTTTCTGTGCTGGCACAGTTTTTCCTAGCCAGACATAGTGGAAAAGTTTTTTGCTAAGATGTAGACTACAAAAGACGCTAAAGACGAAGGTAGGATGCTCTCCAGAGCTAAGAGCCGCTCCCGGGCGTCTTTGGGCAGAAGCCGCGCTAAGGAGAGCACTGTGAGCGGCACAATCGTCTTTGCGCGAAGAAGCCGCTTCTTCGGCTCCGGGATCCGGGGAGAGCGGCAGCTTCGGGAAGGTTAAGAAGCAAGCTGTACAACACTGGGATTGTGTGCGCACCTTGCCAACTGATAGAAAACAGTACTTTTGCACTCTCCTGACTTTTCCAATCACATGAATATTGGATTGGAAGCTGTTTTCGACAACTTTTCTCTTCTTCCTGCCAAACACTTGGCAGACATCTCTGCAACTTCTAGAACACGATGGGAGATGTTTTCTGTGCTGGCACAGTTTCTCCTTGCCAGACATAGTGGGAAAGCGTTTTGCTATGATGTAGACTACAAAAGACGCTAAAGACGAAGGTAGGATGCTCTCCGGAGCTAAGAGCTGCCCCCGGGCGTCTTTGGGCAGAAGCCGTGCCAAGGAGAGCACTGTGAGCAGCACAATCGTCTTTGCGCGAAGAAGCCGCTTCTTCGGCTCCGGGAGCCGGAGAGAGCGGCAGCTTCGGGAAAATGAAGAAGCAAGCTGTACAACACTGGGATTGTGTGCGCAGCTTGCCAACTGATAGAAAACAGTACTTTTGCACTCTCCTGACTTTTCCAATCACATGAACATTCGATTGGAAGCTGTTTTGGACAACTTTTCTTTTCTTCCTGCCAAACACTTGGCAGACATCTCTGCAACTTCTAGAACACGATGGGAGATGTTTTCTGTGCTGGCACAGTGTCTCCTTGCCAGATGTAGTGGAAAATCTATTTGCTAAGATGTAGACTACAAAAGGCGCTAAAGACGAAGGTAGGATGCTCTCCGGAGCTAAGAGCTGCTTCCGGGCGTCTCTGGGCTGAAGCCGCGCTAAGGAGAGCACTGTGAGCGGCACAATGGTCTTTGCGCGAAGAAGCCGCTTCTTCGGCTCCGGGAGCCGGAGAGAGCGGCAGCTTCGGGAAGGTGAAGAAGCAAGCTGTACAACACTGGGATTGTGTGCGCAGCTTGCCAACTGATAGAAAACAGTACTTTTGCACTCTCCTGACTTTTCCAATCACATGAACATTCGATTGGAAGCTGTTTTGGACAACTTTTCTTTTCTTCCTGTCAAACACATGGCAGACATCTCTGCAACTTCTAGAACACGATGGGAGATGTTTTCTGTGCTGGCACATTTTCTCCTTGCCAGACATACTGGGAAAGCGTTTTGCTAAGATGTAGACTACAAAAGACGCTAAAGACGAAGGTAGGATGCTCTCCGGAGCTAAGAGCCGCTCCCGGGCGTCTTTGGGCAGAAGCCGCGCTAAGGAGAGCACTGTGAGCGACACAATCGTCTTTGCGCGAAGAAGCCGCTTCTTCGGCTCCGGGATCCGGAGAGAGCGGCAGCTTCGGGAAGGTGAAGAAGCAAGCTGTACAACACTGGGATTGTGTGCGCAGCTTGCCAACTGATATTAAACAGTACTTTTGCACTCTCCTGAATTTTCCAATCACATGAACATTCGATTGGAAGCTATTTTGGACAACATTTCTTTTCTTCCTGCCAAACACTTGGCAGACATCTCTGCAACTTCTAAAACACGATGGGAGATGTTTTCTGTGCTGGCACAGTTTCTCCTAGCCAGACATACTGGCAAAGCGTTTTGCTAAGATGTAGACTACAAAAGACGCTAAAGACGAACGTAGGATGCTCTCCAGAGCTAAGAGCCGCTCCCGGGCGTCTTTGGGCAGAAGCCGCGCTAAGGAGAGCACTGTGAGCGGCACAATCGTCTTTGCGCGAAGAAGTCGCTTCTTCGGCTCCGGGATCTGGGGAGAGCGGCAGCTTCGGGAAGGTGAAGAAGCAAGCTGTACAACACTGGGATTGTGTGCAGCTTGCCAACTGATAGAAAACAGTACTTTTGCACTCTCCTGACTTTTCCAATCACATGAACATTCGATTGGAAGCTGTTTTGGACAACTTTTCTCTTCTTCCTGCAAAACACTTGGCAGACATCTCTGCAACTTCTAGAACACGATGGGAGATGTTTTCTGTGCTTGCACAGTTTCTCCTAGCCAGACATAGTGGGAAAGCGTTTTGCTAAGATGTTGACTACACACGACGCTAAAGATGAAGGTAGGATGCTCTCCGGAGCTAAGAGTCACTCCCGGGCGTCTTTGGGCAGAAGCCGCGCTGAGGAGAGCACTGTGAGCGGCACAATCGTCTTTGCGCGAAGAAGCCGCTTCTTCGGCTCCTAGATCCGGGGAGACAGGCAGCTTCGGGAAGGTGAAGAAGCAAGCTGTACAACACTGGGATTGTGTGCGCAGCTTGCCAACTGATAGAAAACAGTACTTTTGCACTCTCCTGACTTTTCCAATCACATGAACATTCGATTGGAAGCTGTTTTGGACAACTTTACTTTTCTTCCTGCCAAACACTTGGCAGACATCTCTGCAACTTCTAGAACACGATGGGAGATGTTTTCTGTGCTGGCACAGTTTCTCCTAGCCAGACATACTGGGAAAGCGTTTTGCTAATATGTAGACTACAAAAGACGCTAAAGACGAAGGTAGGATGCTCTCCAGAGCTAAGAGCCGCTCCCGGGCGTCTTTGGGCAGAAGCCGCGCTAAGGAGAGCACTGTGAGCGGCACAATCGTCTTTGCGCGAAGAAGCCGCTTCTTCGGCTCCGGGAGCCGGGGAGAGCGGCAGCTTCGGGAAGGTGAAGAAGCAAGCTGTACAACACTGGGATTGTGTGCGCAGCTTGCCAACTGATAGAAAACAGTACTTTTGCACTCTCCTGACTTTTCCAATCACATGAATATTGGATTAGAAGCTGTTTTGGACAACTTTTCTCTTCTTCCTGCCAAACACTTGGCAGACATCTCTGCAACTTCTAGAACACGATGGGAGATGTTTTCTGTGCTGGCACAGTTTCTCCTAGCCATACATACTGGCAAAGCGTTTTGCTAAGATGTAGACTACAAAAGGCGCTAAAGACGAAGGTAGGATGTTCTCCAGATCTAAGAGCCGCTCCCGGGCGTCTTTGGGCAGAAGCCGCGCTAAGGAGAGCACTGTGAGCGGCACAATCATCTTTGCGCGAAGAAGCCGCTTCTTCGGCTCCGGGAGCCGGAGAGAGCGGCAGCTTCGGGAAGGTGAAGAAGCAAGCTGTACAACACTGGGATTGTGTGCGCAGCTTGCCAACTGATAGAAAACAGTACTTTTGCACTCTCCTGACTTTTCCAATCACATGAACATTCAATTGGAAGCTGTTTTGGACAGCTTTTCTTCCTGCCAAACACTAGGCAGACATCTCTGCAACTTCTAGAACACGATGGGAGATGTTTTCTGTGCTGGCACAGTTTCTCCTTGCCAGACATACTGGCAAAGCGTTTTGCTAAGATGTAGACTACAAAAGGCGCTAAACACGAAGGTAGGATGCTCTCCGGATCTAAGAGCCGCTCCCGGGCGTCTTTGGGCAGAAGCCGCGCTAAGGAGAGCACTGTGAGCGGCACAATCGTCTTTGCGCGAAGAAGCCGCTTCTTCGGCTCCGGGAGCCGGGGAGAGCGGCAGCTTCGGGAAGGTGAAGAAGCAAGCTGTACAACACTGGGATTGTGTGCGCAGCTTGCCAACTGATAGAAAACAGTACTTTTGCACTCTCCTGACTTTTCCAATCACATGAACATTCGATTGGAAGCTGTTTTGGACAACTTTTCTTTTCTTCCTGCCAAACACTTGGCAGACATCTCTGCAACTTCTAGAACACGATGGGAGATGTTTTCTGTGCTGGCACAGTTTTTCCTAGCCAGACATAGTGGAATATCTATTTGCTAAGATGTAGACTACAAAAGACGCTAAAGACGAAGGTAGGATGCTCTCCAGAGCTAAGAGCCGCTCCCGGGCGTCTTTGGGCAGAAGCCGCGCTAAGGAGAGCACTGTGAGCGGCACAATCGTCTTTGCGTGAAGAAGCCACCTTTCGGCTCCGGGATCTGGGGAGAGCGGCAGCTTCGGGAAGGTGAAGAAGCAAGCTGTACAACACTGGGATTGTGTGCGCAGCTTGCCAACTGATAGAAAACAGTACTTTTGCACTCTCCTGACTTTTCCAATCACATGAACATTCGATTGGAAGCTGTTTGGGACAGCTTTTCTTCCTGCCAAACACTTGGCAGACATCTCTGCAACTTCTAGAACACGATGGGAGATGTTTTCTGTGCTGGCACAGTTTCTCCTTGCCAGACATAGTGGGAAAGCGTTTTGCTATGATGTAGACTACAAAAGACGCTAAAGACGAAGGTAGGATGCTCTCCGGAGCTAAGAGCTGCTCCCGGGCGTCTTTGGGCAGAAGCCGTGCCAAGGAGAGCACTGTGAGCGGCACAATCGTCTTTGTGCGAAGAAGCCGCTTCTTCGGCTCCGGGAGCCGGAGAGAGCGGCAGCTTCGGGAAGGTGAAGAAGCAAGCTGTACAACACTGGGATTGTGTGCGCAGCTTGCCAACTGATAGAAAACAGTACTTTTGCACTCTCCTGACTTTTCCAATCACATGAACATTCGATTGGAAGCTGTTTTGGACAACTTTTCTTTTCTTCCTGCCAAACACTTGGCAGACATCTCTGCAACTTCTAGAACACGATGGGAGATGTTTTCTGTGCTGGCACAGTTTCTCCTTGCCAGATGTAGTGGAAAATCTATTTGCTAAGATGTAGACTACAAAAGGCGCTAAAGACGAAGGTAGGATGCTCTCCGGAGCTAAGAGCTGCATCCGGGCGTCTCTGGGCTGAAGCCGCGCTAAGGAGAGCACTGTGAGCGGCACAATGGTCTTTGCGCGAAGAAGCCGCTTCTTCGGCTCCGGGAGCCGGAGAGAGCGGCAGCTTCGGGAAGGTGAAGAAGCAAGCTGTACAACACTGGGATTGTGTGCGCAGCTTGCCAACTGATAGAAAACAGTACTTTTGCACTCTCCTGACTTTTCCAATCACATGAACATTCGATTGGAAGCTGTTTTGGACAACTTTTCTTTTCTTCCTGTCAAACACTTGGCAGACATCTCTGCAACTTCTAGAACACGATGGGAGATGTTTTCTGTGCTGGCACAGTTTCTCCTAGCCAGACATACTGGGAAAGCGTTTTGCTAAGATGTAGACTACAAAAGACGCTAAAGACGAAGGTAGGATGCTCTCCGGAGCTAAGAGCCGCTCCCGGGCGTCTTTGGGCAGAAGCCGCGCTAAGGAGAGCACTGTGAGCGACACAATCGTCTTTGCGCGAAGAAGTCGCTTCTTCGGCTCCGGGATCTGGGGAGAGCGGCAGCTTCGGGAAGGTGAAGAAGCAAGCTGTACAACACTGGGATTGTGTGTGCAGCTTGCCAACTGATAGAAAACAGTACTTTTGCACTCTCCTGACTTTTCCAATCACATGAACATTCGATTGGAAGCTGTTTTGGACAACTTTTCTCTTCTTCCTGCAAAACACTTGGCAGACATCTCTGCAACTTCTAGAACACGATGGGAGATGTTTTCTGTGCTGGCACAGTTTCTCCTAGCCAGACATAGTGGGAAAGCATTTTGCTAAGATGTTGACTACACAAGACGCTAAAGATGAAGGTAGGATGCTCTCCGGAGCTAAGAGTCACTCCCGGGCGTCTTTGGGCAGAAGCCGCGCTGAGGAGAGCACTGTGAGCGGCACAATCGTCTTTGCGCGAAGAAGCCGCTTCTTCGGCTCCTAGATCCGGGGAGACAGGCAGCTTCGGGAAGGTGAAGAAGCAAGCTGTACAACACTGGGATTGTGTGCGCAGCTTGCCAACTGATAGAAAACAGTACTTTTGCACTCTCCTGACTCTTCCAATCACATGAATATTGGATTGGAAGCTGTTTTGGACAACTTTTCTCTTCTTCCTGCCAAACACTTGGCAGACATCTCTGCAACTTCTAGAACACGATGGGAGATGTTTTCTGTGCTGGCACAGTTTCTCCTAGCCAGACATACTGGCAAAGCGTTTTGCTAAGATGTAGACTACAAAAGGCGCTAAAGACGAAGGTAGGATGCTCTCCAGATCTAAGAGCCGCTCCCGGGCGTCTTTGGGCAGAAGCCGCGCTAAGGAGAGCACTGTGAGCGGCACAATCATCTTTGCGCGAAGAAGCCGCTTCTTCGGCTCCGGGAGCCGGAGAGAGCGGCAGCTTCGGGAAGGTGAAGAAGCAATCTGTACAACACTGGGATTGTGTGCGCAGCTTGCCAACTGATAGAAAACAGTACTTTTGCACTCTCCTGACTTTTCCAATCACATGAACATTCGATTGGAAGCTGTTTTGGACAGCTTTTCTTCCTGCCAAACACTTGGCAGACATCTCTGCAACTTCTAGAACACGATGGGAGATGTTTTCTGTGCTGGCACAGTTTCTCCTAGCCAGACATACTGGCAAAGCGTTTTGCTAAGATGTAGACTACAAAAGGCGCTAAAGACGAAGGTAGGATGCTCTCCGGATCTAAGAGCCGCTCCCGGGCGTCTTTGGGCAGAAGCCGCGCTAAGGAGAGCACTGTGAGCGGCACAATGGTCTTTGCGCGAAGAAGCCGCTTCTTCGGCTCCGGGAGCCGGAGAGAGCGGCAGCTTCGGGAAGGTGAAGAAGCAAGCTGTACAACACTGGGATTGTGTGCGCAGCTTGCCAACTGATAGAAAACAGTACTTTTGCACTCTCCTGACTTTTCCAATCACATGAACATTCGATTGGAAGCTGTTTTGGACAACTTTTCTTTTCTTCCTGTCAAACACTTGGCAGACATCTCTGCAACTTCTAGAACACGATGGGAGATGTTTTCTGTGCTGGCACAGTTTCTCCTTGCCAGACATAGTGGGAAAGCGTTTTGCTATGATGTAGACTACAAAAGACGCTAAAGACGAAGGTAGGATGCTCTCCGGAGCTAAGAGCTGCCCCCGGGCGTCTTTGGGCAGAAGCCGTGCCAAGGAGAGCACTGTGAGCGGCACAATCGTCTTTGCGCAAAGAAGCCGCTTCTTCGGCTCCGGGAGCCGGAGAGAGCGGCAGCTTCGGGAAAATGAAGAAGCAAGCTGTACAACACTGGGATTGTGTGCGCAGCTTGCCAACTGATAGAAAACAGTACTTTTGCACTCTCCTGACTTTTCCAATCACATGAACATTCGATTGGAAGCTGTTTTGGACAACTTTTCTTTTCTTCCTGCCAAACACTTGGCAGACATCTCTGCAACTTCTAGAACACGATGGGAGATGTTTTCTGTGCTGGCACAGTTTCTCCTTGCCAGATGTAGTGGAAAATCTATTTGCTAAGATGTAGACTACAAAAGGCGCTAAAGACGAAGGTAGGATGCTCTCCGGAGCTAAGAGCTGCATCCGGGCGTCTCTGGGCTGAAGCCGCGCTAAGGAGAGCACTGTGAGCGGCACAATCGTCTTTGCGCGAAGAAGCCGCTTCTTCGGCTCCGGGAGCCGGAGAGAGCGGCAGCTTCGGGAAGGTGAAGAAGCAAGCTGTACAACACTGGGATTGTGTGCGCAGCTTGCCAACTGATAGAAAACAGTACTTTTGCACTCTCCTGACTTTTCCAATCACATGAACATTCGATTGGAAGCTGTTTTGGACAACTTTTCTTTTCTTCCTGTCAAACACTTGGCAGACATCTCTGCAACTTCTAGAACACGATGGGAGATGTTTTCTGTGCTGGCACAGTTTCTCCTAGCCTGACATACTGGGAAAGCGTTTTGCTAAGATGTAGACTACAAAAGACGCTAAAGACGAAGGTAGGATGCTCTCCGGAGCTAAGAGCCGCTCCCGGGCGTCTTTGGGCAGAAGCCGCGCTAAGCAGAGCACTGTGAGCGACACAATCGTCTTTGCGCGAAGAAGTCGCTTCTTCGGCTCCGGGATCTGGGGAGAGCGGCAGCTTCGGGAAGGTGAAGAAGCAAGCTGTACAACACTGGGATTGTGTGTGCAGCTTGCCAACTGATAGAAAACAGTACTTTTGCACTCTCCTGACTTTTCCAATCACATGAACATTCGATTGGAAGCTGTTTTGGACAACTTTTCTCTTCTTCCTGCAAAACATTTGGCAGACATCTCTGCAACTTCTAGAACACGATGGGAGATGTTTTCTGTGCTGGCACAGTTTCTCCTAGCCAGACATAGTGGGAAAGCGTTTTGCTAAGATGTTGACTACACAAGACGCTAAAGATGAAGGTAGGATGCTCTCCGGAGCTAAGAGTCACTCCCGGGCGTCTTTGGGCAGAAGCCGCGCTGAGGAGAGCACTGTGAGCGGCACAATCGTCTTTGCGCGAAGAAGACGCTTCTTCGGCTCCTAGATCCGGGGAGACAGGCAGCTTCGGGAAGGTGAAGAAGCAAGCTGTACAACACTGGGATTGTGTGCGCAGCTTGCCAACTGATAGAAAACAGTACTTTTGCACTCTCCTGACTTTTCCAATCACATGAATATTGGATTGGAAGCTGTTTTGGACAACTTTTCTCTTCTTCCTGCCAAACACTTGGCAGACATCTCTGCAACTTCTAGAACACGATGGGAGATGTTTTCTGTGCTGGCACAGTTTCTCCTAGCCAGACATACTGGCAAAGCGTTTTGCTAAGATGTAGACTACAAAAGGCGCTAAAGACGAAGGTAGGATGCTCTCCAGATCTAAGAGCCGCTCCCGGGCGTCTTTGGGCAGAAGCCGCGCTAAGGAGAGCACTGTGAGCGGCACAATCATCTTTGCGCGAAGAAGCCGCTTCTTCGGCTCCGGGAGCCGGAGAGAGCGGCAGCTTCGGGAAGGTGAAGAAGCAATCTGTACAACACTGGGATTGTGTGCGCACCTTGCCAACTGATAGAAAACAGTACTTTTGCACTCTCCTGACTTTTCCAATCACATGAACATTCGATTGGAAGCTGTTTTGGACAGCTTTTCTTCCTGCCAAACACTTGGCAGACATCTCTGCAACTTCTAGAACACGATGGGAGATGTTTTCTGTGCTGGCACAGTTTCTCCTAGCCAGACATACTGGCAAAGCGTTTTGCTAAGATGTAGACTACAAAAGGCGCTAAAGACGAAGGTAGGATGCTCTCCGGATCTAAGAGCCGCTCCCGGGCGTCTTTGGGCAGAAGCCGCGCTAAGGAGAGCACTGTGAGCGGCACAATGGTCTTTGCGCGAAGAAGCCGCTTCTTCGGCTCCGGGAGCCGGAGAGAGCGGCAGCTTCGGGAAGGTGAAGAAGCAAGCTGTACAACACTGGGATTGTGTGCGCAGCTTGCCAACTGATAGAAAACAGTACTTTTGCACTCTCCTGACTTTTCCAATCACATGAACATTCGATTGGAAGCTGTTTTGGACAACTTTTCTTTTCTTCCTGTCAAACACTTGGCAGACATCTCTGCAACTTCTAGAACACGATGGGAGATGTTTTCTGTGCTGGCACAGTTTCTCCTTGCCAGACATAGTGGGAAAGCGTTTTGCTATGATGTAGACTACAAAAGACGCTAAAGACGAAGGTAGGATGCTCTCCGGAGCTAAGAGCTGCCCCCGGGCGTCTTTGGGCAGAAGCCGTGCCAAGGAGAGCACTGTGAGCGGCACAATCGTCTTTGCGCAAAGAAGCCGCTTCTTCGGCTCCGGGAGCCGGAGAGAGCGGCAGCTTCGGGAAAATGAAGAAGCAAGCTGTACAACACTGGGATTGTGTGCGCAGCTTGCCAACTGATAGAAAACAGTACTTTTGCACTCTCCTGACTTTTCCAATCACATGAACATTCGATTGGAAGCTGTTTTGGACAACTTTTCTTTTCTTCCTGCCAAACACTTGGCAGACATCTCTGCAACTTCTAGAACACGATGGGAGATGTTTTCTGTGCTGGCACAGTTTCTCCTTGCCAGATGTAGTGGAAAATCTATTTGCTAAGATGTAGACTACAAAAGGCGCTAAAGACGAAGGTAGGATGCTCTCCGGAGCTAAGAGCTGCATCCGGGCGTCTCTGGGCTGAAGCCGCGCTAAGGAGAGCACTGTGAGCGGCACAATGGTCTTTGCGCGAAGAAGCCGCTTCTTCGGCTCCGGGAGCCGGAGAGAGCGGCAGCTTCGGGAAGGTGAAGAAGCAAGCTGTACAACACTGGGATTGTGTGCGCAGCTTGCCAACTGATAGAAAACAGTACTTTTGCACTCTCCTGACTTTTCCAATCACATGAACATTCGATTGGAAGCTGTTTTGGACAACTTTTCTTTTCTTCCTGTCAAACACTTGGCAGACATCTCTGCAACTTCTAGAACACGATGGGAGATGTTTTCTGTGCTGGCACAGTTTCTCCTAGCCAGACATACTGGGAAAGCGTTTTGCTAAGATGTAGACTACAAAAGACGCTAAAGACGAAGGTAGGATGCTCTCCGGAGCTAAGAGCCGCTCCCGGGCGTCTTTGGGCAGAAGCCGCTCTAAGCAGAGCACTGTGAGCGACACAATCGTCTTTGCGCGAAGAAGTCGCTTCTTCGGCTCCGGGATCTGGGGAGAGCGGCAGCTTCGGGAAGGTGAAGAAGCAAGCTGTACAACACTGGGATTGTGTGTGCAGCTTGCCAACTGATAGAAAACAGTACTTTTGCACTCTCCTGACTTTTCCAATCACATGAACATTCGATTGGAAGCTGTTTTGGACAACTTTTCTCTTCTTCCTGCAAAACACTTGGCAGACATCTCTGCAACTTCTAGAACACGATGGGAGATGTTTTCTGTGCTGGCACAGTTTCTCCTAGCCAGACATAGTGGGAAAGCGTTTTGCTAAGATGTTGACTACACAAGACGCTAAAGATGAAGGTAGGATGCTCTCCGGAGCTAAGAGTCACTCCCAGGCGTCTTTGGGCAGAAGCCGCGCTGAGGAGAGCACTGTGAGCGGCACAATCGTCTTTGCGCGAAGAAGACGCTTCTTCGGCTCCTAGATCCGGGGAGACAGGCAGCTTCGGGAAGGTGAAGAAGCAAGCTGTACAACACTGGGATTGTGTGCGCAGCTTGCCAACTGATAGAAAACAGTACTTTTGCACTCTCCTGACTTTTCCAATCACATGAATATTGGATTGGAAGCTGTTTTGGACAACTTTTCTCTTCTTCCTGCCAAACACTTGGCAGACATCTCTGCAACTTCTAGAACACGATGGGAGATGTTTTCTGTGCTGGCACAGTTTCTCCTAGCCAGACATACTGGCAAAGCGTTTTGCTAAGATGTAGACTACAAAAGGCGCTAAAGACGAAGGTAGGATGCTCTCCAGATCTAAGAGCCGCTCCCGGGCGTCTTTGGGCAGAAGCCGCGCTAAGGAGAGCACTGTGAGCGGCACAATCATCTTTGCGCGAAGAAGCCGCTTCTTCGGCTCCGGGAGCCGGAGAGAGCGGCAGCTTCGGGAAGGTGAAGAAGCAATCTGTACAACACTGGGATTGTGTGCGCAGCTTGCCAACTGATAGAAAACAGTACTTTTGCACTCTCCTGACTTTTCCAATCACATGAACATTCGATTGGAAGCTGTTTTGGACAGCTTTTCTTCCTGTCAAACACTTGGCAGACATCTCTGCAACTTCTAGAACACGATGGGAGATGTTTTCTGTGCTGGCACAGTTTCTCCTAGCCAGACATACTGGCAAAGCGTTTTGCTAAGATGTAGACTACAAAAGGCGCTAAAGACGAAGGTAGGATGCTCTCCGGATCTAAGAGCCGCTCCCGGGCGTCTTTGGGCAGAAGCCGCGCTAAGGAGAGCACTGTGAGCGGCACAATGGTCTTTGCGCGAAGAAGCCGCTTCTTCGGCTCCGGGAGCCGGAGAGAGCGGCAGCTTCGGGAAGGTGAAGAAGCAAGCTGTACAACACTGGGATTGTGTGCGCAGCTTGCCAACTGATAGAAAACAGTACTTTTGCACTCTCCTGACTTTTCCAATCACATGAACATTCGATTGGAAGCTGTTTTGGACAACTTTTCTTTTCTTCCTGTCAAACACTTGGCAGACATCTCTGCAACTTCTAGAACACGATGGGAGATGTTTTCTGTGCTGGCACAGTTTCTCCTAGCCAGACATACTGGGAAAGCGTTTTGCTAAGATGTAGACTACAAAAGACGCTAAAGACGAAGGTAGGATGCTCTCCAGAGCTAAGAGCCGCTCCCGGGCGTCTTTGGGCAGAAGCCGCGCTAAGGAGAGCACTGTGAGCGACACAATCGTCTTTGCGCGAAGAAGCCGCTTCTTCGGATCCGGGATCCGGAGAGGGCGGCAGCTTCGGGAAGGTGAAGAAGCAAGCTGTACAACACTGGGATTGTGTGCGCAGCTTGCCAACTGATATTAAACAGTACTTTTGCACTCTCCTGAATTTTCCAATCACATGAACATTCGATTGGAAGCTGTTTTGGACAACATTTCTTTTCTTCCTGTCAAACACTTGGCAGACATCTCTGCAACTTCTAAAACACGATGGGAGATGTTTTCTGTGCTGGCACAGTTTCTCCTAGCCAGACATACTGGCAAAGCGTTTTGCTAAGATGTAGACTACAAAAGACGCTAAAGACGAAGGTAGGATGCTCTCCAGAGCTAAGAGCCGCTCCCGGGCGTCTTTGGGCAGAAGCCGCGCTAAGGAGAGCACTGTGAGCGGCACAATCGTCTTTGCGCGAAGAAGTCGCTTCTTCGGCTCCGGGATCTGGGGAGAGCGGCAGCTTCGGGAAGGTGAAGAAGCAAGCTGTACAACACTGGGATTGTGTGTGCAGCTTGCCAACTGATAGAAAACAGTACTTTTGCACTCTCCTGACTTTTCCAATCACATGAACATTCGATTGGAAGCTGTTTTGGAAAACTTTTCTCTTCTTCCTGCAAAACACTTGGCAGACATCTCTGCAACTTCTAGAACACGATGGGAGATGTTTTCTGTGCTGGCACAGTTTCTCCTACCCAGACATACTGGCAAAGCGTTTTGCTAAGATGTAGACTACAAAAGGCGCTAAAGACGAAGGTAGGATGCTCTCCAGAGCTAAGAGCCGCTCCCGGGCGTCTTTGGGCAGAAGCCGCGCTAAGGAGAGCACTGTGAGCGGCACAATCGTCTTTGCGCGAAGAAGCCGCTTCTTCGGCTCCGGGATCCGGGGAGAGCGGCAGCTTCGGGAAGGTTAAGAAGCAAGCTGTACAACACTGGGATTGTGTGCGCACCTTGCCAACTGATAGAAAACAGTACTTTTGCACTCTCCTGACTTTTCCAATCACATGAATATTGGATTGGAAGCTGTTTTGGACAACTTTTCTCTTCTTCCTGCCAAACACTTGGCAGACATCTCTGCAACTTCTAGAACACGATGGGAGATGTTTTCTGTGCTGGCACAGTTTCTCCTTGCCAGATGTAGTGGAAAATCTATTTGCTAAGATGTAGACTACAAAAGGCGCTAAAGACGAAGGTAGGATGCTCTCCGGAGCTAAGAGCTGCATCCGGGCGTCTCTGGGCTGAAGCCGCGCTAAGGAGAGCACTGTGAGCGGCACAATGGTCTTTGCGCGAAGAAGCCGCTTCTTCGGCTCCGGGAGCCGGAGAGAGCGGCAGCTTCGGGAAGGTGAAGAAGCAAGCTGTACAACACTGGGATTGTGTGCGCAGCTTGCCAACTGATAGAAAACAGTACTTTTGCACTCTCCTGACTTTTCCAATCACATGAACATTCGATTGGAAGCTGTTTTGGACAACTTTACTTTTCTTCCTGTCAAACACTTGGCAGACATCTCTGCAACTTCTAGAACACGATGGGAGATGTTTTCTGTGCTGGCACAGTTTCTCCTAGCCAGACATACTGGGAAAGCGTTTTGCTAAGATGTAGACTACAAAAGACGCTAAAGACGAAGGTAGGATGCTCTCCGGAGCTAAGAGCCGCTCCCGGGCGTCTTTGGGCAGAAGCCGCGCTAAGCAGAGCACTGTGAGCGACACAATCGTCTTTGCGCGAAGAAGCCGCTTCTTCGGCTCCGGGAGCCGGAGAGAGCGGCAGCTTTGGGAAGGTGAAGAAGCAATCTGTACAACACTGGGATTGTGTGCGCAGCTTGCCAAATGATAGAAAACAGTACTTTTGCACTCTCCTGACTTTTCCAATCACATGAACATTCGATTGGAAGCTGTTTTGGACAGCTTTTCTTCCTGCCAAACACTTGGCAGACATCTCTGCAACTTCTAGAACACGATGGGAGATGTTTTCTGTGCTGGCACAGTTTCTCCTAGCCAGACATACTGGCAAAGCGTTTTGCTAAGATGTAGACTACAAAAGGCGCTAAAGACGAAGGTAGGATGCTCTCCGGATCTAAGAGCCGCTCCCGGGCGTCTTTGGGCAGAAGCCGCGCTAAGGAGAGCACTGTGAGCGGCACAATCGTCTTTGCGCGAAGAAGCCGCTTCTTCGGCTCCGGGAGCCGGGGAGAGCGGCAGCTTCGGGAAGGTGAAGAAGCAAGCTGTACAACACTGGGATTGTGTGCGCAGCTTGCCAACTGATAGAAAACAGTACTTTTGCACTCTCCTGACTTTTCCAATCACATGAACATTCGATTGGAAGCTGTTTTGGACAACTTTTCTTTTCTTCCTGCCAAACACTTGGCAGACATCTCTGCAACTTCTAGAACACGATGGGAGATGTTTTCTGTGCTGGCACAGTTTTTCCTAGCCAGACATATTGGAATATCTATTTGCTAAGATGTAGACTACAAAAGACGCTAAAGACGAAGGTAGGATGCTCTCCAGAGCTAAGAGCCGCTCCCGGGCGTCTTTGGGCAGAAGCCGCGCTAAGGAGAGCACTGTGAGCGGCACAATCGTCTTTGCGCGAAGAAGCCGCTTCTTCGGCTCCGGGATCCGGGGAGAGCGGCAGCTTCGGGAAGGTGAAGAAGCAAGCTGTACAACACTGGGATTGTGTGCGCAGCTTGCCAACTGATAGAAAACAGTACTTTTGCACTCTCCTGACTTTTCCAATCACATGAACATTCGATTGGAAGCTGTTGTGGACAACTTTTCTTCCTGCCAAACACTTGGCAGACATCTCTGCAACTTCTAGAACACGATGGGAGATGTTTTCTGTGCTGGCACAGTTTCTCCTTGCCAGACATAGTGGGAAAGCGTTTTGCTATGATGTAGACTACAAAAGACGCTAAAGACGAAGGTAGGATGCTCTCCAGAGCTAAGAGCCGCTCCCGGGCGTCTTTGGGCAGAAGCCGCAGTAAGGAGAGCACTGTGAGCGGCACAATCGTCTTTGCGCGAAGAAGCCGCTTCGGCTTCTCCGGGAGCCGGGGAGACCGGCAGCTTCGGGAAGGTGAAGAAGCAAGCTGTACAACACTGGAATTGTGTGCGCAGCTTGCCAACTGATAGAAAACAGTACTTTTGCACTCTCCTGACTTTTCCAATCACATGAACATTCGATTGGAAGCTGTTTTGGACAACTTTTCTTTTCTTCCTGCCAAACACTTGGCAGACATCTCTGCAACTTCTAGAACACGATGGGAGATGTTTTCTGTGCTGGCACAGTTTTTCCTAGCCAGATGTAGTGGAAAAGCTTTTTGCTGAGATGTAGATGAGAAGAGACGCTAAAGACGAAGGTAGGATGCTCTCCAGAGCTAAGAGCCGCTCCCGGGCGTCTTTGGGCAGAAGCCGCGCTAAGGAGAGCACTGTGAGCAGCACAATCGTCTTTGCGCGAAGAAGCCGCTTCTTCGGCTCCGGGAGCCGGGGAGAGCGGCAGCTTCGGAAAGGTGAAGAAGCAATCTGTACAACACTGGGATTGTGTGCGCACCTTGCCAACTGATAGAAAACAGTACTTTTGCACTCTCCTGACTTTTCCAATCACATGAAAATTCGATTGGAAGCTGTTTTGGACAACTTTTCTTTTCTTCCTGCCAAACACTTGGCAGACATCTCTGCAACTTCTAGAACACGATGGGAGATGTTTTCTGTGCTGGCACAGTTTCTCCTTGCCAGACATAGTGGGAAAGCGTTTTGCTATGATGTAGACTACAAAAGACGCTAAAGACGAAGGTAGGATGCTCTCCGGAGCTAAGAGCTGCCCCAGGGCGTCTTTGGGCAGAAGCCGTGCCAAGGAGAGCACTGTGAGCGGCACAATCGTCTTTGCGCGAAGAAGCCGCTTCTTCGGCTCCGGGAGCCGGAGAGAGCGGCAGCTTCGGGAAAATGAAGAAGCAAGCTGTACAACACTGGGATTGTGTGCGCAGCTTGCCAACTGATAGAAAACAGTACTTTTGCACTCTCCTGACTTTTCCAATCACATGAACATTCGATTGGAAGCTGTTTTGGACAACTTTTCTTTTCTTCCTGCCAAACACTTGGCAGACATCTCTGCAACTCCTAGAACACGATGGGAGATGTTTTCTGTGCTGGCACAGTTTCTCCTTGCCAGATGTAGTGGAAAATCTATTTGCTAAGATGTAGACTACAAAAGGCGCTAAAGACGAAGGTAGGATGCTCTCCGGAGCTAAGAGCTGCATCCGGGCGTCTCTGGGCTGAAGCCGCGCTAAGGAGAGCACTGTGAGCGGCACAATGGTCTTTGCGCGAAGAAGCCGCTTCTTCGGCTCCGGGAGCCGGAGAGAGCGGCAGCTTCGGGAAGGTGAAGAAGCAAGCTGTACAACACTGGGATTGTGTGCGCAGCTTGCCAACTGATATTAAACAGTACTTTTGCACTCTCCTGAATTTTCCAATCACATGAACATTCGATTGGAAGCTGTTTTGGACAACATTTCTTTTCTTCCTGTCAAACACTTGGCAGACATCTCTGCAACTTCTAAAACACGATGGGAGATGTTTTCTGTGCTGGAACCGTTTCTCCTAGCCAGACATACTGGCAAAGCGTTTTGCTAAGATGTAGACTACAAAAGGCGCTAAAGACGAAGGTAGGATGCTCTCCAGAGCTAAGAGCCGCTCCCGGGCGTCTTTGGGCAGAAGCCGCGCTAAGGAGAGCACTGTGAGCGGCACAATCGTCTTTGCGTGAAGAAGCCGCTTCTTCGGATCCTGGTTCCGGAGAGAGCGGCAGCTTCGGGAAGGTGAAGAAGCAATCTGTACAACACTGGGATTGTGTGCGCAGCTTGCCAACTGATAGAAAACAGTACTTTTGCACTCTCCTGACTTTTCCAATCACATGAACATTCGATTGGAAGCTGTTTTGGACAGCTTTTCTTCCTGCCAAACACTTGGCAGACATCTCTGCAACTTCTAGAACACGATGGGAGATGTTTTCTGTGCTGGCACAGTTTCTCCTAGCCAGACATAGTGGGAAAGCGTTTTGCTAAGATGTAGACTACAAAAGGCGCTAAAGACGAAGGTAGGATGCTCTCCGGATCTAAGAGCCGCTCCCGGGCGTCTTTGGGCAGAAGCCGCGCTAAGGAGAGCACTGTGAGCGGCACAATGGTCTTTGCGCGAAGAAGCCGCTTCTTCGGCTCCGGGAGCCGGAGAGAGCGGCAGCTTCGGGAAGGTGAAGAAGCAAGCTGTACAACACTGGGATTGTGTGCGCAGCTTGCCAACTGATAGAAAACAGTACTTTTGCACTCTCCTGACTTTTCCAATCACATGAACATTCGATTGGAAGCTGTTTTGGACAACTTTTCTTTTCTTCCTGTCAAACACTTGGCAGACATCTCTGCAACTTCTAGAACACGATGGGAGATGTTTTCTGTGCTGGCACAGTTTCTCCTAGCCAGACATACTGGGAAAGCGTTTTGCTAAGATGTAGACTACAAAAGACGCTAAAGACGAAGGTAGGATGCTCTCCGGAGCTAAGAGCCGCTCCCGGGCGTCTTTGGGCAGAAGCCGCGCTAAGGAGAGCACTGTGAGCGACACAATCGTCTTTGCGCGAAGAAGCCGCTTCTTCGGATCCGGGATCCGGAGAGAGCGGCAGCTTCGGGAAGGTGAAGAAGCAAGCTGTACAACACTGGGATTGTGTGCGCAGCTTGCCAACTGATAGAAAACAGTACTTTTGCACTCTCCTGACTTTTCCAATCACATGAACATTCGATTGGAAGCTGTTTTGGACAACATTTCTTTTCTTCCTGTCAAACACTTGGCAGACATCTCTGCAACTTCTAAAACACGATGGGAGATGTTTTCTGTGCTGGCACAGTTTCTCCTAGCCAGACATACTGGCAAAGCGTTTTGCTAAGATGTAGACTACAAAAGACGCTAAAGACGAAGGTAGGATGCTCTCCAGAGCTAAGAGTCACTCCCGGGCGTCTTTGGGCAGAAGCCGCGCTTAGGAGAGCACTGTGAGCGGCACAATCGTCTTTGCGCGAAGAAGCCGCTTCTTCGGCTCCTAGATCCGGGGAGACAGGCAGCTTCGGGAAGGTGAAGAAGCAAGCTGTACAACACTGGGATTGTGTGCGCAGCTTGCCAACTGATAGAAAACAGTACTTTTGCACTCTCCTGACTTTTCCAATCACATGAACATTCGATTGGAAGCTGTTTTGGACAACTTTTCTTTTCTTCCTGCCAAACACTTGGCAGACATCTCTGCAACTTCTAGAACACGATGGGAGATGTTTTCTGTGCTGGCACAGTTTCTCCTAGCCAGACATACTGGCAAAGCGTTTTGCTAAGATGTAGACTACAAAAGGCGCTAAAGACGAAGGTAGGATGCTCTCCAGAGCTAAGAGCCGCTCCCGGGCGTCTTTGGGCAGAAGCCGCGCTAAGGAGAGCACTGTGAGCGGCACAATCGTCTTTGCGCGAAGAAGCCGCTTCTTCGGCTCCGGGATCCGGGGAGAGCGGCAGCTTCGGGAAGGTTAAGAAGCAAGCTGTACAACACTGGGATTGTGTGCCCACCTTGCCAACTGATAGAAAACAGTACTTTTGCACTCTCCTGACTTTTCCAATCACATGAATATTGGATTGGAAGCTGTTTTGGACAACTTTTCTCTTCTTCCTGCCAAACACTTGGCAGACATCTCTGCAACTTCTAGAACACGATGGGAGATGTTTTCTGTGCTGGCACAGTTTCTCCTTGCCAGATGTAGTGGAAAATCTATTTGCTAAGATGTAGACTACAAAAGGCGCTAAAGACGAAGGTAGGATGCTCTCCGGAGCTAAGAGCTGCATCCGGGCGTCTCTGGGCTGAAGCCGCGCTAAGGAGAGCACTGTGAGCGGCACAATGGTCTTTGCGCGAAGAAGCCGCTTCTTCGGCTCCGGGAGCCGGAGAGAGCGGCAGCTTCGGGAAGGTGAAGAAGCAAGCTGTACAACACTGGGATTGTGTGCGCAGCTTGCCAACTGATAGAAAACAGTACTTTTGCACTCTCCTGACTTTTCCAATCACATGAACATTCGATTGGAAGCTGTTTTGGACAACTTTTCTTTTCTTCCTGTCAAACACTTGGCAGACATCTCTGCAACTTCTAGAACACGATGGGAGATGTTTTCTGTGCTGGCACAGTTTCTCCTAGCCAGACATACTGGGAAAGCGTTTTGCTAAGATGTAGACTACAAAAGACGCTAAAGACGAAGGTAGGATGCTCTCCGGAGCTAAGAGCCGCTCCCGGGCGTCTTTGGGCAGAAGCCGCGCTAAGGAGAGCACTGTGAGCGACACAATCGTCTTTGCGCGAAGAAGCCGCTTCTTCGGCTCCGGGAGCCGGAGAGAGCGGCAGCTTCGGGAAGGTGAAGAAGCAATCTGTACAACACTGGGATTGTGTGCGCAGCTTGCCAACTGATAGAAAACAGTACTTTTGCACTCTCCTGACTTTTCCAATCACATGAACATTCGATTGGAAGCTGTTTTGGACAGCTTTTCTTCCTGCCAAACACTTGGCAGACATCTCTGCAACTTCTAGAACACGATGGGAGATGTTTTCTGTGCTGGCACAGTTTCTCCTAGCCAGACATACTGGCAAAGCGTTTTGCTAAGATGTAGACTACAAAAGGCGCTAAAGACGAAGGTAGGATGCTCTCCGGATCTAAGAGCCGCTCCCGGGCGTCTTTGGGCAGAAGCCGCGCTAAGGAGAGCACTGTGAGCGGCACAATCGTCTTTGCGCGAAGAAGCCGCTTCTTCGGCTCCGGGAGCCGGGGAGAGCGGCAGCTTCGGGAAGGTGAAGAAGCAAGCTGTACAACACTGGGATTGTGTGCGCAGCTTGCCAACTGATAGAAAACAGTACTTTTGCACTCTCCTGACTTTTCCAATCACATGAACATTCGATTGGAAGCTGTTTTGGACAACTTTTCTTTTCTTCCTGTCAAACACTTGGCAGACATCTCTGCAACTTCTAGAACACGATGGGAGATGTTTTCTGTGCTGGCACAGTTTTTCCTAGCCAGACATAGTGGAATATCTATTTGCTAAGATGTAGACTGCAAAAGACGCTAAAGACGAAGGTAGGATGCTCTCCAGAGCTAAGAGCCGCTCCCGGGCGTCTTTGGGCAGAAGCCGCGCTAAGGAGAGCACTGTGAGCGGCACAATCGTCTTTGCGCGAAGAAGCCGCTTCTTCGGCTCCGGAATCCGGGGAGAGCGGCAGCTTCGGGAAGGTGAAGAAGCAAGCTGTACAACACTGGGATTGTGTGCGCAGCTTGCCAACTGATAGAAAACAGTACTTTTGCACTCTCCTGACTTTTCCAATCACATGAACATTCGATTGGAAGCTGTTTTGGACAGCTTTTCTTCCTGCCAAACACTTGGCAGACATCTCTGCAACTTCTAGAACACGATGGGAGATGTTTTCTGTGCTGGCACAGTTTCTCCTTGCCAGACATAGTGGGAAAGCGTTTTGCTATGATGTAGACTACAAAAGACGCTAAAGACGAAGGTAGGATGCTCTCCGGAGCTAAGATCCGCTCCCGGGCGTCTTTGGGCAGAAGCCGCAGTAAGGAGAGCACTGTGAGCGGCACAATCGTCTTTGCGCGAAGAAGCCGCTTCGGCTTCTCCGGGAGCCGGGGAGACCGGCAGCTTCGGGAAGGTGAAGAAGCAAGCTGTACAACACTGGAATTGTGTGCGCAGCTTGCCAACTGATAGAAAACAGTACTTTTGCACTCTCCTGACTTTTCCAATCACATGAACATTCGATTGGAAGCTGTTTTGGACAACTTTTCTTTTCTTCCTGCCAAACACTTGGCAGACATCTCTGCAACTTCTAGAACACGATGGGAGATGTTTTCTGTGCTGGCACAGTTTTTCCTAGCCAGATGTAGTGGAAAAGCTTTTTGCTGAGATGTAGATGAGAAGAGACGCTAAAGACGAAGGTAGGATGCTCTCCAGAGCTAAGAGCCGCTCCCGGGCGTCTTTGGGCAGAAGCCGCGCTAAGGAGAGCACTGTGAGCAGCACAATCGTCTTTGCGCGAAGAAGCCGCTTCTTCGGCTCCGGGAGCCGGGGAGAGCGGCAGCTTTGGAAAGGTGAAGAAGCAAGCTGTACAACACTGGGATTGTGTGCGCACCTTGCCAACTGATAGAAAACAGTACTTTTGCACTCTCCTGACTTTTCCAATCACATGAAAATTCGATTGGAAGCTGTTTTGGACAACTTTTCTTTTCTTCCTGCCAAACACTTGGCAGACATCTCTGCAACTTCTAGAACACGATGGGAGATGTTTTCTGTGCTGGCACAGTTTCTCCTTGCCAGACATAGTGGGAAAGCGTTTTGCTATGATGTAGACTACAAAAGACGCTAAAGACGAAGGTAGGATGCTCTCCAGAGCTAAGAGCTGCCCCCGGGCGTCTTTGGGCAGAAGCCGTGCCAAGGAGAGCACTGTGAGCGGCACAATCGTCTTTGCGCGAAGAAGCCGCTTCTTCGGCTCCGGGAGCCGGAGAGAGCGGCAGCTTCGGGAAAATGAAGAAGCAAGCTGTACAACACTGGGATTGTGTGCGCAGCTTGCCAACTGATAGAAAACAGTACTTTTGCACTCTCCTGACTTTTCCAATCACATGAACATTCGATTGGAAGCTGTTTTGGACAACTTTTCTTTTCTTCCTGCCAAACACTTGGCAGACATCTCTGCAACTTCTAGAACACGATGGGAGATGTTTTCTGTGCTGGCACAGTTTCTCCTTGCCAGATGTAGTGGAAAATCTATTTGCTAAGATGTAGACTACAAAAGGCGCTAAAGACGAAGGTAGGATGCTCTCCGGAGCTAAGAGCCGCTCCCGGGCGTCTTTGGGCAGAAGCCGCGCTAAGGAGAGCACTGTGAGCGGCACAATCGTCTTTGCGCGAAGAAGCCGCTTCTTCGGCTCCGGGATCCGGGGAGAGCGGCAGCTTCGGGAAGGTTAAGAAGCAAGCTGTACAACACTGGGATTGTGTGCCCACCTTGCCAACTGATAGAAAACAGTACTTTTGCACTCTCCTGACTTTTCCAATCACATGAATATTGGATTGGAAGCTGTTTTGGACAACTTTTCTCTTCTTCCTGCCAAACACTTGGCAGACATCTCTGCAACTTCTAGAACACGATGGGAGATGTTTTCTGTGCTGGCACAGTTTCTCCTTGCCAGATGTAGTGGAAAATCTATTTGCTAAGATGTAGACTACAAAAGGCGCTAAAGACGAAGGTAGGATGCTCTCCGGAGCTAAGAGCTGCATCCGGGCGTCTCTGGGCTGAAGCCGCGCTAAGGAGAGCACTGTGAGCGGCACAATGGTCTTTGCGCGAAGAAGCCGCTTCTTCGGCTCCGGGAGCCGGAGAGAGCGGCAGCTTCGGGAAGGTGAAGAAGCAAGCTGTACAACACTGGGATTGTGTGCGCAGCTTGCCAACTGATAGAAAACAGTACTTTTGCACTCTCCTGACTTTTCCAATCACATGAACATTCGATTGGAAGCTGTTTTGGACAACTTTTCTTTTCTTCCTGTCAAACACTTGGCAGACATCTCTGCAACTTCTAGAACACGATGGGAGATGTTTTCTGTGCTGGCACAGTTTCTCCTAGCCAGACATACTGGGAAAGCGTTTTGCTAAGATGTAGACTACAAAAGACGCTAAAGACGAAGGTAGGATGCTCTCCGGAGCTAAGAGCCGCTCCCGGGCGTCTTTGGGCAGAAGCCGCGCTAAGGAGAGCACTGTGAGCGACACAATCGTCTTTGCGCGAAGAAGCCGCTTCTTCGGCTCCGGGAGCCGGAGAGAGCGGCAGCTTCGGGAAGGTGAAGAAGCAATCTGTACAACACTGGGATTGTGTGCGCAGCTTGCCAACTGATAGAAAACAGTACTTTTGCACTCTCCTGACTTTTCCAATCACATGAACATTCGATTGGAAGCTGTTTTGGACAGCTTTTCTTCCTGCCAAACACTTGGCAGACATCTCTGCAACTTCTAGAACACGATGGGAGATGTTTTCTGTGCTGGCACAGTTTCTCCTAGCCAGACATACTGGCAAAGCGTTTTGCTAAGATGTAGACTACAAAAGGCGCTAAAGACGAAGGTAGGATGCTCTCCGGATCTAAGAGCCGCTCCCGGGCGTCTTTGGGCAGAAGCCGCGCTAAGGAGAGCACTGTGAGCGGCACAATCGTCTTTGCGCGAAGAAGCCGCTTCTTCGGCTCCGGGAGCCGGGGAGAGCGGCAGCTTCGGGAAGGTGAAGAAGCAAGCTGTACAACACTGGGATTGTGTGCGCAGCTTGCCAACTGATAGAAAACAGTACTTTTGCACTCTCCTGACTTTTCCAATCACATGAACATTCGATTGGAAGCTGTTTTGGACAACTTTTCTTTTCTTCCTGCCAAACACTTGGCAGACATCTCTGCAACTTCTAGAACACGATGGGAGATGTTTTCTGTGCTGGCACAGTTTTTCCTAGCCAGACATAGTGGAATATCTATTTGCTAAGATGTAGACTGCAAAAGACGCTAAAGACGAAGGTAGGATGCTCTCCAGAGCTAAGAGCCGCTCCCGGGCGTCTTTGGGCAGAAGCCGCGCTAAGGAGAGCACTGTGAGCGGCACAATCGTCTTTGCGCGAAGAAGCCGCTTCTTCGGCTCCGGAATCCGGGGAGAGCGGCAGCTTCGGGAAGGTGAAGAAGCAAGCTGTACAACACTGGGATTGTGTGCGCAGCTTGCCAACTGATAGAAAACAGTACTTTTGCACTCTCCTGACTTTTCCAATCACATGAACATTCGATTGGAAGCTGTTTTGGACAGCTTTTCTTCCTGCCAAACACTTGGCAGACATCTCTGCAACTTCTAGAACACGATGGGAGATGTTTTCTGTGCTGGCACAGTTTCTCCTTGCCAGACATAGTGGGAAAGCGTTTTGCTATGATGTAGACTACAAAAGACGCTAAAGACGAAGGTAGGATGCTCTCCGGAGCTAAGATCCGCTCCCGGGCGTCTTTGGGCAGAAGCCGCAGTAAGGAGAGCACTGTGAGCGGCACAATCGTCTTTGCGCGAAGAAGCCGCTTCGGCTTCTCCGGGAGCCGGGGAGACCGGCAGCTTCGGGAAGGTGAAGAAGCAAGCTGTACAACACTGGAATTGTGTGCGCAGCTTGCCAACTGATAGAAAACAGTACTTTTGCACTCTCCTGACTTTTCCAATCACATGAACATTCGATTGGAAGCTGTTTTGGACAACTTTTCTTTTCTTCCTGCCAAACACTTGGCAGACATCTCTGCAACTTCTAGAACACGATGGGAGATGTTTTCTGTGCTGGCACAGTTTTTCCTAGCCAGATGTAGTGGAAAAGCTTTTTGCTGAGATGTAGATGAGAAGAGACGCTAAAGACGAAGGTAGGATGCTCTCCAGAGCTAAGAGCCGCTCCCGGGCGTCTTTGGGCAGAAGCCGCGCTAAGGAGAGCACTGTGAGCAGCACAATCGTCTTTGCGCGAAGAAGCCGCTTCTTCGGCTCCGGGAGCCGGGGAGAGCGGCAGCTTTGGAAAGGTGAAGAAGCAAGCTGTACAACACTGGGATTGTGTGCGCACCTTGCCAACTGATAGAAAACAGTACTTTTGCACTCTCCTGACTTTTCCAATCACATGAAAATTCGATTGGAAGCTGTTTTGGACAACTTTTCTTTTCTTCCTGCCAAACACTTGGCAGACATCTCTGCAACTTCTAGAACACGATGGGAGATGTTTTCTGTGCTGGCACAGTTTCTCCTTGCCAGACATAGTGGGAAAGCGTTTTGCTATGATGTAGACTACAAAAGACGCTAAAGACGAAGGTAGGATGCTCTCCAGAGCTAAGAGCTGCCCCCGGGCGTCTTTGGGCAGAAGCCGTGCCAAGGAGAGCACTGTGAGCGGCACAATCGTCTTTGCGCGAAGAAGCCGCTTCTTCGGCTCCGGGATCCGGGGAGAGCGGCAGCTTCGGGAAGGTTAAGAAGCAAGCTGTACAACACTGGGATTGTGTGCGCAGCTTGCCAACTGATAGAAAACAGTACTTTTGCACTCTCCTGACTTTTCCAATCACATGAATATTGGATTGGAAGCTGTTTTGGACAACTTTTCTCTTCTTCCTGCCAAACACTTGGCAGACATCTCTGCAACTTCTAGAACACGATGGGAGATGTTTTCTGTGCTGGCACAGTTTCTCCTTGCCAGATGTAGTGGAAAATCTATTTGCTAAGATGTAGACTACAAAAGGCGCTAAAGACGAAGGTAGGATGCTCTCCGGAGCTAAGAGCTGCATCCGGGCGTCTCTGGGCTGAAGCCGCGCTAAGGAGAGCACTGTGAGCGGCACAATGGTCTTTGCGCGAAGAAGCCGCTTCTTCGGCTCCGGGAGCCGGAGAGAGCGGCAGCTTCGGGAAGGTGAAGAAGCAAGCTGTACAACACTGGGATTGTGTGCGCAGCTTGCCAACTGATAGAAAACAGTACTTTTGCACTCTCCTGACTTTTCCAATCACATGAACATTCGATTGGAAGCTGTTTTGGACAACTTTTCTTTTCTTCCTGTCAAACACTTGGCAGACATCTCTGCAACTTCTAGAACACGATGGGAGATGTTTTCTGTGCTGGCACAGTTTCTCCTAGCCAGACATACTGGGAAAGCGTTTTGCTAAGATGTAGACTACAAAAGACGCTAAAGACGAAGGTAGGATGCTCTCCGGAGCTAAGAGCCGCTCCCGGGCGTCTTTGGGCAGAAGCCGCGCTAAGGAGAGCACTGTGAGCGACACAATCGTCTTTGCGCGAAGAAGCCGCTTCTTCGGCTCCGGGAGCCGGAGAGAGCGGCAGCTTCGGGAAGGTGAAGAAGCAATCTGTACAACACTGGGATTGTGTGCGCAGCTTGCCAACTGATAGAAAACAGTACTTTTGCACTCTCCTGACTTTTCCAATCACATGAACATTCGATTGGAAGCTGTTTTGGACAGCTTTTCTTCCTGCCAAACACTTGGCAGACATCTCTGCAACTTCTAGAACACGATGGGAGATGTTTTCTGTGCTGGCACAGTTTCTCCTAGCCAGACATACTGGCAAAGCGTTTTGCTAAGATGTAGACTACAAAAGGCGCTAAAGACGAAGGTAGGATGCTCTCCGGATCTAAGAGCCGCTCCCGGGCGTCTTTGGGCAGAAGCCGCGCTAAGGAGAGCACTGTGAGCGGCACAATCGTCTTTGCGCGAAGAAGCCGCTTCTTCGGCTCCGGGAGCCGGGGAGAGCGGCAGCTTCGGGAAGGTGAAGAAGCAAGCTGTACAACACTGGGATTGTGTGCGCAGCTTGCCAACTGATAGAAAACAGTACTTTTGCACTCTCCTGACTTTTCCAATCACATGAACATTCGATTGGAAGCTGTTTTGGACAACTTTTCTTTTCTTCCTGCCAAACACTTGGCAGACATCTCTGCAACTTCTAGAACACGATGGGAGATGTTTTCTGTGCTGGCACAGTTTTTCCTAGCCAGACATAGTGGAATATCTATTTGCTAAGATGTAGACTGCAAAAGACGCTAAAGACGAAGGTAGGATGCTCTCCAGAGCTAAGAGCCGCTCCCGGGCGTCTTTGGGCAGAAGCCGCGCTAAGGAGAGCACTGTGAGCGGCACAATCGTCTTTGCGCGAAGAAGCCGCTTCTTCGGCTCCGGAATCCGGGGAGAGCGGCAGCTTCGGGAAGGTGAAGAAGCAAGCTGTACAACACTGGGATTGTGTGCGCAGCTTGCCAACTGATAGAAAACAGTACTTTTGCACTCTCCTGACTTTTCCAATCACATGAACATTCGATTGGAAGCTGTTTTGGACAGCTTTTCTTCCTGCCAAACACTTGGCAGACATCTCTGCAACTTCTAGAACACGATGGGAGATGTTTTCTGTGCTGGCACAGTTTCTCCTTGCCAGACATAGTGGGAAAGCGTTTTGCTATGATGTAGACTACAAAAGACGCTAAAGACGAAGGTAGGATGCTCTCCGGAGCTAAGATCCGCTCCCGGGCGTCTTTGGGCAGAAGCCGCAGTAAGGAGAGCACTGTGAGCGGCACAATCGTCTTTGCGCGAAGAAGCCGCTTCGGCTTCTCCGGGAGCCGGGGAGACCGGCAGCTTCGGGAAGGTGAAGAAGCAAGCTGTACAACACTGGAATTGTGTGCGCAGCTTGCCAACTGATAGAAAACAGTACTTTTGCACTCTCCTGACTTTTCCAATCACATGAACATTCGATTGGAAGCTGTTTTGGACAACTTTTCTTTTCTTCCTGCCAAACACTTGGCAGACATCTCTGCAACTTCTAGAACACGATGGGAGATGTTTTCTGTGCTGGCACAGTTTTTCCTAGCCAGATGTAGTGGAAAAGCTTTTTGCTGAGATGTAGATGAGAAGAGACGCTAAAGACGAAGGTAGGATGCTCTCCAGAGCTAAGAGCCGCTCCCGGGCGTCTTTGGGCAGAAGCCGCGCTAAGGAGAGCACTGTGAGCAGCACAATCGTCTTTGCGCGAAGAAGCCGCTTCTTCGGCTCCGGGAGCCGGGGAGAGCGGCAGCTTTGGAAAGGTGAAGAAGCAAGCTGTACAACACTGGGATTGTGTGCGCACCTTGCCAACTGATAGAAAACAGTACTTTTGCACTCTCCTGACTTTTCCAATCACATGAAAATTCGATTGGAAGCTGTTTTGGACAACTTTTCTTTTCTTCCTGCCAAACACTTGGCAGACATCTCTGCAACTTCTAGAACACGATGGGAGATGTTTTCTGTGCTGGCACAGTTTCTCCTTGCCAGATGTAGTGGAAAATCTATTTGCTAAGATGTAGACTACAAAAGGCGCTAAAGACGAAGGTAGGATGCTCTCCGGAGCTAAGAGCTGCATCCGGGCGTCTCTGGGCTGAAGCCGCGCTAAGGAGAGCACTGTGAGCGGCACAATGGTCTTTGCGCGAAGAAGCCGCTTCTTCGGCTCCGGGAGCCGGAGAGAGCGGCAGCTTCGGGAAGGTGAAGAAGCAAGCTGTACAACACTGGGATTGTGTGCGCAGCTTGCCAACTGATAGAAAACAGTACTTTTGCACTCTCCTGACTTTTCCAATCACATGAACATTCGATTGGAAGCTGTTTTGGACAACTTTTCTTTTCTTCCTGTCAAACACTTGGCAGACATCTCTGCAACTTCTAGAACACGATGGGAGATGTTTTCTGTGCTGGCACAGTTTCTCCTAGCCAGACATACTGGGAAAGCGTTTTGCTAAGATGTAGACTACAAAAGACGCTAAAGACGAAGGTAGGATGCTCTCCGGAGCTAAGAGCCGCTCCCGGGCGTCTTTGGGCAGAAGCCGCGCTAAGGAGAGCACTGTGAGCGACACAATCGTCTTTGCGCGAAGAAGCCGCTTCTTCGGCTCCGGGAGCCGGAGAGAGCGGCAGCTTCGGGAAGGTGAAGAAGCAATCTGTACAACACTGGGATTGTGTGCGCAGCTTGCCAACTGATAGAAAACAGTACTTTTGCACTCTCCTGACTTTTCCAATCACATGAACATTCGATTGGAAGCTGTTTTGGACAGCTTTTCTTCCTGCCAAACACTTGGCAGACATCTCTGCAACTTCTAGAACACGATGGGAGATGTTTTCTGTGCTGGCACAGTTTCTCCTAGCCAGACATACTGGCAAAGCGTTTTGCTAAGATGTAGACTACAAAAGGCGCTAAAGACGAAGGTAGGATGCTCTCCGGATCTAAGAGCCGCTCCCGGGCGTCTTTGGGCAGAAGCCGCGCTAAGGAGAGCACTGTGAGCGGCACAATCGTCTTTGCGCGAAGAAGCCGCTTCTTCGGCTCCGGGAGCCGGGGAGAGCGGCAGCTTCGGGAAGGTGAAGAAGCAAGCTGTACAACACTGGGATTGTGTGCGCAGCTTGCCAACTGATAGAAAACAGTACTTTTGCACTCTCCTGACTTTTCCAATCACATGAACATTCGATTGGAAGCTGTTTTGGACAACTTTTCTTTTCTTCCTGCCAAACACTTGGCAGACATCTCTGCAACTTCTAGAACACGATGGGAGATGTTTTCTGTGCTGGCACAGTTTTTCCTAGCCAGACATAGTGGAATATCTATTTGCTAAGATGTAGACTGCAAAAGACGCTAAAGACGAAGGTAGGATGCTCTCCAGAGCTAAGAGCCGCTCCCGGGCGTCTTTGGGCAGAAGCCGCGCTAAGGAGAGCACTGTGAGCGGCACAATCGTCTTTGCGCGAAGAAGCCGCTTCTTCGGCTCCGGAATCCGGGGAGAGCGGCAGCTTCGGGAAGGTGAAGAAGCAAGCTGTACAACACTGGGATTGTGTGCGCAGCTTGCCAACTGATAGAAAACAGTACTTTTGCACTCTCCTGACTTTTCCAATCACATGAACATTCGATTGGAAGCTGTTTTGGACAGCTTTTCTTCCTGCCAAACACTTGGCAGACATCTCTGCAACTTCTAGAACACGATGGGAGATGTTTTCTGTGCTGGCACAGTTTCTCCTTGCCAGACATAGTGGGAAAGCGTTTTGCTATGATGTAGACTACAAAAGACGCTAAAGACGAAGGTAGGATGCTCTCCGGAGCTAAGATCCGCTCCCGGGCGTCTTTGGGCAGAAGCCGCAGTAAGGAGAGCACTGTGAGCGGCACAATCGTCTTTGCGCGAAGAAGCCGCTTCGGCTTCTCCGGGAGCCGGGGAGACCGGCAGCTTCGGGAAGGTGAAGAAGCAAGCTGTACAACACTGGAATTGTGTGCGCAGCTTGCCAACTGATAGAAAACAGTACTTTTGCACTCTCCTGACTTTTCCAATCACATGAACATTCGATTGGAAGCTGTTTTGGACAACTTTTCTTTTCTTCCTGCCAAACACTTGGCAGACATCTCTGCAACTTCTAGAACACGATGGGAGATGTTTTCTGTGCTGGCACAGTTTTTCCTAGCCAGATGTAGTGGAAAAGCTTTTTGCTGAGATGTAGATGAGAAGAGACGCTAAAGACGAAGGTAGGATGCTCTCCAGAGCTAAGAGCCGCTCCCGGGCGTCTTTGGGCAGAAGCCGCGCTAAGGAGAGCACTGTGAGCAGCACAATCGTCTTTGCGCGAAGAAGCCGCTTCTTCGGCTCCGGGAGCCGGGGAGAGCGGCAGCTTTGGAAAGGTGAAGAAGCAAGCTGTACAACACTGGGATTGTGTGCGCACCTTGCCAACTGATAGAAAACAGTACTTTTGCACTCTCCTGACTTTTCCAATCACATGAAAATTCGATTGGAAGCTGTTTTGGACAACTTTTCTTTTCTTCCTGCCAAACACTTGGCAGACATCTCTGCAACTTCTAGAACACGATGGGAGATGTTTTCTGTGCTGGCACAGTTTCTCCTTGCCAGACATAGTGGGAAAGCGTTTTGCTATGATGTAGACTACAAAAGACGCTAAAGACGAAGGTAGGATGCTCTCCAGAGCTAAGAGCTGCCCCCGGGCGTCTTTGGGCAGAAGCCGTGCCAAGGAGAGCACTGTGAGCGGCACAATCGTCTTTGCGCGAAGAAGCCGCTTCTTCGGCTCCGGGATCCGGGGAGAGCGGCAGCTTCGGGAAGGTTAAGAAGCAAGCTGTACAACACTGGGATTGTGTGCCCACCTTGCCAACTGATAGAAAACAGTACTTTTGCACTCTCCTGACTTTTCCAATCACATGAATATTGGATTGGAAGCTGTTTTGGACAACTTTTCTCTTCTTCCTGCCAAACACTTGGCAGACATCTCTGCAACTTCTAGAACACGATGGGAGATGTTTTCTGTGCTGGCACAGTTTCTCCTTGCCAGATGTAGTGGAAAATCTATTTGCTAAGATGTAGACTACAAAAGGCGCTAAAGACGAAGGTAGGATGCTCTCCGGAGCTAAGAGCTGCATCCGGGCGTCTCTGGGCTGAAGCCGCGCTAAGGAGAGCACTGTGAGCGGCACAATGGTCTTTGCGCGAAGAAGCCGCTTCTTCGGCTCCGGGAGCCGGAGAGAGCGGCAGCTTCGGGAAGGTGAAGAAGCAAGCTGTACAACACTGGGATTGTGTGCGCAGCTTGCCAACTGATAGAAAACAGTACTTTTGCACTCTCCTGACTTTTCCAATCACATGAACATTCGATTGGAAGCTGTTTTGGACAACTTTTCTTTTCTTCCTGTCAAACACTTGGCAGACATCTCTGCAACTTCTAGAACACGATGGGAGATGTTTTCTGTGCTGGCACAGTTTCTCCTAGCCAGACATACTGGGAAAGCGTTTTGCTAAGATGTAGACTACAAAAGACGCTAAAGACGAAGGTAGGATGCTCTCCGGAGCTAAGAGCCGCTCCCGGGCGTCTTTGGGCAGAAGCCGCGCTAAGGAGAGCACTGTGAGCGACACAATCGTCTTTGCGCGAAGAAGCCGCTTCTTCGGCTCCGGGAGCCGGAGAGAGCGGCAGCTTCGGGAAGGTGAAGAAGCAATCTGTACAACACTGGGATTGTGTGCGCAGCTTGCCAACTGATAGAAAACAGTACTTTTGCACTCTCCTGACTTTTCCAATCACATGAACATTCGATTGGAAGCTGTTTTGGACAGCTTTTCTTCCTGCCAAACACTTGGCAGACATCTCTGCAACTTCTAGAACACGATGGGAGATGTTTTCTGTGCTGGCACAGTTTCTCCTAGCCAGACATACTGGCAAAGCGTTTTGCTAAGATGTAGACTACAAAAGGCGCTAAAGACGAAGGTAGGATGCTCTCCGGATCTAAGAGCCGCTCCCGGGCGTCTTTGGGCAGAAGCCGCGCTAAGGAGAGCACTGTGAGCGGCACAATCGTCTTTGCGCGAAGAAGCCGCTTCTTCGGCTCCGGGAGCCGGGGAGAGCGGCAGCTTCGGGAAGGTGAAGAAGCAAGCTGTACAACACTGGGATTGTGTGCGCAGCTTGCCAACTGATAGAAAACAGTACTTTTGCACTCTCCTGACTTTTCCAATCACATGAACATTCGATTGGAAGCTGTTTTGGACAACTTTTCTTTTCTTCCTGCCAAACACTTGGCAGACATCTCTGCAACTTCTAGAACACGATGGGAGATGTTTTCTGTGCTGGCACAGTTTTTCCTAGCCAGACATAGTGGAATATCTATTTGCTAAGATGTAGACTGCAAAAGACGCTAAAGACGAAGGTAGGATGCTCTCCAGAGCTAAGAGCCGCTCCCGGGCGTCTTTGGGCAGAAGCCGCGCTAAGGAGAGCACTGTGAGCGGCACAATCGTCTTTGCGCGAAGAAGCCGCTTCTTCGGCTCCGGAATCCGGGGAGAGCGGCAGCTTCGGGAAGGTGAAGAAGCAAGCTGTACAACACTGGGATTGTGTGCGCAGCTTGCCAACTGATAGAAAACAGTACTTTTGCACTCTCCTGACTTTTCCAATCACATGAACATTCGATTGGAAGCTGTTTTGGACAGCTTTTCTTCCTGCCAAACACTTGGCAGACATCTCTGCAACTTCTAGAACACGATGGGAGATGTTTTCTGTGCTGGCACAGTTTCTCCTTGCCAGACATAGTGGGAAAGCGTTTTGCTATGATGTAGACTACAAAAGACGCTAAAGACGAAGGTAGGATGCTCTCCGGAGCTAAGATCCGCTCCCGGGCGTCTTTGGGCAGAAGCCGCAGTAAGGAGAGCACTGTGAGCGGCACAATCGTCTTTGCGCGAAGAAGCCGCTTCGGCTTCTCCGGGAGCCGGGGAGACCGGCAGCTTCGGGAAGGTGAAGAAGCAAGCTGTACAACACTGGAATTGTGTGCGCAGCTTGCCAACTGATAGAAAACAGTACTTTTGCACTCTCCTGACTTTTCCAATCACATGAACATTCGATTGGAAGCTGTTTTGGACAACTTTTCTTTTCTTCCTGCCAAACACTTGGCAGACATCTCTGCAACTTCTAGAACACGATGGGAGATGTTTTCTGTGCTGGCACAGTTTTTCCTAGCCAGATGTAGTGGAAAAGCTTTTTGCTGAGATGTAGATGAGAAGAGACGCTAAAGACGAAGGTAGGATGCTCTCCAGAGCTAAGAGCCGCTCCCGGGCGTCTTTGGGCAGAAGCCGCGCTAAGGAGAGCACTGTGAGCAGCACAATCGTCTTTGCGCGAAGAAGCCGCTTCTTCGGCTCCGGGAGCCGGGGAGAGCGGCAGCTTTGGAAAGGTGAAGAAGCAAGCTGTACAACACTGGGATTGTGTGCGCACCTTGCCAACTGATAGAAAACAGTACTTTTGCACTCTCCTGACTTTTCCAATCACATGAAAATTCGATTGGAAGCTGTTTTGGACAACTTTTCTTTTCTTCCTGCCAAACACTTGGCAGACATCTCTGCAACTTCTAGAACACGATGGGAGATGTTTTCTGTGCTGGCACAGTTTCTCCTTGCCAGACATAGTGGGAAAGCGTTTTGCTATGATGTAGACTACAAAAGACGCTAAAGACGAAGGTAGGATGCTCTCCAGAGCTAAGAGCTGCCCCCGGGCGTCTTTGGGCAGAAGCCGTGCCAAGGAGAGCACTGTGAGCGGCACAATCGTCTTTGCGCGAAGAAGCCGCTTCTTCGGCTCCGGGAGCCGGAGAGAGCGGCAGCTTCGGGAAAATGAAGAAGCAAGCTGTACAACACTGGGATTGTGTGCGCAGCTTGCCAACTGATAGAAAACAGTACTTTTGCACTCTCCTGACTTTTCCAATCACATGAACATTCGATTGGAAGCTGTTTTGGACAACTTTTCTTTTCTTCCTGCCAAACACTTGGCAGACATCTCTGCAACTTCTAGAACACGATGGGAGATGTTTTCTGTGCTGGCACAGTTTCTCCTTGCCAGATGTAGTGGAAAATCTATTTGCTAAGATGTAGACTACAAAAGGCGCTAAAGACGAAGGTAGGATGCTCTCCGGAGCTAAGAGCTGCATCCGGGCGTCTCTGGGCTGAAGCCGCGCTAAGGAGAGCACTGTGAGCGGCACAATCGTCTTTGCGTGAAGAAGCCGCTTCTTCGGCTCCGGGATCCGGAGAGAGCGGCAGCTTCGGGAAGGTGAAGAAGCAAGCTGTACAACACTGGGATTGTGTGCGCAGCTTGCCAACTGATATTAAACAGTACTTTTGCACTCTCCTGAATTTTCCAATCACATGAACATTCGATTGGAAGCTGTTTTGGACAACATTTCTTTTCTTCCTGTCAAACACTTGGCAGACATCTCTGCAACTTCTAAAACACGATGGGAGATGTTTTCTGTGCTGGAACCGTTTCTCCTAGCCAGACATACTGGCAAAGCGTTTTGCTAAGATGTAGACTACAAAAGGCGCTAAAGACGAAGGTAGGATGCTCTCCAGAGCTAAGAGCCGCTCCCGGGCGTCTTTGGGCAGAAGCCGCGCTAAGGAGAGCACTGTGAGCGGCACAATCGTCTTTGCGTGAAGAAGCCACCTTTCGGCTCCGGGATCTGGGGAGAGCGGCAGCTTCGGGAAGGTGAAGAAGCAAGCTGTACAACACTGGGATTGTGTGCGCAGCTTGCCAACTGATAGAAAACAGTACTTTTGCACTCTCCTGACTTTTCCAATCACATGAACATTCGATTGGAAGCTGTTGTGGACAACTTTTCTT